>NC_143586.1:130937811-132324633 GCF_048544385.1 Mastigoproctus giganteus | reverse complement strand
TGTCACGAGTCCTTGTGACACAGATGGCGGCAGTGCTTTTTAAAAACCCTTTCGCCCCCTCTTATCGAAAACGTGCGAGCAACTGCGTTGCAGTTTCTCTACGCTTTGTTCATCGGACAGCTAAAGTGGAACCCATCGGGCGTCGACATTTCCTTTTTGTAACACGCTGAACAAAGACTTCCGCATTATGCCAAATTCGTTGGGTATTTCTTCACAAGTCATACGTTCGTCTTCCTCCAAAATGATATTCAGAAAGTGAAAATACCTCAAAAATATAACACCAAAGTGTATGAAGAATTTATTTTTCTCAGGAATTTCAGTGCTTACTTAATCAGATACGTTAGACAAATTGATATCAGATATTGGTCACAGTACTATTCCCGATGCTCTGTTATTAGTTCTCATTTAATTTTTTGAGCCCCCCCCACCCCGCCGAAAAGGAGCCAAGTTCCCTAACTTTGTTTTCTTTCGGAGCTTTGTGATGTCTACCTTGAGGGGTTGGCGCACTATGGCCATAGTTACCGATGCGCGTAATAAATCTCTAAACCAACAACAACCGTTGAGGGCGCATTCATTCTTCCAGTAGGTTTCAGAATGTAATTTTTTTTTATCATTACTGTATGACTACAGGATTCTAGATTTGCAAGTAGAGCTTGGTAGCAGATTCGGTTCATTCTTCTCAAATTCCAGTAGCGGAAAATCCTTCGCTTTCTACCTCTTTTGCGAGGATGATCAAATCTTTGCCATAAATGGAGATGACATCTCTTAATGTACTGAGAGATTAGCTTTCTATCCCTAATGCCCACGAGCAACTGCTGAATATTCCACAGTGGTGCATTGGTTCTCATCTTAGTATTGAAGTAGTGGTAAAAATTTAGATTCTAAACCAATCTTAAGTGGACGATGGCCGAGGTATTATTAGCTTGGTCAGCTGAAAATTTCACGTGTTACCAAATCAGATTCTGTCAGGCAGAAACATTTGGAGAGATGGAAACATCTTTTGGGTTGCTACCGTTCGAAACTTGAGTAGTAACATTTATTCTTTGGTTTACTATTATTTGCTCTATCACCTTTTGACAACTGGCTTTGTGTTCGTCTTCATATTTTTGAATTTCCATGCCAAGTTTCCAGTGTTCACAATTCTAGAGTGTGCTAGATTTCCACTATTACAATTTGAGCAGTGATGAGGTCTTGCTGCAGTCTTTTGTATTTTGGCCTCATATTTGGATAAACTGAGTCAGCTCGACGTACTGTCTGTAAGTGACTAAACTTTTGGCACTGATACCATCGTATTGGATTTAGGATGAATGGACGAATATCAGAGTTTAAATAACCAGCTATTACGGTATTAGGCAAATCTGCGGTGCTGAAATGATGTTACGAGTTGGGAATAAAATTTCCATCCTTTCAGAACAAGATTTTCCACTTGGGTGGGCGACTTTCTCATATTTTTATTCCCGCATTATTCACATTCGTCAGATCTCATTCCACCATGACTTCTAAAGAAGTGTTTAAAAGAGAATATGGAGTGATTTTCACAGAAATTGCTCCGAAGGTGGTCAGTTTTATCAAAGATTGAGAGTAGATTGATTTTGTAGTTTCCACATGTAAATCTCTTACCATTTTGTGCGCTCCAGCAACGTTTCCAGACAGTTTTGGATGAGCAATGAAGACAGCTTGCCCACCGGTTGATTCGTGAGAGTATGAGTGAGGAAGGAAAGGGGAAAGTCGTGTTGGAGATTATAAATCTTTCTTGTTCTCTTAGGCTGAGAAGCGTCAAAGTCCGTGGTAGTTCCCTTTAATCCTGGGAGGGTGGATTTCCGTTCCCAGGTTTCCAGTGAACAAGTGGTATAAAATTATTTTGTTAGTAATAAACGTAAAAAAAAAAAAATTTTTCCTTTATGAAAATAGCTTATAAGTTCTATTGACTAACTGTATTTTAATTAAGGTGGATGTAAAAAAAAAACGAAGGCTTAAAACTAGGCAACTATAGTTTTCAGAAAACGCTTTTCAAATCGCAGAGGCCCTTGATCACGATAAGGACCCCGACACTCCTGAGAAGCTGGTGTATTTAGAGATATGAAACCGAGAAATTATTCCTGTTTCAATAAACGGTTATTTTCAATATGAGCACAATTCACTGGGCTCCTAAGCCTTACTGTAGTAGCTATGTCTTAAAGAACAATAGTTTTATGTTAACTGAGCTCCCCTTGGTAGCTATCAACAACTGCCAGTTGTGTCTCTGATAGGACCAGATACAGAAAATAGAAGAATGCTAATAACGCCACACTTAACAGGATTACACGATTTCGATTAATCATCTTTGGAAGCAGTAAAACGAAAGAGAATGGCAAATATTTCTGCCAACCACCAGACTTTCCTTGGTAGATCACAGACAGCTCTCAGTTTTTAATTAAATATCGATTTTTTGGTCCATTCTAATATAGTAAGCTAACGAAGGTACGCAAGTATTTATTCTACTTGGAACTTTTCCGTCTTCTCTTGGCGAATTTGTTAAATCGAGTTTGCTAACCTCATCAGGAAATTGATAATTCCATCGATTTCTAGGTAACTGGTTTATCTCCCTTCTTCCCCACCCACCAAAGAAACAAACAAGAGAAGGCGATGGCATCTATCAACTACACCAATTTCGCCAAAGGCAAATTCTTTACGAGCGGCAAGACTCACTCCCCAAAAGAGAATAGAATCAACAGAAGACTTAATAGTGGGGGCGAAGGGGAGATATAAGACTTAAAAACACAAAAGTCAACTTATTCCAAGTAATTTGCTTTACATTAAGATATGATTAATATCCGCGTATTCAAAGCCTAAAAGATCCAGCCCTGATGATACGGCACAGAACAGCATTGAAAGATATTGTGATGAAGAAAAGACCAAGATGAGGTAAATCATTTCTGCGGTTGGTTTGCTAGAATAAGGGCAGAAGTAGTTAAAGCCATGAGCCATCACTCTATTGTATTTGTAAACTGAGTATATTCTATGGTCGATTATTCTGATAAATCAAATATAATGAATTGTTGTTGTAGTCCATGGCTCAAATAGCAATGATAAGATAAGCAGCAGCCATTATCAATCCACTGCTGGATGGAAGCCTCCTCAACAATTCATGTTGAGGGAAATGGACCATAATATGCCACGCTGGTCCAGTGTGGGTTGACAGATCGACATAATTTAGCAATCAGGGCCTTGAACCCCGGGCTACTCAAACGGCTTGGTAGTGCACTCGCGCTCCTGACCACTCGCTTTTAACAGAGTATAACAATTCCACTTATAAGGGGTGATACATCCTCACTGAGGCAAATCTCAGGAACATCTCGACACCTAGTAAATGGATCTTCATGAAATTTTATATTTCGCTCTGTTAGAAAGATTTGTCCTTCGATCTTCCCCAAATTTCCTTAACATTGGACCAATATAAATCCGGCAATAACTGTCGGAGGAAATGAAACGAAATTATCAGTTCGTGCATACAAGCCATTTCCTTTTTCTATAAAAGATGAATTATTATTAATATTTGCTAACGCGTTTGAAATACTACGCACTGCGTGCATCAACTAACCTTGTTTTTACTACTAATAACAAAGTTGTAACCTTCCATTAATAGCTCCTAATACTGGTCATGTAACAAAATGCCTCAGAAGTTATGAAACTTCATACTTATTTATTAACAGCGTCCACTAAATGCATGAACTTGGCTAACTAGCTCTACTTCGTTTTGCACGCGACCGTCTGCATCGGACAGCTTCAATAAATTAATTATAGTAAAGGTCGGAAGGACACCAGAAATACGTTAAACTCTAGAAGAGAGTTTAACTCTTGCAGAGTTAAGCGTATTTAACCACGAGCGCGCATGCTGCAATTTCAAAGGCTGAATGCAAAACGCTGATAACAGCATACAGTAGGCTTAATAATCTATATATTGCGCTGGCGTGTAATAATTAAATAATTTAATACTAAAATGGCAGTTTCGCAAAAGACCTTTGCAAGACGATTTGATTTAAAAACTGCAGAATAATCCAAAGTGTTGGGGATAAAAATGCGCAATGCAAAATGTTTAGTGATGCCTAATTCGCAGGAAATGACATCACTCCTTAGTGAAGCTACTTCCTCGAGAATCATTCTTCATAACAGCATATCGACGCAAGTTGCTTTCTCTCGCAAATCGTGTTAGAGTATCAACTACCTCGGTATTTTTCTTTCTATGGCATATCGCCATCTTCCTGAAGTCCACTGCCAATACTTCCGCCCTTCTTTCCTGCAGATAATCTTAGTTATGGATATATAAAGGCCTCGGTGTCCGAGCACCGAAATCCAGTACGTTCAATCAATATTCCGAGGTGTTGGCAAGTAAATCCACGCTGATGTCAAAGACAGGTAGATGTGCACACGATATATTTGTCACTTTAACTGCAATGTTTATAGCCAGTAGAGAAGTTGATATAGATTGCGTTATGGCACTGAAGTGAAGTGAATAGGCTAATTTGTCCATATCAACAAAATGAAATTAATGGATACCATTTGCTGGTTTCAATGAAAGCAACTTCCCTTTGTTTTAACTTCACAGTAAAAGAGAAATTGATTCCTTTCGCAATATTAGACCTTAAAACTGTTCAAAGAAGCGCTCTAAGATGCCATCATAACCAAGCAACATATTTCAACACTTAATATGCTTCTGCCGCTTACCTTTCTTCAGTCCTACCTTTCTTCAGCAGTGAAGTACATGGAACCCTTAACAGAACTTAAGTCATTCACCTCTTTCGATGCTTTACCATGTCCAATATGAAGAACGGCTTAGGAGCGGACTGAAAAGCTTGGAAACTAGACTCTTACGTGACAGAGATATATAAGGCATTGAACGGAATCAGAAAAATGAACGAGGGAGGTTCATTTTCAATGGTGGATGAAAGAAGAACCAAGGGGCAAGATTTTGGGGAGTAACAGAAAGATAAATCTCGTGAGGTTTACTTTTGGGCAGCGTGCTGAAGATCACTGGAATGAATAGCTTCATAAAGTTGAAATGGGAATTGGATAGGCGCTTCCTGGAGTTGGAAAAGATATGAAGATATTTTTTCTTTTTTTTTGGCAGAAAAAGTCTACTTTTTGCATCATTTGGCCATTATAATACTACCACTCTTACTGCACCGGACTACAGATGTTCTAACTGAAAATTTTTAACTAATCACCAACTGCAAGCACGTATATATGCATTCATTAGTACAATGAATGCATACATTATTTTATGTATACGAGTATGTATAAATAATTTACATATTTACTGATTTATATAATATATCTAAATTGCGTGTTCTGTGGTCATTTGCTGTTTGCTGGATGAAAAACTCGAGTGTTTGGTAAAGAAACCATGCTATCCTCGCTCAGACCGACTAACTCAGCCATATTGTGAAAAAGAACCATAAAAATTGATCTCGTCTCGTAATTAACGGGATTCGAACTCGCATCTTTTCCACTCAGTGTGGGGGAGGGCGATGATTGTTCCAACTCTTCTACCTACGAGGGCAGCTTGAGGCTTTTGCCCTCGATTTAACTATGTTATTGTTATACATTAATTATATTTGTTTATTAACAAAATATATTTTTATTAAAATATTTTCCGAGTTGGCAGAAACTTTTCCCGATACCTTTAAATCGCGATAATGAATATGAACCAGGATGAAACTCTGCGAGATTCTGTCTAAATGCTGCTGTATTCTGATAAAACAGTATTGTATTCAACTCGACGACTTTTGAAGGAGATATCGAGGGGGTGTCTGCTTGCCAACGGTGCTTCCAGGACTTATCACCCATCTCCTTTTATCGCTGAACTTGCATAATTCCTCTAACATCCTGACTCCATTCCATTTCCATGCATGGAAGGCTACATCGGTATGCATCCTTCAGAAAATAATTGTCTGCCTCCCCTTCCATCTCCCCCTCAATAAATAGTTCTTCGTTTCCCGATGACTGCTTCATTGGGAGAGCCACAAAGCGCGGAAAAAAAAAAAAAAAAAAAAAATCACAGCCACGAGAAAACTAAGTTCTGATGCACTACTTTGCGCGAATGTGTCCTTGAGTTCGGTAGATTTTCTCCCAGTAATAACTATAATCCTTCCCTAATAAGTGTTCCGAGAGCAACTTCGGTGGATGAAATTGCACTCTCCTTCGCTGTGTACCTTTACGGGAGCACCGCCATCCAACCTTTTCCTGGAGAGCTGGATGCAGATGCAGACGTAATTATCGACGCATTTTATCGCGGTCCTAATGCTCGCCCGAAAGTAGCGAGGAGATGGGCGCATTTGTTTTATGGAGTGTGTAGCGACTGTCCTCGTCACTAGGGGATACTCCAAGTAAGGGTTGCTATTTCGGAAACTATAAAATCCCGGATCTGATGTTCGTTTGGAATTTTGATGGAAGGAGCCGGTAAAAGCAGAGATTAACATTTCAGGTTGATTTTCGCCGCCGTAAGTGAACCATTTCCGTACGGCCTGCAAACGGCGGGGGATGTTATCTCCACTTCGACACGACGGCAGCGACGTTAGTGGGTGATGAAGCTAAAGTTCAAAGAGCAGAGGTCTCTACGATCATGGCGTTTGTATTTAACCGCCGGGTTTGCTCATAGTGCACAGGGTGGTCCATAAGTAGAGAAACTATTTTGAAAAACTGCTGATGTACGTTATTTTTAATGCTTCAGAATAATTTGAACGAAGGAAACGTTCCATGAGCCTTACAATGAAGGAGAGGGCTGAAGGTGTAAAGTGGACTGCGAATGAAAACGCTGCAGAAGTTGCACGCCAGTTCATTAAGTTGTTGGACGTAAACCTACCACAAAACGACAATTTCGAATACGTTTGATGACGTGGGAACATTTCGCAATCTGTTAAAACCTGGTAGAACTTGTCTGAAAGACATCTGCCTTTTTGAAACTTCTAAGAGAGCAGATCTAAAGAAGTCCGGAGAAATCTCAAGTAAAGCAAATTTTAGAACTTAAAATAAGCTTAAATAGAATCATAAAGGAATTTAAATACAAGGTTTATCGTTCCATGGTGTTATAAAGTTTGAGTGAGGATGACAGATTTTGAAGATTGGAATTTACTGACGAAGCCATATTTAAACTGAATGTAACCATTAATCGCCGTAAATGTCTATTAATCTCAACAATTCCATTTATTCTTTAACAAGGATTTGATCACTCCTCTTGTGGAATTTAGACAGGTGTTCTTGGACCTTTTTCTTTAAGGGAAGGAACCTGGATGGAGAGAATTCTACCCGAAACTTCTAAGAGACAACCATTCCATTAATGCAGTCCAATATCAATTTTCAGCATTGCTTTTTTTATGCTGGATAGAGCACCAGCTGGCTATGCAAAAATTGTCAGCGAATTCTTAGACGAAACTTCCCGGATCGGATGCGTTTCTCGGATTTAACACCTGTGAGGATTCAAAAAACAAAGCATTCAGTAATAATGCACAGGTCTCTACACCCAAACGTTTCCGAAGAATTGTGCCTTGCTCTGTCACCTTGTTCCCAGAAGTCAACAATATTGTTAAGACCAAGATGGTGGCTAATTGAGCAGTTGTATTTCTTTCTGAAATCAAAAAGAACTGTTTCAGATTTCTGTTAATTGAGGCCTACTGCGCCTGAGCAGCAGATGCATAACGTCCGAATGAGACTTCAGCGGCGAAAGACTTCGACACTTCTTTTTGACCTTTTAAACGTCGTTATGACTGCCCGCCGCTATCTTAAATCCATTTCGGACGCACTAAAACAAGATGCCACGAAACCGCTACTTATCGCGGTTATAAATTTATGACACCCATTATTACCCGGAGAAGTTGGAAGTTGTGGTCATTAAAACTACGGTGGGGGGGGGGGGCACCTCTTCACAGCCGTCCAGATGGGCACGCCCTCTTAAGTATTGAGGAGGAATTCATTTCAAAATCGGCTATTCTCCAGAAGATTTCTTTATAAAGTTATTTGCCCAGAGAAAGTGGAAGGAGAAACACGAACCAAGCGAGTAACAAGACGGCGATTAATCTTTGTCAGAGTTATCGTAAGAAAGCTAACAAAGCTCAAATCACCGTGTGTGGTCCCCATTTCCGTATGCACAGCGTTGTACCGTGCATGTAAAGACGTCAAATGCCTTCCGATACAGATTTGTCGTTTTTCTTTGACCCTGCAATTCTGCTGTTCTGCACTACGCCCGTGGCTTGCCGAGCTGCAGACGACTGCAGCGAACGACATCAAAAAGTTACCGAGTACCCTCCCGCCGCCACTTTTTAAAAGTCGCCAGATAATCGTCTCTCGGATGATGAGGGCAGTCGGCTGGCAGACGGAGCTAAAGCCCAGCGGAGCATCACTAACGCTTCGGAGCAGTGCCAAAACCGATAGCAACCCCACCCCGCTTCCCTCCCTGACGTCAGATCCCTACGCTGTCACTTGCACTCCCAGAAGTACCGAGGCGGTAATAAATGATTGGTTTCTTAGAGGTCATCGATCGGCTCTTTCTAATGACGAAAACTACGGAAGTTATTTAACCCCCCCCGAAGCCCACCCTTCTTTCTTCTTAAGACCTTATTTGCACTTCTATCGCGTTGTCTTTAGCCGTACGAAGGAATCAGCACACTTCAAATGAGAGCGAGCCAACAACAACCAGTCCTCCCTTTATTTACAGCGAGTACTTCACGTGACTGCCACTCGCCTTATCTTCCACGGGCAGATCGCTGATCGCGCTGCTGGGCCGAGTCTGTTGATCCTCGTGCAACCAACCACCACCTTCCCCGAAGCGCAGTACGAATTTTAATTTACCAGAAAATTATCTGCGAGCGTACACACGATCTTCGAGCCTGAATAATTACACTTCCTTTTGAGACTGTGTCAATAGTGAGTTTGCTTCGCTGTCTAATAACCATTGTATTTGCCACGAGGAGTGGATGTAAGGGCTTCAACAGCAGGGCGTTGCGAATGTTTAACGTAACGGCACTAACGAGAAGATTGGCGTTTAGGTGTTGCTTCCTACAATGACTTCGATAAATACCATCGCGAATTAGTTCACTCCTCCAGTCTCAGTACTGGAAATTCATTTAGCTCGTCTGAAAGTTTCTTTGCATAAAAGGCGATTCTTAAAACGTTGTTCACGCTTCACGGGCAACGCTCACGTAGTGCAAGTAGCAGATTATGCGAAGGATTACGACAGGAAGAAGTCTGATAGAAACTGCAGGGAAAAGAAACTCCCACATTCACTTCACAAATGTACGTTGTCCGGATTCTTAATTCTAAACTAGGTGCACAGCCGAGTCTCGATTATCCGATATCATCGGGATCAGGTGGGATCGGATAACCGAACATAATGAAAGTTTACAATGTGAGTTGGCTTACGTGCATCAGTCCATTAAAAGTACAATATGAGCGGAAGAATAAGTGGTATATGCTTCTGCAATAAAAATAAATTTATCGTAGTAATAAAATATAGTTTACTGTTTTTTTTATTTTATTTTTTTTCATTTATGAACGAAACTTGCATCATATTTTATTGGATAAATAATTATTTCGCATAATACACTAGCCAACAAAAAATATTTTTGTCATACCTACCCAATGAAACTGATTCCAAAAATCGCCATTTCAACCATAAAGTCTATCGCGTCGACATAAAAAGATGTACCAACGTTTAATGTTAAAATAGCGGGATATATATATACATATATATGTGTATGTATATAAAAGTTTGTAATAGAAGTGTAAAAAAATATTATACGATCTCTATAACTCATTTAACTTCGAAAAAAATATAAATCATAGCGAAATAGTTAAATTTCAATAATATATAATCAGCATACCAGTAATTGTCCTCAAATACTTTTGCTACTATGGGATTTTCTTTTGTATTCCTACTTACTCTCCCTCACAAGGAACCAGCAGTAATCCCCGATCATTACAAGATTCCAGGGACTTTGGTACCGCTTTTCCATCATGTAAATCTTGATGAAACCGCTCTCCATGTTCATCACTCACATCTCCAAGATTTTCGGGGAAGGAAATTCGAGATGGGAATGAAGAAAACCAATTTAACAACAGCTTATGTTTTTGTAGCACTCGAGTAAATTAGACAAACACTTCATAGTTTTCTTATTTCGTAATATCCAAAAAACCATGTATTACCACATATATTCAACCTCTAATTGGATTTCAAACACAGTCTTTCAGGAGTTTCCTAATTTGGGATCCTACGAAAATTCCTTCCTTTATCTAGTCCCTTCACAATCAATGTTTCATCAATCCAAGTTTGATGAGCAGGGGTGGAAAAAAAAACCTTGTTTGATTGCACTAAAGGAAATATGTTTTACATTACGTTGTCCTGGTATGAACTCGTCCCAATGCTGCACAACAATGTTCTTCGGCCGCACAAAAACATTTTGTGAACTCCCCCCCCCCCCCTCTCTGCAAACCAATAACCTTAAGATCACTGCATATGTTTCAACCATAATCCGGGTAATTTATAGCATGTAGAACCTTAGACATGCTTTCATGACTTTCTTTAAGTCCAACTGAATGAAACACAGGAACTGATGGAAATTCGTTGCCATTATGGAGCAAAACAGATTTTAAACTTAATTTTGAGACATCTATGAATAAATGCCATTCAACACTTATGCACAACACCTAGTTCTTTCAGAAGTCCAATAATATCTTTGCAAAAACACACGCTGTCCTTCGTAGCAAAATATTTCCAAAACTTTTCATGCGTCTTTCGAAACACTGAAATGTTTGTTCTTGCTGTAAGTATATTGCACTGCTGAAAACCTTGGTACAGCCGACAAAAATCCTCACCAAAAAACGCAAATTGTAAATTGTTGCATCGGAATTTAACCTAAGAACCATAGGTAGAAGTCTCATGTTGTTTATCACAAGAAAACAGAGGCCAGAATCGATTGCTAAAATTAAGAATTAGCTTATATCTGTTAAAATAAATCAGTATGTCATCATTACTGGCTAGATTATGCGAAATGGGCATATTTTAGTGTGAAGTAACTCCCTGCATATTTAATAACTGACATGATGTGAAACTATCATGGTGATTTTCGAAATCTACGGATAACAATTGGTTAAAAACAGCATTTAAGTTCATGGAGGTAAAAGTCGTGTTGGCTAGTGATATTTTTAATTATTCTGCAACACAATCCATTTGCATACCCCTGGGAAAAGACTTAACATACCGTCTTGCATATCGATGTTTTTTAAAAACAGATACTATGCATAATTAGAAATCTAACTCCTAACATTTACCAATATCTCAAATAGCATTCAATGAAGCCAGACTTTCAAAAGTATTTTGTTGCCAAATTACAGATAAGAGCAACTATTGCTAATCGATAAAAGAAATCATTTAAAAAGTAATACCTTAATGCACATACAGTTCTTGGATTTCACTTTACTTTGATTATTAGCAACGTTTTTCGCTATAAATCCTAAATAAGCTCCCAGCTTATGGACTGCTGACTGTTTTATGCAATTGGGTGCACAGTATTCTCCTGACCGCTCACTCCTGGTGATTGCTGTGTCTATCTTTGCTACTAATGCTGGTGTTCCACAAAGTTCAGTTTTCTCCCAATTTTTTCCTTTATGTTAAAGACCTTCTCGTTGACTGGAAATTCTAACCGCTTCCTCTGCATCTGAAAAAAAAAAAAAAAAAAAAAAAAAAGGGTGTTCTCTTTCTACTTCAGTTTTCTTCACAACCGTTCGGTGCAAATCTGAAAATCTATCCTACCATGGAATATTGTTTCCACATCTCGGGTGTTATCCCCGATGTGAAAACAATATTCCATGGTAGGGCGGATTTAAGATTTGTGCAGAGTAGTTGGAAACCGCTCTCAAAATTCTGAACTCCATTCAAAAAGAAGGATAGTCAGTTTAATTAATGACCTGTATCTCACCAAGTCTCTCCATTTTCTGTCTCAAAGGTTCTCTTTCTGCTGCAAGCCTTTTCTATACATACTTCAAGGCACTATTCTTCTGAATTGACATCTCTAATTCCCCAACTCTTCCAAACCAGTCCAAATATCCAATTTCAAATTCACAGAACCAACTTTTCTTCTTCCTTATTAAACATTCAACTTCCGTTTTCTGGAACAATCTCCCTTGGCACATATTTCCTGAAAATTACCAACCTACAGAAATTCTAATCCAATGTCAAACAAGTATCTCTTTTTTTTCCCCCTGCTTTCTAAACCTTCAATCCATGGACGGTACCTAGTACAATACGTTCCAATACCTTTCTTGTTCAGGTTTTCATAAAAAAAAATAGAAATATTATTCGGCTTCTTCGTGTACTGTATTGTTGCAAAATTGTTAATTCCGCGGAAATAGTCCGCAAGCAGATAAAACATACCAGCGATGCAACTTTCACCATAACTGGTTAAGAGGACATAAATCCCCGGCTTCCATTTGTTCCATCCACGAACTGAGGTTTATTTGAGCAGATTGCGGCTTCAATGGGATAATGTTTCCATTAGACGAATTACAAGATCTTTATGTTATTTTGCATTGGAATTTAATCGCTGCCTCCAAATTTAATACGGGCTACTTTACGTCGTTATAAAACTTCCTTTTTAGCGCCTCCACTATTTCCAAACTCTTATTGTTAGCGTTTACCAATTTCCTCGGTCTTATCGGTTTCGGACTCGCATTTAGCGTTAATCTCTTCCATCCACTTCGGTACAAACTCGAGGCCGTTACTTGAGAAGTTTGGCTATTAATGCGAGACTTGTTAACCCCAGCGACAGAACGATGAAGTTTTATTCCCACTCGCTCCCTTATCTACGCATTTATTAAAAAGGTTGCTTAGCAACGTTCGGTAACAATATCCTGTGCACAAAATGCCGAAGAAGCCAGTGGTAATTAAGAGCAGCAGCACTCAAGTTATTGGTACACAAACTTTCTTGCAAAGTTTAAACAAAATCTACGCAACCGGGACTTGGAAGGCAATTAAGCTCCAATGGTTTAATAAAGAGAACGTGAAAGGAGTAAGTGGCAACGCTGTAAACCTCGTGTCTATAAACAGGAAATAATGGTCTTTACAAGTTGTAACATGCAGTTTTAGATAACAATAGACACGCCATTTATAACAGAGCTGTCAACCAAAATTACGTGACCAAAGGTTGGTTTTCAACTTCGCATTGGTAGCACCGAGCTGCCACCTGTGTGATATAACAGGAAATAACTCGTTATAAATATTCAAACAACCGTTTTTATAAAATATTGTAAATATGACAGATGGTCAAAAAGTTGAGAACGTTTAATGTATTAATAAATTATAGAATAGGTTATTTTGTCTTGATAGTTTAATGTACGAATAACATAATATCAATGTCTCTATGCAGAATCAAAAGGTTAACTTTTATGTTGGCATCTGGAAGAAGAATGAATATCCAGTCAATCGAGCATCATTTATCAATCAAATTTTTGACCAAAGTGGGCGGAAATGCTAAAGGAATCCATGGAAGAATGAAGTGTTTGGGGAAGTATCATCCAGTTATGCTACGCTTGGGAGATGATCGGCAGAGTTCAAAAAAACTTTAGAAAAAAGCCTTAAAGCGTCTGAACTTGAAGAATTGCTTAACAATTCCCATGGAAGCAGTTTAACAAACACTTGAGCATTTCTGAATGTCCAAAGTTTGGACAAGATTGGTTTCCAGAAATCTTTCAAAATTAATTCTTGATAAGGTTTTATGATTGGTGTTGAAACTTCAAAGTTTCAACACCAATCATCAATCCAAATTAGAAATCATCAATTCCTGAATCCAAATTAGGAAGAATTCAGTTTAGGCACATGGGATCTCCAACCCCGAAAAAGTTTCGAACCCAGCCATCAGCTGAAAAAGTATTTTCTGGGAAAACAAAAAGGATTGTTGTTAATAACCTGACACCCATCCGTTGATAGCTGATCGTGTCCTATCCAAGCACAATGTTTCAGGCAACCAGAAATATGCTCGTAGGCCTTCGAGGAAACAGCAGTACGATTATGAATACAAGATGCCACGATCGACTAAGTTGGTGAGTGAAACAAAGGGATGCTCTTACTAAGAAAAGCTTCAGTTCTGCCTATTGCAGTGTCTGGAGACTAAGTACCTGCGAGGTGATCTGATTGGGGTGTTTAAGGCTTTGAATGGATTGAGCAAGTTCAATGCTGATGGGCTCTTCCTCAGATCACACACGAGGGGGCACAAGTTAAAATTGAGAACGGACAGTCGCAGAATAGATGCGGAAGTTTGCCTTTAGCCAGATGGTGGCTGAGTGTGGGAACAAACTTCCGTCTGTTGTTGTGGAAGTTGATAGTTTAAATAAATTCAAGGTAGAACTATACGAACCAAGGAGGGAATGAATAGGTGAAATGAGGTGTCGTAATTTTTTTATTTTTTATTTTATTGCTGATGCTATACAAGCTTGCATTCTTGCATCATTTGCCAATACTAATGCTAAACTTCCAGCGAGGAATGATAATAGCGTGCCACATAAGCAATCGGTCTTTATGCGGCATTTCAACCGCACTTAAGGTGCCTAGGTTGACGACTGTATTGTGATTTGCAAATGGAAGCAGGTTGCTCACGAAACACCCAGCATGGCGCTGCACGTTATCACGGGCCACAAGCTCCAACAAATAGCTGTGATTTGGAGTGGCGAGTCATGGTACGGCGGGCCTGGATGTGGCGGATGCCCTGAGAAAGCTACCTACCGGACTTTACTGTCCCGACAATGAACTTTGGCGGAGGCAGCGTGATGGTCTGAGACTGTTTTTCAAGGTTTGGTCTGGGACCATTGGTAGGACAAAACTGAGTGCTTACCTCCATCTAGACGTCACTGACCATACTGAGTTACCTACGTTGTGGCAGCATGTCGGGAAAGGCCCATACCTGAATCAGCAATAAAACGGTCTATGTCATACTGATTGCTTTATTACGGGCTAGTCCGGGGACACGAGCGTCAAAAAGTTGGACTGGCCATCCCAGAGCCTTGACCTCATTCTTACAGAAAACATCTGGCATGAACAGATCGCCGCTTTGAAGACCGAATGGCTGTAAATAACAGTGGACGTTATTTTTCGTAAATAAAGATTATTTTCAGATGTCCGGATATTAATGGTAATGCAGTATATTTACCACGCAATCCTCTTTGGACTCAAACAGACAATGTTTGCCTTCTGCAGTACAGTTAAAAGCACTTAAGAAAATACTTGCGTTAAGCTGAACTGAGAATTGAAAATCCAGCCCATGCATAATTGATGTACCTTATAAAGGAACGAGTTAACAACGTTACTTTAAAGCATCATAACAAGCAAGAACTAAACTAGGGTTCGCCTAACAACCACCCATCAAATACGACACACGCTAGCACACAAGACAAAGGGAAGCGCCGTAATTTTCTACTAACTTAATGATCCAAGGAAGACAGATGAAATCGACAAACAGCCTAATATACGACCCATCATTTATTCAGCAAACGTTGAAACTAAAAGAGAAAAAACGCATCATTATCCTAACGATCTATTAGTAACTCCCCGAACAGAGCAACTCCCCCCCCCCCTTAACGGTATTACGACAAAAGACGTAGATGGAGTTCAATATACAGCGTTGTAAGGAGGGCTTTCTGGAACTGAACTAACGATGGCAGGTACGATCGTAAAGAACGCCCAGGAACTGCAGATGCAGAAATTTATTGATGTCGTCGACATGTTACAGCGGCATTAGCTTGTTGCGTTTTGGTTCTAAGAAAAAGTTTTTTTCTTCTCCATTACTTTTTTAATACAAATGTCTTCCAACCAAAATCAAGAAAACAAAGCACCACCAAGTTTAAACCCACGTGATTATCTTCGAAGAGCCAAGTGGATTGAGTTTGTCACTTTTCTCCAAGGCAAAGATAGAGTAGTATTTCTAAACGGCAATCTGTTTTAAGGGTAGCGTTGGTTGCCATGAACTCTACTTGAGATCATCCAAAAATTATAATCATCATATATTACCGAGCGTGAAACTCAAATACTATCATTATGCCTGCTCTGTCTTACTGAGGGGAACGCTTGCACCAACCAGATTGCAACAAATAAAAATCCATGGCACTACCATAAAACTGCAAGCCCAAATGAAATACCTTGGAGTAGTCATCGACAAAAATCTATCTTTTCTACCGCACCTTGTCAATCTACGTAAGATGATCACAAACTACACTGCCCTAGTGGCCAGAGTAACCCGGCGGGATAGGGCCTCAAAAAGCGCACCCTGGCCCTCTTCTATAAGGCAGTTGTCATCCCTGCCATCACTTACGACTCCGGGGTGTGATTTGCAAAGATGCAGACCGTCGTCAATCGCAGAAAGCTAGAAACCATCCAGCGCTCTATCCTCCTAACAATATCACGTGCTTGTCGAACAGTCTCAACCCATGCCCTGCAAGTTGTAGAAATTGTCCGCACAGATCTACTCTATCAACTGTCCAAAGGAAAATCAGACACAATATTAGACTTCACCTCTGATCCACTCAACAATAGGACTGCAGAAGAAAACAGATTTATCACCCATTTAACACAGGTCGGGCAGACTAGGTGGACGGAGTCTACAAAGGGGGCCCTAAACCGAAAATTGCATCCAGAAGTCCAAACAGTTTATCCCAAATGCCCGACATGGTTCTCCCCGGGCCTATAGACCACCTTCCTTCTCACAGGGTACAGTCCATTTGTGCAAAACTGACTTCCTTCCATATAACAGACAACCCTCTGTGTAACTGTGGATCCCAGGAAACCTGCGACCACCTTATGTACCACTGCCCGCTTTACTAAGATCTCCAACTCATTCTCATTACAGATTCATTACCTTCCGCAGGATCAAGAAAACCATCTTCTGGAACACGAGCAACACTACCGCGCCTTTTCCAAGTTTGCCCAAGACCTTTTTGCCAGGCAATGAACTTTACCTCAACCGTAAACCTCCACGAGAATAGTGCCTTAAAACTCCTTCCTTTATTCGTCCCAGGAGTGGCACAACCACCAGCACAGCTGAGATGCTGCCATTAGTTTTGTTCATCCCCCAGGGCCAACAATATAATAAGTTTCAGTCAAATTATTCACAATATACTCAAAGATATTATACAGTATTTTTGACATTATATACAATATTACACGGACATCTTTTTTTTAATCTTATTATACTGCGATATTACTGTGCAGTTTGCCTGGTTGAGTTTAGGTCATCAAGGATCTCTCTTTCCGGTATTTGCGATCCTTGACACATTTTTAAAGATCGCCTTCGATTGCTTGGACTGTGATAAGCATCTGCTTGGTAGAATGGTCGCTAAGGGCTAGTCTGGACTAAGCGTGGGATCTGACGACAGTCTGGGTTGAGGGATTCTCCAGCCACACAGTTCCCATGTGTTCGGCTCCTAGGTTATTCCAGTGGTCATTTTAGCATTTAGGGTGAGGCAACTTTCCATTATAAGATTTGGCAGTCGGGCAAAGTTCAGTGCAGTTGCCATTGTTCTTTGCTGGGGTGGACGATGATGTTTATGTGTGATCCAACGAAGGAGCCAGTATTCGGAAGAATACACGCGCTTGATATTCGTGGGGGCTGCAGATGCCCATATTTCTGAGGCGTGTAACACGACGGAGTATACAGAGATGTATACGTACCACAGAGTCACATCCAGATCCTTAACGTGGAGTAGTAGTTGTTTGGTAATCCACCGCATTTTGCAGAATTTTGTTATGAGATTATCAATGTGGGGGCTTGAAGGTCAGTTTTCAATCGAAGACGACTCAAGTCCGTATGTATATTTACCACTGGAAGGAGAATGCCATCTAGAGAAGCTTGGACTTCAGTGGGTTTGTGCTTCAAAGAAAAGACAATTTGGGCAGATTTTTCAGAATTAATAAGTAGTCCAAACTGATGGAGACAGGATCCTAAGTCGTGTAACTTTCGATTGATCTTTTCATTAATTTTTGAGATGTGTTCGCAGGGGTTAATCTGGGTGTGTAGCTTAATATCGTCAGCATAGCAGATTATGTCTTCTCTTTGTTGCACAAACGGAATAATGACTGCAGTAAATAATACGCCGGAGAGGACTACGCCTTGGGAAACTCTCGCAGTGATTATATCTTGATCCGCTGTAAGAAGAATTATTCTGTCAGAAAGCAGGGTTGTGATAAACCACAACATGTCATCTTTTATATGGAAGTAATTTTCTATGAGGTGAACGAGCGAGGGAATGCTGAATGAGGAAGGCAGCTTCCAGGTCGACGTACGTGACGGCAAGTTCTGCTTTAGCTTCTAGTGCTCTGAGAATGGTGCTGGTTATGGGTGTTAAATTGGTGACTGTTGATCTTCCAGGAATGGCATAGTGAATTTTTTGGGGGCTTGTGGGGGCATGATTTGATTGGTGATGGTTGAAAGTAATGCTTTCTCCATAAGTTTCAAGAGGCTGGAAGAGCGAGAGATTGGCCTAAACTGTTTAATGAGGGATGCAGATTGCCATTTAGGATGTGGCCTCACAGAATATCTGTTCCAGAGAAGGAAAGTAGCGCTGCGTTAAGACACGGTTTAAAATTGAGAGTAGTGGATCGATGATAAACGTGCTGAGAAACTTGATCATGAATTGTGGCAGAAGGTCGGGGCCTGCGGTTGCGGAGGGTGGCAATCCATTTATAGCAGTTATAAGCTGCTTCCTGGTGATGCAAACGGTGGCGAGCATATCCGTTGGGACGTTGACAGGATATGTCGGGGACACATAGTTCGAGAACCGTGCAATGTGATCCATCCACAGTTCAAGGTCCGGTGTTTTAGGAATTCCTGTGCCGAGAGTTATAAAATGGTTTGCCTTTTCGTAGGGTTGCTTTTAGATGTTTTTTGATTGCAGATGATTTCTAGCGGTTGAACACTGCCCTTCCTCTGGAGAAGCAACCGATCTTGTACAGCACCTGACTCTTTCCTTTCCATTAGGCCTTCCTAGCCACACTCCCTTGGGTGGTCCTTTGCCTCCAACTCCCCGGACTGGAGAGAATACCCCTGGTCTTCCCCCCCCCCCTCGCCGCCCATCTTTCCCCTCTGGTTTCCACCAGAGGGGAAAGATGGGCAGCGAGGGGGGGAGTATGAAAGTAGAGTTCAAGCATTGAAGACAGCCTATGTCTTCAATGCTTGAACCCTATACCCAAAAATTTAACATCAGATCGCATAACTATTACTCCTTTTGGCTGACCCCTATCTATAACTGCTTTTTTTTTTTTTTTAGGTCCTAGCCACTGAAGTCTCAGGAAATTATGTGGCAGGATCTGCCACAGTAAATAACTATGGCAGGTCCTGCCACAGTTATTTACCTGGTCAGCCTCCAAGGGGCGGAGTGTGGACAACGTTGGGTCCCATTAGGGGCCCAGCGACTAAATGACCAGAGGAACAACGGTACACGACACTACACATGTACAAAATCCATACACTTTTAAACCTCTGGCATTGACAGTGTTCTGTTCCACACCCACAATGTATAGTAAGCGAAGATGGGGGAACCCCCTGGTGCCGTTTGACACTAAACACACTACGCTAAAACTTGTTAAAAATTTCAATGCACATTCTAAGATCTACGCAACAGAAAACATTTTCCAGTGTAATTACCTTTTTAGTATATTGCTATGCGACCAAAAAAAAAAATTACTAAACCATAATACAAGCAGAATATCGTAAATTCTCGGCATAAATCAATTGACAACCCTACAACGAGTGTGAAGACTGAAACTTGTTTAATGTTTGGAACACTACTCGCTAGGTGCGTCAGCATCCTATTGTCTTCACCTTGTGGTCTATCCGAATATAAAAACTCCAATGACGGTGGACAGATTTTCATATTTTACATTTGGGCCTTTTTAAACCCCTTGTTGATCCATTCCAAATTTCATTAAAATGACCTGCTATACACCAAATTTTAGCAATAGTATTAGTAGCGGAAAATTATGCAAAAACCCAAGCTTATACAGTATCAGCAGAGGGGGGGGGATGGGAATACCCTGAAACCATTCTTCCTCAGTTTAAATTTAAATCCTCTGATGTATGTGTGTGGCGGGAGCAACAGGAAGCATTGAGTTCCCCCAATCCATTCAAAGCCTTAAACACCTCAATCAGATTTCCTCGCGGGTGTCTCACTACGCTGCAATTTGCAAAACCTCTCCTGGTAAGAGAACCCTTTTGCTCACTGGAGGACTCCAATAATACCACTAATTTCGCTGCTCTTCTCTGCATCCTTTCTAACAGATCCACATCCCTCCAAGCCTGTATGCAGTACTCAAGGTATTGCCTAACCATTGCCTTATACAATGGGATCCTCCAATCGTCCCTTATCCCGGCTTGCAAGATTCATGTACATCATTGGCAAAACCCAACAGCTCTCCTGGCAGCCTGTCTTCAATACTCAGAAAATTTAATATCCGACTGCACAATTACCCATAGGTCTTTTTCATTCTTCACTACCTCTTTGAGTGTGGTAAGACTCATTGTAATGTACTTTAATGCAAGAAACTCATATTCGTTAATATTAAACTTCAATTGCCATTTCTCAGACGATCTGCTAAGATATTAAGTAACATAACCTAATTTCTGTCATTTACACATCCTAACATCTGCAAACTTAAACATTACTCCTGATATACCATCATTAATATTAGTTAATAAATATAAAAAACAACAATATACCCAGTACTGAACCCTGGAGGACTCCAATAATACCATTAGTACACGAAGAGCAGTTCCCATTGATAACCAGCCTTCTCCCACTCAACCATCCCTTTATCTCAAAACCCTTCCTGAAATCCAAGTGTATGATATCAAAATTACTTTTTGCATCTAGTTCGTTTGTTACCGCATAATAGTATCCAATCAAATTGTTCAGACAAGATCGCCGCTTAACAAATCCGTGCAATGGCTACAGTATAATTGCATTCCTGTGCCGATGGTCCTGCATTTCCTCTTTAACCAGTGACTCCGTTATTTTCCCTGGAACAGAAGTCAAGTTAACAGATCTGTAATTACGCATGCCATCGTTTGAATTCCCCTGAGTGAATTGGGAAAACACTCGCACATCTCCAGTCCATTGGGACCTGCCTTAAATTCAAGGATGCTCTTAATTATGGCTAAAGATCTGCTTACTTTTTTTTACTACCTCCTTTAATATAACTGAATACATCCCATCCAACTCGGTCGCTCTATTCAATAATTTCTCTTCCACCACCTTCCTCTCAGTTATCAAAAAATCATTTAGGTTCCTGTTAGAAAAACAATGTGATTCATCCCTTTTCTTCTACTGTTTTACATAAATAAAGACTACTTTCTTTGGCTTATTTGCCTTAGATTGCCTAATCCCTTTGTGACTCGGCTTCAGACTGATTTATATATACGGTAGATATCTGTATCGCGTGGTAGGGGTGGAGACGCTGTCCTCATAGCGAGGACAAAGGTCGATGCTATCATCTTGTCATTGAGTTGTATACCATGAGTAACAAACTAATCTAGAAAAAAGGTTAAAGATACACTGACAGCTGAGAACTAGTTGCATATGAGCGAAAGCGCAGGTGGCAAATAGGATAAGCGTTAACACAAATCACCCCTTCTATTTAGGTGTATCCCATCCCCATAAAAGGAATCTATCCTGTTAACAAGCACGACCACGCTGAGAAATATTCAACCCCTTCAGCCTCTCAAATTGATTGAGAAATCTTTGCCGAAAATTTGCAAAAATTTGTCGAAATAATGCAAATTTTATTTAAAACCAACAATCGGGAATTCATAAATTAAGTGTAGTTTTAATGCAGTATCGTTAATTTTAGAGTTTGCTTTTTTAAGAAGTAAAAAAATCGAAAGCGCCTGAAGTGTGACGCACTGCGTATATTATGACTTGTTTTTACCGTTCTTCAAAAGAGAAGGCTAAAAATTCTAGCATTTATAACAGTGCTCACGCATAAAAATTTAAAGTATAAATAAGAGCGCAGATACCCGTAAAACTGATGGCGTTAAAAAGACATTTTTTACGCACTCTTAAAAAGATCTGAAATATTCAACGAGGCTTTCGTGTAAGAGTGAAGATAAGCAAACATCTTTAGAAGCAGAAGTATTTCTTAAACCCCTTTTATACGCCTCAGGATGGATGCCAACATCGTTTTCTACGTAAAAACTCCTCTACGCTACCATCTGAAGTATTTCTTCCGAGAGTGCGTCTGCTTTATTTGCATCCTCGTTTTTACGCGTCTGAACAAAGTTCAGTCTGGGAGGATGGAATTTAAAACAAGGAACAAAAGGTGTTCTCCATTTTTTTTTTAAAGGAAGACATTACTGGAAGCACAGAGAGAATTCTTCATAGAAAATGACTTACTAATATTTTTTAAGGGAAAACTAAAGACCAATTCTCATACTATCTTTAATAAGAAAAGAGAGATAAGAAAACCAAGCAGAATGAAATCGGTATCGTAGACTTTACGTGGTTTTCAAATGTTGAAAGTTACATCGATAGAACCATAGATGGAGTTGATTGGAAGTGGACCTAATATTCGAACTTCCTACTTTTCATAAGTGCTCTTTGGACAAAGGATAAAAGGGACATTATTCTTAATAGGGATGGAGTTCTGGGGCAGGGGGAGTTGCCAGAATTAATATTGGAGAGCAGCAAGAAGTTCTGCTCTCCTGGATTGAGAGAAGTCTCTTTGTTGGTTTTGGGCCCTTTTCAGCTCACGGCCTGGCTGTATCGCCCCCCCCCCCCAACACCAGTCTGTTAAGGGCTGCTTTTTATTTTCTTTGAAGCTTCTAACTCCGATCCGCAGCTGCCCACATCTAAATTGAAAACTTCCCACTTCTATAAAGAAGCGATTCGAATTTAAAGATTTTCAATATTGAACAAAACTTTACCACAGACATAAAAAGAAGCGGAATAAATCGCATTTTACTGCCACCCCCCAAGAAAGGAGAGTCGCGATCTCATGTACAGTTGGAAGGGCTACAGGAGTGCCAAGTATGGTCAGCAGTGAGCATTATTGAATATCCTATTGCAACATTCATGACAAAAGTCGCACTTACCTTGACCAAAGCACGTACTATCACACTTCAAAATCATTGATCACAATTTCCACGCCAGAAGCCACCTAGAAAAGGAAGAAAGATTCAATAACTACACTGAAGCTGAATGCATTTTATTTATTTCTATCAGTATTTCACAGTCTTGAGAAATTTCAGTTCTTTACACGAACGCGAAGAATTTGTTACGAATATCAGAAGCGGGTTATTTTATTTTTATTATTCCTCTACTCGATCATAGGTGCGTGTAAAGAAAAGCTCATTTCATAAGTTCGATGTAAGACATTTCAATTTCCTTATTTATTTTTTTATTTCTTTGCTTTCCCGAAATTCTCAATCACATGAAAATTTAAGTCTAAGGATGTTTATTACTGATGTATGAACTTGACGAAGCAGTAGAAATTTGAAATGTAATCTTTTTTTTTTTATAATAGATGGGAGAAAAATTGGTTTGTCGTTTTAGAAAACCAAAAAAATTCTTCTCAGATGTAATAATTTGAAATGTATACGTTACAAATGAGTCTTTTTATCATTTCTAAGAGCATGAATAAGAAGTATACTTTTCTTCTTTTAATATTGTCTAAATATTTCTGATAAATCTGAAAGAATACCAATTCTTTGGTAATGGAAAGAGATTCAGTTGCCAGGTAACACAAAGGCTTGCCTATGTGCTACCTGGCAACTGAATTATTCCAATCCACTTCGTGTTTGGAGGTGGAAATGCAAGTTGCTCTAATATTAAAATTGTAATAACCTAAAGAATCCCATTTAGGTTATTAAACTGCAAATAAATGCGCATAGAAATTAATCCAAGACTTAAGTAACGGTGGTGAAGGTTTATAACAAGACTTCCGGTTTCTTGAGAGCGAATATATCATTGCTAAGCAAAAGGACAAAGTTCATCACAAATCACTGGAAATTACTAAAAAGTTGTGGGACTTGAGGGTGTAATTATCTGCTATGATTGAGACTATTTCTGCAGCCTTTGTGGCTGTTCTTTTCTCTAGTGAAGGGGGGAACATTGGGAGTTCTGCAGACGTCCCTGAGACATCCTTCAGTGCGTCCACCGTGGCAATTCCCAATCCTCCACTCCAGAACCGAATAAAATAGTTTCTGAAAGTATTCGGGTACTATTTCATTGGGATGAACGGTACATAATTGGCAAGGACCAGATGACCCGTTCTGTCAAAAACTGTGACCACAAAGTCGATGCATTGGCAGTCGGACAAAGTCCATCGACCAATCAATGACTTCCGCTCAATTAAGCAAAACAAAAGAGTAGGTGGAGAGTTAATTTCTTGGTATTTTATCGGCTTATTACCTTACATGGAGGGTTTCTTGTAAATGCCAAATGATAAAACGGTAGGCGAATCCATTTGTCAACGTACGAGACGCTCCGTCCAACTTTTCCGCCTACCTCTTTGGCGAATGTGCACGATCACACACACACACGCCTATTCCTTCGAGTTAAGCTACAAAATCTCATCACGAGAATTTGTTTTAAGCTGTGACGTGGGTCAAACCTTTTATAACCTTCTAATGACTACCAAACCCTTCTTGGCTGTTGAATTATGGCAGTCTACCTAAAGGTGATTTAAGTTGTCAAGAAGGGACATTAACAAGTCTCGTGAAGAATTGCTTCCGAGGCTTGTAAAGCCAATAAGGAGATGAAGCGGTGTTTTAGATAACGTTGTGCCTCATAGCACACACACACGCAGTAATACACCAGCAACCATTCATTAATGGCACTCTGTGCTCACTGATTACTTTTAATAGTAGCGAATAGCCTTATTGGTTTGCAAACCGCGTCTAGGATTCTTAGAGCTATCCAATCATACTTAAAAAAAAAAAAAAAAAGAAGAAAACAACTCATTTGTTTTTCCGTTTTGGGTTTTAGAATTGTATTATCGCAACGTTATGTTTATATTGGTAGATAGAATTTGTAGCTCTAAAAAGCCAACACGACACCTCTTTAGATCAGAAGCTATGTACCCAAATACTGAAGGTCACGTGCTATTCCAGTTATTTCTCTTTGTAGCATCCGATCTGAGCATTTCCTCGATGAGCTAACCTAATTCTACGCGCATTGTGCACAATTGCAAGGGCAGTTGGACCAACAAAGGAGCCCTGCCGACCTGAGCTCATGCACGCAACGGAGATGCCCCCCTTCTTACAATTTAGCAACCTCCTAACGCATAAGCCACACTCATAAAACAGGTGCTCCTGCTTGATGGGTTCCAAAGTTTGTATGTCTATAAAGAGAGCGCGGAAGAACTTGCCCATCAAGCTCCAACAGCAAGAGGTGCCCTTAAGGCAGAAAAATCTCATCAGTAAACAAGAACGCACGCGCCAACAAAAGGCTGGAGGTGAAATCATTACTGAAACCGGGTAAGGAGCCTCAGGCAATCGCTGGCAAACTCTCTCAACCCTCGAAATCATTTCTATCGCCAGCACTATAATTAAATTATGTTCCCCTAATAAAATTATGGGGGTGCAGACCTGCAGCTGAATACGCCACACCCGAAGCATTGGTTCGTCCCTCAAACTCCACTTTCAAGGAAACAAAAGGGTGGAGAGCGCAACCATGAAATATATGGATAGGTTTTAAAAAAAGCAAGAACAAAAAACATAAAAGAAGGCAAGCCCGTCCCCATTTAGCAAACGACACACGTAACCAGATTCCAGTAGCGGTGATCTGCGATTCCGATATCGTGAAAGATAAAGGTGAACTCCCCGCAACTAATGGAGCGCGTGTAATTAGTCTTATTATCTTCGCTACATCGTGGCTGCTGCCGCTGCCTCGACTTTCAAATGGCAAACATGGCAGCTGAATGCAAAGGATGCTGACAAGTTTGACGTATCTTTTAACATCTCTTTATCACTTGGTTTGGTGGGCATAAAAGTTAATTACATTTGAAAAAAAAAAAAAAAAAAAAAAACGCTTCGGAAAAAAAAAAAAGACTTGATTCCACAGAAACTCGAGAAGGCAGAAGATAACTGACGTTGGTCTTCAAGGAATACATTCCACAGATCTGTAGAATAAATATCTATTTAGTAAACGGATAACCATAAGAATGAAAAAGAAAAAGCTGATTTTATTAAAAAGATTTCTTCTCTCAAGTTGGGAATTCTTTTTACAGCATTTAATGAACTGGTGACGAATAGCTGAAATTTTGGAGCTGTTTCTGCAGAGCAGAAGTCCAACTGGAAGGCAGACTAAGCTTGTTATTATCTGCAGAACTATGGACAGAATATCCATTCATTGCAAGAAATTAATTACTATACAGGAGAAAAAGAGCGCGTGGAAGAATAAGAACCCTAGGGAGCGCCACTGAGAAGTTAAAAAAAACAGCATTACAGGAAACGTTTATAAATAAACACCTATTTCACGTAGTAATACGTATATATTAATAATTTATATATTTAGTAAACTGATAACAAAAACTACGAGTTCGTCGGGATTCACGAGTACGAACTGAGAACATTTCCTTTCTCTGCATCTGCCATATTGCCCATCCATTCCCCTGGTGGAAGAATCTAACCAAGGTAGTTAGATATTCCTTTATGTAAAATGTGAACCATTTCAAAGACAATTACATTTCCTTTCGTAGTGCTCATCGTGTTTACCCAACTTTAAACCGTGAGTCACATTTCGTGTCCAATTAGCGAGTTCCACTTTGTGAAAACACACATTTCGCGAGATATGTGAATATAATTACTTCCTCCTCGAGAAAATCCTCGCGCGTATGAATATTTGCTGTCCCAGCATCGCGTCCAATTTTAAGTACGCGTTCAGCATGATCACGAGATGGCAGTCTCGTTCTAAAGCTGCAGAAAACAATGAAATCTCCTAACTTAACATTAGTGCGTGAATAAAGTGAAAACTAATCATTTCTGTGACGCAAAAAAATAAGTTTTATCCTTCCAAGCAAGCGTGCTACTGGAATAAACTGAAATTGTAGATAGTAAAAGAGAATATAAAGACGTTTTTCTCTTTTTCTTTCATATATTTTAAAACGAGCATCGCTTATGCAATCACAGTGTGAGCATTTCTTGCTATTCTTCTCTCACTCATTCACTCTTGGCAATCTACTGAACCGCCATATTTTCAAAACCCAAAAGAGACTAATGCGTGTTCAACGGACATCGTTGTGGGCAACTATCATCTAAAAATCTAATTCCATCCATCAGTAATAGTCCTTAGGCCTAGAAGCAGTATTATCGGATGTATCCGAATGTTTTACTATCGCCATATGGCACGCGCAAGTGCAATTTTTGATGTGATCTGCAAGTTGCTGTGTTCCACAACATAATCTGCATTATAAAGCCCTCCGCGTCGAGCGCGTGATAGTATTTTGAATGGATTTTTCACTCGCTGTACTATTTTGGAGGATCGGTTCCCGAAATAAAACCCAGAGAGAGAATCTTTTCTAGATGCGCTTTAATATTCGATTTATTCCTGTGAATGAATCTGAATAGTAAAAAAATAGGGCAGAAATATATCATTCGCACAAATAATTGATGCTGCGCATTGTAGAAATATTTAAATGAACTTTACATGGCAAAGGCGACTTACTCAGCAGTATGAAGTTAACCTTCACACCACGACATGTGATAGTGAACGCGGGCACCTTCTACGCTTCACATGAAACGAGTTGGTCAATGTACACAATGCGCTACATTTCAGGCAGATTACCAAATAGTTATTCATGATTTATAACATAATGTACGGTATATGGATAGTCTATGCGATATGTATGGGAAAAAAAAAAGTGATAATTACCCGATTTGTAATGGTCCGATTTTAATTAAATGTCGGTTGGTTTGACAAATCTTTAAAATGCCCAAATTCAAAATTTCATGAAAATCCGTCCACTGAGATGCGAGTTATGGACGGTTGGACATGGTGAAGCAAATAGGTGCATTGTGGATATGTTAATGCGCCCAAAAAAGAAATAATAAATGCAGAATTTATACCAGTGCGATTTTAAAGAAATTTAAGACTCGGCAAATCTCTGTAACAGTACAAAATCTAAAATCCCATCAAAGTCCAGCAAATGTGTTTTTAAATAGTTGAAACAACCCCAAAGAAATTAAGCTTGCCCATCAGTCTGGATGAAATGCCTCATTGCTTTTCCGTGAACTCTGTCTTGTAATCATTAGAGTATAGGTAAAATTTAGATTCATCAGACCACATCACAATTTTCCAATCTTCAACAGTTCCATTTTAATATCATTTAGTCCATATTAGCTGGCATTTTTATCCCCAGCTGTTAAAATTAATCTTTTTCGGGGAAGGGGGAGAAGGACCGTACTTAAATAACCATGATATGCAATTCCTAACAGACATCGGCTGATGAGGTACTTGGTTAGCTGTTTGCAGCATTTCTTTTCTCGTTTGACATAGTTTCCAGGTGCGTTTCTTCATCTTAAGAACTCATTTCATTGGCTAAACTTCGAAATCAATATTTATCAAACACCACTTACAAAGAGAACTCATCCCTAATTTATCCCAAGATATCAAATGGTATCTTTGGATAAATTAGGGATGAGTTCTCTACTAGTCTTATAATTGAGATATTGGCGTTACTTTCATATGTTGATGAAGAAACAAACTGATAGGAGTACAAGAGCTCAAGTTCTTCATTCGGCATCATCTTGCATGCTTGATCCTTGTTTTTTTTTTTTTTTTTTTTTTTTTTTTAATGTTTCCATGATTTTCTTGCAGAGATATAATACTGGACACAGATGGCCCAACAGGTTGTCTGAGAAGTCTTTCACGATATCCAGATCGTCTGACATCATGGAATATGTAAATCCAGAACGTCCTTTCTAAAGCTGGTTCGGCAAGTCGATCGCATTGCAATCCACACGCCCTGGTATGAATAAACTAAACTGCCTAAGTTTTCATCAAACACTCTTCAATTCTTTAATATTCTGCATACAGCTCTGGGGGGGGGGCGGAAGGAAGGAAGAGAGAGAGAGAGAGAGAGAGAGACTTCATGGATACACAATACAAGATGGAGTACAAAAGGAAGCATACTGGTTGATTCATTAATTCTTGGCACTCCCAAACTGTCTGACGCCAGTTTGGGAGTGCCAAGAAGTGCAGGTACCACAGAATCAGATCTGCGAAGAAACAACTAACAAGACCCCTTGTGAGACATAGCAGGATGCTGTAGAAAGAACGTTGACCAATACAGCTAGTTGAAAAAAAATAGAACTAATTTTCGATTTTTCCTTATTAATCTATATTAGTAAATTAATAAGAGGAGTTTACCTCAATATAGTACGTGGAACACTTCCGTATGATACCCTCCAGAAATTAAAACGGAAAAAACGAAAAAATCGACAACTTACCGGTACATTAAAGTAAAATATAAATAATTAAAGTAAATTATAAATAATTAAATAATCAATTTAACACAATTCAAAATCAATTCAAAACAATTAAAATTCAAATTAACGCAATTAAAAGAATCTAACGAAAATATTCAAAACGATTTTCCTTCCTGAAGCTGACAATGCTTTTCGACCGACTGTCGTGATCACAGGAATGAAAATTATCGAATCAGGCTAAACCTGAAACTTAAATAGTGATTATGTGTCTTCGCGCATGCGCGTAAAGGTCCACGCATCGGAGATCAAATATGGCCGCCGAACATTAACAGAATTCTCGTGTAATTTAATTTCAACGGTTTCTGCAATTAATAGTCGCGTATAATTACGTTGAACGTTAAGTATTTTGGCCTCGTTAAATAAAAAAGTATGTTTTTCGTTAATGGCATGAAAGGCTAATTCTGACGCTGCTGAACGAGAAGCACGAACAGAGGCTTCGTGTTGATTTACACGGATATTAAGAGAAAACCGCGTGGAACCCTGATAAGACGAGTCGCAATCACCGCAAGAAATGTTGTATACTAGATCATTAATTTGTGTTGCGAACGCCGAAAGAACCGAGCGATTGTTCAGTATAGTGTGTAACTTCCGTATAGGCCTAGCTATAATTTTAAATTCGGTATCTTTAAAGAATCTGTTAAGCTGTTTGTGCCACTGTTCAACATATGGGACAGAAATAAAGTATTTTTTGATATTACTATTGTTGATTGGTGCAGTATTTTGTATCCTATCCTTAGCTTGTACCCTAATTCGATTTATAGTGTTAATGGGATAACCCCTGTTCAAGAATCTGCTAGTTAATATTTGTATTTCTGAGTCTAAAGCAGAATCCGTCGTTGAATATTTATAGGCATTTAGAAATTGATTAAAGATAATCGATCTTTTGTAGGTGAACGGGTGGTAGCTATTATAATGTAGAAGCATACCGGTGTTTGTGGGTTTTCGATAGATGCTAAATTGTATTTTGTTCGAGTCCCGGGTAAGCGTGAAATTTAGAAAGTTTAATGACTTAGTATCCGTATCTTCCCTTTCCAATGTAAATTTGAGTCTAGAATGAATATTGTTAAACGAATGTAAAATATCTTGGATAGTACTACTATCGGTAATAACTAGAACATCGTCTAAATACCTCCCATAGTATGTGATACGGGGACGAAAAGGTGTCAAATGTATCTGCTCAATCGTTGAGAGATAGATCTCTGACATTAAGCCACTCAGGCTCAAACCCATTGGTAATCCAAAAATTTGTTTGTACACCTTGTCTCGAAAGGTGATGTAGTTAGCCTCAACTAATAGTTTAATTAAGTGAAAAATCTCCTTTATAGGCAGCTTCGTATAATTAATCGGTGTCGAGTTTTTATTTAACATATCCCAAATAATATCTAATGTGTATTCAACGTTTACATTCGTATATAATGATGTAACATCTAATGAGAATAAATTGTCATTGTCGCCGAGTCTACAGTCTTTAAGATTATTAAATAATGTATCGTAATTCTTAATCCCAAATTGTATAACCTGTCTAAAAGGTTTTATAATGTTATATACATGTGTGGCTAAGGCTGAAAATGCCGAGTTCCTGTAGGAAACAATAGGTCGAATCGGAAATCCAGGCTTGTGTAATTTTACCTGACCAAAAAGTGCAGGAATATTGTATGTTCTGGACTTCAATTCCTTCAACTGAACCATAGTAATGTAGTCGTTTTTACGATATGTGGTTAACGTTTTATTGTATTGATTTACCAAATTGGTAAACAGTGTCGGGTCCACTTCACAATAAGTGGAGCTATCAGATACAACTGAATCTAACTTATTAATATAATCATGTTTATCTAGTATTACCACTGTATCTCCTTTATCTGCCCTCTGTATAATAATGTCCTTATTTTCTCGAAGTTCTCGTAAAGCTGAACTGTCATGTGTATTCAATTTAGGAAGTCGTGTTTCTTTTATGTTATTCACTACTTGGTTAACTTGTTGAATAAATACATCTTTTTGTGGAACACTACGAAGTCCAAATTCAAAATCAATTACGCATTGTTTTTTTGGCAGCTTTCGAGGTGGTAAATTATAATTTAATCCTTTGGATAAAAGTGAAATCTGGTCCTGCGATAGTGTACACGAGGAAAGATTTGTAACCTGTTTATCCGTGTAAATCAACACGAAGCCTCTGTTCGTGCTTCTCGTTCAGCAGCGTCAGAATTAGCCTTTCATGCCATTAACGAAAAACATACTTTTTTATTTAACGAGGCCAAAATACTTAACGTTCAACGTAATTATACGCGACTATTAATTGCAGAAACCGTTGAAATTAAATTACACGAGAATTCTGTTAATGTTCGGCGGCCATATTTGATCTCCGATGCGTGGACCTTTACGCGCATGCGCGAAGACAATCACTATTTAAGTTTCAGGTTTAGCCTGATTCGATAATTTTCATTCCTGTGATCACGACAGTCGGTCGAAAAGCATTGTCAGCTTCAGGAAGGAAAATCGTTTTGAATATTTTCGTTAGATTCTTTTAATTGCGTTAATTTGAATTTTAATTGTTTTGAATTGATTTTGAATTGTGTTAAATTGATTATTTAATTATTTATAATTTACTTTAATTATTTATATTTTACTTTAATGTACCGGTAAGTTGTCGATTTTTTCGTTTTTTCCGTTTTAATTTCTGGAGGGTATCATACGGAAGTGTTCCACGTACTATATTGAGGTAAACTCCTCTTATTAATTTACTAATATCATTATCAACGTAGAACATATTGAGTATTACAGCTCTGATTCATACTATCTTATTAATCTATAGTACTTTCGGCGCCAACTTCAAGAAGATATTCCATTGATTTGTGGGCGCTGGACACTTTTTTTGTGATTAGACCTCTCCCTGGTGATCTAAATTTAAAAATAAGGGAAAAGTACTATAGAATAATATGGCAGGTCACCGTACAGATTTTTTTTTTCCAATTAATTATTCATCGCCTTTTAAGATTTAACTTTAATAAATGCACTTTTGCATATAAGTAAAAATACATATGAATAATTAAATGTACAAGCCCTCCTAGCCAGTGGTTAGGTGATTACACCTTATTGTAAAGGAACGAATTTAAAAATATAAAGAATAAAAATCCAAATTTCCCATTAGAATTTGTAGTTTCAAAAACTACAAATTCTAATGGGAAATTTGGAAAACAAAATTACAGTAAAAACGTTTCATGTGTTCTCACGAGATGGCGCTACTGCTGGCATCATGGACGCCACTCTTGGAAATCTCAACAAACCAGTTTGCTCAAGTGTTTGCTTGCCGTCTTTACAGTATACATCTGCTAATTGAAGTTTGGCTCTCAAATATGCTTTAACTAGTTAAAAATGAACCGGCACAATTTTCCCCTACCCATAATGCAATTCAGCAACAAAGACTGCAGTTTTTTTGCCTTTAGACATTGCTGCAAGCGTTCGTGCAGCTTTTCAAACTTTGTTTAAAAAAAACAAACAAAAAAACCCCATCATGGATGGAAGTTTCTACTCTTCTGAAAAAAAAAAAAAAAAAAAGCATTCTTTGCGATATCAGCGGATTATTTCTCTCACAATGACACTCCCCTCAGCAATGCAGTAGAAGTTTCTTCTACGACAACTTGCCCGAAGCCTTCCATTCAGTTTTTCAATCGGTAAAAGCAAATATCAGTGACGTAAAGAACAAGCAAGACGAAGTAGACTGAGGCCCACAACCCCTGGAGCGAGCTTAGAAGCAACAAACACGGAAGACAAGAGAGCATTTTTCAACAAAACCAATGTCCACAGCCACGACATTTCTGTCTGGGCAAGAAGCAAATAGAGCCATTCCTGAGATTTATGTATTTAATCTCGGTAACAGGTTTATTTGTTAGGGCTAAGAGGAAAGCCTGAACTAATACAACTTGTAGTTCTGCAATCAATGGACTTCTGTAATGGTCCGTATTCTTAAAAGACCAATGGAGAACGTACGCTGACCATTTTCATTTTAGCAATTCTGGCTGCAAACTGCAAGTTCTGTAGTCAATATACCGTGCACGCATAAACACAAAAACAAATATAGGTTTGCATTAGGTTGCTTGCTCTTGTCAGGATCAATCAAGCTAATGGGTAACACGCGCTATCGACAAACAACACTGCCAAACATCAAGTACTCTATTAACAAATGCTTAAATGGCAAATGAAATGTGAAAGATGGTTTACAATACGTAAATTTAAAATAAAATTAAATGCAATGGGTCGTAGAAGAGATGGAAAATCTTTCTATTGCAAATGTGCATCTAGTTTATGAAAAGGTAATTAACAGTGTTAAAAGGATATGGTTTCCGGAACGTACCATAAGAAATTGAAAACAAACAGATTGTTAGGACAACTTAGAGGATGCGCGGAATGCTAGCTAGACGCATGTTTATGACAGTCATGTTTGGTCTATTCTTTCACAGAAAGGTGTTGGTGACTATATGCTTACTTTGGAGTGACTATATGCTTACTTCGGCACTACTTGAAATAGTATTCTTAAAAACAGAGACAAGGGTATTTTGCCCAATCTTGGGAAATTTTCCTATTTAAGTTTCGGTTGGTATGCAGTTGGATGATGTCTGAGTTCTACGTGTTATCAGATTGGAGAGATCAATTGCAGGGGTTGATCCTAAGGAGATGGATATAAGTTGGTGAACCAGTATTCATTAATTGTGTCTGTCAATCAGAGTTTCAATGAGCTGTCCACATCCGTCTGCAATTGAAGAACCCCACCAATGGATGTCTATTGAGGTCTCCCAATAAACAGAAAGGAGTGCATAAATTCAGAACATCCGAATTTCAGGGAGGAGAGAAAAACTACTTAATCCTCACTTGAGACGGACTAACTCGGCCACGTTGTGAAAAACCCTTAATTCCTCGCGTCATCGTTGGAATTCGAAATCGGGCATTTTTCACCCAGTGTGGAGGGACGGCAATTATAAACCACTGTGCTGCCTGCATTTATGGTTAACTTGCTCATTTCGCCTCGATCTATGAAATCTTGTGGTCATTTTTACAGTTGATGTATTCAGATATTGCAGTACATTGTGAACGACTTTTGGCACCACAGTTTCGATACGTAGCGTCACCTCTGTATGTGGACCGAGGATGATCAACTTTCTGATATTTGTAATATCATTATAGGATTGGTGTGTATAGGCAAAAAAAAGGCACCTATTGAAAGGCGTATTGAAAGTTAAATGGTATTACATCATGGGACCAGGCACTATCTTTTCGGATTATAATTCTTCTAGCTTGTATTATCTCACTGACTGACTATTTCATCTTTTGATGCATTTAATAGATCGCATTCTCAAATTTCCATAAAAAATAGTAAAAGAAGAAATCTCGCTTACGGGTTGAGCTGAGTTAATAAAGATTGTAGCATTAAGGATGTTGGAAAGTCTACATTGAGAGCTCTATGGTTGTGGTGGTGGAAGTATGTCAAATGCCCATATTTGCTCCTTTTAGCCCTGGGTTCATTATCACCCAGATTTTCGGCACTACCGCCAGAGTTACCAAGGAGTTTTAAAGTTGATGTGTTTGTAAAATAAGGGGAAAAAATTCAAGGGGCTTTCCTTTTCTGAAAGTTGCTTACAGGTCGTAAGACAATCTACTTTTTTAATGAAAACTGAAAAAAAAAGTGCGAAAACTAAACAAGACCTGTCGCTTCAGAAAGAACCCTTTATAAATCGCACTAAGACTGGCTTGGCACGCATTTAAATTTAGCTCATTTCCTTCAAACTCCATAACTTATAGATTAAGTTCTGCGCAAACATCTGCGACAGTGGATCAGCTTCTGTGATTAGCAGGAAACTCAGTAGTATCAGAATGATAATGTATTCGTATTACACGCCTCTTCGCCTCCCCCTCCCATTTTTAATGACCTTTACCTTCAAAAGTTTAACGCATTCCAAGTTAACTTTGTATGCACTTACATACAGTGAGTGGCCACTTTATTAGGTACATAGATTCCTTTCGTGTACCATACACTACAAAATAGATTCGCAGATATGCTGTATGTGCGCAGTTCGCTTGAAAATGGACAAAACTAAAGATCTGAATGATCTGTACATTGAATAGTAATCAGCACTACACACGAGACGAGTACTATGAAAACTACAACATTCTGCTGGAGTTTGACGTAAGGCTAGGCCAAATAATATACACTCGGCAACCCAATACAACTGTGATAACCAAATCGGCAATCCAGAACGCAAAACTCATCGTACTTTGTCATAGGTGAGGTATCGTACCCAGCCAACGACCAAACCGGGTTCAACTCTTGTCTGCAGTTTCTGCCAATATTTGGCAGAAACAATGCTGTTCAATCTACACATAATTTGGATAACAACATTGTACTCCCTCCCATGTTTTTTCTTTTTTTCAATTTCAGGGTGGGAAGACCTAATACGGCACATGAAAGCAACAAAAATAAATAAATACACACAGAAAACAACTCAAAGTCCCGTTTATAAACGTTAGCCCAATTCAAAGTCCACAGGAACATCAATTAAGATGGCTTCAACAAGCCATAACAAATCAAATAACAATGAATAAGGAAATCAATTCACGAAGTCAACGAGTTCTTCAAGAATCTATATCCCAGGTACGGTTACAGGGCGTTCAGGAACACTGGATGATTTGAAAAACGTTAACCGGCCTGAAGAATCTCGATTACTGCTCTTTCATGCTGATTGGAGGAGCACAATATGGCGAGAACAGCGTGTGTGAGACTGTAATAGTTTATAATTTTATGTATCCGCATGTTTTAATAGTGCTGTGATATACACATCAAGTGTACACGTCTGGAACGTATATTGGATTAGTAATGACAATTTGGATGAAACAGGTTATGTTGAATATTTTTCCGACTACTTGCATCCTTTCTTGGCTGCAGTACACCAGTCTGCGAATGAACTTTCCCAAAAGAAAGATGTGACACGAGACTTTCCATGTCACAAGGCAAGAATTGCACAGAACTAGTTCCCGGAACGTGAAAGTGAATTCAGCTTACTGCAGTGGTCGTCCCAATAACCAGATCTCAATCGAGTTGAGCGACTATGGAATGAAATCTTCAGAGTAGAAATCTGAATCCACCCAACTTGCAAATGCGCCAATATGGACAGCATCTCTCTTAAATCACATTGATCCACTTGGCTCAACTGTTGATGAACCTACTAAGGTTGGTGACAAACTGAATACGTATTTTGCATCTACATTCACACATGAGGAATTCTTTAGGGAAGGAGATGCCAGATGCACATTAGAATCCATCAGGTAGCTGAATGATTTTGTAATAACTGGGAGGAAGGTTGAAAGAGAGATTAAAGTTAAACATAAAAAAGGTACCTGGGCTGGAGGGTACTGAAATCTTTTGGAAATGTTTTTGATACTGTTCCGTATAACAGATATAGCAGTATCTAAAGCTTTTCTAAAAGTTTCAGAACAGCTTTTAATATTAACTCTACAAATTGGAGCAGCGCCGCATTAAGGGGCAAGTTACTGGTATGGATAAAGGGATAGTCGAGTGGGAGAAGACAGACTGGTTATTAATGGGGACTGCACTTCGTGGGCTAATGTTATTAGCCGAGTTCCTCTAGGGTTTTCCGTATTTATCGATGAGGTATATCAGGCTTATTGTCTAAATTTGAAGATGATAAAGGTTGGAGAGATGTTAACGACAGTAATGCTGTTGCAATAAGCTCTAGAAAAAGTAGGCAGATGGGATGAGAAATAACAGTTGAAATTGAACGTTAACGAATGCAAATTACTGCATATGGATAGCAGTAATACCAGATTAACGTGCCAACTCTGTGGTATTACACGAAGGGTAGTAGAAAATGAAACAATTGTGCAGTCAGATATGAAGTTTTCTAAGCAGTGCAGACAGACTTCCAGGACAGCTCATGGAGTTTTGTCAATACAGGAATGTATTGACAGATATACAGGAATTTTGCTAGCAAGAATAAGGGGTTATTATCCCACTGTACAAGGCAATGGTCAAGTCTCATTTTGAGTACAGAAAAAAAGTCTGGAGGTTTCATTTTAGGAAGGATGCAGAGCTGCTGCACGGGTGCAGAGAAGTGCAACCACATTGATGAAGGGAACAAAGGAACGCTCTTACCAAAAAAGGCTTCAATTCTGAAAATGGCATCATATGGTGAGTAGACACTGACGTGCGAGGTGACCTGATTGAGGTGTTTAGGATTTGAAAGGATTGGGTAGCTCAATGGCGATGGCATTTTTCCTCTTGCTCCGACTACACACATAAGAGGACATACATTAAAATTGAGGAAGGATGGATGCGGAATAAATGTGCTGAAATTGGTCTGCAGCCAGCGGGTGCGTGATTTTTGGAACAAATTTCCATCGGTTCTTGTGAAAGAGTAGGTTGAATAAATTCAAGGACGAACTAAAAACAATCGGATTTTTCCTAGTGAATTAGCAGGTCTACAGGAACATTGTAGATATCCTCCCGCTCACCTTAATCAGTATGATTAACCTAAAAGCATGTTGTTAATTCAAGACTCGCGATGGCAGTGAAGCACACTCAGCAAAAGGAGAGCAGTACGCAACTCATGTAAGGTTCAAGAAAGCGATTATCAACTCGAAAGCTGTCTACCGAATAGAATGACAACTTTTTCCTGGGTGTTAGTGATAATCCCCTACCCCTCCTCCCATATTAAGGATTAGCCTCCTTTGCCGGATGCTGCACGAGTATTCGCATATTTCCGAAATGGTAATGCTTTTCTATAAGTTCACACACTACCGTTGTCATAAGGGAATATACCACCTCGTCGAACATCGACGTATAACATTTTGCGAGCTCTTCCACTTTTTGTCCATCAATGTAATGTAATGTGTCATCGACTGTTCGCGGCAAAAATATGTAAGACATTACACCTATTTCTTACGTGACGCGAACATCTTATGGTAACTTTAAGAAAAAGAAATCAGACTGAAGTGGGATTGGCTCAAATCACCGACAGACAGGATAATCCTTGGGATAGTGGTATTCCAAATAAATTTTAGCTGGAGAAAGCAGAAAACAACACGTTAAATTCTTAGAAAACAGTATTTTTATGTCTGGTTTCCTTATATCAGAAGGTCTCTGATATAAGGAAACCAGATAAGAACTTCATACAACGTGTTATTGCTTCAGATTTCTACATGTTTACAGCCCAGTTCGTTTTAGAAGCCTTTCAACCGAACGGCTTCTTTTGCTTTATGCAAGACTCCATCTTAATACAAAAAATAATAATAGAGTGACTACAGATGACAGCACCTATCTGTTTCTGTAGTTTTTAAAGCAGCTCTAAACCCTCCGCTTCTGTACACAGCAAACTTATCTTTTTCTGTTCTGCTCTTCCTAAAAATAGATACACAAAGATATTCGACCACCGCGCGAAGAGAGGTTTTGTTAAAAAGGACCTGCATGTGAAATACACGACGCGTGTGACAATTTCCACTTTTATCTTAATGCCCACGTGGATATTCTCAGTGTTATGAACCTGCAGCCCAAATAACTGGAACATGTTCACAACCGGGAAACAAACTGTTTACCACCTACGAGCTGTAATGTTGAGGCTGCATCGCCTGCTGCCATGGTAACGGATCATGTTTTAAGACATACCGAAGTCGAGTTAATGAGTTCGTGATGAATCACTGGTGCATGTTTCCTCATTTTCAGTGCAAGTCTCTAAATTGCGCATAATCTGAATCCCTGAATATCCAGGAATGATATGGTTCGCTCCCAAAGGTTTTAAGTTTCATTAGCAGGCTTGCGCAAAAGGCCACTGCTTAGAAGAAAACACACGAAGACAGCGCAAATATCTCCATTAAAATGAAATAACGCGTTGTGTTTAAATATTTAGTTTCAGAAAAACCAATGTAATCTTCTGGCTTCATTAACAGCGAATGAAAACAATCAGCTGCCTGTGAAATCGTTCGAGAGTACTCCCACGATTACGGCAGAAGGGGTGTGCAGCAGGTGATTAATGTTTTGAATCAACATCCATTTTAGTGAAACCTGATCGTGTTGAGAGCCATAGCAGTCTACCCTTATAGTCAAAGCTTATTAGCTTTGACGAGTTAAGCGATTATCATTTTCTTTTAAGCTAAACTAACAACGAAAACCTTCAAAAATGCCTTCAGTAGTCAAGAATTATAAATCAACAACTTTCCATAATTATGGCTGATACTAGTGCAAACAAGTTTTGTTCTATTAGTTATCGCCGATCTGAAGTAACAGTTATGAACCAATCAGACCAAAAAGCCATCTACAGGATCGAATGCAATGAATTCAAAGAATTGCAATTTGAACTAGTGTTACTTGCCGATAATTCTAAGAACCTATACCAGTCCCTTGATCACATATATAACCACTCGGTGGTCAAGATGTCGAGGCAAGTAAGAGAGGAGAAATGACGTCATAAGCGGGCAATTTACCCTCGATTGGTCAAACAGAGATCCAGTAACCTGTCCAACCTTCCACAGATCGCTTCTCTTGTATTCGTGTACATTGATTATAAATAAGGTTCTCTTTGTACTCCGGGAAGACCATACGGTCATAGGTATTCACAAGGTAGACCGCATTTAGTAGCCAAGGGCTTGAACCAAGGCCACTCAAAGTACATGTACTTTTTCCATAAACAAAAATACAACAGAGCAGATCTTTAGAGAGCAGGATTGGTTACTGGGGTCTCAGATTGAACAATCAGGAATTATTCACATTGCTCAATCGCTCTCATTAGATCGTACTTGCCAGGACATTGTGACCATCAAGAGGGTATTGTGCATGTCATCAAGGGATCGGTACAATTTCCGGATGGTGATGCTCTTTAAAAGGTAATTATCGGTGTATAACGGTAGTTTAAACTATAGTTCTCTCTTAATGAAAATAACCCACGAAAATAAAAAAAAAAACTCTTACATTTCGATTTCCTAGAACATTCTCCAGTGCGTTCCAGAGGGCGCAACTTCTTTATAGGCTTTCACGGGATACTGAAATCCTCTGCACAAAATTTCTGGTTAGCCTCTTAACAAAATACTGTCTGCAAGTCAACGATAGCCTGTTCTCGCACGTGCCAAACAAACAGCTGTCATTACACTCGTAATGAAGTGTCCCCAGGAGAGAGAGAGAGAAATCTCGCCAATACTGCGACCTTGCAGGCCGTAGTGCTGGCGGGATTACACACAGAGCAAAGGCGTGTTTGCACGGGCGGGAATATTGCTACTGCACACAATAAGGCATGGTATCGCCAATAGGGAAGATTACGATTGTAGTCTCTCCTCCTCTTCTGAGCTCTGCTCCTTGATCGACGGGGTGTCTGTGGAGAGCGCGCGCAGATGAATGTACAAGTGTGGCGTAATCGCGCATTTGCCTATAATCTAATAACCGATCTGATCATTATCATTTATTTACCTTATCTTTTAATGTCGGCCGCCAGAGGAAGCCACTCGAAGTGCCGTGATTAATGATCCTCATTCGCTATTAACTGGCGGCGAATGGATGTGGAAAGAGACAGAAAACCGCCAGGTGGCACAACGGGGCAACTACAATGCAGCTGAGCTCTGTCGTCGAAGCGATGTCGGTTGAAATACGAGGCGCCAGAAGAAAGTTGGTCTTCCTTGGACAAGAAGCGGCTGTAGCGATGACGGCTTAAGCTTCATCCCCCTCCCCACCCTCTTCTTCACTAAAGTTACGGAAGCTAAGCCTAGTTTCTGCAAACTTAGATCCGGTAGAGCAGGTTTTATCTGACACTAATCATGGAGAAAGGGAAGATGGAAGGCGAGCCACGAACACTCCTTCGGAGTATTTCTTTTAACCCAAACCGGGTTTTAATATGTCAGGGTGGCACAGTCTTCCTGCAACCATCCATAAAAAGTAGCATCATTTGTAAACATAGAAAGTGAGCTCGTAGCAGCAAGAATCTTTGGTCATGCGGGTCAGGAGAAAAACAGGGCATCGTTGAAAGACAGGTTTGTGGAATGGAAGCCACAAAAGCGCCCGAGTAATACTTCCTATTCACCTAACTTTAAGCTATCGTGCATTCTCCCCCCCCCCGGCCCTTATATTTACAGACAATTAGACAAAGACTGGAGGGATTCACCTATCTCTCAATTACCATGAAGATAGCACGAACAGAGTGCTAGTCCCAGGTGAATGAACACAATTACTATGACCGTAAATAATTACTTCAGCCTATAATTAAACATATCGCAACAAAATTAAAGTTAGTTGGTCTTTCCTTTATATTTCATGAAGAGATTGATACCAAGTATCGACCCCTAAGTGGGTAATCCCAATTTCACTAATCTGCCTGTTGAGAACGCGTAACATTTGTCCGCTATGAGACAGAAAATCGCAATAATATTCCGAATTAATAGACGAAATTCTTTGCCAAGTCCCTTTTAGAGGTACTGGTTAAGCACAGTCGTGTCCCCTGCCAGTGAGTCCATCTATGAACAGGAAGGAGTCGAGTATTACAAGGAAGTTCGTATACTCAAAAGGACGGCCACTGATTACTTTTGGCAGAACACACAGAAGCCATTATGCTGAGAACATACGTCAGAAGTGACGTTATTTCCTCCTCTAAGGAAATCCAGGATTCTTCCAAAGATGCTTAAACTATAACCTTGTACACGATTTTTCGTAAAAAGAATTCCAGTAAGAGGAGGCGGGCAAAAAACCTGAATTACAATGACGCCTATAAAGAAAGAAGCTATTTGTATACGGCGTGACTACATCAAATCTGCAACCAGCTCATTCACTGCACGCTTCTACTTAGAATTCGTGTAATCCAAGGTCAAAGTACTTCCTGCTGCACTCAAAGGTGAAATACGCACGGATGATGGTATTATTCCATTTAGCAATTAATTAAATATTTCAGATGGCTCAACAAATCTTTTTCAAGGGTCCTTTTTAAAAATATGTCGAGTCATTGCTAATTTCATTAAAATCGGATTAACAGAAATCCACCAAATATTTATATAAATCTGTATTTGTTGTTAAATTTATACAGTCAGTGTTATTAAGACTGTTGAACATAGAGAGATGCATGTATATAGAGAGACAAGACTTAAAAATATATGAGAGAAGAGTAATAAATATTCTGCGGTTGTAATTATACTTGGCGGATAAGTTTACAGAAGGTAAGAGTTTTATTTAGTTTTCCATGACGTTATAATTTCTTAGTAATTAATTGATAAGAAGAACTATATTTTCTTTTGCATTAGAATTTCTTTTATAGATGCAGACGCTGCGTAGAGGGCGCACGCATTCAACTTTATCGTGTACCGGGTTTAAAGACTTCTTCCTCTTCGGTTCTTTTCAAGGCGTCTCGATAGGAATCCATTAAACTTTTCCGATTCAAATTGGCATCTCACGGTACATAATTACTTTACATCTCTTCTCCAACAAGCGCATAAATGAGTCGTTAAAATTTAGAAAATCTCAGAATAAAATGGGAGAGGCTGTAAGCATTAAGGAGAGTGCACTAATTTTTTTTTCTTCATTTATAGTTCTAACTTAAAAACGAAACAAACCGACCGAGCATGCGTGCAACTTTTCTTCGCCTCCCTCAGATGACAGCGGGATGGACTTATACGGCGCGTTGAAACAAAAAGATTATCAATTTTTAAAGTCAGTGTCGTGTTCTCGTTTGAGACATGAAATCCCACTTAAGTAATCGCACTTATTTTTCTCTTCGATCTTCGCCAAGTCATAACGACTTCATGCGCACACCTGGTGGCACGTACACGACGTGCGAGGGAGTAGATCCATCGTAATCATTCACCGTTCGCTCAAAAGAAATTGGATTTAAAAAGGTTCCTCGGAGGAGTCCACAAAAAGAAGACAGAAACGCAGACCCGATTCTAAAATTCCTCGACAGCTGACATAAAGGATGATGAATCCAAATAGGAAATCACGTGATCAATCATCTCACCCTCCTCCAAGTTCACAATGACCAACGAAATGGCCGGGGTTTGCAAAAGCACTGTCACCTACACAGTTACGAATTCCGTCACGTATGAAATGGTGTTGCTTTTCCGCAATGACAAAGGATGCAGTACACAGTTCCGCAACCCATCTTCCATCGAATGGATAAACATCACGATCGAATAAAAACAACAGAATATCCCTCTATACAAGGTTTTTCATCCCCTACGAACCCTCTTGTAGTTACGTTTTTATTATGCTATGTGCTCTTGCTTTCTATTCGCTGCATTCTTTTAATGGCTACAGCCTTTTCTTATTTCGTTCCGAAATATTTCAATTTATTTAAGTTCTTAAAGAAAAGATATAAAACGACTTCACAGTATAACACGGGATGTAGTAGTTTGTGACGTAAATACATTGTATATTTAAATTTTCCATTAATTTCATATAAAAACCATAAGTTACACTTCAAATGTGACAATATTATGCGTTATACATTAGTTAAAATTAATTAACATAATATAAATATTAACGTATTTATATTATGGTTATAGTGTCGCTCAAGAGACAAAGAAATGTAATATATATCCCTCCCCCCAATGCCCTTGTTTCAAAATCAAATTTTCGGGGACAAGGGATATATATTCTCCCTCCCTAGTAGGCGAACATCAGTCAGATCCCAGAAGTAAGTTTATTAACATCGAGAAAGGATTTTGGCGTTCTAGAGAGAGAGAAGTCGCAGCGAATATCAAATATCTTCATCCTGTAAAACGAATTTCATGACGTATCCAATGACAGCAGAACTCTTAAGATTACTTCGAGCTTCAAAACATAAGATAAGAAATATCACATTCAAACACGTTTCCTGTACGAAAACTTGACACTTAAGAATGGCAAGTTTTCTATACGAGAATATGTTGACAGCTCAGGTTAGAACATTGGATTTCCTTGACGAATTGGATGACTGACAGCGGGACAACATCAATAAGGGATGGAAACAGCAAAGGGCATTACCTTCCTACAATAAGTAGATAAAATATGCAAGACGCCTGCCTGATGCGGTGTTAGAGTTCCGCCTAGATGGAAGGAACTTTAACGACCATCTTTCAAATCCTGGCGAATCCGTGCGACTCACAAGAAGGATGCATGGTTCTTTCGCGAAGCTTTTTTTTTCCCGGATACGCAGGAAAGCCTACATAGCGAGAAAAACACAGTTTACAGACTATTCTACATACGCCTCGTCGCCGTGGTTGCCTTAGCGCAAAAATAAAACAAATTGGGTACAATAGGTGATGGTAGATTTTTTTTTGAAGAATAAAAGTTCAAAATGCCATTTAAATATAACGTCAGTTTTCATTCAACAGCTTTATAACGTTCGGTTATTTAAAAATATGTTATATTTACTGCGATATCGATAAAAATAAAATAATGGCTAAGGGGACTGGGGGGAACATTACCATTAAGCTGCTGTAGTATAAAAATTATATCTACCAATCCAATGAATTAGCGCTTTATTTTTAACCTATTCGGGGATCGAATTAGAGTGACTTGAAGGGCAATCAAGCCTAAGATAATAGTTGTTTGTTGCATACAGACAGCAGCTATTCAATCTAAAAGAAAAAAAGGCAGCAAACCCTATGCCAATATCAATAATTAGCTAATTAGAAAGCCGCGTGCCGTTAATTTATAGCCTCCCTTCAACAGCCCGCTATTTCGACATTTTTACAATACTGAAATACAATTCTGCTAATTAAACCGCATTAGTGATTAAAAAAAACTAAAAACGCGGTACTCATACCGTAATTAAATATTGATTATCCCCCCCCCCCCAAGTAAAAACGCCTCGCGAATTCGTCCTTCCAACAGAAATGCATTACCAAAAATACTGCGCAAAAAGTGCTTCCACCAAGCGGCAATAATGAGCAGTAATGATGGGATTGGTGTGGTGCAATTTTCATTAAAGTTCCAACTCAATTTTTCCGTAAGGGTAAGTGTGGAATTAACACAAGTTACCAGCTAATATTTAATACTAATTGGCATAAAAACCGTTGCGCCCCGTTCCCTCCCCCAACAACGACTGTTTTTTCTCAGGGGAAGACGCTAATTCCCATGAAGATGAGAACAGTTTCGAGGGGAGGAGGCTTAACGATGATTGGTACTTAACCTCTCGATGTAGCGTTGAGAATTTGGCTATCCATGATGGAACATGAAACTCGCTTGAACAATGCTGAAAGCTTACACCAAAATATTCAACGTAAATACGAATTGTTACAAAAATCGGGTAAATATAAACTAATCCTAACTCTCAACACCCGAAGAAATATGCGAGGGTGATAATGGCGCAAGGTATCAACCAGTTTTATGATGGAATTGCGTAAAACTGAACACCTTTATTCCATTATGTTTGAAGAATGTAGGATTAATGGAGTTGTTCAGATGCGTGCTTGAACGCTCAAACGTAGACAGCTTAAAATGCAACAAGGTTGTCATCGGTGGTTAAATATTTGCAGAATAAACATTTCGCAGCGAGTGAATTTCATCAGGGCATGATGGATACTTTGCAGGGAAGATCCGCGTCGTCAACGAGAGCATTATGTTAAAAGATACTGTAAATATTTTAACTTCTTTCGTTTATTATTCTGGCATAAATTGGGAACTCTTTTTAACCTCTTTTCAAATTAGATTGGTCACAAATATAGGTCTAGTAGATCTGAATTGATAGGTCTCAAATAACAACTGAATTCAACAATGCGCAGAACTATTCAAAGCCCTGTTTCAACCATACCACGCGCAGGGAATTAAAGAAATTGGAATTGGGAACAAAGTCATGTGGTCAGACGAATCACGATACACCTTATTTTGCACTTACAGAATGCAGAGAGTGTGGCTAAAATCTCTTCAAAGCGATGGACGCTGCTTGCCTTGTTAAGACAACCCAATCATCTGGGAGGTGGTATCATAGTGTAGGGAATGTTTTGTTGGCACTGTCTGGGTATGTTGACACAGGTGGAAGGTCGAATGTCATCCAAGGAGTATCTGGATTTTGTATCACATCTACTGCACCCTGAATGTTACACCTTTATCCCGAAGATGGCTACTTTTTGAATGCCAATGCAATATTGCATTGTGCCAGAGTGATTCCGTGAACTTGGCACTGTTTTCTATGATCTTCCCTGGCTCCCGACATTAACGTGATCTAAATCCTATTGAAAATGCGTGGGATATGCTGGAGAGAACTATTCAACAACAAATTCCTCTTACTTCAACTTTCTCTCAGCTACGCGATTATTTTGCTGCAGGAATGTTTGCAATTTGACCAAAACTCACTAAAATACCTTATAGAATCCACGTCGCGCCGTATACTTGCTGTTGCGTGTTGTCAAAACAAGGGCGGATCGATTCGATACTGGGTAGTTTAACAATTGTATCAGTTTTTATTAATATGGAGCTGTTTCAAAAGTAATATCTTGTTCTTGTGAAAAGACATTTAGTCAGAGAAAAACGAAACGACACAAACGAAGGCACAATGATGCAGCATTCTTCGAAATGCCAATCGCATTCAGGCAGGGTGCAGTCTTACCAACCAGGTGCCAGGACACCGCTTAACTTTTTACTTTTCAAACGTAATTCATATTAGAGAAAAATTGGGACACTTAAATTAAAACAGTCCGATTTTGTCCGTGTACCCACCTTATTGGGTACACCGACAAAATAGCAAGTAGATTCACTTTAGCTCTCAGAAAGCCTGGATCCGTTCGTGTCACGAACTCAAGGTGTCGAAATAGTACCAGAGGGATGCTGGTACTCTTTCGACACCTTGATAGAGTACCAGAGGGATGCTGGTCCAATTGTTGACTCATTTGCTTCTTACAAGCCTAATTAAAAAGTAGTTGTTGCAAATAGTATAATTGTGAATCTTTGATTCAGAGCTCGTTCCACTTCACCTCAAAGATGAGTCTCGACTGGACTGAGAACTACGTATGCCCTCCCCTCCGCATTAGGCTGAATTCACTCTCACTTTCCTGGAACCAGTTCTGTACAATTCTGGTGCACTCTTGGAAGAACTCATTAATCGAAGTGCACCATGGTAGTACTCCCAACACCATTAGCCTACACTGTTGACCTCTGAGATGCTATTTTCGTCATGTTTTTGTCCTCTATCGTGAGACTAGATTTGTCCAATTAGGCAACGATTCTTTTTTCTTTCCTTCAATGTCCAAGTGTTGGCGTTCTTGAGCCAAACTCCTTGGAAAGATTTCCGACATCGCAGGATGGGATCCGACGGTTAGTTTGGTTGTTGGTTTGTTGTTTAATGGCACAAGGGCTGCTAAGGGTCAGTTTGGTAAAAATCACATGGTTACGTTGGCAATCTAGCGGGAAAAAAAAAAACTTAGTTTCGCCTCCAACGTACTGTAAGAGTACTACACTCTTACAATTAAGATATTTATTTATGTGAAATAAACTCGAGTAGTGCAGAGAAAACTGGGAATTAAGGTTTGAATATGAGAATTAACTTTTGAATAGCAAGAGTGAATATGGTAAATATTAAGGTTGGAAAACACTGTATTTAGAAATAGGGAGGTTATAAATGTGTGAATTAAAATAGCATTTAAATGGAGACCAGAAGGAACAAGTACTGTAAATGCAGATGTGTAGAAAGAAGGTGAACTAAGAGTTTACAAAATAGTGGCCGTACTAGGGAAGGAGTACCATTTGTTTTAAAATTTCTAAAGGGTTGTAACGAGGGGGGAAAAATAGGACCCAATTAAGCGTTTTGATGTAAGCCGCACCTGCGTTTACGTAGAAAGGACCGCGCCAGAGGTGGCAATTTTAGGTAAGTTGGCGACATTTAGCAAGGAACATGAAAATAGGTATTTTTGGAGACGATCGACATACATAAGAGTTGTAATGCGGGAGTTCTAAATAAATAGGAAAGCAAGGAAATTACAAGAGAAGCGTTTGGTTTGTTCACAAGGGAGACGGGTGTGGTAACTTTTTTTTTTTAGCAAATAAGGAGTTGAAAATTGAAGTAGTGTATTGGATTGGTTGAGGGTCCTGTGGGAGGCATTCCAAACTTCTTAAAGAAAGGTTCGGGAGAGAGTTGAAAAAGGTTTTTTAGAGTGAGAGTCGTGAGTTACAGGTTGAATTTAGTTTTTTGGAGCTCTGTGTTTGGAATTCGTGGAGGTGGGATGAAGAAGAAAAAAGGGCCATTGAGGAGGTGAGAACATGGCGAGCGAGTTGGAGCTCGGAAACAGAAGTGCTAGAGACCTGAGACAAAAAGAAACGAAATGGGAAAGTAGTGATGGGCGATGACGTGCGAATTTAAGGTGTTATTTTTGGGAGTGTGGAATGTGTTCTTAAGTTAAAGTGGTGTTGGCCAGTCGCTGGGTGGTCGGCGTGTCTAGCAACGTAATTGCATACTGTATCTCTGAAGTTAAACAAAAAATATGTAGAAAGCACATGCGTCTAGGGTCCGGTCCGTCGAGACTGAGCTAGGTATGCAGATATGCGAGTCGAGAAGTCTACGTGAGAAGGAGTGTCCAGTCCACGAGCCCCCGAAGAAGAGATAGACCGCCAGAAAGATTTGAAACGGATGTGAGAAGCCTGTCTGCCATGGAAGAAAACAGTGCCAAAGAATTGAAATAGAGGCCCATTTCGGAACGTAAGTGTATTCTAGTTATAGACTCATTAGCTGTAGAGTCTGAGAAACTGTTTGATAGTTTCTTTCAAAGGAATTCTTTTTGTAATGTACAATTAAGTTATTAAGTTGGGTTATAGACAAAGTTAATGACCATGAAATGTAATGGTACAACAGGGGTAAAGAAGAAAAAACAAATAAAGGAATTAATAGTAGAATGAGAATGTGGTAATCTATATTATTATTCTAGACAATGTGTTAACGGATGATATAACAGATAAGATTCTAGGTAATGTGTTAATATGTAAAGGGAAGAAATACTTATTTTTATTGAGAAACCTTGAGAGAAAAGGGGCCCTTCCCGGTATCAGAACAGGGAAGTAACAACGATGCTTGTGAGTGAGGTTGTAGTAAGCCTATTAAAGTGGGTACACGTGTACATAACTGCTAAGATTCTTCAAAGTTTCATGGATAGTTAAAAATCGAAGCTTACCTGAATTAAATGCAGCGAGAAATCTCAGATGAAGATCGTTAAAGAACTTTCCAAGTGCAGGAATCAAAGGAGAGTTTAAAAAATAAGAAATATGACGTTAAACTCTAACGAAGCCTTCGAAAGCTCCCACAATGCTAAGAGAACATCATAATGCGGGATTTCGCACAAAATGCAATAAAAAAAAGTAAAAAAAAAATTCTTTTCAAAATCAATTTCCCCTTTTACCACTACTAAGGCTTCCACCTCGCATATTTCTTAATTGTTAAGATCAATGGCTTCTCGCCACATACGATATCCTGACAGTGATGAACTTGACGATAAGTTTCTAGCGAATACACTTCCGGTATTTCTTTCGTTCATATTACTTTTTGAACCAAAGATTAACGAGGCCAAAAAAGAAGAATTTCTTCTCCCGCTTGATTACACAACGGCGGTTACTGACAGGCTTAAGCCAGGTTTTATTTGCTCCTTTCTATGAACTGCATTGCATTTCTTAGGAATTAATCTTGTCGCTCCCATCTCTACTTGCCCAAATATACTCTACACTGGATTTGAAAATTAATTCTGCGCGAGATAAATGTGCAATCAAGTAGCCACATGCGCTAGTTTAAAACGAGGGCCGCGTGGAAAACAATTAGGTACCGCGGCGTTGTGGTATGCTGCACTTGGCAACCATATCACGCGCTGGCATAAGATATTAAAATACAGCGCCTCTTTTCGGAGAGTGAATTTTTAAAAAGTTGCAAACTGCATTACTGGAATTGGAAAAAGCAAAAGAGATTATAGTGCACGAAATTAATTAATTTTTTTTCCATTTATGTTATCTGTACGGTGTTATCGCTCTTAAAACAAATCAAACGAAAACATTGCTGGAATACTGTTTTCAATTTGGAATTCACAAAGCATATATCTCATTTATCTTAAGTGATATTCCTGTTAAATAAAGGTTTAATGTGTTCTACTTCTAACATTTCTATATTCGAATCAAATTTCTTATCTAGAGCGTTTATAGCCGTACCACCGTCAAAGTTAGACGTATCTTTATAAGCGAGTTCAGGGACCGAGTTCCACTTGTGCAGGATGAAAAACTAGGACTAGAGCCCCAACTGAAGTCCGCTTTAAACAGGATATAAAAAAAGTACAAAATTAGTTTTTTCCCCTCAACGTTCAATACACTTGTTCCACATTTATCTGCTAAGAGTTCAATTCTTAAAAATTCGGGTTGAGCATCAAACCATCTTCCACATCTGTTCTTAGCTCTTCACCTTTAAAATGACCTCCATGATGATGAGACCTCACTTGGAGCCTGATCTGAAATGGAGGGATTGTTTAATTATTCAAATCCACATTCACGAATTTAAGTCTGCGCAACCCTGGTTTTGTACACGAGTGAATTGTCAAGGTTAAGCAAAACTCGTCAACACAACTTTCCTCGTATCTTTTTTTGCGAATTGAAATTTTTAACTTTAGCCTTCGGCTGGCGTGAGTTTCCTTGTTATTGTGGTTTTAGGTGCAATGTAATCAATTAATAACGATCCTTTTGCTTTAGTACAAAACTGGGGTCAACACTTGTCCAGCTCAACGGTACACGACACTATACATAATCCAACTTTAAACCTCTGGCATTGACACTGTTCTATTTCCCACCCACAAAGTATACTACGCGGAGATGGGGGAAACCCCTGGTGCCGTTTGACACTAAAGACACTACTTGTCCAGCTGATGATTGGGCTCTAAGCTCTCCGGGATTGGAAATCCCTGCTTCAACTGCATGCTTTCTAATTTGGATTCAGGATTATTAAAATGTAGCCAAACCCCAGTCACCCAACGGGATAAAAAGGTATCTTGATTAGCGATAATTAATTTTAGTCTTTTGATGACTCCTATCCTCTGCTGTTTGTCGTGGATGAAAAGGTTTCAAAGAACCAATCTTGCACAAACGTTGGACATTCCCAAATGTATTATTGTTAAAAATACATCCATGGGAAACAAATACTAAGTTCAAACACTAAGCATTCTGTTTTTTTAAATTTTTCTTCAACAATGGCAACGGTTTCAGAATTAATTATTTGAGATGGCCGACCGGACCTTGGACCATCCTCAACTAACTCTGGTCTTTTCTTTTAAAAACTCTGCGGCTCATCTTGCAACAGTCGCATAACTGGGATACCTCCCCAAACACTTTAGTCATTCTTTAATGAATTTCTTCATCATTTCTGCCCTCTTTGGCCAAAAATTTGATTACTGAACGATGCTCCATTTACTGGATATTCATTCTTTTTCCATCTAACAACATTAAAATAAAATAAAATTTCAGAAACTGCATATGACAGTGATATACAATGTTTTTCATAAGAAATTAAGCTATCAAATATAATCTATCCTATAATTTATCAATACATTTTACAGACCTGTTCTCAAAACACTTTGCCCACCCCTCATAATGCTAATCCAAAAGACAAGAATTAAGTTGACACTACGGAAGATCACCGCACAGGGATCGTTGCTGTTGTCATACTTAAACTCGTTTTATGAAAGTAACAAAAACACTGCTTGCTAAATCACTCCAACCTGTCACCATGTTTAAAAATTTCACATCTTTATGACACTACTGGTTATGATCAGTTGACTTCTGGGAATTCTCGGTATCGGACCAGTTCCGTTTATTCAAGATAGTCAACCATCTTCTGCATTAGCCATGAATAACAACACGGAAGTTATGAGCTATCATTTGTAATGTTAATGAACACCTGTCACAGCTACTCCAACATATACCTAATCTTCGGCTCTACCTGTGCATGATTGAGTGCGCTCAGAAGTAGACTTGTATACATTGTTTCCACACAGTGGAAGCAAAACGAATATGCAGAGAAACAGGAATTAGCTTCTACACCAGTTACTGAAGTCTACTGCAATCCTAACCCTGTTCAAATATTCACGAAATCGTGCAAAAAAAAATAAAAATGACTATTTTCGGCTTGCTTAATGTTGCCAGCCACATTAAGACAACCGAAATTGCGAAAAGATATGGTATGATGCCTATAAATTGTGTGGTCTAAGTTTGGGTTATTTTTTTCGGGATGAAAAATCCCAGATAAATGAAGATTGGAGATAAATGAACCAGTAAAAACACGGTTAACTAGAAATATAACTTTCGGTGAGTTTTAGGGGAAGTGTAGCCCCTTTTTTGCTTCGAGTAGTAACAAATACCGCTCTAAGTTGAAGTACAAACAAAACAAAATTAAATTTAACGACAAAAGCAAGTTTCCCCTTAATTATAATGTCGTCAGTCTTTAAATAAAATCCAGATGCATCAATTTTCAACTCCATCTTGTTAGCACAATGTGTTTCAACACATTACGGGTTCGTTTATATCCAATGGACTCATAGTGGTAAAACATTCACAAAATAAATGTCTCGGCCAAGGCTTGCTTAGGTTTAAAACGACGTCCGTTAACGCTAGATGGAAATCGGGCTTTCAACGGAAATTGCTACCATTAAGACTACAGCCAGCGAAGCTGTACGTCCGCTACATTCGGGAAGGAATTAAGAGCAATGCTCGGCTCCCACTGTTCAATTCCAAAATGGCCCCTTAAATGGATTAAATAACTATAATTAGATCCATGAAGTCGATTTCATTTGACCCACTAATACAATGGCAAGAGACACGTAATGAAACAGAAATATGGACATGATTCTGCTCTTTCTCTAATGAATCGAATCATCCTCAGATGGCGACTTGGCCGAAATTTTGTTATTGTCAAGGGAGGCAACAGAGGCCATAAAAGAAGCAGAGGCAGCTACGTTGACTTTTACGGTCCTCTTTATGGTCCAACACACCACACAACTCGGCCATAGTTAATTAGCTCTTTTCTGTTCATAGCAGGACCAAATCACAAACATAATTGCAGCATTTAGTCACAAATATCAGGGTAACTTAGAGTAACATGGATCCGTTTGATTTAACGATAAGATCTCTATTAGATGTTAGAAAATTTAAGCTCTCACAAACCAATGAATATGAAAGAAAAATCTATTAGGAATCCGTATTATTTAGTCATGTTAGCAAACAGTGATTTTTCTGCACACTTCTTTTGGTCTCACCTTGTGTTAAATCGTCATTCAGTTGTCAAGTGCTGCAATAGTGGGGTGGTCAGTCTTCAAACCGACGATGACTTGTGGAAAAAGGCACGAATTCGAATCCCATCCTAACCGATACTTCCATCGGCTTTGTTCCACAAGATTGCTGAGTTAGTCAGTCTCGGGCGAGGATCGAAGAACACTACTGATGATTATTGTCGCACATGGCCTTAGTTGCCGTGGAGCTGAACACGCAGAATAATGATTAAAGTAACAATTTAATTTCAAATTAAAAATTGACACCGGAGATCGTTGGTATTTGCATATTTTGTCCGAAGTTAGTTCTGACAAGGCCCCACCTCACATTCCTTTCTGCCTGAGGTAGATAACTAAGATAAGAAGATAGCGACACTTTGTACGTCTGAGGGCGATGATAATTACAGGGCATGGTGTCAGATCTACATTATGTGATCTTTGTATTAGTCTAAATGATAGGTACTGTGTTCTCTACCAAGATAAGAGGGCTTTTATGGAAGAACTGGCAAGGACATACAGCTGCCGAGATTGTTAAGGAGTCATATTTATATTTTATAAAAATTTTAGTTTGTGTATAATTGAAGGCAAAGTTTTATTGTAAATACTTGATGTTTTGGATTAGTTTATAGTTTTTATATATACATTGTGAATGTGAAGGAAATTTTTTTGGCTGAGTCACGATTGCAACATTAAATTGTTAGATTTAATACAGAAAGATCAATCTCCCCGGGAGAGGGGCAGTAACCCGCCCTGTTAGATCTGGGTGATTTATAAGAGTTTTTTAATAAATTTGGTTGAGTAGTTAAGCGTGGATAAGCTATTACTCAGGTAGCGCATTCACACAAGAAGTGTGATGTATATGATGATGATCACCAATATATACACTAAATTGGATTTGCATTAGCAGAAACTACCTAATCCCTCTTAGGGCCACCTTTTAATACAGCCCGTACTTGCCTTGCAGAACATTGTGATACTATCACATCACTGCTATATGGTATCTTGTGGTAGCTCTATCCATGCTAAAATGCTCTGTACTCTCATGGCCATAGTATCCAGTGTCCTTCTCCAGCAGGTGGTCCCAAACATTCTCAATTGAGTTAAGATAGGGTGAACTGTGTGACCATGGGAAGAGAATTCATTGCCTTCTTTTTAAAACAAATTAACAACCTGCCGGTCATTGTAGCATGGCTCGTTTTCTTGTTGATAGACTACGAAATTGTCTGGATACACTGTCATCATGAAAGGGTGACCTAGTCGGCGTTCCGATCGAGTTGTTGATTAGCGGTGATCAGAGGACCCAGAGCATGCCTCGAAAACAGCCTCTACCTCTGCCTCCAGAGCGCCATGGCTTCATTATGCTTCTTTTTTTTTCTGCCACAGATTTCGGTGGTCAGGCGTTGGTGCTGACATGCCCATGCAAGCCGCAAGCTTCTTGTGTCGCAGTGAGCATGGACATACGTGATGGCCGTTAACTACCATAGCCTATACGAACTAATGTCTGGCGCATAATAGATATTGGTCTTGCTATTCCTACGTTGTACTGGGTGGTTAACTGGGTCACTGTGCTACACCGCTACTATTTTCAGAGAAGACTACGCTCACCACGGGCATCGATCACACCTGACCTTTTGCTAGTTTTTCTACCACTATTGAGCTACTCACGTTAGTCTTGTGACACCGTAGAACGGAATCGCTGAACTATGTTAGCTGTTGTCTAGACACTGCCACTTGCACGTCTTGCCTCCACAATTATTCCACCTTCGAAATCGGAAAGATCTCGAGCGGACCAATTCTTCCTGATACTCAAACTGATCGCCACATGTATGCTAACTACAATCTTATATTAGCCGTTCTCAACGTTGAGCCTTCACCAGCGTCATAGATTAGTACATTCCTACACAAGGGGGGGGGGGGGGGGGGTGTTGCTAGTGCAAAACCAACTCACTATACAGGGTGTATCGTAAATAGTGGTCCAGAGTAAAGGAGTCGGTACACTGTTCTTAGGTATCACGTACAGGAATTTCAGTTACTTTTAGTCAAGATTCTCGGAAAAAAATAAATTTATTTATTTTTTTTAAATTTCTGTGTCTTGCATCACTAATTTGCCTATAATTTCAACAAATATCAATATTTTTTAATTCTGTTTTTTTATTATTACTCCTGAATAGGTGCACTATCGTAAACAAGTACATTCAACTAATTTAAAGTCAAAGGTTTTTAAAGAAATTCATTTTTTTTCTATTTCGATACTCATCTCCAAAAAGTCATGTGACTTTAGGTGCCTATTGTCTAAAAAAAAAAAAAAAAAAAAAAAAGTACTACATTGTCAGTGCCCATTAATTTAAAAAAATCATTATTAAATCAAGATTCTAAAATGGTACAACATTAATTGCTAACAGTTCAGAAAAAAAAAGTTATTGGCATTTAAAACAAAAAGCAGCTTAATTGCCTAAGATATTTTGGATTCAAAGCTGTTTTATTTTAAGTTCTTTGATTGGGTTTTTTGAAATAAAACATTCTTTTCAAATTAACTATTTATTTCAACTAAACGAAATGCTCAAAATGGCCACCATTAGCGTGATGCATGCTCTGCATCGCCGAATAAAAGATCGTTTGAGTCTGCGAGCAAATCCGTTTGCATTAATTTCTTCAGCCGCTGTTTGAATCATTTGACGCAATTGTTCGACAGAAGTGATTTCCTCTTTGTAGACCTTTTCTTTCAGACACCCCCAGTAGAAAAAAATCTAGTGGGTTGAGATCCGCTGAACGTGGTGGCCATAAAATTGGGCCTAACCGCCCAATCCATCTTTGTGGAAAAGTTTGATTTAAATGTTCTCGTACAATAACAGCGAAGTGAGCGGGACAGCCAATATTGATATTTGTTGAAATTATAGGCAAATTAGTGATGCAAGACACAGAAATTTTAAAAAAAAATAATTTATTTTTTTCCGAGAATCTTGACTAAAAGTAACTGAAATTCCTGTACGTGATACCTAAGAACACAGTGTACCGACTCCTTTACTCTGGACCACTATTTACGATACACCCTGTATACTACTATACCACGGTGGTTCTCAGTTCTGATTGCGTACAGCCTTGTGAACCACCTTACTTCTCTAAGTTCTATGCAAAGAATAGCACAAGGCGTACTGCAGTAAATGGCAATTTATATGAATTCTTTAATTTGGAAATCTGCCAAAACTCTCCAATGACGTTCTTTTCAAGTAGACTTGTCGTTACGAGAGATTGGCTGCCAAACCGAAGCCTGGGCGTCTCACCGAGAAAGAGGACGGTAAATTGAAAGTCACCTTGAATCAGTATGTACGAGTAAAATACTATTTCTAGCAATGATTAACTCTTCTTCTCAAAGGACTATTCGTTTACCATTTGTTCCTGGTATGTGTGTATAGCTGAATATCATCATCCTTCTCTTTCTTGGCGATTCCCCTTCTACTTATGACTCTTGTTCGTACTCTCTCGGCTGGTGCAGCATAAGCCTCAGACTTCCTTGCACCATATGGCTAATAATAATATAACCAAGAGCACAAAATACGTTGTATATTGAGTAGTGGCAGCCAAAGTATCTTTACTTGAAGCGCCCGATTGTTTCTGAAATAAGAGTTTAACCTGACCCTTACGCCACTGCTCAATTTATCCACGCTTATTTTGCATTAACGTTTTTCAAGCTTGAAGAAACACTAAATTAAAAACAAGCCTCTGCGTTTGAAGATGTGGAGACAGAAACGAAAACCTTATTTAAATCGTGTTAACTCGTGAATTGCAAAGAACAAGTTTAAACGAAGCAAATTTGAAGTTTTTTCAAAAATTTATGGTCATTAAAAAGAATTTAATAAATTTCAACGAACATGAATTTAACCATAAAGGTCACACCAAGTTCCAACGTCGTTTTGTAAGAAGCAGAGACCTTCGAAAATATCTTAGTCGATCAAGAGTATATCTGGAGACCTAACCAGTACAGGCACTCGACCCGTGGATATTTAATATTAAAGTAAAACGGAACTAATTGCAGGTAGAATACACCTTTAAGGTCTCCAATAATTCTTTGGCGAATCAAAATTGGGTTTCGTAGCCACGTGACAACGTAGAGAATTAATTATGATGGATAATCTGATTATCTTGTCAGAGCACCTCCGATTATCCACAAACCCCCAGCTCAATTTCGACCGCCTGCATTTTTCGCCGCCCTATTACCATGCGAGCCATGTTCCTAAGGAGTGAGCAAGAACTACTCTGTGAACAACTGAAATTTAAATCGTCTAAGATTTGATTAGCCTTCACTGGTAACGCAATTTCGTGGAAAAGTTGATACAGATCTATGTAGGAAGGTGAACCCTGTCTTTTTCCTTAACTGCAAAAGAAAATTCTCGGCATGATTAATACGCTCAGTATGAGTTTTGCTGGTGGAAGGGATTTGATCTGTGTCAGTTGACTGAATACAGGAGAGCACTTAATATCATCAAGAGATCAAACCACAACATCAAACGAACGTAGAGATTAAAAAATGTCGGGCTAAACCTCAACGCACCCCTACTGATACGTACACCCAGAAAATTATCTCATCCGGTGCTTTGAATTAGTAATGAGGAAGCTAACGATGTCATATGATAGGTTACAGCTGCTCTCTGCCAAAAACAGAAAAATTCCGCATAATGCTATGCCAAGATAATTGCAGCTAACGCGAAAAAAAGGAAAACTTCAAAATTAATTACGATAATTCCAGAAGTAATCATTCTGTCGGTTAACAGGTGGAAAATTTAATTATCGTAAATGTGTAATCATCTAACCCGGCACCTCTGAACAAAACGATCCCTTGGGAATAAGTTTAAAAGAAATGGAACTGCGCGTATTCAGTTCATATTTTAAAGCTTATTCTTGCTACAAAAAAAAATCTGGCATAGCAACGCTTATTATAAAAAAAGGTACACGTGTGGAAATGTCATTAATTACGACATGTTTATCCAATTGCCAGACATTTCCTGTTTCTCGCTCTTAGACAACATCTATTAATGGCAATAGAAGTTTTAAATGTAACAAAGGATGTCCTCTCGCATTTTGCACAATAATTGATTTCCTTAATTTGAGAAAACGAAGGAAATCTGTTTAAATAACGGATGAAAAATTACCGGTAATGCAAATACTCGTATTGGCATTGTCGGTTTACACAATGAATGGCTGCATCAAATGATCACTTAGTTGGTTTTCGAGGTCCCTTCAAGAAGTATCCGAATTATGCTGGTCGTTTAAGATTGAGGCAACGGATCATGCTGCAGAGATGCATGACGTGTTTGGCCTGCTTTAATCTTTTCGGGCACAAAAAAAAAATAAATAAGTAAATAAATCAAAACATCGAATTTCAACTTGGCCTTTTTGTACGTATGACGTCAGCTGATGGTTGATGAATGCGCACCTTGTTCTAAACAGACGGAAATTTTAAATTTGCGCTAACTCAAGGGGTCCATGTCAATTCGTTATACGACAGTTCGGCGTATGCTATATTTCGGTGAAAGCCAATTGGTGGCTACGACGATTCGGACTATCACGCAGATATCAGAGATACAAAATCAGTGAAATAAAAAAAAGGTTTAAGATCCATAGCGTGTGGAAAACGAGCTGGTTCAATCCCCATCACAAAGGAGGAATTTTTATGGGTGTGTGCTTAGTTCTTTCTCCCGCTTAGTAACTCCAGTCTTTTTATGAAACAAAAAAAATGGCAAATAGACACTACGATATATTCAATTCACACGCATTATAACGCCTCACGACCTTAGTTGTTTGGTGCAAACATAAACACCCTTTTAACTTGCAGTCCTCCATGCTAACTTAGTGACTCTTGGCGTACCATCCCTCAGAAACGTCGTGAACTGCCACGGGCCCCTGGTAAAAACGCTTTATTGAGCTAGACCGTTTTTCCATGCAGGGGATTCGGATTCCAATTAAGACCCTTACACAAATCTCCAGGGGAGCTTACCTGCCTACCATTAACGCATCCACCTAGTCTACTACAAACTTCTTTCAATAAAAACTAGTGCGAGTTGAACGTCAGAGGATGCCCATTACCCAGTCTGCATACATTACTGATCTTTACCTTTGGTAGCTTGCTTTGACATATACCGAATTCTCCCAAAGAATTCACCGAATCGAATTCACCATATTATGGTAGCCACCAACTCTTTCTCCAAATTGTCACAGACAGCGAATTAGCGTGATCCCAAACTTACGACCATAGTTTCCATCTGACTCCACTCCATGTTAAAGAACATTTCAGTATCATTTCGAAAAGTCTTTCGAACTTGGTCATGACCTTTGGTACATGACTTCTCAAATAAGAATAGTTCCAAGGCAAGTTCCTTACAAAGGCTTTCTTTATTCATATACCCATCAAGTATTCGTCATTCAAGTTTTGTAGAATGAACAATAACCACACTCAATACTTTAACTCACCAACATTTTGCTCCACCTGGTGGCACTGGAATGAAGACGTGTGAGGACAACCTCTTGAAACAGCTTATTAGCGGTACGCCATACTCCTAAGGAAGGGAAAAAAATATATATAATATAAATATCATATAAATCAATATATATAAATCTGATATAGAAGTGCTATTCGCTTAAAAGCTGAAACAGAGTTAGCTTCACCAACCCAATTCTTTAAAACTTATTGCTAACTTTTACAGTACAATTCTTTCTTGGCTATATGTTACGAGGCTTAAAATATGACTTATAGAGGGTAATTCCCCCTAATGCAGAGGTTCCCAAACCTTTATACTTTGTGCCCCCCTCTTAAAATTTCATAAGTTTCATCACACGCTTCCAGAACAAGTATAAATAAAGATTTGACATAAGATTTAGGCGATTATATACTTTTGTAGATTAATATGTACTTCAACACATTTAATCTCAAAGATTGAAATACGTTTCATACCTGAGGGATGATTTGTCCATATTTCTTTAAAAGAAAGTGATTCGTATAAACAACACTCCCCCTCAAAAAACAACAACAACAACGTATGATCCACACCTTGGGAACCTCAGCCACTTAAAATTGGGCAAAGCGAAATTGCACAGCCCGTCCAGATCCCTGAAGAATATCTTAAAATCGAAGATAAATGGCAATTTAAGACTTCTCGTTTTCTCATTTGCAATGAGTGGTCAATTTCTATGATATTATTTGACTACGTTTATATTCTGGAGGTTACTATAGACCTGTAGAAGGAAAACGTGCCAAGGACTGGAGAAAAAATTAATTAAGAATTTAAAACAATTCGGAGTAATTTCTTGGAATACACGTCTTAACAACATTTCACATCTATATCCTAAATAATGATTTCAAACAGGTTCTCAGCCATCCACTCACACAGTTCTATTCAAACCTTCGAACGTTACAGAGAAATTAGTGAACTCGCTCATCTTTAGCCTTTATGTACCCTACATACGAAGAATATCATTGGCCTGAAACCACAGTTGGTTTCAGTGGGTCAAATTGGCAGAGCAAGGAAACAGAGTGAATAACCACCATCGGACAATTAGAGCTACACAGCCTATAGTATCGTCGCTAGTTAAGAAAGCCTTAAGGATCCTGCATACATCTTTCCCAGTCCAACATGAAGTGCTAACGTCGTGTACTATACGACCTCCAGTTGACGGTCCAAGTTTCCCTGATAGACTAAGTCATGGAGAACCTTAAGGAGTCAAGTTTTCTCCCCCCCCCCCGCAACGTAAGTTCTTGTTAATATCACTAGTAAGTGGGGAAGAATCACTGTCTGTGTTAAGTGAATATTCCTAAATAATAAGACCATACCAAAGTTAAAATCAGTACAGTACAAAAACAATGTCTATGCTGTGATTCCGGGAGTACTAAAAACAAATTATATGCAGTTGAACTGTTCATCAGGTCAAGTAATGCTGAAGTGGTTGGGGCTCACTGAGAAATGAGTGGAAGAATTTCATTTCTAGTGTGTGTTCAAGAGAGACAGGGAGAGAAAGAGACTGGAGGTGATGCGTCTGACCAAAAACTACTCAGTTGAGAGGAATATTCGTCGCGTCAGATCAACGTCACTCGGTTGTCGAGTCAGTGAAATGACTTGCAATGACTTCAACCTACCTCTTATAGACTTTAATGCGTGGACCGAAAGTACACTACATAGTGACAGATTTTTAAACTAAATGATTATTTGTCCCAGCATGTTCGAGAGTTTAAAAAACAGGGGAAGGAGCTGCAATATCAAATTCTAGATCAAATTCTCTCTAGGATAGAAAGAATCATGTTTGACAGTTGGTTGGGGAGGGGAGTGGCGCATTTACCCATTTTATGGCAATTAATCTTATGGGTGGCAATGACGTAATACCATAAAATGGGTTTATCCAAAGACTTGTGTGGTTAAAAGTAAAGAGATTCAGTTTCAAGAGAACACAGAATGAAATAAAATTTCTCGGGCTCGATTGACTGGAGTGACTACTGTATGGTGTTGGATAAACATAAGCTATTGGGAACGTTCAGGGAATTTATCATTGAAGTCGCAACGAATTTATAACAGTGGTCATCTTCCGTAAATGTAAGATGCCAAAGTGCATGACTAGTGAGATAGAGTTTGAGCAAAACAAATAAACATGAGTCAGTCAGAGAAAACCGCGTGATTCTGATTTGTACGAGCATTATAAGAGAGTAGGTAACAAAACCACTGATAGGGTAAGACAGGCGAAAGCATACCAGAAAAAAATAATAATAAATAAATAATATGATAATCCGAGAGAAGAGTTTGCAGATAAAAGGAGTAGAAACTCCAGGAAGGGTCATAATACACTGAACGTTAGTTTACTAAATTAGTTCACTAAATTAAGACCACGTACCTAATACCGTGTTGGACCACCCTTCGCGCGGATAGCAGCCGTTATTCGCCTAGGCATACACTCCACTAGATGTCTAAAGACGTCCGTATAGAGCTGCAGCCATGCTACATGCAATGTTTTCCAGTGTCGAAACAGATGATGGTTGTGTATCCATATGCACTTCCCTTTCCAAAACACCCCACAGGTGTTCAATTGGATTTAAAGTCAGACGAATTTAGAGGCCAATCAAAATAGATGATATCTTTAATGTGTTCCTCGGACCACTCATGCACAGTGCAGGTGCGACGACCATCGCGCATTGTCGTCTTAAACGATCCTATCGCAACATAACAGGTGAAGTTGATTCATATGCACCAGGATCCTACTTCTCGACAGCAAAGCATGCCAATATTAAGCAATCAGCGCCACCTGCCTGGATAGTAGGTACCACAGGCCCATAGATTCGTGTTGCTTGCGCCACACACACGAGGATGTCCTCCAGCGTGTTGCACCAAGTACTTGGACTCATCCGACCAACACAATCGTTTCGAGTCCTCCGCTGTCCAACCAGCGTGTTGACACCACAGCATTCGCCGTTGATAAGTGGCAATAAGAGGGCGTCTCTTTCGTCGTCTGTTGTGAAACCCTATCGCTGACTGTGCGACGCATCTTCATTTGGGATATTTTCTTGCATTGCCCATATTGTAATACGATGTCAACAGTGGCACAGTGACCTCCTATTCAGCCCTACAACGCGCTGCACCCTTCTCACCACTGCTCTAGGGTACAAACCTGTTCGTCTTTTTATAATGCGTGCTATGCGGAACAGCCCATTATGGATGTAGTTGGCATAAGTCAGTGATCACTGAGGGTATATCCAGTTGTAATTTAAAAAAAAAAAAAGGCTGCATGTGTGTCTCAAACCGTTTTGAATGCTAATGCGGATTTCATTAACTTCAGAAATGAAGATTTCTTTGGACTGGAGAAGTGGTAATGTCTTCCCGGACCTGAAAAGACTGCAATGACCAGTCGCAAACTCGACCTTCACTTATTTTCGGAAAATTAAGAATATTTGATTCAGTGGCATTGGATCTAGCACTTCCACCCTAAGCTGTCTGTAAAAATGAAGTGTTTGTAAATGTTCAGTGGTCTCCGCTGTATTAACTTGAATGAGTAGAGGTAGGTTTTAGTATTTCCTAAGACACCACCCCCTCCCCAAAACACTTAAAGCTAGCAGTAAATGCGAAAATTCGCAAAATATTGGGTCCACCCTTGACTGTGAGCACCTTATGTTCTCGGGTTTTTTTTTTTTTTTTTCAGATCCATCAACGACAGACCATATTGACCCACTCAGTATGAAGTCCGTACAAGTTTGTTGAGGGGCCAATTTGCACGTTGCGTGGGCTAAAAAACCCAGAATAACTGCCTCGAATGAAGAAACGTTTATAAAATTTCTCCAGTCTAGATTCGAGTCAACAGGACTAGAATCTGGAACTTTCCAAACATGGCGAGACCACTGTACCATTAAAGGAAAATGTGGGCGCTTTATCTGCTAGTTGTAAATTCCTATGGCTCTATATCCCCCCCTCCCCCGTAGGTGTTTACTTTATTTAAAAATTTTATTACAAAACTCATTAAAAATTTGTCAGAAGAAGAAATCGAATGCACCTGGCCGCTGGAAGAGAGAAAAGAAAAGAAAAGAAAAAACTTTTCCTTCAGGCAAGCGATTTTTGACAGTCTTCTCTTCCCGTCCTAATATAAAATCGAATGGGGGCGTTAAACTTTGGGTTGCTTTCAGAGCTCAGAACCTGTAAGGAAACTTGGAAGTGACACAGCAAAAGTAAGCCCTACATATCAACGAAATGCACGCGCAGCTTAGCCCGCAGGCAGAGTTCGTCTAAGCAATTCTCTTCTCCGAAAGATCTTTGCTCGAGAACAGCGAACCCTTTCCACTATTTCCCTGGCTCCGCATTCAAAACCCACCCTGATACTCTCAACAGAAATTTCGACAAATTTCAAAAGCATTCAACCAATCTTACATTTGCTCCAGCTAAACTATCAAACTGTTCGAGATACGCCCGAAGCATAACGATAAACGTGCTGCTTGAACCTCCCCCTCTTTCCCAGAGTAGCGGACGTCACCGTGGCACATGGCATAGGTAAACACAGAACGAGCGGTAAGATGTGCCTGGCAGCGTCGAGTACTCAGATTGGATGGTGGTCTACATATCAAGTCACCAGGGAGAGCAGAAAGGACGCGCAGAAAATATTCAAATTTGTTGGCAACCAATTTCAGACTCAATCTGATTAGGTTTGTACAGTGAAGCCAAAATGAGAGAAGAGCCTCTAAATTCCTCTCGACTTTACGTGATTCGAACCTAGACCCTGTCCACACTTTGTGGTAGACCAAAGATCATACTTTACTTTACCGGGTAAGGCTCAATAAAATACAAATGAAACTAATGCTTTTGATTGATTGATCCATCCCCCCCATGGAAATATTATACAATATTCTTTCCAATTATTATATAATCTTCCATCAAATTAAGTGCCGGATTTGTTAATATTGGATTATAACTATGTGGCGCAATCTCCTTTTCGGGTTGCTTTAATCGCCTTAATTGTAATCACTCAGAAGAAATCTGATTAAAACTGTTTTCGAAATAGTACACCATTCCATTATAAGAATTACGGCGACTTGTGCATCAAATTAAATCTTATTTGTCTCCAATCGTGACTACTATTATTAGCAGCCTGCGTTTGATTTATCTAGGTATTTAAGCTCTCCACTGATTTTCCGATTGCCTTTTTATCCTATTAAGGTTTTAATAATGCGCTGCATAAAATGACCGCCATTGCGAGACCAGTTGATTCGTCAATTACCGTGCATCTCTTGCTTACAATTTGAATCTTTCAGTTTCATCCACTGCAAATAATGCAATTTATGATGAAAGAAATGGAAAAAGATTAAACTGATTACGTGGTTGAGGTAAAATTTTGCAAATAAAAGGTCCGATTCCAAGCAAGTTCAAATTCCCAATTGTTCGATTTATCAAATACAGACAAACATACAAACGTCACTAGATAAGGTTCAGAATCGAACTCCTCTAGAGAAGCAGTTTAGTTAATACTAAAGACAGTGAGGTTTGAATTCTTCAGATTGGGGGAGGGGGCGAGGAATCAGTTCATTTATGGAGATCAAATCCTTATCTGCTGACGTCAATGTCCACAACATCTAATTAGTATAAAGGAAGTACAGTGGCGAGGCATGGCATGGCGTTAAGGAAACAGACAATATCAATCCAAGATATGGAATTAAAAGTGAATCCACGCTTTACTTTCCAAGTGGAAGTAAACAATCAAAACAGAATCTGCCTATAAGTTAGAAAACGAGTGAATTATTGAAAGAAATCTTAACCTGATAAATTAAAGGACGTTAGAAAGCACGATAGACATTAGCCGAGTCAAGTGGTGCATTTTGGAGGACAGCCATTCAGTGTGGATGCTATTATTTGCGGAATGCACAAGTAATCGCAAAGAACAGCACCTCCATGCCGTCGTCGATTACCACAGACAAATATTTTACCGTCTTCCACGCAGGGGAGACCTACCTGTGTAAGCGGCGATGTCTATAATAAGAAAGCCCTGAAGCCACTTGAGTCGGAAATCCTCAGTTGTTGGCCCGAGGGAGACCATTCCCCCTCCAACGGACGTTCTTACTCTGGACAATGAACAGGTTACCTTAGCATGGCAGACCAACTTTGACAAACTTCTGGAAGCATAAATTCATTCCAACGAAAATAGCATAGGCGGTAAGTTAGTTGAAGTACTATTCATTTGCCACATGATTACAGTCTAAAGCCGATCGAAAACGCGTGGAGTTGGAGTGGAAAAAGTTGTCTGAAATACACGAATATTTATGGATCATTTTAACTCCCGAAGTGAAATTTCGTTGTAATTCAATCTCATTTCAAACAATTATTTTATCGCGAATTGTAACTTTACTTACTATGCTTCTATTGATATTAACTGAAACCCATTATTAGATTTATTAAAACAAATAGCGATATAACTGGCAAATATTTCCAACGAACATCCTTTACCGTTCTTGTAGGAACTCAAGTTATTAAAAAGAAAGAAAAACTTCCAGCAACTCCGCATGTCAAACCAATTTATGCTATAGCCAGTAGAGTAAAAAACATTCCAAGCATGTAAACTCTGCTCACGGAACGCTGCCTTACCTTCAAAATGTTCACCAGAATGATCGACACCCCGGGACTTCTGAAGTGCGCTCATGGAGGATTTCACAGGCTGTCTGCAGAGCGACACCAGCATTATCGGTCGGTAGGAACAGCGACAGGTTCCTTCCAAAGCAAATGTTACCACCTCCAGGAGCTCGGCTGTGACCAGAAAGTTTGTCGGACAAAAAGTATAGGGGAAAGATTCCGAACAGCCATCTTTTTAACAAAAAAAAACCCTTCGCACAGTGACCACCTGACAGTTCATTTTCTTTGGATATGCACAGAAGATTCTGTACATCTCCAAATTCATCCGCATCTTCAACGAATCCCTTCCAGAAGAGATGCATCCAACTCATCTTAAGTCTGCATATAAAGCGCTCATCATAAAAGGATTCTCGAAATTAAGTTCCCAATTACCGCCCAATAGCTATTGAATAGCATTACAAAATCCATGGTATACTGATTTAGTCAGTCTCCAGAATTTTGTGGATTCCATCCGGATGGATTCATAACCACGAATCTATTATTTCGTTTGTTTGGAAATTAACAGAGGGAGAACGGTAGGTAGAAGTAGTATACATGGATTTATCCAGGGATTTTTGATTCCATCGACTCAAACAAATTGACCACACTTGTGGTTTGTTTAAGTACTCCATCCAACGATTCCATGAGGACAATTTCAATGGGCATCACTGGAAAAGTTCACATTTTTAAGACCCACAGAAAAGTAATACAGCCAATAATAATAGATCTCGCTCTTATCTTACAAAATATAATATGAAAGCAAGTTATAAGAAAGTTTATTTCGTGTTCAAAATAAGTCACTGTCACATTCAATCATTAAATGACCACAATGTACACTGTTTCAAACAACTTCAGTCGAAGGCACATCGGATTCGATGGCTCTCATTCAGTGCACGTTCCGTGTTTACGAACAGGGGCAAACTTCCCCGTTAGACCGTCCAGGCAGGTGCCTAGGGCCTTACACTTGAAAAGGATTCGGAATCCACCGCGTTGCTTAGAATCTTAAAACCGCTTCTGTTTACAGATCTCACTGAAGTGATGTTTGCAAACTCCCTGTTGGCACGTCCCTTTGACAAAGTGCGCTGATGGAATACTTAAATGGCGGGGCAGATTAAAGCTTTATCACGCACTGAATAGGCTTTTGCGATCTTGAGTAAATTCTGACCACTCCATGGGAGGAAGTCTTACTTTAGCAAGAAACACGACGTCGATAAACTTCATTCCGTTTCACCAATATTACGATAGGCTGCACGAAAGATGAAATTGTAGGTTCTATCGGTCCATGGTAACTAGTACTGTGCGTGGGTTGAAGATTAAGAAACTTGTTGACATTAGACTTTAATTTCTATATATTGTAATTGTGAGGAAATACGTATGAAGGGAGGTTGTGCAAGAAGACGGGAGCTGAAAGAAAAAAAATGGAGAAAAGGTATTCTTGAGTTTAAAGTTGGACAGCAAAAGTATGTTGGCTGGTTTGGAAAACAGAGGGAGGAATTATAGAAGCCAATGCAGAAGAACCGTGCCCATGGGAGTATCTACAGAAAAGGCATGCAACAGAAAGTCTATGAGACAGATCCTGGATAGACTTGTAAGAGATTGTCAATTAATTAACTTAACTGCCCTCTTTTGAATGGAATCTAGAAGCCTGAAAGATGTTTTGGGGCATGTATTGTGTCTTATGTAGGGCGTCCTCTAAACGTTAGTTCAACTCTGCCTTGTTTCTCTATGATTGTTATTTTATTTCCATATCAGTGAGCACCACTGGGACAGCCTAGTTCGGTTAGAAGGGTGTAACATTATGCAAATTCCAGTTGATTACATTCATCGAAATTGCAAGAGATCAAAACAAATTGAAAATACACAAAGTAAAAATCAATACATAAAATAAATAACAAACAACAAAAAAACAACGGTGAATCCAGGAAAGCCTTTGCAGGGAATTCTTCTCACATAATGCTTATTGTTCGTGTTTATAGAGTTCTTTCACTATATCCTGTCTATAGCGCGCTTCGAGCTGCAGAAAGTTGCGGAATCAATTCCCAGGGTACAATCTGAACGTATTTTCCTGAACACTGACTTAAGGTATTTCACATTTTGCAAACAAGGTGTTGAACTGTACCGGGTTGGTTGTGAGGGTTTGCAGAAACATCCCAGATGTCAGGCGAACCTTTTGGCCGCATAGAAGTTGTGCCACGGTGTGTAGATTCCTTTCTTCGACGATGGTTCCCAGGGTTTCATGCACAGGTTTGCATAGAGCACGCTCCTAGAGATGGTGAGAGGGTAGCCCCTGTTCAGCCATATCAGGAGCCAATATTCAACCCCCCCCCCCAAGAAATCTCTTTAGTTGAGTAGAAGAGGTTCCTGACCAGAGTACCGAAGTGTAGAGCGGTATGGGTGTTAAATTTCTTCGGACGTATTCCAAAAGGAACTCTCGAGGCCTAAGACCGACCAATTCCTGCGGGATTGCCCAGTAGCCGCAAGCGTTTTAAGCTTGGTCATCTTGAGGTGCTCTTTGAAAGTATGCCCATCAAACCCACCTCAATCCCAAATCCGTGTGTGAGTAAACCTTTTTAATGGTGGTTCCATTTATTGCGAGCATAATTTCATTAATAGTCCTTTTTGTAAAAGGACTTGAGCTGCTGTCTGAGGATTCAGTTTAATTCCCAGACACACTAGATAATCCTGAAATTCAAACAGTACTGATTTTCACAGGTGACTGCCTCAGCTTTTGCTGGATCATCGGATGTGACCAGCATCCGATGATCATCAGCGTATGAAATGAAGTTTGGGTGCTTCGCAAGGAAGGGCTCGAGTGCTGCGGCAAAAAATCATGATGAAAGAACCTCCCTTGTGGGATGCCGACAGAGGTCGTGGTGGTCCTCTCCAATCTATGATCATATTTAATAAGGATTTGCCTGTTGATGGAGGATTACCTTCGATTCTGAAATAATGCTTCAAAATTTTAACTAGCCCTGTTGTGCTGAGTGTGTCAAAAGCTGCTTGTACGTCTAGGAATAAGATTAAGTTGTTTCTTAGAGTTAAGGGCTTTTTGAATTGCCCAGCTGGACATTAATAGATTTGAAAGGGTAGACTTCCTAGGAAAAACACTATGAAGATGCTGTGGACGCCCATTGAAGCAGTGATCGACTAAGGTTGACTGTATCGTTTTTTCAAACACTTGGGAATACAGAGGAAATAGAGCTTGCTCTGTAGTCGCTACGATCTTTTGGTTTATTAGTTTTTGGAACTGGTAAAGCATGGTAGACATTCCATATTGTCGGTGTGATACCAGTCTCGAGGATACGGTTGAAGAGGTGATGTAACAGGTCAATCACATAGAAACTGCATATTTTGAGAATACAGAGGGGAAATCAGTCGTACCAACTCTAGATTTATTGGAAAGGTTGTTTATTGCTTTCATAATCGTTTCCCTTGAGATCTTAACATGCGCAAGCTCGGTCCTAGCCTTATTTGTGATGGCCGCTACATGGAGTGGCGGTTGTTTTTCCTGGTTAGGGTGGAAGGTTGACTGTGTCCACAGTCTTATCGTTTCTTCATCCATTTCCACCTGACGACCACGTGTGGAAACGATACGCTTGGAATGCCTAAGTCTCCTCTGGATATACTTATGATGTGCCTTCTTCCGAACACGCAGGAAATTCGCTCTTTGTTTGTTGTAAGCGATATGATCTAGCATCCAGACTTTTTTTTCCAGGTTCTGTAGGCTTTTTGCTTTAGATTAAAAGCCTGTTTCGTTTCGGAGTTGAACCACCACTTAGTGTTTGAGGAGATTTTAATTATCTTCGACGCAACAATGAGAACAATGTCTCAATTCATTAGAAATAGCATTAATTGCCTCTTTCACTAGTTTTAAGCAGAGATTATTACAATTAAATGCTTTAAGTTCAGTGAGGATAACATTTGGCCTGACCAGGTTGGTTGGAAAACGTGGTTACTACATGCACCGGGTGCGCGGATTTGGTCCCAGCGACTGAGGTTGCAAGTGCCTGTGCAATTTCAAACTATTGGTAGGTTGTCCGACACGAATTTCGAGTTATAAGGAATAATTTGTATTTGTTCCAAATTGTGGTAGACTGTTCAGGACTTTATTTCCTCTGATCGGTGGTGTATTCAGTGGGATGATCCCCCAGGTCAGCATGGTATCTTCCATGGCTTGCCTTGCATCTTGAAATCTAAAATAGTTGTTTGGATATAGGGGCGTAGATGAGCAGACATCCATGAGATAAGATCCTCTCTGATTGATGGGGTGTGGCCCTGGTGGGAAATATACAAGGCAGATCTGGATACTTTTTTCAAATTTGCTGAAAATTGCATGATTGCTTCATAGTTTAATGTTTTACTGCTGTAAACATGTATCTGCCTGAAAGAGGCCTTTGATGATATACAAAACTATGTAAAGAGGCCAGAAATTAATATAATTCTATGTTTGTGCAGTTCAGAAAGCAGTGATCAGAAGGAAGGCTGATTCCCAGTACTCCGTCCATGCCATGAAGAGGTGGACCACAATTATGTGCATGTATTGTCCTTCATGGACTAAATCCCGCACCCACAGGCAGTAGTGAGAGTCTTGTGTCAGCATTCACATACCATTGACGCTCAGTCAATGGTACCAGCAAAATATTCCACCCCTCAAGAAGAGGGAAAAGGCGAGAGAGAGAAAAAAAAAAGTATAAAAATTAAAAAATAAAGTAAAACCATTGACGCCCATACAATGGCACCAGCAAAAGATTCCGCCCTTCACAGCGAAAAGGTGAGGAAAAAAAAAAAAAACCAGAATAACATGAATGAATTAATAAAATCCCTTACCCAGGCTGCCTAAACCATAGTACCAAATAATAACAAAAAAATAAATAAAACTACATACACGTTTAACTGAATAATGCAGCGCTGTCGAGCAAAGTCCAAATAAGATTAAATTCCAGTCACTCCTAAACGCAACAAACAGCTGAAGTTTTACAATATACTACGATACACTTCTTAAGTTTCTCTGTTCATAACACATTACTTTTTTAAGTTTAAACTTAATTGTTAATTATCATTTCTTCTTTTACTGAAAACCTCTGCAGAGAGGAAATTTCTTGGATTTTCCACTAACCCTATCTCATCCCCTACTCGAATTGATGGTATCACATTACTAAGAACATTCCTTTGCACTTCTTATAAAGGACAATCATGAGTTACACGTCTCGAGAATTCTTCCAAATCGCATAAACAAAGGACTGGATTCTAGACCCAAATGAAATCATTTGGCATTTAAAGACACACGACCTGAAAAATACGAAGTTGTCAGATGGGAAAAATTTTTTTTTAACGTGTTCAACCTAATGAATGAAGGTTTTTGTTACTACTCCAGTGTCCCTACTGTTCCATCGGGATTGCAAATCCATCTACTTTAGCTTTGAAGAGCTTCGTAAATTGAGGTTATGGGTGCACTATCCCAGAGGTGGGAACAATATTCCATGGTAGGGTGGATTTGAGATTTGTACAGAGTGAGCAGCTGTTTAGAAGAAAAGTAACGCAGAGCGAAAGAGAAAACTCAGTTTTTTAGATACAGTGGAAGCAATATTTGTGAGGTGCATGGGCCAAGAGAGATTAGAAGTCAGGGTAATCCCCGACTTCTAATCTGAGTGTCATCGAAGATAAGCACAGAAGCAGAATAATCCTTTTGGCAAAACATAAGACAGGACTAAGTTTTAGAAGGGTTGAAATAAACTAAGTTATCTTTATCCCATTGGAGAAATACCTAGAGATCAACATTTAAGGAATTGATAGTGGATATTCCAAATCTTTGAACTGTTTGTGCAGGGCAGGATTTCTCAAACTGAAATGCAATGCGTTATCAGCAAAACTATGGATAGCATTTCCGATCATGGAAAAAGGGCATTAATATACAAGAGTTAAAGATGGAGGAAAAGGATTGAACAACCATTATTGGATACTATTTGCATACCATTATGCAAGCACGATCAGAAGCCTTTGAAATGTCAAGAGCAACTGCTTGAGTTTCAAACTTTTTCCATTGAATTTGTCCATAGGCGGGTAACATAAGCCAGAATAAAGCAAATTCTTCAGAGTTAATGGGATACTCAATGTTTCAACAGATTCGACTTCCAAATCTGAAGTGTCGACTGACTGACAAGCGATAGCGTCATCTCTATCAATTACCTTAATATTAATGTTTACTAAACGTAGGGCTCTTTTATCTAATACAGAAATAAAATTCTCATCTGATTGCACCAATCCCACTGATTTTTTAAAAAAAAAAAATTTCGTAACTTTAATAGACATTTGAGTCAATAAATATTCATGGCAAGTTTCTCCTTGTTCCAGAACTTTGCAATTTGAATGCATTTACCTTCCTACCAGCTCTAGTGAAAACTCCATTAAACCAAACCCCAACAGAATGTTTACGAGAATGAACTACAAAGAAAAAGAGCTCGAACTCGTTCAACATTGCCCGTAAAACCGATTCGCATCATTCAATAATACATACATTGCCGAAAAGTTATTTTTCAATCTTTTAGAGCGGATCGGATGATCGTTATTATTATCATCCTTTTATTTAAACAGCGGATCACCCACCCCCACAACACAACCTGAAAGCAAGGAGGGTATAATACAAGTTACAATGCATTCACCTCTGCGCACAAATGTTTATAAATATATATTCAGTTAAGTATGTTCCCTCTTAATTTCAGAAAGCTTAATCTTACAGCCCGCATGGCGTGCTGGGTGAACACAATACAACAGATTTCTTTGAAAAATTTTCCTCTTTCAAAATCCTATGTCAACAAGTCGAATTTCCTGTTTACTCAAGTTTTATTATGATTTTGTTTTTACGTCATCGTTCTGGGTTACGAATAATCTGAACTACAATTGCACGAAGTTTGTTGATTCCAACTGTAGAAAACGTATGTTTTTTTTTTAACCTGTCCATTTCACATTCAAAATGAACTTACTGATGGAAAGATGGTGGGGAGGGGGGTCGATAAACCCATCAGAAAGTGCAGCAGAGTTCATTTGAACAAATGGATTATTTCGAAATAATTTTCAGTGATATTCATTATAGCGAAATTTCGTTACAACGTAGTCCAGTTTTATTCCTGATAGATTTTCTTTTACAAACTGTAAAACTCGATACGCAACTTCCAACGAGTTCAGCAATCGAAAGCCATTGGAAGGACCTAGCAACCTTTGTGGACTTAGGTTATGCACAAAGGTCGCATAACCGAAGTTTTGACTCCTAAATTCCACGTACGCGCAAGTCACGAAGTTTCAACTCCGTGAATGTCGGTTACCATAAACTTTTCCAATAACTGTAGACTTACAGTTACTGGACCCACCTTGTAAAGATCAATAATTATGCAATGCTGAATCGCATACCACAGGAGGGAGAAAGAGAGAAAAAAATAAAATAAAGCAGCACTCTCTATGCGAATTGCACGAAAGTCAACATAAATTTTTTAGGTGGGGTGGAAGGTTAGGGAAAGATACGTTCTTTAAAGCCAGAGTACATTATAAATGTCAGTTTTTTTTTTTTTTTTATTATTATTCTGAAATATCAAACTCGAAGTGTGATTTGACTAATATCTAGGACAAATTTCCCCTCGTGCTCGTTCCTAACGCAGCCATTTTTTTTCTGGGCATGTAATTCTCCTCTAAAGAGAAATGAGCAATGGAATGTTCCAGTGAATCTTTGTAAGATGCAAAATACCCAAATAAAGAATTTATACGAAAATATTGCGAACGCAAGCTTCTTTCAACTCAGTGCCATTTCTTTCGTTCAATATTTCATGAGCTACTCGTACCAACACATTGTATCACCTTGCTCAGCGTGCGAGCACGGAGTCCTGTTTACGCAACCACCAACCCCCTCTAGCGAAAGACACGGCACTTGTATCGCCTCCTGATAACTCTCAAGAATACACCGCTTTTCTTTTTAAATATCCTCGAGAAGGGATGACTCGCAGCTCCAACTGGCACTGATAGACTCTCACCATAGCTCCGAATTGAATTTGTTCCTTTTATATACGCAACGCTTGTCTGATGCATGAACTTAGACGAGATTGCCGACAAACCTTACTCTAAATGCGGACTCGAATATCGCGTGATGTCGCGCCTATTCATGTAACCACCTCCACAAGTTTACTTGTTCCGTAGTAAAAGGGCTTAATACCTCGCGTGATACCGGTTGTTCCCTGTTGACATTCGCGTTGTGTTCATATTTGACATGAATAGGAAGGATACCAGGATCCTTCTGACAGTCTCTAATGTTCCACTAGTCACAGGCAATTGAATCCATTCTTTTGATTTGAAAGAACGTCCATTATGGGCAGTTTGGTCCTTTGATAGACGTCTTTGTTCGTAAATATGCATGGAGGTCACACGAGCCATAAAGATTTTTTTATGGACTTCCAGCTATCTCTTCTACGAAGAAATTCAAATCATAGAGTGGTCAATATTTTACTTGGTGTTCTTTCACTTTTGTAGTGCAGCGTACAGCAGCCAGTTAAATAGACTGGGATACTTTTTCCAACATAAAAAAAGAGTAATCATTCATTGCCTCACATTAGATCTCAGAAGCACCATTAATAATTTGAAATCGGATCACAATGGATAATTGACTGAAATGAAGACTTCGTTAAGTGCAATCGCTAGTTATGGCGCTGCCAGCAGATGGCGCGAGGAATCAAGTTAAATCGCACACCCGCAAAATTAAATGCGAGGAAGAAAGATTAAAAAAAAAAACGACGACCCCTTAAGCACTCAAGTATGAACCCTGTACTTCTATTCTTAATACCTGAACTACGCAGAGCACTTATAGCGTGCGCATTCATGTCCCCATTTTTTGCACGCTAAAGGTCCTTTAAAAACCCATTAAGGTTTTTCATTTTTATTATATTCTTCCATTTCCAGCGTCGTGAACTTCACTGATCCATTTCTAATGAGAATGACGGGAGTTTTTAAACTATCTGAAAAAAAGAAAATGAAAAAAAAACTGAAATTGCAGAAGTACTTTGGGGAAGAGGACACAAAACCGAAAGTAGTTGAGCACCGAACCACAAAGTCAGCAAAATACTTTCTTCGGCCTTCCATCTTCTCTTAGGATTACTTATGACTTAATTAATGATAAGAAATAAAGCTTACTCTTATTAAGATATTGGTCGTCCATTAACTTGAAAGAACATTCTAAGCAAGAGTCTGTCACATGCGTCTAGTAATTCCCAGATGAGGGAAAGTGCTGCTTGAGCAATAAACTTAAGGCTGGATGAATCAAAAAGCAGAAAGAAAGCCTCACGATTCCTATTATAACAGTTCAATCGCTTACACCTCCCCACTCCATCCAACATTTAATTAAATTTGACTTCAGAATGGCTTTAAGTTATTTTGATTTTCAAAATTTTGAAATTTATTAAAGTTTCGAAACATCCGCAGGCTCCTACACTTCATATTACTGTATTATCGACTATGACCCTTATGGGGACATGAAACCGGCCAAAATCAGGCAGTTGGCTAATTCAGTTATCAGAATATCGTGTGTGCGCGTCAAGATATTGGAAATCTTTTAATCCATTTCAAAATTAAATCAAGTGGAACGAGTAGCAACTGGACTGCTGCCAGAGAATGAAAATGGTCATAAAAGTGTGCGGCAATATTTCTTGACACCCCATAAAACTTCTTGTAGTTCTTCGCACTCCAAAAGGCAAGGATTAATGGCTTTTGTCTTTCTTATAGTAACCAAATGCATGGTAACAATAAAACTGGTAATCTGCATCCGTAACGAGGGGAGGGGTATGTGTAAATCCACATGCCAAAAAATAGATGCGATTCTTCTAATAATTCATACAGAACTGGCAACTCCCTGGTACACTTTACTGCTCTCTGTGAAGCCATTATTACCTGAAAAGAACACGAGACCCACTGTTTACAACCCCAAAACAGGAACGATGGCATGCATTTCAATGTGACAGCTTATGCAAATTAAAATATTGAATATAATATAAAGAGACGTGTCGTATACGAGAAAAGGCAGGAGCAAGATGAAAATGTTCCATCAACTTAAACATTTAACATCCAAACGAATGCTCAAGATCGGAACAGTAATAATCCTAGTTGGCACAGTGCCAGCGTCGAATGATTCAATTGAACAGTGGAAAATATTAGGAGTGAAAAAATGAGATCCATCCACAGGGAAATTTGATGATAGAGAACAGATTTAGCAATTATTCGATGTTGTTAGGCATCCGTGCCTTTATCTCGAGATCCACTGTTCGTCCCCTCCCGGGATATCAACTATTGAGGAGTTGGTAAACCCAGCAACCATTGAAGCTATTTTCTGTAAACTTGACTAATTTCGCTTCAGTTTTTGGGGTAATAGATTTCTTGGGTCAGTTATTTCCTGTGGGATAGCCTTTCCTTAATGAGGTACCTTGGAAGACTCCCAGAATGAAGCAATTTACCTCACTCGGTCCCACTGCTACGAATTAATCATCTTCAGTAAGCATTAGTGCCGGAACAGGAACACAGCACCTCCAATTCCAGTAGAAATAAGAACTTTCATTAGCTCGCCTACAATTAACTGTGATTGTCTGTGCCATGCTAGCTTTATCCTCTTACATCCGGCATATCTATCGTAGGAAATGGTAGCATCGGTGATTATCGGGGTGGAAGGAAACCATACAGAAATGTTCCCGACCCACAAATAGTAGCAGCTGAGAATAGACATTGTACAGATGGAAGGAAAATGAACAGTCTCCTAACTGTGGAGACTGTTCATAATCATCGTCACGAAAAATTTATTTTTGTATAAGACTACAAAGACCGAAGTATTTCAATGTACTATAAAACCAAATAATAGCATAAAGCTTCGATAATGAATACAGAAAAGCTTCTCCAATACCAATTAAGTTTCGGAATTGAACACTTGCGATTTTAAAGTAAAAGAGCTTCGTAAGAAGAGTTTGAAATAGGAAATTTCCCTGAACACACAAATAACCATTCCAGTGCTCTCCGGTCCATTCTGCTTGTAAACAAACAGTTGCTAAGTTACCATAAACAAAGCAAAGTTGGTTCATTCCACTAAACAGCTCGCCAAAATGCTAACTGAAAGGCAGTAATGACAAGATGCAGTGCATCTGATCGATATCGGTACTTGGAACTTTGATACGCCATCTTGAGTACACAGATGCACATTACCGAAGTAGTTAGCACGCACATATAATTAGTTTTTGAATTATTATTCTTCGACACAAATCATCCCTTTAAGAAGTATTCAATGAGCTTCAGAATGAATGCGAAATATCCTAGAAGACAATCTAGGATATTTCCTAGATTGTCTTCTAGCGCTGAATCTCAACGCATTTCAAATTATTTTTTATCGCGAAAATTTAAAAATGGTTTCACAGGTGGCTGATAGAGCAAAAATTATTGAATTCATTTTCAAATATAATTTACTGTGAGAAATTTAACATATTGAGTCGCTTGACCATTTTTCTGAAAATGGACTCTGGACGGATTTTATTGGTAAAATTCTTTGACGTTGGTGGTGGATTCAGTAACTCAACAATAGGCGATCGTGGATAATCCGCACCGATCTTTATGCACATTTGGTTATCGTTAATAATACTCGTGAACCACTCTGACCTACGAGTATACGGTCGTGCCGAGTATAAACAGAACATTTATTAACTCAATTTGCGCTACTTAAGGAAGGAAACTGGCTGGAGTTGTGCAATAGCAAGGCAACTCGTGATAGTTAAAGTGACGCAAGATCAATGCTATTAGAGTAGGGTTAACATGTTTTATCCTTCAAATACGAAGACAAAAATAGCTTCAACGTACAGAATATGGTATTTCCGAGAACAGAACTTAGTTATTTCTGGGAACATCTGGTAATCATATATTAGAGAACTTCCAGAATGCATAGCTTTGTCCATTAGTTAACGCGTCTTAGGATCATCAGATTCGACTCCTAAATACCGCACTAACAATATCAGAAACGACATTTCTTCCAAGATTCTGTCGTCGAGAACGGATGCCATTCATTTCTGTTCGTTATCTAATGTATTCTGGTGAGCTCTCCGAGAGCATCTAAATGCAGCACGTGACGGTATTATGTAGTTCAATTCACCTCATGACTTGTGGAACTGAAATATCCAGGCGCAAAGCCTGAATATTTCAAAAAGACAGTGCGCAAAGAACCTTAAGACAAAAAATAAATAAATACTCTGTTAAAGCAATTTCTTGGGCAGTAAGGGATATTACTTCCACAGTGACGTGTCATTGGGATTAACCCCTCGAGGTTAATTCTTCTCCTTCCTTTAGGGCACTCCTGAACTCGGAGCAGCCATTCAATAGGATGATACGCCAAAGTTCCTCGGCTGTTTCATCAAGGATTATTGACCATCTGCTTCTAGAGACATTATGAAGACTCTCACATCATTAAAACTTTTTCATGTCAGGCAATTCATCTGCAATTAGATTTAATTCTTAGGCCTGACGTAGCCGAGTGGTAAATTCCCTACTTTGTAGTCGTGCCAGTACATAAAACAGCGTACAATAAAGCAGTTTTTAAAATTGAAAACAGCCTTGCACCATGGCGTGTGGGGAATATACATACGTCAGTCCTGTATTTCCAGTTGACTGTCAACAGAATGTGAAGACACCACTTGCTAAAAGAAACCCTTTCCTCAAAATAACTACAGATTTAGAGGAAATAACTGCTCGGTGAAACGAATTATAAAAGGATTGACGTATTTATCTAAAGTTACCCTTCTTTAACCGGAAACTCTGCAAGCTAAATATATAACTATTTGTTGAGATGAGTGTTGGTTACGCAAGGAGTTATCCAGGAATATATTCCACTATTGCAGTAGTACGTTTATTGTTTAGCTTTTCTACAGTCGTTTACCCACTTAAATACTAAAGTCGTGTCCAGATGAACAAGAAAGCGTCAAGAAAAGGGGTGGGATGTAACCCGAAACGTGAATAACCTAAAACAGGATAAACCCGTAGAATAACATCAGTATTTCAGTTGTATTGTGCCAGGTTTCCTGTCATAACCGAACTTTAAACTGAAAGAACATTCACATCGTATTTGGCCTCGTATGAAATGTGAGCGTTAAGCGCCACCTAGTTAATTGAACGAGGAAGTTCTTTATTAGTTCAACAAAGAGCAGTTTGATGTGTATCCTCTACCACAGCAATGGCCCTGCTGTACGGCAAGGGGTGAATAACTGAAGCCGACGTAGCGTAACCTGCAGAACTCAAAAATCAGACAGTCGACTAATTTGACGGTTCGAGCTCGGTTTCTTTATATCGGCATTCAATTCATCTTGTTTAAATGACTTCCGGTTTCCCTGCATACGATTAAATTAATTAAAAGTGGGTCGAAATTATTGCACGCCCTTTGTTATCATCGGGTTAAGGAGTGTCGAACCTCGGCAGAATGTGAATACCCAAACTACGAAGTGCATCGGAAAGGTCATTATGTAAATCAACAATTCCCCCCACCCCCCAAGATGGACAAATAGCATCGAGGGTACCACTCGTCTTTCCACCCACAAACTCCCAGATATACGAGGGTAGAAACCGTGCACGCGCACTCACTAAAGATTGATACCGCGCACGTCCGTCGAACGCGCAACGTCTAGGGTGGCGGTGTGCGCAATTGCTGTCACGTGACTGAATTTACATCGGCGTGCCGCGTTCAGCGAATTCCGTTCCATGACCTTTGTTGGTCGTAAAACGAGCCACGTATAATAAATTTAAATATTTTCGGTTTAAAATAAATCCCTAATTGCGGTTGAGGCGCTTAATTTTTCAACGGCGTTCCTAAATATGAACTACCGGTCGTCTAATGAGGTCAAGCTTCGACACATGTACCGTCTACTTTCCACGTATCGTTTAAGTACGTGTGTAACTCCCCGCTGAACTTTAGTAGCAGAGAGGTGAAGAGGGTTGTGTGTCAACAAGCGAAAGAATTTCCTACCCTCGGTACACTAGACTTCCCCCTACCTGTCCCCCCCTCTCTCTCCCAAAGCGCACCTATAGGGAGGAATCTCAAGGTTACGTTGGTGAGCGGAATGCGTTGAACGCTACGAAACGTGTTGTGACCTGCTGCCGACCAATCATTATGGACAGAATGTTTGTGGTATTAACGTCAAGAAAACTGGCAGAGAAAGTCTTAAAATAGTTGTTATTAATACGTCGTTAAGTTATTCATAAACCCTCTGTTCAGAAAGACATTGAAACCTTCGTATTTAAGCAACTTATTACAAAGTAATCGAGTCCTATTAACCCACGAGTTGCTGATAATATAAATAAAACGTGCTGTCCAAGAATAAAAACAAAAACACCGATTTTAATAATTGCAAAACTGCAATTGAAACCAAATTCTCGCGATATAATTAACTTTCATTCTCGTGATATTATTAATATCTAGCCACGAAGACAAAAAAAAAAGTAAGAAAATAAATGTTTTGGATTCAGTATTCGGCCAATTTCTTACATTTCTAATTTCAATACATTCTGGTCTATATTTAGGGTTAAAAAATAAATTATTTATACGCATTCGGCTCACCTTTTTGATGCCTTAAATCCAATGACCAAACGACTTTTTGCTGTTCGAAGTTTTCTCGCAGACATCCTTTTGCCACTCAGACCACAAACAACCGCACAGGTGGGCGAAGACGCCTCCAAGATAAAAACAAACACCAAAGAAAGAAGATAGTCAAAGCTGACGTGACAAAGTTACGCCCCCTGCGATTATTAGTTCTACGTAAACTGTTTTATCGACAACCTTTGCGACGGGTTCTTGAAGGGGCGGATGTCGGATAACGATACCGCGGCACCAACGAGTCGTAGCGATGGGATCAATAAAGACATCTTTGAGTGCGATGTTGAAGACGCTTAAAAGGAGTGAAATGTAAGCAACAGAAAGTCCGAGTGATCAGGAAGTGCAGACGAAAGCCACCATTCTTCAGTCCTACGATTTCTTAATAATTAAGAAAGACATTTTCGTGATAAAAAAAATTGAATCCTACATTGCCCAATCCGGAATATTTGCATCGACAATTGTCTTCCGCGATATTTATTTTGTGACCTCGTGTACTTGCCAAGTTTCAACGCTCCCCGTACCAATTATGAACTCTGCGAGATGTTGAACACCAATCGAGGGATAGCTAACGTATATCCTAGCGCGTTAACTTTTCTTTTGAATGAACCCGCGAGATTAACTGACGCTGTCTCAGTCCACTAAATTGCTATACGATCTTTCATTTGCGACTAAACGGATTTCCAGCTCTGTCTGCGTTCTGATGAGTGAACAACAGCGTCAACCCGAGCGCATTCTCTCTTCTCGCCTTATTGGGCTTCGCGCGGAACTTCTTCGGATTCCTCTCGTGGCACGAGCTCCTTAATCGTATTATGAAGCGCTTCCCTCCGTTTCGTTTACGAGGAGTCGGTGGCCTTATGTTCCATCTGTTTACGTGCATTGTTACATGTCGGATTACGTAACGCCATTTACCTTTCGCGAGAGAGAGAGAGAGAGAGAGAGAGAACGCTCGCGCAGCGACAGGCCCCCAATAACGCCGAAGAAAAAGATTTTTTTTTTGATAGGTTGGTGGCGCGGATTGTTTGAACTTCACGTATTAACTTTGAATATGCGTACGATAAGAGTACATCAGCCACGTGAGCTTCCCTACCCACGGTTAATTCAAACTGATGCGCATGCTGCATAATCGTGCGGTGTCTCACGACTGCAGCTGAAAATAATCTCCAAACACCAGACAGTCTTCTTTCAGTGACACTCTGTCTAATAACAACAACGAACACAAAGAAACACATGGCTGACATTTAAAATCCCTTCACGAATGGTTTAATAGATAAAGACAATTAGCTCCGCTCCATTAATAACGCATTACCGGTAAATGGAGGATTTGTGCTGGTAAAATTTACCTCCAAGAACGCGCCACGATCATTTATCAGACACACGACAATAACGTAACTCAAGTTCAACTCTATTTTAAGCCTATTCACTGATTCAGACTTTTTTTGCCAGTGGACAATAAGTTAAGAGATGAACCGCTATTACCGACATCTAGCGGACAATCTAGACAGTTAACTCAATTTTAAAAAATCTGACAACTCTTCGCTATGCGCATGTCTCGTGATTACAGCATGGCATCATCGCGCTCTATTGTTGAGTCACTCAACGTGCTCACCATCTGATTAATGCAGTTCATTCCACGCTATTTTAGCATTAAACAACAGCTTTTTTTTTTTTTGTTTAAATCGGTAGAACTCAATTTTCTTGAGAGTACATTTTGGTCTGTATTTATTCAGTTCTATCCTAATATTCCGATATGTGGGCCTCAACTGTAGTCCAATATGTTTTGTTCGGCAGACCATCTATAAAATATAGATCATGAGAGTGGATGAACTGTCTTCACGCACTGCAACTTTTGGTTTCGTTCGTTTCCGCTGTGTGACGCCAGCAGTTAGAGAAATCTTAAGCAAGCGTCATTTGCACGTGAAGCAACAATGTTTCGTCTGCTCACGCAACCGAACGTTTAGTACGTTGGTTAAAGAGGTCATCGCAGACAGATAACAACTGATGGACACGTGAGTTGTTTTTCGTATTCGAAACTATAGAAGTAGCAACTCGTTTAAAATACGAAGGCCGTTCAATAAACAATGATCATAAGTTTTCACGAACAATCGGACTACTTGCTATTTCTAGCTAAGCTGCGGAATTTAAGCCCTGACCAAACTTCATCATAGCAATTGCGCAGTTCTCTGAAAAGGAGCATCAAAATATGGACGAAAAAAAATAACCTTTACTGAACAACCCCCTACTTAATTAAACGTGGCAATTCTTCCAAGGAGCTCTCATTCGCGAACTCTTGGTTCCTTTACAAATTCTCTGCCTTCTTGATGAAGATGCCACCATCGATTCTTTTCAGCAGTTTAGCATGAGTCCGGTTGTGTTAAACTGCATATGAAATGTTTATTTTAGAGTTTAAAAACCACCGAATTAATATCCCCAGTGTACCCGCTAAATTATCTGATTTAGTGGTCCCAGCGTTGGCGTATATGAAGTTCAATTCTTCTCGCCTCCCGTCAGAATTTGTGCGTTTGCGATCCCCACCACCTCAAAGCATTCATTAATATTTCTGGGACCATTCAGGGTATCTCTAACCCATTTGTAGCAGAATATCACAGCTGTGAATTAATGACTGGAAAGCACGAAGAAAGAACCGGGCCAATGAACAGTCATCCATCTATACAGAAAAGGAAATTTACCTGTCAAAGAACAAAACTTCGAACACGAAAAATGGAAACCATCGCTGAAAAATGGAGTTGGGGTGGGAAGAAGTTGAAGGACGTTATCTGCGGAGAAAGCAACCTCAGGATGCATGGAGTCTGCATTTCTTAAAGAAAAGGAAATTTGAGCATTTAGTCTCTGCAAATGAGAAAATTTTCTGGTAATACTTAGTCTAACGAGTTCAATTACAAAAATAGCTCCCACAATCATTAAAGTCCGATATCTCGCAAGTTAATTCTACACAGTTGATTCTTTTCATTGCGTCTCAGAGACAACAGTCAGCTGTATTCTTACCAACGTGAAGAGATACTCCAGTTCCCAAAAAGTCCTTTCGATCCAGGAATACTGGATTTAAAAAAAAAAAAAAAAAGAAGCCTACTTCTGTGGGGGACGAATTGTTCATGTCATCATTACATCCTATAGACTTCCCTCTTCATCCTCAAGAAAGTCCTGATCCATATTAAGTAGAACCAAATTGATGATGACGTTGCGATTTCATACACTATTTTTGTAGTGAGAAAGGCGAGCTGGTCTGAAGAAAATCTAAAATCAAATTCAGAACACGAATCTGCAAAATGCGGTAAATGCATTCCGTTTCAAATTTGCCCACATGTAAATTGGTAATTAAAGGGAAACAGTCATCATCATTATGAGCCATTTTCAATCCACTGCAAGATAAAGGCCTCTCCAGCAACTTTCCAGTTCCTTCTGTTTTGTGCAATGGCCATCCATTTACTACCCATGAACTCGTGAATTATCTGTCCATCTCCGCTGTTGTCTTCCAGGTTTTCTTCTAGCTCTTCTTGGGTACCATTCTGTTATTTTCTTATTCCATCTGTCATCATGTCTTCGAGCTATGTCCTGCCCAAGACACATTTTAGTTCTTTAGTTTTGATAAGAATGTCCTTTACTTGAGTTTGCTGCCTAATCCATGTTTTTCTCTTCGTATCTAACAGTCTGATTCCCAATATAATTCGTTCCATTCTTCGCTGTGTAGTTTTCACCTTCTCTTCCATTCTTTTGGTGAGTGCCCAAGTTTCACTTCCATGAGTCATGGTGGGGAGTATACATTGATTCATTATTTTACGTTTCAGACAAACTGGGATATTGCTCTTCAGTTTGTGAATATATTTCCTGAATGCTATCCATCCAAAATTTATTCTTCTCTTGACTTCCAGCCATTTATCATTATTACAGCTAATAACTTGTCCCAGATAAGTATATGACTCCACCTTTTCAATTACTGCTCCTTCAATCATTATTTCCCTTTCCGTGGCATACTTGTTCATCATTACTTTTGTTTTAGCCATATTCATCTTTAGTCCAAAATCCTTACTAACTGTGCATAACTGATTAAGATTTTCCTCTAATTCTTTGGGATCGTGGCTTATGACCACAATGTCATCTGCAAATCGTAAATGGTTTAGGTACTCTCCATTCACACTGACTCCTTTCTGCGACCAGCCTGCCTAATCTTCTGAAAGCTTCCTCAAGGGCAGCAGTAAACAGCTTCGGAGATATTGTGTCTCCTTGTCGAACTCCTTTCTCGATTTTAAATTTCCTACTGTCTTTGTCTAGTCTAATACAGGAGGTAGCGTTCTCATATATTTTCTTCAAAATCATAATATGTGGGGTATCTAGGAGTCAAATGCCTTTTCATAATCCACAAATGCCAGACATAATGGCGTTTTATATTCATTTGCTTTCTCCATTAGCTGTGATATTACGTGAAGGTGATCCATAGTTGAGAATCCTGTCCTAAAGCCAGCTTGCTCTTTCGGTTGATTTGTCATCAAGTATTCTTTCTAATCTGTTAGTAATGACCCTTGTGAACAACTTGTAGATGTGGGATAACAAGATAATTGGTCTATAATTTCCAATTTCTGATTTATCTCCTTTCTTATGCAGCAAAACTATGATTGCATTATTCCACTGCTTAGGCCTCAACACCTTTTCTAATGCACTTTGTGAAGAGCCTTGCCAGTTTTTGTGTTATGTCTCTTCCTCCCAATTTTAACAACTCTACAGTAACTTCATCTTTCCCCGGGGCTTTCTGATTCTTCATTTTCTTCAAAGCATGTTCTACCTCATCAGGAAGGACATCAGGTATGTCGCATGTGTTACTAATTTGCGATCCATCTTCCCCACTGCTGGCATAATTCCCTCGCTCGTATAATTTTCTATAGTTGTCTTCTGCTATTTATAAGTACTCCATCGCTATTCTTCAGTTTCAGTATCATTTGTCTTTCTCTATCACTGCTCATGGCTGCTGATTAAAGTCCTTTGTTTTCCCTTAATGCTTGTTCTACTTTTCTTGTGTTAAATCTTCTTATGCCCTCTGAGTCTCTTTCTAATGGCTTTGCATAACTCTGTATACTCAATTTTGTCCTTGTCAGTGTTTATCTTCTCTTCATCTTGACTAATTTTTCTTCTTTGGATTTCTGTTTCCCTATAGGTTTCTTGGGTTTTATCACTTTCAGAAAGTTGTAGCATTCCTTGTCGATATCTTGGTCCTGAGAAGTCTGCAGAAGCTCAAACTTGTTCTTAAGTTCCAGTACATACTGCTTTTTCTCCTCTTCTATTATCTCAAAGACCTTTGCATTATTTACTCGAGTCGGTTTTTTACTTTCTTTTATCTATATCAAGTGTGCATCTTACCATTGTGTTATCACTTCCAACGTTTACCTTGTTTATGACTGTAACATCATTCACGATATATCTTCTGTTAGTGAGGATGAAGTCGATTTTACTAGTTGTTAATCCATTTGGACTCTTCCATGTTCCACTTTCTGTTCACTCTTTTCTTGAAAAGAGTTCATTACTGACAATCCTTGATATTCTGAAAATTGCACGTCTTTCACCAGTTCCGAAATTTCCTGTAGGTCCAGTTTCTGCGCTGTTTTGTCTTTTTCCAACTTTAACATTGAAGTCCCCCATAATGATAGTGTAGTGGGTTTTCTGCCCCTCTAGAGGACTCAATTTCGGTGAACATTTCTTCAACTTCTTCATCATCATGGCTCAATGTTGGTGCATAAATCATTGTTTGTACCTCTTAGAAATCTTGAGTATTAGTCTTGACACCCTTGGTGATGTACGTTTGAATTCCAAAATGTTGTTTTTATATCTTTATGGACGAGAAAGCCAACTCCACCTTCGCTCCTTTTACTGTTTCCATTGGTATACAGCAGATTTCCACTTGATAAACTTATAAGTGATTCATTTCTTCTTCTTGTTTCAACCAAACCGATGACATTCCAATTCACATTTTCTAATCCCTTTTCCAGCTCTAATATCCTGTCTTCACAGATAAGCGAGCTTGCGTTGTAACAGGCCAAGTTCAGTTTCCGTGCATGGCAGCCTGGTCGTACCCAGAGGTTCTTAGCACCCTCTGCTTCCACTCTGATCCTCTCGCTGCCGTAAGAGGGGGAGTGAAAGCCGCTGGGGACTGAGGGCCATTTGTTTTGTCGTGCTGTCGGATTTGGTCTTTTCCTCTTCACGCTGACCAGGCGTCTTGAAGAGAACCACTCTGCACGTCTGTTGCTAGCAAAGTGACATAACAGGGCTTACCATTGAGAAGGTGCGCATGAGTGGATTTTAGGGAGGCAGGCCAACCGGACTTCTAAATCTTCTGAAATAGAAAGATATTGGATCCATCAGTGTTTTTGACAGTGTCTGATAACACGCACAATGCCTGCTCCCCTCTAAGCCCCTATTTGTTAAAACCCACAACTGAAACCGCCTTCCAATGTGAAATTCGTGAAGACCCTCGTGTGCTTAGAGTTTTTACGGGCTTTTCCAACACGACTATAAAAGAAATGCGGAGAGCAGAGTTCATGAAAACATTTTTTTTTCTTTTTAATTTAGTCAACCTTCCTGCAAAGAAGGAGATGCCCTTCAACTGTCTCCCAGTGCACACAGAGCCGTCTAGAAATCGCTTTTCAGGCATGTCGCAAGAAGGGTCTGAAAGCACACACGTATGTCGACATTTCACGTTACCGATAACATCATTCCAACCATTTTTATCTCTCTGCGTGCTTAGTGTTTATTTGAAGTTATCTTGGACGTCACTTTTCGTCGATATTAAAACAAATTCAGAAAGAAAGGGAAAATTATTAAATAATTGTTATTAGACAGAAGGAACACTGCGCACGCTTTCGGTTTTTAGGCGCTTTAGTATATATGCATAAGTACACATATGCTAATACGTATGTCCGTCCGCATGTAACAACTCGACTCCTAGTGGAAGACCCACCATGTCTGGACACGTTAGCAGGCCTGAAGACGGGGAACTGAGTTCCCCAAACGTAGCATAATTAAAGTGTTCGGCATTGAGGTGGTTCAATTCCTTTAAAATTGTATAATTTCGATCAAAATTATTTAACGTATTCCGTGGTATAGTATTATATTGTAGTTATCATTCATTAACATGACTTTTTTTTTTTTTTGAGAGAAAAAAAAATAAGTACACTCCATAAATTTTAATGAGCTGAATCCAAATTTAAATCAGATATTACACCGCATTCGTAGATAGGAGAAGAATGCAAGTTACGTTTATTAGAATTTGATAAAATTTAACACTTATTACAATAATTATTCCCCACAAGGTGTTTAAATCCAACACATACTGCTATTCTCTGAAGAGAATTCGTTTAACCCAGAATTAAGCTAAAGTTCCTGTACCGTGGTAACCCACTTTTGTGGTTACCAGACCGATAAACGCAGATACCCGCCCACCCACTTACTCCCGAAGACGGTCGCCCACTTGATCTTCGGCGTGGGACGAATTTTGCGAGGAGTGTAGGTTGTTGTCAGTAATAATCAATGATTTACAAAAGAAAAAAAAAAAAAAAAAAAAGCAACGACTTTTATACGCGAACCAAGAAAATTTCGTCGTTTCTGCGCATCCGCAACGTTGCCCATTCACTCCCCCAAACAAGAACACGGCAACAAATAATATCCAGGGCTTCAGCTACAAATACATACAGGATATAAATAGCTGTAATATCTTAAAAGGTTGGAATTTCATGAAAATTCGTCCACTGAGATTTGAGTTGTTACATGCGGACGGACATGGCGAAAACAAGAGGCGCATTATGCATATATAAGCGCTTAAAAAACAACTATTGAAGTCCTATTTCACCTTTGCCCTAATAACGTCAGCTAACATCGGAGAAATAATCAAAAATTGACGGATTTTTCGATAATTCCATTTATGAATTTTGAATCCCGATTTATGAAGTTCTAGTGTGTGTGTGTGTGTGTGTGTGTGTGTAGAAAAATGAGCGAGAGATGTTAAGTTTAAAACAATTAAGTACGGTACAGCAAAATTAACTGGCAAGAGAAACGAATGCCATTAATAATTTACTAAATATGCGAAATTTAACAAAATTATTAGCAAATATTAACGAGTGCACAAAACGATGGTGGTTAATTTCCTTTATAATTACAAAGCATTGCCAATTATGGCGATTAAAGTAACTGCATGCTGATGAATAGAATCAATTTCGATAGGGATAATACGAGAAGCTGATAAAAACAAAAGTTCGGTTAATTAAATGTCAAGAATCAAAATTACGAGCAATAAGATACTATTGATCAGTGGAGCAAAGTAAACAGATAAAGCCAGCTAAAAGGTTCACATTTTATTATCGGTGTTTTAACAGAGCGAGAAAGACAGATTATTAAATAACAACGTTGTTTTGTACAAGGATAATAAAATGAATGGAGAGTTGAAAGGAAGTACAGGAAAACATCGATCTCAACAGCAGACACTCTTCATCCGTTTTTTTTTTTTTTTTTTTTGTAAATATCCTCTGATATTTTCCGCCATTCAAAGCAGTGACCACTTTTGTATTAATAGGCAGTCGCTCTTGACAAGCGCCCGACGCTCCAAGTCCTCCCAGAGGTTCTCTTTAGGTTTGAGATCAAGGGTCTGGGCAGGCCAGATCAACATTTCAACGCTCATGTCGAAAAACATGAGCATTGTCCCGCGTATGGGCCTTTCCCGAGGTGCTACCACAACGAAAGTAATGCGTTAAAGTCAGAAAAATCCAGTGACCCAAAACACTCATGGTTATTTTCAAAAAATAAAAAGCAGTCAAACTATCATGCTGCTTGCACCAAACTTAATTGTCGGGACAAGACGAGACAGTCTGGCAGGTAACTTTCTCCTGCAGCAAGCACGACTGTCAGACTAGTAGACCATGTGCAGTGATTTGTCACTGAAAAGAACAGCTTTGGATTGACGTAATGTAAGATGCAATAATTGGGGGACTTACCCCAAGCTAGACATCGACTGGCATTAATCGCTTGTGGACAGCTGCACGAACATGACAGCCATAACACACAGCGCCCTACACAGGTGCTGACCTGACATGTGTTCCAATCGTCATCACTAAGGGTCTGGTGTGCTGCGACAATGTCGGCCTGCGTTCCGAGCGGAAGATTCTTTGTAGGGCTGTCCTATTATTTTTAGTCAACTCAGCGGTTTCTTCGGGGCTGTTTCAGCACCAGACCGCTTTCATCTGCAGGTCACATCACCAATCATCCCCACAGAGGTCTTCAGTGCCGTTGAAATGTCATGTGCAGACTGCTTGCTCCCTTACGTGGCACCCTGTTATTCTTCGCTGTAAGTCTCAACTCAGTTCATCGCGGTATCTTACAGTCGACAGTCGTTCTACTAATGTCTTCTCGTTGCTTACGTGCATATTTGTAGTTGAATGACACGTGGTGCTTGAGTAGAAAGTGAGCTACTATAAAGTGGGGTGGAGGGAGTCCAGATGCTAATGGTGTTGTAGTGCGTATACCTCACATCGAGCACAGGTCAAATAAGTTTTTAAAAATATTACTTTAAGGACTCTCATCGGATGTAAATATTTTAGAAAAAAAGAAAGTTTAAAATTACACTCACCATTTTGTGGGAAGGGGAAGGCTCGGCTAATTAAAAAAAAAAAAAAAAAAAAAAAAATTATGGGTAATGTCCAGTGTCAGCAAAAAAACCACCTATTTTTCTCTCGAAATTGCGGCCTCACCGGAAAATGCACTTCAACAGTCATTGAAGTACCCTTACGTCGAATGCAGAGTGGACTCTCCTCCCTTCAGGCAGTACAAATTCGTCATAAATTACTCTTTGTCGAAAAACATGATCAGCATAGTCTTGATCCTGGTCTTCTGTAAGCGAAAACTTTTGAAGTCCGCTGCATGCTCTGGCGCTTCGTCTCCGAGTGGTACTAAAACACCCAATACTCATCTCCAGTGACGATACACTGGCAATAAAATCCTGAGACTGACCTTGCCAAACTAGTGGCAATTGATAAAGCCAGTAAACCATGGGGATTCGGGCTGCCAGGATCAACGTTAATTGCCAATCAGTTTACAGCTGGCGTGTATTAAAGAGCTCAAAAATAATATCTACCATTGTATATTCAAAAGCCACAATTTATATTACTGAAGAACCACACCTTAGAGCATGGCTGCACCCAATAACGCATATTGGGGGCAAGAGGTTGAATCGAAAGATGTACTTGTAGTCTTAAATGCTTCCGATATACAGACAGATGCGTGTGCGCGCGCATGCTCATCATTGTCTGTATACAGACTTCGCAAGGAGGCAGGTGAAGCAGAAGCTTCGCAACGGATCCTTGAAAAGACAGGCACTTCGAAGAGTGCTCATAAAAGTAACGAAGGCGTTTTTTTTAAAGATCCTTCGCTGACGTGTTCAAGGTTACTCAGGGCGTGTCCCCGGCGGTATTTCTATCAGACATTGAAATGACCTTGTCGGGAATATCGAATTCACTGCATTCGTGTATTACATAAAAGACGCGTATCAATAAACCACCAACTTCGCACTACTTTCTCCGACTAGCAAAGGACCTGCGTAGGAGTTATGTAGAAATGGTGCGGGGGAGGGGGGGGGGAGATGTTCCTTCTACCTGCCATCCACTTTCTATTTCCACCTAATGTTGAACAACCATTAAACTTTTTCCTCGATATGAAAAGAACGGTGGACTTGTGGGCAGCCAGCGAAAACCGTGATGCGGCACGTGCCTTTCGTACGTTATCGTTTCTCGAAAGTGTTACAAGGCTGGAGTAGTTGGGCACTGAGGGAGAGAGGGGAAAGGATGAGGCAGGGAAAAAAAACGAATCATAAACGCTGACCTAGTAACCTGAAGGGACGGCAGAGCGAGTGGAGTATACAATGTTTCTAAGTGGGTTACTATACCGACTCAACTTGTCATTCCGTATTTATAGCGAAACCAGGTAATGCAGGATACTTCGCGTGATAAACAGCGTACAGTTGTGAACGTAACTTATTGATCGACAGAAAGGCTAAGTGTCCTTGGCTGCATCAAGAGCCACCTCTTCCCAAGTCACTTTCGATAATGAAGACTATGTGAACAAAATAAAGGCTATTTCCGGACTCAAATAAAAATGTAAACTGCAGCCATTATCAATCCACTGCAGGATGGAAGCCTCCTCCTCTGAAATGGACCATAATCTGCCAAACTGTTCCAGTGCGAGTTGGCAGATCGACCGTATTCAGTAATTACAGGCTTGAACCCCGGTCTACCCAAAGAGCGTGTGCTACTGCACCCCCACTCCTGACAACTTAACTACGGAGGCCTCTGGATTTATTTTAAAAAAAATAAAGGGGGTGGGGGACACAATTAGCAATATAAACAATTTACTACAAGTCCGTTATCTTACAAGAGCCATGAATACAGCTATCAGCCATTTCAGTTCTTATCTGCTGAAAAACACCCAGTCCAACGAGTTCATAGTGCGGGTATCTTGCTACAAACAAAAGGATTTTATTCGACTGTAATTTGAAGTATTGTGCAATCATTTCATCGGTTTTTATTGGTTCGTAAATGTTGCTGTTTAACAACCGGACACCTTTACAGTGAAGATATCAGATAATGTACTTTACACCTAAAGTGAATTGATTAGCTTCAGCGAGTTAACTCTACATAAACTGGTTCTGGAGAAGAGATATTGGAATGTTATTTGTTGTTGCAATACTCGGTTGACCCGTAGCCACTTTTTTTTCTAATTCTGAGGGCTAATTATATTGCAGATAAGCTCCTTAAGAGTTCCCTTTTCTTTACTGGACTGTAATCACTACGATGGACAAGTCTACCACGTCCAGACATTGCTTGAAATATTTGGAAGATGGCGAGTCAATAAGTTGAATTTATGATGGATAAGAAGGCATCAACATACCCTTATTACTGATTCTTTAATGTGCGTGTCTGTGGTTTTTTGAAGTGATTAAAGTGTAAATTTTACAGTTTTTCTTAATCATTAATATCTACCTTAAATTTTAGTATTCGTTTTAAAGCGCCATAATGACGATGACAAAAACGAGCTTATTCTGCATCCCCTGGGAGGAAAAATCATTAAAAAAGTAAATGTGTATATACCTATCCACCTCTTCCTTCAATTTTGCAGAACTCTCCGTCTCAGCCAATGTTGCAAACAACTTATTCCAACATGTAAAAGTACTTCTAGTTTCTCTGTAAGATTCTGCAGTTGCACCTTTTGATAATGCCTCCCCATTGTAAAATTCCAATAATCATAAGTAGACCACAAGCGAGACAGAGCCAGGTGCCTTTTAATTGAAACACTATGTAGGCAAACACTATGTACACTTGTTGGCAACGTTGGTGCTACAGTCACGTTTCAAAATAGCAGCTGTTCTTACAAGTGCATCACTGCTGAACAGTTGGAGTCGTTCTATTCAAAGTCTGGAGTGATTAACAAGCGAATTTTGCTATGAAAAACGTGCACAGAAGTCAACTATTTTAAAATCGAGAAAAAAAAAAGCAGGTGCAAGTGGAAACAGCTGTTTAAAAATGGTTATATAATAGCGAGTATTACTATTAAGCAGAGAGATACACTTGAAACATTTAAACCCATAGTAGATAGCATGACTCATGCCTCCAGGTGGTTCGCAATACAACTGACAGCCTTGAAAAGATTTCTAAGGAATTCCAATAGCGGTGACAGCGCCAAATGGTGCGCCAGTCGCTGCTAGCGTACTGGGCGGATTCTTCAAACACCAAGCGCTTCAACTGGTAGAGAATTTTGACAAGTTAAGAGTAATATGACAGTAATTAAGCGTATTATAATGTGTAATACAAATTCTGCAAGTTAATATTTTTGCCCATTTCTTTGTATGTGTATAAGGTGAGCGAGAGACCACTCACCCACGTCTTTTGTAATTACTACGCTGCATTTATGTTTACGTTGTTCGTGCAGTTGGGGTGAGAAAGCAGAAATGCAGACTAAACGGCACACATTAAATCACCAACCTGCTGATAGTGACACCTGTCTTTCAAATCTAAGTACCTTTTTATTTTTCTTAAATGTATATAAAATCTCATTTCGCTAGAAATCACAAGCCTCCATGTTACCCCACGTATTCCAAAGGGCTGTTTTTTTTTTTTTTTACCCATTTTAAAGTGCGAAGCGAACACGAGTTCACAGCTGCTCCCAGATAAAAGATATATTAAATGGAAAAGTTATTTTTATTTTAATTTTTTTTTTGATTTGGTAGTTGTTGGCGCATCGGCTTCTGTGGCCATATTGCACCTCCCAAGGTTTTTGCAGTACTTTGATCCAAGCCCGAGGCGAGAATCGAACCCGCGACCTTTGGGTTGCCGGGCAGGTACTTTACCCACTCGGCTAGCCCGGTCGGTGGAAAAGTTATACGAGAAGGTTTGAAGAGTTCGTGGTTCGAATATGAAAGAGTAATGGTACAGTGTTGGAAATTACTGCAAGTATAACACTTCAAACCTACCAAGTTTAATACAGTTTCAGTAACGGGCTTTTTCTTTTTTTTTTTTTTTTTTTTTAATTTAGATGACCTGAGGTCAAGTTTGTGTGAATGAGGAAAGATGGATGGAACAGTCACTGTGCAGTCATCCAATATTTTGGAAAAAGGGAAAAATTAACATTTGGGGAGGAGGATGTCCCTTCCTGTTCCATTGTTAAAAAGTGGGCAGCAGAATTTAAACGAGGAAGAGAGTCTGGAAGATGGCCTACGCTGTAGAAGACCTGCAACGTCCATCACCCAAAACGTTGACAGTGTGCGTGATTTGTGATGAATGCTTGATGAGCGACATTTCGGTACATTGCTTCCAGCGTCTTGGCATCTCATCTGCATGTGTGCACCACATAACAGCGGTTCTCGCTGTGAAAAAGGTATCGTCAAATGGGTCCCAAAGTTAACAAGAGATCAAAATCGCACAAGAATTGTCAACTGCATATTTGCATCGTTTTCAAGCAGATCCGGCAAATTTCCTTGTAAGCTTGTGACTATGGATGAGACATGGGCCCATCATTCTCAGCCAGACATAAGGGGCAGTCCAAACAGTGGAAACTGTGCTCATCTCTCCTTCCAAAGAAAGCAAAAATCTATTCCTTCTGCTGGCAAGGTGATTTCATCGGTTTCTTGGAATTCTGATGGTGTGCTTCTAGTGGATATTACGCAGAATCTGTAGGTTTTTGCGAGAAAGCAAAGACAAATGCCAAAGAACACCCAACTAAGGAGTCTTGTTCCACAAGGAACATACACCTGCTCACAAATCTGTCATTGGCATGACTGCAGCTTTTAAATCTTGGGCCATTCCCCATATTCACCAGGTTTATCACAACCAGACTTCCACTTATTTTCTAAGTTGAAGAAATACCTGCATTTTTCCACCGACAACAATATCATTGCTGCAGTAGATGCATGGAGACCAAAGAGAAAATCTTCACAGGTGGAATCAACGCATTGCAGCATCGATGGAAAAAGTGTATCGACTCCAATGGGGAAATAAACCCTTCAAATTCGGGCCAAGAACCTTTCAAACGCCCCTCGCACAATGTCTGCTGCGGAATGTATGTCCCGCGGATATTAAAAGTTCGTTGTTTGCCGTCGAACTTAGAGTTGGAAATTGTTCGTCCTAATTAAACATCGCATCAAATTAAGGTTTAATGAATTTATTTCAACAGCTGAAGAGGAGGGAAAAAATATGGAGTGTTTCTATAGAGATTCTCTGATGAGTGTCACGAGTTTGAAGAGGAATGGCTAGTCTGAATACTGAAGTCTAATATTAAAGTTCAGTTTATCTACAAAATTAATTGAAGCTGTTTGCCCTTCAGGAATGTTTAATGTTGGATTAAACGACTTGCGACGCCATCTACAGAATTCTGCGCTGCGTATCGAAACACCAATTTAAAGAATTTCGTTTTTTATCCATTAAGTTTCAATTAACTACGATAGAAAATTTAAGTAGAAGACATTTTCAGAAGAGAACAAAATTGCTTCAAGAATGCTCAAGTGATTCTGAAAAAGTCGCTTGGAGTTCGCCCTTCTTAACAGGTCTAAGTGAATTGCTTGAACTTACATAAGGCAGTTCTAAACTTCAGATAAAGCAATCCTTTTATAAACTAATTTTTCTTACTACAAGTTGTGATTAACTAATCCAAATGCCCACGGAAATAGACTCCCGGAAACTCAGGTTTTTCGTTCAGCAAACGGAAAATCGACCACAGTACAACACACGCAATTTACAGACTGTTTACACGGAGCAATGTGGCCTTAATCGCTAATGGTCCCAAAACCCTACAACAACGAAAGTGGTTCTGCCGGTTCTTTTTAATTTTATAACACTTTTCTTTTTTAGTTCAATGGTCATCGAGTCACCACTTCAACAGGCACACCTACCTAACAGCAACTAGGACTCCTTTTAGATTCAGAACACGCCGGATTCGCCGCGGCATTGACTGAACGATGTGTCGAAAGACTGCCTCGGGGATGATGGTCCATGTTGAATCAACTGCTTCCCACAGTTGTTGCCAACTGGATGGTTGCCTATCTGTATTCTGAAGAGCTCTTTCCACTTCATTCCACAGGTGCTCAACTGGATTGAGATCGAATGACTGGGTAGGGCTCCACAACAGGCTAAATTCACGCTCATGTTCCTAAAACCAGTTCTGGTCTTATACATTACCTTGCTGGAAGACCCCCATTCAAATGAATAGTCTGCATGTTCCTGGTTGGAAACGATTTCAAGATAATCTAAGACGTTTAAGGTGTTGCTTCACTAAAATCTGAGGACTTCTCGAAAACACTCCTCCAGCAGCCCAGATCGTCAACACCAGACAGGATGGGTCCATGGACTCATGCTGTTTTTCTCCATTTCTCCATATTCCGAGTATCACGTCCATCTATCGACCGGAGTGGAACCCCGGTGGATAGATGGACATGATACTCCATTAGCGAAAAGTTACGAGCTATGCATTTGCAAATGTCTCTTTGATTACTACTGCTATATGGGTTGTTATCTGATTGACTATTGCCTCCGTTTCCCTGCACGAGTGTTGTCAGCACCCAACTGGCCAGCTGTTTCCGACAACACGATCGCTATTGGACAGATTTTATTTGATTATCAGACCGATCTCAAATACACCCGAAACAGAGTGTGAAAATCCCAGCAGCATGGTACAAACATGATGCTGTTGCCAAAGGAGTTTTCCATTTCATAAAACAGGTACTGTAGGTGTACCTAACAAGTGGTCATTCAGTGTACGTGAAAGATACTTGCTGTTTTAAACCATGTTCTACTTTAGTTTTTAATGGAAGGTGCTCCATAGTTACTGACAAACTACTTATTTTTTTTTTTTTTGCGGAATTCTGACTTCTTATTTCTTCTAAGATGAACTGCACAAATATACTTTCGGAAGATAATTCCCACTCCCTGTTCACTAACTTTAATCCTGACATAAAACAAAAATGTGTCAACCAGTAAAGCTCTCGTTGGTCAGTTGCCGAAGTACCACTGCATTTCGAAGTACCACTCCAACGACAGCTCTACTGTATGACGTATTTTCTTTATCAAGAAGATTAATTAAAGTTGGAGCGAATCAGGTATAGCTGTAATATTCCCTGCACTGCAGTTTCAAAGGGAAAACTGTTAGTACCAACAATGCAGGATACTTCAGTCACCTCAGGAATATTCAAACTCTAGAGACCAGAAACAAGATGACGGTGGTCATGCAATAAATAGGTTTAAAATTCGCATCTCATTAAAACTAGTGTAAAGGCTAATTTGCAGATGTTCAATATTTTAACCAAGATAAAGTGTTCGTCCAAGGTTCTGTTCATTTCTTTTTCCATGAGTCACCCTGTATAATAACGGCGTGAAGGAGCTAATTTCTTTTACGACATCAGTGACTGGCAGATACTGCAATGTATAATTGCCACTGCAACTGTACAGCTGTATGTGTCGTTTGTTTCCTTTCTTTGTTCTATTCCACCAATCCACCCATCCATCCGTAGAAAGCAAAAAGAAAATTTGTTTGTTGGCCGGCTGCCAGAACATAATACTCGACCTCTAAAATAGCTAATGATCGGTTTCTTCCCGGCCACACTGCAAAAGCTCACTGGTTCGAGTATTTGTAAGCACAACGCGCTCATTGAAGTTCGTGGGTCGCTTTGGTGCATGGCTGATAGCGACAAAAGTGAAAGTTGTCCGAGCTGCAAACGTCAGTGATGTCCTTATGACGTCACAGGGTTTTATAGCGATGGCTAAAGGTTGCGCTATGTTCAAATACAGACGTAAATATTTGTACAAGTTAATTTAGAAGATACAGTACTAACAATTCTGTATGTACAGAAGAGTCTGCGCATATCCGCAGACTCTTCGGGATAAGGAGATAATTATTTCGTTGTATAAGGCAATGGTTACGCCACATCTCGAGTACGGTATACAAGTCTAGAGGATTCATTTTAGGAAGGAGGTGGATCTGTTGAAACGGGTGCACAGAAGGGCAAGATTAATGAGGGGAAACAAAGGGTGCTTGTGCCAGTAAAGGCTTCCGTTCTGCAAATTGCAGCTTCTGGAGATCTGTGAGGAGATTTTATTGATTTGTTTAAGACTTTGAACGTAATGAACAAGATCAATGTTTATGGAATCGTTCCTTTTGCTCAGACTGCACACATGAAGGGACAAATTCAAAATATAAGGATGATTGAGGCTAGAACTGCGTAAATTCGCCTTCAGCCTCTAGCTGATTGTTATAATAAACTCCCATCTGGCGTTTTAGAGGTGGACAGTTCGAATAAATACAAGAAAGAACTAGAGCAATTTTTGGAGGGAATGGATAGATGAAAAGTTGGCTTTTCTATTTTTTGACTGAAGCTTGTTTCCTTGCATTATTTACCACTACCAATACTGATTTCGATAAAATGTGAAGATCACTTTTATCTCATAGGGCACTATTCATTGTGGATTTTTCCCTCATGGTCACTCAGTGAACCAGGAATAACAACAGTTCTATGGCAATTGCGCTATGCTGTTCGAAGAAAGCGGCCGAAAAAATGGGCGTCAGAGAATTGGTACTTGCATTATGACAACGCCCTGCACAATCGACGCTCTCCATTCAAGAGTTTCTGCAGAAGTACTCTATCATTGTGGTCCTCCATACTGAACAGTATCTCCCCGCGATTATTTTTTTTTTGTTTGCTCAGGTTTAATTCCTTTGAAATCACAGAACTGCAAAGACTGAGGAAGTTATTCACAACTCTATGAAGGCATGCTTTCAGAAGTTGCAGGAAAAACGATGGAACAGTATCCAAGGAGATGGAACAGTATACAAAAAGACCAACTCGAAAGAGTCTACCATAATAGCTGTAAGATTCATTTCACAAAATATTTCAGCCCCCCCCCGGCAACATTTTGATCAAACCTGCTTTGTAATAGCTACAGACCTGACTCTCCTCATTCTTTTAATTATGTCTCACACGTTATTTCACCTTCAACACTGATGACAGTTGAAAAACAATAGCGCCAGAATCTCAACTGCTCCAGAAGACTATATTTAGGCCTCACGTAGCCGAGTGGTCAGGAACGCGAGTACAGCAGCACATGCTCTTTGAGTGAACCGGGGTTCGAACCCGTGACTACTAAATACGATTAACATTTGTATTGATTGATTTATTTATTGTAAACTCCACTGACCTGGTATTCATGCCGGAGTATAAACAAGATCATTTTTTTTTTTTTTTTTTTTTTTTGCCTGACTGCAATCATTTGTGATAAAAAAAAATAAATAAACCGCTTTCCTCGGTAAACAATTGCAGATAACCGTGGAACGGTTTCGTATCTCTTCTTTTTCGCTATTTTTGAAACTAAGAACTAGGAAAAAATTTTTCCAACCATAAAATCCCTGGTGTCGCTACGCTGGGGCAAAATTGCTCACTCAGTATCTGTGATAAGAAAAATGCTTCGCCCGAATTGGCAATTTATTACTTCACGTCAAAAATCTTCGCATTATTTATACCTTTTATGGGGTATAGTTATAAATCTATAGCGAAGAACTCGATCGGTAGTTATCGCAATGGTCACAGTCAGTTAATTCTGCTAACATTCACTGCAAGAGTTGGGAAAACTTTGGTCGTTTACCCTTTGTGTACTTGTCGATGGAAGTGTGCTAAGGAAATACACGGTAGAGTAATAGATACAGAAATACGGTAACTTCTTGGGTAAGAGGATGTAATTGTATGTGTTAAAAAGAGAACGGTTACAAAATTTTCAACTTGAGTATCAGGGTTATTTTCATATGAAATAAGGGTTCTTATAAGATCAATTGGCACTATGTACTTCTCTCTACATTCTTACTTCAAGATCGATAAAGAGTTTCTCTTCAAGGTTCTAAACACATCTAACACCTTTCTGATAATTTTTAAATGCTTTTCTCAAAGAAGTCTTGTCAACATCTTGAAGTGCACAGTTTTTACGAGTTCCTGGTTATTTTGGAAATTAACCCTCTGAATTCTTAAATGATTAGAGAAAACGATAATCAGAAAGTACCAAGTCAGATTTGACATCTTCTGATTATATTTGCTCGGACGCTGTTATTAAGAATTTTCACGACAAAAGCTGGACATTTTGGACTTCATCCCCATACTTTTACTTTATCTTTCAATAAGTAGCAATATTAGTCGGCATTAACCTTTTGGAGCGAAAGACGTTCTTAGTGGCTGAGCATGGAGTTGCCACATTTCCACAACCCTCGCAGAAAGCGCTTTGTACCACTTATACCAGGGATGTCCAACCTGTAGCCCATTCCTTCAAAATGTGGTGTATGTGGCCATATCAGTCAGCACTAAGTGTTATCTCCTCGGTTTAAAACTAGTGTTACCAATATAATTTCACGCACAAAATAAGTAAATATAATATATAAAAACCTTAATTTCCCCATTGTTTCCTTAATTCAATCAGCCCACCTCCAAAACACTACGTGCAAATTTCAACAAGGGAGAACGCACTTTTTTCACAACCATCCTTTTCCAATTCAAAAATATGCCCTTTGTTGATTATCTCAAAAAGGGTAAAAATGCCATCGACATTTAGTCTATTTAATCCTTTTAAAGCCTTATAACACTTTCAGTTAGGTCACCACCCGATGTCTAGTTTCTAGACATTAGAATATTATTTTAAATCGCAGGCCTTTCTTAACAAGTCTTTATTGGTAATAAAGTCCTTTTGTTACCCAAACACTTTGCTCTTCTCTACACTTTTTCCAGCAGATCCAAACCTGTATGCAATATTCCTGATCTGGCTTCTGTTCATCTAGAAATAGCATATCCTGATCACTGTCATTAACTGTGTGTCATAAGCAAACTCGGGTTTGAAATACGTACATCAATATCATTATTAAATATTAAAAAACAGTTGGGGCCTAACAGCGACCCCTTCGGAATCGCAGTCATCGCATAGTACATACAGTGCAGTGGCCATCTATAACCACTATTTACTACCCTTTATCCATAGTAGGACTTCCCCCCCATCACTAATCCAGCGGAAGCACGCTAATCACTAGGGGGTAACTGTAGCCCAATATTTACTTAAGCAGTCATGTGTGCAGACGAAACGATAGATCCCTTTATCTGTTATGTAAATTGTACAAAACTATTGACAGCGTATCAAGACACTCGAATTCAAATAGACTCGATCGGACCATCTTTATTTCACCCAACACTGGACAATAATCAGCAAGTTAGCAGATGGAATATCTCGATGTATTCGTTTATGCCAGTTTGAGAACGTGGAATAGCAAACGGGTTGGGAAAAATAAAATAAAAGAAAGAAAAATAATAATAACGTTCAAAACCCCGTAAAAGAGTTGGCATTACCATTCTCCAACTCCGGTGAAAAGCACTTTCCGCAAGCAGAGAACTGTAATTACGGATACGGGTCGTGTCCCACCTATTTGTGATTGAAGTGTCAAAGGCAGACACCTGAGGAAACTCTCGGATTACTTCTCCTCACCTTCCGCTTCAAAAGGTCACTAAATGGGTGTTCTGTTTGTGACGGTTGTTCTGCGCGAATTTGGCTACCATGGAAACGAGCTCGGTTATTAATGGCAATGCGGAATTTGGCGATAATGAACAACGCCCACTCATACCGACCTCTCTCGTGTGTCACCCACAAAGCACCCCGGGCAGCAAGCTGTTTAAAGTGGTTCGCAGCGATGCTCAATGTTATCTGTTTTTAAAGATGGGTCGACAACTTTTCCCAATATGCGAGCTACTGGAAACGTAAATTAGGTTAAAGTTACTTACAATTTCTTTTTAGAATCTTTATTTTAAATGAAACACGTTCGTTTCAGAATTAAAAATTTTTATTATGAAGAAACATAAAGTATGTGGATACATAAAAATTAAGTAAATTTAACTTAAAGAAGCTGCTTCAGTAGAAGCTAAATGCTTTCACCATCAATTATTCTTTATATTGCTAGTTGTTTTTCCTGTTTGGAGGCATACATTTGTTATATATTTCCATATGCAGTATAATGCATTCTAGTACAGAATCAGAGAGGATGTCCACGGGTGGTTGAAGTAATAGATACTTTTTGTATTAGAGGATTAAAAAAATTAAAGGAAGAATTATAACGATGGATCTTTATGAAATTCAAATCGCCATGTAAATTAATAATGCACTGTGGAGATATTTCGATCAATTTCTAGCACGTAATATCAAAAAGCACCAACTTCCGTTTATAACTTGTGCCACTAAGATCTAAACTTATCTACGGTTAATCTCTTTGTGGAAGACTTTTACTGTAAATAATGTCGAATTTAAATAGTTAAGCAGGATCCTTGGGGACATTTTTAAGAGCCCTGAAAACAGTCGCTAGAGTCTTGGATCAACAATGATTGCGTTGTTCGGGGAATCCCGCAACTTATGGGTCCTAAATCACTGCACTTGGGTAAATCGATCTTTATCACAGATTTAATAAAGCATAACCTGTTGCACATGAACCTGCATTGGACATTTTCTCTCTCCACTTTAATTTATTCCAATATCACGTCAAACTGGTCACCGGATCGGACAAGAATTATATTTTTTGCATGGATTCTGAAAGACAGATTGCGATCCTTGATGCAAATGCTGACTTGCTTTAAATTTTAACTGATTCATCATCATTCTACTCTTCCGTTTGGCACTGGTTGAGTCCCTATTTAGATCTTGTCCTCCATTGTTGTCGATCTCTTGAATCATTTGTTGATAACTCTGCAAGTCCGTGTTTTCCTTTAGGCATTGGAGCCATTCACTTTTGGGTCTTCCTGGTGGTCTCTTATCACCAATTCTTCATGTCAATACTACATTTAACTGATTAACCTTGTTTAATATGCAGAGACGAGCCACGTTTGTTTCAAACTACACCTCAAGTTCGGGCAGACAAGTTTTTCTTGTGATCCACCAACTGGTGAATATAATAGCAGCTCACCTGAAAGGGATCCCACGGTTTCCTTCGTATAATATTTTTCCAATAAACCAACCACAGGGTTAACTACAATCATCTGTTAAGAGCGGCTCAAGTGAACCTTGGATCCATGATATTACGTATATGCGGTATGAGCTCTGAAGAACTCCGAATTACTTAATCGGGCATTCCTTTAATTGAAACCCTGAAATACGCACATGCTTTGTGAGAAACGACATTTTTAAACCAGCAAAGTTCAAAGCATCTCCACTGCCTTCTGTTCTTTAGGGAATCGACGCGGCCTTACCAACGGTTTCTGTTAGGCGGATGCTCCTCCACTGTGATCACACACTTCCCCGTCCTTCGCCGATTCCCCCTAACGTTACTGCGTCCACTAACATCTCCAGACAGAGTGGAGTGGCGCACTAGAAGAGGTTCCATTCACATCAACCAATCGAAAGGAATCAAATTTTATATTTTCGTTTCCAAACAAACTAGAAGGCCGATAAGAACTTCTTTAGCAACGCTTTCTTTACATATCCCAACAAAAAGATTTTACTTTCGAGAGAAGGAGGAGGAGAAGCGCGTACTGCTGGCGAGCGCCGACAAACCCACCATCAAATACAAGGTGAAACTTTCTTAGTAAATCTACCAACTGACAAGTACACGGCAGTACAATCGCCTGCGTTTCGGCTCACGTAATTTATTGCCTCGCAGATTTATTGATCCATAAAATGCTGTCGTGACGGCTACCACCCGAAACTAGGGCAATGGGATATACAGAAGGCAAGCACACGACTTCCCTGCATATCTATGTGTTCGTATTCCCACAAAGAAACCCAATAAGTCAGTTTCTTCTATCCACGCTATCCTCCCTTAAGAGAAATCTACCGAGAAGTTTGGGTTGAAAATGTCATATCAAGTTCTCCGCTCATAAAAGGGGATCACTAGGCACTGGCATAGACGTTTCGGTGCACCATGCAGAAACCCCTCTTCAAATGTAGTCCGTTGGGGGTAGTGGTTGCTATTAAGATTATCATCCATTAAAAAAAAAAGGATGAATGTTGGGGAAGAATAAAATGTTCGATTTATTCAGATGCAGATATGATACGCGGGAGATGTACTTGAAATACAATTTAAAGCCTGCAGTACTTCCAATGTTCAAGATGGTTACTAATCATTCTTTTTTAATTTCAAGGACTCGTTCGTTTTCTTGTTGTAAGCGATGTTTCTGTTGACTTAACACATTTACAGCACATCGGAAAGACAAACGTGCTGAAAATAAAGCGGGGCACATCCCCGTGGCGAGTTTAATTCCTCGTCGATAGGCTACATCTGTTCGTTGCCGTGGCAACCGGCGTCGGTCGAGGTGAGAGGTTAAGGACGATTGTAACAACGAAATAACGGGGCTTTGGAGGAATTGTAACGCGGCGCACTTTTCGATAAGATGTTATCTCCGTATATCGTTTCATCAAAAGGCAGTTTTACGATGACCCGTAGGCGGATTATCCCATTCACTTCTCTTGTTATGCTGAGAAAAACACCTTCAAACAAGAGGTCAATTTGCCTAAACATCTCTGGCAATATTTAAACAAAGACATGGCCACTGAAATCGCCTTAGCTCATTTTTATTTAGTTAAATAAAAAATAAAAAACACGAATTATCTTAACGGCACCCATTCTTGTCCCTGATTGAATAAACATTAATTCGTCATTCTCCAATACGATTCGAATCCAGACCACTCCAAGCGAATGACAGACGGCAATGTATCGTGCCGACTAAGCTGTCACGGAGGACAAGGAAGTTACACGCAGATATCCGGAAGAATAAGTAATGAAGGTGGGGAGTGGGATAATCCTAGCAATAAATCCACGGTGGTGCGAGAAGAATCATAACCTGACGTCATAAGGGAGAGTTCTTCAAACGCGTGTGAAGTTTTATGATCGTCTATGTACTCCCAACCTTTATTAAGGTACACCTACGGGAATCGCTCAGCCGTAGTAAATCGATTACTTGTTTGGCTTCTGGAGTCATCTTCGTCCGTAAGAACACGAATGATCTTTTATATTCAAGGTGAGGAATTCAATCTCATTGCAGCTTTCTTTTTAGTATCCAGCTATTTCAGAACTGCGGCAGTGAGACTGTCGATGGAAAAGTGAACCCCGAATGTGAAAACTTGCACTGCAAATGTTTAATGACAGTCCGTTCGTCCATTCACATGTAATAACTCGACTGTCAGTGGATGGATTGTAGTTTTTTTTATTATTTCACCATTTTTTGCAACTGGGTTCCGAAAATCTTGAATACCAGCATAAGTGTTACGATGTGCTTGGCAATTATATTGAGAGAGAGACCACGTGCCTTTGAAAACTACACTCAGTTTCTTTTCTATATATCACTCACCTTTGAATACAAAGCACTGGAGACTTTGTTCTCCGAGTTATCTTGGTAAACATTCCAAGAAAACGCTTGATTTGAATGCCCGCCGGTATATTTGTCATGATCCTAATATATGTTCAGGTAGGCCAAACTATTGATATCACAGTACCTGTATCGATAGTAACAGATTTTCCCCCTTATGAAGCTACATTTACGCATTCATAGTTACAAGACACATACAAGAACATTCGATAATTTAAACGTTAGAACGATGCCTGAACACGCGCTCTTTCTTCACAGCGGGGAAAGATCGAGTTCACGTAATCTTTCAGTACATGAAAGAAATTGGAGCGTCTGTTACCATACATTGCAAATGTTACCTGAAATTTATGACCTCTTGAAAATCACGATGGAAAAACAGTGTTCAAGAACTAGAAATACGAACTGTGTGATCACAATGCAACTCATATTCGGTTTCTTAAATGAACTTTTGTAGAAATTTTCTAATATTTTACTGGCCTTTTTTCCACAATTGCATTTAAAACATAAAAAATGTCATCTGTCTTCCAAGATGAACACAGACGAAGTTCGCCTAACCTGAATAAAAACGAGAAAATGTATGTACTTTGAATTGTTTCTCGCTATTTACAAAAAAATCCATTTAAGGAGACCAACTGTATCACTTTGAAATTCGCCGAGCTACTTTATTTGTATTGAAGGGAAAAACAAAAACCCAAATTATGGGTGGATAAAAGAAACAGATGATTTTTTTTTTTTATCCAACCGAATACTATTAGTTTCACAACCATACTCTGAATAGTTTTAACGCCCTAAAGCTAGTCTTAACTTGATGTCATAAATAGTTTTTTTTTTTCCCTTCTTTTTGTGCAATATTCAAATTGTCATTGTTTCGTTTGTCGCGACTATTCCATTGGTTTGGAAAAGTTATGACACTAGGCCATGCTAGTTAAAACTAAAAAGTTAACAAAACTAGTTAACAAATAGTTACATTACTAGCAGGGACCTCTGAATGTTTTTTTTTTTTACATTATGTAGAGATAGAATCAGTTTTTATAATGCGCCCATTTGTGGGATAACCAAATGCAAAGGTCCATTTTAATGGTTTTGTAATATCCTCCAAAGAATACTGAAATATTTCATTCTCTAGGAAGGAGAACGAAAGTATCTTCTTGCTAAGCAACAACATACGTCCCTAATATTCAAATACATCGAAATATGTCTCACACCCATCGCTTTATACGTGTCTGAGCTATGGCCCCATCAAGTATTGTAAAGAAATGCCTGGCAATTCAATATTGGTTCTGAGGTGGTTGAACAGGTTCCATGAGAACCCGTTCACCAACTCTAGATCAATTCTACATGCGAACACGAAAGTGATACCATGGAAGATCAAACTTCTGGAAAAGAACCTCATTACTCTTGTCAAACTTAACTAATAGGATTGATTCTCCCAACTTGCAAGAAATCAACTGACCCTCAAGACCCATCTAAGACAGAGACATAAACCACGGTATAGGTAGATTCTTACCAACGTTGTCCGCCTTAGAGATGTTCCCATCAAACATCTATGTATAGTATCTTATGTAGGACGGCATCTGAACGAAAGTTCAACTCCGTCTTTGTACACTGTGATGGTTACAGAGCACTGTAACAGGCCAGAAATGTATGTAATGTTCACGCAGTGTGTGTTTGTTGTTTAGTTGGTTCTGGCCGTTTTGTCACCTGGAAAGCCTGCCCAGTGTCCGTCTACACCACGGGGAGGTAGGCCACAACTGCGCATGAACCATGGCCAACCTCAACAGTCCGCACTGAATGTCCAAAGAGGGTTTTGAGCCATTCAAAAGTACCCTCTGCCAGCAAGCCGGCAACAGCACACACATTCCCAGGAGACAGGACAGCAGAAGACGAAGAAATAAGGCTGAGAATAGCATAAAGCAAAATATATATATATATATAAATATATATATATATATATATATATATATATAAAAACAAAAATAAAATAAAAAATCTTTATCCATTTCTTGCCCACGTCTTTATGCAGTGCTGCCCAAAGTGGTCCACAAAGAGAAAAAGGTGTACTGTCAAACAGAAGTAGTAATGTCATTCAAACATGGCAGGAACAAGTTCTAGATATAATTCTCAATTCTGTTAATCTGGAGTGGTGTCAGAAGTCTCTGGTCGATGACGGTATCACTGAGCAGAGGAAGGATTTAGTTGCTGAGAGTCTTGATAAAGGATGAGTCAGAAAAGTATAGCATCTGTTAAAATCTTTGCGTGTTCTTGAAAACCACAACAATTTTGTATATGACGTCATCCGGACGACGAGGCAGCACACAGTTTTATTATGATTTGTTTTAAGTTTGATTTCTTGAATTAACATTGAGGTTGAAAGCTTTCCTGCGATTAAAAGCAGCATTGCAGAAGGTTTGAAGGGCCTGGAAATTGAAATGAGTATCTTCTCACCTCCGGGACACAAGTTTGGTACTGTTGCCTTAAGAACCAATCTTAGGTCCTCGTAAATGGAGCATTCAAAAAGTACGTGAGGAGAGTCTTCCGGTAGCCCACATCGACAGGACTCTGTATTATAAAGTCTGAATTGGTAAAGTTTTGCATTAAGCGAACCATGACCAGTTAGTATGTAGGAGGTAATCAGTGAGGGTGAAAACCATTTTCTGGTGGATGATGAAAGTAGTGCAGTTACGTCGGGAAAGACGGAACTGCCCAGCAAACATAGAACATTTTAACAAGCTGCTAATTAACCCCAACGAACTATTGGATGACAAGAAATACAGGAAGAATTGAATAAAAGCACCGACCGCCAGTGAAACTCGACAAACACTCCATCTACCAGTCCATCAAGAGATGCATAAAATTCTCTGAAGTTCAAGACTTTGGCTGTCATTTAATAAATTGAATTTATATTGCACGCCTAATTAATTCTCTGTATATATGTTGAAATGCAAGTTTTCTCCCTCTTGGAAACCGCATTTCAAATGTTATCTATCGTCCTTTTAATGTATGTGTTATAATTCTATGTACCTTCTAGCCAACCAGCTATACAGGGGATGAAATCAAACTTAATAAACTGAATAATAATAAGTTCAGTATAAATATGTACGACTCTTATGGACACTGTATTATGGCACAGTTCATTAAAACACAAAAATTATCTGAGTAATAATCAAACCAACAATTTATGTTCTCTGATAAGGAATATCGTCAATGGATCGGACCAATCCAGATTTAACCAATAAATCTAGGACAATCTTTGGATAAAGATAACTAATTCACAAACAGGATTCCTCCACAAAGATTCTCACAACCAGTTCCTTTAAGCAGAAGAAATAGCTAAGATTACATCGAACGAGGAATCTGTAGTAAGTGGTAATATTATTATTTCTCGTCCTTGGAGTGATCTGCTTAATATTCTCCACATGAAATTATCTAGTTTCGCAAAAACCTAAACAAAAAAAAAAATCGCCGAGATCGTTACAAAATTCCATTAGAGCCGCTCGCAATCTACGTTAGACTCACAGGTCAATAAAACCTTTTGGTTATTTTAAACCACTCCAGCAGCAACTATGGCGAACTCGCTTAAGTTCTGAATTCGAGAAAATGAATAAAAACTTTGAGAAACAATCCATTCAGCTGAAATATTCGCGATATACAATATGGTGCGAACCTGCCACTGGGCTTTAAGCAATTTTCTTGAATGAAACTATTAAAATGAGTCACCATTGCACCGCCCTTTGTTCCTGGATTAATTTCAATAATAGGTTTATTTCGTCGAGACTGCGGTTGTTCGTTAAAATAACGATTTCGTTTAGAGATTATGATTGCTGGTTGTTGCCCTGGAGGCTCAGTAAATTAATACATTATTAAAACAAAAGTTCCATTACTAAAGACGAAGTTATTCGAGAAATTTTAACAGATCTTTGTAGAATTCCTTGAAGTAATGGTGAATAACTACAACGCAAGTTAAATCAAAACTCAGAAATGAAAGCTGCATTTAGACTTGATTTAAGTCAAAACATATGACTTACCCTGTTGATTTTTGAAGCAATAATTCACTCCAAACTCCTCCACTTGGTTTACGGTGTCCTCATAGTTCCAAGTGTTTCTGGATTGTAGTTTTTGTTTCGGGTTCGAAACTCAGACCATTTATAAACGTAAATATTTTAATATAATTAGAAGTAGGCCTACATCTGTGCTTCCTGTAGTACCTCTTCAGCTAGGAAGAGTGTCCTAAGAAACGTTTAACCTCGCAAAGTATTCTGGGACCTTGCGACAATTTCTGAGAGGTAAATTTTCTGGAAGTGTTGACGCCATTATCTTCCTGGAATCTACACTACATTAAACCCTTCATAGAACTAATTATATCCATTCGGTCTCGAATTGTCTCCCCGAAACAATACGCCTTTCCTGCAGTTCAAAACGTCCGCCGAGTTTATTTTGTGACCTACAGTTGACGGGAAGTGCATGCGTTAAGTGACTTCAACTACCCCGTCAACTCCAAATTTGACGCGTGTAGCAGTTTCTGTTGTATTCTTTGTTAACAGCAGCACACAGGCCAACAGAAAGTGTGTTAACTATTTGAATAATTGTATTCTGACAATCTAGAACTGGAGAGACGAAGCCCTCTGTTGCCTGGTGTCAAACTAATAAATATTTTAACTAATGCGAAGTGGTGTTCGCCCGTGGCTAATGAAAGTCACAAGGGCTCATTTTAAGCTTGTAATTTTATTAATTCTTCTTGGGAAGCTAGTCTTTAGAGTTGAATTGATAAACAGATCTCCAAAAATCTGTTCCGTTCTTTCTTCGTGGCGTATCTGACTGCCACTTGGTATTTGCCTACTCGTATTCAAAAGTTGTATGCTTAATTTCTTCTCACATAATGGATTCTTTGTTTTATTCTGACTGAAACATTACAAAAATGAGTACAGTATTCTATCCGGTGTCCATTTTGTTCCATTCCTATCCAAGACATACAATTTCATCTGGATCAAGAATTAGGACTAGAAAAATGCAAGCCATTGCTCAATGCGTACAGGAACATTACTAGAAACAGGTACAGTACTAGGTTGGCAACGAGTTAAAGTTCTTTCTGTTCATGGTCAACATTATGCCTTGTGACATATCACACAACCTCGTCTGCAATGCTGAACACATTTCATTTCTAATGCCGTTTCTGACAGACATCAGTAAAAGCTGTTATGCAACTTTCAAATCCTAACTGGTTTGTCGTGTTTTTTAATGCTGAAGAAAAAACACTGGAGTGGTACAGGTAAAAAAAGGAAGTCAGCAGGCGGTTTGCAACCGCTGTCATGCTGCAGAGGTCAGTTCTAGGAACCAACATATCGACTTTTGTTTTCGTCGGCATCTTACTTCAATTCACCACAGACGCCTACCCAGACTCCTCGCATTTCTCTGTGCTCTTTCTTATTACCGGTCGTTGTGTGCCCTGAAGGGTTAGAGAACTCGTTCCAAAGAGTACTAAATACCCAGACCCTGAGATGCAGTTCAAAACGTTGATCCTACAGACCTACATATACGAGCTTTAAACTAAACAAGTTCTCTTTCTTTGGCTTTATTTAATAGGAATTCCGATTTTTTTTTTTTCTTTTAAAAAGTTATACAAGTCATGTTTTGATACGCCAGAACTTCATCCGAGAAGAAGCACACATTTGTTAAAGATCCAATCCAGAAAAGTCTTCCTTCCACATAATCAGGTATCTGCCATTAAAAATATTTACAGCGTCTACAAAACAAAAATTTAACCACATTAGGGAAATATTTCACTTAATTTGAACACAACCTCGCATTATAATAAGAGGAAAGCTCAGAACTTGATTTTTCAGGACCCAAAATGTAACTCAATATCTCCTGTTTTATGTGTAATATGTTTAAAGAAGGCCACTCCATCTCCGTTACTACCCAGGAACGAACAACAAAATAACAAATGAAAAATATCTAAAATTACTGGCAGCACAACCATTAAAATGTACGCTGTACATTAATGTAATGGAAGTTGAGTCTTAATGGAATAAGAAAAGTATAAAATCGAAAGATGGAACATTGTCTTGAGTTACCCAATTAGTAATATTAATCGTTATACTTTTATATCAAAAGTTCCATCTCATTATGGAGAATATTTTCCATTTGATTCTTCTTCGCTTTCCCTAACAACTAAACTTTTAACACTTGAGGCTTAAACTTTAAGCTGCGTGCGTACTAAAGGTCAGCTTATTTGTATTGGAAAATAATGATGCATATGGAATACGACATTCGGTCTCTTGATTTAACATTCTGCAGAAAGCACGCAGTGTCGCATGTAAACTGCGCATGTTCATGGAGGGGATAGCGAAGACCTTATCTTTTCCAGAGATCGCCAAACTTACACCTCCGAGAAGAAGAGAGCCGTTTAAAAATTCCAACACTATTTTGGCAGTCCAACTTAGACCTTCCCAGATGAGTGATGAAGCATAATTTACCACGATCAATTTTTGCGAGACGAAACACTTCAACTTTCGCCTGCAAGAGATTCAGTGAGAGGATTAATTCTTTCATATCTTTTTCTTAGTCGCCAAAGGGATTCGACTCCTAATGAATGCCAAAGACTTCGACTTAACGGGAAGATATCAGTGTCGGTCTTATCACTGTCAGATGGAAGCTAAAAAAAATACGAAAAATAAAACAGGGAAAAAAAGGAACTTGCAGAAGGGAACTAAACCAGGAAATGATAACCAGTTTTTCAAGAGCCACACCCAAGATCTTCGCTATGTCAAATACAAATTAAAATAATTACGTGTTTTTTCCCCCCATCTCACATCAGACTTTGTGTGCTGAGTAGCGTTTTCAATAAAGTTAGCCTGAAGGAAGTTGGCTTTCTCAATTTCATTATCAGCAGGTGTCCATTGACCCTTTCTTTAAAGCAATAGTTGATTAAATACTGTCATTTCCCTTTAGTCACGAGAACTGTATTTAGGAACTGATCCCCTTCTATCTTCAGGGCCTTCCGCCATCTTGTCAATCAGCTAACGAAACGCAAAGCGTACAAATCGGGTTTTTTTTTTTTTTTTTTTTTGTTTTTTCGGGCGTGAATGGAAGTTCACATTTTGCTCAGTGGCTCTGCTCATTACCCGATTCATAACTTAACGTCATTCCAATTTCGCATTATGAATGAACCCGCGAGTAAGTCGAAGTGTTCGTTACTATGGCAACAGCTTTCTTCGTCGTCGGCCGCTTCCTGCAAGCCACGTCAAGATCGAAACGATGGGGCTACATATCAATGGCACTGCAGATCGAAAACCCTTCGTGTCGACTGCACAATAAGCGATGGACGAATCAAAGCGGCGGCTTGCAGTTGTGTTCGATTTATGAGCAATAAACAGCGAGTGTGGGGGTGTTCGCATGCAACACTATTTAATACAAGGAGTATCGTAGTGAAGTGAACCAGCTCTCAGCACCACCACTTCAATACAGTCTCAGTAAACAGAATTTAATTGTTAACCAGGAGAGAAGCTTCTCGATAGTCGTCCTGACTAAGGCCGAATGGCCTTAGTCAGGCTTAGTTACATGTTTTCAATTGCCTAGGAATTCAGAGAAATGGCATCGAACCGGTTCCTTTCGAAGTTGAATTCAATTTCCATTAATTTAAGAAGAGCAACTAACCATGATTCAATTCCAGTAGATTGGGAACCGCCAACGTATTTCGTAACAAGAAATATTATTAAGAAGAACCTCCATGTCAGAGCGGATTTGTCGTTTTCTACCTGTTCGGGCAAATCCGGGTCCATTCACCGAAGATATCGACTAAAGGAATACGAGATAAGGTACATCGTGTGACGTCAAAGTCAGATGTATTCCCATCTCGTCTTCCTTTAGTTTCCCAAAGTAGTGAAGTTCTTGATGTTGTGAATAATGCAATTGGTGTTTTAAGGATGGCGTTGTCCTCGAATAAAACCACCCGTCTTTTGATGTTACAGCATTTCATCCACAACGATAGCTGTGAAAAGTTCACAGCATCAAATATTATCCTCCTCTGGCAGCCTACAAAAGAAGGATGGCGCCTTAAGCAGACTAAGTACCAATGAAGATATCTCCAGAGATTGGATTCTTCTGCCTCGACAGGCCATATTCGAAGACCTTCGGGAATTCAGTTTGTATGCATTTTGGGTTCGGTCCATTCATTAAATTTGAAATATCATAAAAGTGATATCTTCGTATATAAATCCTTTTAAATATTAATTTGCAGTCATTGACTCGGTTGCCCAATATGAGAGAGATTATTTCACAGATTTAAAAAAAACCCTATTCATTACTCAATTTTTTTGAGTAATGAATTTTGACTGTTCACCAACTTCTGGATCTTGAATTAAAAAGAATTTCAGCTTGTGCAAGCCAATAATTAGACAACAGCGGTCCGATCTCTCTTGAATTTTCGTGCTAAAATCTGTTTCACGAGCGTGTCACTTAGGAACACGGGTAAGAGATGTTAGCACTTACTGGCCAAGTTTAATGTACTTTAATACGTTATTTTAAATTATCTTGGAAACGTATATATACGTACATAACCCAGAAAGAGTTAAGAGACATAAAACAATCACTATCACGCATTAACAAAGCAGTTGAGAATATGGTTATTGGAAAACATGAAAAGAATCCACTTCAGAATCCACTTAGTGGATTTTAGAAAAAGATAATGGGGTGATTAGTGCACTTCGATTTTTATTAATTTTAAAACCTAAGCATATGCGCATTCACCCTTTTTCTGTAAATCATTAAATCCCGATTCCTTTCTGCAATAGGTTTTATTTAGCAATAAAATTAAGGAAAAAACAACAATTTAAAGTAAAATTTTCCAACCGATTTTTACGAAACTGTATAGCAACAGTTCCGTTACAGTTTTGGCGAAATATTCATCATGGGTACACAAACTAGTATCAAATAATTAAACTGCAAAATTTGCAATTCCAGTCATAACTGTTCCTCAACAAAGTTAAACTGTGAATTACATGGTATGTTACGTAGTCCAGTTCTCTTTCAACCGTTATCTCAAGCTACAGTGAACTAGAGACTTGATTTTCCTGATTAACAGGTTCACGACCTCTTTTAACGGGTCAAACCCTTTGCCTTTTAAACTTCTGGTAACGGCTACAGATATTTGAATACTAATAATCGGGGTCAGTATTTATTATACAGTGCTTTAAACTGAAATGGCTAAATAAGCTGTCTTAGAAATTAGTGCTTTTATAACTTTTAAAATTATTTGTTAATTATTGCTTCATAACACTTTAAAGTGCTTTTTACATACAACTGTGTATTTATAAGCATTGTACAGGATTTCACCATGTTTTGCAGAAACAATTTTTAGAGGTCTTCAAAAATATGTGCGCCAGGGGCACGAGAATGAACCATTAGATGGTGATTAGTGCACTTCGATTTTTATTAATTTTAAAACCCCAAGCATATGCGCATTCACCCCTTTTTTCTGTAAATCATTAAATCCCCCCACTTCTCAAATAGACTAATGTAGCTGTAGGAATATAAATCCGGCACCGCTTAATTCCGTTTCCGTCCCTTAAACTACCATAGAATTCTTTCATAAAATGTTTCCCCTTTTTTAAGAAGTGGAGCATGTTTTAGCAGCTGTTAGCATGTTTTTACTTAAAAAAAAAAAAGACTGTCTTAATTAAGGCTACTCGAGAGCCAGCCCATCTTCCCATGTGTAAAATGTCCATATTTTGACAAAAAAAAAAAAAAAAAAAACCTAGTAGTTTCCGGGGAGGGACGTTGCTATCCACGCCTGAGACCGGCTAAACTCAGCTACACAGTGATAAAAGCCTATAAGTGTTCCTCGCGTCATTGATGGGATTTGATACCGGGCATTTTACATCCGATGTGGAGAGGATGATGATTATAACCACTGTGCTACACGCGCGGACGAACTGTACACTGAACTACAACCCAAGTAAAAATGCGAGGAATTTCACACCAAAATTTCCAAAGACGACTCTAGAGTACAAAGAATCTTGGAGTCGTTTTTGGAAATTTTCCAAAGATCCACGAATTCAAGCTAAAAAACCCAGTCGCGGAAGATCACACTTCTAGAACACCTGACAAAGATTCAATGTACAGGGCAGGTTTGGGTAGAGAGGAAAGTGAACACCATTCCAAATGAAAGCATAGCGATCACGACCCTCAAGTTCAAAACAGTAAAGAAATGAGACACTCGAGGACTAAAGCATGGACCTTGAGTTCTATATCCTTGAATTTCTCATCCACGTCCGTATATAAGGAATGGATTCCCCCCACCAACAACTGGTTATACGCGTTAAATGGACTGCTTGCATCTTTTTGCTGCAAAAAAATGAATTGCTCCCTCAAGGACTTCAGAAATTTTTTTATTAGCTCTAGTTTTTGAGATAAGTACTTTAGTTATTGTCTAAGAATATAGTAATTTCAGTAGTAGCGAGAGTGAAAACTAATATTAAAACAATCTCATTTACTTTTCCTTGATACAACATAAATCAGAATTGTTTTTAATTAAAACGTAAAAAAAACCAAGAACACAAGAAAACTGCACAGGAACCGAAAGTACTTTCTCAAAATGTGGCCTTCTCATGACAGCTCCTTCTTAACGCTTGTATTCCACTTCAGGGGCATCTCTTGTTACTGTCCAACTGTAGTCAGCAAGCATAGAAGCGTTCCACCTACCCTGATATCTTCTTTCCATTGCTGAAATGTCTTGGTGGAATCGCTCACTGCACCACAGTTGTCAGGGAAGAAGTCCAGATGAGAGTCGAGAAAGTGGATTTTCAGTGACATTGATTTTGCAGCCTAATTGATGATACTTTTCTAGAGGGTTGTTCACAGTCTCAACATAGTTTCCAGCTCTTCGGTTTCCCAGGAAGTAACGCACAACATTTTTAAAGGCTTCCCAAGCTGCGTTCTCATTACCCTGGAGGACTCGCTCAAAGCTTTCATCCTTTGAAAGTTCACGAATTTGTGGACCAAGAAAGATTCCTTCCTTAACATCACTCAACAGTGGAAATTGTCCTCTCAGGTACTTGAAAGCTTTTCCATCCTGGTTCATTCCCTTAACAAAATTCTTCATGAGTCTTCAAATAGGCCTCTGGGGTTGGGAATATTCATATTGATAACAACTGCACAATCCTACACCAACCGTTATTAAAAATAAACAAATAGTGTAGTGTTATATTAAAATAATGATTTAAATAAATGAAATAAATAGAATGATATAATTCCACCGAATTGCACGGAAAACGAGTTCTTCGTGAGTCCCAGTTTGATGTGTAAAGGGGCAGAAGAATTTTGCTTCGATCAGACGATTGTGCTGGACATTCTTTCCCCGGGGCGTAGATTTTTCCTTATAGGCCAGACTTTTGTCTTTTAGTGCGAGGGCCTAGCTGGACTATCCCACTCACACAGGAAACAGCAGTACTTCGTGTATCCCAACTGCATGCCCAGCAGTATTGCAATCACCGTCAGGTCTCCACAGATCTGCCATTGGTGGTCTTTGTACTTCATTACTTCCAGAATTAATTTCATATTCTCATGTCTCCTTCATGTGGTCAAGTGTAAAGTGTGTTAGTTGTCTGACGGCATAAGGGGTTCCCCCCATCTGCGTGTTGTATTCTTTGTGAGTGACACAGAACTCTGTGGAGACCAGAGATTTAAAGTGTGTGGGGATTTAAAGTGTCTGTTGTGTAGCGTTATGTTCTGTTGTGTCTCTGACCATTTAGTCGTTGGGCCCCTACTGAGACCCACCGTTGCCCACACTTTGTCACGAGGAGGCAGATCAGGCACCCAGTAGATTATTTAGGTACTCTGGCAGGTTTCACCACCTAATTTCCAAGGATTTCAGTGGCAAGGTCTTAAAAAAAAAAAAAAAAAAAAAAAAAAGGTGTACACTAGAATTTGGCCGAAAAAGATTTACAAGAAAGCGGTAGAATTTAGACGTTAATTAAAATTTGGCGGCATTATTAAGGGGTGTACTCGGTCGGTTTAGTAAAGAAGCCTGAGGGAAAACAGATAGAAGGATAGGGACGATAGAGTAGACATCCCCAAAGAGGTCAGTAGAGACGAACTCCACCAGGCGAAGTATGGGGGGGAGGCATAGTATTTAGGTTCAGGCGCCACAGGTGGTCTCCCACATCTGCGCCACATGTAATCTGTGATGAAATGCAGAACTACTGCACCGCCAGAAAAAAAGTGTAATGTCTAGTTAATGTAGTATTGTGCTTTGTTCTGTTGTGTCTGGCTGCTTGGCCGCGGGGCCCCTGCTGGGACCTACGTTTCCCGCCACAACCACTGGGAAGTGAGCCAGGCTGCCCATTATACTCTGGCTGCCTCTGCCAGGGTTGCCTGAGCTTCCTAACAAGAGGCCACATAAAAAAATAAATATGAGGGATGCAAAAATATATATGGGTGGTAGAATATATATATATATTCTACGTTGCATCTCTTTGCTACTAGCTTACTAATATTTTTCAGCTAATCTGCTTCCCTGGCTGCCTGTACATCTCCCCCCCCCCCCCTACATGGTTACTTATTTCGTGTGGGACCCCAGGTTCCTACACATGACAGGATAGTCCTGGGGAGGTGTAATGTCAGGTTTCTGTAAGGGCGCAGAATACTGCTATCCTGACAGTTTTTAAGTCATCGTCTGGGCGTGGTGGGAAACTTGGGCAATTTTAACTATTGATTAATTGCTGGGAGGCTGAATTGCCATTCTTTGGATAGTTCTGCACATTTAGAATACTTTGGGTGAAAGTTGTAAAGGCTTTATAATTTTCCTCTTCTATGATGAAGAGATGATGTTCTCCCCTGGGAAGGGGGCCAATCTGTGCTATTAGCTCTGTTCTGGGGATGTCATAAATTATAAATTCATATAGAATGTGTGCCCAGTCTTCACTCTCACCACAGGTGCAGTTTGGGTGATCAGTCAGCTCCAAGCAGGTTAGTTTCACCTTTAGGGAGCCGTGACCTCTCAATACAAGTGTTGCAAAATGTCCAGAGGCATACCACTTAGGTGGCTTAAGGCTAACAATTGTCACCCATGGCAGGAACCTTTTGGTTTCCAGACCTCTAATTTCCTGCTACCACTTTAACTCATGGAGATTTGTGGCTATTCTTTTTCTTTCAGCATTGAAGGTGTTGGTTGTGTGGACAGCATGGCTTAGAGGAATTGAAGGTGTTGGTTGTGTGTACAGCATGGCTTAGAGGAATTGAAAGAAAGAGCGTTGCCATTGTGGAGCAAAACAGCTTTTAAACTTAGCGTTGATGAGTCTATAAATAGCCTCCAGTCCTGTGGGCTGTGCTCCACATTCAAAACTATCATCAAATCATTGACATCACAGCAGGCAACAAATTTGTTTTCACTTTTAAAATATGGAGTCAAAGCATTCTGCCTGCTCCTGTACACCTTGACATTTGGTTGCAGAAAGTTCCACTGTTGGAGCCTTGATTCCAGAAGCTCTGCTTTATCTTTCGATAGATCTAAGTCTCGAATGAGATCACTTAGTTCACCTTGAGTGTTACTCACTCGGCAACTCATATTCTGGCACAAAATCGGGATCCTGTGAAGTTGAAGGCCCAGGTTGACCATCATTCCTCACACTGTCCCCATCTTCAGACTCCAAAGTGAACTCTTCTGGAGGGTGAGGTAGAAGCAGACCATCCCCATGTGCCACTGGTTGGACAGCTCACGGGATGTTGGGGTATTCCACAGGCCACTTCCTTTTTTCCACATGCCATGCTGAAGGAGGCATCATGCAGAAATACACATGATTTGAAGGCACCCTCAAAATTATTGGGATGGCAAAAGGCATTGGATGCCCTTTGTTATTCAACCATCCACGGAGATTTACAGCACATGTGTTGCAGCAAATATGAGGTGCCCAGGGATTTGTCTTCATCCCCTACCTTACAGCCAAAATAATGGTAGTAGACTGTCTTCACAAATGGAGTCGATTGGCGTTTCTGAGTGGAAATGTCATATTACCACACACATAACAAAAATTGTCAACACATTAACACATTTGCGTGGCATCCTGGCGCTTTACGTAATTTTTGTCCATAAACCTGAAGAAAAAAAGAAATGATCACTTGCGCAAGGTAAATGATACACAGAAATACAAAAAAAATACATATAATAATAAATAAAACATGGCGTGTCGGTTCCTGTTTCAGTGTTACCAACCTATCTATTCTCTAGACTCCAAAATTCCCTGGTATTTACCAATATTTCCCTAAATCATAAGAGAGGCTATATCTTGGAACCGAGAGCTACGAGTAACTAAGAGTTTTAAGTGTTATATTCGTTTTTCCTCATGCTGAAATTAAGAATTGACTATTTTCAAGCCAGAAACATTTTTGGTATTGACCAGTGTAATCAAACAAGTAGGCCTGAAAACCAGTTAAAGAATTCAAATGACATCATACAGCCTATTACAGATTCTCTAATCAGCATTTAACTGCCACCAGCTGCATTATAAACAAAATACATCTATAAAATAATGTTAACCCCAATCAATTTAAGACAAAAGTGGAATTAATTTTTAAAATAACCAAAGCCCTCCTTAAATAAAATAACAAAGATGGGAGTAAATTTCCAGTAATAAGTCAACATCCGAAAGATCGTGAGCTAAATTCGGATTTGCAAACGTTAATTCCATGCAAGAAAACAAAATATTGGTTTCGTGTCATCTCTCACTAAGATAATGAATCAGGTGAAGTAAAATCAGGCCAACACCACTTTTCACCATGAAGGTTCAAGGACTCTGATCAGTTCAAATGATTGACAATTTAAATCTAACGCTTTTATATCTAACGAAAAATTACTTTTCAGCTTTGGATACATTGTTAAATAAAGAAACTGCTTTACAACATTTAAAAACACTGTTTTCTATTTTAAATATCTTTGTAAAACGTATTGTTTCAGAATCTAATACAATGCATTTGTAAGACTTCGAAGTCAGAATACTAAATAACAGCGTTCGTTAGTGTGTTACTAAAAGAAGTGGACAACAAGGATGTTTTAATTTGTATCTGAAAACAAAAAACTGTCAATTTTAAAAAAGGTATAAGGCTGTTCTGATGAATACCTCAAAGGGTACTACTCCATAAAGTAGCATAGGTTTTGGAAGAACGGCTTTACAGAGAAAGCCGCTGTCACTCCTGCAGGATATCATCCACAAAAGATGTCCAACACCACACCATGAAAAGTATGCAATGCCAAGCGCATGTCTTCCATTTGAGACTCCAAATGACAATCCTACCTTGAAATCTTCTTTGCTACCACAACTATCCTCTGACTAATAATTTGCATAGCGTCCCAATATTAGTATTAGCCATATAGTGCAAGGAAGCCGAAGGATTTTGCTACACTAGCCATAAAATAAACTTATACCAAAGTATAAAAATTTGAACTGCTGTACAAATTTCAGTTATAATTGAAATGGATCCTCACTTTCAACATGGAATTTAACGAGAAATTACGACGTATTTACTTTATCTAGAGGCCGAAAATGATACTAAAAGAGGAAGTAGGCCATTAAATTTCTTATTTTCCTTCTGACATCTTAAGTCGATGAGGACATGACACAAGCAATGATATATTTGTCCTGAAGTCCGATTTGATGACGCCAACTTAAGTAAAATACGTGCTTTCTGAAGTTATTTCACACCAACGCACAATTACATCTAAAGTACAATAAGAATATTACTTATATTGTACAATATTTAAGGTTATTCTGTCAGCGATGTCTTCTATTTCTTTTAGCAGCCCAATTAAAATCGTTCCCTTGTAACGATATATCCCGAGCTATCACGTACTGCGATACCTAATACCACGTGCATTATTCGCTTGGAGTCACGAGTATCAGTATAATAACGGTATCCATTACAGTCCGAATAATTACAATCCACATTAAAATCAGTTTATGAAATACGTTTGAAATCACTGCTGGTAGGTAAGCATAGAGATATTTAGATCAAGAATCAATTCTTAAAAGCAGTTCGAGTAAAACTTGCTTCCACCTTCAGTTTGGTAATGACTTTTCTTCTATTAAACTCAAATGTAAAACCGCATTGCTTCTATTGAAATACGGTAACAAAAAAAAAATTATAAAATATTTATTTTTGCACGGGCATCATTTTGCGACCAGGAAATTATTTCTTAAAGAAGTAACTGAAAATTACACACAACGTGCTGCGATTCTGCTGATTTTCAAGGGATGTCTTCAATATTTTCCCCAAAAATGTACCAGTATTAAATATTTTTAACAGCATTATATAATATCAGAAATATAAAATTGAAAACTGTCAGTATATAATTAATAAAAAAGTGAGTTCAATTACAAGTGCAATTTTTTAAAGTCAAAACAGAAAAATTAAAAATATTCAATGTTTACTTTGAATCCAATAACGTTATGCATATTTTGTCTGCCTTGGCATTAAACTGAGTAAAATTACATAAATAGCAGAACTATACTTTTAGAAAAAAATTCTAAAATCAATCTAAACAGAATAGCTATTTTTTTTTTTTTTTTTTTTTTTTTTAAGTCGGAGGGAGGGCAGAAACCAAATGAAACTTCATATTTATGGCACATCGAATAACCCTTAATATTTCCTAGAGCATGCTGATATGCTCTTTGACTTCGGTTTTGTATACGCTTTTATATATATATAAAAAATATATATAAAAAACACTTGAGATTAAAGACCATTAAAAAATAGAAATACTTTTTAAAAAATCCGAGTTGTTTTATTTGTATTTAATTATTTCTGAATAACAGCATTGATAAAAGAGAGTGCAAAGCTTCGTACACAATCGCAAATCAAATAATTTCATTTTCTTAGGACTCTTTCTAAAGAAAGAGCCTAAAAATGCTTCATTATCGATTATTCTGCCTACTAAAAAAATTTAAATTGTCTTTACCACATTCAACAGCAAAGCTTTTTGAGGTACACTACGCGAACGAATAAGTGTACTACTCGTTCGAGTCTAAATAGGCAACGCTTATGTGCTGATTCTGGCTTAACTTGGGCTTTTATTATTATTAAAATCTTTTTATTTCCACATCAATGGGCAACCCTGGAACAGCTTGGTTCGGTTAGAGGGGGGTGTACATTATAAATATTCAAGGCAATTACATAGATCGAAATAGAAGAAAGAAAACATTGTATTTACAAGTGCGCTTACACAGACACTGAAGTTTCAAAACTGTGAAAGTGGTACAGTCAATAGTTCTAGTTTATACGCTTATTTCAGGGCGTTCTGTTTGTAGCGCTTCGAGCTGCTGAAAGCCAAGGCATCAATTCCCAATGAGTTATTATTGTTCGAACGTATTCGCCGGAAACACTGGTCCTAGGTATTGTAGGTTTTATAGTGAGGATCTAAGACAAGGTGTTTCACTGCACCGGGTTCGTTCGATGGTCCGAGGAATTGTCGTCACTTCCCAGATGTCAGGTGAATCCATTCGGCCACAAAAGGAGTTGTGCCAATGTGTGCAGATTCCTCTCCTTGATGGTTTCCCATGGTTTCATGAGGAGGTTTGCGTAGAGCACGCTCTGACAGATAATAGGTAGTAGTAGTGGCATGTGATGCAAGAAAGCAAATGTATGAGCTTTTTCACATCAGCCAAAAAAAAAAACACCATTCCCTCCAAATGCCTGTCCAGTTCCTCCTTAAATTTATTCAACCTATCAACTTCCACAACGACAGATGGAAGTTTGTTCCAGCAATTAACCACCCGCTGGCTAAAGGCAAATTTCCGCACATCTAATCTACATCTGTCTTTTCTTAATTTGAATTTATGCCCCCTTAGGTTCGTAATTTGAACAAGTGGAAGGATCCCATTAGAATTCAGCGTGCTGAACCCATTCAAGGCCTTATACACCTCAATCAGATCACCGCACAGATCTGATTGATCTACCCTTTTACCCAGGTAAAAGGGTAGGTAAAAGGGTGCCCATCGCCCTGTTTAACCATCTGAGGAACCAATACTCTGTCCCAAGAAACCTCTCGAGTTGAGCAGAGGAGTGCCCTGACCAAAGCACAGATGTATAGAGCGGTGCGGGGATCAAATTTTCTTTAGACGTAATCTAAGATGAACTCTCGAGGCCTAAGACCCACCATTGAGCCGCGAGCGTTTTCTGCCTGGCCATATTGAGGTGGTCTTTGAAGGTTAGTCTCTCATCCCACTCATCTACTTTTGCTGGATCATCTGATTTGACGAGCATCTTGAGATCATCAGCATATGAGAGGAAGTTTGGGTGCTTTGCAAGAAAGGGTTCTAAAGCAGTGGCAAATAACAATGAGGAAAGAACTCCCCTTGTGGGATGCAGACAGAGGTTGTGGTGGTGTTCTCCAATCTATGGTTAAATTTGATAAGAATTTTCCTGTTGTTAAGAAGTTGATTTAGAATAACAAAGAGGTTTTCTTCGATTCTGAAGAAATGTTTCAAAGTTTTCACCAGCTCTGTCGCGCAAAGTGTGTCAAAAGCTGCTTGTATGTCCAGGAATACGATTTCGAGTTGTTTCTTAGCACTTAGGGCTTTTTGGATCGCCCAGCTGGACATTAAAATATTAGAAAATATGGACCTTCTAGGAACAACAGTATGGAGATGCTGTGGTCGACTAGGATTTAGTTATCGAAGAGTTGTTTTGGGTGAATGCCCTATACGTAAGAGTGTCAATACTGATTTTTTAAACTAAGCGTATTCAGTGGTCCATTTGTCTCTCATCATCGATCAGTCCAGGACGTGCATGTAGCTGTCTTTAGAATTAACATTCCAATGTTTGAATTGTCTTTATTTCCTGCTAGAAATATAATAGCAAAGGCGATATATAAATTTAAAAACGATACAAACGATACAATGCCATTTTAATGAAAAAGGTTCCCAAAATATGTATCTCCTACCTAAATTATATCAAATGTGTTTACTTGCACTTGGTAACACGAATTTTATGGAATATTTGTGGCAGGGCGAAAGCTATAAAAGTTAAGTTAAAAAACACACATGCCACCCGTTAATTTTTCGCTATATATACTTTGCAGCCTGCAGAATTATACCAACTTTGCTGTCCCCTAAAATGGGTAGCAAAGTTCAATTTCTTCCCCACACCGTGTAGGAAAACCAGAGTTCGAATCCCATCAATGACGCGAGCAATTTTTATGGGTCTTTTTCACAACTTGGCTAAGTTAATCGGTCTCAGGCGAGGGTAGCATGGTTTTTTCTCCCGGAACACACGGGTTATTCGTCCAGCAAATAAACCACAGAACAGAACACGCGCAATTTAAGCGACAATATATATATATATATATATATATATATATATACACGGTGCATCATGGCCTAAGATGCTGATGCGCTAAAACCCAACAACAGCAACAACTTTGCAACCAGTGATTAGAAAGAAGTCAATCAACAAATACTGTTAGAACATTTGCAATGGGCAGTCAAATGCATGACGTGCCAAATTTGTGAGGTAGTGGTGATTCGAAGCATCAGTCATCGGAAAAACCCACTAAGTCTCGCCTCTAGGTAAACTCTGTGCTCATGTAGCTTTATTTTCCTTATTACAGTTAGAGCCGTGAAGGAATTACAATGATGAAAGCCACGGCCTTCTAACTTCTTTATAGGACAGTCAAGTTCTACTATACAAGTAAAGAAACCAGCATAGGCATACCAATATTCCTTAATCACTAGAATTCACTGCATTATTAACTTACGATTTAATCGCCTTTGACTTTAATATTTTCATTTGTAATGAAAAGAGGAACAAAAAAAAAAAAAACACAATAAGGATGGTCTATTCTTATGATATCGCCTGTAAATCTTTGTTCGCATCTATATTTATTCAGATTTCTACTGGAGATGCTCCTTCAGACGTAGAAACAGTCACATAACATGGTACAGGAATGCGATTGGAATGGAACAACCATGATCAAACTCAAACACGTGTACTACCTATATCCTCGCGTTTGAACACTCGGCAATAGCAACTTTTCCACTGTCACGTCTTCAGCCTTACTACCCTTCACCAGTAAGCCACTGTTTACAACTGTTCCAATACTTTATGGAAATGCCTGGGGTTTGAATCCCGTCAAGACAAAAAGAAATTTTTTTTTTTTTTTAACACCGTGACCAAGTTAATCAGAATCGAGTGAGAGCTGCACTATAACTCCACGCGAAAGTCTTGTTTTTAATCTAGATAAAGCAAGTAAACTGACCACGGAATACACTGATTCCTAATAACCTTACTCTTCGATGCAAAGCAGACAAACCAAGCCAACAAAAAAAGGATGCATACAATCCCTCTGCATCAAAGATAAAGCTTATGGTAACCTTCCCACTAGATTTGCTACTCTTGGCTTTTAGGGAGTAGAGTGAATACTGCATTAAAACTTTGGTTTTGAATCCTAATAGAAAGACTAAGTCTCGACACACAACTACCCTTCCAGCAGTTTATCTACAACTATGGTTTTTAAACGTACACAAACCAAATGTCTGAACTTTATTGTAACCAAACTGTTTGCAATTAAAAAAGTTGTCTCTGGCTCTATCATCATCCTTGGAATTACTATTGCCAACTACTGAAAATGATCTCAAATAACGTACTCAACTTATGAGAACTTTTTTTTTTTTTTTTTTTCACTCATTGAGCAACTAAGAAAAATAGTATTTCTCTACGTATGTGAAACATTGCTGAAAGGGAGACTGCTTTGTTTCTACCTTCCATGGCAACTCGAAGATACAGAATTGTTTTCATTTCTTGATGTCAGTGTAACGTTGACCTGGGCTCTCTGCAAACTGGGCACCGACCGAAAAATTAAAAAGAATTTCCCTCTCTCTCTCCCCTCCCGAAAAGTGACGTACGAATTGTGTGCTGACCACACAGCAGTATAACATAAAAATGAACTGAATTCAAGGCTTCTGTATAATTACTTCCGAATTACTCAATACTTCGAGATAATGAAAAAAGAAACCATAATCCCTGTCTGGTGCCCAATTCACCACTAATAATGGAACCAAAATCTCCTTCCTAGTGTCCAAGTCAACTATAAGAAATAGGCCGCGGGAAATTTGGTGCCCACTTAGTCTCCGCCCTATTGACCTTTAGGAGCGAAATGAATTCGTTTTCTTTCGGACATCAGCTAGTCGGATTCAGGTTTCAAAATCAAACAAACAAAAAGCATGACAAACGTGGGGGTGAACGAAGATGCCGATTATTCGACCAGAAACTAAAAAGGTCCATTGAATGCCAACCCACTAAGTTTTGGAACAGTAAATGGAAAAGAAACCCCGACAGGTGGGTCTTTAAAACCACGTCAGTACACAATCACTGAACGGCAGTAATCAATACTAGCAAATGGAATTTTGGGCATTGACAAATCAGACAAGCTTTGATAAGATTCTCCGGTAAAATGAGGAAAAACTTTAAGCGGACTTAGCTATGTTGGTAAACAAAGTGTGCGCATACTCACTGTTAATCCTTAACTTCATCGAATTTCTCGCTTTGGCACAATTCTGAGTCTACATAGCGCAATTCTATTTCAGATGAATTGCTGAATTACACTCAGTCACATGTTTAACTTTGTACTCGTAAGTCTTACTAAATTAATCTTGCAATAAGAAGCAGTAACCTACTCGTATTTTTATACAGGTTGGGCCATATAAGTTCCCTGCAATCAATTGGGAAATGAATTACCGAAAAACAGTCTGAACGATTAATTAATCCAAAATATTATAACTAACATTATGTAAATATAAAATTTAATAAAACTGACATAAAATGAAAATGGAATGAAATTAACTTCAAAGTTTAAAAAGGGATAAATTATTTCTTCGCAAACTAACTACAGCACACCGTATACATTTCATTGGTTTAATGTGGAGGGGTGGTGAAATATTCATTACATCAAATGATCGAGAAACTCAAACCGCTCTCTGCTGGATGTGTTAATCCCTTCATTTTCATAAAGGTGTACGCTCCAAACGTCATTGGATTAAAAATAATAATAAAAAAAAGAAATCAAGCATGGGTGTAAGAATTTGAAAATTAAAGCTTTAAAATTTTCAATTTAACTTTCTGCTTGCTGTTGCTAACCACCCTCCCCCTCCAAACAAGAAAGTATTGACGAAGAATCTGGCAGTCATCTATACTCTTAATGTTATCACTTGAATAATAATCCCCATTTTCCTATAACGATATATTTTTTCAAATGATGTCCATTACTTTCAACGCTGTAAATAAATATGCTACGTACTTTGCAGCACATTTTCTTATTAACAAAACACGCAGGTATTACCTGTAAAACCAGTTTTTATTTTTCTCTTTCCCTGTACGAGTGGTAAAAAGAAGTTCACGTATAAATTATGCATTCAGAAGACTCAGCATCCTATATAAAGGTCATCCGGGATATTTTATTGTTTTACTTCTTCCAAGAAGATGCGATGAATCACAAAAACACATTACCCAAAGAAACACGTATTTGTCCCACTACAAGTTTCCTCGTGCAGGGAAAGCAAGCAGTTTACAAGATTTCGACATTCACCTGCAATGAATACCTCTACTCAAGAGTACCACTTATAAAAACTGGAATCTGATACCATTGTTGGATAAAAGCTTGGTATGATTGATGGTTAGCGAGAACTGAATACGGTTTTGATCTGTAGATTGCCCTCGACTAGTTCAAAGGGGGAGGGGGACACAAACGTGTTCTTAGAAAATTCAGTTTAAGTAATTTAAAAACAAGATCCAACGCTTAAATACTAACTGTAAATAAGAAAGAAAGATGTCACTATTTCGAAAACAAAAAATACTTCAAATGAAAAACACGTGAGCAGTTTACAACGCGAAAAAAAAAAAAAGCTTAGTCTGCTATTGAAAGCAGAGTGTAAATACAACATGCAATTTATGCCATTGGTAGCATGGAATTTCATGAACTTAACCTGTGGTGACCTGCTCAAGTTGTCCTTTCTGTTAGACCTAACTGAATGCAGCTGCCATCACTTATCTGGGACACTGCTCAGTTTCGTAATGGTTTACGTATAAGGGGGGCAGTGTAATAGGTGTGGCACATGCTTACATTATTATCATCTCTTCTTGGTACTGGCTTGCTCGAGCATGCAACGAAAACAGAACTCACGTTTTATGGTCACACCACATTGCAGATGAATATTACCTCATTCAGTGGATTCTTTTCCACGCGAAAATTAACTAAACTAGTTAGAACTGACTTTTTCGTTTGACTCCTGAAAACATTGGGTTTGAATGGCAGTTTCGCTATATTCAATCCACTGGTTAATACATGGCCAACAGGAGCAGTTATTTCGATTAGGGTTAACGAACACGCCTAATGACGCTGTATACTGTAGATAAAATCTACAGTCGACAGAGCATAAATTGGCTTCTCACCAATTCTTAGTGGTTATTCACGTTTCAATACCGTATACTTCGCATTAATGAAGACGTGAGGAATACCTCTCTTCTTGATCAACAAGATATCAACGTGACTGCCACAGATAGGCCTAACAGCTATCAGTTTTACCCTTCCTCAGTTCGGGATAATCAACACCAAACGATACTTTATTAAAAAAAAAAGGGGGAAAAATCCTTAATCTTCCAATATTTTGCGTTTAGATCGCCACTCCTCGCACACCATCCCCTGCTTTATCTCCCTTAACACACAAGCATTTTTCAACTGTGGGACGGGCCGACAACGTCCGCGATCCACGCCTTCTGAACTCGGCAGATAACAGGTATTTAGTTGTCTAAGACAGAGCACAATCTTACCTTGATTCCGACGCTGTCTGCGTGGTCGCTCCAGTCGGGCAGGTTGTTGTCACTGTCAGTACACACCGTAGGTTGTATCAGGCAGACCACAAGCGTGCTGTGGTGTGCTGCACTCTAACAAAGTGGTCTTTTCCTCCTTGTTCCAAATCGCACAAACAGAAACTTGGGTGGAAACGAAAGAGCAAAACCCACTGAACCCTATACTCCCGACCTCACCTGAACACTAACGCTACAGTAGGCAAGACTCACGAACATAAAACACCTCTTTCCTGCAGTCGAAACTGGCCGCTAGTCGGCGTGTGCTGCATCCATTGTTCCGGTTTGGTGACGTCATGTTTAGCCAGGTTCATTCCGCTCGAGCCAGGGAGGTGTGATGGGCCAATCAATAACAAAGCGTGCCTCCCGTCTGCGGCCTTGTTCTGTTAGGCGAAACCACTCGTGCTACTGCGACAGCTAAGCGGAGATACGGCTCCGTTATCTGAAAGTGCGAGCCGTTAATATGTAGGTCGTCATATTAAAGTAATAGTGCAGTACGAAAAGGTAGTAAAAATACCCAACTGATTAAAACAGAATCTGCTAAGTGTGAAGATGCCACCGAGAGAATATTTCCAAGTCAACATCACTTTCCTCCGCACACCCTCGCAGATTACATTGGCGATTTGGTACGGAGTTTTAATGGCGCTGTTTACAGTATAAAGAGTGGCATTTATTATTTCGAATATTGTGGTAGGAAGCTGGGACACCAGGATTCTTCATAAGTCAAAAGGGTTGACCTTGGATTTTCGTGCTCAGATATCTAAATTTACTTCACTTTCATTCTCTCAAGATTTTTGGCATTTGTCCATCTCTTTCCTGCCTTTATACCTGAAGACTTTTTCATCTTTCAAGTTTTCTTGTTAACAGACACATGTAAACAAACACCGGACCAGTTGTATATCGTGTCCTGCTCGCTTGAAAAAGAACAGCTGTAGAGCGAGGTATAATTTTGCCAATAGTAAGGCAGTCTCTTTGAGCAGAAGAATCATTTAGATCTGTAGTCTGAAGAATCATTTAGATCTGTAGTCTGAAGAATCATTTAGATCTGTACAGAGTCCAAGTTACATTTCAGTATCAGAAAATCCAATACACAGAGTCATAAACAAAAGTCCATGGGTACTTGCGCTTGGTGCCTAGGGTAACCTTAATCTTTTTTTTTTAGTCCGTTATTAATATTGCATTGAAAATAACGAGGAATAACATGGAAAGTTACGACTTCAAGAATTATTCTAAGAAGGTGTCAGGTTCAAAAAGCATGGAAAAATGGACATACGTGCGAACGAGTACAATGAAGGTTAATCAACGAGTTGTGTGCCGTCTTTCTTGATATTTCACTGTTCCAGAATTTATTCGATATTTTAGACGCACAAATAGCGTAGCACGTGTCAATGTCCTCATATAGAAACACAGAACACCAAACTGTAAACCGATAGCGTATTCTCTTTTAAGCTGCCATCTGAATTTTCAATAATAGCATGGTTTACATCCTTTTTCTATATTTGGCTAAAGACAGACAGTGTTATCAACAAGCGTAAGAGTTTTTTTCCTGCTGATGACCTTGAGTTCTAAGATGAAACATTAACCCTACCACTACAGTTGTCTAGTGCAGATGTTACATTTTACCTTTTCCAAGAACTCTTATTTTCTTTTATTCATAACACTGCGCAACCACCACATCAGCAACTTGGGTTATAATGCACTAGTGCCTGCTGTCTGTACATGTATGCTCAGGTGTGTACATATCGTGCAGTGCTGAAAACTTGGGAATATCTTACGAAGGTAGCCTACTCTCTCAGTCTTTGACCACCAGAAATTGCCTGACAATATGGGTATACTTTTCGTATACGTGGTCTGGGCATCTCAAAAGCCTTTACAACAAACTGAATAACCCATGTCTGCTTCTTTTGCAACTAACAGCAGCATGTGCTACACTGACCATTGCAATGATTCCCGAACCTGCTTACAAATTTTTGATTCCAACTTACAGCCCTTGAACTTTTGTGGTGAAATGTCTTAACTGTTTTTGGGCATTATTTTTCCGTTTCAGCTCCTCGTTAAAGAGTTTAGTGGCAGACTGCGAAAGGTCACCGCATCCGTACTCGTGGATTAATGAGATATCGAAATAGATCTACCATCTTTACAATTAAACAAAATCACTGGTTTGCAAAAAAAAACAGTAAATCTATCTGCAGGTTACAATTAGATTTACTATATACAGGAAGATCTTCAAAAAACTTAGTACTCTTGTATTCGTGAAGGAACCCCTGAAAAGTCTCTCACCAGTTTCGTAAATAGCATCCGGATTAAGTAATAAACCTAAATTTAATTTAACTTAAATAGTAATTTTAAATCAAGAGTAATAAAATAAGTTCATTACAATAATAGAAGGGATTAAAAAGGTGAGTTTGCATCGAGGTGGAATGAATAGCATAGGGTAGCAAAACCTATACTTCTGAGAATTTTCTGAGGCTCTGTAAAAAAACTGGTTTCAAAAGTATATGCTAGAGGTGACAAGATATTTATTCGACTAAATAGAGAGGCAATCAGAAGTTTCCTGCCTTTTAATGTCTTGCGCGAGTTGACGTCCGTTTAATGTGGCGCTAGTACCAACTTTCTATTCTTTTTAAATGTCTGGGAAACACTGTTTATTCAGCTTTCAGTTATAAATCAACATCGCTTCTCGGCCTTTTGGCTGAGATCAAAGTGTAGTTATGAATCGACAAGGAAGTGGAAGTGAGTTTTAAGCGTAAAGTTATTCAGACATTAAGTTCCATGTCAGAATCTTGAAGGAAGGCTCAATGACACCTATATAGATACCACACAGTGGAAAACACCATAAAGACATATTAAAGACACCATATAAAGGAAGCACCTGAAGTGAATCATTTTTAATTCTTTTACCTCAGATTCTTAATGCATGAAGAATCACTGCTGATAACCAGATCAAGAGTATTGTTTCTCTTGTTGCCTCTCTAGAGTGCTCCTGTAGAAAACAACCATCCAAGGTCCATAAAAGTCTTGTTAGTGTGCGAATGACTAACCCACCAGTTCCAGTCAACATCTGGAAAGTTAAAATCCCACATTATAAGACATTCTGATTTGCTGGCGCACACTATTCCTCTGTACAGTTGTTCGTTGTACTCATCAGAGTCATTAGGCCTATAACACACTCCTACTCTCAAATTTGCTTTTCTCAGTGCTTATATCACACCAAACTGACTCAACATTGCACTCGTCACTCATGTCAACTTGATGTACTGCCTTAAATTTAATATGCTTCTTAACTAAGAGCATAACACCTCTCCTGGACTGATGTGAAAGGTTTGCTGGTTTCTGGTGGCAATATTCATCCCCTTTTAGGCGTGATATCGTCTAGGATACCTGATGAACATTCAGAAAGATAGAAATTATATTATATGTAGATAATATTAATCATAAGATTACATATAAACAAAAATAGGTCATACTAAACCATAAAAAGAATATGACATCATAACTTAGTTGCAGTTTGAAGAGAGAGAGAAAAAAAGGGGGATACAAATGTCTTTAAGAGTGAGTTTTCATACAAGTAGTTGATGATGGAAACGAAATTTCTAGAATAAATGCATTGGCTGTTTAGCCATAAGAATTAAGATGTCCATCTAGGGAAATTATGCACGTTGGCCACAGGGTCCAAAATCTACAGTTTAATGGGTATTCGCTAAGGACGTAACTCGAACCTGGGGCGATGACGTCACCGGAAATAAGTCGGGAAGAAATAATAACACACTATACAGTATAACGATTTTGTATAAAGTTCATTGGATAACTATTGTTGAACAACTGAAACAAAACCTACTTATTATGACTTTCTGTCACACATAAATCCAATCTAAGCACTCATTTGCGTTATACAATTTAAATATAATTTTAAGAATCTGATATTTCTTTTCAGGGTTCCATTTTAGCAAAAGAGCAGCGGTATTACCAAAATATTTTCAAGATAATGTTATACTTTTATCTTCCTTTAACCAGTGAGTATTCAAAAGGAGTAGATCAATTAGAATGTTTTTTGTGTTTAATATTATTAAAAAATCTGCAATGTTAACTTCTATTCATAACAATTAAATTCTGAGCATTTTGGCTACAGTTGCCGATGGCAGCTACATCTAAAATAAGATGTATTTCTGGATTACTTTTAAATACACAGGCTGAACCTATCGAATTCAGTTAATTAATAGCAATAAGAGCTTATGGAGTTCAAATCATACCTGTTTCATCATGAAAACTACGATCTCTGACAAGCGTAATCCCTGTGACTTAAATGCAGGAAGGATAACAAATCAAGAAAGGAGGGATACAAGGTATTAGTAGAGCAAACATGAAGTAATTAATGTCTTCAGCTTACTTCATATAAGCGCTACGTTAAAATCGATATCTCAGGATTTGGCAAGATACATAATTGGCAAGAGCTTATTCTTGCCAATTATATAGGTTGCCAGTGATCTAAGGATTTCAGCTTCAAGAAGATAAAGATTATACAGGGAACAGGGAACTCTGCAGATTTTCAAGAAGGATGAGAAAGTACTAATTTTTTTATCCGACAGTTGAAGACATTCTCTGAAATAGTCTATGGACAGGCTATTTCCCTTAAGGAAAATAGCCTGAAAATAGCCATTTAAAATGTTTAAAATTATAAACGATTTTTATTCCTCGACCACAAAATACACGTAGATAAAGGTAACTCATGGCCTTAGTTGTCTCGGTGCAAATTCAAAAAACGATTCAACTCAACAACGTTGCTGTTATTGGGTCGAATTGTGAAAGTTTTGCAACGTTTTTCCTTCGTTCATTACTGTCTATAAATTCACGCTTTATCGTGGGTGTCTAACTAAAACCTCTTAGATTAGGTGTGTGTATGTCTCAAGTGCCAAAGCAACTAAGGCTATCAGGCGTCTGTATATATATCTACGGGTTTGGTGGACGAAAATCACGAGTTTTCAGCGGATCAAAAACCGGGCCCCTCGTGAGTAGCACAGTTGGTAGGATCACTGTCCTTCCCAAATCGGGTGGAAAAGGTCAGAGTTCGAGTCCCGTCGATGAGGGGAACAATTTTTATGGGCTTTCTCACAACGTGGCTAAGTTAGTAGGCCTCAAGCGAGGGCAGCATGGTTTTTTCCTCACGGAAACTTGGGTTTTTCATCCAGCAAATTGAAAATCCTACTGCGAGATAGAACAGGATTTTTCCCCCAACTTATAGTACTTAGTACCCTGCATGGGTTGAAGGTTGCGAACGTGAAAGAAGATACTTCTTGACATTGGACTTGGATTTCTGTAGATTGTAATTTTAAGGAAATACGTATGAAGGGAGGTTGTTACAGAAAACGGAAGCTGAAGGAATAATCAGGAAAAAGAAATGTTGGTTATCTGTATTTTCTGTTATAATTGGTTTTTTTTTTTTTTTTTTTTTTCTATTTATCTACAGAACTGTTTCAATCATCTGACTACCTTATTGCTATTTCAAAAACCTTTAGGCCTAAATGCATTTCCCAAGAAATATTTCTTTCAGTTTTTTAATAACAGAATTTCTCTCCCGTAATGCTGTGTAGCTCGAGCAATAATTACTTCGCTGGAAAGCCCATGGGACTTCTATTTGTCAGAAGATAATAAGACAGTAAACATCGATTTTAAAAAAATGTGTTTGGATCGAAGGAGCTAAGAAAGGATGTTGCAGATCCCACCAATAAGAGATATCTCGTAGCTATTCTCAGGAATGTTTACAAGTGAAGAGAGGGATATCTTGAGAAATAAATGAAACAAAATACTGTAACAAATAAAAGAACAGAGAAAGGATGGAATAAAAAAGGCTGCAAATAACTTCAGAATAAAACCGTCAAGAATTAAAAAATATAAACTTATTCTGTAACGTTTTTTGTCCGAAAAAGTATGGTAACCATTAAGGTTAAGAAAGTGAATTAGCATTCCATTAAGGAATAAACTTCGTGCCGGCTTTTAATAACATAAATCCAGTAACAGATGATTTCTTATGCGAAATTACTTTCACAGCCACTACTGACGACTTTTATTTTTTCTATCAAAACCATCAAAAAATAACCACCAGAGAATTTCATTTCCATCCCTCAGAAAAATACGATCACCAAACCGAAGGTAAAACTAACTTACCTGTAAATTAATTTGTCCTTCTGTTCCTTTCTTGTTTAAAAATAAAAATTAAATTAAATTACATAAATAAAATTCTCTTTTAGGTAAGTGTATCAATACCAGTGTCACGCAAACCATGTTCGCCTGTGACTCTTTTGGTTCCTCGTACTCCAAAATTAAAATACAATTTTTTTCATAGAAACCCCAAACACGAGAGGTATTAGAACCTATAGTACTTAGTACCGTGCATGGACTGAAGATTGAAAGATGACACTCGTTGACATTAGACTTGAATTTCTGTAGACTGTAATTTTCAGGAAATACGAATGAAAAGGTAGGTTGTTCCAGAAATCGGAAGTTGAATGAATAAACGAGGAAGATGAAAAGCTGGTTCTCTGAGTTTGAAGTTGGACAGTAAATATGCTCACCGGTTGCGGCACATGTTCGCACTTGTTTGGAAGAGAGCGGGGAATTGAGATACCATTTCAGAAGGACAGTGCCGTGGAAGTATCTAGGAAAGGTGTGCCGGAAAAACAGAACGTCTTTGAGACAAAGAATAGAAAGACTTTATAAGAGACGGGTCATTAATTAACCTTAACCTGACTGCCCTCTTTTGAATGGAATCCAGCAGTCTAAGAGAGGTTTAGGGAGTACCATCCCAGATGTGGAAACAATATTTCATGGTAGAACGGATTCCAGATGTCTAACAGAGCAGTCCATGAAACTAACTCCGAGGAAGAAAGAGTAAAACCAGTTGTTTTTTTTTTGGCGCAGAGGAAGCAATATTTGTGATGTGCTTATACCAAGAGAGATTAGAAGTCAAGGTAATCCCTAAAGAGATAAGCAATCTTCTCTAGAAATCTGAGTGTCGTCGAACATTTGCATAGCAGCAGTAGACTCTTTTTTTGTGAGAAATAAGACAGGACTAAGTTATAGAAGGAGTGAAATCAACTAATGTCCAAGTTTACAGATGATTCGAAGGTCGGCAGAGTTGTTAATGACACTAATGACAGTACGCTGCTGCAACAGGATCTAGAAAAGTTGAGCAGATGGGCTGAGAGGTGTCAAATGAAGTTTAACATTGACAAATGTAAAGTACTACACATGGGAAACAGCAACCCCAGAGCAACGTATCAACTCTGTGGTACTACACTTACAGTGGTAGAGAATGAAAAGTACCTGGGGGTAATTACGCAGTCAAATATGAAGTTTTCTGAGCAGTGCAGACGGGCTGCAAGAGTAGCTCATAGTGTCTTGTCAATGATATACAGGAATTTTTCTAGCAGGGACAAGGAGGTGATTGTCCCCTTGTATAAGGCAATGGACAGGCAACACCTTGAGTACTGTATACAGGTCTGGAGGCCTCATTTTAAAAAGGATGTAGAGCTGCTGGAACGAGTACAGAGAAGGGCAACAAGATTAGTGAATGGAACAAAGGGTTGCTCTCACGAAGAAAGGCTTAAATTTTGCAAATTACAGTGTCTGGAGACTAGACACCTGCGAGGTGATCTGATTGAGGTGTATAAAGCCTTGAATGGTTTCAGCATGCTCAAAGCTGATGGGATTCTTCCTCTTGCTCAGAATAATCACCTGAGAGGGCATAAATTCAAATTGAGGAAAGGCAGATGTAGGACAGATGTGCGGAAGTTTGCCTTTAGCCAACGGGTAGTCGATTGCTGGAACAAACTTCCATCTGTCGTTGTAGAAGTTGATAGCTTAAATAGATTCAAGGCAGAACTAGACAAACATTTGGAGCGAGTGGATGGGTGAAATGAGAAGGTGTCTTTTTTTTCGGCTGATGCTATATAAGCTTGCTTTCTTTCATCATGTGCCTTTACTAACGCTAAACTGAGTTGTCTTTGCCCCATTGGAAATTACCTGGAGATCAGCATTTAAGGAATTGCGGTAGATATTCGAGAAAATGAAGCTGTTTGTACAGGGCAAGGGTTCTCAAATTGGAAGGTGGAATGCAACATGCTATCAATAAGAAATCTATGGATGAGATTTCTAGTCAGTGAAAGAAGGTCATTAATTTACAAGATGAAAAGAGTGGGGGAAAGCCACTTAAGCGGAGTCTTCTAACTTCTCCACTATCATTAGTAGAAAGTTAGAGTCCTCTACCATCAACCGCAAAGAGCGGTCAGAGAGAAAACTCGATACCCAATTGAAAAAACAATCATCGATCCATAAGGTGCGAGATGCTTTAGACGACCTTTATGTCAAACACGACGGAAAGCCTTAGAAATGTCAAGAGAAACTGCTTCAGGTTCACCAAACTTTTCCATTGAATCTGTCTACAAATGGATAATGTATGCCATGGTATCACCAGTGGATTGATACTGACGGAATCCATATTTACGTCATTGATTACATGAAATATTTCAAGATAGTTGAGGAGTCGACGATTAATGAATTTCTCGATTACTTTGGAAAGACTAGAAGTAAGTGCAATGGGACGATAATCGGATGGGAGGGACTAGCCACCCTTTTTAAGAACTGGCTGGATTTGAGTAAAGCAGTTTTCCAAACAGAACGAAAAACACTAGTGGAATTAAAACGTAAAAAGGCGATAAACAAAGGAGAAAACTGAAGAACACACGTTTTGAGAGCAAGTGGAGAAATACCATCAGAACCAAGAGCTTTCATGGCATCAAGATTGTTCAAAATTATTCGGACATCCTATTGAAGGAAGACTCAGACGGCTTTGAGAATACTGGACTTTTGGACAATCAGCAAATTTTCTACTCTTAACCTGTTCAAAATCTACAGTTGTTTAGAATTTACAGTTTACAATTGTTGCGAGCGTTAGTGGTTAGAAAATGAACCTGGAGGTTTGGTGCCAGCCAACTGTGATATGCAACATTCATACGTGAACAGATTTAGCATACTTATTAGAAAACCAAGATTTAGATAAAGGACAATATTTTAATGTGGAATGTTGAATAAAGGATTTCAGTCTTACAAGAATAAAGTGAAGTGTCGTATTAGGGCCACTGGAGAACTAACATATCTGCCCATTGGTAATATGTCCATAAATTGCATGTGTTCCCTGTCAAAAATTGTTTTCCTGGACGAAAAATTTCTTTGGGGGAACCGTGCTGTCCATGCCCGACACCGATTAACTCAGCTATGGAGCCAAAACCGGTGTGGAGAGGACGGTTATTATGACCATTGTACTACCAGTGTGAACATGCATGGATAATTTCACTGACACTGTCTGAACAAGCATTGATATCACAGGATTTAAAATAGTAATCCAACAAAGGAAAAGAAGAATATAAATCTCTCAGATCATTTGCGCATTCTTGTAATGCCAAATAACGCGAGGCTGAGAATGGGTATTTGTTCGTTCGTTCGAGGATTTATTAGGCGCATCGGCATCCATGGTCATAGTACGCCATACATATGGTAAGTATGCTATCTCTCGTCAGATAGAGATAATTGAAAAACTAGTAGCAGAAAATTTGTTTTTAACTAGCGCTAAAGGAGGTAATATACATCAATCATTTTGAGAAAGGTAAAAATGCTTGAGACATTTGTTTTATTACCCAAAAGTGAAGTAAGTGTAAGAGGGTCTTCTGTTGTGACTGTAGTGAAGAGATTCTGGCGTTCTCTTGCATATTTTGTGCATTCAACTAGGATGTGTTTCACTGAAAGCACAGTGTTACAGTGATGACACTGAGGGGGATCTCCCCTCTCATATCTCATGATATTAGTGTGACCTATTCACAGATGAGCCAATATTACCTCCTCTTGTCGAATTGAGCTGAAGCTTGAAGTCCATCGCTCAAGGTTTGGCTTGATACTTTGAAGCTTATTGTTAGGTTGATTTTGCCATGTTAACTGTCATATGCATTCTTCCTGGATTATTGATTTATAGGCCTGATATGGAACTTTCCAAATGTCATCGGGTGGCAAGACGGCCAATTTTGCGGCATGGTCGGCTAATTCATTTCCTGTTCAGATAAAGTATGCAATGAGGTGGTTATTTCATTTATGACTGGGTGGGTGATGTTAATGGTGTTTTTCAGGGCTTGAAGTGCACTTAAGGAATCTGAAAAAATTATACTGTTTTCAATATCGGAGGACTCAATATACTTCAGTGCAACCTGAATTGCCATTAGTTCAGCAGAAAATACTGATCTCATATGGCAACTGATAGGCCAATGTGGCGTTCGAAAAACTGCGGCAATGCCAACGTGGGCATCATTCTTTGATTCATCTGTATGCACAACGATGAAATTGGGGAACTGATCCACCTGCATGAAATTTTTTTTTATGTAATGCAGATTTGTTCCATTTATGAAGGTATAAATCGCATGAAGGTGGAGTAATGTTCCAAGGAGCAGGAAAAGAGTGGAAGGGCATTTGCAACATTATTAAAATTTCTCAAAATTCGCTTGAATATTTAGCACTAAAGGTCTGGATGAGAATATCTCCTGACCGCAGTCTTTTTACAGACTTGGGAGATCTAGCTCTAATTCTACTTTCTAGTTCCTTTGAGGCTCTAAATGGTGAGAGCTTCCCAATTGCGCTTTCACCAGTTGAGTGGATAATTAAGAAAGTTGGAACAGGATTGGTCTCTGTCTCAGTTTTCTGGCGTTTGGCAGTTCCTGCAGTGGAACTATCTTTCTTTTTGGATTTCTGGGATGCGTCTGGCAACCCAGATAAATCAGAATTGGGATTACTCGTGGTGTGCTCTTTTTGGCCCTGGGAGATTGTCTTTTCCTCCCGAGTTACCAGCCCTGTGACGTGGAGGCAAGAGCAGTGCCACCTAGTGACCTCAGTGAAGAAGAGAGGGTTAGCATAAACTAAAAATAAAAAGGGATTAAAGAAAGGCGATTTTCCTTTCTAGGTTATAGTACTTGAATAGATGTATTTAATTGTAATACTCAAGAGTTTACAGACTTGCGAAACTCAGGAGAAACGTATTTACAGATAATCAGCGTACCAAATAAAAACTATGAAAAGGTGCTGTGGTTACTACTATCGCTTGGCACTCGGGGCCGCTGAGAATGGTCATGAGAAAAAGGCTCCATTAGAAAAGAGACCATCACCAAGTTGTGATCTGAAGTACCTAGAAGGCAACTGTCCTCGGCTTTGAAGGGTCAAGAGTGTATGGTGTATATTTAGGGTTATCTGGTATTTCGGTATGGAAATGAACAATCTGTATGAGGTTATCAGTAATTGTAAAAGCCTCCCCATTTCTACCAGCTGAGTCCGTGTGAGTAGAAAACGGAAGCCAGTTAGAGTTGCGAATATGGCCAAGGAAAATTACACCACTGTTGAGAAAGTTAGACTGGACACAGTTGACGTTTAATGGTATGAAGTCAAAAACTTCCAAGTAATCAGTGGAGTTGAGAGAACGATAGAGGCAGTAGATGAATATGACAGAATAGAATAGAGAGATTTTAAGCCAAAGGAAATCAAAAAAGGGGAGATTCCAAATTATTAACCTTTTACTGCGAATATCACTAACATGTTCGAAGCGAAAGGAATCGTACAACGAATATTTAAGACAACTGAGATGAGCAGTAGTTGAGACAATCTATAATTGATATTCTGTCATGGGCACGCCCCAAAGTATTTCCGCGTCCCGGGCAGAAAGATTTTTCGGCGTCCTTTTACTTCGGCGCCCCTTAAAAAATGGCTCCCCGGGCAAGAGCCCTGCTAGCTTGTACCTTAATCCGGAACTGTTCTGTCAGAAAAAGTAAGTGTGGTTTGGCAGACTGTAAGTAGAAACAGACATAATTGAGATTGGAAGTGAGACCACGTATATCTGTGAAATGAATGAGGAAGTTTTTGTGAGGTTTAGATCTTTTCAATAATAAAATTTGAATAATTTCTATTGAACAATTCGATTTCAAAAATGAAAATATTGAAAAGGAACGAACAAAAGTACTTCTAACCCACGTTCAAACTAAAAGGATAAACATTATATCCTTATTCTAGGATTTTTAATTCAGTATTTGAGGGACGGAAGGTTTTAATTTGGGTTCCCCAAATTGCTGTTACTTTCACTCTGTTCTAAGGCATCGAATATTGTTAGCCTTCTGTATTTTCTATCAATGTGACAATCGGATATTATAAAAAAGTCAGACATAGATAGAAACGATTTGTTTTTATAGTTCTGATGTCTGTTGATTCAAGTACAAGTTTAATAAAGTGTTTATCGGATGAGAAAAGAATAGTAAAATTGATAAAAATTTACGAGCAGCCTCTAAGAAAGCGTAAAATTTGGACATGACATTTAACCGAGGAGTTGAAAATATTTCATTAACCTGTGTTGAATCGCGCAAATACTAAGAAATCGGGGATACAAACAACTTCCCATTTCTCTAGTTCCTTTTCATTTCTTTCAAGATTACTCCTTTGTGTGAGCTCCTTTGATAAGTCTTTTACCGCGTTCTTTCTGTGAATAAGCAGGTGAGCAACTCTAGTGGAAACTGTATTGGTGCTTCTCTGCTACCAAACTGTGTTTGTGACAACTCACAAGTGTAATTTTCCGCTTCCTGGATTTTGTGATTTAAAGAAAATATCCTGCAGTCGTAGTGAAAAGAATGTGCGGATTCTCTTAGTACAGGTAAATGGATAAACGAAATTAGACGTCACATCCATTTCCCCCCCTCTTAATAGATATTCACTGAAATCTGACACGTTTTGTCATTCAGAGGCAAGCATGACACATTTCTCTCTCTTACGCTATATAAATACAGATTACTCACTCCGTGCCAACTCGTACTTCAGAGATAAATCCATTGTATCTTGTTCTCTTAACTGTTAATCTAAGTCATGTTTCTAGTCTGCAGTAATTTCGAAATTATTTACAAACTATTTGAGTTTATAAGACTCGATTGGGATATCTTATTTTCCGAAGATTACAGAAATTTTTGGGTCTTTTAAACTATTATTTGGATGTAATTAGTTATATTTTTCTAATTTCAAAATGCAACGCTGAAAACCTCAGTAATGACGCGTTTAAAGATTTACTGCTACAAAAATTTTATCGTTCTGCTTTATATTATAGTAATCTCCCGATTTACGAACATAATGTTCGTAAATCGAACATTCTGATTCTTAAGGTACACCTTAAGAACAAGTTGGGTGGGTTTTTTTTTTTTTTTTTGCCACCACAAGTTGGATTTACGAACTCAAAGCCTGATCTCGATGAGGATTTTCTCCATTTTTAGTAACTACGCTGTATGTAACCCTTTGAAATTAAAACGGACGGAAAATTATATTCCTTCAACGATTATGTATTTATTAAAAAGATGATTTAATTTTTTATTTAATATTGTTTAACAATGCACCACCATGTAGATTTCCTTCGAAGTAGTCTCAGTGATAGCATATACACCCATTCCAACGCATCTTGTGCAAGCATTTCTGATCAGTCTTTTTTAAGCCTCGATAAGAAAATTCCCTTTGTTTTCAGACACCCACAATTCCTCACCTGTCAATACACCCACAATTCCTCACAGTAATGATGAAAAACACAAAGCGTGGGTCATCAGCAGCATATCCACAAAGATCCTGATATTCAAGGATCCGCCCTGTCCGGGATCATCAGTGAGCAGAGGGCGCAAACTTGGCTGAAGCGTGTCGCATTCCCAAATCTTGTGTTAAGATTGATTGACATGTTATTAGAAATGCCAGTTTCACAAGCAACTTTGCGAAAAGTTAAACATTGATCACATCACGAACGCGAGCAATTGAATTATTGGTTCTGAAGGGCGGCCAAAGTGAGGATCATCTTCGACGGCCCTCTAAACTTTACAATCCCCCTAAAAAAAACTTTCGAATGAAAGTACCATTTTTCTCGAAAGCTGTTTTTGACATTTCGTGGGTTTCTGTTCCATTTTCCCCCAATTTCAAACAAAATTTGATGTAAATTCGATGCTCAGTAAAACCACTCCTTTTAAAATGAGAAAAACACATAATTCTGACCGACTGTTGATGAAAGAGTGTGGCACGCTGTCGACAACTACGTGACTACTTTATTATGCACACCTGCTTACCTACCAGCTAGTAGGTTCCCCAAGAGCTTTCAGAACTGTCGGAATTCATCGTGGCATGAAATCAAAGAGGTCTCGAAATTTAAAAGGGTGCTGCAAAGATGCTGGACCATGTTGATCCAATTGCTTCCCACAGTTTTGTAAATCGGTCAGAATTTTACCGACTCTCGGTGTCAGAGAGGCCACCGCGAGTATGTGTACAATTCTGGCCTTGTAACATGGGGTATTATCCTGTTGGAAGAATGTATTCGCGGAAAATAGCATATTGGATACACTTCAGCAATGAAGGGATGCTTTTAGTCTGAAATTGTTGTAATAGGGTTTTAGGAGCATCAGCAACTAAGGCCATATTTCTCTCTATATATATATATTATCCGTAAATTGCGTGTGTTCTGTGGTCAAATTTCTGTTTTTCTGGACGAAAAAGCAGTTTCTGAGAGGAAAAAAAAACATGCTACCATCGTTTGAGACCGACCAACTCAGCCAAGTTGCGAAAAAAATCCATAAAACTTCGCGTTATCGACGGAACTCGTGTCTTTTCCACCCGATGTGGGGAGGACGGCAATTCTACCATGTGCTATTCACGAGGGCTTTAGTCTGAAATAATTTCCGGATATCCTGCAGCATCTAAATATTGTTCCACTGGTATCAAGGAGTCCAATGTGTACCACGAAATTCAGTCATATCATTACATTACCACCACTAGCCTGCATTGTTAACTTCTAGCAAGATGGGTCCATGGATTCATGCTGTTTTTGTGTTCAAATTCAGGACTCCCATCAGAGTGAAACAGCAGAACCCGATTGGTCAGATCAGACGTTTTCCCAATCCTACACTGCACATTATCGGTGCTCCCGAGCCTACTCTAACTATAACTTCTTGGTTTTTGTTCATAGGAGTTGGAAGCCTGCTCGGTTCAGCAGCTATCAAAACAATTATCCGTTCATTCAACATTATCAATAAAACCACAGAAGAAACTACAAACATTTTCAACAGCAACGAAAGTAAGTGGGCAGCGCTATACAAAGTTGCGACAATGGAACCAGCCCTGATCTGGACAGTCATTATAAATTTGTTCGAAGGCTAGGCATATCACATGATCTGGCTGCAGTTTGTTTAATTAATTGGTTTATGGCATCTCAAAGATCATATGGCATTGGTCTTTGCGTTTCGTTTAAATCTGGTATGAAGAGAATGTTTAAATTCGGTATGGTTCGCTTCACAACGAGGGTGAAAAGGCCCAGATTCGAATCTAGTCAATGACTCGAGGAAATTTTATGGGCTTTTTTTATTTATTCATTATTTATTTATTTTCACTTTTGGCTGAGTTGGCTAGTTTCAGCATGAGTTGCAAGGTTTTTCCACCCAAAAACTCCGATTTTTTCCAGGGAACACACGCGATGTACAGGCGTAATGCACATTGGAGAGGAATTAGTTTTCGGGTGGCCTTAATATGAAATTTTACTTTACTTTTTACCCCTGCACTTTTGTTATGCTATTCATTTTTGTTCGTTTTTAAGCAGAATTTTTTCTACGTTTTTGAGAGTGCAGGCTAAGGAAGTTGAAACACGTTGAATTTATGGCTAAAACAGAAATTTCCTTAGGAGATGATGATAATTACAAAGTTGGAGAGGTACAAAAATTTAAAAGTGGACGGTCTGGGTATGAACTGATGAAGAGAAGGGTGTCTTTTGGTGGTGTATCATTACGATAATTTCCATGGTTGACGCATTTTTAATTGATAGGCTATTTAAACTATTGGTTTCATCTACAATTGGGACAGGACTACGTTTTTCAGATATCCGTTGGAGTGAATCCCTAATATCTAAATTTATCTGCGTTAAATGAAAATTTCGAAGATCATTCCGTTTTATCTGAAACGAAAATAACTATTCTGCCTCTTTTCAGCATTAGAAAGTTGAATACGGATTAACACCGGCTTGATGTTTTCCTATTTCAGCCACCTTTAGAAACTTTATTTGGTAGAGTAGTTATTTCCGTTTCATCCCATCCATGTTAAATGTTCTATGGGATGAAAATTTCCATTTCTCATAAACAGTCCATAGATTATCGAAAAATCTGCTAAACTGGATATTGTTGAACCCTATTGTCCTTCTCAAACTACACTTTTCAGGAAGATGCAGAGGTAAATTGGGCTCTGGAATTCTGTGCTTACAGAATTGTGGAACCCAATCTTTTCTAGCAATTTGTTTGTGAAAAAATTAAGGAAATTTTTTTCATGATTTTTTAGAATCTGTATTCTATTCTAATCCTTCCTGAATATTCATAAATAAGCTTCAGGAAATTCGTAGTTGTCAGTCTGTCGAACCTATTATCTGATTCGTTTTCAATGATTGGACAGATCTATTTCAGCATTAGTTATTTCAGCGAATGTTGGAGTGAACCTGCCAAGTGACATTGGACCTGTATTCTGTTTAAAGATGATTGTAGACAACATATATTCTGTTGGCCCCTAGGATGTTGTTGTAGAGTGGTTTTAGAGCATCAGGGAATAAGGTCATATTGCTCCGTAAACACTGTCTGTAAATTGAGTGTGTTCAATAGTCAATTTTCTGTTTGCTAGACAAAAATCCGAGTTTCCGGATTCTCCACACCATCGACGGGATTCGAACTCGGGTCTTTTCCACCCGGTGTGGGGAGGACAGCGATTCTACCAACTGTGCTACCCACGAGGGCACGATTGTAGACGTAACGCATAATAAGAGTACGGTTTCAACGTGAAATATTACTTGGAAAGGGGGGGGGGTCTATGTGATTGTTCATTATTATGTTAATGAATTAACAGACACTACACTATTATATCACGTGGTAGATTAATCAACGTATTATCGAAATGATACAATTTTAAAGGAATTGAACCATCTCAATGCCAAACATTTAAACTATTTATGGCTACGTTTCTGGAACTCACTGCTTCCCATCTTCATTCCTGTTAACGTGATTTGGAAGTGGAGTCTCTTGGTCCTGTTGAGAACTTTTCTTCAATAGGACTCCAACAGTGGAAGACTTTCCAACTTCCACAAAAGGAAAGTCTCTTGGTCCTGTTGCCCAGTGAGTTCCCGAAACATAACCATAAATAATTTAATTATTTGGCATTAAGGTGGTTCAATTCCTTTAAAATTGTATCATTTCGATAATAAGTTACTTAATCTGCCACATGATATAATTGTGTATTCTTTATCAATTCATTAACATAACAATGAAATACACTGAGTGGACAGAAATCATGGAATATCTAACTAGTAACAGGTAGAGTCACCTTCCGCCCGGATAAGGGCAGTCACACGACGAGGCATTGAGTCCACTAATTCACGAAAGTGTTCCACAAGTATTTCCATCCATACTTGCTGCACCGCTGTCCATAATTCCGTCGCATTCCTGGGTGGAGGATCCAAAGCTCGAACGGACCTTTCCACAGCGTCCTAAAGATGCTCCACGGGGTTCATGTCCAGTGAATAGGTAGGCCATTCCATGGTGGTAAAATCTGCGGAATGCTCTTCGAACCATATTATAGTCACCATGGCTCTGTGGGAGGCGCACTGTCCTGCGAAACAGTCCATTGCCCTGTGGGTGCACGATGACTATGAAGGGATGCAGATAGACTCCAAGGATGGACATGTAACCTGGACCGTTCAGAGATGCGTCTAGACGTACCAGAGGTCCCAACGTGTGCCAGTTGAACACGCCCCAGATGATTACCGACCGCCCACCTGCCTGAACAGTTATTATTATCTCTTTATTCCACAAAAGGAAACCACCCCGAGACGGAAAAGTGCCAGGGGGGGTGCAAATTACATGTCGGGGTACGAGATACTACGGGCAGTGGGTTACCTATACTGAATAGTCTTGTCCCAAAATACTATATACACATTTTATATTTAATACAGTATTTACACATTAATGATTCTGTACAAACATTATACAAATCATATATTTACCATTCAGTAATTCCATATATAACTTATATATTTATACAACTGTTGGAAGGTACATTTTACCAGTCAATAGCTTACCAAATTATTATTGTTCTTAAAGCAGAAAGTTTCACTTTTACTCACAATTCTTTGGTGTTGTCACCTTGCAGCCGATTCATATTTCAGTAAGTCTATAAGAATCCTGCTGGAAGATCTCTTTCCGGTATGTTGCATCCTCACAGAGTTTTTCGGCATCTATGTGCAGAGAGTTAAATATTTTGCTGAATTTGATGGGAAGAATCTTTACAGGTTACTAAGATTGTTCAGGATTGGACGCAGTGGATGATTTACTCCTCGGCTACGTCTAGCAGTGGCACGTGGTTTGAGTAGAATATTATCAAGGGCCGGCGAACGCACACACTCTGCCTGTGAGCATTTTTGCGAGAGTGTGTATGTTCCTGTTAATTGTCCGCTGCATCCAGGGTGTGATGTTAAGGTTTGGGTAGAGAATGGCCCTTGAGATAGTAAAAGGGTGGCCAACAACTCTGTTAAGCCATCGCAAGAACCAGTACTCGAGCCCAAGGACAGACTTTTAATGTGAACCAGGAGCTGAGGACCAGATTTGAGAGATGTACATTGGAATTGGCAGGACATACTTTAAAATGTACTTGGTTGCTAGCCGAGGATCCCTAATTCCTACCAGTTCTTGCATAGTAACCCATAAAGGGGCGTATATTTTTGTCTTCATATGGCGAAATGTTGGGCAAAGGTGAGTCTGTTATCCCACTTAAGACCCAGGTCCAGGTGAGAGTGCACTTTTGCCACACCAGACCCGTTCACAGAGATCGAAATGTCATTTTTATTCTGCTTGTAAGTTATGGTCATTTGGGCAGACTTCTGTGCATTAATACGGAGCCCAATGCAATCCAGGTAGCTCTCAAATTCTCGGATTGTGCTATTTGCCATCTGCAGACACATTCTGCTGATTTGGACGCGGCCGCGAAGAGGATAGCCGAAAGAACTCCCCCGTGTGGCACTCCTCGCGAGATGGTAAAGTAAGATTGTAGCTTTTGGTGCTTGACAGTAAGTTTTTTGTTCGAGCAGGCTGCTTATTATGTTTAACAAATTTACTCTCATATTAAAATAATCTTCATTAAAATCCCAATGAGGGCTGGAATTGATATGTTGTTGTAGGCCACAGAGATATCCAAAAAAGTTCTTTGTTGACATGACGGGTGCATAGCTTCGTGCGGTTTCCGCCAGATACGCAGCCTCCCGTCCGCTCGAAATAACTGTAAACGTGACTCATCGGACCAGGAGACCCGTCTCCAATCATCCAAGGTCCAGTGTCGATGTTCTTTCACCCAGTTGAGACCTAGAGTCCTGTGTCGTGGTGTTAGCAATAGGACTGTGGTGGTCGGCGGCTCCCATAACCTATTGCGGCTAATGATCTCCTGATGGTCTTGGTGGAGACGTTTCTGGCACCTCCTTGAAGTCGGCGGTGATTTGTGCCACTGTCGCTCTCCGGTTGGCTGAAACAATGCAAGACAGACGTCGACAGTCACATTCATCCACCACCTTTCTCCGTCCATAGCGCTACGAACTTCTTAAATTATCAGCTAATTCAAATCAGTCAACCTACTTGATCCACCGTTTCAGCTATATTCTAGTGCAAGTGTTATCCATTAAACTTTTTTTTTGCAAACTGCTCATTTCCGTCGATGATTATGCTCTTCTCAACTAGTCGATGACTTCCTTAAAAATGGGGATGTTCTTCGGACGAGGTATCCAGCCTTGAATCAGACTAAGTAAGTCCGAGGTACTTTAGCAGACGAATCACATCACCTTGACTTTCTCCCGGAGCCTTCCAGATGCTGACAGTTCCTATTGCACAGTAGTGAAATTTATCACGTGGCCTTATCATCAGTCTTGTAAATAGCAGAGAGGTCGTTGTGAGGATTGTTTGACTGCCAGGGTGATAACATTCCCTGTTAAATGCCTTAATTATACAGGACTGCCCCACGATTTTAGGTAGGCATGATTTCATCACATTTCTCTTCAAACTTAATGTAATTGGGTCTTATAATACTTTTACACCAAAGAATTGGTAAAATTGCACAACCTACGTATTTTATCTAATTTTGTGGTGTTACTTAACTTTTGGACTCTGGTGCATATTCATTTCCTACTATTTGATTTGAAATATCACATTTCTTTTATTTTTCTTTAACCAGCGAAAGTAACGGATTAATAGCAATCATTATTTAAGATAACATGATTTAATTAAGATCTAAATCACCACCTCATGAACAACCAAATTGAAAGGTTAATTTTTAAGCGATAAAAATTTAAAATTACATTTTCCTAATCACCGTTACTGAAAAAAAAAAGTTAGGATTCCATCCCCCCTTACATTAAAGCTAAATTTAATGAGATAATTAACCACTATTTTTGCATCAATAGGAAAAGAATTCTTATAAAGTAAGATCATGAAAAAAATGGAATTTCAGCTGTACTTAGAACTTTGCATAAATTCAACTGGATTTCTTTAGATATACATTCTATTTGGTTTTAAAAATTTTGAAATTTAATCAAATTCTTTCATCAGAAATTCTAAAGGCTGGAAGAGTTTGCCAAAAATGAAAGAAAGAAAAAGAAATTGAGCCTTGTACGTTATGTGGAAAATAAGTGACGTCATAATTCAAACTGAAGGATAATCCTTCGTATTAAAGCAATGAGTATTGGTGCATGACCTATCAAAGGAGAGTATCTACCATTAATGGCTACTACCGAAAGAAAGAAAGAAAGAGAGAGAGAGAGAGAGAGAGAGAGAGAGATTTTTTATTTGGTCGAACGAGAATGTCTGAATGTTTAATGGCCTGTGGTCTGAAAATGACGTGATTTACGTAGTCAACGTCTGTGACAGTGGAAAGAGAGTATAAGAAAGAAATGGTGCTTCCAATCATTCATCTCTATACTCTAGCTGGCGTGAAGTCGACAGCGCAGTATCAAGAGAAGATGGGAGAGCTCTTTCATAGTTTTGACGGTACCTTTTAGTTCACACCTTCATCTCATTAAATGAAGTAACTCGAGTTTTCTTTCGCGTGTTCAATTCTCTTTCTAGAATGGCCTGAAAGGTTTTTTTGATTTTATTTCAATTTTTCATTTAAATAATAATAATTAGAAAAATATATTCAAGAAAATTTTTATCCATAAATTAATTAAATTTAATAACAATATCAGGACAAGGGAACGACAGAATGGGACACATATTTTACCCTTGTCCAGGAAAAATATCTTAACCTATCAAAGACTTTAGAGCAATTTCTCTAAAGTCTAAATTCAGAATGTCATCAGCTGCAAAATTCAACTGGATATAAGGCAACGTACGATAGAGTAAACATACTGGCACTCCTGCATATCCTCCAAGCCTACTTTGGAACTTCTAATGGGGTTTGAGATTCTTACAGGCATTACTGTTTAACAGTGAAATGATAATAACACACAATCTACGTCAAGAACTTCTGAGCATCTCTAGGGATGTTCTGCAAGATGCAGTTTTCTCTTCCTTCATCTTCGTGGCTGCCTTGGAGGCATTTCTCGTCACTTCGGACAACTTCATGCGCTACGCTGATAATATTAAATTTTCTCTAACAACAAATTACAAGAAGCTATCAGAGATGATTCTACAAGGTGATAAGCAAATCCGGCGGCAAGAGAATTACCTTGAAATCATTGGCTTAAAGTTCAACCCTCTCACATCAGCCTAATTATCAATAACAAAAAGAAAATCAGTGAATGAAGTTTAACGGTTCGTCGGCGTCTCCAGGGAAAAAAATCCATCAAACACCACTGACAATCTTAAGGTAAAATGGCGCAGGTTGTGTGGTGTTTTTAATGTTCTTTTCCTGAAGAATATTACTGACTTCTGGGATTTGCTCGCCTCTTCACACTTATGAAAAGATTGGATCTTTTACTGGCACTCAGTAGTATAGGATTGCTGGCATCCATAAGTGTAAAGTGTGTTCGTGTCAAACGGCACCAGGGGTTTCCCCCATTTCGGCGTTGCTTTCATTGGGGATGCACCAGTTTACCGGAAAAGCCAGAGATTTAAAAGTGTGTGGATCTTGTAAGTGTAGTGTTGTATATCGTTGTTCTTCTGGCCATTTAGCCGCTGGACCCCCTACTGAGGCCCAACATTGCCCGCACTCAGCCTCGTGGAGGCAAACCAGGTACCCAGTAATTTAGATATTTACTCTGCCAGGTTCTGTCACCCAATTTCCTGAGATTTCAGTGGCTAGGATCTAAATTAAAAAAAAAGAAAAAATCGCGTGTGGGTAGCTAGAGTTTGAAAGGCCGAAATGGTGTGCAATTTAATGTGTGCAATTTTGACGTGTTGAGCATTCCTTTAGCAGTACCTCCTATAGATGCGAATTTATTCAGTCTTATCCTTTTGGATAAGACAGTAGAGGTCCGACTCCTCGTGGCAGGGAAGGGTAACAGGAAGTAGTTTGCCTTGTAATTACTACTCTCTGTCTGGTGGTTAAGTGGTGACTAGAAAGAACATTACAATACTCCCCACAGAGTGAATGGCTCCTTATCAAGTTCAGACAGCAAAGCTTAGTAAACGGTACTCACCTTAGATAATCTGCAGTTGTTACTTGAGGTAGGATGGATGAATAATTTTGGTGTTTAAGAAGTTTTGAATAATTTTGGGGTTTAAGAAGTTTTGAATAATTTAGAGTTTAAATGAGTTAATTAGTAAGGATACGGGATTAAAAATTAAAAACGGAATTAAAATATGCTCAAGGAAATGGAAGTGCACAACTCCGTCCCTGGTTGTCATTGAAGAATTAATTGATTAAAATTGATTAAAATATATGGAACCGGTGAAGCCAAAAGTCATAACGACTGACTTTCGTTTTTTAACGTCTTCAGTTGGCAATACTAAGTGAGGAGAGAAACGAGTGTTTTTAAATAACTTCAATGTTCCCGTAATGCTCTTTTGTGACATGCGGGAATCTCAGGTGCATGAGATTCCCGACCGGGGAGAGGTTGGAGGGTAGTTTCGCATTTATGACATTTAATTTGGAGTGATGGCGGAACCATTCTATAATAAGGGCTTCGTATTGAAAAATTTTTTAACTAGATTTTAATTTTATGATGGTAATGGCTGAATCAACGAAAGGGGCATGGTTGTGGAAATGTACGTGTAGTGTGAGCTCGGTACTGGATTTCCCTGTTCTAAAACTGTTCTAATGGTAATAAGCTCGTGTGTTAGAGGTTTTTGTGGAACCGTACTTGGTAGTGGTGCTTCCGATGTAGCAGGCCTTGCAATTTTGCAGACATTTGATTAAACATACAATATTACTCGTGTCATTTATTGGGTACTTATATGTTTCTTTGTATGTATTAAATAGTGACCCAAGTTCGTTGTATGAGGAAAATATAAGTGTAATGTCAGTGCCTGCAAACACTTGACGGAATTGTGTGGCGAGACTACTGTGATAAGGAAGAATGATGCGCGTGCTCCCTTTTGTGTTGCGTTTGGGTGAACTATTGGTGTTATTCTTGGCGACGGAAATAATGTGCTGGATTAATTGGAACCGGTATTTTCTGGACATGAACTTTTTTATAAGATATTTTAGTTCAACAGACAAGTCATCTTGTGAAGAGCTGTATTTAATAGCGTTGTGAATTTGGTTATAAAGAACAGCTTTTTTTGTGCTAAGTGGGTGGTGTGATTCAAAGTGCAGATATTTACCTGTGTGTGTGTATTTTTCCTAAAAATCTTGGTTCCAAGTTTGATGCCTGTTTTGTATATTGTGAATTTAAGGAAACTGATTTGTTTGTTAATTTCTGTTTCAAGTGTGTTATTTTAGTCTATTATGTATTGAGTTGAATTTAATAAAAAGATTGTCAATTGTAGTTCTATTTCCTATTATAAGTATGTCATCTGCATAACGTATATATAGTTTAATCCCTGAAGGGTAAGGCTGTAGTATTTTGTTTTCTATGGCAATAGAAAACAAAATACTACGTTACGTAATTGCAACGCCTGCTACATCGGAAGCACCACTACCAAGTACGGTTCCACAAAAACCTCTGACACACGAACACTACCATTACAACAGTTTTAGAACAGGGAAATCCAGTACCTAGCTCACACTACACGTACATTCCCACAACCACATCCCTTTAGTTGATTCAGCCATTACCATCATAAAATTAAAATCTAGTTACAAAATCTTTCAATACGAGGCCCTTGTTATAGAATGGTTTCGCCATCACTCCAAATTAATTATCATAAATGCGAAACTACCCTCCAACCTTTCCCCGGTCTGGAATCACACGTACCTTAGATTCTCGCATGTCACAAAAGAGCATTACGGGAACATTGAAGTTCTTTAAAAACAAGCGTTTCTCTCCTCACTTAATATTGCCAACTGAAGACGTTAAAAAACGAAAGTCAGTCGTTATGACTTTTGGCTTCACCGGTTCCATATATTTTAATCAATTTTAATCAATTAATTCTTCAATGACAACCAGGGACGGAGTTGTGCACTTCCATTTCCTTGAGCATATTTTAATTCCGTTTTTAATTTTTATTTCCGTATCCTTACTAATTAGCTCATTTAAACTCTAAATTATTCAAAACTTCTTAAACCCCAAAATTATTCATCCATCCTACCTCAAGTAACAACTGCAGATTATCTAAAGTGAGTACCGTTTACTAAGCTTTGCTATTTGAACTTGAGTCTAATCATATCGGTACGTTAAGAAATCCTATAACTTATTAATTGACTCCTTATCTTGGTGACTTAGCTTTCAAGTTTGGATAATCCTCTTTAAAAATTGTGTTTTTGGTCACCCCCTGTCTAAAAAATGTGTGCAAAAAGAACATGAAGTTCTAGTGAGTTAGAAGATGCTATTTTTATAGCTGATAGTTTTGGATTCTCCATTCTTGAAGTGATACAATTTTCCCTTATTGCTTTGGTTGTTTTGTTTATACTGGCTGCCATTATATATTTTGCTTGAAACTGTCAGCTCTATATTACTGATTGTGTTGGCTGTCTACCCCAAATTCTGTGGGCTAGATACAAAATACTTATAATTTTGGACACATGGGCGGCTGCACATCGTCGGGGGACACATTTTGGACTTATTTAAGACCTTGTTGTGTTGGCCTGGGAATTTTTTCTGTAACATTAGCTTAATGCAGAATACAATGGTCGTAATGGTCTATCAATAAGACGACCATCTTGCCTTCTTCGCCAGTTTCAACTGTAATGGCATAAACGCGTGGTACTTTTGGCGCAATTTTATTTACAGGAGGCTGCCATACTGTCATGACATCACAGTGAATGTGAAATACTATTGGCCAAACTTGTATATTGTCTTAGCATATTCTGAGTTCTGCTTTTGCAATTATGGATACATATATTGTCATGGCGTCTCAGCGCGTTAATTCCGGCGGATCTTAACATTTAGGAGGCTGCCATTTTGTGGAGAGGCCACCAATTGTGTTGAACTGATACGGAGGTGAAATTAGCATTAGCATTAGTACAGGCATTTGATGCAAGAAAGCAAGCTTATGCAGCATCAGCCAAAAAAAAAAAAAAAAACTTATTTAGGCTATCAACCTCCACTACAAGGGATGGAAGTCTGTTCCACCAACCAACCACCCGCTGGCTAAAGGCAAATTTCCGCACGTCTATCCTACATCTGTCTTTCCTCAATTTGAATTTATGCCCTCTCAGGTGATTATTCTGAGCTAGAGGAAGAATCCCATCAGCATTGAGCATGCTAAAACCATTCAAGGCTTTATACACCTCTATCAGATCATCTCGCTGGTGCCTAGTCTCCAGACACTGTAATTTGCAAAACTTAAGCCTTTCTTCGTAAGAACACCCCTTTGTTCCATTCACTAATCTTGTTGCCCTTCTCTGTACTCCTTCCAGCAGCTCTACATCCTTCTTGAAATGAGGCCTCCAGACCTGTATACAGTACTCTAGGTGTGGCCTGACCATTGCCTTATACAAGGGAATAATCACCTCCTTATCCCTGCTGGAAAAATTCCTGTATATCATTGACAATACTCCATGAGCTACTCTTGCAGCCCGTCTGCACTGCTCAGAGAACTTCATATCTTCCTGCACAACCACCCCCAAGTCCCTTTCATTCTCTACCACTGTCAGTGTAGTACCACAGAGTTGATACGTTGCTCTGGGGTTGCTGTTTCCCATGTATAATATCAATGTCAAATGCCAGTACAGTATAATATCAATGTCAAACTTCATTTGCCACCTCTCAGCCCATCTGCTCAACCTTTCCAGATCCTGTTGCAGCAGCATACTGTCAGTAGTGTCCTTGACAACCCTGCCAACCTTTGTATCGTCTGCAAACTTGGACATTAAGCTTGATATACCATCATCAATATCATTTATAAATACAGAAAACAATAATGGACCCAACACTGAGCCCTGAGGGACTCCACTAATAACATTAGTCCACGATGAGCAGTGTCCATTGATTACCACTCTCTGTCTTCTCCCTCTCAACCACCCCTTTATCCATAGCAGCAATTTTCCTCCAATGTCACACTGCTCCAATTTGTGTAGCAGTCTTCCATGTGCAACAGTATCAAAAGCCTTTCTAATATCCAAGTATATAATATCAAAGCTATTCCCTGCATCCAGTTCTTTTGTGACTGCATCATAGTATCCAATCAAATTGGTCAGGCAAGACTTCCCCTTAACAAAACCATGCTGTGTCCGAGCTATAACTGAAATCTTGTCTAAATGATCCTGCAGTGCTTCTTTAACCAGTGCCTCCATTAATTTTCCTGGAACAGAAGTTAAGCTCACAGGTCTATAATTACTTGTGTCAGCCTTTGATCCTCCTTTGTGAATTGGGGTCACATTTGCACATTTCCAGTCTATGGGTACCTCCCCTAAGTCCACGGAAGCTCTCATAATTATGGCTAAGGGTTTGCTTACTTCCTTTGCTGCCTCCTTTAATATAACTGGATAGATTCCATCCACCCCGGGTGCCTTTCTTGTGTTTATCTTCAACAATTTCTTCTCCACTTTACTCCCAGTTATTTCAAGATTCTGTAGCTTACTGCTAGAGTTGAATACTCCTCTGGCATTCCCCTCGCTGAATAACTCCTCATGTGTGAATGTCGATGCAAAATATTCATTTAGTTTGTTAGCTACCTGAGCAGGATCATCAACAGTTGACCCATCAATATCAAGTGGACCAATCTGATTCATCCCCTTCCTTCTAGAGTTTACATAAGTAAAGAACTCTTTGCTGTTTTTCTTTGCATCCCTTGCCAAGGATTTCTCGTAATCTGCCTTCGCCTGCCTAACCTCCTTTGTAACTTGGTTGCATATCAACTTGTATCTATCATAGGCTCTTTTGTCATGTGTTAATTTGTAAGTATCCCATGCATTTTTCTTCTCTGCCATATGCCTCATTAGTTCATCTGACATCCATTTTGGCCTAAACCTTGAACAATATTTCTTAGTTGGTATGTAAAGCCTAGTAGCTTCCAAGATAAGTTCTTTGAATGCTTCCCATTTTGAATTTGCTGTTGGTAACATCATCAGTTGGTCCCACTGTATAGAATTTAAATACTGTCTCAGTCCATCGTAGTCGCCTTTATGGAAGCAATAACCCTTCCCTTTACCCCTAATGGTAGTTACCTCTTTGAGTAAATCCCACTTCAGCACACTGTGATCACTGCCACCTAGTGGTTCATTTATCTGCAGATTCTTAATGCATGAAGAATCACTACTGATAATCAAATCAAGAGTATTGCTCCCTCTAGTTGCCTCCCGAACATACTGATATAGAAAACAATCATCCAATAAATCCACAAAAGCCCTGCTATTGTGTGAGTGACCAGCCCCCAAATTCCAGTCAATATCTGGGAAATTAAAATCTCCCATTATAAGACTCTCTGATTTACTGGCCCACTCTATTTCCCTGTACAGTTTCTTATTATACTCATCAGAGTCATTAGGCCTATAGCACACTCCTACTCTCAATTTTGATCTCCCAATGCTTATGTCACACCAAACTGAATCAACACTGCCCTGTCCATCAATGTCGACTGGCTTCACTTCCTTGGTTTTTATGTGTTTCTTAACTAATAGCATAACCCCTCCCCCTTCCTATCCTGTCTATCCTTTCTGTAGACGTTGTACTCCCCAAATTCCAGTTCTGCATCTCTTATATCTGTGTGACACCACGTCTCTGATATCCCAACAATATCTGCCTTTGATGTTTTGAGCAATACCTCAAATTCATCAAATTTATTTACTAAACTCCTAGCATTGGTGTACACGCAAGTATACCTGCACCTGTTTCTATTCTTAGCTACCCTAACACAACCCATGTGTTTATTTACAGCAATGGCTCCCAGCAGTCTCTGAAATATAATGCATCTTGTTTTTCAGGCTTCTGCTCATTCTAATAGAAGCAGTGCAAGAATCTCTTTCACCTCTGCCAGTGGCTACTGTCAATCTATTGGTCTTTGTCTCCCCCCAAGCTAGCAGTTTTCCGACCCACCTAACACTGCCTCGATAGCATCAGTAAATATTCTTGCACCCTTTCGATTTAAATGTATACCATCCTAGTAGAAGCAGTCTCTCCTGTTAACAAGTACAGTCCAGGCTGAAAAACATTCTACCCCTTGAGCCTTGCACAATCTTTCCAGGGCCGAATTGATCGACAAGGCTCTCATCATATACTCCCTCCTATCGTGTCTGGGCAGAATTGCAGACACTTTCAAATTCAACCCTAATTCTCGGCTTATTGTGCACACTTCTACTATGTCAGATTTAAATTCTTCGGATTCGTCTGCTTCAATGCCGAATAACCTTACTGAATTTCTGGAGGCAGAGCTGCATGATCCCCAACAGCCTTTCATCCAGCTAGATATTTTTGGCAAACAGTTTCCGAGATTGGAACCAGCTCAAGGGCAACTGGATAATTCAAATTTTGCAGACTAAAAGAGTTCTGCAGGTATGGTTGATTTTTCGACCGTAGATTATGTTTTTGCTCTTAGGAACAGTCTTTTTGATGCTCTGAAGGGTAGCATAACAGTCACTCCTGATATGATTATTGCGGTTACAACGATATTTAACTCAATAGAAAAATTGGTTTTTGAATTAAGCATGGAAAGTGCTTAATTCAACACTTGAGCTATTTCTAGCTCAAGTGTAAGCTAGAAAAACAAATTGCGCCGTGTCCTGCCACCTATGCCAATGTGGTTGCAAAAGATACGGGTGAACAAACTTCAGTTTGTAAAACATTTCATTTGAATGTAAAACAAATGAGGAAGTCAAAAAAAGTGATAACTAAGCAATTCAAGGCTGAGTTGAAGCAAATTAAGATAAAAGCGGTGGGGAAAGTTAGAGATCGTGGTATCTTGACTGAGACTGCCAGCAGCAAAGATCTGGAATCTCTTAAAAAGTGTACAAAATTTAAAGAACTTCATTTTATTGTTCATTTGCCCAAAAACTGTCCAACGATGATTGTGTACGATGTAGGGAAAGACACATCAGATCAGGAATTTATTGAAGATTTGCTGGATAAAAATTTTTCCGACTCAGACTATACTGAGAAGGACCCGAAAGAACAAGTTAAAATTCGCTTTAAAATTAAATCCAAAAATAAAAATTGTTTGCACTGGGTGACTGAGCTATTAGGGAGATATTTTTAGAGTTCAATAATGAAGTGTATTTAAATTGGTCCGTTCATGGTATAAAAGATTTTACAGTTGCCTCACGTTGTTTCCGTTGTCTGAGATATAGGCATTCATCAAAGAATTGCCCCTAGACAGAAGTACTTGCGGGCACTGCGGTGCTCGGGGACATCAGTTTAATGACTGCCCTAACAAAAACTTTCCAGTTATATGCCCGAATTGTCAAGCCAGAAAATGGAGTTCTAAGTTCTGATCACCCGTACAGCGATCCCAAGTGTCCGGAGTACCTTAAGGCCCAAGAGCAGATGAAAACTAGAACAAATTATGAATAAATTGCCTTCTTCACAAGATGATATCAATGGTAGTATTAGGGTCCTCTAGCTTAATTGCCAGAGAGCCATAACGTTATGAATGACATTTCAAAAATGGTTTCTGATCTGAATATCAATATTTTAGGACTTCAAGAGTTATACTCTTATAAAGGAGTTATTAAGGGCTTACCGAATAATTGTAAAATAATCCAGTCTAATACTGAAGTTACTGGTGTGGGCGGCGCTGGTCGTGGCTGATACTGGTATCACCGTCATCAAAATCAATAGTCTTTGTGCTAGTTTGGAGGGTGCCTTCGGGCAGATATTTTTCGCGTCTTCGTACATGAGATGTAAGCCAGGACACTCAACCCATTGAACCATTCTTAAATTAATTGGAAAACTTGTTGATTAGACTTGCTGGATAAAGAATTGTCATACTGACCGATGCCAATGCTGCTTCTCCTATGTGGAACAGCCCATCTCCAATCCGAAGGGAGAACTGCTGGAAGATTTCATTCACGCAAAAGATCTAAATTTATAGAATACACAAGGTCAGCTCTTACTTTTGTTAGTTCTCATGGGCAGTCATTTATTGACCTAACACTTTCTAATCGTTCATTCGAAAAATACATTCAAAATCGGCAAGTTCATACATTATGGTCAAGTAGTAACCATAATGTAATAACTTTTGATGTAATATATAAAACTGATCCTTATCATTCAAGAACGACTTATGACTTGCCACGCTTTAAGACAAGCAATGTTGATTAGCGCCAATTCGCCCAAAAATTTTGTGCTGCTGCGTCTGATGAATTCATTATAAGTTTTTAACGTTTACCTGTTTTACAGCAGGCTGAGAAAACAACAAATCTAATAATTGCTGTTTGTAATGAGAGTTTTACTAAAAATAAAAGAAGAGACAATGCAGTGCCTTGGTGGACACGGCAATTGACCAATTAAAGAAATGACTTGAAATTTGCCAGGAGCGAATATCACAGCATGCTAGAAGAAGCAATAGAGATGCAGAGGAAATTGCTGCGAAAATATTATATTTTAACACCATCCACAAAGAAAAGCGCTTAGCTTGGAACCGTTTGGTTCAGAAAATAATGGAAAATGAGATTTGGGGGGTTAGCCTTCAAGGTCGTCGCGGAAAAAATTCACCCTGCTGAAACTTTTTCAACAATTATTAAACCAAATCGTACAGAGACATTATCTTGGCAAGAAACTATAACTGCTATTCTCAATGAGATCACTCATCAGGATTATTCATTCCCTGAATGTACAGAGCAAATTGATATACGTATGCAACATTTAATATATGCAGGTCCCGCAAATGAGGATCCATTTACTGCATATGAAGTCTCTGATGCAATCTGTTCCATGCGGGATGGAAAATGTCCGGGGTTAGAACTGGATTAGGTTTCAGTCCTCAAAAGGATTTGGAGGTTGAGGCCATAGCTTATCACCAATATCATGAACTCCTGTCTAAACGCTGGCTGTTTCCCAGAGCCATGGAAGCTGGCAAACTTAAAAATTTTGCTAAAATCTCTGAACAAACCCGTGGAAGCACCAACATCGTATCACCCCCATTGCGCTTCTCTCCGTTTTAGGGAAAGTACTAGAGAAGCTAATTGTATCAAGGTTTAACAATTATTATACTTCCAGAAACCTATCTGTTCCTTTTCAACTTGGTTTCACTAAGGGCAGGTGTACTACGGACGCAATCAATGTGGCAATAAATACTGTTTCTGCTTCAAATTCTAAATACGTCCTCGGTCTTTTCGGGGACTTTAAAGGGGCCTTTGACACCTTGTGGTGGCAAAGTGTCCTGGCGTGGTTCCGGGAGGCCGAGGTCTGGGCTCCTTTGTACCGGTTAGCTACAAGTTATTTTAACAATAGAAACCTTGTCATCTCCTCGGGCACTTGCCCGGTCACGAGACCGGTTATTCGTGGCTGCCCTCAAGGATCCATACTTGGTCCAATATGTTGGAAAGTTGTCCTTGATGGGTGGCTAGCTTCTGATCATGGCGATGTCAGTAAGATTGCCTACGCAGGTGACTTGGCCCTTTTGATTACGGGAAACTCAAGATTACAGCAAAAATCAAATAACATCTTGGATGACTTTAAGTCATAGTGCAATGTGCACAATCTAATTATTTCCGTTCCCAAAACGAAACAGCTTCTTAAAGGTAACTTAAATCTAAACAGGCCGCCTGTTGTTAAACTTAATAATCAAAGCATCAAACTAGAAAGAACATACACATAACTTTGAGTAATATTATATCCAACTCTTTCATTCAACATGTAAAGTATATTATGAACAATATTAAGACTTTAACAGAGAAAATGCTTAAAATTAGCAAAAACGTTTGGGGTATAAAATCAAGTACGTTAAAGATATACTATAAAAGTTTATTTTTGCCTAACATATGCTATGTGGCAGGTGCATGGGGCTTTAGGGTGGTTAACAGCATGATGAAAAAATATCTTATCCAATTTCAGCGTTTTTTTCCTTCTTGTCACCTCCAGAGCCCTGCAGAACTGTTTCTATTGTTGCTCTGCAGGTTCTTAACGGACGAATACCTAGTTAGTATGAAATTATACTGCAGTATCTATTATATCGCCGAAGATGGGATCCACCAGCTAAATATTGGTAACTATATATTGAACATGGATTTATCTGAAAAGGAGGATGTTGCTAGATTAAGATTTGAGTTTATGAGAAACCGGCAATTGGAATGTAATGCTGCTCTTTTGGGCAGGGTTACATATAGTTTTATTCCTAATGCAGTTAAAATGATTTTGTCCAGGCTTAAATGTCACAATTATGATTCCAGGTCATGGGAGTACAAACTCCAAAATTAAATGCACTTGGATTGTCCGCATCGCCTCTCTGCCCTTGTGGAGCTGTTGAGATGGTCGATCATTTAATCCTAGAATGTAACCACTATTTAGATGTTAGAAATCGGCTTCAGATTTTGACAAATGTATATAGTTCCGCTGATTTTCCACGGTTGGTGGAAACAAGGAAGAATTTCTTGCATTTCTCCGATTTTGAAACTAAATTTTCTGTTTATACTCCGGCACGACAACCAAGTCAGTAGAGTTTACAATTAATCGTCAATACAAATATTTATTTTGCTGATAGTGTGTTTAGGAGACGAAAATGCCAATCTTTAATGAGGAGTTACACCAAAGAGTTAAGGTTTTCTTGGCTCTGAGTTTGACTGAGTCTTTTATTGTAAGTTGTTCGTAAGAACTGTTGTTGAAAATTAAATCTTGTGTTTATGAGAGGTTAATGGCCGTCTTGCAGAAAAATAACTCCTGTTAATGATATACATTATATGTATCGAATTTTAATGACTATGTACAAGAACAGAGGTATTAACTTTCAGGAAACTTCGTTCTAGAAGACAATGTCGAAAACACTAATGTTTTCTTGCTGTTGACATTTATTGTGAATATTTTTTTGGAGACATATGGCTGTTAATGTTACTTCCTGTCTATAGGCTGTAGACTTGTATATAATTTTAGACGTGTATATGATTTTCATTGATACTGTTTGGAGCTCTATTCAAATACTGTATGTCTATCTTTAGATTAGAGTTTAAATGTAATAGAATATAGTTTACTAAACTTTTCTCTTCTATTTCAGGATGTCTACTCTTATCTTCTATCCAACTTTCCCTTCCCTTTCCTTTTAATCCCCACTCTTCTCATTCTTACCTCCACTTCCTTTACCTAAACACCTTGGGGCTCCCAGGCTTACCTGATAGCCCAGTAAGTGTCTCTGGTAAAGTGTGTTTAGGGTCAAACGGCACCAGGGGTTTCCTACATCTCCGCGTAGTTTACATTGTAGTGTGATACAGTTCACTGTAAAGGCCAGAGATTTAAAAGTATATGGATCTTGAGGTGTGTGATGTCGTGTACCGTTGTTCTTCTGGCCATTTAGCCGCCAGTCACTGGTAATAAAGTTGTCCCTGGCGCGCCTCCTCGTGGCCAAGGTTGGGAGTCATGGAGCAGGGGACTAGGTGTCACCTGGCTGCGAAGTCGCCAGGTGCCGGCACTCAACACACCACCACACATACTTACATACCTACATACACATACTTGCCGGCCTTGGCTTTTTGCCTTTTTCAGATACTACAGCGGTATATAGGAGAAACCCTGGAGACCGCAATTAAAACAAACACACCTTGACTCCCCACATAATTCTATACAAGCACACAGATCAGCCCTTGCTCAGACCTAGCATATCATTCTTTATACAAACTTGGGCACAGCCCATGGTCTTTGCCATGGTCATGGCAAAGACCTTGTTTCTTTTCCCATTGAGAGGCCTGACGAGTCCAGACTAGATGTTCCCCAGATTTTACTCTGAAGACCTTTATGCAATAAAATTGATGCAGAGAGACTGAAAAACAAAAAGTCATTACATACAAATCCTAACAGATACCTGCTCCGATTTAGAGCTTTAACTGTTCGCCAAGAACTTGAGTGAACTTGTGCTCAATGTCTTATTGATTGCCTTTTGATTGTATTTTTAATTTAATGCTGTTTTTCACGACTTCCCCTGTGCTGAAAAATCTATATAGCAATTTTTTTTACTATATTGTATGTGTTTTTTGTGCGAGTGTAGTCCTCTAGCGGAGAGTTACCCTTAACCGAAAACATTTTAAAAAAAAGACCATGAGAGGGGAGTTAGGAGGGCATCATACTCCTCCGTCCATCGTTGCATCATTTTGAAGCTGAAGTGGATACACATAAAATCCTATTTTGGCTGAGGGATTTTTAAGGAATTTTATTAAGATTCCTGAACCAGTTGATCACCATACATAAAAGTTTAAAGTAAAAGCAAGCTTTTTTTTCTGAGTAATATCACAGTATTTTCGATTTCGTAATGTCTTGTTTGACGAGAACAACGTGCAACCACCAGAATGACCGGCCCAGAACACTGATCTTTAATCTCATTGGTTCACACCGAGACTCTGCAGAAGCCATTCCGACTATTATACATTCTTGTCCATGAACAAGAGTCGCATTAATAGTCCAGAATAATAATGTATGTGCTAGCAGTCATAATTCTCCCCCACAACCAACAAAGGTCATAAGTTATACTATGAGAAAGAGCGTCACTCCATAAATAACACCTCTCTAGAAATCAGTCCGCTCGGCTTTGCGCTGTGACGAGCATCTTGTAGCTTATATTGCTACTGTATACTACTCTGAATCACTCGTTTATTCGACGAGGTCCAATGGACTATGAAAACAGGGGGTTCATATACCCTTTTGGAGGATGGATGCTTGTTGTTGGTGAAATTACGTTTATCGAAATCACATTTATCTCTTTACGAGTATGTGAAAAGCTTGCTATCACCATTGCTTTTGTGGAAATATGGAGTAGACTGGACCAAGGAAATGAGGTAACTAAGGTTACGATGTGTCAGTATAGTGTCTAAACGTTAAAGTTCCTGGAGTGACGTGGACAGAGTACTGTGTCAGGATACAGATGCTCAATGGAACTGAGATCTCCGAATTCGACTGTTAATTAACCTGGAACCTCCTATCATTTCAATTAAACGTATTTGTAAAATAATAAGAGGAGTTTACCTCAATATAGTACGTAGAACACTTTATACGGAAGTGTTCTACGTACTATATTGAGGTAAACTCCTCTTATTATTTTACAAATATTGATATCAACGTAGAACGTATTAAGCATTACAGCTCTGATTCGTACTATTTAAAACATATTTGTGTTAAAGCAACTTGTAGTTGAAAAATCTTATCAGACGAGACAGTATCCATAAAGGTACTCGTAAAATAAAGCAGATTTGTTTACACAGTTCCACCAGCCGCTTTGTTAACTTCCTGTGGTGCAATCACGATTTCGCGAAACCTTATCAAAATCGGCAGCTGTCGCAAGCGAACAAACGAGATACGTAGCTGATATATATTCAGCAACAGGTGTGGTATAAAAACACAGGAACAGTGGCAGACATCGGATGCCATCTTCATATATTTTTCCAACATTTAAAACAGCGAAAATACCGATGGGTAAACCGGTAAAAAAATGCATATTAACTACGCATTTTTTTAAAATGCGTAGTTAGAGAACACAGATGATCGCATTATCTCAAAATAGGAGGTTGAACTGAGTAAGAAAAAAAGTAATTTTCGGCATATTTATCAGAAAACATAAGTATAATAGCATTGTACATTTATTTAAGAGTAGTTCAAGATAAATAAAATGGGTAGGAAAATGTGATGAACACAAAAAAAGTTTACATTCATCGTAGTTCCACTCCTCCTTAATAAAAAAAAATAATTAAAAAAAAAAGCGGTGTGATTATGAAAGACCAAAATGCGAACTGACAGAGTGACAATTTTGATCTTGTATATTCACTCACCAGAATGGTCATAGACTGTTTCCACGATTTCTCTTTTCTTTGAAAGCAATTTCCTCATCGATAGACCTGAATTAGAGAATTATAATCTTCAGCAGGTCAACTTGAGTGAAGACTAAGTTTCAAACTCTGTGTAACCATTGCAGGTACCAAAATCTTAAAACATCTTAAGCCATGAATATACAAGAAACATTTCATTGTTTTATGAGACAATATTGTTTTACAGTCATCACACTCAAGAACCCAGTAGCTTCGTTATCTGTTAAAAAGTGGCACATCTGTGATACTCACGATTTTTATCTTACCTTCAAAAGCCCTTCAAAGCACACAGCTGATGTGAATTGGCTTCTGAGTATTTCAGCTTGAAGGTCTGTTCTCCCATGGACGCGTCTCTCCTGGTCTTTTATGGGGAGCATGAATCATGTCTCGGGGAAGAGCTCCCCCGTTCGTGAGCCATGAGTTGTTTGTTTCTTATTTGGTTTTTAGGAGCATTAGCAACTAAGGCCGTATTGCTCTGGAGATATGCGGTGGTCATTCCCTGACCTTTCCGCATCCTCCATATTTGGTGATCACGGGCTCGAACCCCGGTCTAATCAAGAAGCGTGTGCTACGCACTGCTACTCCTGTCCACCTGGTTATGAAGGCACCAGCCATGAGTTGGAAGCCATCTTATCTGTGCAGTCTTGCTGGAGGTCATTGTAGTGTCTGCTGTGGAGAGTCTTCTTCGCCCATATTTCTATCTTTGTTTCTTCTGTCTACGAGAGTGGGCTCTCCTTGTTGAGGTTGTGGTGGTGTGCCGTTTGTATCTTATGGCCTGATACATTGGGGCTATGTTTTCCTGGTAGTGATCCTGCAGGTTCTTAATCACTGCCTTCTCTTGTTTAGTGAGGTTAGTTGGCCCCCCTCCCTCCTTCTGTCCGGGCTATGGTTAGTCACTCAATGGTCCCCAGTGGTTTGAGTTATTGCTGGCTGGTATTGACCTACTCCAGTGGATGCGGGATTCCTGTGATTTTTTGCCACTAATAAGAGTAGAACTTGCTCGCCTCCTCGTTAACTGGTGCCGGGCTGCTTACGAGGTGATCGCTGTTCCCTAGTGACTTAGCGGGTCACCATGGATAATTAGTCTCTTCAGTTCAGGCTTAGTGCTGGCCCACCTCTTCGTGGTGTAGAGAGGCATTGTGTGGGCTTTCATCGTGATTGCTGCTTCCTGATGACAATAATGCAGCCAGAAACAATTTGGCAACACACACACACACACACACACACACACACACACACACACACACACACACACACACACACACACACACACACACACACACACACGTTATAAATTTAACACTACACGAACTTCTGACTGTTCTTCGCAGTTCTGTTCTTCACACACACACACGTTATAAATTTAACACTACACGAACTTCTGACTGTTCTTCGCAGTTCTGTATCAGACAGCATGCCCATGGCATACTTGTGCACAAGTTCTAGAGCCGCTCGACATAAGATGAATGAATTCCATCCAGTATGAATTCTATGAGTGTCAATTCTTTGGTGGTATCTTTGCTTATATTACCTATCTCTGGGAAAATTCTACGGAAATGGAGAAATTTTACGTGTGGAGAAACTTGGACAGTTGCTTTCAACAGTTCTAAGGCCTTCGATTGTGTATGACATAAGTCTTCTAAATAAGCTTCCAACTTACGATTTTCCTTCTAACTTTGCAATTGGGTGGCCAGTTATTTCTACGACAGCTCATTGTGATGGCAGATGGTTCTCTGTCTCCTAACTTCTCCGCGTTATATTCTTTCTCCCACTCTTGTTATGTATTAATGACACTCCGATTGGCTTGAAACCCAACCTTAATTTGGTCGTTGATGGCACTCTGCATTCCACTTTTTAGTTCGACAAATCCTGCTCCGTACGTACAGCCACTACTTTTCGAATATCCACCACCAGTTCTTTAAATGCTCATCTCCATTGGAAAGAAGAAAATTTAGTTGACATTTAGTTGAATACCTGCTACTCTCTTGCTCATCTTCACTAAAGATGTGCCTGATTTCTAAACAAGGTTACTTATCTCGTCTTCAAATAAGCACCTCTCAAACACTGATTTATCTTTTGCATCAAAAAACCGAGTCTTCTTTCGCACCCAGAGTTATATTTCTTCTACCTACTCTGTAAATATCAAATATGCCCTGCCTGGGAATATTGTTCGCGAATCTAGGGTGATCCCAAAACTTCTGCCAAACTCCTAGACGTTTTCCAAAAGAGGCCAGTCAAGTTGATCAATGATTCCTCACTAACAAAATTCATACACATACTCCATCGCACAGTTCTGCTGCGTGCCTTTCATTAGATACCTCCGTGATCATTGCTGTTCCGAACTGGCATGTGTAGTTCCACCCATTTCTTACAAACGAATCCTAACACAAACATAAACTAGTCAATACCTATTCACCGAATTACTTTATCTTCTTTAATTCTCTTCTTGCGTCTTTTGAAACGATCTTCCTTCTCATGCATTTCCTGGAACTTACAATCAACAGAAATTCAAGTCGAATGTCAACAAGAATCTTCTGTCTTCTGAACCACTACCCCATAGCAGAGTATTATAGATTCCAATAAGCCTGCCATTATGTTTGGTGTTACCACTAAAAAGAATGTCCATAATGCACAGAGAAACTATCCAGGCGCCACTCAGGCGTAAAACCGAAGTGTTTGTTATAACACGTGGATTTCCTTCTAGAAAGACCGTGTGCAGACTGGGATAGAGGTTGTTGATTTCCTGACAGCCAACAATTAGTTGAAGATAGAAGACACGCAGAGATAATTATCTGGCTTAATTACAGCAATGGAAGATTGTTCTTAAACCCTTACACAAGCCATTTATCACGGTTAGGACTCCGCAGTTAAAAATTGAATGGTAGGCGTTGACCACGCAACAGATAATTTGCTCGAATTGCGATCTCCTGGTTTTGGAAAAGTGCAGGTCGCGGTATTCAATAGTTTCGGCATCAGTTTGTAACTTATCTGGTTGCAGTGTTATCTATTTATTGTATCTCAGTTATTTGTTATGAAATTTAAAAAGATAAAACTGTGCTTGTTAGCAGCTTAGTCAGCAAGGTGTGTGACTCATTTGATGGTCCCATTCCCAAATCACACCCAGAGCGAGAAGTTCTCTTCTATCAGGATTACAGTTTAGCAGTGGTGGCAAGCCATAAAATTACATTGAGCAATGGCATTGCCACAATAATACTAAAAAAATAAAAGTAAATTCCCTTTTTGGAGCATTAACCTATGTGCATAATGTCCTTATTGCCTTCACCATGTGAGTCTGTATGCAACAACTCGACTTCCAGTGGACAGATTAATTAAAATAAATTAAAACATTAAAAAAAAGAGAAATAATAATAATAATCGGGAATTCTTTTTTTGAAAAATATTTTTCTGATATGAGCTGTTCTAAGTTCGAATCCCGTCGATGAGGACAGTAATTTTCATGTGTCTTTTTCACAACGTGGTTGAGTTAGTGGGTATCAGGCGGGGAGCATGGTTTTTTTTTCCCAGAAATTGGGTTTTTCATCCAGAAAAAAAGCAAATCGACCACAGAACACGACACGCAATTTACAGATATTATATACGGCGCAATATGGCCTGTTGCCGATGAGCCTAAAACCCGACAACAACAACAACAACTAAACGGTTGCAAACAAGACTACATGCGGTATGCTTAAATCTCACGTCACATCTTGAGATTCATTTATATCCGATGCATTTCTTACGACTAACAAATCCGAGATTCTTCAACTGCAGCTGATAATTCGCTTGGAAATGTGACTTTCATTGCTTGAATCGAATTTTTCAGTCATTTACTACATACCGCATATTTGATCTTCTATTCTGACGCATAAATCGGATTAAACCCTTGCTGTTTGGAGTTCTTGGAGTATGACATTCTATGCTTTTCTTCCTTTCAGAATGGATCACTCCTTCTGGGTGCTGCAGTTTCAATGTCGGAGTATACATATGAAGGTGGGGATATAAAACAAGACTAAATACGAGTCACATGAGAGATAGTTATACAGGGTGTGCTAAATAAAATGGAACATAATTTTTATTATACCATTCTTATTAAAAACGAATGCAGAGTTTAACTGAAGTTCCTAATTTGGAAGTTCCTAAGTAGCATGCATTCATTCTATGAGTTTCATTATTCATTCTCGTAAGTAGAGTTTCCAGATACAATCCACCAACAAGAACATACGCACATGCCATTGATCAATCGATTGTATAATAAATGGATAATCATGGAATAAATCATTATAGGAATCCTTTATAAAGCTCGAAGCTTCCAAGATAATCCCAAAATTTCATGGCAGAGAGGCTCACGACAGATAGCTATGATTTCGACAAGCAAAATTCTTTACAAACCAATGTAGCCTTCGCCCGAGGCCAATTAACTCGAAAAAAAGGTGCCCTCTGACAGACACGTGCATTAAAAACTCAGATAGTACAAAAAGCGATAAGTCAACATAGAGATGTTTCTCCACAGGTTCCAGCGTGCCAGCTGTGGAGTTTACAAATCCAGAAAAGTGTTCAATTTTCATTACACTTCCTGACACGATTGGAAGTCGGCACCCACTGACCCGGAAATATCCTGTGAGCAAAGGCTCACAGTATGTTCAGTAAGTCATGAAGAGGAGTCAACAGAACGAGTATGTAACTTGGGTGGAGAGAAATCTGCATGCGAAACGATGGAGAGGGAATATTTACGTGACTTCCAACATGTAATATGAATGCTGAAAGGTATCGTTCATTGTGAAATGCAACGGAAGTTCCCACGAACATCCTCCAATTCTATAAAATTGCTATTGAAAAGCTTATGCACGAATAAAAAATACAAACCTTGCCGAAAAATTAACAGAAGTACAGTTTTAAATAACCATCCGCATCCCTCCTTTTGTGTTGAAGACTGGTTGACTGATTGATTTCATTCTTTATGTTGCATGGACAACGCAAGCCATGATGCGCCAAATCCAAAGATACAACTGACCTACCATCAATATACACCTACATGTCTACAACCGATCCTTATTTACAGAACACTTAAGGACGTGTGCTGCAATCTTTAGTCTTTATGACAGCCTCTAGTCTCTGTGGAACACTCTCTACCAATATTTTTTTGTAAATGGTCTCTAATATTTTCTGTCATTCGACTAGATTCAAACCAACAACGAGTTCAGCTCTCTTTTTGGGTGGTCTCAACTCACACACGCATCCAGACACCAATGCACCTGCCTAAGTGTAAAGAACCGTGGGATTAGTTGGACAAAGGCCTAGGAGGGCTTTTTACGAATTTTTCATGAAATTGGGAAAACAAAATTACAGCTAACACTTGAAATAATTAAAAAAAAAAAAGATAAATATGGAAAATACGTATTCTCCATAAATTATCGGTAAGGTTACAGGCATTACTAACAACAGATTATTTTCAAAATGGGTCTTCACTCTTTCTAGTTATATATTTATAAGTTATTTCCACTATCAAGTTATGAAATGCTGTATTTCGTGAAGTTTTTAATGTGCGACTTGAACAGAGACCACGTTCCGCAGTTTTTATATCAAAAATTGTTCCTCGAGTTCCACAGTGCGTGAAAGAGAACTCCCTTTATAAAAAAAAAAAACATTCAGCACAAAAGGAAACCCTGTTTGAGCTTTTTTTCTATATTTATCTACACATAAGGCTAAACAGCGTTTTATGTAGGAGTATTAATTTTGCAACTATGTATTCGTCTTCGTGTCCAGCGTTTGCGCAATGTTCTGTTTTTGTTGAATATAAACACCTCTATACAGCAAGAACGCGGGTTAACAAATGTATGAAGGAAATTGATTTCTCGGAACCATCAGATACATTCCTCACTACCGTAGAGTTTCATCTTTCTTTCGTATCGTGAAAAGAATACCAGGTCACCATCATCATCAATCCACTGCAGGATGAAGGCAACTTTCCAGTTCCTTCTGTTTTGTGCAATGGCCATCCATTTACCACCCACGAACTCGTGAATTTCATCTGTCGATCTCCGTCGTTGTCTTCCAGATTTTCTTCTAGCGCCTCTTGGGTACCATTCTGTTATTTTCTTAGTCCATCTGTCATCATGTCTTCTGGCTATGTGTCCTGCCATTTTAATTTAGTTTTGTACAAGAATGTCCTTTACTTGAGTTTGTTGCAACAGTCTGATTCCCAATATAATTCGTTCCATTCTTCGCTGTGTAGTTTTCAGCTTCTCTTCCATTCTTTTGGTGAGTGCCCAAGTTTCACTTCCATAAGTCATGGTGGGGAGTATACATTGATTCATTATTTTACGTTTCAGATAAACTGGGATATTGCTCTTCAGTATGTGACTATATTTCCTGAATGCTATCCATCCAAAACTTATTCTTCTCTTGACTTCCAGCCATTTATCATTATTACAGCTAATAACTTGTCCCAGATAAGTATATGACTCCACCTTTTCAATTATTGCTCCTTCAATCATTATTTCCCTTTCTGTGGCATACTTGTTCATCATTACTTTTGTTTTTGCGTATTCATCTTTAGTCCAAAATCCTTACTAACTGTGCATAACTGATTAAGAGTTTCCTCTAATTCTTTGGGATCGTGGCTTATGACCACAATGTCATCTGCAAATCGTAAATGGTTTAGGTACTCTCCGTTCACATTACTCCTTTCTGCGACCAGTTTAATCTTCTGAAAGCTTCCTCAAGGGCAGCAGTAAACAACTTCGGAGATATTGTCTCCCCTTTTCGAACTCCTTTCTCAATTTTAAATTTGCTACTGTCTTTGTCTAGTCTAAAAAGGAGGTAGCGTTCTCATATATTTTCTTCAAAATCATAATATATGGGGTATCAATGCCTTGTCTTTCCAGTGCCCGAAACATTGCCTTATGCTGTATGGAGTCAAATATCTTTTCATAATCCACAAATGCCAGGCATAATGGTGTTTTATATTCATTTGCTTTCTCCATTAGCTGTGATATTACGTGAAGGTGATCAATAGTTGAGAATCCTGTCCTAAAGCCAGCTTGCTCTTTTGGTTGATTCTCATCAAGTATTCTTTCTAATCTGTTAGTAATGACCTTGCGAACAACTTGAAGGTGTGGTATAATAAGCTAATTGGTCTATAATTTCCAATTTCTGATTTGTCTCCTTTCTTATGCAGCAAAATTATGATTGCATTATTCCACTGCTTAGGCATCACACCTTTTCTAATGCACTTTGTGAAGAGCCTTGCCAGTTTTTGTGTTATGTCTCTCCCTCCCAATTTTAACAACTCTACAGTAACTTCATTTTCTTTAAGGCATGTTCTTCCTCCTCAGGAAGGATATCGGGTATGTCGTATGTGTTACTAATTTGCGATCTATCTTCCCCACTGCTGACATCATTCCCTCGCTCTTTGTATAATTCTCTATAGTAGTCTTCTGCTATTTGAATTATGCCTCTTCTGCAATTTATAAGTACACCATCTCTATTCTTTAGTTTCAGTATCATTTGTCTTTCTGTGTTACTGCTCATAGCTGCTGATTTAAGTCCTTTGTTTTCCCTTAATGCTTGTTCTACTTTTCTTGTGTTAGATCTCTTTTTGTCCTCTCTGAGCGTCTTTCTAATAGCTTTGCATAACTCAGTATGCTCAGTTTTATCCTTGTCAGCGTTTATCTTCATTTGTCGAATAGCAGGTACTCATGGCAAACTCTGAATAATGAGTTTGCGTTGAGTTTATATCCATATTCTAACAAACGAATTCACAAATTATGAATACTTACTGTAACGTACATAATGAAACAACTGAAGGCAATGTGTATCTAATTTTTTTTTGTAACAGCCGCTTTGCCACTACTTTCTAAACAACCCCTGTGGTATACTGTATTTATAGACATTGCCTATATTAATATAGACGTAATTATGATAAGAACTGCTGTTTTTAACAATGGCTCAATAGAAAATTAATTCTACACGAATGAGAGAGGGGATGTTACCTACTTACTGTTCTCCAACTTGAGAAATCTCAAAACCAGTGCGGATGGTAGCAAAGATCGAGAGCTGCTGAATTTGTAGACCGACGTATGCATTTCCTTAGCAATACATCTCTTGTGACACTGGATTGCACAGACAAATCGCCACCTACGCAGTCAAATCTACAATAAATCAAAGGGTGATTTATTTTCATAAATTCTCTCGCTCGGAAAAAGGGAGCTTTCTGCTCTTATAACGTATTTCAAGCCCAACAGATGCCATCTCCCTCTTTATTTTCTCTCCGCGGTCTGTGGTCACCAGAGGGGTAATGTAGCATCCGAGTTGCACACTAATATCCGACAAATTACTCTCATTTCTAGATTTATAAAAGTATGTTCCCCCAAATCTCAATACGCCCATACTTAAGACATCTATCACTACTTTGCTGACAGCCAACAATTTCTGAAGCTAATCAATCACACGCCAACAACATAAGAAGTAACCAACTTTGTAGTATACATGAGAGAGAGACAGAGTCTGCAATTTTTCATTTCAGAGAGCAACATTTGCAGGGAAAAACAAACAAACCGTGTTTTAATGAAGCACCGAAAAGAAATGAGTACGTTGGTGGTTGATAGCTGTGTTACCCGTCTGGAAAAAAAAGAATTGCGAGCAAAAAGAAATGATAAAAGACAAAAGATGTCTTTGAAGTTGAAGACATCCGACTCGATACATTTCTTTTCCGTTTAAGATGCCGAAAGTAATTGAAAGTCGTAATACGCAGCAGAAAAGTGAATGCAAAAAACAAATCAATGGAAAACTGAGAATACCGGGAGGAAATTAAAATTTAACTCTTAAATGTATTCACACGCACTCCCAAGTGAAATTTCGATGAGAAGTAGAGCTTCAAAGGCACATAATGAATACTGATCAGGATCGCAAGAAACAGTGCAAAAAAAATAAAATCGAATCCAATTCTCAAACCTGGGAAGAAAGAGAGAGATGAAGTGAAAGTGAAAACAGGTGACTGACGATTGGATGAGAAAATTTAACTCAATTTATTTGCTTGAATACGTGAGGCTGCAATATTACCGAGGAAATATTCTACCGAACTTCAGCCAATCTCTGCGATTCACGAGAGAAAATAAATCTTCGTGATCCCCGCGCATTTGGAAGCAGAGAAAGAAACGAACGAGCCGGTGAAGAGAGAACATGCAGAAAGTAAAAGATGTTGGAAAACTTCATGAAAGGCTGCTCTCGATGTGTAAACACGCTGCGCCGGTTGAAAAGCGTACCGACACTGGGGCAAACAGCGGCCAGGTATAGATTGAAGGAAAAATAAAGTTTTAAGGCAACAAAGAACGCGGCCTCCGTATAGAAGAGAGAGAGAGAGAGAGAGAGAGAGAGAGAGAGAGAGAGAGAAAGACCTGACGGTGCTCGCTCGTGCACATGTATTCGTAGTCCAACATTTTACAGAAAGAGAGAGAGTTTTTCGAAAAGTGATGTCAAAAGCTATTCAAATGCTTGTTATCGTGGAACCAGGGGGTGGGGAAAAGGTGTCAATCAAAGGTACGATTGTTTTTCGGAATAAATGGGCCCGAAAGAGAAAATAAGTTCGCATGAAACGGAATACAAAGAAATGTTGGCGATTTGCATTTTGCATTGTAGAGTATTGTGTGCGTGTGTCCTTGAGTTCGGTTTGTGGTTTTGGAAGGGGGGGGGAAATCTGAGTTCCCCGAACTTTGGTAAAACAAATTCTAAGTTCCTGTAACCCAATGGAAAGCCACCTTAAGTATACAGTCAGTGAACGTTTACGTATAAAATGTCAAAATGAGTTATAGTAAGGAAAAAATGCTCATTCACTAGCCTAGATGTACCTGCCCCATGCTCACATTCTGGAATGCGTGAGGGAAGCCTAGTGAGCTACCCCAAAGCGCCTATTGCTTTTCTCCTTTTGTCGAAGCATCGAGAATTTTAACGTATGGAACAGCAAAATGATAGGAAGAGGTCACCATCCATTCATCATCATCCAGATGTGTGCAGTAGTCATGGTCTTTTTCAAAATATGTACGAACTTGCAATTCCATGACATGTCCTGGACTCGATATGGACAATAATAGACGAATAGTGAGTTCTTCCTATGGACAATGACATATAAATAACGAGCTCTTCATAATATACAAGTTCATATGAAGAGCTCATTAAGAGAAAAATTTTAAAATGAATGAAAAAGCGAATGGGAAATAAAAGCTGCAGCTGCAGCTGCTGCGCTAATGGCTTAGTAATATGTCCTGTTAGACATTAAGAGGGGAAACCTCGACCAACTCATTCATTTTTTAATTAAGTAACGTCCTTTCTCTGCACCGAAGTAGAAAGTCCGAGCGTCAATGAACTTCGAGATCTCGGGTCTTGTGCAACGAACGCAAGCGGACACGTTTCAGCGCTCCTTTGTAATGGAGTGTCGGCATAGGACGCCTCCATCTGTAGTCGGAGCATTTGGCCGGAGGGGAACCATTTTCTCTGTTTTGTGGTGCGTGTCACGAGAGGCAGTGGGGCAAGGATAAGAGACGCAGCTGCGCTGTATTTGTATAATTCAGGGCACGATACGAGATGAGTACAAGAGCTGAGAAAACTGAATCATTTTTCTCAAAATATACTGAATGCCACAGATCCTCAGAAACCAAAGGATCATCCTCAGCATCGGATTGGTTACTGACGTTGCTCTTACACTCATCCGTTGGCATTATTCTTATACCTTCGTCGTAACTACCCAATGGAATTATTCTTCATATTCCGTTCAAATTCTAAAGATTGGGGAAAGATCCACAAGATCCTTCGGTGAAACCAAGAATATGCAGATTGCACTACGCAATAAAACTCAATCGAATGTAGTGTTAATTGGGATAACAGTACCGCATGATTAAATCAATGTGGGAGCAATAGGTCAAATAGTCTGTGAATACGTCAACGTACATGGAAAACTTTTGGAGATCCTGACAGTAATTTGGAAGCTGAATTTAAAATTAACCAAGGATTAGATCAAGGAAGAATTCTTTCTGGATTCGTCTTTGCCGTTGCTTTGGAACCTTTTCAGAATGTCAACAATATAATATTATATGCGGATGACCTTAAGGTATTCATACGTTCAAATAAAGACAGAAGAGTTACAAGGTCGAAGCAACAGGATCTTAAAAAATTTAGAAAGCTACCAAAATTACATAAAATCTTCGAATTAATGTACAAAATCAGCGCAAATGAAATCAGTAATACTGAGCACATGTAAAACTGTTAAACGGGTGAAGAGAGAGAGACAGCATAAAGACCAGAGACCCATAGGTGGAGTAAACTCATATTCGAGAAGCACATTATAGAATAATTTAAAAGAAATATGTACTTGTATAAAGCTTGGAGGACAATCGAACAAGAAATTACAGGAATTTCAAAACCCAGCTAGTAATTCCATGCTTTACAAGCTGCTTGTACCCAATTACGATGTACAGTGTCCCAAACCAACCAAATTAATAAAAAGAAAGCTACTGAATATTGGGCCCTCGTGGGGCCTTCTTCCCCACACCTTGATGAAAACAGCTGAGTTCGAATTCCGTCAATGATACGAGGAATTTGAGTTTTTTTTTTTTTTTTTAAACGTGAATTATTCTGTCTCAGGCGAGGGTAGCAAATGACTGAAAGAATAATGTTAGAAAATAAAATAGTTTAGTAATATATAATGTTCAATAGAATATACACTCGATGGCCAAAAAATAAAAACCTTTTGCAATTAGCGTTAACAGATAAACATGTGGTATGCAAAGGTAAGTTGCCTTGTTGTAGTAAGATCACAAGTTCTTTGGAATTCGATAAATAATATACGCTTTGTTGGCCGGAGTTGATCTGGTTATGGGGAAGACAAATAATTTTTCCGGTTTTCAGAAAGATGTTATTGTTGGAGCATGTTTAGCGAGAACCACAATTTAAAAAACAAAGGAACTCACTGGTGTGCCAAAGCGACCATCTCAAAAGTATACAATGAATGGAAGACGAATGAAGAATTCAGATCTAAGAGGAAGAAATGTGGCTGAAATTCGGCACTCTAAGAACGAGACCACAAGAATTTAAATCGAATTGTGAAATCGAAAATAGAAGAGTGTGCAGCAAATGATTAAAAAATTGAATTAGGGCAAAAAAAGACCCATTTCCAAGAGAACTCTAGGCTGGGGTTGAAGAGTCTCGGATTTATTAGTCGTAAGAAAAATCGAAAGATCCCACTGGAGTGGTGACTAACTCCAAGACTGGACTTTTGAACAGTGAAAAATTATCATGTGGGCTGACCAGTCTCGATTTACATTTTTTCACCAGTGGTAGGGAGAAAGTGTGGCGTGAACCTCATGAAGCCATACATCAGACTATCTAGTGTCCATCACTCAAGCGGCTGGAACTGCTAACAAAATTTACCCCCAGGTGCTCACATTTGGTAAGTATGGGCTTGGCACACCCAGGGTCCTGAGCTGGATATCATCATTCTTCTTTTTCTTGGTGATTCCCTTCTACTTTTTTCTCTCTCTCTCTCTCTCTCTCTCTCTCTCTCTCTCTCTCTCTCTCTCTCTCTGGGTAATTCAGAAATTTTTTTTTTTTTTTCTGCCTGGTGCAGCATAAGCCTCAGACTTCCTTGCGCCATATGGCTAATAATAATAATAATAAAACATATCCCATATGGTATGGGGTATGTTTTGTTTAGTACGGATTAGGTCAGCTCATACCATGAGAAGATCGTATTACCTCCAATGAATATCTTTCTGTCGTATTGGACAAACTTTACCTGCATTGGTTCATTTTTACCATGATTGTGATGGATTCTTTCAAGACGACAACACAACTATGCACCTTGCGAAAATTGTATCTGAATGGTTCGGGAAACATTCCCAAGATTTCCAACGATTACCATGACCACTTAATTCTCCAGATCTGAATCCAACTGAGAATATCTGAATTACATTAGAAAGGGCAGTTCGGCTTCACAGTTCTAGATCTACTGACAATAGCAAAGCAGCTGATCGAAGAATGGTGAAATCTGGAGCTAGACTCCCATAGAAATCCATGTAACAACGTGTATGGGCTGTAATTCGGACAAAAGGTATTGAATATTGAACTTCTGGATATTGAATAAAGGTTTCTAAAGTTTTCACCCGTGAGTGTAATTCATAACTTTTTTCATATAATGTATAATATAATAAAATGTGATTGATTAATAATGTACCAAAACTCTGACCCCTTCTAGCCTTCACAGCTGTTAATAAAAATCAATTTCTGTAATAAAAACAAAAACAGCCACGCTTCACAGACAAATAAACATTCAGAAGCTTTTATTTTTATATGCAAGATTATTTTAACACAAACTCGTCCACAAGTTACTGATTCGTAAATCACGGTAGGGCAGATGAATAGACATAAGACTTGGGGTCTGTGACTGGAACAGTGCTGACTCACGGGGATTATGGAGATTACAGTTCCAGCACTGCTAGAATCCCCAAATGAGTTGGAAGTTGGAAAGTATAAAATTTTCTTATTTAACTTTAGCTATTACTGGACTTAAACCGCATCGGATCAGAGCTTCTGCGGAAGAACAAAACAGTGAAAAATCCACACATGGATCCAGACGGTATATTGCGCTACCTGCTGAGAAGCAAACGGCTGTATTTTCCAAACTACTTTCGTCGCAGTTCGCATGCTGAGCAGTAACGACACCCTCTCAACTTCGAAATCTCTCGCTGCACGTAGCCACGAGTCAGACATATACAGCTAAGTGCTGTGCTTGGTACGTTGAACTTTCCAGTGATTTTATTAAAGGGTTAGAGAAGTCTCAATCAATAGCAGACACTCTTGATTTGCTATTTTGACGTATAGATTTTTCCTCTACTTTTCTTCCATATTCAGAACTGTACTTGGAGTTCTTAAGATCAAGATTAAAAAACAAAAATAAACAATTTCCTTTTCCTTAGACTATGTTACCATAAGTTAGAGTTGCTTCACTTTACCAATTCCATTAAATCCTTCATAAAAACCTTGTTCTTCTTCAGTTTTTAATGATGTGTCTTAAAGCCGCAGTGTCAAGAGCTAACGGTCCTGACATTGAGGTATTCGTTTTAAATTTATTTCAAAGTTCATTAATTCAATTTAAACAAAAATTACCCTTCCCTTATGTCTTCTGCAAGTTGGAAGACAATAAAAATACACGACTGTACACGTCTACTTGTACGAAACAAGTAATTTGGCACAGGGCTTCAAAAAGTATTAAGTCTACTTATGAAGATATATATATCGAAGCCATTTTATGAATTGGAAATAGATGCTGGTGAGGACGGATTTAAAAATAATTATTTTCCCGAAGTCGTAAAACCATAATCCGTGTTAACAATAAAGATTGCTAAGCCTGCAAACACCCATAAAGCTTGTCCTAAATCTCGTTGCACTAACAAGGCCATGCTTATAATTTTGTTGCTGCAGTAAAAAATTCTCGAGCAAATCTAATAATAACACGAAGTTTGGGTTCTTTTGAACTACAGAAAAGTAATAAACAAAAACACAAAAACAAACAACTGTTCGCGTCCAATTAAAATGGAGTTAAAATTCGTTTCAGTTCTACCTGGAAATATTATTCAAGTCTGGGTTTGCTCGAGCGTGTTTTTGTAAATATCTGTTGTGGTTTTTCCGTTTCAGCAATTAAAGAAAAAATAATAACTTATGAAACATGTCACGGATCACGAGTTAAAAATTGTAGGAAAAAAATACAAGAAAATACAAAACAGAAAACAGATCAACCTCTACTTTTTTTCTTTTTTTTTTTTTTTTGTCAGAAAGAAGATTTCTGATCCGTAAACTTGGAAATCTGCAGACAGCAATTAAATGATGCATTTAGCATCATTTAATTCAATTCAATTTAATTTAATTCAATCCCAATAAGATGGTCACCTATGTGACCATCTTATTGGGATTGAATAAATCCCACATTTCATAATGAAGTGCCGAAATCCATTCATGTTGGAGATATCACTCCACATTTTCAATTCTACTCTGATTCAATAGGCTTTCTCCGACAAATGGAACAGCGGTCTCGCGGTAGCTCTTTTTCAGCCAGCTCTGAAGCTCTGATAAAAGCATTTCAACTGATCGCAATTGAAACAACTTTACTCTTTTTAACAAAAATGGAACTTTCGACTTGGCTGACCAGCTCCTGGCTCAAGTTCCAATGCAATTCCATTCTGCTTTACCTCACAGATCAACCACTTAAAACGTCCTTCCAGTTCAGAATATCATTCTAAACACTTACATCGAAGCTGTACTGGGCAGTCTAAGTATCTCTGCCTTTCTCTTTCTTCTAAAATCGCTTCTTCGAAATCCATGGTGACGTATTCTGGTTTATCCAAACTCTACTACATACCAGAATCTGCTGAATAAAGATACGCGACATTCAACCCAAAATCCACGCTAGTATGCCTCAAGGCATCTTCTATCTGGGACACTGTTCACTGCTGTCCTAATACCTTTCATCCTTCATAGACACGTCTACACAAGTGACATTAAGCTTCTAACCTTGATCAACCCATCCCCACTCTTTTATTCCATCACTAGTGCCATAAAGTACCTAGAGTTCTTCGAACTAAACTTAAACCAAAGCAAAATTTGCGTCCATGGTCTTTTCCTTCAGGAAATTCTCATCCATCGTCCAACCCATCCTAATAATAACAGTGATACCATCAATCATCTACAAAGACCTCCGAATCATCTGAGATTCCGGAGTTTTGGCTCTTAACAGAGTTGCTGCTCTGTCGAGCTCACTTCTTTTCCACCCCTTGTGGGTAGGAAGATGATATTATCGACTGTGCTACCCACGAGGACCCTAGAACGCAATAGCAACCTCCTAGCGCTTGACCGTACTGTCCCAGTACGGTCAAGTATGGAAATAAACAGATAATAATAATGGTTTTAATTCAGAAGGATTAGACCTAGTCCAGTCAGGAAGTACATAGTACATATATTTCGTTGCTCCGTTTTAGTCCCAATACCTCTCCCTTCTTCAATGCTTCCCTGCGCTCCCGGTATTACCAACACCGATCAGCTAGTAGAACCAGCCTCAATTTAAATTGGATCCTTGCACAGTCATTACTGACTCCTCATGAGCAGAAGACAAACTGAACCTAACTTTTCTGAGCAGCAGATGCCAGAAGATGGTACTAAATACAATGCATGAGCTAGTGACTAACCCTGAGTCCCTAAATAACGTGCACTCTTTATGTGACATGTTCTGATTATTATTTTTATAATATTTATTTTTTAATGTTAATTCCATTGTCTCATTTTTTTACTGATTAGAATCTTCGAAACAATCTTGTATATTATGATAACCGAGTGGGAAGGCTACGCAATATTTAAGAACTCATATCATGACGGCGCATTAATACCTAATAAGACCAGAGTCCTATGAAGTCGGCTATACCAGTTTAAAGAATATTGTACAAAGTGCTGAAGATGCACAAGTAAGCCATAACGTATTTGAGCACTTTCTTTACAGTTTTTGCGAAACGAATTTTCAAAAAAAAGAATCTAATTGTGTTGTGAACTATGTACACTCTATGGTTCTGTTATTTTTCTGTTTATTCAGTCGAAAAACACGATTCTCGGAGAAAACCTGTACCATCCTCGCCCGACTAATTCGACACAGTGTCAAAAATACCATAAAAATGCCTCAAGTGTAGGAGGTTCTCGAACCGAGACCCTTCCCACACTTGTGGAAGGGCGGTGATCACAATTATTATGCAAGTCGCGAGAGCTACAAAGAACAACAGTCCAACGTTAAAACCTCTGAAGATCGCGATTTTAGTTTCTTGAAGTGATTACATGCGGGTCTGTCTCCAGCTGAATGGCACAACTGTGTGTATTGACATCACCAATAAAACTCGGCGGACTTCGTCTAAACACCCGGAAGAAAATCTTGACTTTCCAAGATAAACACGTGTTTTTCCAGAAAATATGTAAACATACTAAAAAACACAGATTCAGACACGATTGTAAGGAGCACACGCATCCACACACGATTGGAACTTACAATCTTCAAGGCGGACTCTCGATTTTGAAATAAATAGGGAGAGGCTACTGTTGAAACGATTTCAATTTTAATATTGACGATTCATGGCCTAAAAAAAAATTCACATCCTGAAGCAAACAGCCAGACTTCACCCTCTGCTGGTTCGCAGTTTGATAAATATTTCTGGTCTAGTTATTGTAAGATAATTAATTGTGGTTATTATCGTTTGCCTAAAGGACACTACAGCAATACTGAAGCAAAATTGGGTGAAAATCTTGCAGCCAACCAAGTAGCCGCATTAGACAGGCTTGATTTGTTATTTGTGGCACCAAATGACGAATTCTTCGACAATGTTTATACAGTATAAATGGCGTACGATCACTCACGTGGAAAAGAAAAAAAAAAAGGTACAGATCTTAAATCTGTTGCTTTTCTACTTCAAAGTTTAATCAGACCGAAGTGGACAATTTGCTTCTTTGAACTGCGTGGTTTAAAAATTCGACAAACGAAGACGTATTTGCGAAATCTAAATGAACACTGAGTAAGTAATCCACGGCCCACTGACTGCAGCTAACCTTGGCTATGCGCCTTGCTTAGTACATTTGATATCAGACAATGATGTGAGCCCAGCTGTATGTGATAAGATCGCTAATTACTGTGCATTTCCTTTGAGGACTTTGTTTGATTCTGTTTACGAGTTGAGTGCCATTCGAATTTTAACTACACAAGGAAAAGTTAGATTCAGCCAGCAAGCACAAGTTTGTCATCTTCCTGAATATCAAAAAGAAAGTAACTCGTCACAAGACTTGAATACTTCCGGCTCGATTCGTTGAAAATGTTTCATTCTCTGGAATTCATTAAAAATATTGTGATGCAACAGGATATTTTAAAAACAATATTCGTGCTGGACAAATTATACAAGAAAGCAAAGTTAAAAACATCATCAGCTTGGAAAAACATAAAAATGGGACTGAGCGTGATTTACTTTTATACCACATCTATACTACATAAAGGGATAATTCGTGTTTTCTCACTGAGAGATCATAAAAAGGCAAACTGATAAAAGTGCAGCAGTTTGCAAAATAATAGAAGGCAGTATGCAAATACATTGTGTTTGGAGGAAAAAGTTCCGTGATCATAAATACTTCCGTTAGTGTAAAAAGGAATCTTGTGGGCTTTATTTATACTATGGCCGAAGGGGCCGGGTAAATAAAGTCCACCAGAGAATGAATTCATCTAACCATCTACAATATGTCTGTAAATGTCATGTGTTCTTTGCTCGGTTGGCCCGTTTGGCTGAACAAACAACACGAGTTTAGGGGGGGGGGACTTGCTATTCTCGCCTGAGACCGATTAATTTACCCAGGGTATGAAAAAAAAAGCCCGTAAAAGTTGCCCGCATCATTGACTGGATTCGAACTCGGGCCTTTTCCACCCATTCTAGGAAGGACGGTGATTACAACCACTGTGCTATCGCAAAGACTGGGAAGGTTAACCAGGCAAACCAACCATAAAATAAACAATTTATAGATCTGATATAGTAATATATTAAAATTTGCCTCAATGATCTTATTAGCCTCGGCAAATTCTAGAAAACCAGATCTTTATCGACTAGGGACTTCATGTACCCATAAATCTGATATAAGGTTTAAGGATCACTTTCCTATACCTCACAGCACTGACACTTGTGTCTTGACGATGTGCAGCCCCGAGTACGGGGCTGCACCTCGTCAAGACACAAGTGTTTTTCTAGACCCGATCAGATTACTCCCAGACGACCTCCTCCATTGCAGCCCTTTCCCCAATGGTTACCTGTTAGTTTATAGTACTTTCTCTAGAGATAAAGATAAGTCTACAATTGGATTGTACTGTACATTGAATCTACGTTCTCTGATGAGTTTACTGAAATTGACTCACTTCCATCTTACCGACCGCTCCCCACCTCAATGAATCACTCCTACAGGATGTAAGCAACTGGACCATGAAACATTGGTGTCCCTGCGCAATCGAACTCACAAACATGGTGTCCCTGCACAATCGAACTAAGTGACTCACGGTAAAAGAGTTCCATTTAAAACCACCCATATTTATATCAGAGAAATATGTAGATTGTTCATTTGAATCTACAACAGTTACTTGATTCCTGTGCACAATTTCAGTTCGATTTAAAAAGGGTAATTATGTGAACGCGACTATAACAGCTTTGGGCCACCAATGTACTTTTACGAGTCTCAATGATAGCATCTAAACTGCATTGCTTAGATGGCTTCAATTGAAACTCGCAACTCTTGCCATGCAGCACGCGTCAACTGCTCAGTGACCGTTCCACTTCGATTAAATGTTGTGTTTGCTAAAACCTATTATGTTAAAAGGTAAATGAAATTACGTATTCACAGTGGTGGGAAATAATCCATCGGTATTATTCTTCAGGAAAAAACAAAAATTTTGATGAAATGGACTTTCAACAAGAAGTGAATCTACAGCATTTGGAAATCCCCACTACCAAGTAGCACTTTATAAAAAAGTAGTTTAACGATTATGAAGATCACTGAACCTTATCTTTGCAAATTAACATCTTCTGAGCGATAGCCCTTACTTTAGTTAAAAAAACTACCTGACTTAATTGGCTGTTTCGCTTAGTTGAAACTCCTCAGATATGTTAAACATCTGCGAGCCCATTAAATGTAGAGATAAACAGGATGCACTTTGTAATGATAGTCAGTCATATTCAGTCCTTTTAGGAATTGCTCAGCTTGATCCTCAATGAGGACGACGACACCTTTTTTGCAGTCAAAAACAAAGCTTAAATGGCATTGTACTTTACAGCATACATTATAAATTGTAACAGGGGTGCTTAACCTGTGGTGCATGCGGCACTTATGACGCATCCCCCAGTAGCCTGTTATTAAAGTAGCAGACTTTCATTTTATTTGTTTGACTAATCGTGATGTAAGAAAGTGTGAAAAGTGAATTAAGGTGTCTGATAAGCAACTTCCTATTTTTATTTGTTGTAGTTACAGAAGTGCAGCACGTGCAGGAAGAGTTTGCAGATGTTTAATGCCATCGGACGGTTAGATCAATTCTTCAGTGTTTCCCAACTGTTAAATTTTCGGACACTGCAGGGGCAGAATCTACTTTTGATGGCGTGAATGTCCTTCTAGGAATTCTAAAACACGCTTTCCACCTAAATGGCAACCTGCTGGCATTTCTTCAACCCGCATGCAAAGGTCAGGTCACCTTCCTTATAACAAACTTTCCTTCTAGCAGCATAACTGTTAGCACGCCACAAGGCGTCCTTTCAGAGACATCTCTTCTAATTTCCCCATTCCAAATTTGAGAGATGATGTCGCCACGCGCGGATGGCATAAAGCTCTTAACGCGAGTAAAATCAACTGACAATCTAGCAACCGCACTGAGACAGGTCAAAGAGAAGAATGGCTTAGCTGAATATTTAAGGTAGTTTGATCTCTCTCTCTATCTTAACCCCCCCCCCCATTTGTTTTTTTTTTCCAAAACAGAATTCTATAATTCTCCAACCTTCCCTTGAAAATTACCTAATTCTGTTGGTGTCTAGTTATAATGACCTTGGTGTCATTTACCATGTGAAACACAGCTGCAGTTGCCTGTGAGCTTAGCACAGTCGGTAGGATCGCCGTCCTCCCACATTGGGTGGTAAAGACCAGAGTTCGATAACACTGGTTATAATCACTGTCCTCCCTACACCGGGTGGAAAAGGCCAGGGTTAGAATCCGGACCTTCTGGTGCCCATAAAAGCTCCTCGAGCTTTTATGGGCAATGACGCGAGTAAGTTTTAGAGGACTTCTCCCCCACCCTACTCCGTGACTGAGTTACTCGGTCGCAAGTGAAAATAGAAGATTCCCCGCTCTCAAGTTTTTCATCCAGAAAAACATGCAAACTGACCAGAGAACACGCGCAATTTACAGACATAATACACAAGTAAATGAGGTAATTTTCCGCTCGTTCTAAATATGACAGTCCCTCCCCCTTCCCCTTCAGCTCGTAGATCAATTCCAAATGGCCTTAGTATTCCAGTAACAGGCAGTCTTTAAAATTCGGAGAGAGTTTTCTTCAATCTAAAGCACTTCCAATGATTCATTCACTCCTAAGCCTCACAACCAGCTCGAACACTATCTTTATGCTGATTCACCATTTAGCATGGTCTTTTACTCCCAGAAACTCAGGTTTTTCGTCCAGCAAACAGAAAATCGACCACAGACACGCAATTTACAGACAGTAAACGTGGAACAATATGGTTTGTTGTGATGTTCCTAAAATCCTACTACAACAGCAACATCAGCATTTAGCTGAATGGTACAGTTGTGATGACATTTTAAAAATTACGTTTGTGGTGTGAATGTGAGCTTAGCCTCTTAACGCTGCTGTGAAACACATCACACGCCACTTTAACACAATACAAACGAATAAAATTCCAGTTTATACTTTGGGGACAGCTGCACAGGAAAAAAAAAAGAAGACTTAACAAGATAGAGAATGCAAGAACATTTCCGTATTTAGCGATCACGTGGGCTTTAACTATATATGGTTAAAGCCCACGATGGTTAAAAGTGATGGTTAACACTTGAAAACAACCCAACCGAACTAAAAATCAGCGCAGGGTTAACCAGCAAATTTATAAGGATTACTTTAAATGGTAAAATTACTAATAAATGTTTAATTTATGCGACCTGATCCATTTCCTTTTTTGTAAGAAGCACCTTTATGTGACAAAGTGAAAGAAAAATCCCAAAAAAATACATTAGGTGGTACAATGAAACAATGGCGCACGATAATAAAAGATTATGCAACACTCATTATAGTAACCGATGGCAGAGTTAAGAGTAGGCGAATGCTTGCGGTCTGGGAGAAGCTAAAGTCAACACTACAGAGAGAGAGAGAGAGAGAGAGAGAGAGAGAGAGAGAGAGAGAGCGAACAAAAACTCTCCAATGTTTCTAAACCCTCTCGAATCCCCTCATAGTTAAGTGCATTAGCTGGCCGTCCGTCCACTTCACACTTCCTAAGACGGAGCACGAGATATCTTCACCGATCGCAAACCTCGTTACCGTAATGCGAGGGCAACCTGGACGCTGCTAAGCCCTCGTGGAATAGAATCTAAAGTTCAGAACGAGTTTTTGAAAGCAGCCAGCCAATATCGCAGCCTCCTACGCCCAACACACCTCCGCACTCAGCCTCATTAAACGGCCACGTCGAAAAACTGGGCGTCACTATAGGAACCCTTCCTCCCTCCCTCCCTCCCTCGCTACCTCCTTTTTTTTTTTTTCTCCTCATTCGCTTTTTTTCACATTATAGTCGCCTTTCTGCCTTCCAGTCGCCGACGGCAGGGGAGAATGGTCACGTATTTTGCTTGTGCCTGGCGCGTGCCATGTTCTGAATAAATGCTTCGCTATGGATGGCCAGCGAGTCGGTTTCTGAGAGAATTTAATGACCGGAAAAGGCATTTCCCCTTATTTCATTGCATGTCAAGATTCATGAAGCGGTGGAAGAAAATTGGATTTTTTAGCTAAACCATCAGGGAGGAGAGTGGGGGGGGGGCGCAGAATGCAATTTATCCCGTTCAACTGAAAGGCAATAAAACATTGGAAAGCCCGATCAAGGATTGAAGTAGAGGTAATTGATGCCTGTGACCGCAATGCAGTTGAGACCTTTTTCTCAGAAACAACTACATCGTAAATATGAATATTTCATACGGAAGTGCCTTTAGAAGCTCTTCCGGCTTCCAGAAGTTGTGACGTCACTGCGATGCGATTTAGAAACCGAAAACTGATTTCAAACGCCTGTGTATATATCGAGTTACAAACGCATAAAAACTTAACTACAGATTCTGATTCTAACAGCTTCGCTTACAAGCAGTAAAGTTTCAGTAAACAGTCTGATGATCTAAATATTCATATATTTAATATATGGATTTACCTATATTAAATAAAAATATAACTTTTAGTTAAACCTTCATATTTTTGTTACGTAATTTATTCAAATTACAGTGAAATAAACCGAACGCCATCTGGTGATGCATGACTGGTTCGGCAGCTACTCAACATGATAACTTACTTTCCCCGGGGTGTTCCATTAGCCCGATATGTTTTAAAACAGGAGAGAACTTCCTGTTTTGTGGAAATGATAGACTATTATTCCTTCCTTATAAGAAGTCATGCGCCACGAGATGACGTCATGTTCTGATTCGCTACATTCTGCGCATCTTTCGATAAAATGCAAATAGCTAAGTAAAAGCGTGAAGGACTCACCAATATTGCTTAATAGCTTTATTATCAGCTCTCGATTGTTTTAACTTCACGGTTATGTAGCGCATTAAAAATCCCAAAATAACTATTTAAATATAGCGAGGTTCCACTGCAGTTGGCAATGAAATTATCACCTAGTTACTTAATGTGAGTAATAATATACATGATTCAGCTTAGGTTACATAAAGTTACAAATTTTGTTCAGGCCACTGCTCAGATTTTTCAAGAGACTACAAATTCTTGTTCTTTACTCACTTGGGTGGTCCAATTTTTTTTTTATAATGCACAAATCCACTGTGGTTCCAACCTTAGATCCTTAAAGACACTCATTAGAATGTCTTTAAGAGAAGAATGACTTTTCTCAAGACTACATTCGTCCTTCGTCCAACAGGCGAAGGACGAATTTGTGCTTTCGATGTCCCCCTCAACCCAGAAGGGCCCGAGTTGAGCGGTTGTAGTCCCGACACCATGGAACAAGTAAACTTTCATTTCACCCATCATTTTCAGTATATTCTAAATTATGTATCCCTTAGTTCCTTTTCTAAAATTTAACCTCATTTTAATCTGCTCATGCGTTGTAATTATGGGATAGCCTTTCACTATTTTAAGTTTGAAAGTATTTTTATCCTCACCACAGGCGCTATCTTTGGATATTTACATTCCGTTCGTGCGTTTTCCATTTCATTTTTTTGCGGTTTCGCTGGTCAGGACTGTTTTAGCTTTCTTGGTAGCGCAGTGAAGGTGCTACAGCAGCTCAATCAGTCTTCTGAGTCTCGGAATTTATCGAAACACTACTTTCGCCCTTCGCCAGCTGGAGTAACTTGTACCTCCCCTTGAATAGATGGGACATTGGCTGCCGAATTTCTCTTCTGTTCTTTTCCGGGTATTTCCATTTATTCTTCATTTCACTCTGTCTGAATTTTCGTTTCAGTTTGTGACAGCTTCAGCTAGTCAAGCAAACAGTCCCACTGGCGTTATACAGCTTTCAATTGTGAAAAATTGTCTTCCATTCATTCTTGCGTTTTATTTTTGGAAGCCAGCAAAAGGACCGTCTCACTAGTTTTTAGCATTTTCCAGGAAAGCTTTTCTGTGTGGGTACTTCTGAAGTCTAGTCTAATTGGAGGAACCGATTTTCGAACGATTTTGAGTGGAACTACCGTAAGCTGTTGTGTGGAGATCAACGGTTACTATACTGTATGTCTGGCCAACTTCCCAACGTCCAGCTATCTCTTGTAATAGGAATCTGTCCGCGCGCTTATAACGTTTCATTTCTCTATTTCCAAAACCTCTGGCTAATAGCAACGAATGTCTGAGACATTTCAATTCATTTATTGCTGGATCAATAATAATCGGCAGGTCGCAGTCTGCTTATGGCATGATACACCATCATGGTTCTGGCTGTCGACCCTCTTATTATCATTTCTTTTTCATTCTCTTTAGCTGGTTTTTTTTTTTTTTTTTTTTCCCTTCTGCCTTAGCACTCTTTCACACGGATAAATTTTTCAATTCACTATTATCTATTAGATATTACTTTCATTATTACCACTATCCTTCACTATTTAACACTACCCTCCATTTCTATACTTTACCCGAGGCAAGATCGAATGGGTCTGAACAATAAACATACATCAATACACTGTCACTACAGAGTGACTGCCCTTTCCTATTTGTCTAAACCTACAATTTCACGAGTATTCAAATTTGTTTATAATGTCTTTCATTTTATTTACCCAAAGTCTTTTCCTGGAGTTCCTTTACTTCCAATTCTGCACTCAAGCTGTTCCGTCTGATGTACCTAAGACACATTTTCTTAGGTCAAGCACAGGTTTATGTCCGGCAATGACTTTATGTAAACCGCCGCTATATCCGACGTCCTACATTTTACACCCATTGGCATTTCTAAGAGGCAGTACCTAGCTGTTCCTAATAGCATTGGGAAGTGGTTCGAGAAAGTATTCTTCTACGTTCCTCTTTTTAAAGTTTCAACTCGCCGTTTCCGTTCTTTGTCTGGTTTTTTTCCCTTTTACGGAAATCTAAATGTTTCCCTAAAAGTATATTTCAATATACCAGCATAATAATAATAATAAATTCCCATTTCTGTCCTGTTATAAAAAAATAATACATACATACACTGAATCATGACCACCTACCTAATACTTCGTAGGTCTTCCTTTTGCCCACAGTATAGGAGTTATCCGACATGGCATTGATTCAACAAGGTGTCGGAAGCGTTTGGAAGGTATGGCCAACAAGCTGTGTGTGTAATGCGGTCAGCAATGCAGGTATGGAGGTGATTGGTGTATCCAGACGCCTGATATGCCTTTCCATAGTGTCCCACAAGTGCTCTATGAGATTGATATCGGTGGAGTTCGGAGGCCAGTCGATATGCTGGAACTCAGAACTGTGTTCCTCAAACATTCCTGAACAACAAGTGCCCAGCTGCTCGACGCATCGTCATCTTGGAAGACACCATCACCATTCGGGAAAAAGTGTAACATAGCGGGGTGTACACAGTCAGCATGCAGTTGACGATAGCGGAGACCACTGATACGTTGTTCCACATGCACCAGGGGTCCAAGTTGCTGCTAGTGAAACATGCCCCACACCATACAACTGCCTCCACCGGCCTGCACTTTTGATACCATGCGTGGTGGATGAAGAGCCTCATGTTGTTGACGCGAAATCCGTACACGACCATCCACGGTGTGGAGTAAATAACGTGACTCATCCGACCAGCACACTTTCTTTCAGTCTTCTAACGTCCAACTTGCATGCTCTTTGCACACCAGGCGAGTCTTTTATGCCGATGAACCTTGGTTAGGAGAGGATGCTGTAGGGATCGTCTGCTGGTATAGTCCATACGTGCGAGAGTGCGTCATGCCAGATATTGTTCTGGGTTGGCCCATGCTGTATTGGGTAGTCAACTCTTCAACAGTGCTGCGCCTGTACGAGTCGTCGGACCCGGCGCTCACCTCTAACTTCAACCTTTCGTTGACCTTTGCTGTTTTGCCGTCATGTCGTTGTTTGACCATTTTGACACCAGTCCCGGTACACTTTAACTACGGCGGCTCTCGAACACCCCACCAGTTCAGCCGTTTGGGAAATCGAAGCACTAGCTCGTCGAACACCCACAATCTGTTTCATAGAGGTTGTCATAATTCAGTGATCACTCAATGTATAAGATCAGAATTCTTGCAGCTTACTTGGCTTAACTACGCGCATACTTTCATTGTGTACGTATGGCTAGTTTTTGTCTCGTAAGCGACGACAATTTTCTTAGAAGTCCGGCAAGCCTAAGCAATCTATTCCAGTCCTTCTTCATTACCTTTTCTCCATCTTTCCTGCTTTCTTTCGCCGTATCTTAGCACGAGACACAATAAGTGATAAATTGCATTTTTCAGTTATCGTGTGTGGAATTCATTTGTACACAAAGATTACCTTTGACCTTATCACTACCGCAGTGATGAACGACAATGGTCATTACGACGTAATAAATGTACGAAGCACGGAATAATGAACATTTGGCGGGTCCAGAAATAATCATTCGTTGACATGCGCAACAAATTAATCTCTCCGATGACCGTTCTTTTGACACTGGGTGATTTGCTTTGTAATGTCAGCGCATTGATAACGATAAAAACTATTAGCAGTTCACAGTTGGGCATAATGATGCGAATGAACCGGCTACGCTTTATTAAAATTAAATATTTCGATTTCCGTCTTTGTATAATGAATTTAATAGCTCTCTGATGAACCCTAATTACCAACTTTATGAATTATTAGTGAAATCGCAGTATCGAGTTTCTGAGTAGTTTAATTGTGCGAACCAGCAGGTGGCGCTACTTGTATTAAATTACTTTAAACGCGTATTGTTTGTAGACGCGTTGCATATCCTGCAACTATTAAACAAAACTGTTCGTACCAGTGAAGAATTGCTGTCCTGTGGACATTCCATATTGCCAAACTATCCTTTATGTCACGTATGCTTTTGCATTCAAATAACCACCACTTCCCGGAAAGTATTTTGCAATGAAATTCTGACGCGATCAATCAGTCTTGCGTTCAGGGATCGTCCCAAATGTCCATTAATTTTCTCGACGATATGCTCGGAATACGGAACAAGTTTTTCGAAATCATTGCGCTCATTTATAGCGCGATTTATTCTCGTGATGCGTATACGTTTTATCAATATCTTGTGTCGTTTAAGACGAGGAAAGAAATAGAAAGGAAAATGAGTATTTCCTGTTCTATCGACGTTCGCTTTCATTGCGTGACCTATCGCTGATGTTTCGTTCGAACCTAAATGCACCGTATTGACGGCATAACAGTTGTGGATATCCGTCAGCATTCTCAAGTGGCTTTTCCAGGAAGTAAGTTTTTATGTTTTTTAAACCAAAGTGACCACAATAGCTTGGGAGTATGCGGAAGTAGGACAAAAATAGAATATTTGACTTACAACATTTCGACTCGATGTCTGTAACTATTGAACTATCATCACCGTGCTTTTTATTACTTATTTATTTTATTTTATTCCGAAAATAAGTCTTAGAACATACACAATGGCTGTCATAACCCAGTGGTCAACCACGAAGGTACATTTGTACACACATTCGAGTTTACCCTGGTTCTAGCTCGCTTGACTGCTAATGCCAGAGGATGGAATAGCACCCATCCTCAAAATTATTCGATACCATTTCCAGGATTCTCAAATTTCGGGGCCTACCACAGCAGGTCTTAGAGTTTACAAAGTGCATCGACCTTATTAAGTTTTTAAACTCCTACTTTGTATTAACGTGTCGGCAGGGATAGAATAGGAATCCATTCTTCTTATAAATTAAGAATTGGTTTTTCTCCTTTTCATACTATTTCTTAGAATTTCTCATTAAGACAACGGAGACGCCTTCGGTTTTAAAAGACCCTAATAGCCTTCCAAAGAATGTAACCCCTAACTAAAGTAAAGTCGGATGTTACAATTACATAACAAAGCGTAGTCCACGGGTGGGATTCATAGTCAAATTAGTCTGCATAATAAAATTCACATTTCCATATCAATGCACTTCTTCCGGACCACTTTTCAGATATAAATTACTGCTCTCAGCTATCAGTAGAGAACATGGAGTAATTTGTATAATGCGCTTGCAGATTGCTTAATATCCCACATTTTGGGTAATTTCGTAAAGAATGGCTTATTTGTCCTTTCTGTCTAGAAGCCGTGCGGGGATGAATACGAATAAAAAGTTACAGTTCAGGAGCAGAACCAAAAGTATGAATATTGCATAATCTTACAAACTTTAGAAGTACCTTTTTGTGAATTCCAAAAAAAAAAAAGTAAAGTAATAAACCGCTGAACACTGAAATTATTAAAAGAAAGATGCCGACTGCTTGAGATGTAATCATTTTCGTTTGGGCGAAAAGTCACCTCCCTTTCAGAGACTCATTATATAAATCATGGCTATTACCTTTCTAACTGTGCCAGTTCTTCAGAAACTAAGGAGAGCTAGTCAGAGTGTATTCCAGATTAGATGAAAGGTAACTGAAGCTTATTAGCTATCGAGATTTTCAAAAATCACTTAATTCATTTTCTGTTAGGCGGATAGCGTGGATGAAATTTCCTTAAGTTGTGTATTTGGGCCTTTTAGAAAGATCCGTTGAATGAAATTTCCTTAGTGGATGAAATTTCCTTAAGTTGTGTATTTGGGCCTTTTAGAAAGATCCGTTGACCCTTCCCAAATTTCATTAAAATCAGACCAATAGAAATACGGCAGCTAGCATTTTTTTCTTTATACATATCACATATGCTACCCACCGTGTATTGCACTGAATGCCATGCACTGGTTAGTGGAATGAATGGGCAATGTGGCAGATGCGCAGAAACTAAAACTTTTGTGTTCGCGCATAAGTCGTTTTTTATTTATTTATTTTTTGGTAAAATCATTAATTATTACTGTTTGTTAATGCGCCTGAAATGTAATTAGTACGAATTCCCAGAATTATAGACACGCAGTGGCACGCGATTCTTAATTTAAAAATGTGATAGCTCCGATTATAAATTGTCAAAACAAATTTACACCTTTTTTATATTTTCGATAATTTACTTTTGACTAAATAGCTTACTGATGTTAACTACGTAAATCAATAAATTATAGAAGTTGATTAATTTTAATTAAATATTTAAAATTAAAAAAAAAATACTAAAAATCCACATCCTCTTGACATCAGTGGTGCAAATCAAATTTTGACGTGTTAATATTGTGCCGGTTAATTTTATTTAATTAAACAGATGTGGTAAACAAAAATATAATTAAGAAAGTATTTACTATATTTTAAAACACAAATTTTCTAAAATTTCAAGAGATTAACGATCTCTCTTAGTGCTCAAATAGAAGACTGCGCTCTAACTATAAAAATCTCAACGCGTTGTAAGCTGCGTGTAAGTCAGACTAAAGAAGTATTCCTCGAGGCGTTTCTCTCAGTAGCTACCCACGTGGAAACGATAACATATGCCACATCCTCTTGACAACATCCAACTAACGAACCGTTTATAGAAACTTCACATCAAAGAAATAATTTTATCGATTAATTATTTTTCGGTCGAGAACAAAATGAACTTTCCCATCGTTATCTGATCGTAGATCATCAGTCCACATTTAAATCATTAAGGCGCGCCTAGTTTAACATGCGTGAGGACTCACGCGAGGGTTCATTAATGAGGACTGTTTTCTTTTTCCAGGAGCGTTACAGCTCTCTGTCAAAAGATGCCACAAGGACGAAGTGTTCCGTTTTGCTTTGGGGATGAAGTCTTCGTTGCCTGATTAGCAAACTTAATTCGAGAAGAAGAAGAAGCAGAATCTGTCTCTGTTGTAGCCAATGTACCATTCGTAATCGATCATTTCTTCGATCTGTTGAAGTCCTCATTAGAAGATAGGTCCAGTCTTAATTATTTTGCTTAGAGAAATTTGACAGATGTTGGCGCCTGTTGTCCTGGGCGACCCCTTGTGTGACACAATACCCTGAATTATTACGTTACACTCCAGAATTAAAAAAACATTCATTTTGAGTCGCTTACCAGAAGGAAGACAGACGTAAATGGCATTCGCAGCCATCAACTGAAAGCTTCCTTAAGGAATACTTAAGTCCAAATGGCAAGATCGGCAACCCTTATAAAGTGGCAGTGGCTGAAAGCACAGGTGAAGTCCATCTTCCGAGTGTACATATTAGGAGGCTTCGACATTTGAAAAGAATCGTGAGCAAAAAGGCCGCTAAATTTGAAATGGATGAAACCACATTCGGACACTGCGCTAAGGAGTGCTTTGAAAGGCTGCCAGTTGAAGGTAAAGCAAAAAATGTCCAAGGATAGCGAGAGGAGGCGTTTGCGAGAATGTCCACAGTCACTATTTCTAGAGATCTCATCAATGCCATAAATTCCTTGCCTACCAAATCTACGATCGGCCCTGACGGGTTTTCTATCTTTATTTTAAAAATATGCAGTGCCTATTTTGTTGATGTGCTGTTGCACATTTTTCAAAACATCCTGAAAGATGGAGTCCTTCCCCCATAGATGGAATCACTACTTTGTGCGACCGGTGCCAAAAGGTGGGCCAGATTTCTCTGGGGGCCCACTCCAGAGAGGGGAAAAAAAAATAAATAAAAAAAATAAAATAAAAAAAATAAATAAATAAAATAAAAATTAAACTAAAAACAGAAACAAAATGTATTTCCCGTGGTGCAAAAAAATAAAATAAATAAATAAATAATAATAATAAATAAATAATAAATAAAAAATTTAAAAAATAATAAAAAATAATTAAATAAATAATTAAATAAAATAAGAAAAATAAAATAAATTCCCTGTGATGAAAAAAAAAAAAGGGAGAGCTGTCTGGCACCAATGATAGTCCACATCCCAGTTGTCAGAACAGAGCACGAGTTAAAAAAAAAAAAATGAAGCTAAGTAAATGAAAAAAAAAAAATACTAATAATAATAATAATTACAGAATAATTAAATAATTTTAATCCCACTGTGAAGAGGAAGATGTAAGTCGGGGTGCCAGCAGAGAGAGAGTAAGAGAAAAAAAAAATGTGAGAGTGGTTATCTATCCTGCACAGAGGGAGAAAGAAGAAAAGGTGAGCCAAGGCTGCTCCTAGTTCCAGGGCAGGACCCGGAAACAGTGCAGAATGCAGGTTTGAGGAAAAATAAAAAAGAATAAATAAATAATTTTAATCCCACACCCTGGCTACAGCGAAGAGAAAGATGTAAATCGGGTGCCAGCAGAGAGAGAATGAAAAAAAAATAAATAAATAATAATAATAATAAAAAAATGGGAAAGTGGTTATCTATCCTGCACAGAGTGGGAAAGAAGAAAAGGTGAGCCAAAGCTGCTCCTAGTTCCAGGGCAGGACCCGGAAACAATGCAGAAAACGGAGGTTAGAAAAAAAAAAAAAAAAATAGTCAGTAGAAAGGGTGACTTTCAGTTGGCAGTGGAATTGTTAATGATCGGCATTTCCACGTCGGTGATTGGCGATCAGTGTCTTCCTCCAGGCAAATACCTCAGCTGCAAAGGTCTGGAAGGCTTCGAGGTTGTTTTGGGTACATATCAGTTGATGCAGATCTGCTGGTGGGAAGTCCTGGATCTTATTCTGGAGACGGTTTCTGATATCGTTGTAATGTACGCACTCCAGAAGCAAGTGTTTCCAACTTTCACTTTGTCCGCAAAAGCAGTAGGGAGTGTCGATGAGTCCCAGTGTATGCAGTTTCTCATTTAGAGAACCGTGTCCGGTAATGAGAAAGGAAGATTCGAGGCTGAGGGAGAACCATCGGGCGTTATTTTTAGTGGTTGCAAAGGTTACCTCCGGAAGAAAACTCCGAGTTACAACCCCTACAGTAGAAGAATCCCATCTGGTCTGCCATACATTGAAGAGTTTATTGAGACATCGAGATTTCTCCTGCTTTATATCTGTAGTTAGTAGTCACTTGGGGCATCCCTCAGGGTGGTGTTTTATAAACTTTGCTGTTCGCTGCCGCCCTGGAGCCTTTTCTGGCGCGGAATCAGAATTTTATTTCCTACGCCGATGATATAAAATATTTTGTTGTCTCTAATGAAGGATCTCAGGTGTCCGACGTCAATTTCCATGCCAACGCTAAGCTGTTTGAACTGGAGACATACCTACGCAAAATCGGTTTGTGGCTAAACTCAGACAAGTCAGCACAACTGACAATAACTAATAAGAAGATAAAAAATGAAATCAAATTATCTATTAATGAAGCACAGATTAAGACAGTCAACTCGTACACCGACCTAGGAGTGACGTGCGACGAGGGCCTTACCTTCCAAAGGCACTTTCAGAACACGAGAACAAAAACTCTTGTTGCCATATGGGCTGTAAGACAGGAAATAACTGGGATTCGAAACCAGCAGCTAGTGACCCAATATATCCAAAGATGTATTGTTCCTGTATCCTTATATGCTTCGACAATTTGGTCCTCCGCTCCAAATACTTACATTAGGAAATTTCTCAGCCTGGAATACTGGTTGCTCCGGTGGTTAAATAGGATTGCCGGGAGGCCCTTCACAACTTCGAAATCCATACTGTACGCAAACTTGAACCCAGCTCCGTGGATTCAAATGATCACAATACGAAACATCAGCACTCTGACATAACTTCTGACTGGGAGTTTAGATGTCCCTCAAATTGAAAATCTTTTAGTAAGGCCCCGCCCTGGAGCCTGCCTCCACAATCCTCATTATCTCCGAAGTGCTCTCCACCACACGGACGGATTAAGCGGATGTTTCCTGCCAATACTCTGGAGCTGTTTACAGATCTCAAAATAGACCCGGACAAGTACTGCCATGAGAAAACTTACAGGAAGTTCATTGCAGCGGATCTGTATACGAAACTACAAATATGATGAAGAACGTAATTCAAGAAAGACTTCAAGTGCCCTCGAACTCATAAGAATCTTAAATGAACGATATATTATATTTGCAAAAGATTCTTATAGGACTGAGGGTATTCCTTAAGAATGACAATGAGGACCAATTCATGGTGTAAATGACAATGTCATTTTTCTATGTATGTATATTGTTTTGTAATTTTTCCTCTGTGTTTATATATCTTAACTATTTGCTGATATTTTATCCTATGTTTCACTCTAATAAGTTTGATGTATGTATGAGCCACCCTCCTAGATAATTTCTGGCGCATTCAATAAAGGTACCATGGAAAAAGCAGACAGCATATCGATCTAACGAGAGACACGATCATAAAGGAGTTCACCTATGTATCGATGCAGACAGTGTTTGTTAGTCTATGCATTTCGAAACAGACAGACGTACAGACCGAAAGCATATGTGGTACCCTATTATCATTTCACACTGGATCTATCCTTATTTGTAATATCTTTAACTCCAATGTCTGTTAACTCGGAAAATCGTCCTACTGTCTCGTCGACGCCCTACGAGCATCATTTTTAATTCACGAAAATTGCGTAAGACTTCGATAAAATTTGCCTTCGTTATAGAAGTGATGTTGTAAAAACCACGAAAACATAATAGAAAATCATTGCAGTTTTCTTTCTTAATGTATTCGCATCACAGAAGTTCGCCCTAAAGATAACTGTCCCTCATTCATTACTTTCTGTAATGATGTTGGAAGAAGTGTTTTTAAGCAGTACACGAAATCGCTAACGAATAATCAATAACACGAACACAACAATGTTATGCAGTTGACAGGATCGTTGCTTTTCTTCTTTGTTTGCCACAATTTGGAGAATTCGGTCCCCTCCTCCATTCGGCAATAGATAAAGATTGACGTGTGCTGATTACAAGACAATGATATTAATTCGGAAGGCCGCAATCCTAACGCAAAAAAGGAAATGGAGAATAAGAAAGATGGGCTGCTGTTCGGCAAAGATTGCGTGTTGGTTGGATCTGAGATAGACTGGAGTGATTTATGGCTCAAATTAGGTTGGTTTCGTGCGAGGATGGATGTTCGTCAGTTTAAATACATGTCCAACGTGTACATCTGTAGGGGAAAGGGAGGGGTGTCGATGGAAATTTGTTTAGCAGTAGACCGTTACAAACGAAGCAAGAGAAGTGTTTACGACCACGTGACGTCATTATTGCATTACGTTGCTGGTTTTCTTTCTTTCTCTGCTCCAGGTTTTCTGCACTGTCATCTTTGTAGAATGAGAATTCCTTTTCCTTCTTCTGGAGAAGGAAGAACGAAACTAAGAAATATAGCATTAAGTATTCTCAAAGCTAAAAATAATAAATCACTCGACGTAATCGAAAAGTTTCAGGACTGGTCACAGGGGGCATTACTGTAGTTAGTACAAAATTCATCCATTAGATGGCGATAGTCGCATGACGTTTATTTCGGGACCATTTAATGTGTCGATGAAAAGTGACGTATTGTTAAATATTGTCGTGTTTACAGTGGTTGGCAAATGCTTTATCAGTTGCTAAAAACAAACTACATCCAACATAAAATGTATTAATCTTATATTGTGAACCAAGCACCACGATTTTCCTCAATCCTGTGCGTCAAACAAACAGCACTATTCCCTAAGAAGACGCGTGATTTGCTAAATATTTGCTGTGGATGTTTGAGTACTTAACAGCACGGGCTATTATACGCCTAATCAACGTAGGAGTTCACAGCAATGTAAAATACTGGCCAAATGGTCAGCGTAATTCACTCGGTAGGACCTGACTACAGACAACACGGTGACCTGTGCGTTGTCGGTTGTCAGAGGTCATTACATTTTAACAAGTGGAGTGGTAAGGTTGACAGAATTGTGAGGTTCAAGGAGAAATTGGATTTTTTTTTTATGAGAATACCAAACACAAGAGGTATTGGGACCTTTAGTGCCGTGCTTGGGTTGGAGGTTGAGAAGACGAAAGAAGATATTTGTTGACATTGGACTTGAACTTCTGTAGACTAATTTTGGGGAAATACGTATGAAGGAAGGTTGTTCCAGAAAACGGCAGTTGAATGAATAAATGAGGAAGATGAGAAGTTGGTTCTGTGGGTTTGAATTTGGACAGTAAAGGGATGTTGGCTGGTGGCGGCACGTGTTCGGACTGTTTTGAAAGAGAGAGCGGGAATTATAGAAGCAAATTCAGAAGAACAGTTCCCATGGCAGTATCTGTAGAAGAGGCATGCAGCAAAAATAGTACGTCTGAGACAGCGAGTGGAGAGACTCTGTTAGAGAAGAATCATTAATTAATTTAACTGACCTCTTCTGAATGGAATCTAGACGCCTGAGAGAGGTTTTGGGACACAACCCCCAGATGTGGTAACAATATTCCATGGTAGGGCGGATTTGTACAGAGTGAACAGCTGTTTGGAAGAAAAGTAAAGCCAAGAGCGAAAGAGAAAACCAAGTTTTTTAGATGCAGAGGAAGCAATATTTGTAATGTGCTTCTGCCAAGAGAGATTAGAAGTCGGGGTAATCCCCAAAAGAGATATATCATCTTGCCTAGAAATCGGAGTGTCACCAAAGATAAGCATAGGAGCAGGAGGATCATTTTCGCGAGATATCAGACAGGACTGAGTTTTAGAAGGGTTGAAATCAACTAGTTTGTCTTTGCCCCACTGGAGAATTACCTGGAGATCGGCATTTAAGGAATTGGTAGCGGATATTCGAGAAGTTGAAGCTGATTAAGCAGGGCGAGGTTTCTCGAACTGAAAAGTGGAATGCAATGTGCTATCATCAGCAAAACTATGGATAGGATTTCCGGTCAATGGAAGAAGGTCATTAATATACAAGAGGAAAAAAGTGGAGGAAAGAATTGAACCTTGGGTGACACCAACATGGCCACCACCAGGATTATTATCTTCTAGTAGTGGGAAGATCGTGATCAAGAATTCCAGCATAATTTTAATGAAAAATCACGGTAGGGGTGGAAAGCAAACATTAAATTCTACTTTCTAATGACTAAATTATACTAAAATCAATGAAATAATCGCAATGATATTTAATGCTGAACATAACTTTTTAGCTCCAACGAGATCATGCCCAAAAGAAAAACAGAAACAAATTACTTTGTTAGAATGTCAGTCACATTTCTGTGCATTGCCAGGTTAGTTAATAAACCAGTTTAGGATATTTTTAAACGAATAGATCAGATTTAAAACATAAATAAAAGTTTTACTTAATATTACAGAAATAATGTAAAGTATATTTAGTACAGGTGAACAAGGAATCCATAAATATTAACCGGATATTGCAAAAAACATTGGGATGTATGCATACAATCCATTCGCCTTCAGTAGGTTTTTTTGACGTGTAAAATTGATGCCATCTTCATAAAATAATGTAATTAAGTATTAGTGGACGTAACCTGAAGTAGTAAGTATCCAACCGCTTCGCTCTCTCAAAATGCATCCACACTTACACACAGTTTTATCCTAGTGGGTTGGATATAATCTCTATTTGGTGGAGAGCTGGCGTCCGTCACTTGACGCCTGAACACTAATCATTATCACCATACAAAAGACCCCGAAGCTAACCAAGTGCGCTCGGATCAAATTTCGAGTTGCACAGTGCCACGAGTTCTTTATTGATTTTTTTCTGCTGCCATTTTAACGGAATGACTTTTCATTTATTCATTGCAATCCACTGGGGAAAATACCCGACTGTTTGAGTGGCTGCATTTATAGAGCGAGTCTAGAAATGAGTTAAGTCTCTTTTATTTGCATTGCATCTTGAATTAAGAGGACATCTCCTTAAACTTAGACAAGTGGAATTCTTGCACGTTCTGTTTACGAATTGTACACACTGTTGGTTAATTATTACCACTTGCAGATTTAAGCTGGGAGCTTTGGTCATCTGTTTCTGAGCGCAGACTGCAAAGTGGGGAGGAAACGGCTGATTTAAAGGCAGATAAAATTAACAAATCGTAAACAGTGGATAATTGATTGCCTAATAAGTACACACTGACCTAACAGGTGTCGCTTAGGCAAAGCGAGGCAGGAGCGAGGGCGGCTGTTTACGTGCTGTGAATTACACAGAAATGTCGAAGTGTGCCCTGCGTTAGACAAAACTATTGGCGAACACCTATCGCTGTAGAGTAGTCCATAGATTTCCAATAGTTTAAGAAGTTCACCAAGAGGTGGAGGTCTGGCTGGTTCCTGCCAGTGAAGCACATGATGAAAGTCTGTTGGCCAAATCGCAGTTTCACTTTGTGGGAGAGTAGCCAGAAAACTCAACGTGTCATTACAAAGGGTCAGAGATCTGTCCTACGGCCACTACTATTCCATTCATTAATGACCTCTCATTTACGAGTTGTGATCAAAAAGTTCGGAGAGTGAACTAATATTTGGAAAATGACGAAGCTTTTTGGCTATTCGGATGGATCTTCTTCGACGTAGTCTCCTCGACACTGCACTGGTTCCAACCCTTTTGCAACTTCTGAAAGCATTCCTGATACGCTTCTTTTGAAATTGCTAATAGTTCTTGTCCCGTTCTGAATAATTTCCTAGTCGTTGCAAATCCGTGACCTTTCAAGGGGAATTTAAGCTTGAGAAACAAAAAAGAAGCCACAGGGAGCTAAAATCCGATGAGTATGTGGATTGGGAGCACAGTGATGGAGTGCTTCGTACGAAATTCTTGAATGGGTAGCATTTTTTTCTTTTTTTATTTTATTTATATTATTGAATTATAAATAACTCTTGTAAAATAGAGACAAGCCTGAGAGATGCAGTGGCGGAAGGCAGAAGATATGGAAGTTAAGTGAATTCTTTCGTACCTAGTTTTTAGTGGTTGAAACAAAATGAATAGCAATGCCTTAAGCTCAAGCAATGAGTGGAAACAATACAGCTTTGGAAAGGCGATGATCACCTGATGCGACCCAACCCACTAAGTTTAGAAATCACACCTGCGCTGCATACACTAAGCATCTGAACATCGAGACAAAAGCAGACCGGAAATAAAGCTGACGCGACCAGTAAAGACAATAGAAGTGATCACCACCTGACGCGACCCCCTCTAGTTCAGGTGTTGCAAAGGGGAAAAGGGACACGGTGGTTGAGGGCAAAGACAGATTGAAAACACCTTTACTATACAAAGGCAGGAGGGTGAGGAGGAAGTGTAAGAAAATTTTGGTCTTAATTCGAGGAGGTCTATTAATGAGAAAAAGGGAATGCAGGTTTAAGAATAAAGTAAACGACGTATTTATATATTGAAGTTTAGGAGCCTAATTAGCTGTTGTTTACGCAGCACATTAATTATTAATATCTGATGATACAATTACAGTATGATAGGTTTGTGCATTATTTATGCACGCTTATAGATATAAATTATGTATGTGAGAGGTAAGTGAACTTGAGTGAAAGAACCAAAAATAAAACTGCATAAGACTTATGGAATTAGGGCTGTAGAAACGACATCTCTTATTTTTATTATATGAATATTGATGAAAAATGATTAAATGGAGATAATATGTAATAACTAAGCTGGAATTGTAGAGAGAGAGATATTCGAACATAAACGCGGGGTAATCTACATTACGGATGAATAAATTGGTCACATGTATATATTTCATTCGGCAATATACTAATTTTTGTTTCATTAAATTTGTTTTGTTACCTTAATATGGTGTTGTTGATCTCTCAGTGTTCTATTAACCAGCCGTTGCAAATACACACCCTAAGAACCTGTAATTCTGAGACGTAAGCAGTCAGTATTTTGTGTCCACCTTTAGCTTCAATAGGGTGAAAGCAGTTTTCACATCGCTAAAAAATAGGATAAGATGAGATTGGCCTTGGAGAAGACTGGGTCTTCCATTGAGAGGACTGCGCCTTTGTTTCCAGATCTAATCATACACCCTCGATTCGTCACCAGTAATGATGGAAAAAAAACAAGTGTGGGCCAGCAGCAACACGTTGACGAAGATCTTGAAATGCGAGAACTCTCCCCTCTCTCTGTGATCATCTGTGAGGATACGAGGCACAAACTTGGCTGAAGCGCATCGCATTCCTAAATCTGGTGCTAAAATTGATTCCTATGTCATTAAAAATGCCACTTTCACTAGCAACTTCACAGATGGTTAAACATCGATCATTCTTGATCAGATCACGAACACGAGCGACTGAATCACTGGTTTTTGAAGTTAAAAGGTGGCCATAAGAGAAGGATCGTCTTCGATGGGTAAGCTGCCCTTTTTAAACTTTGCAAATCACTAAAATCCTATTTTAAACGACACTGCCATTTCCGAAAGCTGTTTTTAATATTTCTTGGGTTTCTGTTGTACTTCTTAACTTGAAATAAAATTTGATACAAAATTTCCTGCTCACCAAAATCGCTCGTTTTAAAATCCGACGGGGAAAAAACCAACACAAAACGCTTTCTTATTCAATTAATAAAGGTAATATCTTCCTAATCATTCGAGAGCTATGCTGTCTTTCTAAGCTGCCCACGGAATGACTGCATCTTAGGAAGCAATATATCGGAATGGAGTTCAACGGTAAACATATAGCGCACAGTGGCAAGTTCTCTCAGTATATCCAGGTTCACCATGATGAATATTCTAGGCTAAAAAGACAGTTTAACCCCTGTAAAGGAAGTCTGACAGCACAAGGAACTGCCAAACCGTTGCCACACACACACACACACACACACACACACACACACACACACACACACACACACACACACACACACAGCACAAGGTTCTGTTGTTGGGTTTTTAGGAACATTAGCAACTAAGGCCATATTGCTCCGTGAATATGCGGTGGCCATTCTCTGACCTTTCCGCATTCTCCGTATTTGGTGGTCACGGGCTCGAACCCCGGTCTAAATAAAGAAGCGTGTGTGCTACTCACTGCTGCTCCTGCCCACCTGGCTACGGAGGCGCCACAGCACAAGGAGCCATGAGGATTTTACCACGAGAAAGTCACAACCAAGATAAAGCAGCGCAAGGAACTGCCGGACCACGGTCCCCCTACATGGAGGAAGGTATCGTACAGGTTTCGGAGCATAAGAAGCCGCATATTCAAACCATTCGAATGCCTTGATTCAACTTGGAGTAAACTCTGTTGCTGCTGAGAAATCTGTTTCTAAAAAGTTCATTCTGAAATACGGCCTCCAAAATCCTTTATTAACCACCTTCTATACAGTCCATTTGATGTAGTTAACTTCCTTCTGAGATACGTCCTCCTAGAAACCTTAATTCTCCACTGACACATCTGTACAGAGTTGACATCCTGAAACCACCAGTATTTCAGACAAAGGCAATTCATTCAGGTACGGTATTGCGTACAAAGACCAATATCCATTCTGTTCTAATCCCTCACTTATTCAAGACCAAATTGGATTTAGGCTATTATTGGAGAGACAGACACCCTTCATATTTAAAGAACGGAATGCTGCATTCATCTAATTCTAACAAAGCCAATCTCCATTATCTAAAACCAAGAGCTAGACAACTGAAGCCTTAAAGAATTATCATATTCCTCCAGAAGAAACTCGTATACCTCGAGTTAATTCTCTTGTTACTGGAAGATCCTGAATTAACCACTATTACTTTAAAATAACGTCCACGGTTGGACCATTCATAACAGCCATTAAATCCGTTATAAGTAAAACACGATTATCGCGAATTACCTTAGGTTATAGTTGTTCAATCAACGCACTGGTCACATGCAACGCTCTCATGTAACTCGGGCACAACTGAGACCAAACCAAATGAGACGAATCAGACTTATTAGTCATGTTTCGCAAACTAGACCAATATCCTTATGGTTACACTCTTCATGGGAATGATCATGCTTGACACAGTGTCCATGAACTATCTCTTAGGGCTGCAATGTGTCCATAATGAAGACACTTATAGCAAAGAGTTGTTAAATAAAAACACTTGAACTTATAAATACACCATTTATAAACCATTTTTAAACCCCCTTAAACAAAGCCCAGATTGAAAATTGTATTATATTTATGTAAATCGTAAACTGTACAGTATATGCAATAAAGATTTCCTAAATATTGGCTTATATGTATGGTGTAGATGAATGATGCATAACGTTACATAATGTTTCTTATATTTGCAGTAACGCTCCACTCGTTGTAAGTTTCAATATATATATCTTGATTATCATATACCTGATAATGTTGCTTCGTCATAGGCTGAATGTCCTATTTTCCAGTACTTGGACTGGGAATATTTTAAGAGTAATCTCCTTCATCCTTAAGAGTACGAGAATATTTTCAATTCGACGCAAAAATGGAATTTGCATATTACTGGAAGACTTGAAAGACATTTGTAGCGCAACCGGACGAAGTTTGGAGGGAAAGAGAAAAAAATGAAAGAGGGAATATTGTCATTGTACTCAACAGAGGATGGGCACAGCAGAATCTGTAGGCATCTCTCATCAATCAGCGCCATCATCATACCATTCTTCCTCGTGCACTGCCTTATATGATTAATGATGTGGAGAGGCTTGGCCAGCACGTACACCAGAGGCACTCTCCCCACAGATTGATGCTGTTGAGAGTCCACCTATTGTACACAGTGTTTTCCAAGATCCGCGTGACTTTGACATCATTGTTACGTCTCTTAACGGCATTGTCCGTGCTCGTGCAAGATACGATCTTTTTTCTTTTCTTTTAGATAAACAGGATTTATACCACTCTTCCAGTGTTAGCCTCGAGATACTTTCAGAAGGATACAGGTTTTTTTTTAGTATTATATCAAGAATGAAAACATCAGAGTCATGACAGTGAAAGACAAGAAACATTTAGTGGGTGGTCAGCGAATAAGGAAGTAATTTGTATTTTTATTTTATTTACTTTCACTGAATATCAGGAAGTTGGTTTAATGTCTCATTTGGATATTTCTGGTTAGAAAAAACAGGATAGAATTCGTTAATAGAAAGCTTATTTCATCAACATTTTTTTCTGTTTTGTTTCTAATCTGATTCAATTTAAAGTGGAAATAATAAAATAAGTCTAACAGTTGCCAATACATTGCACGTCCAAATATACAAGGTTTGTTTAAAAAGTTCGATGAAGGTTGCAAAAAACAATTGTATTCAATTATAAATTACACTGTTAATATTCTTCAATGTAATCTTTTTCTGCAACCATGCACTTATTCCACCATGCCTGCCATTGATCGAAACATTTTTGGAAGCCTTCTTCGATGAATCCTTTTAGGCGGTCTGTCATCTTTGATTGAATTTCCTGAATCGATTCAAATCATTTTCCTTTCATATCATTTTAATTTTGGAAATAGGCAAAAGTCGCACGATGCCAAACCAAGAGAATAAGATGCCTGTGGTACGACGGGAGTAATCTTCTCGCTCAGAAATTGCCGGAGACTGCAAATGACATGCGGCACGACTCACTGGTGTGGTCTCATTTTGCCATTTTTCTGGGTCGTTTATGGAGAATTAAGTCTCTCAACCGTTTTAAAATTCGTTGGTAGCAGGCTGCGCTAATAGTGACACCTCGCGTAACGAATTCGAATACCTCTCGTTGTCAGAAAAAAAAAAAAAAAAATGCAATCAACTGACCATCAAACGTGATCTGCTTTTTTCCTTGTTTTCCACTGAAAGCTTGGAACTTTGTTCCCCGAGTTATATTAGTGGCATTTAGTTTCTGAGCCTTAGGTACATTGTACTAGTAGGGTTTTAGGAGCATCAGCGACTAAGGCCATTTTGCTCAGTATACATTTTCTGGTTGCTGGACGAAAAACCCGAGGTTCCAGGAGAAAAAACATGGTACCCTCGCCTGAGACCGACTAATTCAGCCACGTTGTGAAAAATGCCCATAAAAATTCCTCGCGTCATTGACGGGATTCGAACTCATGTCGTTTCCATCTTGTGGGAGGACCGTGCTTATACCAACTGTGTTACCCGAGAGTGTTTTCAAACGTGTCCATGTCTTTATCAGACTGGAGCTAATCCACAAGATTAAACTGGATAAGGATCTAGGTATTGCTTTAGATAAGAATCTCGCCTTTAGATATCACTTCACTGATCTGAAGAATAAATTTTACACAATACTGAGATTAGCCTGCCCGGAAGCAGCAAATAGTACCCGAAATATCCTCATGTTTGCGTAACTAATTACAGAACACTAATTCCAGTCACCGGCCCACGAAAAGGGAGGGAGTAGAATACAAATCCTTACCTCACCCAGTAAGGGTTGAACAGACAGTCTTTAGAGCGCACATTCCCAGCGAAGACGTTGAAATTTATACTAGGGCTGACCTCGAGACCTCCCTCGAGTAGAAAGCACAATGGACAGATATTAGAGAAGAAACCTTTTCGATGTAGCAATTCTAAAGGAAACTTTCGGCCGTCATTTAGTGTAGCCACGATTTCTCGAGCTCCTGAATTTTGAATTATTTAATGTGTTTAAAGTGTTTTCTTCCACTGGAAAAGTGTGCCAGCTGAACGAACTAAGTAAGCGGATTATTTGGGTGAGAAAATTTTGTCATTATCAGAGTTATCTTGTGAGAACCCTCTCGTTATCTACTTAATCTCATTAGGCTTAGCATTCTGCTGACCGCATGCTAACGCTTTTTGCTGTAATCACATACGCATTGTTGATAATTAGGCTTAGCGGTTTCACTATTTCAATTTAAAAATAAGAATCTGGGGTTTGAATGATATTGCTCGTTCCCAATAGAATATGCTTCTTAGTTTGGTCAATAACTATCCAAATAACTGTCTACTAATGGAATCCTAAACAGGTAATATGTCTAATCTTGATTTTAAGCATTCATACTTCACGTAATAGTTGAAACGAGCTGTTGGTTTATAGTGATTCAGTGCAGCGGAACATAGCAATATTCTGCTTGAGGCAATACGGCATTTAAGCTTTGAACAAGGTTAAGCAGAGACAAAGTTAGGGATTAAACCTCCCCCACTCTCACCTGCATACTTCAGCAGCTAGTCATCGAAGGATAGAAGTGCCCTATCTTGTTGTACTATAGACTACCTGCCTAGAAATTACTGAAATTCCGGCTCCCGTTTACATTTCAAAATGACAGATTTCAACGCATCAGCCGTGCCGCTTACTTGCTGCATTTGTCTGACCAATGATGACCTCATAATTAAATGCGTTAATTGTCACAAAAGCTATTGCAATAAGTCTGATTGTACTTCGGTAGATATTAAGAGATTAAGCAAAACTAGAAAACGCAAGTTTGAATGTGACGCTTGTAGGCAACAAACAGGGAAAAATAATAAAGAATTACCTAATTAAGTCATTTGTGAAAATTCTTGCGAAGAACAGATTAACGATCTTGAACAAGCAACAAGAGTAAGCCTCTCGCAGACAGACCTTGGAAATGGCATCTTGGGCCATCCTGAAGGATCAATTTTGGAAATCTTGGGACGCGATATTTGCCCGGAAGACTGCAAGCACTCTGAAGGGGCTTCCGCTAGACAGAGGAGCAAGCATAGCCTGAAGGAAAGGCAAGAAGAGAACCGTAAAGAATACGTCTCGCGTACGGAATTAAAGGATATCCTTGCAGACTGCATCAGCCCCTTTTCGATGCAGGCTGTGGAATACGCTGAAAACCTCGCGAGCAATTTAATCCCTGTACATAAAATGCTACAGGAATTGCAGGAAGAGAATTTTCTTCTCAAAGAACAAAACAGTAGAATATTGCACACCCTTAAACGACTAGAGGAAAAGCTAGATTGCTTTAAATCAGTCCTCGTTGCACAAGGTGGCTCAGCGGCCCCCGTAACCGACGAAACTTGCTATGCGAGGCAGAGCTACCCAAAGAAAAGTGGTGATATGCAGGGACTGCACAAGAGGATTGAAAGCATTGAAAATCACAAACAGACGACAAGAAATGAATTGCATTCGGGGGAAAACATATCAGAACGAATTGCAAAACTACAAGACAGCCAAATAATATATGAACTTCAAGTCCAGCCGAGAACTGTCTGTTTACAGCAGGACCTCGCAAGCAATAGTACCAAACCCAGTGAAGCTTTAGGGGCAGCACAAGAAAATGGCTCCACAGATTCCACTAGGAAAAGTCGAAACCAAAATAAAGAAGTCTCAGAAAAATTAGGACAACAGGAATCCACTGAAATGATTGGGGCATGCATGTAGTCCAAGAGTACGAACGCCAGAGTTACATCTTCCCCCTCAGATCATGTTCCTGAAAACCCACTCGCCTATGCGCACATCGCTAAGCTACCTAAAAAGCATAACACTTTTGAGGGTAGAAATACCCGCCCATCTCAAAATTTCATGCCTACTCTGGCCGAGGACGGCCGACGACGTAATCCAGTTCGCAGAGAATGTATTAACGTATCTTCCAGTAGCACACCTGAAACAAACAAACGGTTTTCTGAAATCTACAACATTACTTCCGTTGCATCCAGAGAGAAAATTTTTGTATCAAGGCTGGGGCCCACAACACAGCCCAGAAACATTAAAGCCATGTGTGAGGGCGAACATTGAATAACTGTAGAAGTAAAGCAAGTGAAAACACGACACCCAGCTTACTCCTCCTTTATAATCTCTTGTCCACCACATAAAGCAACTTGCCTACAAGACGTAAACGCCTGGCCAGTAGGTACCTTAGTCAAGCCCTACAGAGACAGATGGGCCAGACCACTGGTTAAAAATGATTCAAGGAATCGGGCTCAATAGCAATCAAAAAAACTCCCCCCAGCTGGGGATGCAGAACATCACATCCACTTGTTTGCACAAAACGTGAGGAGCATCTCAAATAAGCTCCACACCTTACAAACGATGATGATTTACGAGGACCTGGATTTCATTTGCCTAATAGAAACCTGGTTGGGAAATGGAAAACAGTTAGATCGGCTAACTGCGGCAGCAAACTGCAAATGTGTGGGAACCGGAAGAACAGATTGGCGAGGAGGGGGAGTTATAATTTGCTATCAAAATAAATACCAGCCTATAAGAGAAAGAAAAACCAATTCAAACAACTTTGAAGGGATTTGCGTTACCTTTTCAAACGAGCATATGAAAATACAGTTATGCATCATATACCTCCCACCTAAGCACACAAAGGAGACAAGAAACGAACTCTATGCTTGGCTTGCTGCAAATCTAAAGCCATCAGTCGACACAATAATAGCGGGGGATTTTAATCTGCCTCTTCCGAAACACAGGGAGGCCAAGAAAGAGCTGGATACTACATTGGGTGCTTTGCACTTAACGCAACTTCCGACACCAGTGACAAGGGGAATGCAGCAACTTGACCTGTTGTATCATAGTTCCTTAGACATAAGACTAACGCAAAACTGCATAAAATTTAAGTCGGACCACAATCCCATTGAAATAGAAGCAGCACTGAAGATGCATAAAAACATGCAGGGTAAGCACACGAATTGGATAAAACAAAGTAAGTATCTTTTCTCCGTGAAGTATATTAATCCAGAAGTCATTCTCAGTCACCTGACTAGTTACAACTGGAACGACCTGCAAGAAAAGCCAGTAGACGAAGCTTTAGAAATGATCACTAAAAAGCTTTACCAAATAGCATTGGAAGGAGCAGCAAAAGAAATCAAAATATCTGAGAGAACAAAAGAATGGTTCAACCCACAAACGAAAGCAAGTTTCCTCAGGAAGCAAAAACTGTATAGAAAATGGCAAAGAACGGGTCATCCCGCCGATCACGTGCGTTATAAGAAGGAAAGAGCACATTTCATCAAAGCAAAACGACAGGCACACTGCAGTGTTGTTCGTAACAAACTAAAACGAGCAAAAAGAATTACTAGCAATAGAAACAGAACCGAAAATATGACCGAATGCATTTTCAAGGAATGGGCTAATAACACTTTTGGTAACCTGCACGGACTGAATCAAATTAAAAACACTGATAATGGTAACAAAATTTTGGAATTCCTGAAAGATATAAACAAGCGAAACTATTCGGCAAGAGAGGAACCAACAAGACCTCCATTGAGTGAAATACAAATCACCAAAGAGAGCGTAATGAAAGCAATCAACGATCTGCCCAATAAGGCCACTGTTGGACCAGACAAATTTCCAATGTTCATCCTTAAAATAAGTGGCCCATTTATAATAGATCTATTACTGCACATCTATCAGGAAATCATCAGGTCAGGAGCTTTCCCGCAAGCTTGGAAAAATTACATTGTAACCCCAATACCAAAGATTAAACACCCAAAATCGGCTAAGGATTACAGACCAATTTCTGTTAGTTGCACCCTACAGAAGGTATTCGAAAAAGCAATACTTCCCACCATCAATCAACACTGCTTTAGCAATAGACCACCACATTTGCACTCAGTCATTTCGGGGAGATCAACAATAACAAACTTACTGGAAACCCTTTTTCGCGTGCAGAGAGCACTAAATGAGAAAAAACAAATTGATATTATTTTTTTGGATATCTCCGCAGCCTACGACAACGTCTCAACTCTAGCGCTCATTGCGATTTTAAGGAATTATTTTAATGTAAGAGGAAACTTGTTAGCTATAATAACCAGCCTGCTAGAACATAGAAAACTTACTGTTAAGCACCAAAAGCTACAATCTCGCGAGGAGTGCCACAAGGCTGAGTTCTTTCGGCTACCCTTTTCGCGGCCGCCCTGGAGCCGTTTCTTGCACAGTACCATGACTTTATAACATATGCTGACGATGTAAAATTCTTCATCACTTCCAAAGACCATAAATCAGCAGAAAGTATTTGCCAGATGGCAAATAGCACAATCCGAGAATTTGAGAGCTACCTGGATTGCATCGGGCTCCGTATTAATGCACAGAAGTCTGCCCAAATGACCATAACTTACAAGCAGAATAAAAATGACATCTCGATCTCTGTGAACGGGTCTAGCGTTGAAAAAGTGCACTCTCACCTGGACCTAGGTCTTAAGTGGGATGACAGACTCACCTTTGCTCAACACTTCGCCCATATGAAGACAAAAATATTCGCCGCTTTATGGGCTACTAGACAGGAACTGGTAGGAATTAGTAATCATCATCTAGCGACCAAGTACATTTTAATGTGTGTCCTGCCAATTGCAATGTATGCCTCGCAAATCTGGTCATCAGCTCCAGATTCACATTATAAGTCCGTCCTTGGGATTGAGTACTGGTTCTTGCGATGGCTTAACAGAGTTGCTGGCCACCCTTTTACTATCTCAAGGGCCATTCTCTACTCAAACCTTAACATCGTACCCTGGATGCAGCGGACAATTAACAGGAACATACACACTCTCGCACAAATGCTCACAGGCAGAGTAGATGCTCCAGTCCTGGATAATATTCTAGTCAAACCGCGTGCCACTGCTAGACGTTGCGGGGAAGTAAATAATCCACTGTGTCCAGTCCTGAACAATCTTAGTAGCCTGCAAAGATTCTTCCCATCAAATACAGCGAAAATATTTAACTCACTACACATAGATGCTGAAAAACTGTGTGAGGATGCAACATACCGGAAAGAGATCTTCCAGAATTCGTACAGATTTACCGAAATATGAATTGGCTGCAAAGTACCAAAGTATTGAGAGTAAAAGAGAAACTTTCTACTTTAAAAACAATAATAATTGTTGACCGGAAAAACACACCTTCTGTAACAGTTATGTAAATAGGTAAGTTATATGTGGAATTATTAGTGAATTGTAAATATATGAGCTGTATAATGTATGTACACAATCATAAATGTGTAAATACTGTATGTATTAAACATAAAATGTGTACAAAATATTTTGGGACGAGACTACGTGTACAGTATATGTAACCAATTGCACGTAGTATCTCGTACCCTGATATGTACTTAGCACCCTCCTGGCACTTTGCCGTCCCGGGGTGGTTCCTTATGGAAATAAACAGATAATAATAATAATAATAATAATAATAATAAAAAACTGTGTTATAAGTCCAGTCCGCGAAAAGGAGATCTCCACATATCATTATATATAAAGCCCCACCAACAGCCCTCGTGGGTTCGTAGGATCGCCGTCGTCCCCATACCGAGTGGAAAAGACCTCTTTCCTAACTGTTCAGGATCAGTCACTTGTTTATATGAAGTTTCTTCTTTTCAAAATGACCGCTGCCATCAGCTTTTGAAATTATGCCTTTTCCCATTCATCTTGGAAGAATTCCATTCTAAATTTAAACAATGAACGTTTTGGCCTCTTTTAAAAGTTCCAAATATTTTAACTAAAAAGTTATTAATTCAGTTTATCTAATTACAGAACGATAGTAGAAGTTCAAGTTTTTCTTGCAAGAAGTGAAACTTCGACTATGAATTCATTCACTATCGAAAAAACACCATACAAGAACAAAAACTCGACTAGTAACTGAGGATAAAAATAAAGTAACAAAGCCATTATTTACTTCTAGAGGAATGTTGTTTACAATATTACCAAGTAATACTATTCTCTAATGACAGAAGCTGTTCTTAGAACGATCTAGTGTGTACAGTATTACCTCGGTAAACAACATTAACCTGGATATTTACTAAATGAATAAGTATTCATGGGATTTGGGATTTCTTATAAATCTCCAGAGGGACACAACGTTCGTCCACTGCTTGTCTGTCTTTCGTTCTTTACCATCTCCAATGCGCTCCCCTGGCTACATGTAAGCACGGCCGTGCTCATGGACAGAGCAGAACTGAGTCCACAAACGGGTCCGACTCTTCAAGAAGGGTCGACAGTCTCCAGAAGAAAATTCATATAAGGAACAGCTCATAATAGTGAGACAATGTGGCCATCAGATTATGTTGTAGATGGCCTAATGTAACCTTTTGTAAATATGAATACTTAGAACAGCGCAGTTGCATTATAATGACAGAGGCTAGGCCTTCGTTAGTATTATGTTGATCAGCCACAATCCTCAAGCACTCAGCATTAGAAAATATTTCAAAGTTTCAATGGTTATTCTATGGGAAATGTTGTCAGAAAAGAGCATCTTATACAAAACAATAATCACGGCATCTCTAAATTAAGTTGTGTAATGTCTTCCAAAAGTCCATTTATCTTATCTTTAGTGACTGCACGTGTTTCCTTTTCCCCTTCTTTGTTTTACCGCCTTTTGTGCTTGCTTATCATCGAAGATGAAAGCGCAGCAAATGTCCTTATCACGCAATAACACGTGCCTGTTGCTTACAGAAATTTAACGGGGCACAACAAATCCGAAACGGACCATCTTTGTTCCATTTATGTTGTCCACTTTGTTTCAGTGCGTCAACTTCCTCGCATTAGTGAAGACTCCTGTAAGGAACATTACAAAAGACTAAGATCCGCTTTAGCACACGTTTGATTCAAAATGCGATAAGACAGCTGTTCCTTGAATTTATGGTTTCCATCAGTTTACGGCCCAGAGCGCTAGCGATGGAACGGTGCAGCCTGGAATGCCTTTAGATTTATAGCCGCTTCTTGACGTTATCAATGACGTCACAGAAAGAAGTAAGCCCTGTAACCATCTCTAAAATATTTAAGTTTTAATATCCTAACCCACAATTGCAAACACAAAAACAAATTGTTCTTTGAACTTTAATTTTAAAATGTCTTACTGAGGGTTATAAATCAAGCAATGTTGTCTCTCTCCTGCAGGTAGGTGTTTCAAAGTTTTCGGAAGGATGCCGGTTCTTTCTGGGCCACAGCATTTTATTTCGCTGATAGGAGAGGGAAGTGAAAGGAAGAATCTGTGTCTTCTCGCCGGAACAGGTGAGGAAGTTAGATCAAAAAACAAAGAAGAAAAAACAAATTTACAGGAAAGAGGAAGTTCATAACAGAGAGAACTGATTGGTGCTAATAAAGGTGCGCCCATCAACAAAGGTCGTACGTTGGCAGATTTCTGGCAACTATTAATGCTGCAAGAAGGAGAATTTCTTTGTATACCTTTGGAAACGTCTGCTGCTATGTGAATTCCAAAGAAAATTTATAATCCGATCCATCATAAATAGACACAAATTTGGATCGCAACTCAACCAACCTTGAAACAATAGTTCAAAATACAGTTGGCAACAAAAATTTTAAATCCACACACACCTATTGTCGGTAATTATGCTTTGCCATAAATGATTGCAAATGGACTACAGTTAAGGATAATATACCGCATTGAAATTATTCGTAAATGATATGAAGTAGCAAATTATCAATCAAATTATTCTTTTTATGTAGACTGTTGCCAACTGGGAGAGGCAGTGGTTACGATACAAGAAACGGTTTTCCACGAGAAAGTGTATTCTTTCTGACATAATTTACTACCAGTGCACATATATTTCAATAAAATAATTCACCAGTTCCAAAACCTAACGGATGATAAAAAGAGTTAAAAGTATGAGCTCACAAAGACCAAATATGAGTCACAAACATAAAACCAATGGCCACATAAAACCGATGAAATACTCGATAATTTACTGTACAGTTATAAATCTCAATACTGGAAATTTAATGTCCAATAAAGGCCTTGGAGTGATTTATGTCAACATGTCGAGTATTTTATCTATTGTCGAGTGTTTCCAACTGAAATTTTGTATACGAAGTAGAACACGGTTGTTTCCGATTGACGTCACACAAGAAAAGAAAAAGTAAAGAAAAGGGAACAGAAAACAATCCTGAAAGCACCTTAGTGGACAATTTCCAGAGAAAACCCACGTCGAGAAGAAAGATGTTCCGCTATTACTTCGAAATAGCCATGAAGGAATTTATCCGGGTGATTTATGGATGTCGGAAGAAACCTGATGCTTTTGTAGTACATCTTTTATAGTAGAGGGGCTTGTATAATAGGCGGAGGTAGTCACCACTTTGATTAATGTTCTTCATCGTACATATGAAACAGCATTCACAGAAGTATTCACCAAAAGAACGAGTGGAAATCTCTACGAAACGCATCAGGAAGAAAGTATGAATGTTACAGCTTAATATATCTCCAGCACCCGTATTATCTAATTCCAAAAGTGAAATCTGCGCGTGTGTGCGAGTCAGCTGTTATTCACTAAATTTTCAAAAGTCCCCTCCTCAAACTTAACAGTAGGAGTCTCCTTGACTAGGAGAATTTATCATTCGGGTTCGAGTTCGAATTCAGTCGATGACGGGCGCTCATTATTAACTGAATCATTAAGACAAACAAGGTTGAATGACAGTCACACGGGACTGATTTCCCCCCCAAAAAAACAGCCTTATAATAAGTTATAAACATTGGTCATGCATTGAAACTTCACGGCTCGAGTTTCCTCAATAACGTTTAATTAAAACTGTCCTATAAACAGCTGTGGGCCCCTGGACAGACTTGTACCAATTTAATGATTTTTTGGGCCTTAGCATAATGCGTAATGCGCTTATTGCCTTCACCATACCCGTCCATTTGTCCTCATGTAACAACTCGGCTCCCCCAGTGGACGGATTTTCATAAAATTTTATATTTGAGCTTTTTAAAAAGATTTTTCAAGCCAACCCAAATTTCATTAAAATAGAACCAACAGAATTTATTATTATTATTTCTTTTTCCGTCTATCCGCATGTAATAACTCGACCAATGAATGGATTTTCTTAAATTTCACTCTGTCAGTATGATTTTTCGAGTCTTCCCAAATTTCGTTAAAATTGAAACAACGGAAATCCAGAAATTATTATTTTCATACATAGCATGTAGGCCATCCATGGAAAGACGAAATCTGTTGTAACATTTGCTACAAAGATATACTTTAATGTGTTGGTATACATTAAACAAAATCCTTGGTATCAATCACATTTTAAAGGTTACTGTCCAAAATAGAAACTCTAACACCAGAATAAATGTTCAGCTAAGCTAAATCCTCTGCTCTTACAACAAGACAACATTGACGTCACCATTCCCTGCCTGACTGACACAAGCGGATCGCTTTCAAATGAAATCTATTTTCATTAGACAGAGGAAGACTAATGCATTATTTCTCCTGTGCCACATAAGAGGACACTTTGCTAAGCAATACAATTAACATTTAGAAAAATGTTGTTTACAGCAATGGAATTCCGGCCATTCTTTTAAGTTTTCGGATTAAGTTGAAATATTAAACATCAGTCTGAGTGGTTAGTGTACATTTCATTAAATATTATAGTTTGGAAATGGTTGTTGACACTCTCCAGGGGCGAACTATGCTATCAATTCGTTAGCGTACCTTTGAACTTCACCAATGTTAAAAGCCAGATTTAAATTTCGCCTCCGTCGTACTTGTGACATTTTGAAATGAGCCTCAATTAGCGTTAATGGATTTATCAATGGCATTTCATGTAAAATATTAAACATACTCGGAAAAAAAATCCCAAATATGAAAGATACTTAGAATAAATAAGCCGCAGGTCTATTGAAAATTCCAGGTTGGTTACAGATGTGCATTATACCTTGGTAAAAAAAAAAAAAAGTTTGTTTTAAGGAACTAATTGCATATCATCAAAATGATGAAAACATCATTCATTTGTTGGCTTTGGTTCCGGCCATCTATCAGACGAAAAGGCAATCACTGGGCCTAGTCAGATTTTAGTCGTCCATAGAAATCTCCAGATATCCCACACAATCAGTAGAGAGTACTTCAAGGTGGGGGGTCCTGTCGGCAACTATTTGGGGCTGCGCTGGATCTCTCTTGGTCCTTGCTCCTTGTGCAGATGACATAATATTTATGCTAATCTAGAAAGATACTGAGCAGGTTTCCTATGTGCAGAAAAGGACAATATCACTAAATACAAATGCTTCAAAATTACTTAACCTCGATTGAACTAGAGTTTAACCGAATCAAACAGCCCAATTGGTAGCGTCTAAACAAGAAAGAAAAACAATATTGATGTAAGAATAGGCAGGTGGAAATCAATTTCAATGTCGGACAGGAGAGAAATACGCGTGATGACCACTTTATTAAAAAATTTAGCATACTCTAACTCTTGACAACTAAAAAAAAAATTGTTTGCATGTCATCTGTATTTCATGTCACCTTAATATATAAAAGCATATCATCAGTAAATAAGATAAATACTGCTATGATCATATGTTAATTCAAACTTGAAAGCTAATGTGAATCTCATACAGATGAATGGATTTTAATTTGTTATCATGTCCTCCATCACTTGAGGCTGTGTAGAGAAAAACCTTATCTTTAAATAAGCCAATAATAATAATAACAACAAGAGTATTACCTCTTAATAATAATCCCAAATAAATACACAATTAAAAACATTAAGTACCAAGTACGTAATACCGATTCAAACCAAAGACAACAATACAATACGTCTGTAATGAAGTCACAAAGGAAATTAGGCAAGCGAAGGCAGATGATGAGAAATCTTTGGCAAAGGATGCTAAGAAAAACAGCAGTTCAGTTATATAAACTCTAGAAGAAAGGGAGGAATCAGATTGGTCCACTTTATATCAATGGTTCCACTGTTGATGATTCTGCTCAAATAGCTGATAATCTGAATGAGTATTTTGCATGTACATTCACACATGAGGAGTTATTCAAGGAGGAGAGGGCTAGAAGTTTATCAAACTGTAACGGGGTGCTTAATGATTCTGTAATAACTGAGAGCAAAGTGGAGGAGAAATTGATGAAGTTAAACATAAGAAAGGCACCTGGGGTGGATGGGATCTATCCAGTTATATTAAAGGAGGCGGCAAAGGAAGCAAGAAATCCTTAGCCATAATTATGAGAGAATCCTTGGACTCGAGGGAAGTCCCCACGGACTGGTGATGTAAAAATGTATCCCCAGTTCACAGAGGGGGAATCAAAGGATGACACGAGTAATTACAGACCAGTTAGTTTAACTTCTGTTCCTGGGAAAATAATGGAGTCACTGGTTAAAGATGCGTTGCAGGATCATCTAGTCTGACTGGTTAGTGTACATTTCATTAAATATTATATTTTGGAAATTGTTGACAAGACTGCAGACAAGACTGCAATTATAGTTCAGACACAGTATAGGTTTGATAAGGGAAAGTCTTGTCTGACAAATTTGATAGGATATTATGATGTGGTTACAAAGGAATTGGATGCAAAAAATAATCTGCTTTAACATGTATTTTGATTTCAGGAAAGCTTTTGACACTGTTGCGCATGGAAGACTATTGTACAAATTGGAGCAGTATGGTATTAAGGATAAGTTGCTACAATGAATAAAAGGATGGTTGAGTGGGAGAAGAGAGACAGTGGTAATCAATGGACGCTGCTCTTCGTGAACTAATGTTATTAGCGTAGTCCCCTAGGGTTCGGTGTTGTGCCCACTGTTGTTTTGTGTATTTATCAATGATATTGATGAAGGTATATCAGGCTTAATATCAAAGTTTGCAGATGATACAAAGGTTGGCAGGGTTGTTAATGACAGTAATGGCAGTGTGCTACTGCAACAGGATCTAGATAATTTGGGCAGATGGGCTAAGAAGTGGCAACTGAAGTTTAACCTTGACAAATGCAAAGTACTGCATATGGGTAGAAATAACCCCAGAGAAATGTACCAGCTGTGTGATACTACACTTAAGGTGGTAGAAAATGAAAAAGACCTGGGAGTAATTGTGCAGGCAGATATGAAGTTTTCTGAGCAATGCAGACAGGCTGCCAGGGCAGGTCAGGGGGTTTTGTCAATGATATATAGGAATTTTGCTAGCAGGGAGAAGGAGGTGATTATCCCTCTGTATAAGGCAATGGTCAGGCCACGCCTTGAGTACTGCGTACAGGTCTGGCCGCCTCATTTTAGGAAGGATGTAGAGTTGCTTGGGCGAGTACAGAGAAGGGCAACAAGATTGGTGAGGGGAACGAAGGGGTGTTCTTACTAAGAAAGGCTTAAGTTCTGCAAACTGCAGCTTCTTATGACTAGTCACCTGCGAGGTGACCTGATTGAGGTGTATAAGGCCTTGAATGGGTTGAGCTGGCTCAATTCTGATGGGATTCTTCTCTTTCTCAGATTACGAACTTGAGGGGCATCAATTCAAATTGAGGAAAGACAGTTATAGAATTGATGTGCGGAAATTTACCTTTACTTGCAGAAGTTGACAGCTTAAATAAATTCAAGGAAAAACTAGACAAACGTTTAGAGGGAATGGATGTGTGAAATGGGTGTTTTTTTTTTTTTTTGTTTTTTTTTGCTGTTGCTGCATAAGCTTGATTTCTTGCATCATGTGCCACTACTACTAGGTGTAGTTGAAATTGAAAAAGTTTTTAGATAGTAACACCATGATTGTTGTAATATTTTTATTTAACTATATTATATTATAACGGTTAAACAGCTAGGTGATTTGTTTAACTGTAATAACATACGTGCATGTGGACTTCCTTGTGTTGATTCGTTTGAAATAATCTGCAATATAATATTCTCAAAAGGGACTGTAATTTTTCGCATATTATGATTAAACAATTAGGTGGATTGTTTAAAAATAATAATATACACTGTACTATCACTTTATTAGGTACACCTACCTAGTAGCGTGTTGAGCCTCCTTTAGCCCTCAAAACAGCCTGAATTCGTCTAGGCATAGATTGAAAACGTTGTGCAGGAATGGAATACCATGCAGACATGAGTGTGTCACGCAGTTCCTTGAGATTCGACGGAGGTGTAGGCCTGCAGCGAACAGCCCTTTCCAGCTCATCCCAAAGATGTTCAGTAAGATTGAGATCCGCTGACTGAGAGGGTCACTGCAGCAAAGAAAAGTCATTGTCATGTTCCTGGAACCATTCCATAGTGATTCGGGCTTTGTGCACCGGCGCATTATCCTGCTGGAATTAACCATCTGACTGAGGATAAACTGTGAACATGAACGGATGCATTTGGTCAGCAACGATGTTTAGGTACGATGTAGCATTGAGACGTGAATCTATGGGTATCAATGGACCCAACGTGTGCTAAGAAAACGTTCCCCACACCATAACACTGCTCCCACCACCTTGCACAGTAGTCGTCAGACATGACGGGTCCATGGATTCATGTTGTTTTCGGCAAATTCTGAGCCTTCCATCAACATGATGCACCAGGAACTTCGAATGACTCGTCAGATCAAGCAACTGTTTTCCAGTCCTCGACAGTCCATTGCTGGTGTTGCTGTGCCCACAGGAGGCGTGCTCTCTTGTTCTTCATTGATAACAAAGGTACGCGATGTGACCGTCAGCTGTTGTAGCCCATTCACGACAAAGTGTGACTAGTGGTCGGTTACGATATTTTTTTCTGCGCACCAAGGTTGTATTCTGACGTGATGTGCGACATCGTGGCCTGTCTGTTTGACTTGCACAATTCTAGCTATCCTCCTCTGACCTCTCCCATCAACAAGCGATTTTCTTCCACAGGAGTGCCGTTGAGAGAATTTTTTCTGTTCGTTGCACCATTCTCGATACACCCTTGAAACTGTGGTGCGTAAAACGTTCAGGAGAACTTCTGTTTCAGAGATGCTTTGTCCAGCACGTCTTGCACCTACTACCATGCAACGTTCGAAGTCCGTTAGATCACTCCTTTTCCCCATTCTTGCTACGATTTGTAAGCTTAACTGATACTAGAAAGGTTGTTCTGCTGGATTTATATTCACAAAAAAATGTGATCATGTGACTTGCAACTTTGTGGGACAAACCATTTGTGTGCACAGCAGGGGTGTACCTAATAAAGTGGCAGCACAGTATGTGCATGTGGACTTCCCGTGTGTTTTTTTTTTCGTAGCGCAAAAATTCAACTAACTGCAATAACGCTTTTAACAAAAAAAAATCGCGAAAGTCGCTTCATTGGACATGCTTCCTCATAGTAGAAGTGATGACTGAGGAAGTGAGTGGCTGCATCTGTAGTCACTCCCAATAACTACTACCCACCACAATGTGCAAAAACCAAAGCTAAACAGGTCCATCTCCATAGCTGGATGAAGATAAGAAGCAGAAATATTGAAGATACCGCATCGAGTGTGGCGCAGGAAAAAGTAGCTCACGTTCAAGCCTTAGGAAGAGTGGTCAGAGACAGTCTCCCGAAGTCGTTTGTGGAGCAAATGGCACTGTCCCTCTATCGCTACCACAACTAAAGGACAAGCTCATCCAGCCCAGCCAACTGGAAATTCTTCCTGCGCTATTGGGTACCCAATCAGGAAGAAAGAGCCAACGCATGAAGTGGAGCATCGAAATGAATACGTCCATCCATCATGGGGGCATACTACCAAGAAACCAAGCTAGGACCAATATGAAAATTGTACAGGATTTTTTCCATGACAGCTCCTGTAATCGTGGGGGGGGGGGGAAATCAAGCAGGATGAGAGGAACCAACTACAAAGAACAAGGAATACAGGCACAAGTGAGCCAGAACTAGAGGCCATACCGAAGCAGAAACCCAACAGAATCCTATGGCAAGTCATAGACCACCACAATCGGCGAACAATACCGGATTACCTCAACAAAAATGAAGCCATTTAATCTGCACAGCCATTTAATGTACGACCGTAGCAGCCATTAGGATGAACGGAAGGAAAACCATAGACCAACAGAAAACAAAACGAAAAGACAAGGAACTACCAGACTGGGAAAGATGGCACTGAGCATGCATAATGATCCAAGAGGAGGAACCCATCTCAGTCATAGATCGTGCCATTGTGGCTAAGTGGAACAGCTAGCCCTTGAAGGCAGACTGTTTATGTGTGTAGTAAATGAAATGAACATTAGCTATGAGTCTGTTTGCCCCATAATGCACAAGTTTCTGTACTTGTGTACGTTGGCAACCGGTTGGGTTCCAAGATTGTTGACATCTCAAAAGCTCCACCGAAGAAAGAGCATATCCACAGATAGAGAAAATGTGTAGTTATAGAAGGTAGCTGCATAAAGAAGCTGCATATTTGAGTTAGGGATTTGAAATTGACATCCAACTTTCAAATCCCTAATTTCAAATCTCAAATATTTTTACGTAAGAGTAAATACTTACTGACGTATATGATTAAACAACTTTAAAATAGTGTGGGCCCAGCCCCTTATCCTTTAATAAATCAGGTAGTCTATGCTCCAACCTTTTCATAAATTTTGGGGAGATTTTTCAATGAAATATTCCTCCATTCCTCACGCAGAAAACCTTTTAATGGAGCTTGCGAAGTCTACCTCCATCGTCGATTTCTCTCACGCCCCTCTCAACTAAGATTGGCACCTTGAGCCAGCCATTGCATCTGTAACACATTGTTCTTTGGCATTTATGGCAGGGAGCACTTTCCTGCTGGAACGTCCTTGGCCAGAAAGGTTTAAGAATATCACAGTAGGATAATTCATTCATTATCCCGTCTACAAAATCAGCAACCCAACACCATCACACTAAACAGCCATCACCACTGTCCTTCACAAACGGGACAATGCAGTCCGCATGGAAGAGTTTTCTGGCTGGCTGTTGACTGCTCCAGACTTCTATTATATTGAAACTGAAGAGAATAACCTTTTCGTTCTCTACCATTAGTACATTGCATATTTTACATATCACGTGATTACTCTATGATGTCTCAATACTTTTAATAAATTAGTGCACTTAAAACTAAAGTTTTTTTGGAAAAATGCAGCGAAATTACGGTATAACAATCATAATGCTCAGAGCCTGAGCTTCATAACTCCATAATTTGGAAATGCTGACAAGAAATAAAGCATCTGGTCAGGTAATTGAAGACTTCAACGTCACTGACAAGATTAAGGAAGGACTTCAACGTCTTCTTTTATAAGAAAGGAACGAATAAAAGTTAAATGAATTTTATTCGCTCGAATAAAATTTCAATGACTGAGCAATGGAACGATAAATACACTTGTCTTCGTGATGTACAGAAATGGCTGCGAATACCAATAAAGAAAAATTAGATACAGTATTTGTAAAACACTTTTGCGTTTTATGAATGATTATTTTTAGTTCTCTGCCGAGACAGTTCTAAGAGATCGATTTGATTTGATTTGGTAGTTGTTGGCGCATCGGCTTCTGTGGCCATATTGCACCTCCCAAGGTTTTTGCAGTACTTTGATCCAAGCCCGAGGCGAGAATCGAACCCGCGACCTTTGGGTTGGCGGGTAGGTACTTTACCCACTCGGCTAGCCCGGTCGGCTAAGAGATCGATAAATAGTATGTTAACCAGCAGGTTCTGCCTGATAAATTCTCATTTCAGAACTTAAACTGGAACCTCTTACAATCCTCCAATACGAAAACCAAATTTCATCTCTTAGAGTGGCATCCTCTCAAAACTAGGAAAAACTTTTGAAGTCGCAGTTTCTAAAAGTTTTCTTAGCACATGAGTCTCCAGGTAAAATTCTAAGTGATGACGCACCTTCACTCCCATCCAAACGCATCTATTTGCAGACACTTTACGCTGTCCCATCCCACACAACATCCTTTCGCTATGCTTTGCACCCGGAAGGGAGGGGGAATAAACTAACAGTAGTAATCAATATAGAACTAGAATTAAAATATATACAAAATTTATATTAAGAAGACAGAGTAAGGAGAAATTCTTATAGATAGATGGATTAAGAGTAAAATCAATACTGTAATAATTCATTACCTGAAGGAAATGAAACAGAGGGCTACTAAGTGATGAGTACGAGGAATAGGCAGTGAGAAATGAATTTTATAACGAGAATTCAAACGGGGTATAGCGAAAGGTATTTCTTCAAGAAGAGATGGAGAATCAGTAACAGAGTTTATGATATTGTAAACAAAAAGAGACCCATGGAGTTGTCGTCTATAGTGAAGAGGAATGATTCTGAAGCGACCACAAAGAGCTCCATAATTTCGACGGTGAAAGGCAATGTGATTTCGATAGCATAAGAATTTAATGAATTTAATTTGAATTCTCTCAAGTCTGTGAGAAAGATATTCCTGTTGTGGGGACCAGATAATATCACAATAATCAAAAATGGGAAGTATAAGCTGCTTGTAGAGAAGAATTATAACTTTGTCACTCTTGAAAACAGAGGAAGAACGCTTGATTAATCCAAGAAGTTTAGAAGTGTGAGATATTACATGATCAACGTGGGAAGAGGAATGAGGGTCAGATCGAAATAGGACACCTAAATCCTTGAACGAATCAGTACTTGCAATTAAAGAGTTTCCAATATAATAATCAGTAAGGATGGAGGGTCGAACAACACGATTCGAGCGAAAGACATAATTTACATTTTAACGGGTTTAGAAACAAATTACTTTTATCGAGCCAAAGTGAGAGGGAATCAAGACAGGACTGGAGTTCATCTCTGTCAGTTGAAGAACGAATAACTTTGTAAAGTTTAATATCATCTGCACAGAGTTGCCACTGAACATTAACAGACTGATATAAGGTTGACAAATCATTAGTATAAACAAGAAAGAACAGCGGACCCAATGATGAGCCTTGAGGAACACCTTGCGAAACAGTAAACGAAGTTGATGAAGTACCATCAATTATTACGGATAGTTTACGATTTGTAAGCAGTTTATCAAGCAAATCTAGTAAAGGGAATCGTAGACCATACGATGACAGCTTGAACAGCAAAAGATCGATGTGGAGAGAGTCAAATGCATGTGAAATATCAAGGAAAAGCAAATAAGTTTGATTTCTTTTGTCCAGGTTAGTTTGTAGGAAATGAAAAAACAAAGCAAGATTTGAAACAGTTGATTTCCTGGGAAGAAAAGCATACTGTTGATTATTGATAAAAGGGTGAAGATAGGAACTAAGATATTTATAAAGTAGGAACTTCAAAAATTGTATTCGGTATAATAATAGCTCGGTAGTTATTAGGCATAGCTTTATCACCCTGTTTGTTTTTTATAAATCGGGATGATATGAGCCTCTTTGAACGATGAAGGGTAATAGCCGTGAAGACAGTTGCTGGTAGACAGCTAGTGTGGCAGCCTCCTTGTGGATCTTAAGGGAGAAGTCATCAGTTGGAAGATGGGCATGCCAGAGTAGAAGGAATTGCCTTGGTGACTGGACATCGTCTACCGTTATGTTTAGTTCACTTAACTGCCCTTGGATTCGAATACAGAAAGGTCGAGTGGCAGTCCGACGGGTGTTGTAGAGATTTTTCCATCGTAGATCAAAGACGAACATCCATGTGGGGTGATCGGGCAGGGACTTTAATTTAAAAGCGTACTGCAAGGACAACTGCTTACATCGAAGAGCAAAAGATTGCTCATTTGCTTCAACATAAAAGCGTTGGACAGGAAACGTACGGAATGCTCCAGTGGCAGTGCGGATGGCCTAGTGATGGATTGGATCTAACCATTGAAGTGCACTATCTTTAGCAAAAGCATAAACCTAGGAACCGCAATCGAGTTTAGCCCGGTAGAGCCGGAGTAGGGTACACCGATCTGCACCCCACGAAGTTGACCAAAGGGCAAGAAGGATGTTAATCCATTTGACACACCTTGTTCTTAGCTAACGAATATGTTGCGGAAATCTCAGCATTTTATTTTTGACAAGTCCCAGAAATTTGACTTCGGGAAGCAGATTATCCTACTTTTAGTGGTCAAAAATAAAGAAAGAGGTCAAGTTTGAATTATTCAGGTGACCAAAAAAGTTCATGCGGATTTATTGGATAGAATTAAAACACAGAAAAAAGAAGATAAAATTAAAAAAGCAATACCAGCTATATTTCAACCAGATGCACAGTAAAATCTTCTGTTGGTGAAATGGGGGGCTTCGTTATACGCGGCACAGGTTCACAAGGTGATAACCAATGATCATTAACATTTTTCGAGTTTGTTATGAGTCTATTTCTCCGGTTTCTTGGCTCACCCATTTTTATGACACGCCCACAGTTTCAATTTGTATCAAATTCAATGTCTACACCCCATTTTCACTTAAGTGCAATGTCAAGCAACGTAATTAAGTGAAAACAGTGTTAAGTGTTGCTTAGCTAATCGTTAACACAGAAAATTAACTAACTATTTAAAAATGGGCCACACTTGTAACTGAAGCAGCTCTGCTGTATACCGCGTTTCGTCAGCTCCTTCGCTTTGCCTTCATAATGTGAGAGCACGTGCACGCAACACAGCCATATCAAATTTGACGCGTTGTGTCAGTTTCTGACGCACCATGACGTTAGAAGTACACGAGCGTTTCCACTTTTAAAGTGAGGAGTTTAAAATAGAAAGGACAAAAGAAAACTTGTTGCCTTGTCTTTTAAACCAAGTTTTATTCAAGACTTTTCTGGTTTCAGAGTAACCCCTGGCTTGTAGCCGTGAAGGGTATTGTGTACGGCATGTGCGTTTTGTATGCAATAAAGAGTTCTTCTTCTTCTTCTAAACGCCTTTCTAGATTAACGTTTTCAAAATCAAGCAGAAATTAAAAAAACATTTTCGTGTTGTACTTGGTTTAAAAATATTCCGGCCATTTCCAAGCCTAACACGCGCATTGAGAAGTTCATTACACCAACTTAACTATTTATTCGAAAATGAGGAAGTTTAATACGTATATTTGTCTAAGATGTCTCATATCTTACAGTAATTAGAGTTCGCGTTTCTTAAGAAAACTAATTTGTCCTTTTACATTTCCTTATCAAAAGCTACTTGTTTTGGGCACGCTACAACTTGGCGAGTCACATTTTGGAGATATTGACGTGGCAGGGCGTACATCGCTGCAAAAATATCTTGTTTAATTTATCCGCGGATGTCAAATAGTCCAAAGGCCTTTTTAATGTATTGCGCATCAGTGAGAAGAGAACTCTTTCTCGCTCAGCTGAAGCCTCACTTGGTTCCGTAATGAGTGTACGTTTTATTAAATAAAATATTTTATCGCGCCGCACTTCTGCGCGAGCTCATTACTGTCAGCGCACTAATAACGCGTTGACTGGTCCCTCAACGCAATTTGTTATTATACGAAGCTGCTATCAATGAGTGTCTAATGAACAAAAAAGTATCTGGTTTGGGCAAACAGAATTGCGTTGTTAGACCGGACAGTTATTTCTGCTGATGGTCTTGGAACATGGGATGGCTTCTCAGTTTAGACACACTTTATAAATTACTTAAATGAGGGGAACAATGAGTTATTTTTCATAAAATGTTACTTGAGGTATTTCGTTGCGAAGCAGGGGGAAATGGAGTGTTCAAAGAAATCGCGTGGTGTAATTTATCAGAGCACTTTTTTCTGTACACTGAAATTTAAAACTAAGTGGGGCATCGTCGAGCTGTTGGAGCCATTTTTATAAAGAAATCGGTGTTTTAACTGCTGTCTTCCATATCTGGTTTTTGCCACAGGAATGGGATCGTGTGGACACCTCCTCGGACCATAAGAAATTACCGGAAAAGGAAATGCTCAAGATAAATAAAATAAATTTACTCTTTATACTCTCAGATTACCAAATGGGGTCACAGGAGTTTACAAGATAAGGAACACAAGATCATCGCGTTTGAGCATCGCGTGAGCAAGAACCACGATCAACGCAAACCGGACACTTATTACACAAGCTCCTGATTTGATGGACTGTAATTGAGATTAAAAATAAGTTCCCGGATTGTCTCGCAAAATAAACATCACTTGCTACATATTCGTTATCTCGCATTTCACTTGGGTTGATACATATTAGGGACTCATTTCGAAGTCGTCCAGTAAGCACATTGAAAAATTTACGTAAAATTTTCAATGTACCTCGAGGTTCCTTGTTGGAAACATTTCCAGAATGTTTTCTGGTCTGTTTTCAGTACTTATTGCGATTTTTCTTGGATCTCTTAAATCATAAAATCTCCGCCCTTGAATACAAAAGTTAAGTTTTTGGGAACAAGGGTAAATGTCAGTTGTCTAGTCCTCTTCTGGAATTTTGTACCGTGAAGGGAATTTGTCACTTACCAATGTACTATTGTATTTATATTTGGTAGGACAAATAATGATTTATTTAAATGACAGACTGTGCATCTGAAGAATACAGAGGAAGCAGGGCCACAGTCAGGTTACTCTTGGCCAGAAAATGCCACAAATTCCCGATGCACGATCCCACTATTTTTCAAATCATATATTTTCACGACATATTGAACACTTTATTTCTTTCATTTTTTTTTTCTTTTTTCGTTATGGTTTGTTGAAGCAGTTGTCAAGGTAGTTTATCATGAAGACTATTACGGCTGTTTCCCTATATTTACAGAACGCGCACTTTTAATCCATTTTTGTTCGCGGCCTTTCTCTATCGATTTTTGGTATCCGGAACGATTGTCTCGTGGCAGAATTTCGCGTCCGCTGACTTCGGACTACCACGACATTAACTATATTGCAACTGGGCTTCTTTTCCGCCTGCACAAAGACTACAAAACTATCTGTTTCCGCTTGAACAGAAAGCAAGCAAGCTGCAATTGTTCTGCCTTCCACATAATTCTGACAAACCGAATCATTCGCCCGGATACACTAGAGGGAGCTGTAGCAGCTGTCACAGATGACAGTAATGAGTTCATCTTTTGATAAGGTTCGGAGCGACGGCCAGCGGAAATTAAACTGTTGACCACATGAGCGTCCACTCACTTCCACCCACCACCCCACCCCTTCTCTCGCTCACTACATCTGGACCAGTAGGTTGCAGTTGTATGGAAGTTATCAGTGCTCGTGGTAGTAATGAGAGAATGGAATTCGGAAGAAGAACCATCTAACTATTATCGAGAATAGGCTCTTTATTGCAAAATTTAGGCTTAAGTTATTCTACATGTAATAGATACTAATATATGAGAATAATTTCACGGGTTTAACTGCAATAAACTTCTTGAAGTAACCAGCTGAATATCTAGCCAACGAATTTGTCAAAAATAATTTCGTTTTATCTTTCATGACAAAATCTTGTACCAGTATAGTCTCAAAGTCATGTTTGTTTATTTGTTTCAATTTTATAAACTCTCATTGCAAAATTTATGCCACTGGAGTTTTAAGCCCTTAATCCCATCTGTCTTTTATCTGTAGTCCTTAGATCCACGCTCTTACTGCTCGGTAACATGGTGGGGGCAGTTGCCCCAACATCACGCCCTCCAGAGTAGTTTATTCGGCACAATACATCGTCGTCTGTCACTGTTCGAGAGTTCTGGGATCGATTCGTGGTGGAGGAGGGAAAACTTCTCCCACTCCCAACGGGTTGAGATAAAGAATTGTCTCACTGAGGCACTTTTAATTAGGTGCGCCTCTGAAATGAGTGGCGAAACTACCATAGCGCCAGGTCAGCCACCGTGCCGGGGAGAGGGGAAAGGGATCCGAAGAGTCAAAGAGCCCTACGGTTGGTTCTGCGTAATGGTTAAAGAGATAGGGCAGCCTGTTTGAGAATTTCGCAGGGGAAGGAAAAATCTGTAGATTCGTTACTGTCTGAACTGCTTTTTCCAAAAGCGTACGTCACATTTGCTAAGACTTATACGTAGTACGTATGAACAAAAAGTTCGGAGACTGAACTAATATTTGTGAAATTATGAACCTTACCGGCTATTCAGATGGATCTTCTTCGAAATAGTCTCCTTGACACTGCAGCTTCTGGAAGCATTCCAGACATACTTCTTTTGGAATTGTTAATAGTTCTTCAGTCGTAAATCTGCGACCTTTCAAGGAGACTTCGAGCTTGTGGGAAAAACGAATCACAGGAGCTAAATGTGGTGGGTGTGACTGATGGGAGACCGCAGTGATGGAGTGCTTCGCAAGAAATTGTTGAATGGAAAGCAGCGAGTGTGCAGAGAGTTTGTCGTTATGCAAGGACCAATTCCCAGAGGCTCGCCTTTCCTGCCGTTTTTCTGCGTAAAATCTCCGAAATCGCAGTTTTGTAGTCCTGGTTCACTGTTTGGCCACGAGACAAATTTATAATGAACAATGTCCTGGAGTCAAAAAATACGATAAACAGGATTCACATTTGATCGAGATTGTCTTGCTTTTTATTGGACCATGGACTAGACAGAGCTTTCTGGTGAGAGGATTGGGTCTGCTTCCGGATCATAGCCATACACCCACGATTCTTCACCAGTAATGATGGAAAAAACAAAGTGTGCGTCAACAACACGTTGAGGACAGTCCTATCATGAGAGAACTCGCTGCCCTCTACAGTCATAAGTGAGAATGAGGGCCCAAACTATGCTGAAAAGCACCTCATTCCCAACTCTTTGAGTTGAAATTAATTGGTAATCACTTGTTTTTGAATTTTAAGAGTGGCCAGAGCACTGATCATCTTCAGTTGGCAAGCAGTACTTGTTAAACTTTACAAGCTACTAAAAGGTCTTCGAATAACACACAGCATCTTCCCCGAAAGCTGTTTTTAACATTTCGTCGATTTTTGTTTCACTTTTTCCTAATTTGAAAGAAACTATTACACTATTTAGAAACCCAGCTAACATCTGAAAACGTTACGTTAATTAAAAGCCCTTAATCAATATGGCAATGGGGACACTTTAGTTCCTTTTTTAAGGTAGAACATCTGCCATTATGGTAGAAAGGTGCTTAAATGAAAAATCACCCATAAAAGCTTCATCCTTGAATATTTTATACATGAAACCATCTCGAAACACAGAAGTCAAAAAAGAAATATTAAAGGCTCGACGCGCATTAATAAACGTTGTTGTCCACGTTCAGAATTAGAGCAGATGTTCCCCACACAGTCAGTGAAGCTCCTTTTTAACTTATCTACTTTGGGGTTTTTTTCTAAGCCGACAGGAAGAAAACGTGTTTAAGAGAGCGAACAATGCTGAATGGTGTTAGGATTCGAAAAGAGATTAAATGAGGCTGAAGCCTACCCATGATTAGTTGTTCTTGTAAGGTGCATTTACGCCATTGGAAATGTTAATGTACTTTCGCTACACGGCAATAAACACACGAGGCACTTTCAGCTCACACGGGTGGGCAGTTGGGAGAAAATTAACTTTCCTTTTCGTGTTAAGTAGAGTACTGAAAAACAACGGACAAGTAATTAGAAAGAAAATCTCGGAATGAATTTGAGAGATTCGCAAATAACTGAAGTTTGCGTTTGGAGACTGATAATTATGGTGGCTTCTGTTACAAGACTGCAGTAAATGATTGTAGAGTTAGCAGCCAGATCAACCAATTTTAAAAGACAAACGAAGCAGTTTAAAATGACGTCCTGGGTTTAGCAGCAAAATCCGATCGAAATTTCCACACTGCCGGTAATGATCATTAACTGCTCCGGACTCCACCCATTCGAGTGACACGCTCCATTGTCTAAAGTTCAGCAGATGGTGGCTTTCAGTTCCTAAAACACTCGTTTTTCAATAAAATTCCGATGTTCCTTATAACTTGGTATTTTTAGAATGTTCCAGCTTAAATCATTGCATGTTTCTCCTTGGTATACGGGTTTTAATCCTCTGTCAGCAGGATGGGGAAGTCCTAATCAAATATAAATCTTTATTGATCTTTACCGAGTCCAATAAAGTCCAAGACAAATATCTATCTTTATTAACTCGTATTTCATTATTTAGTCCAAGAAATTTCGATCAGGTAACTAATGATGCAAGTAGTTGTCAAAAAAAAATCTGAGAACGGATCATAAAAGACAGGTACAAAATCCTGGGTTTTTTTTTTTTTTTTTTTGTTTTTTTCAAAGTATTCATCCTGCAGTTCAATATGCCTTTTTGTATTTAATCTAAAAATACTTTAATCCTTCAAAAAATTCTCTAGGGTGAGCATTAAACTGGGCTTTCACAGCTGCTTTTAGTACTGCATCACCTTTAAAATAATTCCTCGAACATGAGATTTGAAGTTTCTGAAATAATAATCCGTTAAGGCCAGATCTGAACTTTACGTAGGAGGTCGGTTGTTTAATTGTTCACGACATTCATTACCTTTAGCCTATGCAACCGGGATTTCTGCACGGGTGCATGTCATAGAGAAACAAAACCCGCTGATCCAACTCTCATCGTCTTTTTTTCGCCGCTTTTCACTTTGGCATATTCCTAAAACCACAGCAACAATATTCCTCTGTTGCTATAGTTTTAGGTGCAAGGTTGTCAGTTAAAAAAAAAACAATCGTTTTGTATCCTTTCAAAAAACTGAGACCAAATCAATGCTTTTCCAACTGATGGTTGGGTTCCAAAAATTTTTGCCTGTTCGTTAAGCAAATTCTCCTTTCACAGCCATGTCATATTTCACATATTACTGAAATCTAGTTGGCCCACAACATTTATCAATATGCCACCGTTGGATCTCTATTTTATAGTGGGAGTTTTGTCTGCATTTGTACAAGTTATACCACCTTAATGAAATCAGTCAGGAGTCCAACTGACACCAAGATTTGAACCCTTAAGGATCACCCATAATCGTGGCAATATGATTGTTGCCACAATTATGGTTCTCCAATGTATATCCCTCTACCACCAGAACAACCTCCGATTTTGGATGCCCACTGTTTGGAAACCTAAATGCATCAAAATGCCATATGCTTGATTTTTGTGGGGACAAATTGCTGAAGACGGTTGTCTTCAGCAATTTGGCAATCTAAGACAAATGCTAACACTGGATCCTGAGGATATTGTTTGAAAAGTTTAGCATAGAATGGCACTCACGACCCGGGGCATGAAATAGCATTCCCAACCAGGGGCTCCAATACGCTTGTCCTCATCTTTGCCTCAATGCCCACCAACATCCTGTTACTCCACTACAGAATCATATTTTGATTCAGACCATATACCAGTGACATATTTCTCCTTGTGCTCTACACTAACTTCAGCCAGCCACTTTGCAAGTGCACCTTAAATCATTATTGATCATAACCACTGGAACATCCAAAAATTTGTTTTTGCTACCTCCTCAATTTCTTTGGATGTTTAACACCTTGTCCTGAAGATTTCGCTGTCCTAGATGTCTTAATACCATTGTGGGATATGCAGCCTCAAAATGAGTTACCATTACCTCGAAGTCCAATGTATGATGGTCACGATCTCTCCAATATGATTTCATGATTAAACAACACCTGCATGTCATCTGGAAAGAGACAAGGCGACCCACTGCACAGAGTAAACTACTCCCGAGCTAGAATCACTTTCAATGAGGTCAAGTCGCAAGCCATCAAGAACTACTGCAGTGCCACTTTGGATAAAAAGAAAATTCTCTATGCAAATGTTCAGTTAAGCTTCTCGTAGAAGCTCAACCCAGAGTAGTGGCTCGACCATGGCACACGGTTTCCAATACTGTACCCACCACTGCCTATGTCCCGAATAATTAGAACCAACGGGATATCCTTGATATAGTAAGTTTTCCTCGTACATCAGGGATATCCCGATATATCAAGGATTACCTCGTAATTACCATAATCAAACAATAACTGTTAAATGCTCTCAAAGCATTAGCTTTCTGGTGTTGCTGGCTATAATAGTGCTTGAGTGCATATATTTGCAGATGTCGTACTAACAATCTGTAATATTGTATTAGAATAAAATTGCCTTCCACAGAAATGGAACATTTATAATAGGATATTTATAAATATAAATCATATTTACGATTTATATATTTATTTATTTACACATTGTTGTATGCAAAAATCCAGTTAACCAACATCAATCAGTCACTACAAGCACATCTTAAGCGTCTAGTCTACTTAAGCTTCTTGAGAAGTACTGTGACCGGCTTTTCCCAACCACCTCTCTGCTGGATGTCATTCAATCTCTGGGTGTGTTACTGCTAGCGTTCTCCAGGAAAGAGTTCTCTGGGCTTCTTTTCACTGCACCACTCTTCTCATTTACTGACCTTTACAGGAAAGCGTGTTTATGCTGCGCTGATGACAACTTTTAACAGACGTTTCACATCTACTTTGAGCCTCACCGGACAAAACACTTAACTCGATCTGGACAAACCTTAATACCGGATGCAACTTACTGAATTGTCTGCTAACACCGCATTTCTGGGGTGGGATCATACTGCTACTGCTGCTGAAACTTCAGTACTTTGCTGATATAGAGCTTCTGAGTGTGATGTATTGTTCCTACTGGACTTGACCTTTGGAACTGACTGTAGACCTCGCTTTCCAGGGATGGATATTATTGCTATATAGTCCACTGCAGTTTTATAGCCCACATGCAGTTTCTTGCTAGCCCCAGTGTCTTTCGGCGCGAGTTCTTCGCAAACCCGACCGGAGGAAGGGTCTACTGCTGACTTTGGGCCTCCAAGATGGAGTCATTATTCCTGAAAGAGCTTACACTTCCCTATCCAATCGCTACCCAACTTCCCTACCCAGTTGGTCTCCTATTGCCACAACTTTTACTTTCCTTCCTGTTGTGCAGTGTAACTTCTGTCTTCATGAGGGAATGCCTTGCTCTTTCATCCCTGACTATACTCTCACTATCCCCGTAACCATTACCCACTCACCCTCTTCTTCTCCAACTATATTCTCATCCTCTTCTTCCCATGACTTATCTTCCTCAGGTCTTTCTGGAACTTGCCTAGAAAGGCCCAATACTCTCCCTCGATAGTAGAATCTGACGTGTATCCTCCTGATTTTGGACGAGGGGGCGCAAGGGCAGCAGACCGGGTGTTTTCGGCCCCCGTCTGCTAAATCGCCAGTTGCAGGCCTAGAACCGTCCAACACAACTCATTATATTCTGCATAATCTTACCCTACATTTCACGGCCGGCGTTGGCTTCTGCCAAAAACAGACGACATAGCGGTAAATAGGGAAACCCCTGGAGACAGCAAACGAAACACATTAAACATTTGTACAAAGAATATCATGAGAGAGGGATTGATGGTCTTTGTTCTTCATATCGAAAAATCTCCCGATAAATATGTACTAGCTATTTTTGTGGACTTTGAGAGCGCATTCGACTCTCTCTGGTTGGGAAGTTCTCTTGAGAGATTGAGGTCTACCAACTGCCCTAAACAACTATACAACTTAGAAGCTATTTCTTTCAGCACCAAATAATTGTTAAATCCAAGTTTCTCCAGGTTACACGGAATATTGCTCGAGAGTGCCCCCACGGCTCAATCCTACTTATATGGAATACTGTTCCTCAAGATTGGCTGGCCCTTTCATTTACAAAAACAAAAATCACTGCATACGCAGACTATATTGCTATACTAGTTGTGAGAGATGCAAAGCGTGCTTTTGAGACAGTACCAGATCTCTTTTGAGACAGTACCAAATCATTCAAAATAAACTAATCATTAGTCCTACCAAAACTAAAATGATTATATTTAAAACTAAATTGGATTTCAACAGACCACCCCCTCCCCGTCTCTCCTATCTGTCTAGAAAAGTTCGAAATTTACCCCAGCTATCTTTAGGGTCTCGAGAGCTGAGTGGAGTCTCTCAAGGAAAAACCTTTCAGACATACTATCAAGCTATTTTTCTCTGTGGTTACCTATGCTGCTGGTGCATGGTTCCATAGGGGTGGTGATTATTCTATTTCAAGCCAAACCTTTTTCAATTCAGAGAACAATGCTTTTGATGGTTTTACGGGTTTGCCACACTGTATCCACAGCTGCTCTTCAGCTGACGACTGCTAGAACCATACTTCTTGATCTCTTCTTGGTTTTTCGAGCCTTATGTTATCGAATACGAAAGCAGATTCCTACAGAATATATGAGCATTACAACAGATGCAAAACTGGGTGTTAAAATAGAGAGGAGTAGACGTTGGAACGACCTTTTCATTATATAGCGAACAAAATGGGAAACACCAACAACTAGTTTAGCAACTAAGAAATTCATTCCAATGGTCTCTTTCATGATGGATAGAAGGCGTAAATTGTGGTTCTCTATGAGTATGAACACCTGATATCATTACTGGCGATGTATGATGGTGTATGATGTAGTTTATCGTCCACTGAACGATAAACTACATCATACACCTTTTTGTTTTTGTGGAAAAGCTGAGAGTCAGAGTCACATTTTGTATGAATGTGCTTATTATGAAGAGATTGAACTTCAAACCCAAATTGAAATAAGTTCCTATGATCAAGACCTTGTATTGATAGAAAATTCTCGTATTTTAAATGCTCTCTGTGCCTACGCAAATGAAATCTTTAATAAACGGAAGCTTTTAATTATGGCTAAAGCAACAGATAGGACCCGTCCTTTGTAGGACCATACTTAGGAAGTATGTGTTGAAATTAGTGATACGGAAAACAGTGAGTTCTGGATAGTCTAGGTTTAATTTGGAACAACTTGCAGTTTAGTCACAGGTTATAAATAAAAAACGCCTTTAAAACAACACATCATTTATTACAGCTTCAGTTTACAATAGGCTAGCCTAGGTGTGCTACTTAAATGAAGAACAGTGTATATTTCAGAAATGGTAGTGAGGAGCTATCAATTGTATGCAACGTTACTGACGTTATTTGGATAAAATCACCCAGTGAAGAAAAATCTCTATAATATTACTTAAAACAGATTAGGATCTAATTTCTTCTTTTCTGACAACTAATGTTTAGCGATTTGCCTGTTGTTGGAGTGATTAATGGCAAATGACTAACTATAATTGGTTGTCTGTACTGTAATTAAAAAGTGTCTGGAATCCATTTACAAACAAATTGATGAGCACTTGTTGAATAATTGTGGTATAGTGAGAGGAACAGTATTATTGAAGGACTGTTTCATGACAGCAGTATACTAATGCTAATTTCTCTCTCTCCTTCCCCCTGGAGTGGGACTCCCCAGAGGAATCTGTCTGGAAACGTCAGGTGAGACAGAGTCTCAAATTGAGACAGTACGTGCTCTACCGGGACTGATCCGCCTTCCTATGGTGTGGAAGAGTACTGGAATCATCTCTACAGGTGACTGATGCTTCTGGATAGCCAAGTGGCCAGAACAACACAACACAACACAACACACAAAATTTACAAAAACCCACACTAACCACATATCTTGCTCTTTTATAGTGGTACTGTTCTTTACAAAGACAGGAGGCGGGGTGTTGAACTGATATTCTAGGAACCGCCCTTTACACGTGTCCACATTGTGCTGATAATATCAAATTTCTTACTAATACCACACCTGAAAATTTTGCGTTTCTTGATAATGACTATTTACATTTTTATTGACATTTGTCGTATTCAGCATTCGTTGCCGATGCATTTAAATTGGACTTATTGCCATCAGAGGAAAAGGACTTAAAACTAATTTGGAATGCTAGAGAGCAGATTTTTGGTCCGGCTCAATGTGCCAGGGGTGATGTATCTGTAGAGTGTTGTAAATAGTGACAAAAATATCATTTCTCAAAACAATCATCAACTGGTTACCAACAGAATAAACAAAGTTCTCAGCAACTTCTCTGATTATCTGGTACAATTCTTGATGACTGTCAACCCTGACAAATCTGCGGTCATAGTTTTCTACCTCAAAACACAAACATCACAGATACAGACTCTGTCGTTGTTAGGTTTTAGGCAAATCAGCATAGGCCATATTGCGCGTATTTTGTGGTCGATTTGCTTTTTCGCTGTACGAAAAACCAAAGTTTCCGGGAGAAAAACCATGCTACCCTCGCCTGAGGCTGACTACTCAGCCATGTTGTGAAAAAGATCCTTAAAAATCTTCGCGTTATTGACGGGATTCCAACTCAGGTCTTTTCTACCCGATGTGGGGAGGATGGTGATCATACCAACTGTGCTACCCAGTCACCTCTCAGCAGCGTTGCTATCCCTCAAGTGACTCAACACAAAGATCTGAGAACAATATTGGATCCCAAAGTTAATTTTTCATGCCAATTGCAGTCCATTCATTGGAGATTCAGTCAGCTAAGAGGAACTGTTTGCAATATTTAACATTTGCTTCATATCAGAGATCGAGAAACATCGCTTAAATGTATTTACAGGATTATTCACCCAATGCTTTTATTTTGCTTTAGAAATTTGAGCTTTATTGCCATTACAGCCCTATGACCTCGTTTCACAGATCAGCGTTGCCTTCTGAAATGGCTGAACTTCAAGCACCAGTTTCCGCCTCATTGAAAATCTAGGAATTGTCACAGAATTTATAGTATACCAGGGATTCACACCGTCATCTTCACCACGGTGAAGATGACGGGCTATATTAGTTCCCCAAATATCTAAGAATTATGCCACTGGAGGATCCCTTCTCACCATTCCGTTGGTCAAACCTGACTCGCCTCCCTACTGCAGACAAATTCCTACCTCCTGAAATGCATCGAACAGCAAAAGGTGTGCGGATCTAAAACGCTTCGTGGAGGACAACAAATACAGGAAGTCTATCCTTGCAGAAATAAGACCATTCTTCCATAGTTCTGAGCCATGTTCAAATCATTATTTAAGGTGACGAGTTTCTGTTCTTATCTGCTTTGTCGAAACTGACTCAGCAATCAGTGAATTAATTTGATACTAGATACTTTAGCCTGCTCACATGCAAGAGTTTGTTTCTCTCTTGTTTACTTTGTTTGTATATAGATTATGAATACCATACTATTCATAGGTATTTAATAGATATCGCTGTTTTATTTACCGTAATGAGGTATCCATGATACTCGTTAATATCATCTTCTTCAAGCAGCTTGCAGGACATCGAGTTTGTAGTAAAACCCCTACCTATACAGTTGGGATGGATATTGTATATTAGAGTAACTGTACAATAAGAATTCTAAACAATTCGAATGCATCTTACTTAATTAAAAAAAAGAGTGGAGAAGTATGTTGTATTCTTCGCTAACGGTTGCGTAATTTACACCTTTAAGCCTATTAAACTCATCGGCGTTTGAGCAATAAAATCCATTCGCTTATTTTCCGAAAGTCGCCTGCACTTTGTACATTGAAATGAACTATCGTACATACACACGTTAAGTCCTCATAGTAACGGAGGCATCAACCAGAGTCGGGTGTCAGTTGCAATAAAAGGATTCATCCATCTTGGAGAGCTTTCAGGGGAAAAACACAACTAGTTATAAAACTAACTAAACACATGTAAACCGCTCTGTTGTTGTTGACCGTATATCAGCTAGCAATAATATCACCCCACCGCTACAGAACAAAGCCCTGCGAGGGCCCTTTTTTACAGCTATTGTTCCAAGCGTCAAGCGAAAGTGATGTACAGTTATGAGCTGAAAAGTAATCAGGAACCAGTTAAAACCTTTCGGTTAACGTTACGAAACAAGCTGTAGCGAATTTCTGAAAGACTTCCTCAGACTACAATGGCCGGCATTTAAAACAGCTCATTTACAACAAATAGTCTGTTTTTAAGGAAATTAGATCTATTGTGCTAACAACGTTCTTACAACGGGCATTTGAATGTAACAAATTGCTTTAAAAGATGCAATCGAATTCCTAGTGTTAGGACGTTCATAAAATGTGGCATATTTCATGACATTAAGTCCGCACAAGAGGATGCGTTTGAACATTGGGAAGCACCTGTTAAACCGCTAATTCCCTTGTTAATTTTTAACACTTTATTAAAAAGAGCCATTTGTAATATAAAATATGGAATTTATGAACGAAGGCAAATCAGTTTTTTTAAAACCGCTAGTCCATTTCGGATATAGATGCAGGATATTTTCTTTAGGAAACGTAGATATTTATCTGGCAAATTTTCATCCCACCAAGTAAGGAATACAGAATGTACAGATAGAAGATACAGAAGACATTATAAGGTACGCACTGGATCAACTTAACCAACTTTCTCTCTTCGCAACCATCTCATCTGCTCCTTTTTTTCTCCCTCTTTTTTACTCAGCTCATGTCCATACCAATATACGCTACTCTACCAAAAGTAATGACACCGTTAAATTTGGAAAAACACGAGTTCTAATGAATGAATTAATGAAGTGGAGACCTACCTTTTGTCCAAATAATAGCACCCATTAGTCACAGAACATTTTCGACCAGTTTCAGTAGCAGACAGCAGGAATCTGTGTCCATTCCTCCTTTAGTGCAGTCACCAGTTCAGCTCTAGAAGAGTGACGTTTTGGCTGAGCCCTGATCCAGCTTCAAATCGGGAAAACCGTTATCGTACTGGAACGTGCTGGAATATACGTAATGAAATAAGTTAATGCCTCTCCATCGAAATAAATACAAACAACAAAAGTTGAAGAGAAAAATAATTAAAATCATGCAGTTTGAATTAAACATTACTCACTGGTAATGAATTGACTGTTCAGTGATAGCCAAATAAAGATTTTGAAGAAAAGTAAAAGCTGTCTTTTTTTTTTTGCAATAAAAAAAAAAATGACTAATATTTATCAATTTACAACTAACGAGGTTTAGACACTTTTTTTTTGTTTGAAAAGTTAAACTCTCTCTCTCTCTCTCTCTCTTCTCCACGAAATAATGAACAGTTAAGGGACACCCAAATAACTTAGCCACCGCCATGTACATAGAACCTCGAAATAACACATTTGCGTCACCGAATGATCAATACGATAGTCTTTTTTATTATTATTTTTCGCAGTAATTGTTTTTCTACTCTATGAACTGCTTACTAGATACTTAAGCCACTTTTTTTTCCCAATGCCAACCTCCTTACGCTTTGTCGGCCATCTCATCAGCAATGCATCTGCCTGGTTTTCCAGTTTTGGCAACAGTCCAGAAAAACACGAGCTTAAATGGCACGAAAAAAGAACAGGGACTTGTTTTACATTTTGACCTTTTCATACCCGCTCGTTGACAAGAGAAATTATAATGTTACGCGAGTTAACCCGTCTCTGGACTGTGTGCAAAAACGACAAATGCGCATATGAAAAATTACGAAGGATTATAAAAGACAGGTTGGAGTACATTTGTGCATGTCACTGTCGAGAAGGAACTGCCACTCAGTGTACTGTTCTCTTGTGCCAGTTCATTTATTAAAAGCAACATTTCCCGACAGCCACGTTTTTGGAATAAACATTGGCTACATCAGCGGTTCCCAACCTTTTTTCGACTCGCTAACCCCCTTCCAACGTAATATTTTTTTATCGCGAACCCCTAAGCTTATATTCTCTGAAATCGTATAATATTTCTGAATTTTTATTATAAAATATTTCCAGTACTACGTTTTTATAAACGACATTGCGAAATAATAAAAATTATTATTAAGTATTATTTATACTTTGTAAAGCAATTATAAAACAGTCCAAATTAATTTCGAACAGGCTAAGAGTAGAAAACTTGCTTCTTATCCAAATGGTAGCTGAGCATTCTGCTCTCTTGCCAAAGCTATTGGCCGCAATTTTTGTCCATCTCTGTTCCCACCTCTGTCAAAACCAGACGGTTCTGTTGTCACATCAGCCAAAGATAAAGCTAACCTGCTAGCATCCTATTTTAACTCCATCTGCAATTTTTATTTATATATAGCTGGGTTGTTTCTGAAGGGAATAAGTAATTTGAGCAGATTTGCTTCCATTTATAGTCATATTGAGATCTTTTAGATACTTGAAGATTTTACAAATATGTAAATTTACATTATGGATAACTTTGCGAATGTAATTGGGTATCCAGTTTTCTCTCTGATCGCCCACTGAGGGTGATGGTAGACGGCTCTGTCTTCTAACTTCTCCACTAATCGTGGTGTTCCCGAGGTTCAGTTGTTTCTCCCACTCTTTTCCTCTTGTATATTAATGGCCTTCTTCCGTTGACTGGAAATCCTATTCATAGTTTTGCTGAGGACAGCACATTTCATTCCACCTTCAATTTTGAGAAACCTTGTCCTGCTCAAACGTGCATGGTACTATGTACTATATGTTCTAAAAAAAAGGACCTACACATAACAATGGTCGTTGAGAATGAAAAAAAATTTAGTATGGAAAACATATTTATTTAAATAATATAACTATGTAAATCTAAGCAGACGCCATTACAGAATTTTTAGTGCGAACCCCCTGGAACACTTTTGCGAACCACCGGTTGGGAATCGCTGGGCTACACAATTAACAGAACGTAACTTGTCCAACGTGTATTATAATCAGGCCTGACCTGCCACTTTCGTTAGCATTCTCAACTACATTCGCATGCGAATAAAAGTATGGTAAAATATCTTCTTAGACAAGACGGTACCACTCCTGGAACCTGTTAGTTACTAAAATATAAACTGGAACCGTTAATATAGCAGTTTCATATTCCAATACGGATAAAATATACTTTACATTTGTCGTTCTGAACTGATTGACACAGATACACTCCATCTTACTCAATTATTGGTCAGTTTTAAACTGGATTCTTTTATTGTTAGGACTGACATCATCATTAAGCGATATATCCATCTTCCGATTAGTGATCATCCTAATTACCAACCAGAGTACTCAGTCTTTAACGGATAAATTGTTTAATTAAAACCAATCTTAATTATTCGCTGATTTAACAATCCATTTGGATTCATTGCATCGCAACATTAACGACTGAATGTCTGCTTTTATATCCGAAATTTATTCCTTTGTTATTTTCTATTATTTTTACATTCAAAAATTTAGGAGAGATCAGTTTAATGTTGTTTAAATACCATAAAGTATTCTGTATTTACGTGCTGTATTTCGTACATTATTACCGGGTAAAACTTCTTATCTGCTGTACATATATTCTAACGAGTTAGTTGATGTACGCAGTGCGTTACGTTTCACGCATATTAGCAAATAATAATTCGTGATTTATAACAAAAAAAGAGCAAAAAGCAACGACTTACGCAGGAACCGAGTTTTTATGAATGTCGATCATTCATAAAATAGCATTAGGTTAATGAAAAATTGGCTTGGACCAACCACATAGGACGTTATAACGTGTGGGATGTTAAAAATAGGGTCGCTATAAAGAGCTTCGACTGTAATAATCATAATAATAATGAGAGGAGTCTTTCAGGAAGATGCACTGAGCCCACTATGCTTCTCTCGATCACTCAACTTGCTATCCACCGTGCTCAACTATGGCAAATACGGATATCCTCTCAAAGAAGGAAGGAGAAACCTGTACACGCTCTTTCACCAGATGTACGTAGATGACAACAAGCTTTACGCGACAACCAAGAAACAACTATTCCGAATCACCGAAGAATTCAGCGATGACATCAGGATGGAAGTTGAACTAGACAAATGCAAGACCCCCGAATTGCAGCAAGGGAAATTAGTAGGCCTAAACTACCAGTTGCAGACAGGTAAAAAGATTGAATCCATGGCAGGGGAGAGACGTACAATTACCTTGGGAAGATGCAAGCTGAGCAGTTACAGCACAAGGAGATCAAGCCCTGCTTCACCGAAGAACACCATCAGAGATTCAGAAGCCTATTTAAGCAAAGATGAAAGGAGGGAACACAGTTAAAGCCATAAACCTATACAGTCCCAGTGCTAACATACTCCTTCGGAATCGCTGAATGGCCTAATACCGAGCTGAAGGAGGTCATGAGAAGGACAAACATAATGATGACCAAGAGACGCGAACAACACCAGAAGTCGGCCGTGCAGAGACTGACCATAGCTCGGAAAGGAGGAAGACGCTTGACAGACCTCATCGAGGAACGGAAGAAAGCGATTGAGAACCTGTAGGATTACTTTCATCAAAAAAGATAGACAAGCGGCATACTCCACTCAATCTAAGCAAGGAGACCCCTCTCGCCCAGGCGGAAGAAACGAAGACAGAAATATGGGCAAAGAAGAGACTCCATAGCAGTCGCTACAATGACCTCCATCAAGACCATATAAATAAAATTGCTTCCACTGCATGGCTCAAAAGCAGGACACTTCTCCGAGACTAAAGGATTTATACTCACTATACAAGACCAGGAACGATAGAAAATACATAGCTAAGGAATCGAAGTAATATATGACACATGTCGAAGATTCCCACCTGATCCCAGAAACAATCCAGCAGATCACCGCAGGATGTAGAGTAGTCACCTAGATGGAGTACACTCATGGACACAATTAAGTCCCCAGGATAATACATCAGAAGCTAGCAAGGAAATACCGGTTAATCAAAGAAAGTGTATCGACCATATTGTATGGTGCTGAATTGTGGGCGTCAGCCACCCCGACTCACATTAGGAGTATATATACCACTGAATTCTGGCTCCTGAAGTGAGCCAACAGTAAACACCATCTCCCCCATCAGATAAGGACCACGCAACTTGCTGAACAGCTGAAAATATAGCATTTACCACACATTATTGCATGGAAACAATTGATAACCCGACAATCAAGATGACTAGAGTGATAACATCACAGCTGCCAGAAACATCACCGTGTTTCTGGCAGCTTTGTGAGTGGCACATCCCGCTATCTGGCCTAAGAGGCACCAAATCCCCGAGAATGAAAGCTAATAGGCTGAAGATGGCCAATAGGTTCATACCAGCCAAGGCGTTGGAATCAATCCACAGCTTGTCTCAAATTGGAATTGACAAAGTATAGGAAAGAAACCGCGATTTGGTTCGCTCAGGTTACTGTCGCCTAACAGTTCTGTGCGTTCTGGAATAACTGTGACTCAATGCTGTGCTTATGTGAACATGTGTACCACGTAATATAATGTATTCAGTGGTGGTGTTGTTATATTACTTTATATTGCATTATATGTAAATTCCCTGGCACATACTGCCGTGAAGGAAATTTGTCTCTCACCAATGTAACACTTATATATCTCGGTAGGACAAATAAAGATTTATTTATTTAAGTACGAATCACAAGTTGTACTAGTGACACCAGCCAACAGGTTGTACTCTGACAGAGATATAATAACAGACAAGACGATCCCACACAAGACAGGACATGGCCCTCATTCACAAGAAGGAAAAGACTAGCCATCTGATCGACATAGCTGTGCCCAACACTGGCAATCTCTAGAAAACCTACGAGAAAAAAATGAGGAAGTACACAGACCTAAGATAGGAGGTCAAAGAGGTCTGTGGAACGAGTAACGACCATCCCGATCAACCACCGGCATAGTGCCAAATACCTACACAAGAGCCTAGCAACATAGGCCTCGCAGAGAAAGCCTACACGGAACTCCAGAAAGTCGCAATCCTGACCACTGTAGGATAGCTAGAAAGTTCCTCAACCGATAGTAAGGCTGGCCAAGACAACAACCCTGTGCACATGGTACAGTACCTGTTACGGAGTGGGAACCCATCAGGGAGAAATAATAAGCAACTGGTTTACTGCTGTAATGAGTACCTATGTAGCTTTAATTTTATTTCAATGGCAGATAAAATTAAGATCACTTATTTATTTGGCAATAATAAAAAAACGTCTCTACTTCCGTCCTTCTTTCTTTTATTTAAAACTGCGCAAAATGCGATTTCAATACTCTTTGCATAAGCCTTAAATAAAAGGGAATTGTCCATTTTTCCATGCAATATTTGCTAACTGCGTATTGGTTCGAACAAGCATCATGCGTACCCCTGAACACGTACGCTTCCAGGTGGCCAGGTACGCTTCCAGGAAGTCTAACTTCTTTTCCACGCATCCAATACCCAAATTGCCGATGACGAAGCAGCTTGACCCTCCTAACAACAAAGTAAAAGCTAGCAAAAGTGCCTTAACAGGAACAGGACAAACAGAGAAGGCAAACAGTTTCAGAAAATGCGATGCACTGCTGTTTGTAGAAGCTGATCTTCTCTTGGGAAACGACAGAAAGAGCGTTGACCAGTTACAATAAAAGAAAAAGAAGAGGAAAGAGATCGTGATGGTCGAAGTGTTTCAGGGAATGCACATTTAGCTACATTCGAAGAACAGACATATCCGTGCTATGCATTCATCAACAGAGCAGAAATTAAAGGGCCGGAATTTCCGCCTCACAGACGAGCGCTGTATTTTGCTGCCTATTCAGAGGCATCACTAATTGTAGTTTCATTAAAAATGACAGCAAAATTTGGCTACGTGTAAAACCACGAGGTGTACTGAAACAGCACATGCTCAGAATCGAAACAACCTATTTATAAAACAATTTTCTTCTTTAAACTAAAACGAACAATAATCATTTTAATAAATTAAAATTAGCGCATTATAGATTAAGATCATTGTCGATAATCGCAATTCCGAAATCGTTTTACAAATAATTACGCACGAGTCTGCTAATGGTAATATCATTTATTAGAAACTATAAATGCTGACAATTTTTTTCCTATAAGAAAATCATTTAAATACAATTTTATAATTTATGAAATCTCCTCCTGCAACATTACTTTTCCATAAGATTAATTAACTTTAAAAAAAAATACCGCGATGTTCATTAAAACATCAGTGAATGAATATTTTAATAGTTTTATAGATGGCGTTACATACTTTAGCAATACATGGCATAAATTCACCAAAGCTGCGCTTAGAGTGTGGCGTTGCAGTTGTATAGACTAATTTTAAAAATAATTAATCGCATCAGATGCCATCTAATCATCCCACCCAACCGTTACTTCCGTGTACATACAAACCGTGCTCATCTGAGACCATAAAGTCCCTCGTATGTCCTCTGTTCATATGGATTGCTCTACTTACAGGTGAGTTATCTTTGCTGAGGACCGTTGTAAACAACGCTCTATCGTGTTTTAATCATGATAGAACCATCCGGGAGAGTGATGTGCGCGTGCACTCCTGCCGTTCTAGATCTTGTACGTGTCATTTTAGTCTAATGGAAGCCCAACGGTGGATTTCTGCAACTATGTCCGACCATAGTTTTTTGTATGCAGAACTGCTCGATATCCTTGCATTAATGTTTGCAACAGAAATTAGTTTTTCAGTAATTAAATTAAGAATCTAAATATAAAAAGGTGTATCAATGGATAGGGTGAATTTTTACATTTTTTCACGAGAATCACACTAACTGAAGTTTATAGCGCTCGTAAGATTCATCTCTGAAGTGATCTCGGAAACCATTTTTCTGCTAAATGGTCACCATCAATATGAGCTTGGGGAAAGCTACTGCAGACCTCAAAAGTCTAGGATAACTTTTGTGGAGGATCCTTGCTTGCTACCTCTGCCTATGATTGATTCATTTCTATCCTACTCTTCACCGCAATGAATTACTCGAACGGCGTCTGTGACATTAGACCGTGAAATTTACTCAGAGGGGTTCAATTAAACTGAGTGATGCACGATCAGACCATTCTACTTTAATAATAATCGTATTTAAGAACGGCATGCACAAATGCTCATTCGCATTAGTTCGATTTATGTGTACAATTTCATTTCGATTTATAAAAGGGCAAGTTTGTCAACTTCACTATTGCCTAGCAGTGTAGGAAACGAAATATTCTGAAATAAGCAAAGTGTCGTTTCTTCAGGCCGGCTGAATTTTTTAGAGTTCTTGAGAAATCAAGATATACGAAACGAGGATGGTGGTACTATAACTAGTATCTTTTATCCGGCGATTTCCGTTAGTTTTCAGCAGGATTATCTCGCTTCAATGCCCAATACTTCAGTCAGAAAACTTGAATTCAATTCACCTTAGTAACGCTTATCCAACCAACGTCCTTGCGAAACTTTCTCCTTGTTTACAACTAACATCGTTCATACTAAGAGGGCAGAAATCGAAATGAGAACCGACAAAGGGGATCTCCAAAGGCATGTTGTATTCCATAATTCTGTATGTTTGAAATAGTTCATTAAGTAGATGTTGACAAAGTGTAGTCCACTTATTTGCTTGTTAGTTATTAGTAATATATTTGGAGGTATTCCATACAGCAGATTGGTTTTGACAAGAATCTGAGGGGAAGTCAATCTTGTCTCTTCACGTTTTTATCAATAAAATTTCCATCCTTTATTTGTGCATCCCTTATCGACCTGGAAGACAACAACGGAGATGGACAGATGAAATTCAAAAGTTCGTGGGCAGTAAATGGATGGCCATTGCACAAAGAGAAGGAACTGGGAGGGCTTCATACTGAAATTGGCTAATGATTATGATAATGATGAATTTTTACTATTTGCTAACGCACCTCCAACCGTACTAAAGTTGATCCATGCCTATCTTTAATACGGGTCTACCATAAGTGTATACAGGTATAACGCCACACCAAACAAGATGTCTTATTAAAGAGTTACTTCAGAAGATGAAGCAATATCCGGTAACGTGCTACTAGACATTTGTTCGTGGCCACTAGCATTTTGTATCACACGTTAGTGTGATATAAGATGCTAGTGGCCGCGAGCAATAAATAATTTGTGTACCATCTGCGATGACAACATAGTGGGAGTCGATACAGCTTGCTGACAGTGTCGCACTCGGTTACTATCTAATATTTGATATTTACTGCGCATATTGTGATAAATTATGTAGAAATTGCTGTAGTTTTGTTATTGCAAGAACATTCAAGTAGCAAGAACTCTTTTTCTGTGTATTCTATGGTTGGTTTATTTCTTTATGGATGAAAAACCCGAGTTTCCAAGAATAAAAAAGCGCATAAAAGTTCCTCCTGGATCCTCATTCCATCACATCATAACCACTGTGCTAGTCACGAGGACACAGAAAAAAAAATCCTAAACTCAGCAAATATAGTTGAAAGGCAGTATCGCAAGAATTTGCTCTCCAAGTGCCAATCATAACGGCTTAACTGAAGAGCTCCATCCACCTAATGAAATAAAAAAAAAATAAAAAGAATCAAGATGTTCATTTTATGTTTGTAAAAACGGAAGGGAAAAAATAGGCGAAGAGTGCATTGGCTCCTCGGTGCTCATAAAGGCATGGAAAGTGTCAACTACTGAATGCAACCGGCAGAAATCAAAAATTCCCGGATGATAAAGCGTGACGTTTGCACATAAGGGATTATTCGCAGTGCCAAAAAACATGAAAATAAAGAGGAGACTCCATTCTTAAAAATAATAATAATAATGCGAGATACTCGGAAGTTTCTGGCAGGGATTCAAGGCTTCACTATGTAGCCTGCGCGAACTCTTGTTTAAGAAAGTGAAAGATGACAACTCCCTTGGACTTGAGATCAATTTATGAATTATGAAAAAAAAAACAAGATCTTAATATCGGAGGGGAAATGTAAGGAAGGCAAAAAATTGGAACAACAAAATACAGTAGATTAAGCATAGAACATTAAGGGAGATCTATGTAACTCGAGGAAGAGATGGAATTGCCGAAAAAAAAGAGTGGAGTCGAGTTAAGGACTGAATTAAGAAATTTATTACATCCATGGATCATGAATTCCAAGTAGCTACTCAGCGAAAATCACTACGATATGTAATAAGTACTTCAGTCCAAATTCGCGATTATAAATAAGGGTTTTCTTCTACATACCAGTGTGCAAATATCTATTGACAACTATTGTATACAGAAAAATGACATCATCATCATTTCTCTTCTACTTTCGTTTTTTTTAGAAGGTATTCTGGAAAGGTTAAAGTTTATAGTAGAGAGAACAATGTACGGAGTAATCTGAGACAGTGAGGCAAGAAGAATTGCACTCCAAGGGTCATAACAGTAGTTTCAGCCAACTCCCTTAGGTGTGAAAGTTCCGCTGTGCAAATCCGTGAATCTCTGCTCTGAACTGAAACCAGGGAAGAGGATTCACTAGCGTGGGATGCTCGTACTCATACACATATTTATTTGCGAGTGAATAATTGTCTTCTCTGCCATGCCATCGGTTATTTGTCCGGCACACACAAAGCTCCAGACCACCAAAAGTGTCGTCAAGCAGCGGGGTTTTTTTGGCAAACAATTCTCATGAGACTGCGGCTTTCTCCTTTGTAATCCATTTGTTATGGTTAGTCATTAGGATCGTGACACTGGTGTGGTTTGCAGAAATAAATCTTCTTCGGAGGTGACGTTTGTCAACGGTACCATAGTTTTTTCGTGTTGTTCTAAGCAGGAAAAATATTTAACATGACACCAAGATAGGGCTACTTTCTACGCCGATAACATGTGTGCGATTAGTCCGTCCTAAACAGTTTCAAATCGATAAGACAACGGGTCAGATTTCTCTCTTTCATCTTCACACACAGTAACAAAACGCAAGCTGAAACTGGCCTCGCATGTCTTTACACATTACAGTATCAAAGATTCCTGTAATGGCAGCCTTTATCTGATTCGTTCACCACCCTTTGCTGGTTAGTCTTTTACCAGAAAGAGAAAGCTGATAATCTGCACCATTATATTCTTTTTTTTTTAATCAGGTCTTTTGGAACAGCGAGTAATTTCGTTGGTTTTTAAGCGATTACATTTTACAACTAAAACCACAAATTTCTCCAAAGGTAATGAAACTGTTTGAAAAATATAAGTAACTGTCCCTACTTCCATTCTCGAACTTTAGAAATTTCATAATATTCAAAGACATTATATTTTTAATAAATACAAAAAATTTTACTTTATCCAGACTTTTGTCACTCCATCCGGGGTTAAAGCAGTTGTATTCGCGTCAGCCCCGAAGAGTGCTTTACGTTGATTGGAATGATGTGGTTTCTTCAATCTCATCACAGTCACTCGTTTAAGAAGCTGATTAGATCAATTAGTGTTACCTTCAAGTGTCAAAATGTTGTACTGGTTGAAACTCACTGATTTCATTATTCGGACAGCAGGAAATCCTCTTGCCTGCATTGCATTGCATCTACTATGCCATCACTAATGGTAACATATGTGGTGGTTTTACAGCATTAGTTTTCAATGGTCCATTTTCCGTTGTGCCACTAGTTTACAACCGAGTTGGCCTTATACGTCACACCACCAGAACCATCAGGAAAGTAAAGCATCCTCCGCAATAACATTCGTTCACGATGTAGCATGTCCAATAAATAGCAGACACTGTCCCTCTGGATCTCCAAACTTGACACCAGTCGAATTATGATTATGGAGCAAAATCAAGTCTCGTGGATATAAAGATAATCCAACATCTCCTCTTTTCTTGAAAAATACTTTGCGATCAGAGCAAGTGTCCAGTAGTACACGTGTTTGAGCTGCCCGTGTCATACGCTAGAAGTTTTTTTTAGGACTGATCTAGCTGAGTGGTCAATACGGGATGACGCGATGGAGTTGCTAAATACGGTAATTTTCTTGTATCTTACTGCTATAGATTTGTTGTGAATCATGTCTCATTGATTTTACTTTGTTCATAAGCATCCCCTTCCGGTGGTGTTCGGAACTAAATGTTTTTATTCAAAAAAAAAAAAAAAAAAAATCCCATAACTTGTAATGTAAAAAACCACGCTTTTCCGTGACCAATAGTTTTTGCGTAATCGATTTTTAATTTTTTTTTGGAATATTCTGTATATTAATTCCGATAGAAATTTTAGAATATAAATGCTAGTTATTGAGGGTCATAATTTTAATTGTCTGAAGAAGAACCAGTGCTAATGAAAGCCATTTTCGTTATGTGTGAAGTAAAGAATGATTGGGCAGGTGTATAATGGAATTATGGATCCCTCATCGTGCGCATGTGGGGTTTTCCATGGGTGATTCCTAGTTAAGAGGACGATTCATGAATCATTGTAGACTTAATGGCGACATCCAGGATTTCTGCTCGTAAATTCGTATCGATTTCCTCCAGATCTCGCAATTATATAATTATTCCAAATTCGGAACAAAGGTCCCGCCCGGTGAACAGAAAATGGCAAGATTATGCATATCTAATTAATTACAACTTTAGCATGATCAGCAGAACCGACAGTTTTTTTATTTTATTTTTACAGTTTAGGCGGGTCACGTGATAAAAAGGTTAAAAGATAAAAGGCTAAATTCGTCAAATAACTGGCACAGAATATTCATCTAAACTAAAGTTAGAGAAGTAGATTATTCAATTCAATATCCAATTGTATATAGAATATTCATTATTTTATATTGAATATTTATCTTCAAAGGATGAATATTCTAGAATTGGATAATGAATATTCTGCTTCACCGCCCTTCGCTCAAGATGAAGCTCATAAACGTACAAAGAAATATGGAAGCCAAGAACAGCATCTCTATTGCTTCCGGATCTCAGTCTTATCTAGAATATATTGGAAATCCTTAAACATGGTATCCGTATCAAAATCCAGATTGCCATCGGCCAATCCTCAAAGACCAGATACATCTGGGAAAACTTAATAAACCAAAAGGACCCATTGCCAAACTGAAGAGTTTGACGTCAAAAATCCGTTATTGGAGGAGTCAGAAATAAGACATTTGGACCATGACATCGTATACTGATTGTGTATAATCTTTATTTACGAATTCTTACGTTTCCTTAGATACAAGCGGCAGTGCATTACTACCGCATTATTCATAGAGTCAATGGGGAATGCGTTAGTGTGTGAGGGTGAGTAAGAATAGGAAGCCCTGCCTTGGCAGAAAGAATGATGCTCTTGACAACACCACTTTAGGCTACTCTAAAGAGTAGTCCGAAACCGGTTATTTGACAATAGTAACCATAGCAACTGCCAGGTGAAAGGAAAGGAAATGCATTAAAGTCGGAGAAAAAGACGAAGAAAAAGTACATAACATTACTTCATACTCAGTGCAGAAGAAAACCAAACTCTTTGTGATCTGCGCGTCTTTTATGCGTTTATTTATAGGAAACTACAGACGGAATGATTGCAGCAATGTTTAAGTTGTCCCTTTCTGGTGTGTTTTTTTGTTACTTTGACGCTTGCTCCCAAATGACAGACACTTTCTTCGGAGAACCTCTAAGTGTGACGTATTTCTTGTCTGTTTGCTGCTCTGCCGTAGTATATTTCACAGTTATTTACTGCGCACTTTGCTCTTTACGATACACTTTAGAGTTTTCTTATTTCTTAAAACTATAAATACAGGCATCAATAGACATTACGCATTGTGGAAAGCAGTGCTGTTTCGTGCCCTATGGTCGCCTGGGGACAGATTACCCCCAGGCACAGATAAACGGAGGGGGACGAACTACAGTTGACCTACTCAGAAGGATATTCGAAAATTGTGGCGTGGCTGTACATCTGTACATTAATGCCATCTTAAGTACATATCACACTAAACAACTTTTCTATGAATTCTGAATACATATTTCTTCTTTACTAAGATTAAGTGTATGCACTGACATATCATTTAGTGGAGCATAAAGTTTAACCTCTTTTCGTTTTGGGTCCATGTAATCAGGGCCCCAGTGCAGCTGTACCACTAACACCAAGATAGGATAACACGCCCTTGAGTGTACGTATGTATCAAGTCAAGTCTCCTAAACGTAGATAGTCCTATTATTTCACGAACAGTCAGCAGTCAGACAACTGTCCAGAATTTGTTCTGATAGGTTTAACTCGTCGCTGATGAAATCTAATGCTAGCGAATAAAAGAGGAAAATAGGAAGGGATATCTGAATGTCTGTATTGACCACGACAGTTCTCTAACTTCCATGAATTGACTGTCTTCTTCCAACTGCTTACTGCGCTGTCTTCCTGCTATTGACTCTTGTCTGACATGTGATTTGGTACACATCGCACTCTTAGGCAGAAGTTTTCAAGATATTGATTTATTTTTCTTCTTTCCTTAATACTTCACTCTGTCTCTGTTCTTCTTGTGTGTTCTATTTGATTAGAAAGTTTGGAGGAAAGAAAGCCGCGGATACTTTCGAAACTGTTAAAAGTCACCAAGAGGAGAAGAAGAAGAAAAACCTGCAGCAACACTTTTTTTTGACGATGTCAAACTCCATTAATTACAGTTGGTCGAATGCTTTCAACAAGAAAACACATTTCTTTACCCACATGCGCTTTCCAACAAACACGTCGATATTTAGAAATTTATCAAAAGAAATATTCGTCAAAGAAATGTTCAGTTTTTTTTTGTACCGAATTTGCAAGTAAGGGCATGAAAAAACAGTACATCGTGTCTGTAAATGCTTCATTATACGGTTGGTCTCCCCATTTGCTGGAATGTGAAGCTGAGTTTCCGAGAAGAAAGTTGCGAGACCGACTAACTTGGCCATGATGTGAAGATTGAAAAAAAATACACGAAATCCCAGCCATGGAAATTCATGGAACCTTTCCATATGATGTGGAAGAACAGCGATTGTAGCTGCTGTACCAGGCGCAGGGGAAAATGAATATGTTAGAACTAACTTAATTCAAAGACAGTACTATTTAGGAAAGGCTTTCTTTCTTGGCTGGCCGTGACCGTATAGTAGCGTGCGTGTTCGAAGTTATGCACGTTTCGTGCACATTCGAATTACCCCAGTGTCGTGTTTTGGTACATAACAACACAAAGTTGTTAATATTGCTCCTGCCGTGTGGCTTCCAGAGCGTAAACAGAAATAGGGGCCTAATCTTTTCTCCATTTTTGCTAGGCATAAATGAAAAACAACTCATTAATCAAAACGTTTTCTTCCTTAGCTACAAACGCGTTCATTGCTCCAAAGAAGACTGTCTATTTTATCGCATAGCTACAGCCTTATCACACTCGTGATGTTTTCCGAGTTAGTTTTCGCAACGAGATGCTTATTCCAGAATCCATTTCAAAAGTACAAAATGTTGTATACTACGACTGGCAATTTTAAAAACCCTTGCATCTTAAGTATGTAAATAATTTACTTGAGCCTATCGAAGTTTCTAATTCCAATTAAAAAGTATTCTAACCGAAGTTCTTCAATTTCAATTAAATGATCTCACTTCCAAATTGTAATTAAAATGTAAATGAAGTTGAGATCTCCCCTTCGGAGATGAAAAAAGAAACATTATTTATGATTGTTTACTTCGTCCACGAAGTTAATGTTTGTCTGCCACGTTTCTTCTTGTTTCCAAGACGCTTAAAAGAAGAAAGTTAATTATTTGAGATCGTTTAAAAGATTACTTTTTTTTAAAGATGTTTCTGAAAACCTCGAGAAAGAAAAATGAGAAGATAGTAGAAGGTGAAAATAAAGAGAGCGAAAAGAAATATTTGGTAAACAAACTATTTAGGATTTAGCTTTTGAAGACATTGAGAGTAAAAATGTAATTGAAAGGTTGAAAATAAAATCCAGTTGAAAATCGGGATTAAAAAAAAAGTGCAATAAGAAACTGATGAACCATCGCAGCTGGAGGGCCTTTCATTTCACTTTTCGTACGCCACACGCATGCACTCAAGTGCCTTCATGGAAGAACAACGCCGAAAATAAGACATTACGGGTTAACAAACAACCAGGTGAAACAGGGTCTAATACATAAAGGATGGACGGAAGAAAAGGCAACGGTTAAACTGTATGATTTATCAAAAAACAAAAGAGAAGGCTGGAAATGGACGTACGCTGGAAGTAGAAGCAACACAGAAAGAGCCAAATTTATAATAAAAAACCGATTTACAGAGGTTGCACTGTTTGGACAATAAATTACAGTTCAAATTTTTATTACGAGTCCTGGAGAATCTAATAAAAGGAGACACCATAAGTAAGTGGATGGGAGAGAGAAATCTCAGGAGGGATGTGGTCTAGGAACAGAGCTGGATCTTTTTGAAAGATAACGTGATTACTGCAAAGAGAGAGGGATTGTGAAAGAAAAGAACTTACAAACATTCTTGCTTTACCCTATTTACTGAAGGAAGCTAGTTGATGAAATGACATGAAGGTTATTTCTTGTTTTACCATCTAAAATATTTCACTTCATATTTAATTTTGGGCTTAGGATTTTTTTTCAGTGGAGTGGGAGAAGGAGTTCATGACAAACGTATAGAAATTCTATTTTTATTCGCCTTTGAAAATCGGCAAGTCCAAATTTGTAGCGCATATAAATCCTTCGTTTAGAGAGGAAATCCTAGGGAATTGGGCCCCGCGGAGTTGTGGGATAGAAACCTACTTGTGCGTCCAGTGTCGTCCTTTACAGTTCAGTTGTCATTTCCTTCAGTCTTTTTTTTTTCTTCTTCCTGGAAGTCTTTCCTTTCATTTCTTACTCGATCTGAGGATTTTCTAGAAGGATTTCGCCAACTTAAAATAAGTTACTTTCGTTGCCGAAAAAAAAGCAGAACAGAATCACCGTTTCATATATCCAGTAGCAACATTTAATGTTTCGTTAGAGAGAAACAGTCGAAAGAAACAACAAAAACTTGGCTGTAGTGATCATTAGTAGCAGTTGTCCGTAATGAAGCTTCACTGTCTCTGAACACACTGAACAACCAAGTTTTCTATTTTATTTTTTTTGCTACTTCACAGCCTTAAAAAAAGAAAAGAAAACTTCGTTTCTTGTTAGTGTACACTTCCGACCTATGTCGGAAATGTGAAACCAAACGCTACCAATAAGATGAGTAGTTTTTCATTTGGATCTAACGAAATCAGACTCTTGCGAAAGATTTCTATATTTAACATACAGTATGGAAAAGTACTCATGCCAGTACCTTCGTTCTTTCATCGATACGCAAGCCACTAGTTACGAAAACATTAAATCTGAAACAAAATATTATTGTAAGTACCGAGTTAATGAGGTTCAAGGAAACGAACATTTTCTATGTCCAAAATAAAAAAAAAGGAATCACAATCACTCATATCCTTTTCCTATCGCCAAAAAGTAACCATGCAATTCTTCTTTTCCAATGATCTACAACACGTTGCCCGAAGGTAAACTTTATAGAATCCAATATTTTGTTACTCCCTGAGATTTTAAATTTGTGCTCCCATTGAAAATCTCTCTCTCTCGTTCACTTTAACAATCCTCTTCAAGGCTTCATACATCTCAATCAGGTCCCTATCCAAAAGATGTTTAGCTGCCAAGCTTTGCAATCCGCCAACACCTTAAGTCATTCTTTATAAGGACAGACAAGATAAATTTCTAGATGGATTCTCAAAAATGAAGAGACCGCATTTTGAATTGCATATTCAAACTACAGTGTCATCAATGAGATATAATGACATTCTCCTTCCTACTTGCAAAGGTCCGATAAATGTATTCTCAGCTAACACAGTGACTGTGTTTGTTATTCTTCAACGCCCTTAAGAAAAGTCCTTGATTCAATTCTATCTGGAACGAAGGAATTTCTGATACAAAAATAGAAAATACAATATAAACTAAATCGACATAACCATAGCGTACCGTGATACACTTTTACATCGTAGCGAGTTAATCGATCTCAGGAGAGAATTAATTCTTTGGTTTTCATCCCGAAAAACAGGCAAATTACCACAGTTGCCTATTTTTTGGGATGAAATTGCTAGTGTACAGACATTGTACATTGTAAACATTGACCCCGATACTGTAGTCTAGTGATTTGTTGACATACTATGCAGAAACATGACTATAATAAGCAGCCTCAGTGGAATAATTCGTGATATCAACATGGCTCCACTCATACATATTTGAAAACAACCACAATCTTCTTAAGCACGTGTAAGCTAGGTCAGAACAACTTTAAAGTGGCTCTCCACCGCACTGACGTTTGGAAGGCCTAATTGATAGAAAGAAGAATGAGTTTTTTTGTTATAATTTTGGGGAAGACCAGTATAGATCCTCTTATTCCATGGTCATCAGTCATTCCTTCCTCAAATGAACTTCTTTACCAAATATGAAATTACTTTTGTTTTAGGTCAGTCACAGTAGATAATCCAACGCTACCTTCTGCATCTTCAGATTTACTGTGATACTTCAAAATGCGATTTTTTTAATTCTACTAATTAGTTCGTGATTATAAAAATATATTTTTAATCAAATCATATTAAAAACTGAAAAAAATCACATTAATAACTGCTTAAAAGGGAAACCAACCATGGCTAAAGAGGTTAGTCTCTCTTTTAAGACAAAATGAGTTATCTCAAAATACCATCTTGGACAAGTTTACATTCCTTATCTAAATATTCTTTTATACTCTGGTTTTGGTAGAAAGATAGTAACATCACACCTTCCTCGCTTTTGGAAGAGTCGTGATTTGAACCGAGTAGAAATCGCCATAATACCATCAATGTTTTTAAAAGTACGTTTATAATTCCCCATTATAGATATTTATTAATGCGTTTCATTAAATAAGCAAGGTGAACGAACCTCGTGACACCCTGGTGGGCAAAGTGAAGGAGCAAATTAGAGCTCAGGGAAGTGGGGTCTCGAGTCCGAAGAATAAATTACTTTTAAAAAAGCGATTTTAATTTTTAATTAAAAACACGTCTGCAGCCAGCAGCACTCAAGAAATGCCACGAGTGCCAGTTTAATTTACAAAAATATTGTTTCATTTAACTGGAATCTTATCTACCGATATGACTGCCAATTTTCAAATGTGGAAATCCAGGGCTTTTCTAAATTCCGAGACTGATTAGATTTGCTCTTTCCGAGAAAGGTAAGTGCATTAATAAGGAATATTGACTTTCATCTAGCTACATTAACAAGAACGTTACCCTTTCGCTTTTATTTTTAGAAAACCATACGTAGATTAAATTATTTTGTACTTATCAAAAAGCACGCCGTGCGAGGATCGTCTCATAATGAAATCGTAATTCAGCACGCTGGAAGTAATCTCAGAGGACTGCCTCTTTAGCCGGTTTGAAACAAAGCAAACTCTTTGAGATGCGTTTCCTTCACATTCGCCTGGAGCACCCCTGGATGATACGCTTTGCTGCTCTGGAGCGTAGACAAAGAATTAAAAGACACATAAAAAGCAAAGGATTACAACACGTACGAATGAGCAGTTTAAAGGAATTCTGAATATAGTAGAACGCCATTAATTCGGAATGAACTTCATTTCGTACCTGGGAGGAATGGATGGTTAGAATTAGTGAGGTTTTACTGTAACAATGAGACTATTCAACTGTGCCGTAGGTGTGGCAAATGACAGAAAGTAGAAGTCCTATCGAAGAAATATCAACTTTTGCATACCTGTCTAAGATAAAGTCTTAAAACTCGACATTGAAAAGATTGTAATAAAATGCCTTTTCTAAATTCTAAAATTTCTCTCCTCCCAAAAAAATAATTGCTCACTTTCCCTAAAAGTAGACGCAGTTTGGCAAGAGTTGGCTAAGACGCAAATGAGATAAATGAGTCAAATAAGGCTCATCGTCGATTCTATAAGAATTACGCATGCTGACAGATAGGTGTCAGCGGTGTTTTAATTACATCTATTAGGATGTAGTTATTATCGCATATACTGTGGGCCTTCACTGTTTGGCTCCAGCATAGGAGTGTATCCTTTGCTATGTGCAAATGGGGTGCGTTCTAGGCTAGTACGTTTTTTGTTAATATACGTATACAAAAGGTATTAGTTGAAATGTTTTTATATTATTGTGTAGCGCTCGTCTCTTTATCATACACCATAAACAGATTTTTTAAAATATCAGAAGAAAAATCAGAGAAAACGGAACATCGTCCACAAAGCCCGCTGGGGCATTATGGAAGATTAAGACTAAGCAGTCTTTTTACCTAACCGTTTTTCAGTGATTTACAATGAAGCTTGTTAGTTGCCCGTTTTTGGAATATGAAGCATGGTGTTGCTGCATCTCTGACGGTGAACAAATCCCATTTGCATTACGTTGCTAGAAAATCTTCGTCTGCAATTCAGTTAAAGCGATTTTATTTCAGAAAACCGTAAACAAGCGATAAGTATTCGAAAGTTGTGACACGTCAGTAAGTTACGAACCCATGTTCTTTCCTCAACAGGTTACGAGACTCACGTGGAGGTTTCAATAACATAACTTAAATACTGCTCGAACATAGTCATTCGTGGAACTCATTTGCACTTTTTCGATGTCCACAACCGAGGACTAAACATACAAGCGTTCCTCGCGTCGTTTATATACAACGTGCAGTGTCGATACTATCGCTATACTTAACGGGAGTTCAGTCACCCAAATCGTTAGATACTGACTCTGCCATACGGGAAATTTGAAATTCTCTCAGTAGAATATAAAACTGTGGAGAGAGCTTGCAGTGGAAAAGACACGAATATCTCAAACACTCTGAAAAAGTGTGACTATTTTCCCCGTGTACAGTATATCGCGTGTGCTGCGGCTTATGATTGGCTTGCTCGTTTTAAGGGTCCTGTAAATTAGCAATGAGGGCATTTTGGAAGATTATTTTAGCAATCCTTTTACACCTACTCAAGTTTCAAATTACATTAAGAAGGGGTTTTTTTGGTTTTTTTTTAGTAGAACTGCGTAAGAAAATTGATTTCGATTTTTTTGTCCATTAGCGTGCAGATATATGATCTGAGCCACGGTGTCATAGTAACAATGAAAAAAAAAGTAAACATCTTTTTGTATTTATTATTTATTTATTTATTTTGTTTGTTACTGATTTTTTATTTATGTTTTGTTTATAAATTATTAAATGTTATTTACTGTACGTGCATTCGTAACAGCAGAAAGAAGCGTCTTGCCACTTTTGAAAGTGGCTCTCGTTGTTACATAGAGCAAATAAGTTCTGGGACCGAGACTGTAGGAGACAAAGTAGAGGAGTGTGCTGTGGCTCAGGGGAGAACCGAAGGGGATGATTCTCCAACGCATCAGAGCCTAGAAAAATGTGCAACTTGTGAAATGTTCGCGGAACTTTCTGGAACAGAATATGATCAAGCCAAGGAGGATATCTTTGTATGTCCTAGGTGCAGAGTTTCAAGAAATTAGGCGCCAACTCAGCGTTCTGATGGGTGTCTATGAGAGTTTAAGGTGTGGGGTAGATGCCCCCGAAGAAATTAATATGAGGGGCCCATCAAATTCTCAGCTGCCCAACTCAACGCCAGAGTTCACTCCTGTGCATCCGGAAACACAGCAGCAACCCTCAAGACAGAATGCGCTGGTCCTACAGGAGGTAATTATTGTTGGTGATTTTATTGTCGGGGAGATGAAAAATATAATGCGCAAAAATGATAGATGAAATAGGACCAGGGTATGTCTGCCAGAGACAAAAGTTAATGACGTTGTAGAGTAGATATAGTTAACAAGCTGTGCTTGTTGACAGGAAAGATTGTTTCTACACGGATAGGATACATTTAAATAGAAAGGGTGCAATGATATATTTCCTAATGCTATAGGGGAAGTGGTGGGTCCGAAAACTGCTAGCTTGGGAGGATTCACAGAATAATAGATTAACAGTAGCCACAGGCAGAGGCGAAAGTGATTCTTGCGTTGCTTCTGATTGAGCAGCAGCCTGGAAAGCGAGGTGCTGGGGATTTCAAGGACTACTGGGAGTCATCATGGAACAAGTAAATACATGGGTTGTGTTAGGGTAACTAACAGTAAGAACAGGTGCATGTATACTTGCATATACACCAATGCTAGGAGTATAGTAAATAAATTTGATGAATTTGAGGTGCTGGTGAAGACATCAAAGGCTGATGTTGTTGGGATATCAGAGACATGGAGTCACACACAGATAAGGAATGCAGAATTGGGATTTGGGGAGGACAATGTGTACAGGAAGGACAGACAGGATAGAAGCGGAGGAGGGGCGATGCGGTAAGTTAAGAAACAAAATCTAAGGAAGTGCATCCAGTTAACATGGGTGGACAGTGTGGTCTTGAGTCAGTTTGGTGTGACATAAGCACTGGGAAAATTAATTTGAGAGTAGGAGTGTGTTATAGGCCTAATGACTCTGATTGTACACTGATGAGTACAACTAGCAACTGTATAAAGAAATAGAGTGGGGTGGTAAATCAGATTGTCTTATAATAGGGAATGAATTTTAACTTTCCACATATAGACTGGAACTTGTGGATTGGTCACTCACACACTAGCAAGATTGTTTTCTACAGAAGCATGTTCGAGAGGCAACCAGAGCGAGTAATACTCTTGATGTGATTAATTATCAGCAGTGATTCTTGAGAATCTGCAGATAAAGGAACCACTAGGTGGCAATGACCACAGTGTGCTGATGTGGGATTTACAACCATCAGTGTAACATCATAGTTACATCATAGATGTAACTACCATCAGTGGAAAAGGGAAGGGTTTTTGCTTTCGTAAAGGTGACTACTATAGTGGTCTCAGACAGTTTTCAAATTCTATACAATGGGATCAACTGATCATGTTACCAACCGCAAATTCTAAACGGGAATCATTCAAGGAAATAATCTTTGAAACTAATAGCCTTTTTGGCTCAACTAAGATATACTGTTCAAGGTTTTGGCCTAAATGGATGGCAAATAAACTAATAAGACTCGTGGCAAAGAAGAAAAATGCATGGGACGCATATAAATTTTCAGGAGACACAGACGCCTATGGTTGATATAAGAGTCTGTAATCAAGTCACAGAGGACGTTAGGCAAGCAAAGGCAGATTACGAGAAATCTTGGCAAAGGATACAAATCAAAACAGTAAAGACTTCTTTACTTATGTAAAATCTAGAAGGGATGAATCAGATGGGTCCACACATCGACATTTCGATTGTTGTTGATGAACCTGCTGCTGAATGAGTATTTTGCATCTACATTCACGCATGAGGAAGTCTGTAGGGAAGTGGAGGCCATAAGCTTATCAACCTCTGGCAGGGAGTTAAATGATTTTGTAATAACTGAGAGCAAAGCGGAGGAGAAATTGTTGAAATTGAATATAAGAAAGGCACCTGGGGTGGATGGAATCTATCTAGTTATATTAAAGGAAGTAAGAAAACCCTTAGCCATAATTATGGGAGCATCCTTGGACTCGGGGGAAGTCCACACGGACTGGAGATGTGCAAATGTGTCCCCAGTTCACAAAGGGGGATCAAAGGGTGACATGAGTAATTACAGACCTGTTAGTTTAACTTCTGTTCCAGGGAAAATAATGAAGTCACTGGTTAAAGAAGCAATGCAGGATCATCTAGACAAGACTGAAGTATAGTTCAGACACGGCATGGGTTTGTTAAGAGGAAGTCCTGTCTGACAAATTTGATTGGATACTATGATGTGGTCACAAAGACACTGGATGCAAAAAATAATTTTGATATCATATACTTGGATTTTAGAAAAGCTTGACATACTGTTGCACATGGACGACTGCTGTACGAATTGGAGCAGTATGGCTTTAAGGGCAAATTGCTGCTATGGACGAAGGGATGGTCGAGTGGGAGAATTGCAGCGTCTGGAGGCTAGACACCTGCGAGGTGTTGTAATTGAGGTGTATAAGACCTTGAATGGTTTGAGACAGCTCAATGCTGATGGAATTCTTTCTCTTGCTCAGGTTACTCACCTGAGAGGACATAAATTCAAATTGAGGAAAGACAATTGTAGAATAGAGGTGCGGAAATTTGCCTTTAGCCAGCGGGTGGTTGACAGAGTGGTAATCAATGAACACTGCTCTTTGTGGACTAATGTTATTAGGAGTCCTTCCCCCAGGATTTGGTGTTGGGCCCATTGTTGTTTTCTTTATTTATCAATGTTTATGATGAAGGTATATCAGGGTTAATGTCTAAGTTTGCAGACGATACGAAGGTTGGCAGGGTTGTTAATGACAGTACACTACTGCAACAGGATGTGGCAAAGTTGAGTAGATGGGTTAAGAGGTGGCAACTGAAGTTTAACATTGACAAAAGTAAAGTACTGCATATGGGTAGCAGTAACCTCAGAGTAACGTACCAACTGGGAGGTACTACACTCAGGGTAGTGGAGAATGAAAAGGACCTGGGATAATTGTGCAGTCAGATATGAAGTTCTCAGCAGTGTAGACGGGCTGCAAGAGTAGCTCATGGGATCTTGTCAATGATATACAGGAATTTTACTAGCAGGGATAAGGTGATTCCCTTGTATAAGGCAATAGTCAGGCCACACCTTGAGTACTGCATACAGGTCTGGAGACCTCATTTTAGGAAGGATGTGGAGTTGCTGGGACGAGTACAGAGAAGGGCAAGGAGATTGGTGAGTGGTGCAAAGGTTTGCTGTTACCAAGAAAAGTAACAGCAAGTTCTGAAAATTGCAGCGTCTGGAGGCACCTGCGAGGTGTTCTAATTGAGGTGTATAAGATCTTGAATGGTTTGAGACAGCTGAATGCTGATGGGATTCTTCCTCTTGCTCAAATTGAGGAAAGACAATTGTAGAATAGATGTACGGAAATTTTCCTTTAGCCAGCGGGTGACTGATAGTTAGAAAAAAACTTACATCTATTTTATTGGAGGTCAACAACTTAAATAAGTTCAAAGCAGAACTAGACAAACATTTGGAATAAGTGGATTTTTTTTTTTTTTTTTTTTTGGCTGATGCTATATAAGAGGGATGGAAAGCTAGACGACCTTTAGTAGCCGGAATAGTGGAAGGCATATTGGGAAGAGCTATATAATATAACGCGTACGTACGTCTCCGCGAGCCGATGGCTCCCTCTGTTGTGAGTATCACCCCTATGATAAAACGCTTTAGACCTACATGTGGCTCAATCAGTGTTTTTACGGTGCACTAGTTAATTTGTGTGAACATTATTAGTTTTTTTTTAAGCGAGACCCTTTAAAAAGTTATGCTGTCTGGAAAATGTAAATATGAAGACGAGAATAGGGGATTTAAAGCAAAGTGGAAAGAGGGGTTTATTTTTGTGGAGAGAAACGGTAAAACAATGTGTCTTTTGTGTCAAGTAACATTGTCACTTTTCAAGGACAGTAATCTTAAGCGCTATTACGAAAGGAATCTCAGTTCTTTCACCCAACAATTTCCTGCTGGTTCCGAGTTAAGGCGAACTAAAATTTTGTCTTCAAAAGAAAAATTTAATAGTCCAACCAAGGTTGTCAATGTTTATTAAAGAGGCAGACGTAACAACAGAGGCTGCATTTATTTTGGCCTTCAATATCGCTTGGGCAAAGCGTCTCTATACGGAAGGAGAGTTCATTAAGAAAAATATTGGTCAAGTAATTTTAGTTTTAGACCCAGAAAATAGAAAACTCCACAAAATGATTGAACAAATCCCTGCGTCCAGACATACAATAGAAAGACGAATTTCTGTAATCAGCGCTGACATCATAAATTACTTGCAACATGATTGCAAGAACTGCTCAGCGCTGAGTCTGGCCCTGGACCAATCTACAGACATTGAAGATAAATCACAAGTTGCGATATATTGGTTCGTTTTGTAACAAATAATCTAGACGTGAAAGAAGAACTATTAGATCTGATTGCTTTGAATGATACGACTCTAGCTTCAGACATAAAAGGAGCTCTTGATCTCGCGCTTGGCAAAGCTTCTGTGCCGATTAAGAAGACAGTCAGTGTTGCAAATGACGCGCTCCGACTACGAGAGGTGTCAATAAAGGGCTTGTGGGACTTAACTGCTGAAGCATTTTTTTCCCGATTTTATTCCTGTCCATTGCATTATTCATAGGGAACACCTAGCAGCTAAATGTTATGGAGGTAGTTCTAAAAATTGTTAACTACATATGCTCAGGCACCAAAACACATCGACAGTTCCAGGCCTTCAGGGAAGAAACAGACAATGATAAACTTCCTGATGGCGTATCTTGGTTCTGTTTAGTAAGGTGGCTCTCGGTAAGCAATGTTCTAACAAAGTTCTTTCACTTGTTGGAGCCAATCAAACAATTTGTCAAAGAAAAAGGGAAATCTTTCCCTCAACTTGAGGATGCCCAGTGGTTAATAGATGGAATTTTCCACAGATATTGTTCAGCATTTATAATCATTAAATGTATCTCTGCAAGGACAAGGAAAACTTATTTCTAATTTAGCACAGAGTGTGTTCAGTTTCCACAGCAAACTGAAACCCTTCGAGAAGGACCTGGTTTCTAAAACCTTCACTCATTTCACGTGTTCGAGTAAAACTTTGCAAACTCTACCCAGATTTGAAATAATAACTAGAAATTATGCATGCAAGTTACACGGTCTGGCAGAAGAAATTAATGACAGATTTCGTGATTTAAAAGTACTTAAACCATCATTTGCATTTTTGGAAAATCTTTTTCTTGTTGACATTATGAAGAATGACTGTCCTGTTTCACCACCAATTGCTGGGGATACAGCAGCTGTAGAGTTGGAGCTACTGGAGCTCCAAGAGGATGAAGGATTGAAACAATTAACAGGAAAATAGTTCAAAATAGAACAATAGTTAATCCTTCCAATAGGGATATTTTCAACTACATACTCCTCACGACAATCAATAGGATAATTAATTCCAGTCTCTAGATATAAATATTATTCGGATACCACGGTACCTTTTAATGATAATTGGCAAAAGGAACAGGGAAGACTTCAACACCATCTTGGTGGCGACACCCTTGAGTAACGACAAGAAAAAATAGGTTTTTTAGAGGGACATCTAGGGGAAGAATAAATTTTACAGCTGTCTTGAACAGCGACTGTCCGAAATAAATTACTCTTGCCATAGTCATGTACAGTCCATTGGTTTTAGCTAAGAGAGCCGCAGCACTCTTCCTTCGCTGCGTTTTGAGCAGTGCGACTTTGAACTTTTTTTGTGTTCCTTTGCTGTTGGTAGAGGAAAATAATTCCCACTGTGGTGGCCCTTTTGGAAGTTTGCAAAAAGCATATTTTTTTTAAAGTTTGAACATTTACGTGATTCATTATGTCCCTAGTGTAATTGCTTCAGTTTTTCCGCTCATCATTCACGCGAATAACGGAAGCAAGTCGAGCAGTCAGGTGCCATGTCTGATTACACCCTGGTCAATAACGACACGTAGTGGAACCGCACAAAATAACTGTTACTCGTGTCATTTTAACAGGAAGTGACTGTTTCCTGACAAAGGTTACAATCAGCTGGGAATGCCACTCGTGGCAAGCCCTTGTGTCGTTAGGTCACATGTTCGTTGGGTGGAGATCGCTCCATGATGGGTTTATTAAATAGGAAAGTCGCTGGTTATGAAGTGTATTCTCGACAACAGTTCGCCAGCCAAGACACTGTTGACTAGATAAAAATGCTGTCAACAAAACAAATGCCACAATACTGTAATTAGACTGTTTTTTTATTATTATTCCTTGCGTTCTGATAAGATTTTTATTATCCTCGCGCTACACCATCCCTTCAACTTCCAATATCTACCAGTAAATGTGCTCAGCTTGAAGTGCATGCAACAGACAATAAAATTAGGATACTTTGATCATTTTAAACCTCATACAACTTCTACGAAGTCTCGAGCTTCATGCTAAAATTCGCAGTTGTGCGAGTTTATGTCCTCGAAAGCGAAGTTAATTCAAGATCGTGTCTGAACACACGCGGGAACCAGAATAAACTACTGCTTGATGCCGTTTGTTTCTCTATTTTTGCACCAAAGTAAATAAAGGCAGGAGGCATCATCGCATTTTGTCCACAAATTGAGTAATCGCCATTCGGTCCGCTTGTTTTTCTGGATGAAAAGCCGACTCCCAGACCATTTCGAATTTCAGCTTCGTTAATAACCTGTGCACGCACAAGCGCACAGAACAAAATAAATTTTAATAAATTAATATACAATAATAAACAGGTATAAATTATAAAACGAGGGCACTGAAAGACAGGGGAGAAAAAGAAGCTTAAGGGTCGTAGAAACGGAAGTATTTCAGACAGCACTTCTGAGTTATCTCAGCTTCCGGAAGAAGTAAGCTCGCTCTGGAAACATATCTAATTTTCAGTCCTATTTGCAATATTTATTAGTCTGTTAATGATGCTTTTCTTTCCCAAATTGGCTTGAAAAGCATGATTAAAGTGTTGTTAATAGTAAAAATGAAGCGTCCAAATAATTTCGAAATTGTTACCAATGTAGCGTGGCGGCTGATTCTAAGATTGGTTTTATTAACGTGGCAGTTCCTTTCGCATATTTTGGGAACACTGTCATCTAAATATATTTTAAAGAACAAGACAATCGATTCTGAACGGCGAGCAATGGAAAATATATCGACTGTTTTTGTCTTTTCATCTCTTGTTTCTGAGCGCTTTTTCTGAAAATGGAATCGGTTAGGCCAAACCAACCGTGTCCGTTAAATGGAAGCAATATTTTCATATCACGTTTCCTTGACCTTTCTGCATCCCGCTCATGTTGTCTTCATTTTATTTATTTATTTATTTTCAGGTTCTTTATTTTCGTTTATGAAAAGGCGAGCCAGAGAGAGTCTCCAACAAAAGCAAACACTGCTTGTTTTTGTTGGAAACGTGATTAATTCTGCTACTTTTTTATTAATAATAATATTTTATGATATTATTATTATTAATAATAATAGAATAAAATATTTATTAAACTCAAGCAAAAGATACATAGAGTTAGACTTGTTAAAATCAAAGCTCCTTGTTAAGGATATATAAAAAAATAAAATTAAATTAATAATACGAGAAGTTATTTAGAATTTATTTCTAATTAGGTAAATAAGGCCATGAGACACCACTTTATCTTGTCTGAAATATAATGCTCAGGCCGGCAGTTATTATGTGTAACTGTCGTTCTCAGCTGGAAGTATTTTTCAGAGTGAAAGAAAGATAATACTTACAAGTTCGTTTGTATTCTTAAACATCATCACGTCAACACTCTTCGACCGAGGTATTGAGTTATTTCTGGCTTGTTCAGTTGGCTGGCTGGCCAATTCCAAACAGTGTCCTAGCGAAGGACACTGTTTGGAATTGGAGAGCAAAGAACGTGCCGATTTAGCGACAGATATATCAGGAACAATTGATACCAACTGAGCAGCTGTAGATACACAGCTGACTCTGTTTTGATTATTTTGTCTTCTCGCCTATGACTTTGTTCTCAACTTTGTATTTCTGGATTTTTTTTTACCTTGCTTCTATATTTCATATGTTTTGGAGAACCGGCTGGTTACCTTACATTTTTGGCAAGGATGCAATCAGATTGGTTGTGCTCCTTTGATCCATAATTCAGGCACATTGCATCACCTCGAACATGCAGCTTACACCTTAGGAATGGACTTATTTTCGGCACTTATAGCATCTGATGAGGTTTGGGATGTAAAGTCGGACACGGCATTGGAGACAGCCTGCTTTGACGGATGTTGGTAAGTTAGGAGAGCTAAAGTGGGGATAATGCTCCTTGTCAGAACAAGACTGCCGTCTCTTCGAGTAATGATTCTCCTTGCTTGGATGGCTCTTTGTTCACGTAGCTCTTGGACTATTTCTTTCTCTGATACAATTAATAATTCCTTTGATAAATTTCGCTTGGCGTGTGGAGTAACTTTTATTAGGTTTCAGCCAAAAGTTGTCAGCTTTACAGAATGTTGGGATTGAATAATCTCTACCAGGAGGACATTGCCGAATTGAAGTCGCCTTACTGTTTTTTATGAACTTGGGGCAGACCCAATGCATTTCTGCCAAGGAAGGAAGATAGTTTACTCAAAGGCTGGTCTAATAGAGAGTGCAAAATGGGGAATTCTGCTATTTCCTCTTGAGGGTTTGTTTTCAACCTTGAGAAAAGTTATTTTCAGTGTCAATTGTCTCTGATCTTGAGCTCGATGGCTCTAAAAGTGGAAACATGGTATTATTCATCCTTACTCCTTTCAGCCCTGGGGGAGTGGATTTCTTTGCCCTGGTTTCCGGCCACGCCAGGGGGAAGGCAGCAGCAGTGCCGCTAGGGTGATCAAGCAGTATAAAAGATAATATGTTAGTTTAAAGGGGGGGAAAATGGTGATTTCCTTTCTGAAACTTACTTAAAATTCGTAAGCCTAAGTTAACTATTAATTAATGTATCGTAATAAAATTGTAAGAAAGTATCAAGACCTGTAGCTTTGAGAAAACGCTCCATAAATAGCTCAGAGAATTGCTTGATCACTATAATTCTTGTCATCCGGGGCCTCCAATACGGTGTCCCACCGGTAGCACAATTGCCTCCATAGCTTCTCTTCAATATTTTATTGCTTTTTCATAAAATAAAACTTATATGCAGATGAATAAACTGTTTACTGCGATCGTTTGTGATTAAAACAAAATACGTTCAAACTGTAAACATTAGCAGATGTATCTACAATTGTTATCGAACAGACAGAGATCGCCAACTTTAAGACAAGTCCGCATAGGGATCACAAGCAGCTGTGAAAGAATTTGGAAGTTATTTATTCATATATTCCGAAGAATTCGCAACCATATAGACCTTGGAATTTCATTTTCCTTTTAATGGTCTACCGAGGATGGGGGCCAGAAAGGCCAATTACAAGAACTTCTAACGTTTTCACAGTGTTTCGAAACCAGCCTTTAAAAATAAGGAGAAATGGTTGCTTATAAAATGTGCAGTTGGGATTTATGATGCAGTTGCTCAAAAGAAATAGAAGTTACTATTTTAGGTTGCTCTGAGGAAAGGAAAAGTGCAATTTTGATTTTCTTCTTTGCAAACACGGAGCGACGAAAATTCATCGGATTACTTTTATGTCTTGTTTTCCAAAATCCCAGAAAGCGGGAAAAACATTCCCAAACTGAAAGAGAAAATGACATTACTGCACTTCGTGAGAGATTTTTCATATATAAATCTAATCTCACAAGAAAAATTCCAATACGAGATGAAACTGAGCAACAGAAATTCCCACAAGTAGGATTGGCAAACCGAATAAGATTGCAGAAGTCAAATAATCGCGTAGTTATACACCCAAAATGTCCGCTCCGAGAAAGAGATCGATATGCGTTCAAAGGGTTTTTTTTCCCTTACAATCTTTTCCTTTTTATTCGAAACTGCTCTTTTGATAAGAGTGTGATTCGGTTCATTTCCAAGAAAGGCAAATTATTCTCGCAGTTTGTACAGTGATTATGATCACCGTCCCTCTCATACTGTGTGGAAAAGGCCTGAGTTCGAACCCTGTTTGGACGGAAGGAACATTTATCTACAATTTTCACAATGTGACAAAGTCAGTCAGTCTCGGGTGAAGTTAGGTGTATTATGACGCGTCACTATATTGTGCTTATAATTGCGTGTATTCTTCGATCCTTTATTGAATGAAACGCCAGTGCAACTCCCGCTTGAGACTACCCTGATTACGTTGCGAAAAAAAGCCAATAAAATTTCTTCGCGTCATTGAAGGTTAATCCTGGCCTACCTTCTGGCAACATCAGGGGGTTCAGAGTCTCTTTCGAGATGGTACGTGCTTTACTTGGGCTGGCCGTAGTGTGGACGAGTACCCAGAATCATCTGTCCAGGTGACTGATGCTTCTGGGTATCCAAGCGGCCAGAACAGAATAACAGAACACATATAATACACATAAACCTACCAATGACATTCCTGGCTCTTTTATAGTGGTGCTATTCTTCACAGAGATACGAGGCGGATTGAACTGACGTTCTAGGAGCCGTCCTTTACATATACACATGTCAACATACCCTACGCCCACTGTCTGCGCGGTAGCACAGTGGTATCGTCACCGTCCTCCCCACAATGGGTTGAAAATGCCCGGGATCGAATCCCATCGATGACGTGAGGGACTTTAATGGACTTTTTTCACTGAGTTACTTGGCTGAGTTAGTCGGTCTCAGGCGTAGATAGCAAGGTTTATTCCTCAGAAACTGGGGGTTTTCGTGCAGCGAAACAGGCAAATCGACCAGAGAACACACGTAATTTACAAACAAAAATACGGGTTTATGTAGTCAGTTGCGGGTAACCCTAATATAATATTTTTTTTTTTTTTTTGCCCTGCACCCACTGTGGTTCTGTCTAGCACTCAACCTGCTTATCCACCATGATCAACAACAGCAAGTATAGATATACCCTCAAAGAAGGAAGTAAAACCCTGTATACCGTCTCTCATCTGATGTACATGGATGACATCAAACTCTACGCAACAACCGAGAAACAACTCCAATCACAGCTACTCCGGATCACAGAAGAATTCAGCGATAACATCAGGATCGAAGTTGGACTAGATAAATGCAAGATCAACGGGTTGCATTAGTCAGCCGAAATTACCAGCTGCAGACTGGTAAAGAGATCGAAGCCATGAGAAGGAGAGATACCTACAAATGTCTGGAGATGATGCAGGCTCGGCAGTTAGAGCACGAGGAGATCAAGACCTTCATGACCGAAAAATGCCACCAGAGTCTCGGAAGCTTCCACAAATAAGCTGAACGGATGGAACATAGTAAAAAGCCATAAATACCTTTGCAGTCTCAGTACTTACATATTATATTCCTTCGGGATTAGAGATTGTACTAGCACGGAGATAAAGGATATCATTAGAAAGACAAGAACAATGATGACCAAGAGCCACCAATACCACTCGAAGGAGAGACTAACCATAGCGCGAAAAGTAGGAAGGGGCTTGTTAGACCTCCTTGAACAACAGAAGAAAGCGGTAGCGAACCTAAAGGATTACTTCTATAAAAACACAGCGCTACTCTACCAGACCATAAAGAAGATAGACAAGCGGCATACCTAACTCAACCTAAACGAGGAGACCCCTCCTGCCCACACCGGACAAATGAAGCTAGAAAGAGACACTCCATGGCAGACACTCAATGAACTCCATCAAAATCATAGATAAAATGGCTTCGAATGAATGGCTCACAAGCGGGACGCTCTTCCCCGGGACTGAAAGATTCATGTTCTCCATCCAAGATCAGATAATCAACACCAGGAACTATAGAAAATATATCGCCAAGGAGCCCCGAGTGGCAGATACATGTCGACGATGCCACTTGGCTTCAGAAACGATCTAACATGTCGCCACAGGATGCAGAATGATTATCAAGACGGAGCACACTTGTAGACAAGACCAGATAGCAAGGATAATACATCAGAAGCTAGCGAGGAAATACCAACTGATCAAAGAAAAAAACTGTACCGTATTAGAAGTACGAACAAAAAGCCGTACTAGAAACACCAACTCACAAGCTGTACTGGGACTGCGCGTATAGCACAGTGGTATCGTCACCGTCCTTCCAGCACCAGGATAAAAAAAAAAAAAAAATCTTGCTGAGACCGACTAACTCAGCCACTCCGTGGCTGAGTTAGTCGGTCCCAGCAAGTTTTCCCCCCACCAGAAAATGGGCTTTTTTTTCGTCCAGCAAAATAAGCAAATTGACCAGAGAACACAAGCAATTTTACAGACAAGATACATATATGGGTATATGTAATCAATTACGAGTGACCTAATATAATAATAATGTACTGGGACTGCGCCATGATAACGGACAAGAACCAGCACAACAGATACGACAAGAAGGAAAAGGCTACCTATCTGATTGACATAGCGGTGCCCATCACTAACAACCAAAAAACCGACTAAGAAAAGATCAGGAGGTGGACAGACTTAAAACAGGATATCAAAGAGATGTGGCATATGCAACAAGTAACGACCATCCCGATCATCGCATAAAATCCTTAAACAACCAAACCGATCATCGTGTCAACCACCGGTATGGTTCCAAAGGCTCTACACAAGAACCTAGCAGCAATAGGTCTCCCAGAGAACACGTACACGGAACTTCAAAAAGTCGCAATCCTGAACACCTCTAAGATAATCAGAGTTCCTCGACCAATAGTAATATAGAACATAACTACCACCCTATTCACCTGGTACGAGTACCCGTCATGGGATGGAAGTCCCCCCTTCATCAGGGAAAAAAATAATAAAGTCGCGCGATTAGCCCAGCGGTTAGGACGCCGGACTAGCGTTATCACGAACCCGGGTTCGATTCCCGTTGAGGAGGTAAAAAAAATTGCGGGGAAGAAAAAAAATTTCGAAAGTCGCTTCATCGGACCTACTTCCCAAGGTCGAAGTTACGGCTGACGCAGAGAGTGGCTCCATCCTGTGTCGCTCCCAATTAACAACCACGCACACCTGTAAGCCAAAGATAAACAGGTCCGCCTCCTTAGCTCGATGAAGATAAGAAGCATAAATATTGAACATACTGCATCAGTGCGGCGTAAGATAAAGTCACTCGCGGTTAAGCTTTATAAAACTTATGGCTAGAGGGTGTGGTTATATTTCTCAATATTTACTTACTTATTTAGAATATTTGAAAAATTATAAAACAAAAAGTGTAATTATCAAATTTTAATTCGTGTTATATTTGGATCTGCTGGTACACATTAACAAAGATTTCTTTCCTGTATATCTTATAAGTCCATAGTTTTTCTGAGTGTGTTCACATTATTAAAAAAACTTAACAGTATTTACTGGGGAAAACCTTCCCAGAGAGTCTAACTGTGTCATGCTGCACTTGAGTCTTAATTCTTCCCCATTTATTCTCCTTTGCATCCCCACTAGGCCAGTGATCAAACTTTCCACTTTAGGCGCATCCAGTCTATCTGTTAATAATTGTGCCGGAGTTAAAATGTTTCCCTTCTAATAGTTGTTGTTGTAGGGTTTTACGAGCATCAGCGACTAAGGCCATATGGCTCTGTGTATATTGCGTGTCTTCTGTTGTCGATTTTCTGTTTACTGGACGAAAAACCATGGTACCATCTCCTGAGACAGACTAACTCAGCTACGTTGCGTAAAAGGTCCATAAAAATTCCTCGTGTCGTCGAAGGGACTCGAACTCGGGTCTTTTTCACTCGGTGTGAGGAGGACAGCAATTCTACCACCTGTGCTACTCACGAGGGCTTCCCTTGTAGTGATGATTTGCATCAGGAGGTGATATCTAGGTTAGCTGGGTATGGTGCAGGCTCACCAGTTAGAAGGAGATCAAGGCTCGACTGTCTGACAAACACTAACAGAGGCTGAGAAGCCTGGAAAATCAAAGCTGAATGGCGGAACATGGTCACAGCCATAAATACTTAACGCAGACCCAGTACTAAGATCTAAGACCCAGTACGCAGACCCAGTACTTTGATCCAATATATGATTCCTTCGGAATCATATATTGGATCAAAACCGAGCTGGAGGAGATTATGAGATCTATCAGGATCATGGTGACCAAGAATCGTCAAAACTATTCTATGTTGGCTATCGAGAGACTGATCATAGCCCGGAAAGGAGGAGAAGCGGATTGACTGGCTCATTGAACAAAAGAAGGTTATTAAGAACCTCCTGAATTACTTCCAAACAAACACATCACCAATCTACCAAGTCATAAGAAAGATAGAGAAATGGCACACAGCACTCACAACCTTAACAAGGAGACCCCACTTACACTGACAGAAAGATCCGTGAAGTAGGCACTCCATGCACTACAATGACCTCCATAAAAACTACATAAATAGGATGGCTTCCAACGCAATGCTCACGAACGGATGGCTCTTTCCGGAGACCGAAGGACTCACGTTCGCCATCCAAGACCATTTAAACAACACGAAGAAATTACAAAAAAAAAGCTATTATATTAGGATCACCCGGTAATTTCTGATAGATAGACGTATTTGTGTCTGAAAATTGCGTGTTCTCTGGTTCATTTGACTGTTTTGCTAACGACAAAACCTTGCTATCTACGCCTGAGAATGGCTAACTCAGACGAAGAACTTAGAAAAAATTCAAATTATTATATGAGGATTACCCGTAATTGATTACATAAACCCGTATTTGTGTCTGTAAATTGCGTGTGTTCTCTGGTCGATTTGCCTATTTTGCTGGACAAAAAAAAAACCTTGCTATCTACGCCTGAGACCGACTAACTCAGTCACAGAGTGAAAAAAGCACATTAAAGTTCCTCGTGTCATCGACGGGATTCGAACCCGGGCCTTTTTCATCCGCTGTGGGGAGGATAGTGACGATACCACTGTGCTACCGCGCAGTACGAAGAACTTGCATGAAATACATTGCCAAGGACCCCGGAGTAACTGCAGACGCATATCAATGATACCACTGGCCCAAGAAACAATACAGCACATAACCGCGGGGTGTAGGGCGACCACCCAACCGGAGTATACTCACAGACACGACAAGGCCACCAAGATCAGAAGTTAGCACAAGGAAATGGCTACCTAGCTGATCTAAAGAGCGGTGTCCAACACCAGCGATATCAGGAAATCTACGAGGAAAATATCAGAAGGTACACAGACTTAAGTCAGGGAGTCAAAGTAATGTGGCATATGCTACAAGTAACGATCATCCCGATCATCGTATCAATCACCGGTATGGTTCCAAAGAACTTACATAAGAGTCTAGCAACAATAGGCCTTCCAGAGAACACCTAAAGAAACTCTAGAAAGTCGCCATCCTGGACACTTGTAGGACAGTCAAAGAGTTTCCTGACCAACAGTAATAGCCTGGCATAACCACCACATGTGCATTTGGTACCCGTCACGGAGTCAACCCCTTCCCCCATCACGGAGAAATAATAATAGCAACAAGTAACGACCATCGTGTCAACTACCGATATAGTGCCAAAGACCATACATAACAACCTCGCAGCAATAGGTCTACAAAGAACTCCAGAAAGTCGCAATCCTGAACACCTGTAGGACAGGCAGAGAGTTCATCGACCAACAGTAACACCAGACACAATAACCACCCTGTGTACTTGGTAGCAATACCCGTCGCGAAGTGGAACCCCTAATCAAGGAGAAATAATATAAGAGCAAAAAATAATAATAATAACAATTTATTCATAAAAAAAATTGTTTACAATAAATAAACTTGTTAACAAAATTAAATTTCTTGACAACGCGTGTACGCCGCGAGGAGGCGGGCCACAACTGAGCGGGAACCGCAGCAAACCTCGAGTGTCACGTACTGAATGTCGAAATCATTCAAAATATGAGCAAATAAAATTAAATTTAACGGTAAATTTTTTAAAAAATCTGAAAAATTAAAGATAAAATAAGTAAAAATAAAATAAAATAAAAATAAAGATAAAAATAAGTTAATAAAATGGAAAAAAAAATAAAATAATAATAAAATTTAAAAAAAAAAGGAAATAAAAAAAAATCATCCCGCACAAGTGTAAAGTGGTGCCATCAGATGATCCCGCCTCAGGATCAGTCTGAGGTTAGCAGGAAATAGAAGTCAAGAAGACACAATGATGTCACTCGGCGTCATACACGTTTGTTAACCAACTATCCAAGTCGATGATGGTGGTGAAGATGGTACTTGAGCTAAAAAAATGGTGGTAGCGACGATGGTGGTGGTATTACGAGATGGCGATCATAGAGCTGCTGATATGAACTGGAGGTAGAGCTGGAATATGAGTAGTTTCTGAAATTGGGGCACTATGATGATTTTTCCAAGTCTGGCAAAGGCTTTATGTGCAAAATCTTGCAGAAGATGAAATTTTTCTTTGAAGTCCAAGAGAGAGAAGACTCATTGCCTGGGGAGAATGGTTGACACAGAGCAGACAGAGGCTGAAGAAGATCCAAGTAATATGGACATGTGAAAAGAACATGCTGCCAGTCTTCTGGGCTGCCAGAGTTACAGAGGGGTGAATCAGACAGGTTAAACATAGCAAGTTTAGCACGAAGGGAACCATGACCAGCTAGAAGGAAAAGAGTGCGGAAACTCGGACTGAACCATTTTAGAATAGACTTTTGTAAGGCAAAGGACACAGACGGAATAAACCTTTTTGTGGGCATACTTTTTGAAGAAGAAGACCACCGATCTTGCCAGAGTTGAACCAGGTGGTTCCAGCAACGAGTTTTTTCGGTTTTAGGATCGCAGTGGATATTAACAGTGAAGTCTAAAAAGTCAACTGGAATGGCATGTCTAATATAATAGCAAAAACCTCGATAAGCGATTTGGAGATCCAGGGGTAGGCAACCGTTTAAAACTGGAGCGCAGCTGCGGAGACAGTGCGACAGGTAAGACTCATCATTAGGAGCATACGTCTTTGGATAGAGGAGAGTTTCTCTTGTATGGCAATCTTCTTAGTATAGCAAAACCAGGCGCCAGAGCCATATGTACAAATCGGAACAAACACCACTTTGTACAAAAGACGAAGGGTATGATGGTTAATACCCCAGGATTGATGCGAAAGACGGACAAGCATAGATGTATACTTGGCTATTTTATCATGAAGGTGCAAGATATGTTTCTGGAAGTTTAACTTACGATCTAGAATAATACCCCAAAATTTGTGCGAGTCAACCATGGAGAGAGAACGACCAAAAGGTTTAACAATCGGAGGCCTGAAAATGTTAAGGTTGCCCTTAAGATAAAGAAGCTTAGTCTTCCTAGGAGAAATGGTAAGTTTATTAATAGCGGACCAAGAGCACGGATCATTCATAATGCTACTGGCGGTACTTTCCAAAGAAGCATGAGAATTACCAAAGACAAGAAGGGTTACATCATCGGCATATGCTATCTTAGAAGCATTGTGAGTTGAACGGAGAAGCCACTCATCTAGAACCAAATTCTAGATGAGTGGACCAAGCACCGAACCTTGTGGGCATCCTCGAGAGACAGAACGACTAAGTTTCTGAGTTCGAGAAATGACTTGTACAGAACGGAGGAGCAAGTAGTTGCAGGTTAAGTTGTAAGTTGTGAGGAGCATCGAGCAGCCCTGAGGCGAGCAAAGAAGCTATCCCATCAAATGGAGTCAAAGGCTCCAGAGAAATCTACGAAAATAGCCATAGCATATTTAAAAGTGCAGTTTACTCTGGAGAGAAGTTCAACCAAGGCCTCCTCAGTTGCACGGCCTGTATGAAAGCCAAACTGGTCAGAGGACTTTAATGAGCGTTCAGTAAATAGACAATCTAGACGGGCAGCAATAAATCACTCAAGAGTTTTGCCCAGGTTGGACAATAACGCAATAGGACAATAGGCCTTAGCACAAATAGGAGTACCGTGTTTGGGAATTAATTTTAACAATGCCGTCTTCCAAAGGACGGGAAAAGTTGCCTCGTCCAAGCATTTATTATACATTGTGACAAAGACAGACGGATAGAGTTTGTGTAGTCGCTTAATAAAAATGCCCTCGAGGTTATCAATTCCAGGACAGCTATTATTGTTGATTTTGGAGATTGCCAAATCAACCTCTGCCTGGCTGAAGCAGGGAGTGGATTCAGAAGTAAGATAGGCACTGTTGAAAGATCTAATTTGTTGGTGAATAGGAAGATCACAGCAGGGGTCATCTGAGGAAAAAAGTGCATCAAGTATGGCATTTGGTGTGTAAAGTGTATTGATGTCTAATGGCACCTGAGAAGGATCCCTCGTGCATAGCACAGTTGGTAGAATCGCCACTCTCCCCACATAGAGTAAAAAAAAAGACCTGAATTCGAGTCCCATCAATGACTTGAGGAATTTTGATGGACCTTTTTCACAACATGGATAAGTTAGTCGGTTGTTATTTCGTTTTTAGGAGCATTAGCAACTAAGGCCATATTGCTTCGGGGATATGCGGTGGTCATTCCCTAACCTTTCCGCATCCTGCGTATTTGGTGGTCACGGGCTCGAACCCCGGTCTAATCAAGAAGCAAGTTAGTCGGTCTCATCGATGGTAGCATTGTTTTTTCTCCCGGAAACCTGGGTTTTTTGTCCATAAAACAGAAAATCAACCACAGAACACACGCATTTTTTTTTTACAGACAGTATACATGGAGCAATATTGCTTAGTCGCTGACGCTCCTAAAAACCCTACAACAACAACAACTATGAGAAGGGATAAAGAAGGCCTTGATTCATCATCGTCGAACTGGAATATGAAAACAGATGAAGATATACGATTATTTTCATCTTTGTGCCCTTTACTAGTTTCATTTTTTATTAAGAATGAAATAGCTTTTCTTGTGGAAATTCTCACAAATCGAGTGACTGATAGCAGGAGAAACCTTTTGGCTTTTGCGTTCTGCTTGATAATTCTGTCTCCAGAGAATCATATATCTGTTGACATTTTTCACAAATAATTGGAAGAAAAGAATATTGAGTTTAAATTAAATATCGCTTATACTGAGAATTATCACAATGCTTATTGCTGGGTTTGGTCCACTCTTTCTTCAGGTCGGAACTTTCCGAATAGTTTTAAAGGTTATGATGTTATTCCACATTGTTTTCAAGTTTTTGTCCTTTTATTTTCACAGCACATCTATAAGCCTTCAAAGTGTACTTTAGCATCTTTCCTCCCGTCCCATCTCACTCTCCCATGGGAGGGAGCAGAAGAATTTGGTACCATATGCGGCTGAGGGAAATTTAATTTTTGAACAACATGCCTTAACGACCAGTATTCAACTGCAGACACTTACGGAGATTAAAAGAAAAACTTGATGGAGTGGGCCACGAAATCGATCCTTGGTTGCTACATCTTGTGAGACAGTTGTAGTGACCACTCAACTGCCTCCTTCACTTTGAAATATTGATTCTTGTTGTAAATCTTCTCTAGAAGTGTAGTTTTATAGAAAGATAGGGACATCTAGTGGTGAAACATAGAAAATTGCTCGGTTTGTTTCTTCTGATGCAAAACCAAAGGGATTAAATGTTAATGTCAATTATTAAAAAAGAGTTTAATGATGACTAGGCCAAATCTCTCTGCTTTGCATACATACATATCTAAAGAGAAGACAATACGGCATACCGCTCTCGCTCAATCACAATAAACGATTTTTGATAAATAACTGTACAGAGTCCATCCCTTGCTTCGTTTTGTGCTATAAGGCAGGGTTAATGTTGTTGTTGTTGTTGTTAAATTTGTTGGTGCATCAGCAGCTTAGGCTATAATGCACTGATTACTGTCTAATATCTCCTTCGTTTGTCTTACGAGTGATATGACTCATATATTGTGATATTTATTTATCAATTCAGGGTTAATGAACTAGATTTGGAGACTGATTAAATTAGATAACGTTTATTCCAACGAAATACCACAAAATAAAGAAAGTTAATTTCTGTGACAGGGCAGAAGAAAAAAAATAAATAAATTTCTGCACTAAAATCTCCAACTAAACTTTTGAAGATGGTAAAATCTTCAATTGTCATCTGTAATTAACTTAGAGAAGGAAGTCCCACCTTCCCCACGACATGAAAGATCACAGCGCTACCGTATTCATTCAGTCGCCATCCCACTACATTAAAATATCTAATTGAAACCATCAGGTCCAATTAAATTCAATGACTTAATTATCATGAAAACTGATTCTAGGCCGATTAATTATCATGAAAACTGAATGATAATTAACAAAGTATTATTTGACAACGCTCAATTAAAATCCAGTTATAATTTCTAAAAGATTACCCACATTTTAACAAGGATTCCACTCCATTTCTCCTTTTCCTCCAAAACAGTCGTTTCGTCACTGACAGACTCCGCAAATGGAATATAAACCAACATCAGTTCTTCTGGACTGGCATTCGTTGATATTCCAGTTTTAGCGTAAGTTGAGAAGACTGGACTAGCAAAAGTAATTCAACCAACTTCTAACAAAGTTTCTTAGCAAAACAGTGGGTGCACACTTTTCATCTATTTGGAAAGTTCCAAGTTTCATTTCGTCAGTAACGTAAGCACCTTAACGAAGTCTTTTCAAGATGTCAAGTTAGCTGATATAGGGAGAAGTGTTTCCCCAGGATGCTTCATCCCACAAGGACAAACCGGGCTTGGAATTTACAGGAATGCTACACCGACGCCTTATGGAATTCCAATTCCAATCTACAGTACAATTCCGTTAAGAAATAAAGGAAAAACCTTGACGTTTATTTCAAAATAGTCCCTTAATTGTGAAAGGTGTGCCGACCGGACTAGCCAGGTGGATAAAGTGCCTGCCTAGCAATCCAAAGGTCGCGGGTTCGAATCCCGCCTCGGGCTTGGATCAAAGTACTGCAAAAACCTTGGGGAGTGCATTATGGCCACAGAAGCCGATGCGCCGACAACTACCAAAAAAAAAAAAAAAAAGTGAAAGGTGTGGGAGGGGATGTATATAATAACGAATCAAAAGATTTCGTCAGTCGTTTCGATCCGGTCGCTCTTCCGGTTAAAACAAAACAACTTAAAGGAAGAACAGTCAGCCCACGTTAATCTTCTGTGGTCCGCTCTAGTCTAATATTCATACTAGTCATATTCATTTAGGATGTCTTTTCCTGTTCGCAGTCGAGGTAAGCGATCTGCTACTGTATTAATATTGCTCAATTAAAGCCAAATAATATTATGCGTAATAATTATACTACTCTTGACAGTGATAAGGAGGTGATCCCTTTGTATATGCCCATAGCTAGGCCGATTCTTGAGCTATATACGGGTCTTTAGGAAGGATATCGATCTGTTGGAACGGTTGCAGAGAAGGGCAACCGGACTGGTAAAGGAAACAAAATGGTCCTCTTACCTAGGAAGATTTTTTCAGTTCTGCAAATTGCAGCGTCTCAAACTAGGTACCTGCGGGATCTGATTGAAGTGTTTAAAGCCTTGAATGGGTTGAGTAAGCTGAATGGCAATGGCATTCAATGGCAATTCGAGTTGAGGAAGGATAGTTGCAGGATAGATATGTGGAAGTTCGCCTTCAGCCAATGGGTGGTTGTTTGTTGAAACATGCTTCTGTCTGTTGTGAAAGTGAATGGATTGAATAAATTCAATTAAGAACCAAACAACTTCATGGGTGAAACTGTAGGAGTTTTTTTTTTTTTTTTTTTTGCTGATACTCTATAAGCTTGCTTTCTTGCATCATTTGCCTTTACTACTACAAAAATCAGCCCTGTGAACTGATAACCAATAATATTGCATAGACTGCTACTGTATATTTGCAAGCGATGGAGTGGACTTGACTCGTTAACGTGCCTCTTTAGAAAGCTATTATCTCAATTTAAATTCAGATTAGAAGAGTAATTTCTAAATTGAAGATACATAAAAGAATAATTTAATAAACAATTTTATCTAATCCGGCCCGGTATGATTTGATGATGACGTTACCGCTTACAAATTGATGCTATCTCGAGGCAGTGCAGTACTTTAGTACTGTTTTGAGATAACATCATTTGTAATAAATGTTTTGAAAAGCCGACTGCATTCAAAGACATTTGAGAATGCGTGTTATGAACATTAAGAGCTAGTACAGTCGTAAAATTAGTACAAAATTGCCGATTCATAATAATAAGAGGTGAGTTACTCAGTTTCCGAGTTTCATGATTCGTACAATGATGAACCAAATGGATTTGAAGTATCAGACTGAGGTATCGATTTATTAACAAGTCTTCTGTTTAGTTTTAAATATGTCGTTTGAAAACAACGCAGCAACTTCCATTAAAATTGCTGTATACAAAAAAAAAATTAAGTAGCCTAGACGACTGTGGCCTTTCAAAGCTCATACGCTGGTTATCTATTGTAGAAAAGATAGAATTACTGTAAATCCTTTGCTAACCGCGCGGGATACGTTCCTGAAAAGCACTGTGACAAAACCAAGATCCTTTAAAAAATAGATAGAGGGTGGAAACAACAAATATGCCAGTAAACCATAAAAAAAATCACAATAAACTTAGTCCATCTTTGTGTTATTAGAGGAAGGGTAAGATATAATGAATAAATGGATACATACGGCATAGTATTTACATCGATGTTTCTTACAAAGGTTGAAGCTCTACAAGTGTTTCCCAGAGTAGTGGGCGATGCAGAAATGTACTTCAAGTAGAACTCACGTTGAACTTTTCAATTTTTCTTTCCAGTGATATACGTTTCTTACATTACTGTTCATATTTCCTTTGCAATTTTTTCGACATTATGAAAATTTTCTTCAACTCAGCACACTTATCGGCTTATAACTTTACAAATTTTATTTTATCGGTTATTATTCCTAAATAATATTGAAGATCCTGTTATTCTCTACAAATCGACACCAATTTCAACGTCCTATCTCTTCGCAATCCAAAGTTACACTGCCCAGTCGCCATTTTCAGTGTTCACGCGCAAGCGCTACCCTCCCCCCCCTCACCGCCGCACACCCCCACTACCCGCCATTTTAAATACGGACATAAACCCTCTATCCAACAAAATTTAAATCATTAGATTATCATTTATAGTTTGCGAGATATAAGCGTGACAAATCTTGCCAGTGATGACATGTTTTTTTTTTTTTTTTCATTCTCATTTATATCACTCCGTACAGTTTTCTGTCTAAAGAATCAACGAATAGTTAAGAAAAATTAAATAATAACGGCCGCATTTGGATTTGATCACATCTACCTGAACTAATAAAAAAACTAGATAAAAATTTTATCCATTACACTTCTCGTTCAACTGTAATCAAGCTCTTTTATGTCCTGATTTATAATAGCAGTTATTTGTCTGCATAAATGCGTTAATTAATTTCGAATTTAAAAATTAACTCATTAAAGTCTGATTACTTTCATAATGGATTCCTCTCTGAGACTTTTAATGGCGCAATTTATCTTTATGGATGGGAAACTCGACACCAATATTGTGAACAAACAATTCGAGAACGGTTTTGACAATATGTATATAATACATTTGATAGCGCACATCAGATAATGTATAATAGACTGATATGCCTAGAATCAAAGAAAGCCTCATTACTGTGTTTCTATAACAGCAGGGACCTATCAAGGCTTTTTAAGTGTGTGTGCAAACGCGAACATTATGCTTCCTCCGCTACAGGAAGGATTCTAGTGATACTGTGTTCATTTTGTAGCCGACCCACTACACGAAAAGATCCTATGAAGGTTTATGAAACATCTTAATTGCTACTAAAAGGTCTTGTCTATTATCGTAAGATTAAGCAACTTTCCATCTGTAGTATGCGTGTTCTGTTGTAGTTCTTTAGATCTTGGTGTATTATTATTGGATATCTGTATTCTCCATTAACCGAGGTCCATGGGAAGAGATGTAATATGGTTTTCCTAAATATATCAACATTAGTTCCTGAATTTATTTTTGATTACTAAAGGTGAATTCCGTGTTGATGTTGTACTGAAGTGTATTGAAAAGGCTACAATGTTTCAAATATATAATTTTTCGACGAAAATCTTTTAGATATTAACTGTGTGCTCATGTTAATGTGCAGGGCATTCCAAGTTTAGAGTGCAGTGTGGATAAGAAACGATTTTTGATTTTATCGTCTTCGAAATGCAGTCCAAAAGTAAGTTCCTCACTCAGTTCAGCAAACGAGAGAACAGTGTACAATAAATAAATAAAAATGATCTTTATTGTAAGGTTCCTAGGTACACGCAGGTACCCTACCTTTACAAACCCTTCAAGGCACTGAGCCAGCATCAACCTTTCCCTTCTTATTGCGTCATGTAATGATGCAATAAAAATGGTAAGTTTCGCAGCATTCAGCCGCCAGTGATTATTTGGCAGTAAGTTATAAAAATTCTGTTTTTGAGACAGCCTCTTCGACTATTATTATATTAGGGTCACTTAGTTCAACTGCCATGCCTACTATGTCTGTAAACTGCATGTGTTCTCTGGTCGATTTGCCCGCTTTGCTGGACGAATTTTGACCCGATTTTCCGGAGGAAAAATCTTGCTATCTACTCATGAGACCGACTAACTCAGCCACTGAGTGAAAAAAGCCCATTAAAGTTCCTCGCCTCATCGACGGGATTCGAACCTGGGCCTTTTCCACCCGGTGTGGGGAGGTTGGTGACGATACCACTGTCCTACACGCATAGAAAGCCTCTTCGATTGTTTTGGTTGTCCTTTTTGCTCTGTGTTGTAAAGAGGAATTTAAATCTCATAAATAGGAAATTATTTGGCACAAAAAAAAAAAAAAAAACACATCCGCTGTCCTATAGCAAGTTTTGTTTTTCAAGCTATCCGAACTCACTTTTATCATGCATATCTGTTCACTGAATATGATGTAAATAAATCTCAATAACAACTTTAAACGCCACAGATATCCTGAGTGCTTATTCTTACATCTTTCGTTACCATTTATTACACACTGGCTGAGCTTTGTCTGTGTGTGCCACCGTTGCCTTTTTCACTGTCTCCTGAAAATAAGCTGGCAAATCTATTTCCGTTATCGGGTACTAGTTTGCATTTGATTACAAAAGTTAAGCGCATAGCTATTTGGCAATCTCGAATATCCCGGTTTTCCTACTAACTGTAAACTAATAGTACTCTGATGGTGCGATCCCTGTCCACCAGACAGGGATTTAATACTCCAGTACAGTCATACAGCGTGATGGATGTTAAGTTTGTTATGGGAGCAACACACGAGGATCACTACATACACTACAAAGGGCCAAGGCCAACCCTAAGATGGGTGTTCGATCGCTTGGCTACACCAGTTGGGTAGAATTTTGTTTTTATTGTTCGCGCTTTGTATCTGTGTCATGAACAGACAATATTTTCATGTAAGCAAAATGGTTGTCCTTCACTTATTGCTACAATCAAATCTAACTTGATCTTTTGTTCCTTTATGCTACATTAATAATCCTATAATTCGTAGGAGACTTATTTAACCTCCTCTTCGACTATCCCTCTGTTGCCACTGGTCTAATTCACTCACTAGATATGTCTGAATGACAAGGTATTTACGAGGGTATCTCTCATACCGTCGTAAATCCTAAAGAGAATTTGCAACTTCATGGCAAATAATTAAAATTGAATCCTATCTATGGAAGGTTCTTTGTCCCTCGCCAAAAAGAAAAGAAATTAATAATACGAGTAAAATAATAAAAAAGTTTAGAGACAAGTAGATTACTATTATGATAATCCTAATTTAGTTCATGATTATTGGGGGAAGAGCATTTGATCATATCAATAAGCATGTCAAATTTATAAAGTACTATCCAGTTCATCATACGGCCTCCGTAGCCGAGTGGTCAGGAGCGGGAGTGCAGTAGCACACACGCTCTTTGAGTAAACCGGGGTTCAAGCCCCTGACTGCTGAATACGGTCGATCTGCCAACCTGCACTGGAACAGCGTGGGAGATTATGGTCCATTTCCCTCAGCATGAATTGTTGAGGAGGCTTCCATCCTGCAGTGGGTTGATAATGGCTGCGCTATACTCAAGCTTCATTCAGATTCTGAGACGTAGATTGGAGAGCAAGGCTTCTTGTAACTTGTCAAAAGATAGATTTTTTTCATTTACTGGATATAATCAGTTCTGCTCCTTTTTCGAGAGACCTACCCCTTACCTAACCATACAACACCCTCCCTATAAAATAACTTGAATTTATAGTAATAATTTTTTTGGCTGCCACACTTCGAGCATCTTTCAGCGTACCATGATTACTATCAAAACATGCCATCGTAATTTCATTCCATCTGAAGGAAATCATTGCAAATTGTATTTCAGGCATTTACAGCAACTCACTGTTCCAACTGTTTTCTTTCATTTATTTGTTAGCAAATAAACCATTAAAAAACGCATCCCATTAGCGAAAGTCTTCTGATATAACAACAAACATTCACTTTACGGAAACTATCTTATGGACTCAATAATATGTTCGGTGATATAAATTGTATAATGCTCAGTTGATCTTTTCTTTAAGGTCCGATAAGTGCAATACCTTTCAGTTATAAAACGAGTGCAAACAACCTGTTCCAATTGTGCATTTTAAGAATATTAACACATTGCGTGTCAAATGCAATTTTAAGACCTTCGGTAAACCAGTTTTCCACCTCTTCGCTTTAATTCCGAACATTTTAACCGTAGCTGAAAAGAAGTAAAACTCAGAGCTGAAGCGTTACTTCCGGTTCGAGTCTTAAGCACTCATTCCGCTACGCGCCTTTATTACAACCCTGATAGCGAGGCGTCATTTCGCCACCGCTATAAACTCCGGTAGCAAAGTCTGTGTCCGCAATCTGTCTCCGCACCGCACCTCTTTCTCTCTCGCTCTGCTAATACGTCCCGTGATACACAATGATGGGGTTTTAGGCGGTCTTCCTCCTCTTTCTCCGCTTAGTGCAACATCTCCGGGGCTTCGTACAAGAAGTCGACTGTCGATCCCTTTAGGGCTCTTTGGAGACTGTTTCCGGTGCCACTTTTAGCTTGGCGTGATCGAAGAAGGATATGTATTACAGACTATTTTGACGAAGACAGGCTCTCTATTCCTTTTCTCTATCTTTTCATGCAGCCATACGCGGGTTGTCCCGTGTATGAACATTTGTAGTTAACGTATATATCCGTAAAGCAACTAATTCCCGAGTGGTCTATTTACCGCAAGAAATAAGATGTGATTTTACTGGTTTCTGATCAGGAAATTGTTGATAGAAATAACCTACCAGGTTACAGAACCTGCTAAAGTGTATCGCACTCTTCATCAAATAGCTTAAGGGTACAAGGCGAAACTCTGCAGCCGAAGTCAGAAACGAGACCCAAAGGTAACATGCTTCAAAACGGTCGTGGGTCAGGTTGTCTCCTGGTAATGGATTGATCAAGAGTTTTCATATGTTGTAAAGTTTAAAGAATACCACAAAATACGCTTCAGTTGGTTAATATTACTAATCGATATTGGTAGAATGGTATTAGTCAGTAGCTTTCTCTTTTAGAATAATTTCAGAACGATTGAAATCGTTTTCTGAGGGAGAGAAGGGGATGTAGCTTCATATAGGTAAACGAGACCAAAGACCAGTTGGTTTCTTTGTGAGAAGAAAGGCCTGGAAATAATCCTGTTTAAAATCTATAAGTCGAATCCTCGAAAAGTACCTTCAGTCATTGATGGGACTCTAATTAGCTGATTAATTACGAGATACCAGCCAGTGCTTCTATGGAGACTGAGCGGTAGCACAGTGGTTATAATCACCGTCCTCCCCACACCGAGGGAGAAAGACCGGCGTTCGAATCCCTTCAAGGATGCGAAGAATGTAGTATTAGTATAGCCATATAATGCAAGGAAGCCACAGGCTTTTACTGCAGCGACAAAAAAAAAATAACTTATGTTTTTTTCCCTTGTGGCTGAGTTAGTCGGTCTCTTGTACGGATAGCAAGGTTTCCCCTCCTCCAAAACAAGCAAATCGACCGTATGGACATATTACATATGAGCAGATGAATCCGTTCTAGGGTAGCCCTAATACGACTTTTTTTGTCCTTCTATGGATGAATGATGAAACAAAATAAAATAAAAAGCGAAACGGAATCAGAACATTGGGTTTCATCCATCAGAAACCACATCATTAAATCTTTTCTGGCATCAAATAGTTGCATTGCGTATTATCTTTGGTCTGAACTATAAGCAAGTTGTCCGACAAGGAACAGCAACAAGTGGAAGAAATAAACCGGTTAGAACTCGAACCAGCAGTGATCTAGAATTAACACCAGGGGGGATAAAGATCCTAAGATATACAAGTCCTTTGGGGCCATAGACATGTATTTTTGCAGCAAAAAATGTATCTTGGTTCCTTTTTCGAACCTGGTCTAGCAGAACAGTACACAGCCCACCTTAGGGCAATATTGACAGAAAATACTATTCAAAAAAGCAATTTAAAAAAAAAGCTCTTTTATAAAATCTTTTTTAAATTTATTCCAATAGAACATTGAATTCTTTCGAGTATGACTTTCCTCCTTGAATTACATAAATAAAATACCAAACACAGCAAAACAAAATATATTTATTTAAAACTTTAGAAAATAGATCTTTGTGCATTACATAAGAGAGAGATTTTATATCTTAATTGAATTACAGTGAACGAAAATGAGAAAGAAAAACTCATCAACTTCCGTCAAAGTTATTAAAAGTTAAATTACGACGTGTGTGAAACAGCCGGCAGCCTTTACTGCTGCAAGAAAAACAGTTATTTTCTCCAAGTATTTCTCAGAAATAAATAGGGAGGTAGCAATTTTTAAACTATGAATTATTGGCGTATTTAGGTGGATTGTTTCATACTTCTAGAAGAAGTAATTAAAATAATTCACACACAGGGAGTTTGTGTTTAGGCAAGGCTCGCAAGAAATGTTGTACAGATAAAGAGAAAACATCTGAAAAGTGACAGTTGCACGTTCACAAAATAATGTAATGAACTGAGTGAAAATTCAGGATACTCGTAGCACAACTAACTTCAATAAAACCTGGCAGTAGAAAAACAATTATGAAAGACAAATGGGAATTTATTAAGCATGAAATGAGAAATCTAACGGAAAAGAATTGACTTCTGTCAAAGCGTACATCAGAATATTGGTATTTCTAAAGAGGAAATAATGCTGAAAATGTAGATCCAACTAGCAAAGCAGGAAAGAGGGGAATTCATGAAAGCCTTTATCAACTGGTCCCAAGAATATTAAATGAAATAAACGTGCTACCAATTCCTTAAATGCCGATCTCCAGGTAATTCTCCAGTGGGGCAAAGACAACTTAGTGGACTTCAATCCTTATAAAACTCAGTCCTGTCTGTTATCTCGCGAAAAGGATCCTTCTGCTCCTATGCTAATCCTTGGTGACACTACGATTTCTAGGCGAGATGATATATCTCTTTTGGAGATTACCCTGACTTCTAATCTCTCTCTTGGCACAAGCACATTACAAATATTGCTTCCTCTGCATCTAAAAGACGTGGTTTTCTCTTTCGCTCTCGGCGTTACTTTTCTTCCAAACAGATGTTCACTCTGTTCAAATCTAAAATCCGCCCTACCATGGAATATTGTTCCCACAGCTGGGGCGGTACCCCCGAAACCTCTCTCGAGCTTCTAGATTCCATTCAGAAGAGGGCAGTTAGGTTAATTAATAACTCATCTCTAACAGAGTCTCTCCACTCTGTGTCTCATAGAATTACTGTTTCTGCTGCATGCCTCTTCTACAGATACAATTTGTACTTCCATGGGCACTGTTCTTCTGAATTGGCGTCTATAATTCCTGTTCTCTCTTTCAAAACAGTCCAAACGCGCGCCACCACCACCAGCCAACATCCATTTACTGTCCAACTTCAAACTCACAGAACCAACTTTTCATCTTCCTCATTTATTCATTCAACTGCCGTTTTCTGGAACAACCTTCCTTCATACGTATTTCCTGAAAATTGCAGTCTACGGAAGTTCAAGTCTAATGTCAACAGATATCTTCTTTCGTCTTCTCGACCTCCAACCCAAGCACGGTGCTAAGTACTACAGGTTCTAGTACCTCTCGTGTTTGGGGTTTTCATAAAAAAAAAAAAAAAAAAAAAAACTCGTAGCCCAGTGGTCAAAACAAGTACACATATTCTCGCTACGTACTTGATATCACAAATACTCTAATAATCTCTGTTTTGCACCCTCTGATCCTACGTGGTAATACCGGAGTATAAATGGGAAAAGTATTTATTAATAAACGCTGGTGGACCCGTGCGTAGAACTTCCTCAAAACAGCGGTTACGTAACATTGGCGATCTTAAAGTTTCTTATATTAATCTACTTCACTTAAAATTAAACTCTGCTTCTTGAAATGCAGCGCAGTTTTAAAAGCTGACTCGGTATTGCAGGAAAAAATAAAATTAAATAAAACAGTACTATAAAACTTGTATTGATCCGAAACGAGGAATGGATGGTCAGGCCCCCTTGTACCGGGTGAGAACCGATGTACCCAACCAAGTTTACGCATTCGGTATCAGCAACTTTTCTATTGAGACAAAATCTTCGGATATCAAAAGGAATGGGAAAATCTAAGCTGAACTGCAAAATTCCTGCGGCTTTTAGCTGGAGGATCCACCCACGCTAACGTTCTCAAATTACAGACTTTAAAACCAATATGAGGCCCACAACGCTGAGCTTCACTATCGAAAATTCAGTTCACCTCTAGCACATCTTTTCCGCCGAAGGACACCACACTGAACGAGTACTATCTCAAAGTGGATCAACGACTTTTCTTTCTTTCTGTAGTAATGAAATTCGAACCGAATTCTTTTTTACCCGTTAGTCTCTTCTGCATTCTTCGAAACTTGTAGATTTCTTAAAATTTGAAAGAACTCCTTCCGTTACTTAGATCGATCGAGATCTAAGTGTTTTGTACCTTGGAATAAAAAGTAACTTTCTTAAGCAAACTCACGATGGATTCATTAGAGCCGGATAACAGTTGAGAATTTTCTATCCTATTATCGAAAATATTTGTATAAAAACACATTCCATGGAGATTTCTACCGACATCAGTTAATTTTTTATGAAAAGAAACAAAAACAAAGGAGAACTCAATTTTAGAGCTTTTTTATCAACGTCCTCAAGGCTTCTTCCATTTCGTCCACACTCCCAAGTGGAATCTTTACATGATTCATTCTTTCACTTAATGACTTCCTAAACCTATTGCTTTTGATATTTGAAACAGAAATTTGTTGGAACTCAGACTTACAATTACGTGATTAAATCCCAGTTACTTTTCAACATTTCAAATTGTCTGAATATTCCTTGATCGCTCTGTGCATATAATTTCCCCAAAAGTGCATCTTTTGTCGGAGTTTGGTTTACACCCTTCTGTAGTAGCTCTCCCGCTCAGCTTGCTTGTATCGCAGTGTAGTCCAACCAGCTTATTATTGTTCGCTGTTAATCCAGTTCGGCCTTGCTTTGTACTTGAAATGAAATTTCATTGTACGTTTGGCCGCGAGTACTTCGTTGTAGTAAACGACGCTAGGGTCATTATTCTGCCTCGCCTCAGTACATTTAATTTACACTGGCAGCCAAAAGATAAGGTATGCAGTAAATGACAGAAGAGCAAATACAGTTCATGCATATCCGAAAATGAGTATCCAGCAGAGGATGATGCATGCCCTCTTTATAGGGAATTGCGTCACCGCTGAGAGGTGACACTCAAAATGGTATATATTGAGAATAAAAAGATTGAAGAGTAAAGTCCACTCTTTCAGGAGAGAAATCCTTAAGTAATAGAAAGGTTTTTGTGGTTGCCGACTTCCAGAGTTGAATAGGATTCAGGTCTAAATAGCTCGGTGGACATTCTGTCCGAGATATATCCTTATTCTGAAAAAGGTTATAGTGAAGGAGCATTATCATGCATTAGAAAGAATTATGGGTGCTGTAGCCCTATAAATGTAATTTTGAGTTCAATTCATATCTTCCAGCAGTCAGTTCCTCTCCTAACGATGGACAGTTCCATAGGTGCATCTTTTTCCTGAGGAAATGAAGATAAGAAGGTTCAAATAGATTGTACAATAGGGCTCCGAGTAGTCCCTTACATTACGAATGGAGACGGTATGACAAGGAGTATTTCACTCGTCCTACCGTCGGTTCTTGGCAATGCACTGACCTGCTATATGGCTCTATCCATTGTAATCAACGGCTATATGCATTTTTGGCAACTTTTATATGATTTGATACGTAAATTAGTAAATGATATATGTGGAATTGGTGAACCTTCAACCCACATTCATGAACACGACGGGGTATGGCTCCTTGAAATGAGAAATTCACCTCAACTGTATTCACCACATCTGTGAGGAGGTTCTACGCAAGAGTTTGTCCACGATCAAACCCTTGTGTAGAACACCTCGCAGATAATATTTTAATAACAAACCCTAAAAATTAAACTTCAAGAAGCAATCAGAGTTAACTCAAGAATTGAGGATTGACTAGATTCACTTCTACTTTCACAGCAAATTCTAGAATGTAACACAGTCGTCACGAGAAGTTTCTCCGAATTATACTCAGTAGTGGAGGTTAATAATAATATCACAATTCTAGAATGTGATATCAGCGATCTGTTAACTCTGAGTATTACATTCCTGATCCGGACGTAGACATTTAAAAAAAACTTTTTTTTTACTGTTATTTTTTCAATATGATATTTCACTCTTAAATAGACAGGGGAATTGCCAAAGGTTCACCAGAACTCACTAATCCAATAAATAAAATATATATACTGTAACTATATTTGCGTGTCTTATCAGTCAGCTTTTCGGGCGCGAAAAAGCCGAGTTTACAGGAGAAAACCATTTAGCCCTCGCCTGAGACCGGCTAACTCAGCTACGTTGTGAAAAAATGTTATAGCTAGACAAACTTTCCGTAGTGGTTTCTTTTCGTGATGTTTATGGGTTGATCTCTCTCTCTCTCTCTCTCTCTCTCTCTCTCTCTCTTTCATTGGGCCACTGCGCCTGGGTAATACTGGCTGAAAACACTTTTTTTGCAATACGATGCAAGGAACAAACCACGAGTTGAGTCGTTTGCACACAGGTCTCTCTCTGGCATCCTACGGGCTATCCTTTTCCAAGAAAGATAATCCATCTTGAAGAGTTTACAAATAAGAGCTTCTGTGCTGTCATTTTTGTTGGTTTTAAGAGCATCAGCTACTCAGGTCACATTGTGCATTTTATCTATAGGAGTGTGTTTAGTGGTCGATTTGTACGTTGTGCAGGTAAGAGAAAAAAACCATGCTCCCTCCGCCGGAGACCAACAAATAAGAGCCCTAGTTGAAGCGGCTTTTAAAAATTTATCCGTTCAGCGGCCATGAATCCAGATATCTCCAAACGAGTGACGAAACTACCACGCAGTCACGAAAGACCTGTGTTTACACATCTCTGTTGTCTGATAGGCCACAAATCAGCCATCTCATGGTGCTGTGACCTTCTGTTGATCTTATATAGGTGTTCAAGATACCTCTCTCATTTCCTGGAATTTTCTCCACAATCGGGATATTACATTTGCTTGAACATTTAGCTGTGATGGTCTACTTTAATAGCCAATGAGATAGAAGACTTAGCTGTGATAAGTCTTCTATCTTATTGGCTATTCTTCACCATAATTCATCACTCATACGGTGTCACTATGCATGGAACAGCGAAATATTACTCAATTCCTTGTATCCATGTGCCATTAAACCGAGGCGTGTACAGTCGCATTTCAATTTACAAATGGTTAGTTTTAAACTCCACTGTGCCTTAACTTCTTCCACTAGTGCACATTGAATGAAAATAAAAGAGAAAATAGAGTACATCATGCCAGATAGTTAAAGTCATTCAAATTGGAATCTTAAGTTGATATTTTTTCAATTAAGGAAGGTTGTCCAACCCAAACTGAGCTGCTGCGTATTGATACATTTATGCCATACTGATATCATTAAATAAATACCATAAAGTATAAAATACACTGTTTGACCCTATTTTCAAAAAAAGTAGGCCATAAAGTGTAGGACTGATTAGGGATGCGTAGGAGACTGCTTTAAGCCCTTCACAGTCTGCTTGGAACGTTGGAAAGACACTATTATGCATTTCAACAATTTCTATACTCATCATTATCACAAATGTCATCAATTCTTTTCTTTCCGACCTGTTAACATTACCATTCACTCCTGCAAATTACTTTGTTCCATTATCTTGCCCAGTTCTCTCTTCAGCTATCAGTGATAACAGAATTAAGCTAATTGCATATTATCAAAAATATATCTGAGGACGATAGTCTTACGTGAGTTTAATCGTAAGAACCACGCACAATACTTCTGCAATAGCATCGCTGTGTAACTTTGATGACCGCTTCTTTATCTGTTGCAAAACTGATTTATTCTTCGCTGGTGGGTCTTGACGTTGACATTTCTTGGATATTCAAATTCTTCCGGTGAATTTCATTAATGATCAATGAATAGTAAAGGATTTATGTTTATGGTTCCCATCCGAAAAGGTTAAGAACTCGTGGAGAATGCTCCACACTCGCTGTTATTTCTTGTTACCTGTAATCGCTTGGAGAAATCCTCACGTTCTGAAACCGTGTTGCACAATGACAGGTAATGACAACGCTGCTTGATTTACAAGGTTAGCACCGATTTATCTCTCCAGTTCATTTCATTTCATTTGTCTCTCTTAAATGTATGCACCTCAGAGGTGAGGCGTGCACGCTTAACGCAGAAGAATGAACAGACCGCACCCATCAGGCCCCAGAAATATTTTTCTTTAACGACCATCATTTAGATCCGGCAGAACTTCCCTTTCTGTGTTAATGTAGATTTATTTCTAACTCTGCCAATGTGCCTGCTCTAAATTTAGGTTAATTTCATTGCAATTTTTGCATCCATCTTTCCTTTCTTGTGAACCAATTTTGTTTATTAGTTGGTTTGACGTTGTCATCATCTTCTTAAATCTAATGTTTTCATATTTTCAGATATGTCCTCCAAAATTAAACTTCGTGCTAAAGTTTGACAACGTTATGAATAGATATGGGAAATTGAATTTTTGCTTGGCTTCATGCCTATTTTATTACTAATCATTAACATCTGTCAACATGCAAGTTATCGGAAAACAGATGATTCGAGCGGAAATTCATTGCTTCTGCACCACAACGGCCCTGCTACTATTATGGTAACAGTGTATGAAATAACCATACAAAATAAACAGAACACTGCTGTTGTATAAATAGAACTGTTGTCAGATAATCAGTTAAATACATATTTTAAAAAAATAATAATAATTAAAACAGGTACTGTAATTCTCCCAAAGGAAATCTTCGGTTTTAATAACTTCAAATGAACTAGTTTTCTTTATATAAAAATTTCAAATCCTCCAAAAAAAAAGCACATAGGCGTTTCAGTGGATGCATGTAATGGAGTCGGATCCCCCCATTCTACTTTTTAAAGAAATACGCCGTCCAAAAAGACATTGTTCAAAAGCAGTTATGTTCGAAAATGGAACTTTCTCCAACTCTTGAATTGAAGGTGGGACAAAAATAAAAAAAAAAGTTTCTGAAAAGCATGCTGTTGAAATTGAAATTCCACGCATTGTCTTAGTGAAATACGAAGATGTAGAACTTGCTTTCTTTTTTGGCTTCTCCTTTTACGAGAGACACAAACGGCATACAGTTCCTTTAAGATACTGTTAGTGCGTTCTGTAGTAGTAGTAGTAATGGAGGCATGTAATGCAGGAAAGCAAGCGTATGAGCTTATGTAGCATCAGTCCCAAAAAAAAAAAAAAAAAAAAAAAATCACACCATTCCCTCCAAATGCCTGTCCAGTTCCTCTTTAAATTTATTTAACTTATCAACTTCCACAACGACAGATGGAAGTTTGTTCCAGCTTAACCACCCGCTGGCTAAAGGCAAATTTCCGCACATCTTTTCTACAGCTGTCTTTTCTTAATTTGAATTTATGCCCCCTTAGGTTCGTAATCTGAACAAGTGGAAGGATCCCATCAGAATTCAGCGTGCTCAACCCATTGAAGGCCTTATACACCTCAATGAGATCACCTCCCAGGTACCTAGTCTCCAGCCGCTGCAATTTGCAGAACTTAAGCCTTTCTTGGTAAGAGGACCCCTTCGTTCTCCTCACCAATCTTGTTGCCCTTCTCTGCACAAGTTCAAGCAACTCAACATCTTTCCTAAAATGAGGCCTCCAGACCTGTACGCAGTACTCAAGGCGTGGCCTGACCATTGCCTTATACAAAGGGATAATCACCTCCTTTTTTCCCTGCTAGCAAATTTTCTGTATATCATTGACAATACCCCATGACCTGCTCTGGCAGCCTGTCTGCATTTCTCAGAAAACTTCCTATCTGACTGCACAATTATTCCCAGATCTTTTTCATTTTCTACCACCCTAAGTGCAGTACAACACGGTTGGTACGTTTCTCTGGGTTTACTTCTACCCATATGCAGTACTTTGCATTTGTCAAGGTTAAACTTCAGTTGCCACTTCTTAGCCCATCTGCCCAAATTATCTAGATCCTGTTGCAGTAGCACACTGCCATTTCTGTCATTAACAACCCTGCCAACCTTTGTATCATCTGTAAGAGCGATATAGTTTAGTACAACGTAAGTGAAAAGCTACAGTCAAAAATTAAGCAACCATCTGAAAATACACCCGTTGTATTTTAATAAATATTCAGGAACAAGTCAAACGTTTATAGTCCATACACCAGTGCAGTGGCAGTTGGCTGTGAAGTGCCATGAGTCATGGCCTGTGAGGTGATTGTTCCAGAGCCGTACTGGTTTCAGTTCATAGTCCGCCTGCTTTTGTTAGTGTCAGGTTTACGTATTAAATAAATTAATTATTGATCATCAATATATAACTTTTTAATAAAGAAGAAAATTTTCTAAACAACTTAAGAAAATGCCGACCTAAATATAGGTACGGCTGAAATTCCTACAACCTATTACCAACCTCCTCGGCAGAATTCCTGCAATTTGTAACATGACGGACATTCTATATTCTACAATTGTTTCTTATTAAGTGTCTTTCGTGAGAATTTAATTACCATCTGGATATGATTAGTAATGCGTTTATCTTGAACAATTATAAAACTTTATTAATTTGCGTAGTTATATCGGCAGTAATCGCTTTTTTTGCAAAATAAATGAAATTTTATTCACTGTTTTTATTATTTCTTATTAGAGAAGTATTTAATATTATCATCACTTTTATGGTGATTTCAACCACGAAAGGTATTAGAAAATATAGTGCAAATTAAATGAAAATATTTATTTATCTAAAATAAACTCATGTAGGACGATGAAAAGTGTGAATAATTATTAAGATTTGAATATGGTAAATATTAAGATTGAAAATAGTGGATTAGAAATAAGGAAGTTATAAATGTGTGAATTACAATAGCTGTTAAATGGAGACCAGAAGTAACAAGTACTGTAAATGCAGATAAGTGGAAAGAGGGTAAACAGAGTAAACAAAACAGTAGTCCGTACTAGGGAAGGAATGGTCATTTGAAAACAAGCGAAAAAAGATCTACTAGAAGGGGAAAATGGGACCGTCAGATCAGGTAATTAGGAACATTTTGATATGTGCTGCAAAGCTAGTTGAATACAAGTGGCGGGACAATCTGGCGCTCACGTCAAGAAAACAGAGCCATTGTGGCGGATTTTAGGTAAGTTGACGACATTTAGCAAGGAAAGTGTAAACACAAAAATAGGTATTTTTGGAGTAGATCGGCAGACATTAATGAGTGTTAATGCGGGGGTGCGAAATAAACGAAGCAAACAAGAAAATTACAAGAGAGGGGTTTGGTTTGTTCATGAGGGAGAGAGAGTTGTAGTAAAATTTTTTAACAAATAGGAAAGAGTGAGAAATTAGTGGAGTATTGTGTTTGATTGAGAGTCCAATGGGAAGAGGTTCAAACTGCTGAGAAAAAAAGGGTTCTGGTGTGAGTCAGGAGAAGAAGGAGGGGGAGTTGAGTTAGAGGTGTGGGAGTGAGTGTTAGAGTTCGGAAATTTGGGGAAGCAAGATGAAGCAGAAGAAGAAAAAAAAAGGGGGGGGGTAGTGAGATGGAGAAGACGCGAGAAACATGTGGAGTGAAAGTGATGTTTCTTTTTTATGGAAGGGCGGATGAGTGGGAAACACTGCCTTTAAAGTTTAAATTTACAGTAAACGTAAAAAGTTGTGTTACCAACGTATATTATAAGAAATATTTGAGACTAGTTGATGATGTGTGTGAGACAGTAAATTATTTTGCAGCATAGTTCCTATATATGTAAATTCAAATTTAGAATTTGTACGTATAAGTAAATTTTGTTTTATATAAGTCTCATAAAAAAATTGTCATTTATGTAAAATTTGTGTCGTCTTCATGCTCTGCTAACTAATCGGTTTACACACCTTAGAATTTGGAATTTTCTGAAAATTGCAGTCAGAATTGCGGTTGGTATCCGCCCTTGACTTCAGTGGGGTGGAAGTCAAAACGTTTATTCTAAAGAAAATAATAAAAAAAAATAAATAAACGTGCGGGTACAAAATGTTCAAGTACCATTCGTGGAGCGAAGGTTGAAAAGACAGAAGGTATTTGTTGACAATGACCGTGAATAACTCTAAATTGTAATTTTCAAGAAATATATATTGTTCCATAAAAAACAGAAGAAATAAATGAGGAAGAGAAAAATTAGTCAGGTGAGTTTGGAATTGAACAAGAATGTTGAATAGATGGATGGGGATTAACTGGTGTGTATGTTTTGACTTCTCCGGAAGAAAGAGGTGGAATTACAGACACTAATTTAGAAGAATAGAGCCATAGAAATATTTGTAGAGAAGACATGCTAAGAAATTGGACGCCTGCACGATAGGAAATGAAGCGAGTTCATTAATTAACCTATTATTTTTTGGATAGAGGCTAGAAGTTGAAGGAAGATGTCAAGAGCATCACTCTTATTTGTCGGAACAATTCCACCTCACCAGTGTGTGGGGCGGATTTGTGATTGCACAAAGTCAACAGCTGTTTAGATGGAAAGTAATGCTCAGAGGCAAAGAGAAAGGCTAATCTCTATTTCGCTACAAAGGATCGAAACAGAAACGAAGCTTTCTCTTTTCCTCTTAGATCTACATTTTTTTTTCCAAACAGCTCCCGTTTTGTGTTTTAGAAGGATTGAAGTTAATTAGGTTTTCTTCTTCCCACTGCCAACTACCTCAAGACCACCACTTCCTTAAAAAGTTGTTAAAAGAACAGTACCAAAGTTAAAAGACGAAGAGCCATCCACCATCAGGCACAGTGAGAGATTACAGATAAAACTGCCCAGAATACCCAGTTGCAAAAATCGGAAGGCAGACCATTATATGGCAGCTTGCTTTGGTAAGATCTTTACGCTAAACGGTAACAAAAGCATTAGAATTGTCGAAAGCAGCTGCTTTTCACGAAAGTTTCCATTGGTTTGTCCAAAGATGAGGAACATAAGCCAACATATCAGCACAGCACATCGACATAGAATCAACGTCGGCGACCGTTAATCATATGAAAGGCTTCAAGACAGTGTAAGAGTGGCAATTGATGAATTTCTCCATTACTTTGGGAAAAAAGTGAACAGGGCAATAGCCAGATGAGGGGAAGATTTGTCATCCGTTATAGGAATTGGCTGAATATGAGAATTTCCACGCAGAAAGAAAGACGTCAGTATAATAAGAGTGTCTAAAAAATATATATATATATATATACTGTATATATAGTAAATAAAAGTTAACCATGGAGCACAAGTTTTAAGAATAAGCGGACTTCTCATCGTTATCATTCAAGATTCTTTAAGTAGCGGCAAACAACTTTGGAAAGAGACCAGAACCTTAAATACCATCAGGATTTATTAAAAACTTGTTGCAAGTTCACTGTGGACAGAAAATGAAGCTGTAGATTTGGTTACAAGCTAATTGCGATGTACTATAATTTTATCTTGAAAAACTTCGGCACATTTTTTGGAAAACCGTGGTTTACATAAAAGACGACAGGTGAAGAGGGAACAAGACCTCATCTGGAAGAAAAACTACATACTGGCTGGCCTATGCCCTTTAACAACCATGCCAAATTAATCAACGGTCCCCTCTTCTGGACCGCCGAGATGACGTCTTAGCTATTGCTTTCAACCCTACAAAAATCATTTCGGTGGCCTGATCTGTGTAAATATTATGATTAACAGATTTAAAACAGTGGCCCTCAGTACCCCGAGTTAGCTTTGCGTTAGTAACGCCTAATTCCGGGGCCACCTTTATCCCTTAATACAATCCATACACGTCTTAGCGTGGAATCTACTAGTGTTGCAGGACACACAGCCTTTACCAATGTGTCCAGTAATGCCCACACATTGTCAGGTGGATAGTCGTACGACTAGCTTAGAAAATGCCCTTTTCCAGTGTTTCCCAAACATGCTCAATTTGGTAGATCGGCTGAACTGGGCGGCCTTAGAAGGATAATTCATTGTGTTCCTGAAACCAGTTAGCAACATGCCAGGACTTGTGGCATGCATGGCGTGTTATCTTGATGATAGACTCTAGAGCTGAGCTATTGGAATTGTCTGTATACACTGTAATCACGAAGAGGTGTACTTGGTCGGCGAAGATAGAAAGATAGCCGTTAATTAATGGTGATCAGAGGGTCCGGAACATACCACGAAAACAGTCAAAAAATCATAACATCACCTCCTCCAGCCTGCCGAAGCCATGGCCTCATGTTGCCTTGTTTTTCAAATGGAGATAGAGCCATCAACAAGCTACAAAAAAAAATTGAAATCATTATACTAGGGCCACCCGTAATTTCTTACATATACCCGCTTATATATTATGCCTGTAAATTGCGTGTGTTCTCTGATCGATTTGCCTGTTTTGCTGGACGATAAAACCCCAGTTTCTGGGGGGGGGGAGAGAACCTTGCTATCTACGCCTGAGACAGACTAACTCAGCCGCGGAGTGAAAAAAGCCCATTAAAGTTCCTCGCATCATCGACGGGATTCTAACCCAGACCTTTTCCACCCGGTGTGGGGAAGACGATGACAATACCACTGTGCTACCGCGCAGACATCAGTAAGCTACAGTCGAAAACGGAATTCATCAGACTAGGCAGCAGATTTCCCACATCTCGGTCATCCAGTGTTGATGTGTCCATTCAAAGCAGTTTCTTCTGTGTCGTAGTGAGCATTGGTACCCGTGATGGCTGCCGACTTCCACAACATGTACGAGTTAAGATCCTGCGCATAATCCAGTAGATATTGATCTTGCTATTCGTACGTTGTACTGGGTGGTTAGCTGGACCACTGTGCTGCATTGCTGCTGTTTCGATACGAGACACAATACTCACCAATGGTGTCGACCACGCGTGGCTGTTCCACTTATGACCTTCGGCTGATTGTTCAGTATTAGTATCAGTAATGGCCACATGGTCGTCCAAGGAAGCCTATGGCTTATGCTGCACCACCCAAAAAAATAAAATAACAAAAAATACATAAAATAAAATAAGAATAAAAATAAATTAATAATAATAAGAATTTTAAAAAAATAATAAAAATTAATAAGAGAAAAGGAAATGGACAACCTATGCATTTCCCTCCTCCCTTAGGTAATTATCCAGCTGACCTTTCAATTTCCCCAGACTGTCAGCCTCTACCACCCATGTAGGTAACTTCTTCCAGTAATTTATAACTCGCTGGCTAAAATAAAACCTCCTGCAATCCAATCTAAACAACTCCTCCCGTAACTTGAAATAATGGCCCTAGTTCTAGAATCAATCATTTATAACCGTGACGGCTGTTGAGCCAGTCACCGCAGACTCGTGACACCACAGAATGGGACCACATGTTGGCTGTTCTCGAAATACTGGCACTTGCATGTCTTCTCTCCGTAATCATTCCACGTTTGAAGTCGGAAAGATCTCTACGCCGACTCTCTTTCTCGCAGACACCCAAAAACTGATCGCCACGTACAGTCAACTACAGTCTTATGTCAGCCGTTCGCGATTTGGAGCCTTCACCAGAGTCACAGACCAGTACATTTCTAAACAAAGAGTTGCTAATGCATAGCCCACTCAGTGTAATCACCGTTCTTCCCACACCAGATGAAAAAGGCACGGTTTTGAATCCCATCAATGACACTAGAAACTGTTGTGGGCTTTTACACTCCGTGGCTCAGTTAATCAGACTCAGGCACGAACAACAAGGTTCCTCCTCCCCCCTGGAAATTCAGTTTTTTTTTGTCCATCAAAACAGGAAATTGACCAGAGAACACATTTACAAACATTACACATGGACAGATGAGTCTGTTCTCGGGTGACCGTAACACAACACTTAAATTTTTACTGTAGTCCAAACAAGAAAAATAAAAATCACTTAGATAATTTTTCTATTTGGCACTGCTCTAATGTCAAAGAAAAGAAGGCTGAGGCAGAACATGAAACAGAAGCTCCATAGGAGCGACAGTCACGATTTTGTGGTCTGAGGTAGCCAGAGGACAGCTAATATCAATGCATGCTGTGAAGATTGGTAAGGGAAAGATCAAGAGTAATAGTTGTGTAGCTAGGATTGCCAGTGTGAAGAAGCTCTGGAATGATAACAGCAAACCGTTACTACCAGCTACTCCGTATAACTGAAAAGCTGAAGGCGCCTAGATCTGACGTAGCCCAGTGGTCAGGAGCGAGAGTGCATAGCACGCGTTCCTTGAGTGGACCGGGGTTCAAGCCCGTGACTACTAAATACGATAAATATTTGTATTGACGATTTATTGTAAACTCTACTGACTTGGTTGTCGTGCCGGAGTATAAACAGAAAATTTATTTATTTATTTATCTGCGAACATTAAAATCACGAAGGAAAATTACTTCACTGTTAGTGAAGTTATACTGAAATTCAAAAGCTCCGAGTGATTTTTCTAATTGAGACAGCAACAGAGGCGACAAATGAACTCTTCGGAACGGGATAAAGCAATTTTAAAGATCAAAAGGAGGAATATTTCTGATTAGGAAGCCTCTGACAAGGAATATCAGAGTGGGCTTCAAACATTTTGAAGCAGAAGGAACCACAGAATGAATAATCAGGACATTTGAGACTAGTAGTGGTTGACGCAGTCGATACGTTATTGATACTGTTACATCAAGATGTTATTGTTTTAGTGTTTTCGTCGAGGAAACCTTCCACAATTTCAGCAAACCTCTAGAGTATGTCCTGTATAAAATAATCGCAGATTTATGGATGAAAAGATAGTTCAAAGAGAGAATGCGGAGTGCAAAATCTGCAAATATGGAAAGCGCAACCAATAAGATTTTCAGCTGGTGTACTCACTGCAGCAACAAACATTACTCTTCAATGCCTACGCACCGGATGTTGACATAACCTTCACAGAACTAAGAGATAAAAAGAAATGCACCTTGTGTTGTTACTCTCCCTTTGGGCATCGAACTTTCATCAGCCGGCTTTTTGTCGCTTTTTTGAGCACACGCGACGCGTCACCAATGAGAAACAGCCCTCAGGCCCACGTTCGCCATCACAATACCCCAAGAATGTACGGACAGCGACACAGTTCAGTATATCACCAGCAGATGCGATTAACGGCATTAGCCTCAAGTGTCACATGCTGCTGTCTCCATAAAAACTTCGTTAACAGCTTCTTCGCAATTTCTCTTCCAATATGCACACACTCTCCTCTACATTAGGAGAGCCATACTCATTGGAAGCTGCTTCTTAAAAGGTTTCTCTCAAGAAATTATAAATGCCTTTTTTATTCTGTTCACACTGTTGCTCGAGTAAAGAAACGAGTCACGTTCAAGAATACGTCGGCTTCTACCTCTGAAAGGCTATCATATTTCAGCAAAATCAATAATTTTAAAAATGAGAAACTCAAATTGTGACTTAAGCAAAAGCTGTCAGTGAACCTGATACCTTCTGCATTTGTGAAGATAGTGCAGACTTGAATTTGTATTACATTGAACTGCCACAGTAAGGGTCATTCTACCTTTAAATCTTTAAGTTAAATCTTTACAGAGCTGTAGTGTTACGATGGTCTCGATAGAGTGCCGTTCGCAGCTTCTAGCTTGTCCTGCTTCATTCATTAAACGATTTAAGCTCATTTTAAATTGTATTATCAATATTCTGAATAATAATAATATATTCAGAGTATGATTTAACAATAATTTTGACTTCTAATAATAAACTAATTTTAGATCTTAAATGGGCTATATAATTTTTTTTTATATATTGAATTCCTAAGAACTGCTCTTGGGAATTATGAAAATGTATATGACTATCTTTAGGCTCGTTATTATATATGAATAAGGGGCCTATTGTCTTCACCATGTCTGTCCGCATGTAACAACTGGACTTCCAGTGGATGATTTTCATGAAAATTTGGGAATTTGAACGATTTTCATGAAATTTTACGTTTGAGCCTTTTAGGGGAATTTTAGATATTCCAAATTTCATTAAAAGTCAAACTAATAGAAATGCTAATCGTAGCGATTTTGCAAACAGAGAATGCTGAACGATTTATACGCCAGTAAACCTGACCTATGTTTTTAGTAGATCAACAAATTTGGTTAAGCTTCAGAAAATGAGGCACTGCCCGCGAATAATTATACGCTGTAATAAATGTCGCAACAATCAGTGCTAGAAAAACTGTTCATGGTAGGACCCAATCATTCTTTTCACAGATTTGCTAACCTAACCAAATCAGTACGGAATGTCAGTTAAGTTTAAGATGGCTAATCGAAATTTTACGCCCCATAATGGATCAAAAATCTTTTGCTAGTATACAACTGAATGTACAATGGTAACTTTTATAAATTTCTATTTATGTAATTTAAATAAATTCTGCGCTTCATAAGTGGGCAGACATCTGTAAAGTGTTGACAAATAAGTAGTCATTGTGTTATAGAATTCTCATAAATTACAACCCCATTCGTTTTATGATTGCTACTCCTTCGAATTTGATCCTATTCCCTCGGGCCTATTAATTGCAAAAATAAAATTGGTTGCAAAAATAAAGTACACTGTAATTTCGGTGTCTGATATTTCTTACAAAACATTAAAACAATTAATAAACTTAAAAAAATTAATATTTATTTTTTAATTATATTTTTTGGTAATCATCGGGTCAAAGTTCAACTGAAAGTGTCATTTCGCCGAGGTACCAACTCGAATTCCCTTCTAAAGTAACAGAAAGAAAATGAGAAGCACTACCCCGCCCCAACTCTCACAAACACGCAGAAATGGGAAACTTATTGAATGTACTACATTCAGAAGTTCTTGGGGAATCATTTGCACATCATGCATTTAAACTTTTCAATTCGGGTTTTAACTGAAAGCGTATGACGTTCTGATTTCATCTGGCGCCATTGATAACAGAGAACCCAAGTTGCGATGATTTATTAGCTGCCCTAAAACAGGAATTTGCTACCCTCACAGTAGCACTTTGTATTACAGGGATATACATTTCCGGAAAAAAATTAAACTCAGTTTGATTTATAGTATTAAAATAAAAAAAATTGGAACTTTCACAGTTTATTTTATCAAACAACTCTCACAACACTAATGAAGTAATTCCTTTACCTTGTAAAGCTGGTTTTCGTACCTCTATTCTACGGATGCCTTTGCAGAATTAAAAATCTTAACAACTGCATTAATATGGACTGTTGTCTGCGTGAAGCCAACTCGTATTACAGCCAAGAAATTAAAAACTGTTCAAACACTTGACATTCAAAAGTTAACAGAAGTACATAAACTGTAACCAACAAACGAAAAGTAAAACGAAACCATAAGCAGTGAATGCTCTTTCGATATAACCTCGCTGAAGATGATTCAGAATATGACATTTAGATCAGGGTTGTATTAAGATGGCAGCCTGAAAGCGACCACACCCAGACTTCAGCTATTAAGGAAAGCAAAACGAAGTGGGGAAGGATTTTTATGTTTATATCCGGGGAGCGTAATTTTTGATAGACATTAATGAAATGGTTAAATCTAGCGCTATATTTTTTTACCTGCTCAGGGCTTGGGTTTATTTTAAAAATATATTCCCTCTTTCCCCCTGCCCCCACAACAAGCTGCTTGAAAATTTCTATCCACTCTTTCCCGCGATTTTCAAATTTCTATCAGTAAACCAGTAACACTATTCATTATGCAAATAATTTTGAATACAGTAATACTGCATTCAGAATTATTTAAATATCTACTCATTTTTCTAGGATGTCACAACAAGCAGTGTTGCTAAGTGAAATTAGCATGAAGAAGTATCGAATTAAATCTTTCATAGATAACGTAAAATGAAAGTGATAAAACAATATATAAAATAGAAAATAAAATAGTAACTGGCGAAGTAGTACACACATTTCAGTTTATGATGGTTGGAGCTCATATGATTGCTAAATACTGCAATGTTCTTGTATTGTCTATTATTGACCCACTTCACTTATCACAACCTACTGATATTATACTTTTGCAAAAAACATATTAAAGCCATTGAAAAAAAAAAAAAAAAAAAAACAAATTAGATAACGTACGCAGTTACATTTCAGGCGCATTTGAAAATAGTAATGATTCATGATTTACAAAAAAAAAAAAAAAAAAAAAAAAAAACAAGCAAAACGCAAGGAAAAACGCGAACTGAAAATATTTAGTTTCTGCGCATCCGCCACATTGCCCATTCAGCAGCAATACTACAATATTATTCCCACTATTCAAGATGTAGCCTAACCTTTGCCTTGTACAATGGAATAATCGCTTCCTTGTCCCTGCTGATAAAGTCCCTGTATATCAGGGGGAACAACAAGTCGATCGTGGCTTTAATTTCGGTCAATCACGACGAATTTTAAATATATATAAAAAATAGATAAATAGTCAGAATCTAAATGTTATTATTGTTATGTGCCCCACTGCATACGCTTATTACAAATCCGTTGAACCACGTGACTGCTCTTGTCGACGCGCAGCTGCTAGGCTTGTCTAGTGAAAATTCACAGAGTTACGTCGTGGAGAGCATGTGTATGTGTCGAATTCTTACAGCTTACTTCATATTAATAACTGGATCTAATACCCTTTAATTTAAAATAAATACTACGAAAAAGAGCAAAACGATCATTTTCATCAAGAGTGCGAACTAAAATACTTTTTTGTAATGATAAAATAAAAATGTTATTGTTTGATTTGCAATGCCTTCGTGGCTATACCCAAAAAAGGAAATTTAGAAAGGCACTTCAACTCACTCCATGGTAAATACCAATCGGATTTTCTGCCTAATAGAGCGACCTTGGAAAAAAATAAATTAAAAGAATTTAAATCCAGATTATTCGCGCAACAAAATTTCTTCCTGACACCTAATTTATAATCTAAAGCAGTAACTGTAGCATCCTTTAAAGCGAGTCGTTTCTTGCAAAAAAATGCAAACCATTTTCTGATGGTCAATTTATCAAAGACGCATTTTTAGAAATAACAGATTCTCTTTTTGAAAATTTTAAGAACAAAAATGAAATTAAAAGTGCTCTTCAAGATCTGCAATTATCTCGAAATACTGTGATGCGACGCATCGAAAAAATGAGCAAAAATGTGAGCGAATAATTGCGTGCTCATATTACTAATTGTGTGTCCTTTTCTTTACAACTGGATTAATCTACAGACGTCAGTGATACAGCTCTATAGCTCGTTTTCATTCGTATGGTTTTCGATGATTCTGCCAGTAGAGAAGAACTGCTGGGTATCATTTCGTTAAAAGAAAGAACTAGAGGTCTTGATATACTTATCGCATTCAAAACTTTTATTGAAAAAAATAAATTACCACTATTTAAACTCATAACAACAGATGGAGCTAAAGCAATGACAGGGCATCTTAACGGATTCATCGCATTGTGCCAAAAGGATGACGAATTCCCAGATTTTTTGAGTTACCACTGTATCATCCACCAAACAGTCTTAGCCAGCAAGAGATTAAATACTAAAAGTGTCATGGATATAGCTTTCAAAATCGTGAATTCCATCAGAGGACAATCTCTTCAAAGGAGACTTTTCAAAATGCAACTCGATGAAAATTTACCAGATCTGATATAACACATAGATGTGAGGTGGCTGAGCCGGAGTAAGTTTCTATAGAGATTTCGAAATTTGCTGAATGAAATTAAAAAAATTGTTGATCAAAGAGGAGATTGATTATCAGCAGCTACAAGATATGGAGTGGTTGTGTGATCTCACTTTTTTGGCAGATTTTACCAAAATAGTAAACAGTAAATTAAGTGATCTGAATTTGGAATTACAAGTAAAAAATAAAAATGTGGGTGACATGATTAGTAGTATTTCTGCGTATAAATATCAATTTTTGGCAAAGACTAAGGATCTCAAAGAAAAAAAATTCGACCATTTTGCAAATATGCAAGATCATTTGCAAATATATTCTGTTTTTGAATTTAATAGTGAGAAATATGTTTCTGAAATTGAGAAAGTTGTGGATGATTTTGAAACCAGATTCAGCGATTTTAAAACAATTGAAGGCATTGTTCAATATATTTCTTGTCCATTTAAGGTCGACTAAGATACGAAACAAATTGTAGGAAAAAATCGCTGAGATTTTTCACACGGAGAAAATATTACTTGAAAATGAAATTATTACATTGCGAAACGATATTTTCCTAAAAGCCAGACCATCATAAAAAGACTTTGGGAAATATGTTTGCCAAGAAAAGTACCCAAATGTAAAAAAATGCTGTCAACTTTTAAATTCCTGTTTTGGTTCCACATATCTATGTGAAACGGCCTTTTCATATTTGAAACAAACAAAGACGAAGAATCGCTGTGCTCTTACGAACTTGCATACTGAAGATTCTTTACGGTTGGACTTATCACAGTATACCCCCGATTTTGAAAGCTTGTCAGATGACATGAAGACACAAACTTCGCATAAATTAAAATTTTAAATACATATGAATTTAAAATAAGAATTCTGAATTGTATTGAATTTTAAAATTTATAAACAACGTTTTTAAATATGTGTTGATTAACTTTTTTAACCTAGTGCAATGAAATTTTTGAGATGGTAGATCGCGGCACATTTTGAAGGAAAAAAGTAGATCACATCACAAATTAAGTTGGCCACCCCTGCTGTATATCATTGACAGAATCACATGAGCTGTTCTGGCAGCCTGTCTACATTGGATACAATTACTCCTAGGTTTCTTTCGTTCTCCACCACCACCACCACCATGATACCTAATTATTATTGTACTCCCTAATTGTTCTTGTTGGATTTCTGTTGCCCATATGCAGTTCCTTGCATTTACCAATGTTAAAATTAAATTTTTACTTCTCAGCCCATCTGCCTAATTTTTCTAGGTCTTGTTGCAGCAATACATCTCGATTCTTGTCATTAAGCATGCTGCCAACCTTTGTATGAGCTGCACATTTTAACAAAAGAGCTTGATGTGCTTCATCAGTATAATTAACAAATATTGAAAATAGTAAGAAGCCCATCACTGAACCCCGAGGAACTCCATTAATAACATTAATCCAAGAAGAGCAGTGCCCATTTATAATCACCCTCTGTGTTCTGCCACTCAACCATCCCTTTATTCATTGCACTAACTTGCCCCTAATGCCACACTGCTACAATTGGTACAGCAGTCTTTCATGTGGAACCTTATAAAAAGCTTTACTGAAATCTAAATCTATGATGTGAAAAATATTTTTTGCATCCAGTCCGTTTGTTACTGCGTCATTGTAGCTAATCAAATTGATCAGAAAGGATTCCCCCACTTAATAAACCGTATCGTGATTTCCCTATAGTTCCATTCCTGTTAATATGATCCTGAAATACTTCTTTAACCACTGATTCCTTCATTTTCCCTAGAACAGAAATCAAGCTTAAAGGTCTATAATTACTCATATCGGCCTTTGATCCCCCCCCCCCTTTGTGAATAGGAGACACATTTGCACACCTTCAATCTATAGGAACCTCCTCTAAATCCCAAGATGCTCTCATAATTATGGCCAAAGGTCCGCTTACTTCTTTTTCTACTTCTTTTACCATAATTGGATAGCCCTATCAGACCCAGGTATCGTGTATACTTTTAGTTTCAAAAATTTCTCTTCCACTTTCTTCCCATTTATCACGAAACTATTTAGCTACCACTTGGTTTATTTTTGGTATTCCCATCCCCAAAAATTTCTTCCCGGGTGAATGTAGAATGAAAATATTTATTTAGCTTGGCAGCGACTTGAATGGATTCATCAATAGTTGCGACATTCATATTTAGTGGGCCAATGTGATCCATCTAGTTCCTTTCCTTCTAGTGTTAACATAAGCAAAGAATTATTTGCTACTTTTGTTTACATTCTTAGCTTGCCTAACCCCCTTAGTTACTCCTGATTACAGACTAGTTTGAAATGCTGTAGTGTTCCACGTCCCCTGCTAATTCATATGCATACCACGCATTTTCCTTCTTTGCCATGAGTTTTTAGTTCATCTGGCATCGATTCAGGTCTACTAAACCTTAATAGTATCTCTTAGTTGATATAAAGAGATTAGTTGCCTCTATCATTACTTCTCCGAATGCCTCACATTTAGTATTCTAAACACCATCAGTTGGTCCCATTGAAAGGAATTTAAACACTATCTAAGACCATTAGTCGCCTTTACGAAAGTAAAAACCTTCCATTTACTCTTCCGAGCAGTTATATATTTAAATATACCTAGTGATTTCTTTACCTAGATATTCCTAATGAGTGGTTTCTTTACCTGGATATTCCTGGATATTACTGATGAGTCGGTACTGATAATCAGATCAAGCGTATTGCTTCCTCTTGTGTCTTTAACATGCTGCTGTAGAAAACAGTCATCCAATACATCCAGAAAATTTCTGCTATTGTGTGAATGACCAACCCATAAGTTCCAGCCAATATCATGAAAGTTAAATTCCTCCATTATAAGACATTCTTATTTACTGGCCCACTCTTCCTGTCTGTGTAACTGTACATTATTTATACTCATCACAGTCGTTTATCCTATAGGATATATGAGACTCCTACTCCCATCTTAGTTTTTCCCAGTGCTTGTATCGTACCAAAGTTATTCAATGTTGCACTGCCACCCATATCATCTGGCTCCATCGCCTTACGTTCTATGTGCTTCTTAACCAAGAGTATTACTTCCCAGAGTCCTGTCCTTCTTGCAAACGTTGTACTCAACATATTAAAATTCCGCTTTGCTTATATCCGAGTGGCGCAACGTTTCCGATATCGCTACTCTGGCCGCATTTGTTGACTTAACCAGTATTTCAAATTTGTTTACTATACTCTATCATTAGTGCACAAGCAAGTATACTTTCAATTGTTTCTGCTTTAAGTAACCCTAACACAACCCATGTATTTGCTTGTCCTATGATGACCTCGAACAGGCCTTGCAATCTCCAACATTTTGTTTTTCAGGCTACTGCATGTCTCAAGAAAAGCAAGAATCACTTTGACCTCTGCTTGCAGCTGCTGTTAATCATTAGCGAATATTTGCATCAGCAAATATTCTTGCATCCGTTTTATTTAAGTGTATGCCATTTCTAACAAAACAGCCTGTCCTGCAAATAAGTACAGACTAAGCAAAATTCTACCCCCCCCCATGAGCATTCTCTCATCATGCATTCCCTCCTGTCGTCTCTGGGCCACTCTTCAGACACTTTCAAATTTAAATTTAATTTAAAATATACTGGTATATGGATAGATATGTGATCTGTTATTGTAATAGGATTTTAGGATTATCAGCGATTGAAGCCATATTGCTCCATGTATACTACTCTGTAAATTGCGTGTGTTCTGTGGTTGTTTTCTGCAGCAGCATGTCCGAGAGGCAACCAGAGAGGGTAATACTCTTGATCTGGTTATCAGCGGTGATCATTCGTGTATTAAGAATTTGCAGATAAAGGAACCACTAGGCGGCAGTGATCACAGTGTACTGATGTGGATTTACTTAAAGATATAATTACCATCAGGGGTAAAGGAAAGGATTTTTGCTTCCGTAAAGTTGAGTACAGTGGTCTCAGACAGTTCTTAAATTCTGTACAGTGGGATCAACTGACGATGTTACCAACAGTAAATTCTAAGTGGGAAGCATTCAAGGAATTAATCTTGGATGCTACTAAAAGTTTCATACCTATTAAGAAATATTGTTCAAGGTTTAGGCCTAAATGGTTATCAAATGGACTAATGAGACTCGTGACAGAGAAGAAAAATGCATGGGATGCATATAAATTATTAAGCGACTCAGAAGCCTATGGCAGATATAAGCTAGTCTGTAATCAGGTCACAAAGGAGGTTAGGCAGGCGAAGGCAGATTATGAGAAATCTTTGGCAAAAGATGCTAAGAAAAACAGCAAGGATTTCTTTACTTATATAAACTCTAAAAGGAAGGGGATGAATCTGATTGGTCCACTTGATATCGATGGTTCGACTGTTGATGATCCTGCTCAGATAGCAAACAAACTGAATGAGTATTTTGCATCTATATTCACACATGAGGAGTTATTAAGGTTTGAAAATGGCAGAAGGTTATCAAATTGTAGCAGGGTGCTTAATGATTTTGTAATAACTGAGAGCAAAGTGAAGGAGAAATTGTTGAAGTTAAACATAAGAAAGGCACCTGGGGTGGATGGGATCTATCCAGTTATATTAAAGGAGGCGGCAAAGCAACTAAGCAAACCCTTAGCCATAATTATGAGAGCATCCTTGGACTCAGGGGAGGTCCCCATGGACTGGAGATGTGCAAATGTATCCCCAATTCACAAAGGGGGATCAAAGGGTGACACGAGTAATTAGAGACCAGTTAGTTTAACTTCTGTTGCGGGTAAAATAATGGAGTCACTGGTTACAGATGCACTGCAGGATCATCTAGGCAAGACTGTAGCAATAATTCAGACACAGCACATGGGTTTGTTAAGGCAAAGTCTTCTCTAACAAATTTGATACGATATTATGATGTGGTTACAAAGGAACTGGAGGCAAAAAATAATTTTGACATCGTATATTTGGATTTCAGGAAAGTTTTTGACACTGTTGCGCATGGAAGACTGTACAAATTGGAGCAGAATGGTATTAAGGGCAAGTTGCTACAATGGATAAAAGGATGATGATTGCGTGGGAGAACAGAGTGTGGTAATTAATGGGTACTGCTCTTCGTGGACTAATGTTATTAGTGGAGTCCCACAGGGTTCAGTGTTGGGCCCTCTGTTGTTTTGTATATTTACCAATGATATTGATGAAAGTATATCAGGCTTAGTGTCGAAGTTTGCAGATGATACAAAGGTTGGCAGGGTTGTTAATGACAGTAATGGCAGTGTACTACTGCAGCAGGATCTAGATAATTTGGGCAGATGGGCTATGAAGTGGCAACTGAAGTTTAACCTTGAAAAATGCAAAGTACTGCATATGGGTAGAAGTAACCCCAGAGTGTGGTTCTACACTTAAGGTGGTAGAAAATGAAAAAGACCTGGGAGTAATTGTGCAGTCAGATATGAAGTTTTCTGAGCAATGCAGACAGGCTGCCAGGGCAGGTCATGGGGTTTTGTCAATGATATATATAGGAATTTTGCTAGCAGGGAAAAGAAGGTGATTGTCCCTCTGTATAAGGCAATGGTCAGGCCACGCCTTGAATACAGCGTACAGGTCTGGAGGCCTCATTTTAGGAAGGATGTAGATTTGCTTGAGCGTGTACAGAAAAGGGCAACAAGATTGGTGAGGGAAATGAAGGGATCCTCTTACCAAGAGAGGCTTAAGTTCTGCAAATTGCAGTGGCTGAAGACTAGGCACCTGCGCGGTGATGATTGAGGTGTATAAGGCCTTGAATGGGTTGAGCACTCTAAATTCTGATAGGATCCTTCCACTTGTTCAGATTACGAACCTAAAGGGGCATAAATTCAAATTAAGAAAAAACAAATGTAGAATAGATGTGCGGAAATTTGCCTTTAGCCAGCGGGTGGTTAATTGCTGGAACAAACTTCCATCTGTCGTTGTGGAAGTTGATAAGTTAAATAAATTTAAAGAGGAACTGGACAGGCATTTGGAGGGAATGGTGTGATTTTTTTTTTTGATTTTTTTTTTTTGGGTGATGCTGCATTAGCTCATACACTTGCTTTCTTGCATCACATGCCACTACTACTACTACTACTACTACTATTTTCTGTTTGCAATGAAAAACCCGAGTTTCCGGGAGAAAAAAAAAAACATTCTAACCTCGCACGAGACCGACTAACTCAGCCACGTTGTGAATAAGATCCATAAAAATTCCTCACGTCATCGACGGGTTCGAATTCAGGTCTTTTTCACCCAATGTTGTGAGTAACAATTGCATTTCCCACGCGGGTGCGTGATAGGTAACTAGTCAATAACGTAGTGAAGATTTCATAATATGCTGTAATAATGATGCCGTATTTTGCAAACTTTATTTGCGTTCTTTGTGAATTTAATGCATATTAAAATGATGCTCTTGCATTACCCAACACATATGAGTAATAACTAATTTTCTTATTTTGAACGTATCACCCTATCAAAATTCCTGGCGATCACCAAGTTTTCTTGAAATTGTGTTCTGTAAACTAGATTGTAAGAGCATTACAAATGCCTAGAATCCATCTAGAAACTAAATTATAAATCCACTATAAACATTAATTTGAATTATTTTATTTCCAGTTAAGGTCGAATTTAAGAAAAGGAATTCGTGTGCAGCGGGTTAATGCACCCGCGCAGCCCTGATTGAAAAGATACCCCATGTCGCAAAAAAAGCAAGAAGAATTCTTCCTCGCTATCCCCAGCGTTGATAAGGTCCTCAACCAGAAAATAGAAATCAATACAAGTAACCACTAACTGGTTACTTGTATTGATTTCAATTTACCACAACAGTCATAATTTTTGTTTTAATGAATAACATTTAAAAAAAGCAAATTTTTTTGCTACAAAGTAATCTAAAAAATGTGCATTTACTTAAAAGATTTGCTTTCTTTCCTTCTTCCCTCTCAAAATTTTCTTTTATTCAAAGATTTTTTGATTTTGAAAAGGTAGCAACTCTGCTGGTGCCTCCCCCCCCCACCCCCACCTGACAGACATACAACAATGTCGAAACAGATCATTTGCGATCTTTAACAACCATATACGAAGCCAATCATCTATCCCTATACCGGTTCTTCACCTTATATGGGCATTGGCTCACTGTAATTAAATTTTTAACCCATTTAACGACAGCTGGTTGATTTTAAAACAGAAAAAACCCCAGCCTGGTAAAGTTGGATTCACGTTATGCTCTCCTTAAAGCGAAATAACTTATTTAAAATGTTGTTAGCAACTTCTGCTCCGTTGACGAGGTGGCCGAGTGGTTAAGGCGATGGACTGCTAATCCATTGGGCTCTGCCCGCGTGGGTTCGAATCCCATCCTCGTCGGATGTGCATACTTTTCAGTTAAAAACAAATTTTTTGTTTTTATTTGCAACGTTCGTACTTTCGATTTAATGGTCTGCGCATGTCTTTTGTTAATAGGCAATTTTTTGTATGTAAGATCAAAATCAAGCGGAAACTAGTTTTAAAATAGGTCGCTGAATAGATCTTTAACAACCATATACGCGGTGCAAGTGACGCCATCTATTGACATGGACGCTAATTATAAAACCTTGAAAACGAACGAGTTTTCTTTCACTTTTCGGCGTTAGATAAGTGAAACACCAAACATGCAGATATTTTGAATTCATTCTCCTTCCCTTTCCTACTGACCAGACCGGCCATAGACTAAAAATATTGCTATAAATCGCATGGTGCAATAAACATGAATGATGCGACGACACGGCATGAGGGGAGGGCTGTGGTAATGTTGGGTTTTAGGCGCACCAGCAACTAAGGTCATATTACGCCATATATAATATGTCTGTAAATTGCCTGTGTTCTGTGGTGTTTTCTGGGCGAAAACCGAGTTGCCGGAAGGAAAAACTACGCTACCCTTACCTGAGATCTTACTAAACCACTGTTGAAAAAGGCCCATAAATGTTCCTCGCTTCATTGACGGAATTCGAACTCAGGTCTTTCACCCCGATGTGGGAAGAACTGTGATTATACCAACTGTTACCCCCGAGGGCCATGAGGAGGAAAGGAGCACCAAATGAAATTTCACAGTAGGATCAGAATTTTTTTTACACTATGTCATGAAATTTCACAGTGCGTCGGTTCGGTGGAAGGCTTGGTTTGTCATTAATTTGGATGGATGGGGAGGAGAGGGATGAAATAATGGTCTCTAATGGTAGGAGCGCAACCAGAGCCTTGCCGAGGGTGAGGCGAACGAGGCTCTTGCCTCAGATTAAAAGCTGAAAGGGAAGCCAAAAGAAAGATTAAATAATTGCCAACGTTGCCATGATTTCATTTTCATTCGTGCCTCAGGTACTAAAATGGCTTGGCACAGCCCTGCGCACCTAAACGCCGTACCGTTTCTTCATTATGAGTCGGTACTGTCATTTATAGCGGATTAAAAATAACATATTTTATTAACGTGTGTTCAGTTTCGGAAAATTTCCTATTTTCAGAACTGGCAGTGAGAATTCTAAAATACACATTTTTTATATGTAAAAATATTCACAATAACAATTAAAAATAACAAAAAATTAATTTGTTAAATGTCGTTTATGGCATTAGGGAAAAAATTGATACATGGACTTTTGTAATAACTAGAGTATTTGCTTTTTTTGATGGAAATCCCTAACACGAAGTGTATTAGAACCTATGGCCTCCGTAGCCGAGTGGTCAGGAGCGGGAGTGCAGTAACACACGCTCTTTGAGTAGAGCAGGGTTCAAGCCCATGACTGCTAAATACGGTCGATCAGCCAACCCACACTTGACCAGAGTGGCAGATTATGGTCCATTTCCCTCAGCACAAATTGTTGAGGAGGCTTCCATCCTGCAGTGGATTGATAATGGCTGCAGTTTTAGTACTAGCACTGTGAGTTGGTTGAAGGCTGAGAAGGTGCTTGTTGACATTAGACTTGAAATAGTATAGATTATAATTTTCAGAAAATACGTGTGAAGAGAGATTGTTTCAGTAAACGGAAGTTGAAGAAATAAATGAGGAAGAAGAAAAGTTGTTCTGTGAGTTTGAAGGTGGACAGTAAAAGGATGCTCAGTGATTGCAATACGTGTTCGGACTGGTTTGGAAGAGATAGGGGAAATTATAAAAGCCAATTCAGAAGAACAGTACCCGTGGAACTATCTATAGAAAAACATGCAGCAGAACCAGAAGATCTATGAGACAGAGAGTGGAGAAAGTTTGTAAGAGACGGGTCATAAATGGACATAACCGCCTTCTTTTTGAGTCTAGACTCAAAAAGCCTGAAAGAGGTTATGGGGGGGGGGGGCACTGCCCAGACGTGGGAACAATATTTCATGGTAGAAAAGGCAGATATGAGATTTGTGCAGAGTGACTGTTTAAAAGAAAAGTAACACAGAGAGCGAAAGAAAACAACCAGTTTTTTTAAATGCAAAGGATGCAATATTTTTGATGTGTTTATACCAAGACAGATTAGAAGTCAGGGTAATCCCTAATAGAGATGTGTGCACTTGTCTAGAAATCTTATTGTCATTGATAACCACAAAAGCAGAATAATTCTTTTGGCAAGATGTAAGATAGGACTGAGTTTTAGAAGGTTTGAAATTAACTAAGTTATCTTTTCCCCATTGGACAGTTATCTAGATATCAACATTTAAGAAACTGGTAGTAGATATTCGAAAAGTTCAAATTCTTTGCGGCGGGCAAGATTTCTCAAACTGGATAGTGGGATGCAATGCTGTCATCAGCAAAACTATCGATAGGATTTCCAGTCAATGGAAGAAGTCAATATACAAGAGGAAAAGAGTTGTAGAAAGAACTGAACCTTGGGGACACCAAAATTAGAGAAGTGAGAAGACAAAGAGCCATCTACCATCGCCTGAAGTCAGCGTTCAGAGGGAAAACTGGATACCCAATTACAAAAAACAGTCGTCAATCCATAAGATGGAAGATTATTTAAAAGATGTTTATGCCAAACAAGATTAAATTCAAATTGAAGAAAGAATATAGGTAGAACAGATGTACAGAAATTTACCTTCAGCCAACGGATGGTTCATTAAATGAAACGAGCTTACATCAAGTTGTAGAAATGTTGTGGAAATAGACAGTTTGAATAAATTCAAGGAAGAACCAGACAAACTATTGAAGCTGATGGATAGGTGAATTGGGATTTTTTTTTTTTTTTTGTGTGTGATGTCAGAGCTTGCTTTCTTGCATCATTTGCCATCATTCATACTAATACTAAAAGACTTTGAAATGTGAAGAGCAACTGCAACTGAAATGCGAAGAGCAATTCAACAAAATTCTCCACTAAATCTGTCCACAGGATGCACAAGAGGGAAAATTATTAATCACCAGTAGATTCACAATGATGGAATCCATATTTGCGATTATTGGTCAGGTGGAAAGTTTCGAGATAGTTTAGCAGTTGGGAATTAATGTATTTCTCGATTACTTTTCAAAGACTAGAAGTAAGTGGAATGGGACAATAATTGGGAAGGGAAAAGTTTGCCACCCTTTTTTTAGGAACTGGCTGGATACGAGCAAAGCATATTTCTAAGTGCAAGGAAAAGCACCATTGGAAGTAGAAAGTGTAGAAGGCAACACGAAGAGGAACAAACTGAAGAACACACGTCACACGTTTTGAATAAAAGTGCGGAAATAACATCAGCATCAGGATCTTTCTTGGCATCAAGATTGTTCAAAAATCTGAAATCTTTTTCATAGATCTCTGGAAGCATTGAGTGGATTATATTGGAAATGGTAGGGGGTAGGTAACCAAAATCATCAATACAAGAGCTAGAAGCAAATTCGGATGTTAACAGGTCGACTTTAACTTTAACTGGGGTAGCAGTAGCAGTAGGGGAAAAAAAAAAAAAAAACTATTATATTAGGGCACCCGAGTAGTTAAATTCATATGCCGTGCTGTGTGTCTTAAGTCTATTAATACACGCAGTGTTTTATAGTCGAGTTGTCTGTTTTGCTGGATGAAAAACTCCAGTTTCTGGGGGAGGGGGAACCTTGCTATCTACGCCTGAGACCGACTATAGCAGTAGTAGTAATGGGGAATGTTTTTGTTGTGATGAAATTTAACGACACATAGGCTGCTATGGCGATATTGTGTCTTTCTAATGGTAAAAAGGAAATACAGTACTACTTTATTGTAATGCCTGTTATATTTTATGGTATATTCCTATGTTATTTAGGAAGGCAAACAGATCTGTTTTATTAGGATCACCTCCAAGAATCTGCAATAATGTTAGTGAAGACTGTGCATTAGCACATGATTTAAAGCTGTTTGAACGGATATTGAGAAGTTGAGGACAGTCCACTAATAAAAGACGAATAGTCAGTTGTACATAACATGATGTGCATTGGGCAGCGCTGTCGATTGTTAATAGATAGAGGTGTGTGAGTCGAGTGTGACCAATTCTTAGCCTTCCTAGAATAATAGCGAATGATGCAAGAAAGCAAGCTTATATAGCATCAACCAAAAAAAAAAAAAAAAAATCAATCAAAATAAAATTCAATCCATCCACTTCCACAACAATAGATAGAAGCCTATTCCAACAATGAACCACCCACTGGCTGAAGGCAAACTTCCGCATATCTATCCTTCAACCATCCTTCCTTAACTAGAATTTATGCCCCCTCATGTGTGTAGTCTCAGCAGGTGGAAGGTTGCCATTAACATTCAGCTTACTCGATCCGTTCAAGGCTTTAAACACTTCAATCAGATCTCTACGCAGATTTGAGACGCTGCAATTTATAATATTATAAATATAATTTTTACTTTCTGTGATATTTAGCAAATTTAACAATAGTTGTGACAAGATCCACCTTGAACCATTCGTCAGAGGGTACCATGAATCATACAGAGACAGCCGATGGCGATTTCTGATGAATCATGGTTTTATCATTTGTTCGACCTAGTGGATAATCATTGCTCATTGGCGATTCGTTTCGTTGTCACCGTTATAGTCTGCGCGTGTAGCACAGTGGAATCATCAACATCTCCCCACACCGGGTGGAAAAGGCCCGGGTTCGAATCCCGTCGATGACGCGAGGAACTTTAATGGGTTTTTTTCACTCCGCGGCTGAGTTAGTCGGTCTCAGGCGTAGATAGCAAGGTTCCCCCCCCTCCCCCCAACAAATCGGGTTTTTCGTCCAGCAAATCGAGCAGAGAACACACGCAATTTACAGACATAATACACAATGCACGGAAGATGGATATAATTATTCGGGTGGCCTTAAAATAATAGTTTGGTTTTTTTTTGTGTGACCGTTGCACGGAGTGTATCGATCTAAAGTTAAAATTTGGTGCATTGCTATGAAAAGTTGAGTCACTGAAAAAACGTTTCCCTATAGAATAATGTAACTGGGAGCCCGTCAGTGACTCAAGACTCTAGTAACCCACCAAGCGATGCCAATTCGGATCCCAGAGCAGAATAACCAAGTGCAAACTGCTCTAGTTCAGAAGGACTTAATTCTATTAGGAGACTCCAATGTCAGGGAAACGGGAAATATTTTTTGTAATAAGGATAGGTGGACTAGAACCAGGGTATGTCTACCGGGAGCAACAATTAATGTCACCAACAAATTGTCAGATTTTAAGGGGTGTAAAAGAGAATATTATTATTCATATGAGACTAATGATATTAAGTACACACAATCTGACGATTTGTTAGACAAATTTAGGATCATGCTGAAGAAATACTGTGAGTTAGGTCAGAATGTCTATGCGTCTGCAATTCTGCCCAGACACGATAGGAGGAATTATATGCTGAAAGCCTAGTGATTAACTCAAGACTTGAAAGACTCTGCAAGGCTTTTGGGGAAAATTTTTATCAGCTTGGCCAGCACTCGTAGATGGAAGGAATCTGTTTTGTAGAGACGGGATACATTTAAACTAAGGTGGTGGAAGGATTTTTGCCAGTATTATTGAGGATACCTTAAATGTTCAGGGAAACTGCTAGTTTGAAAGATAAGATATATTGGTCAAAGTACGCTTGCACATACCTCAATAGTTCTTGTTTATTACCGAGCAGACCATATTAGCAAGATGTTCTGAGGGCAGAAACGTATCAAATGAGCGGGTAACCAATGGCAAGGAAGCAAGCTGAAATAACTTCAAGGGGTGTATCAGGATAGTTAACTATATAAGAACACTAAGACTTAACTTAATTGTTTATACAGTAATGTCAGAAGTGTCGTCAATAAAATGAGTGAATTCGAACTGCTAGTTAGGACAAGTAACGCTGACATACACTGGTGTGTGTGGAAAACTTAAGGACCAGTAGGCTTTTCACCTGTAGCTTCTCGTAGGAGTGGCTTGGATATGGGAAAAGCATACCAAAGGAACCTCGTGAGGTACAGAAATGATGAAGGAAACAACACCGACACAACAACGGAAACAAAATGGTACAGAGGGATTTTATTCAAAAATGGCAACATAGCACTGGCTGCCATGATATAGATGCATCACTTCCAAAGATGGAACAAAGGGAAGAGTAGGAGATATCGCCACCCATAAGATGCAGGCTTTGCACCGCCTGTCCATACTTAGAACAATGTTGTTGATAAGTTCTTGCGGTAACATCATCCATTCCTGTCAGCACCATCTTCAGCTGGTGAACAATTTCTGGTGGGTGTGGACTTGCCGCTAGGCATCTCCCCAGAGCGTCTCATATGGGATTTAGATCGAGGGGAACAGGCAGGCCAATCCATACGAACAATGTCCTCACTTTCCCAAAGCATATCAACAGCTGTAGTGCGATGGGGTGTGGCGTTATCATCCATAAACACGAACTCGGGGCTAATGGCATCTCGGAACAAACGCACATGAGGGAAGGATTGCCTCAGTACAGTAGCGTGTACGGGTTACAGACCCGCCTTCCGGTATCTGGAATCGTGTACGTCCATCCAAGATAACGCATCTCCTAACGACAGAGAACACCTCGATCGCCAGATCGATCCCTTTCAGTGATGTCTGCGGGGTAATACCGTGTGCCGACCTCTCGCCAGATTAGCTGACGTCCAGAATCGCTGCTGAGACTGAATCTACTCTCATCAGTAAAGAGTACCTTACCCCATTGCGCTGCTGTCCAGTCCTTGTGTTCGATGCACCACTGTAAACGGTGTCGCCGATGGGCAGCTGTTAAAGGGACACAGCAAACTGGCAGTCGAGCAAATAGTCCACCTTTGTGGAGTCGCCTGGCAATAGTAAACTGCGATAGCCTGCGACCTGTGCAGCTGGTTTGCAATGGATCCCGCTGTCTGGTGTCGGTACCTCTTGGGCTGTAGGTGGGAGTTGTTTTTCGTGGACGACCACCACTGGTCCTTCGAACAGCTATACCTGTCGTTCTGAAGGACTACCACGCACGTGAGATGATGCTATGGGCAGACTGCAACTCTTGGACCTTCCCAATTATTCGATCCCGGGTAAAGTCATCCAGATGTCTACTGGCCATTTCGTTGTCTGTAGCACTGTATGAAATAAATCGAACGTCTCTAACAATCGTGCTCACCATTCGGTAATATGCACATAACTGCTGAACTGTTGCTTTTATCTGTTTATGTGAGCAGATCACCATTCAAGGAAATAATGTAGAAGCTGCTAGGCTTTTCATAGTGACTAAGAAATACCCTTCAAATCTTCATTAGACTTAAATGGATTTCAGTGAACTAATGAGGCATGTGTCAGAGAAAAAAAAATGCATATAAACTATCAGATGATACAGAAGCCTATGGTGTAAGGTAAGGTGTAAGGTGTATTTAGTGTCAGACGGCACCAGGGGTTTCTCCCATCTCCGCGTAGTTTTCATTGTGGGTGTACCAGTTCACTGGAAATGCCAGAGATTTAAAAGTGTATGGACATTGTATATGTGTAGTGCCGTGTACCGTTGTTCATCTGGTCGTTTAGCCGCTGGACCCCTGCTGAGGCCCAACGTTGCCCCACCTTAGCCCCGTGGAGGCAGACCAGGAACCCAGTAGACTTAAGTTACTCTGGCAGGTCCTGCCACCTAATTTCCTGAGATTTCAGTGGCTAGGACCTAAAAAAAAAATAAACAATAAAATAAAATAATAAAAAAAAAAATAATAATAAAATAAAATAAAATAAAAAAATAAATAAAATAAAATAAAATAAATAAACAAAGAAAGAAATAAAATAATAATAAAAAGATAAATAAATAAAATGATAATAAGAAAAAAAATATATTGTATTTATATTGCATGCATATATGCATGTATACAAGCACATATATGCACACACAACGTGCATACATGTGCCAACGTTAATCGTGGGGTTAACGTCACTTGAGTTGGGTGCATATATGTGTGCATACAAGTACATATATACACACATGCACATATGTACACACAACGTGCATACACATACAAACGTCAATCGTTGGGGGTTGACGTCGCTTGAGTTGGGCCAGAACGTGGGTGAAGATATTTTGGATGTATTTAAATTTAGGTGTGTGGGACTTCGCTAGCGTGAAGACAGAGAGGGAGGGAAGGCTGAAGACTGGGGGGAGAAAGACAGAAATATGGAGCCAATAGGGAAGACAGCCCCAAGTTTCAGTGTGGCATGCCCATGCCCCACCAGAGTGGAAATGAGGGGAGGCGACGAGAGAATCGTCTCCCCGGGGGAGTAGGGTTTAAAGGTGAAGGGGGCTAGGGTGCCCTCTTCAGGCTGCCGTGAGGCTTTGGGAGGTAGGCTGCAGTTTGTTGTTTCTATTCTTGTCCACTTGATTCAGATTGGGACACTCATGAGGCAATCCCTGTCCCCCTTTTTTTTTTTTTTTGTAAACTAGTCTGCAATCCAGAGATGTGCTGGAGGTGGGGCGAATAAGGCACTTGCCTTAGGTTTTAAAGCTGAAAGAGGCGCCAAAAGAAAGATTAAATAATTTTAGAAATTAATGACGCATATATAAATCTGTTATATATTTATAATAAATACTGCTTATTAGAATAAAAATCACTTTAAACAGTTTTTATTTTATTATTTATCCTTTTATTTTTATTAAAACGTGGGCCATAAATGTATTTTAAATGTAATATTTTTTAAAATTTTTATATATATATATTTTTTAGGGAATGGCGCAATTTTTGATTCTTGCCTCAGGTAGTAAAATGGTTCGGCACGATCCTGCTGCAATCAAGTCACAAAGGATGTCAGGCAAGATAAGACAGATTATGAGACATCCTGGGCAAAGAATGCATAGACTTCTGTGCTTATATTCACAGTAGAAGAAAGGGATTAAATCCATTGGTCCACTTGTTGACAATTGGGTTGACTGTTGATGATCCTGCTCACGTTGCTGAAAAATTGAATAGGTATTTTGTATCTACATTCACACATGATGAAATCTTCTGGGGTGGGGATGCCAGAAGTTTATGAAATGGGGAAGAGAAATGATTTTGTAAAAACTGAAAAGAAAATGGAAGAGAAATTGAAGCTGAACATAAGGCACCTTTGGTGTATGCATCTATCCAATCATATTAAAATAGGCAACAAAAGAGGTAAGCGAGCATTTAGTCATAATCATGAGTGCATCCTTGGATTCAGGGGAGATCCTTATGGGATGCAGATGTGCGAATGTAGTTCCAATTCATGAGATCTATTAGTTTAACATCTGTCCCAGGGAAAATAATAAAGGCACTGATTAAAGAAGTAATGCAGGGCCATCCGGATAGGAATGCAATTATACTGCATTCCAGCTTGGAATTTGTATGGGGCGATCTTGTCTAACCAATCTGATAGAGTACTATGATGCAGTGACCAAGGAACTGGATGCAAAAATATACTTGGATTTCAGGAACGCTTTTGATTCTATTGCACATAAAAGACTGCTGTACAAATCGGAGCAGTGCGGCATTAAGAGCAAATCCCTGTTAGTGATAAAGGTATGGTTAAATGGAAGAAAACAGAGTGGTTATCAATGGGCACTGCTCTTCCTGAAATAATGTTATCAGTGGAGTCCCCCAGGTTCATTTCTAGGCCCATTGTTGTTTTCAGTATTTGTTAATGATATTTATGAAGGTATATCAGGCTGAATGTCAAAGTTTCCAGATGATACAAAGATTGGCAGGGTGGTTAACGACAGTAATCAGGTGAGCTACTGCAAAAAGATCTATGAAAATTGGGTCATTGGGCTGAGAAATGGCAATTGAAGTTTAACATTGAGAAATGCAAGATACTGCACATGGGTAGCAGTAATCCCATAGTAATTTATCAATTAGTACTACACTGAGGGTATTAAAAAATGATAAAGTCCCCGCAGTAATTGTGCAGTCAGATATGGAATTCTCTAAGAATTTTATGAATTTCATGCATAAGTGCACTGGTTGCCATGAGCTGTTCTGGTAGTGATGCCAGAACACCCCACTTCTGATGTTACACCAATCTGAAGAATATCCATTAAACACAACCCTCTGCCTTCTTCCCTGTAGCCACCCTACAATCTGCCTTAGATTGTTTCCAGTAATCCCAACATTTTCCAGCTTATACAGTAAACCTCTCATAATGGATTGAGTCAAATGTCTTGCTAAAATCGAATTCCCTATATCTAGCTCATCAGTAATCAAAATAGCTTACGACATTAAATATGATTTTTCCCTTAACAAAAATGTTTTGTACATTTCAGAATGCCGTTTCTATCTAAATGTCCCTGAATTGCATCTTAATCACTGCCTCTAAGATTTCTGCTATCACTGAAGTCAGTACAGACTTCACTCTTAGAATTGCCTTTATCTATTTGTGATGTTTTGGCACTGCTACAATCCAAAGATGTCCTCACAATTAACCTCAATACCCTCTCTGGCTGCCTTTCTCATAATTATTGGTTATATGCCACCAACTCCAGAAGCTTTACGGCTCGAATGTTTTTCTAATAACAGCCACCTGTAACTTCGAAATTGCTTATTTCATCTGTATCAGCCTCACTCGCACAGCCTCTCCTCAGCATAAAGGTTTTATTGTCAGTAAAGACTAACATGACATTCCTATTCAATTCACCAGAGACATCATATGAATTATCTAAGACGTTCACAGTACACAAGGATCCGAACCGATTCGTTTTCTTCATCTGTATATTCAAATACATGAAAAGCTCCTTGTCTCCATTCTTTGCTCACTTAGCCAGTGCTTTCTCATATTGAGCCTTGTCCTCCCTAACCTTATTTGTGGTACTATTACAGATTAACTTGTAGCTTTTTTAGGCTTCAGTACTTTTCACAGCGTGGTAACTTTCCCATGCTGTCTCTTTATCCTCTGTTAGCATAGCTATCTCTATATTTATCCATCCTAGTATCCTTTTCGCGCTATATTTTCTTAATGGTATATATGCATTCGTGGCTTCCATGATTATTGCTTTAAAGATGTTCCATGATTCTAATGTATTTGCCCTCCCTCTGCAATGCACCCATTTAACAGTGCCTGAAATTAAATTAACCAAATTAATACAGCCATGTAGCACCTTAAACTGACATAGTTCCCCCCCCCCCTTTTTTTTTAATTAAAAACCTGCCTTTAACTACCCCGGACACTCGAGTTTTTCGTCAGGAAAAGGAAAATCGAACACAAATTTACAGACACTACACATGGATAGTTGAAATAACTTTCCGGGTGACCCTAATGCAGTTTTTTTTTTTTTTTTTGACTTTAAATACTGCGACATTTTTCATCTTCCAACTAACGACTGTGTGATCACTATCTGGCAATAGTATCTGTATTTTAAATCATGTTATGTCATGATTTGTGTGTAATGATGAAGTCAAGAATATGCTTAACCCTAGTATATTATGATAAAAATAACAATTATCATTTATTTAAAAAGTGTGTGACCCACAGCGAGATTCCCACTTATTCCAATCAATTAGGGGCAGATTGTATTTACCCATAATAAGACATTCACACTTGCTTGCCAATTCTATCTGCAGTAGAGACTCTCGTCAGAACTCTTTACAATCTCCTAGTCTGCAGATTACTCCCACTCTGATACCTTTGCTTCCAACTGACTCACACCACACAGGCTCTATGTTGGCAGGAGTTACTTCTGACTCAGCAAAAAGCTCTTTTCGTGCTCAGTTTGCTTTTGATAAGAAGTATGAACCCACCGCCCTTCTATCTTTCCTAAATACCTCATACATACCATACCGATCTCGTCATCTCCAATTTCTAGGTGTTAGCCCTATTATGTCAGCATTAGTTGTCTTGATCAGTCTACGAATTCACCCATTTTGTTGACAACACTCCTGGCATTACTGTAGATATGGTTAAAGCTAAGTATTCTCTATAGTTTACTACTTTCACACACACCCCTTGAAGTTACTTAGAATTGTTTCCCTAGCTTTATCTTCCCACTCATTCGAAGTGTTGTTACACTCAGAAAATCTTGCCAACATCGATTGTTGAGGCAGCAAACAAGAATACTTGAGATGTGCAAGTGTTACTTGGATCGATATCATCAGATAAATGCATGTCTATTTTCCCCCACCAAGCAGTTTCCCTAAACTCAACGATACCGGCAAAAACCCATTCACCATCTTTGTTCAAATACTGTGCCTACAAAAACCTATTTTTATTCGGTTTTCTGTTTTCTTTTTTTTTTTTTTTATGAAAAACAGGCACATACCATTACACTATCACCACAGAACTTCTCTATTGGTATAATACAATTGGGTGAAATCATTCCTTGAGTGTATGTCACTCAGTTGTATCTGTCTGATAACTGGCTGTGCAGAATGGTTATCACTCCACATCACTTTCTGCCACAAAAGCAATACATTCATTCTTATGTTACATGCATTGCTGGGAGACTATGTGAACTGACTAATAAATCCATTCTATGAAATGCTTTTCGATGGTTGTTGGTTGTAATTTATTCTATTTCTGTTCACTGTGCCTCAAGTCAACTCTTTAAGGCACCATGCCTTTTTCTGCAATTTCTTCTTACTATCCATCTCAAATATCGACATATCTCAAATATTGACATACACTGGGATGAGGGGGAGACATTAATGGTCTAACTTAAGATAAATGTCATGTTAGCTCCTGTCTTGAATTGACAATGTTTCTAAGTTGTATGTTGGGTGACCAACTCTTTCTGCTGATTGTCAAATTAACATGCTGTTTGTTTATTTGGTTTTTAGGAGCATTAGCAACTAAGGCCATATTGCTCCAGGGATATGCGGTGGTCATTCCCTGACCTTTCTGCATCCTCCATATTTGGTCACGGGCTCGAACCCCGGTCTAATCAAGAAGAGTGTGCTACGCACTGCTGCTCCTGCCCACCTGGCTATGGAGGCACTCAATTAACATGTTACAACAGCCTATGATTACATCTCTTGAGAAGGGAACTAGGTCCTCTTCTCATCCCATTGTTTTTATGACTGTGATCGAGTGCAACTCAGAGATATCACAGAGTTTCAAAAGAGCACAATGGTGGGAGCTTATACATTGGGTAATTCCATATCAAAATGGTACATTGTTGGTTGCTCACATCCCACTGTGGTTAAGGTGTACAAAGAATGGTGTCAAATGGGTCAAACCATCTCCTGCCGACAGGACTGTAAAGGATTACGCAAGGTGGGTGAAGAGAACTGTAAAGAATTATGCATGATGAATGTTCATGGTGAGCGAAGGGTGCAGTGCATTGTACAGGCTCAACAGGTCACTGTCTAACAGTAAACATTGCAAAACAATGAGGAATGTGAGAATATCTCAAATGAAGATGTGCTGCACACTCAGACATATGGTGTTCCACAGCAGATGACCCAAGACACCCTCTCCTAACCACTCCAGCATGTCAACAACAGGCTGTGTGGACACCAGAAGACTGGAAACGAGTGTGCTGGTTGGATGAGGCCAAATGCCTGGTGCAACATGCCAACGGATACCTTCATGTGTGGCACAGACAACACATGGATCCACTGATCATGGTGTCCTCTATTCAGGCAGGTGGCAGTGATTGCTTAATATGGGGCATTCTGCTGGCAAGAACTAGGACCAGTGGTGCATATGGACTGTTTCACTGGTGAGGTCTACCAGCGGCATGAGAATGACAGATTTTAAAGAGGTAAAAGTATTGGCCACACAGGTGCCTCCATAGCCAGGTGGGCAGGAGTAGCAATGTGTAGCAGTGTTTCTCAAAGGGTGTGCCGCAAAATTTTCCAAGTGTGCCGCGAAATTTAGAAATTTCTTCTTCTATGACTACGTAGGTGTGCCACGAAATTTTTCTTCTTTGGAAAATGTGCCACGAGAGTAAAAAGATTGAGAAACACTGGTGTAGCAGACACTTCCTGATTAGACCAGGGTTTGAGCACGTGACCGCTAAATACAGAGGATTCGGAAGGTCAGGGAATGACCATCGCATATCCCCAACTCAGATAAAGGGTGAGGGTTGGCGTCAGGAAGGGCATCTAGCCGTAAAAATTTAATGCCAAAAGAGTAAAAATACTGACCCCATATATATAATGGGAAAAGTCCGAGGAGAAAAAAAAAAAAAAAAAAAAAAATTGTATTGGCCACACAATGCAAGGAAGCCAGAAGCTTTAGTTGCATTAGCATCCAAATCATTAGCCTCAACTATCATGGAAATGGCTAACTGAAATTATCAACTCGCTTGCTAAAGGGAAACATTATACAATCCATTTCATAATTCTTCTTCCTCCATAGTTTGAATTTATACCCCAGGTTAAAGCATCACTTTAATATCATGAAAATTTCACCTTCATTCATTTTGCTATCCCTTCTGAGGGGAAGGGATAGATCTCTTCTAAGGAATAAATATATATATATAATTTATTTATAAGAATTTTACCAAGAATGTAACAGTATATATTATTAATAATTAATGGTTTATGGAGTAGGGACACTGCCAAAATTAAATAGAAGGAACCCAACAACCATAATGGATAAATAAGTTTGTAGGTAGAGAGCAGAATAGGAAAAAGGCTAACAGAACTGAAATTTTAGCTAGGGAGAACAAGGATAGCCTACCTGTATTACCTTATCAAAAAAACACCCCTTTTCATCAAACACAAAAGGTTGAATAATTACACAATTGATATCAATAATATCATGGCTAACTGATATTCTATAGCTATTAGGCTTGTACATATTGTATATGTACAAGCCTAATATGTATATGTACAATCCTAACAGTTATAGAATATATCTATACTCTAGAAGTATAGATAGAATATACTATCTATACACTCTTTGGTGTCTTAAAACTTAGAAAACTTGTACCTGCCAATCGGCTGACCAAGGAATATTTTTTATTTTTTATTATTCTTACTATTTTTATTATTTCATATGTCTTAACATTTTATACACTTTACATAACTGACTTAAATACTGGAAGTATACTCCCATAACTATGCTCAGGATCCTACTATAGGAATGGGAATAGCAACCCCGAAATTTCCAAGCATGATCTATTTCAGTCTTCTTTGTTTTTTTTCCCTTTCCTACCATTCTATATTTTTATTTCTTGTGAGCCATTAGTTTGATCAGGCCACAAGCTGAGTACTGCATATAGGTCTGGAGGCCTCATTTTAGGATGTGGACTGTCGGAACAGGTACAGAGAAGGGTAACAACATTGGTGATGGGAACAAAGAAGTGTTCTTATCAAGAAAGGCTTCATTTCTGCAAATTGCAGTGTCTGGAGACTAGGCACCTGACCTGTAAGGTGTTTAAAGCTTTTATTATTATTATTATTAGCCATATGGTACAAGGAAGCCTGAGGCTCATGCTGCACCAGTCAAAAAAAAAAAAAAATCCCCGAGAGAGAGAGAGAGAGAGAGGTAGAAAGGAATCGCCAAGAAAGAGAAGAATGATGATATCCACAGCTCAGGACCCTGGGTTTGCCAAGCCCATACTCAGATGTGAGTCCCCGGGGTTTTGAATGACTTGAGCAAAATCAATGGTGATGGGATTCTTCCTCTTGCTGAGGCTATCCATAAACAGCCTCAGCAAGCCTTGCTAAAGGAAGCATAAATTCATTGTTCAAGGTTTAGGCCTAAATGGATGTCCGATGAACTAATGAGATATATGGCAGAGAAAAAAAATGGATGGGATACATATAAATTAATGGGTGGACATGGAAGCCTATGAGAGATATAAGCTGGTCTGTAACCAAGTCACAAAAGAGATTAGGCAGGCAAAGGCAGATTATGAGAAATCCTTGGCAAAGGATGCAAAGAAAAACAGAAAAAGAGTTCTTTACCTATGTAAACTCTAGAAGGTATGGGATGAATCAGATTGGTCCACTGGATATTGATGGTTCAACAGTCGAGGATCCTGCTCAGGTGGCTAACAAACTAAATGAATATTTTGCATCTACATTCACACATGAGGAGTTATTCAGGAAGGGGAATGCCAGAGGTGAAGTCAACTCTGGCAGTGAGCTAGATGATTTTGTAATAGATGGTTTTTTTTTTTTTTTTTGGCTGATGCTGCATAAGCTTGCTTTCTTGCATCAAATGCCTCTACTAATGCTAATAACTGAGAGGAAAGTGGAGGAGAAATTGTTGAGGATAAACATAAAAAAGGCACCCGGGGTGGATGGGATCTATCCAGTTATATTAAAGGAGGCAGCAAAGGAAGTAAGCAAACCCATAGCCATAATTATGACTATGGGTTTGCGCATCTCCATAGACTGGAGATGTGCAAATGTGACCCCAGTTAACAAAGGAGGATCAAAGGCTGACACAAGTAATTATAGACCTGTGAGTTTAACTTCTGTTCCAGGAAATTTAATGTATGCACTGGTTAAAGAAGCACTGCAGGATCATCTAGACAAGACTTCAGTTATAGCTCGGACACAGCATGGTTTTGTTAAGGGAAAGTCTTGCCTGACCAATTTGATTGGATACTATGATGCAGTCACAAAAGAACTGGATGCAGGGAATAACTTTGATATTATATATTTGGATCTTAGAAAGGCTTTTGATACTGTTGCACATGGAAGACTGCTGCACAAATTGGAGCACAGTGTGGCATTGGAGGCAAATTGCTGTTATGAATAAAGGGATGGTTGAGGGGGAGAAGACAGAGTGGTAATCAATGGACACTGCTCATCGTGGACTAATGTTACTAGTGGAGTGCCTCAGGGTTCAGTGTTAGGTCCATTGTTGTTTTCTGTATTTATAAATGATATTGATGATGTTATATCAAGCTTAATGTCCAAGTTTGTAGATGATACAAAGGTTGGCAGAGTTGTTAAGGACACTACTGACGCTATGCTGCTGCAACAGGATCTGGAAAGGTTGAGCAGATGGGCTGAGAGGTGGCAAATGAAGTTTAACATTGACAAATTTAAAGTACTATATATGGGAAACAGTAACCCCAGAGCAACGTATCAACTCTGTGGTACTACACTGACAGTGGTAGAGAATGAAAAGGACCTGGGGATAATTGTGCAGGCAGATATGAAGTTCTCTGAGCAGTGCAGATGGGCTGCAAGAGTAGCTCATGGTGTCTTGTCAATGATACACAGGAATTTTTCTAGCAGGGGTAAGGAGGTGATTATCCCCTTGCATAAGGCAATGGTCAGGCTACACCTTGAGTACTGTATACAGGTCTGGAGGCCTCATTTCAAGAAGGATGTAGAACTGCTGGAATGAGTACAGAGAAGGACAACAAGATTAGTGAATGGAACAAAGGGTTGCTCTTACGAAGAAAGGCTTAAGTTTTGCAAATTACAGTGTATGGAAACTAGGCATCGGCAAGGTGATCTGATAGAGGTGTATAAAGCACTGAATGGTTTGAGCATGCTCAATGCCGATGGGATTCTTCCTCTTGCTCAGAATAATCGCCTGAGAGGGCATAAATTCAAATTGAGGAAAGACAGATGTAGGATAGATGTGCAGAAACTTGTCTTTAGCCAGCAGGTAGTTGGTTGGTGGAACAGACTTCCATCCCTTGTTGTGGAAGTTGATAGCCTAAATAAATTTAAGGCTCAGCTGGACAGGTATTTCGAACGAATGGAGGGGTGAAATGGGAGTGGTTTATTTTATTTTATTTTTTTTGGCTGATGCTGCATAAGCTTGCTTTCTTACATCATATGCCTCTACTAATGCTAATTGAATAAGGATGGTTTCAGAATAGACATGCTGAAGTTTGCCTTTAGCTAATGGGTGGTGGAAACACCAACCATTAGCTAAAGATGAATGGTTGGATGGATAATTTAGCTAAAGATGGATGCATGTTCCAGCTAATTGCTGGAATAAGCATCCATCCATTGTTAGTGAAGTTTGAATAAATTCAAGAAAAAACTAGACAAATCATTGGAGGTGATGGATAGGTAAAATAGATTTTTTTTTTTTTTTTTTTGTCTGATGAGTTTTGCTTTCTTCCATCATTTGCTACTATTAATACTAATAGTAATACATCACATGATTATTTCACAGTGTCAAGGGTACTAAAATTTATTTATAGTTAGTATAAGCTCTTCAAAAAGAAGAATTCTGATTTTGTTACTTATTTTTCTGTAAAATATTTGATACTGTTTCACATGAATGAATGATTGTTGTAGAAAGTAGTGAGTGATGTGGTTTGTTTGTTATTTGGTTTTTAGGAGCATTAGCAACTAAGGCCATATTGCTCGGGGTATATTCGGTGGTCATTCACTGACCTTTCCGCATTCTCCGTATTTGGTGGTCATGGGCTCGCACCCCAGTCTAATCAAGAAGCGTGTACTACGCACTGTTGCTCCTTCCCACCTGGCTATGGAGGCAGAGAGAGAGAGATATGGTAGCAAGTTTAAAAAATTATGGCTTAATACTTTAAAAAGGCAAACAGATTAGGATATAAAACAAGCTGGTAGCTGCTTGATTACATATCAATTAATTATCAAGTGTAAGCATATAATATGTCAGCTGCCATCAGAAATATTTCAATAAGGACAACAGATTGTTTTGTAAAAATTATTATAAATAGTTTTATTAGAAATAACATATATGAAACATTTACAAATGAATTTTTTTCTTTTTATGTGCCTGTCACATAGTGACACTGTACACAACGCTGTACAAAAATTGCCACAACCTGAACGTATCCCAAGATTTCAGGAAAACGGCAAGTTGTAGTTATGGCAATAAAATCAGTTTATATTACACATGATCATTTTAGATCATATCACTAAAAAGAAGGAGAGACAAACTGGTAGAAGTATTCCGTGTTATAATAGATTCACTATTGACTTGGGGGGGGGAGGGTTTGGAAAGCAAGGAAAAGTTAAATGAATTGAGTGTTATTCTCGCCATAAGATTTAACTTACCAAGCTAATATGTATGTTTAAACTTTCTCTTTCAACAAAATAAATAATGTTTTCACTGTTTCTCAATAACATAATTAGATAGTATGAAACAGAGCTGTAATACTCAATATGTTCTACGTTGATAATAATATTAGTAAATTAATACGAGGAGTTTACCTCAATATAGTACGTGGAACACTTCCGTATGATACCCTCCAGAAATTAAAACGGAAAAAACGAAAAAAATCGACAACTTACCGGTACATTAAAGTAAAATATAAATAATTAAATAATCAATTTAACACAATTCAAAATCAATTTAAAACAATTAAAATTCAAATTAAAAGAATCTAACGAAAATATAGTAAGGAAGAAAAATCGTTTTGAATATTTTCGTTAGATTCTTTTAATTGCGTTAATTTGAATTTTAATTGTGTTAAATTGATTATTTAATTATTTATATTTTACTTTAATGTACCGGTACGTTGTCGATTTTTTTCGTTTTTTCCGTTTTAATTTCTGGAGGGTATCATACGGAAGTGTTCCACGTACTATATTGAGGTAAACTCCTCTTATTAATTTACTAATATCAATAACATAATATAAAAAAACAATATCCACTTTGGCTCTTAAAAGCCTTCAATAATATTTGACTTATTTGGCTAACACGCTGACTTATTATCATTATTAAAATGATTTGAGTTCAGATCATTAACTTTCAGCTTTTAGAGTTCCCTGTGGACATTTACACTTTATAAAAATGTAAAAAATGTTAATTATTCAAAGAAACTTTTAATACAGTGATCACTGTCAAAAAACTTAGGAACTCCAAGTAGTTACAGATTGCAAAACAGATCTTATAATTATTCTTGTATTAGAGTATATTGCTGTTTAGCAATCAAACATATATGGTAAATAAATAGATATGGCACTCTTTCATTTAACGACGAATTCTGCATTTAAGTGAAAAATCTAATTTTACTTTATCTAGTATTCCTAAATATTATGACTACTTCTAATAATATTAATGGATAAAATTATTAAAGTAATATATTCAATAATCATAATATATTATAATATGATTATATTATGATATATTACAATGTCATAAAATATATTATAATTTCTAGTACAGTGCATCAGCAAAAATATAAACAAATTAGGACATATACCAAGACCAATTGTGTAGATGCTTAATTACATTTCAATTAATTATCAAAAGTGTGTAAGTACATGACACGACACTCATAAATACATCATGATAAGTATTTCTTTATACTGTATCTGGTGTATGCAGTTTGTATTTAGAATGAAAAAGATGTTTGGCTGTACCCTTTATCTTCAAATTATATAAAAATTGAATTAAAAAATCTAAAAAACATATATGATGGGGGGGGGGGAGAGAGAGAGAGAGAGAGAGAGAGAGAGAGAGAGAGAGTCATAAATATGTGCCAGTGATAAAAATATATTACAATAAATGTCATGATATGATAAAATTACATGAGTATTTAACATATGATGCATTATATCCGTTCATAAATTAAATTATATTGAATTTGTGTTCCTTTGCTAACAAATTTCATTACATTTTCTTTTTTGTGTTTTCATTAAAACAAATAAATTTACTGAAAGTTAGTGATCTGATATTGCTTGGAAATTAATTTTATGCATTTTTGGTTACTTCCAGATTGTTGCAGCACTTAAACCAATTATACATAAGAAGCATAATGCCTTTACATCAGCTGCCTAATTCATAAAAAAAGGAAATAAATTTTTGCATTCAGCATTTAAACCAGTTACACATAAGAAACAATGCCTTTATATCAGCTGCCTGATTTAAAAAAAAAATGCAATTAAAACAAAAATAAATATTCAAATAACAGTTGAACAAGATATATTAGCAAATAAGGAAAATGCACACCTGTATCTAAAATAAACATGCATTCAAATACATTTTACAATTTGTACAAATTATTACAGTCTTCTCAATGAGATTTGGCAGTGTATACAAATATGAATACCCAACTGACAATGATATATGTCTGTATGTACACATAAATTACAAATGAAGGTCATGCATTTCAGCTATTCCAATTACAAAGACATGAACCAGGTAAAAGAAGGATGGTATTGTATACAAAACAACCATGAGCAGTAGTAATGGTGATGTTTTAAATTTAATTTTAAAGAAGACGGCCTCTGCATTCTGAAGACCCACAGTAGCAATATAAGACTTTTCCTGGCACACTACCAACATCATAGTTGTAATCCCAAGTCAGTTCTGTACCTGCCCGGATATACCTAGAAAACAAGACAAATATATATATATATATATATATATATATATATATATATATATATATTTTTTTTTTTTTTTTTTTTTTTAAGATATATCCATGGTAAGAGAAATATCTCATCTAAAAATTTTCTTTATACTTATCAGTTACTGAAATTATTAGTAATAGAGACATGCAAATATGTTATGAAAATATTTAAGTATATACAATAACTTTAAAATTCTGATTAATGTATATCTGCTAATACTTTATAAGATAGTAGCAGATATACAATAAAGATTTTTTTTTTTTTTTTTTGAAATTTTTGATAAATAAATGCAAAACTACAGAGATCAATGTGCATAATTTACATTCCTGCTACCAATGCAGCTGATCTCTATATGCAATGCATTGTATAAGTTTTTGTTTAAAGGCACTGTTTCAGCAAATCTTCAGAAGAGCCACTGCTTGACAAAACAGTGCCCAGGTACCTTTTCCCTCACCTCCATACTGAGAAATACGTCTATGTAGTTTCAGAAAACTATGTATGTATCATAATCATTATAATTTAGTGGAAATTTATAGCCACTCAAAAATGTACATTGGTCCCTCTATATCCATTGGCTTCAAATCCATCATTCAAATTTGACATCATTATTCTCTTAAAAACTACAGTTTCTCCTTTGCTTCTTTTATGCTTATCTCATGTTTCACAGGTTCCCTTATGTTTCTCTTATCACTTAGCAATGGTTCTCTTATCCATGCCAACGTGTCACGCATCATGTACAAGATGTAGTAATAGAGTTCCCAGAATAGTGCTGTTATGGTCATGTTTGATGAGTTTGAAAATAAACAGAAATGGTATGTTGTAGTTCAAACTTCCTCCAACAGGTGGTGGTGGTGGTATTACAGAGATTGTCCAGTATGCTGAAAGGTTTCGAGTAACAATCAGTTTCATTAGTAGTATTAAAATTCCATGTCATGATTCTGCAATGGAGCAACAAATGAAAATCAAATTTTGCAAAATCTGCAACAGAAACATATGAAATGTTAAAACTGTTTACGGTGATGAAATGTTAAGTCATACCAGTGCATTTGGATGGTATAAGTGGTTCAAAGATGGACGTGAGGACGTTCACGACAACCCATAAGTGGGTGTCCATCATCCTCTCAAAATGAGAATAAAGTTGCAAAAGTTCAGGAAATTGTGACAAGGGATGGTCATTTGACCATCATTCTGAAGGTCCAATTCGTTTGTTTCGGGATTTATTGGGCGCATCGGCAACTATGGCCATAGTGCGCCATACATATGGTAACTATGTATGCCATTTCTTCTCAAATAGAGAAAATGGAAAAAAGGAACCAGAAAGTAAATTTTTTTTTTTTTTTTAACTAACTAAAGGAGGTGATATACTTTAATCATCTTGAGAAAATTATAAATGCTTGAGACATTTGTTTCATTATTTAAAAGTGAAGTAAGTATAGGAGGATCTTCTGTTGTGGCTGGAGTGCATTCTGGCGTTCTCTTGTATATTTTGTGCATTCAACCAGAATGTGTTTCACTGAGAGCATTGTATTACAGTGATGACATTGAGGGGTATCTCTCCTCTTAAAAGATAACCATGAGTGATATTTGTGTGACCTATTCGCAGATGAGGCAATATTACCTCCTGAATGTCTGATTGAACTGAAGCTGGAAGGCCATCGCTCAAGGTTTGGCTTGATACTTCGAAGCTTATTGTTCGGTTGATTTTCCCATGATAACTGCCATTGGCACATGCATTTTTTCTGAATTATTAGTCGGTAGTCTTGATGAGGCACTTTCCGAAGGTCCAATTCATATCCAAGTTGGATATGAATGGTAGTCAAATAGGCAGGAGCTAGCGTGCTCCTGCAGTAGCACATGCTCTTTGACCAGTTTCAAATTGACCTTGGTTTAAACCCGTGACTGCTAAATACAGTTAATGATTGTATTCGTGATTTATTGTAAACTCCTCTGGCCTGGTTGTCATGCTGGAGTATGAACAAGAAAGGAGATGATTCGTCAAATTATGTAATAAGATTTAAGGAAAAGGTCTGCACAAAATGGCCTCATGGATGAGCAGAAATTAAGGAGAATGTCATCAAACAAAGACGTCATCCAGACCTGCCAAGAATCCTAATTTCCATAAATGTATTGTCAGAAATGAAACATCAGACCATGCAGTGGATTCAAAATCATCACAAGACCCAAAAAGTTTAGTTTACAGGTCCAGCATCAAGAGATTGCTGATCGTGTTCTTCAACAAACAGGGTGTGATTCACAAGGAATTTGTACCTGAAGGGTACAAATGAAGAGTCAATGCTTCATTTGGTACCTGAAGAGTCAATGCTGCGTTCTAGATACAGGTGCTTCAAAAACTATTGAAGTGCAATTCCTGGGCGAGGCCGCAATTTCAAGAGAAATTGCAGCCTCACCCAGGAATTGAACAAGAACAGCTGGTTCTTGTTGCACGACAATGCTCCCATCCATTCTCCACTTGTTGAGACATTTCTGATGAAATATGGTATTGTACAGATTGACCATTCACTCTACTTTCCTGATCCACCAGTGGACTTGTTCCTCTTTCTCAAGGTGAAAACTGCCCTCAAAAGAAGGTTTCAAGGTGAGTACATAAAGGGGGAGGAAAAATGCCAAACTGAATATCATCTCTTTGGATGCCATCAATCCAATTTTCCTAGATCTTGTTGCATCCTGAAGACTGTCGAAAACCATCCTGCCAACCTTTGCATCCTATACAAACTTAGACATTAAGCCTGATATACCTTCATCAATATCACTGATAAATAATGAAAACAACAATGGACCCAGCAACAAACACTGTGGGACTCCACTAATTACATTAGTCCATGAAGAACAGTGTCCAGTGATAACCACTCTGTCTTCTCCCACTTAACCATCCCTTTATCCATAGCAATAACATTTCCTTAATGCCACACTGCTCCAATCTGTACAGCAGTCTTGTGTGTAACAGTATCAAAAGCTTTCCTGAAATCCAAGTATATGATATCAAAGTTATTCCCTGCATCCAATTCCTTTCTGAGTGCATCATAGTATCCAATCAACTTTTTCAGACAAGACTTCACCTCAACAAACCCATGCTGTATCTGAACTATAACTGCAGTCTTGTCTAGATGATCCTACAGTGCTTCTTTAATCAGTGACTTCATTATTTTCCCTGGAACAAAAGTTAAACTAACAGGTCTGTAATTACTTGTGTCACCCTTTGATCCTCTTTTATGAATTGGGGTCACATTTGCACATCTCCAGTCCATCGGTACTTCCCATGAATCCAAGGAAACTCTCATGATTATGGCTAAGACTTTGCTTACTTCCTTTGCTGCCTCCTTTAATATAACTGGATAGATCCCATCCACCCCAGGTGCCTTTTTAATGTTTAACATCAACAATTTCTCTACCACTTTCCTCTGAGTTATTACAAACCATATAGCTCCCTGTTGGAGTTTGATAAACTTGTGGCATCCCCCCCCCTAAATAATTCCTCATGTGTGAATGTAGATGCAAAATATCTATTTAATTTGTCTGCACGGTTGTTGCAGGGTTGCAAGGAGAGCAAGTGTAATGACACTCATTACATTAGTTAGGCAAAGAATGGGGACAAGGAATTTTTCATATATATGAATACAATGAAAAAGAAAGTAAATAAGATCGCACTCTTGTGTACTGAGTGTGAGAAAGTCAGATAAATCAGCTGAGATTGCTTATGAATTGAATAGGTATTTTGCATTTACATCTTTACTGATGAAAGACCCTTTATGCTGAGAACAGGCTGTGCAAGTGAGGCTGAGCCATATGAAATTAGTGATGAAGTAATTACAGATGATTACTTATTAGAAAAACTTTTGAGCATAAAGGCACGTAAGGCTCCCAGATGTTAATGGCATATATCCTGTAGTTGTGAGGGAGAGCATGAGGGAGTGTATTGAACCACTGAGGTTAATTAAAATGACATCTTTGATTTCAGGGGACATTCCTTTAGATTGGAGAAGTGCCAGTGTAGTGCCAATACATAAAGGTAGTTCTATGAGTGAAGTCAGTAAATACAGACCAATTAGTCTGACTTCAGTGGGTGCAATCCAGGTGCATATAGATAGACATGGCATTCTGAATAACACACAACATGGTTTTGTTAAGGGAAAATCATGTTTAATTAACCTAGTAAACTATTTTGACACAGACTCATGAACTGGATGTAGGAAACAATTTTGACGTAGTTTATTTGGATTTTAGCAATGCATTTGACTCAGCTTATACAAGTAACCTCATGGGAGGTTACTATATAAGCTGGAACATGTTGGAATTACTGGAATGATTCGAAGATGTATTGTTAAGTGGCTGCAGGGAAGAAATCAGAAGTTCGGTCCCCAAGGATCGGTTCTTGGACAATTGCTGTTTCTGATTTTCATAAACAACATCAATGAAGTGTAAGACTGATAGAGTTGTTAATGATCAGTTCAAACCCACACTCCTTCAGGATGACTTCAACAGGCTTCAAGAATAATCCAGAAAAGTGGCAGCTAAGTTTTAATGCAGCAAATTGCAAGGTCTGGGGAATAGCAACCTCAAAGTAAATTATACACTTGGTTGGGTAACACCCAACCAAGTATATAATTTACTTTGATTTTGATTTTTGAACCAAGTATAATTTACTTGGTTGGATGTTACCCAACCAAGTGTATCTGGGATAATTGTAAGACTGCATTTGAAATATTGTGTCCAAGTATGGAGCCCTCATATATAAAAAAAAAAAAAAAAAAAAAGCATTGAGCTTCTTGAAAGTATCTAAAAACTGGAAACTGACATGGTAAGATTAACAAAAGGGTGACCATACAAGGAAAGACTCTGATTATGTAGGTATGTAGCGTGGCAACCAGGCATCTCAGAGGGGACCTGAGAGGGGTTAGTAAAATGAATGAAGGTGGAACACTGCTATAAAAAATTCCAGAGCTAATGACCATAAAATCAAATTACAGGGGAATAGGTTTAGATTAGATTGCAGGAAGTTTCTTTTAGTCCTAGAATTGTTGATTACTGGAACAATTTGCATCCACATGTAGTTGAAGCTGACAGTTTTAAGAAATTCAAAGGTCAACTGGATAATTACCTTCAAGAGGAGAGAAGTGCATAAATTGTTGTTTCTTATCCCTCTACCTTTCGCCCCCTCCAAATGCATCAAAAGCCTGTGGCTTCCTTGCACTATTTGGCTAATACTAATAAACCCATTGCCCACTGCTAGTGTGTGTGAATGAGCAACCCACATGTTACAATCAATATCTGGGAAGTTTAAATTTCCCCATTACAATACATTCTGATTTACTGGCCCACTCTATTTCTTTATATAATCGTTTGATACACTCATTACATTAGTTAGGCCTATAACACACTCCTACTTTCATTGTTGTGTTCCCAGTTCGGCCAGTGCAATACTGACTCTGCATTGCACTGACCAATCATGTTGACTGGATGCACTGACTTAGATTTAATATAATTCTGAACCAAGATCATAACCTCCACCCCCCCTACCTCCAGTCCTGCCTTGTACTTTCTGTACACATTGTGCTCCCTATATTCAAATTTTCAATCTTTATGTCTGAATGCAACCATATTTCTGATATCCCAAAATGTCATCATTTGATGACTTAATCAATACTGCAAATTTATAAAATTTAATTACTATGCTCCTAATATTAGTGTACATGCAAGTACATGCACCTGTTCTTACTCTTCATTACCCTAATACAGCCTGTGTATATTCTTGATCCGTGAAGACCCACAGCAGAGCTTGAAATCCTCGACACCTTGCTTACCATGCTCCAGGTTGCTGCAAGTTCCAACAGAAGTGCACAAATCGCTTTCACCTCTGCCTGCAGATCTGATCATCTGTTATTCTGTGTCCCCCCCACCAAGCTATCTGTTATTTTGACCCACCTAACACTGCATCAATAGCATCTACAAATATTGTTGCACTCTTTCTATTTAAGTGAATTCCATCCCTATAAAAACAGTCTCTCTTGTTAAAAAAAAAGTACAGACCAGACCATGCTTAGAAAAATTCTACCCCATGAACCCTGCATACAGTCTCTCTCTCTCTCTCTCTCTCTCTCTCTCTCTCTCTCTCTCTCTCTCTCTCTCTCTCTCCAGGGCCAAATTTATTGATAAGGCTCTCAACAGTACACCCTCCTCTGGGCAGGATTGCAAATACTTTCAAATTTAAGCCTAACTAGTGACTTTTCTCAACACTGTGAAGTAAGTCCTCAGATATCGTATTCTTAATATCATTAGTGCCGGCGTGCACAACAATCTCGCCTTTTGTGCCCTAAAAAGATGATATCTGGTTGTCTTCAACATCATTTACTTTTGCCCCTGGTAGACATACCGTGGTCCTATTCTACCTATCCTTTTTGTACAATATATTACCCATTTCCCTAACAACAGAGTCACCAAACAATAACAACCTCCTGTGGGACCTGCACGTTTTGCTTTAGGTTATACCACATCTTGAGTAATGCATACAGGTCTATAGGCTTCATTTTAGAAAGGATGTGAATCTCTTGCTCCCCTCACTAATCTTTTGTTGCAGAGGACATCAACAAGATTAGTGAGGGGAACAAAAGGGTACTCTTACTAGGAAAGGCTTCAGTTTTGATGGAGTCCACCATGTGGTGGACTCCATCACCTTGACACCACAAGATCATTAGCTCTTGAAGTGGCTTCCATCCATTGCCAAAAAACCTTAAAAGATTCACACATTGATCAACAGTAGGTATAATCTAACAGAACAATGATTACAAAAAATTTATTCTCCCCCCCACCCCCCATGCTGTGTTATAATTTGTAGACCATCACACTTGATAGCAAAGCAAGTCTCCTGTCTTCAGTAATAGTTTATGAAGTTGAATAAGGCTGATTATGTCCAGTGACAATGCATATATAAATTCTTTTTGCCACTTTTCTTGCACTATACTGGGTGATAGATGAGATTTAGAGCATGTAAGAATGTTGTAGGCTGAGTGAGTTACCTATTTCAAACAGATATACTATTACCATGTTTAAAATGAATTTACTAGAAATGTACTGCATATTGAGCCTTTCTGTCACCCCAAGATCAATTTGCATAGGCTCAGTTTCCATGCCTAACTGGAAAAAAATATGCATTAGCATTTAGCATTAGCATTAGTAGAGGCATTTGATGCAAGAAAGCAAGCTTATGCAGCATCAGCCAAATAAAAAAAAAAAAAAATAACCACTTCCACTTCACCCCTCTGTTCGTTCAAAATACCTGTCCAGCTGAGCCTTAAACTTATTTACGCTATCAACCTCCACCACAAGGGATGGAAGTCTGTTCCACCAACCAACCACCTGCTGACTAAAGGCAAATTTCCGCACGTCTATCCTACATCTGTCTTTCCTCAATTTGAATTTATGCCCTCTCAGGTGATTATTCTGAGCTAGAGGAAGAATCCCATCAGCATTGAGCATGCTTAAACCATTCAAGGCTTTATACACCTCTATCAGATCACCTCGCTGGTGCCTAGTCTCCAGACACTGTAATTTGCAAAACTTAAGCCTTTCTTCGTAAGAGCACCCCTTTGTTCCATTCACTAATCTTGATGCCCTTCTCTGTACTCGTTCCAGCAGCTCTACATCCTTCTTGAAATGAGGCCTCCAGACCTGTATACAGTACTCTAGGTGTGGCCTGACCATCGCCTTATACAATCGAATAATCACCTCCTTATCCCTGCTGGAAAAATTCCTGTATATCATTGACAATACTCCATGAGCTACTCTTGCAGCCCGTCTGCACTGCTCAGAGAACTTCATATCTGCCTGCACAACCACCCCCAAGTCCCTTTCATTCTCTACCACTGTCAGTGTTGTACCACAGAGTTCATACGTTGCTCTGGGGTTGCTGTTTCCCATGTGTAGTACTTTACATTTGTCAATGTTAAACTTCATTTGCCACCTCTCAGCCCATCTGCTCAACCTTTCCAGATCCTGTTGCAGCAGCATAGTGTCAGTAGTGTCCTTGACAACCCTGCCAACCTTTGTATCGTCTGCAAACTTGGACATTAATCCCGATATACCATCATCAATATCATTTATAAATACAGAAAACAATAATGGACCCAACACTGAGCCCTGAGGGACTCCACTAATAACATCAGTCCACGATGAGCAGTGTCCATTGATTACCACTCTCTGTCTTCTCCCCCTCAACCACCCCTTTATCCATAGCAGCAATTTGCCTCCAACGTCACACTGCTCCAATTTGTGTAGCAGTCTTCCATGTGCAACAGTATCAAAAGCCTTTCTAAGATCCAAGTATATAATATCAAAGTTATTCCCTGCATCCAGTTCTTTTGTGACTGCATCATAGTATCCAATCAAGTTGGTCAGGCAAGACTTCCCCTTAACAAAACCATGCTGTGTCTGAGCATAACTGAAGTCATGTCTAAATGATCCTGCAGTGCTTCTTTAACCAGTGCCTCCATTAATTTTCCTGGAACAGAAGTTAAGCTCACAGGTCTATAATTACTTGTGTCAGCCTTTGATCCTCCTTTGTGAATTGGGGTCACATTTGCACATTTCCAGTCTATGGGTACCTCCCCTGAGTCCAAGGAAGCTCTCATAATTATGGCTAAGGGTTTGCTTACTTCCTTTGCTGCCTCCTTTAATATAACTGGATAGATCCCATCCACCCCGGGTGCCTTTCTTGTGTTTATCTTCAACAGTTTCTCCTCAACTTTACTCCCAGTTATTTCAAGATTCTGTAGCTTACTGCTAGAGTTGAATACACCTCTGGCATTCCCCTCGCTGAATAACTCCTCATGTGTGAATGTCGATGCAAAATATTCATTTAGTTTGTTAGCTACCTGAGCAGGATCATCAACACTTGACCCATCAATATCAAGTGGACCAATCTGATTCATCCCTTTCCTTCTAGAGTTTACATAAGTAAAGAACTCTTTGCTGTTTTTCTTTGCATCCCTTGCCAAGGATTTCTCGTAATCTGCCTTCGCCTGCCTAACCTCCTTTGTAACTTGGTTGCATATCAACTTGTATCTATCATAGGCTTCTGTGTCATGTGTTAATTTGTAAGTATCCCATGCATTTTTCTTCTCTGCCATATGCCTCATTAGTTCATCTGACATCCATTTTGGCCTAAACCTTGAACAATATTTCTTAGTTGGTATGTAAAGCCTAGTAGCTTCCAAGATAAGTTCTTTGAATGCTTCCCATTTTGAATTTGCTGTTGGTAACATCATCAGTTGGTCCCACTGTATAGAATTTAAATACTGTCTCAGTCCATCGTAGTCGCCTTTACGGAAGCAATAACCCTTCCCTTTACCCCTAATGGTAGTTACCTCTTTGAGTAAATCCCACTTCAGCACACTGTGATCACTGCCACCTAGTGGTTCATTTATCTGCAGATTCTTAATGCATGAAGAATGACTGCTGATAATCAAATCAAGAGTATTACACCCTCTAGTTGCCTCCCGAACATGCTGATGTAGAAAACAATCATCCAATAAATCCACAAAAGCCCTGCTAGTGTGTGAGTATCCAGCCCCCAAATTCCAGTCTATATCTGGGAAATTAAAATCTCCCATTATAAGACACTCTGATTTACTGGCCCACTCTATTTCCCTGTACAGTTCCTTATTATACTCATCAGAGTCATTAGGCCTATAGCACACTCCTACTCTCAATTTTGATCTCCCAATGTTTATGTCACACCAAACTGACTCCACACTGCACTATCCCGCGATGTCGACTGGCTTCACTTCCTTGGTTTTTATGTGTTTCTTAACTAATAGCATAACACCTCCCCCCTTCCTATCCTGTCTATCCTTTCTGTAGACGTTGTACTCCCCAAATTGCAGTTCCGCATCCCTTATATCTGTGTGACACCACGTCTCTGATATCCCAACAATATCTGCCTTCGATGTTTTGAGCAATACCTCAAATTCATCAAATTTATTTACTAAACTCCTAGCATTGGTGTACACGCAAGTATACCTGCACCTGTTTCTATTCTTAGCTACCCTAACACAACCCATGTGTTTACTTGTACCGCAATGGCTCCCAGCAGTCTCTGAAATACCATGCATCTTGTTTTTCAGGCTTCTGCTCATTCTAATAGAAGCAGTGCAAGAATCTCTTTCACCTCTGCCAGTGGCTACTGTCAATCTATTGGTCTTTGTAAAATAATAGAGAATTATGTATATGTATATATATGTAAAATAATAGAGAATTATCTGGCATTCAACAGTTACTGAACTTTCTATGACCATTTAAAACCCAACATCTGATTTTCTAGTTCCAGTTGCTTAATAAATCAGCCATGATCTAAAACTTTGTGACTAATGTCTCTGCCACATAGTTACAAAGAATTACATAAATGTTATAACCTTATCATAATCTATTCTTATGATATCTGCCTGGCTATGGTTTCCATTCTATACATTTAACAAATGGAGAATAATTTGTATGCAATAAATATTTCAATGAAATGTTCCAATTAAAAAGAGACTTACTTCATTGCAAAGAAAGCAACCCATGGAAACCTCAGGTCATGTGTATCCACGAAAACATTTTGAACAAACACATTTGGGCTGCAACTATGCTGTTTAAAAAAAAAAAAAAAATATATATATATATATAATTATGAATAAAAATTAAAATTAAGTAAAGAAAGAAAATGGATTTGAATTTGAATAGAGATAAAATGGAATATCAATAATATGAATTATGGATCAGGGACACTGCAAGAGCAAAGGTACCCTACAACCATAATGTATATATAGAAAATTATTTTAATGTTATGTGCAAATCTTTAATTTAACTTATGCTAATAATGAAAATACCGTGTACCCTGGGAGCGATGTATGTTGAATAAAGGGGGGAAGAACGGAAAAGAGTAACGTTATAAACAAAGTGCGAATTTTGAAAAATGTAAAATTTGAAAAGAACGAAAATAGAAATAGCAGATTATTGAAAAGAACGACCAAAGTAGAAATAGCATTGCAGTATCTTTCATAATTTCTGTGTCTTCTTCAGAGGTCATCCACCTAAATTATGAAAAAGAACAGCAATACTCTTACTTCTGTTTCTGACATGTTCTGTATGTCAAAAAAACACGTGTACGCGGACACGTTGTAAAAAATAATTTAGAATATAAATTTTGAAAAAATAAAATACAAGTTAAGCAAAAATATTATTCCAAAGTATAACATACAGAACATGGATGACCTTACAGAAGTAAGTAACCCGCCAAAAAGAGAAGACAAAGGAAGCGAGTGTCCGATTGACAAGAATGACAAGAATGTCAATAACTTACCGCTACGTGACCGGTCGACAAAAAAGAAAGAGCCGGAGGCTAAACAGTGTATATATGTGAAGAAACGCTAGCGGCACCTAGCGTTAGACGAATTTTGGTGTATGTATATTTTGTAATTTACGTAAGCGGTGGAGCTACGCTAGGTTCAAGTTAAGTACATGATACTCAAACTTTCGGGATAGCAAAGAAATATAATTGCTTACAAAGTAGCAGTAGAGTAGCTAAACTTTGTTAAGGCGAAAAATTATGATTTGGTATAGTAAGAAAAATAGTACTCTGATATTGCTTTCGTTACACTAATCGCTCACAGAGCATAAAATGTAGAATTTAGTAAAGCAAAAAGATGATGAAATTAGGGATATAAAGTTGGGCTAGGGTAGTTCGGGGTTGCAAACCCGTTCCTATAGTTAGGACCCTGAACGACTGTCCGAGAGTAGGTGCACCATGTACTTAAGTCAGTTGTGTTAAAGTGTAAGATATATATAAGTTACAATTAACAAATAAATAGATAAATAAATCAAGATATAATCAAAATTAATTACAAGATAATTACAAGGTAATACACTATGTTAGACCAATCGGTGGGTACAAGTTTTCCAGACCGTAAGACACCAAAGAGGCCTAGTGTATTGTATTTACACTATTTACAAACTTGATGCGTATGGGAGTAATTATTAGTTATAAAGTAATAATGCTGTTTATATTGATATCTATTAAGTTTTTGTGCCTTAATATGTTAAGGGCTTTATTGATATGATGACGCAGGTATTTAATAGGAAAAAGATTTCTGGTCAGTTTACTGTACAATGATCTGATGTTATCAATAACTGTTGTTTTGTCGCTGCATATCGTTGCAATTCTGATGCATTGTGCTAAGATAACGTTAGCATGTACCTGTTTGGAAATATTGGAATTCCATTGTGTATAGTTTACTATGCTAAAGTTGAAAGCTTCACGTTTGTTGTACAAATTGATGGAGGCTATACCATTTTTTATATTGATGTCTAGATCCAAAAATTGGGCTGCTGTGTCAGAATTGTTAGTTCTTTCTAGTACAAGTTCGCTAGGGTATAGATGTGCATAATCCTGGATGAAATTCGGGCAGTTAATTACTATGAGGTCATCTATATATCTAAATAGTATTAGTTCCTGTGGAAATGAGGTTTCTGACCAGTATAGATATAGGTTGGCTATTATGCATGAGGCTGGGCTGCCCATAGGTGTTCCATTGGTTTGGTGATATACTGTATCGCCATCATATATGAAATTATTGGAAATACATAAATTAAGTATGTTGTTCCAGTAATAGGTGTTGCAGGAAATAAAATTCTTATGTTTATCATAGATATCTTTGAGTACCAATTTGAGATTGGTTTGATTGATACTGGTAAATAGGCTATGGAAATCAAAGGTTTGAATATTATTGACTGTATTACTTTGCAAAAATTTTAATACAGGTTGGTTGTTGCCTATGATTTTGCTGTTATGTATCTTATTCATCAGTGGTTGCAGTAGTCGTTCAAGTGTTTTTCCTGATTTGTGTACATAACTATTTTTGCATGAGGTTATGAATCTGAAGCCTATTGGTTTTTTATGAAATTTAGGAATGAAGTAGATGTAAGGTAAGCTGTAATTATTTAAGTTGAGCTTTAGTTTTTTGTTGAAGGCCATTAGTTTTTTTGTAATGATATTACATGTACTGGAAATAGGTTTGTAGGTATTGCTTGAGTTAAGTTCATTAGTTAAAGTATATGTATAAAAATATTTGCAAATGAATGCAAAATTATTGGCTGCTTTATCTACCGGTGTGATTACGAAGTTTTTGTGAAAATCTAGCAGTTTTTGTTTTAATGCAGTCAAGTTATAGTATGTGCCCTGATAATATAAATTTGAACTCTGTAATGCATATTTATGTTTGAATAGGGCGAATGTATGGCTAATCCGCCTATAGAAGCATACCATATGTGGATTAGCCATACATTCGCCCTATTCAAACATAAATATGCATTACAGAGTTCAAATTTATATTATCAGGGCACATACTATAACTTGACTGCATTAAAACAAAAACTGCTAGATTTTCACAAAAACTTCGTAATCACACCGGTAGATAAAGCAGCCAATAATTTTGCATTCATTTGCAAATATTTTTATACATATACTTTAACTAATGAACTTAACTCAAGCAATACCTACAAACCTATTTCCAGTACATGTAATATCATTACAAAAAAACTAATGGCCTTCAACAAAAAACTAAAGCTCAACTTAAATAATTACAGCTTACCTTACATCTACTTCATTCCTAAATTTCATAAAAAACCAATAGGCTTCAGATTCATAACCTCATGCAAAAATAGTTATGTACACAAATCAGGAAAAACACTTGAACGACTACTGCAACCACTGATGAATAAGATACATAACAGCAAAATCATAGGCAACAACCAACCTGTATTAAAATTTTTGCAAAGTAATACAGTCAATAATATTCAAACCTTTGATTTCCATAGCCTATTTACCAGTATCAATCAAACCAATCTCAAATTGGTACTCAAAGATATCTATGATAAACATAAGAATTTTATTTCCTGCAACACCTATTACTGGAACAACATACTTAATTTATGTATTTCCAATAATTTCATATATGATGGCGATACAGTATATCACCAAACCAATGGAACACCTATGGGCAGCCCAGCCTCATGCATAATAGCCAACCTATATCTATACTGGTCAGAAACCTCATTTCCACAGGAACTAATACTATTTAGATATATAGATGACCTCATAGTAATTAACTGCCCGAATTTCATCCAGGATTATGCACATCTATACCCTAGCGAACTTGTACTAGAAAGAACTAACAATTCTGACACAGCAGCCCAATTTTTGGATCTAGACATCAATATAAAAAATGGTATAGCCTCCATCAATTTGTACAACAAACGTGAAGCTTTCAACTTTAGCATAGTAAACTATACACAATGGAATTCCAATATTTCCAAACAGGTACATGCTAACGTTATCTTAGCACAATGCATCAGAATTGCAACGATATGCAGCGACAAAACAACAGTTATTGATAACATCAGATCATTGTACAGTAAACTGACCAGAAATCTTTTTCCTATTAAATACCTGCGTCATCATATCAATAAAGCCCTTAACATATTAAGGCACAAAAACTTAATAGATATCAATATAAACAGCATTATTACTTTATAACTAATAATTACTCCCATACGCATCAAGTTTGTAAATAGTGTAAATACAATACACTAGGCCTCTTTGGTGTCTTACGGTCTGGAAAACTTGTACCCACCGATTGGTCTAACATAGTGTATTACCTTGTAATTATCTTGTAATTAATTTTGATTATATCTTGATTTATTTATCTATTTATTTGTTAATTGTAACTTATATATATCTTACACTTTAACACAACTGACTTAAGTACATGGTGCACCTACTCTCGGACAGTCGTTCAGGGTCCTAACTATAGGAACGGGTTTGCAACCCCGAACTACCCTAGCCCAACTTTATATCCCTAATTTCATCATCTTTTTGCTTTACTAAATTCTACATTTTATGCTCTGTGAGCGATTAGTGTAACGAAAGCAATATCAGAGTACTATTTTTCTTACTATACCAAATCATAATTTTTCGCCTTAACAAAGTTTAGCTACTCTACTGCTACTTTGTAAGCAATTATATTTCTTTGCTATCCCGAAAGTTTGAGTATCATGTACTTAACTTGAACCTAGCGTAGCTCCACCGCTTACGTAAATTACAAAATATACATACACCAAAATTCGTCTAACGCTAGGTGCCGCTAGCGTTTCTTCACATATATACACTGTTTAGCCTCCGGCTCTTTCTTTTTTGTCGACCGGTCACGTAGCGGTAAGTTATTGACATTCTTGTCATTCTTGTCAATCGGACACTCGCTTCCTTTGTCTTCTCTTTTTGGCGGGTTACTTACTTCTGTAAGGTCATCCATGTTCTGTATGTTATACTTTGGAATAATATTTTTGCTTAACTTGTATTTTATTTTTTCAAAATTTATATTCTAAATTATTTTTTACAACGTGTCCGCGTACACGTGTTTTTTTGACATACAGAACATGTCAGAAACAGAAGTAAGAGTATTGCTGTTCTTTTTCATAATTTAGGTGGATGACCTCTGAAGAAGACACAGAAATTATGAAAGATACTGCAATGCTATTTCTACTTTGGTCGTTCTTTTCAATAATCTGCTATTTCTATTTTCGTTCTTTTCAAATTTTACATTTTTCAAAATTCGCACTTTGTTTATAACGTTACTCTTTTCCGTTCTTCCCCCCTTTATTCAACATACATCGCTCCCAGGGTACACGGTATTTTCATTATTAGCATAAGTTAAATTAAAGATTTGCACATAACATTAAAATAATTTTCTATATATATATATATATATATATACACACACACACACACACACATAAAGATATACTAAAAAAGGGTTTAGGGCTGAAAGCCTCAGACCACTGGAAATTCACTACACAAACAAGTTAGTGCAAAGTGCATTTTAATTCATAGGAAATCACTGAAGTAAGTGAAATAGCATCATTTTTGTTACATCTCATATTGTGATCGCATTCACAATGAGGTGCCCTGATATTGCGCTACGTGAAATAAGCAATGCTTCACCAGTAAAGAAGACTAATGTTATTTATTCTCGGTAGATACCACCAGCCAGGTGGCACCGTTTCAAAGCTTGTTGACTTCTCATCAGTGAGCAGGTAGATACTCAGGTATCACCAGGGTACCTAACATTTTAATTCGTACAAAGGGTGCCTACACTTTGCACTAACTTGGTCAGAATATAAGGATATAATAAACTTGTTACTGTAAATAATCCATTAACATAACTATGCAAACACATGTTTGTATAGATATGTTAACAGTTAAAAATATATTAATTTTTTAATATAGGTTTTGTTTTAATTTTTTTTTAATTTAAAAAAATTTTTTTTAAAAAAGTAAAGAATCTGAGGGCTAGATCTTCCTCCACTTTCCCATGCTTGATTGAATTTCTGCAATCAAGCACAATATTAATATATGTGAATCAGATCACAAAGTAGATGACAATAATTCTGCAAATGAAATCAATATTGTATGCTGATGTTATAATAAAGGTTTACACAGCTATGAATATTTTAACAATGGGCTCGCAGTTTTTCCAACTTTCTACCCAGTAAATTTGATTGGTCATGGAAGTGATGTCATCTGCGGCTTCCACCAGAAGCCGCTTCCCGCACTAACACTACTAGTAGTGTGATTAAAGCACGTGACGCATTTTTTCGTGTCCGGTATGATGTCTCGAGTCAGGGGCGGATTTAGGGGGTGGACAGATGCGGCTAAATACCCCTTTTACCATGCATATAAGTGAATGTGTAAAACATTCCTAGGTCTATTTAAAAAAAATAATAAAAAAAACAACAACTTAAAAACCTGATTGTCATGCCTCACCTTACGATGATAACTGGATATAACAGTGTCTGGAGTTCTAAATTTTTAGAATTTTTGAATAGCATGACGTCACAATCATGCTTCCTGAAATTAATACTGCAATAAGTATGATTGCAACAATACAAATATTTTGTCAACAATTTCTTTTTCGTCTTGCATTTTTGTTTTATTCCATTGTTAGGTGCCCCTAACAGCTGCATGTATTACTTCAACTACAAGATCAGTACATCAATCAGTGCTATTTTATATAGATGTTTAGATACATTGCACTCTCAAGTATACATCTCTTACTTTAGTTATCATAAATCCATTGTATCTTGTCTTCTAGAAATTATGAAAATCTGTGAATGATCAATAAAATATTTACAATAAAAAAGCTCTTTTATTTCGTAATTGATATATACAAATCAAAATACCTAAAAGAAACACGAAGGATGTTTTGCATAAACCATCTACCGTGTGTGCTTGGCACAAGCGCAACTTTTTTTTTAACAACTAGGGAAATATAATGGATACATTTTTTTTCATGATAAAATTTTAATATTGCTGATATAAAATAACATGAAATATTTCCCATATCACAAATGACATAAAAACTATCACAAAACATTCCACAATATAAAAATAAATATTACATAAAAAACAAACTTTCTAGAAAAAGTACACAAAATCACATTATTAATATTTTTTGTCGATCTTCTGCTTTGCTCAATAGCTGAGCGATGATTACAGAGGAATCATCCTCTGTAATCATCCGATTTGACATAATGATCCGGATCAAATTGAATTTTCCATTTAGATGTATGGTCATCATAATCTGCAACTTGTTTAATTGTCACAATATTATTCATTATGCTGAAAGCTCACTCAGCTTCAGCACTGCTAATCGCGATGGTTTCAAAGATATTTTCTGGCTTTCTTAATTGAAAAGGGAATTTCACTCTATTTTAAAGATAAAAACTGTCTTTGACAAAATCTCTAAAATCATTAATTTTTATTTCATATTTTATCAGAAAACTTAAATTTCTTATTCGGTTTTCACCATCTTGCCACCAAGATGAAAGTTCTTTCACATTCCACGATTTCAGGTAGCATATGCTTAAAATTTCTTTCAATGGTATTGTTATTTTCTTTATTTAATTTAAAATCATTCTGTTGCATTAATAATTTATCCTTTAAGGATAAAGCAATGCATTTAATAACTTGTCACGAAGTAATTTTACTGTTCTTACTTTTAATTTTGATTCCTTCAAATTCTTTCAACATGCTCACAATTTTAGCTTCATAATTTCCTTCAGAATTTTTCAAATTAGCAACAGCACTGATAGTTTGAATTATTGATTTATATGCTTTTACCATTGTGATTCTGTAAATCTTCTGAAAGATAAGAGAGCTCCTGCAGAATGTCAATCATAGTGCTAAATTTTTAAGAAATTCCAAATTTAAAAGTTGATTTAATAATCTGGAATATTTAACTCCTGATTCAAAATGTTTGCACAAAGCGGGATAATTCCTCCATCCCGCAATTCCCAGCTGCCCATCGTGGCCCGAAAACACGACCGATCTTTATAGTTTCCACATCAAGTTCTTTAGCAATAGCCCTTAATTCACCCTAGTGTTTTGGAGACTAGTAATACAGTTTTTTTTTTTTTTTTTTTTTTAATTAGTGCCTGTATGCCATTATATTTTAGAACATTTTCTACACAGTGAAAGGCTTGACAAAGTTTCAAAATCTGCCAATATTTCATCTTCGTAAAGTTTATATAATATCTTAATTGCCTCAATCCCACCCCCCACATTGCTACTGTCACTAGTTGTTTGAATACTGTGCAAAATGTCGGAATCACACAGATATTCATTATTGTGATCAAGCAAACACAGACAAGAGAAATTTACTGGAAGGCGTGGATCACCCACTTCTCCAAAAAATATATGCCCGTTTGTCAGAGTAAAGGGGAACCACAACACAGGTTGACCCGAGGCTATCATCCGTGTCGGGAATCTTCTTAATCCTCTGACTGGCTATGGAAAGCAGATTGACAAGTGCGACTTCTCGGTATGTGACTGCATAGGTTTTATGGACACCACTAACATTGTGAAATGATGATCCCTTTCACCCTTAATTTGCACTTTCTAATTACCTAAAGGCCAGAGATGAGAACGATGCATACAAAATTGCCTCTCCTAATCCGTTCATTACATGGAAATTTTCTTCGTTCAACGGAAACTATTTTACATGTTTAAAATAGACCAAGGGGAAATCAAATAAATTCGCTATAAAGATGTTCGTTAAACAGAGGTCCAACTGTAATTAAATAAAAAATGAAGCAATTTTAAAATACATAACCGATCAATTGTGCCATTAAAATGCTGGGAATGGGGCTCCACTGGCCCAATCGTAATTTCGGCTCTGGATACTCAATAATTGCATTCAAGATTTCATTTGTAAAATAATGATCGTCTCAACAATGAGCTTGCAAATTTTCAAAAAAAATAACAATGGGCTCTCGCGAGCCCACTATACTCACCACTGGGTTTACAATTTTATTTTTTATTACTGCGGGCAATAATGACAGCTGCATGCAGAATTGAAGTTCTGACACATTCAGAATTTTTTTTTGTCTTATCAGCGACCCATTAGTGACTGTTGTATTTGGCGTGCAAAGTGGTAGCTGAACACTAGCAAAGAAAACTTATAAAAATTAAAATTAAACTTCCACTTACATGACCGGCTGCACGGAATGCAAAATTCACTAACAATAGTGAAACAATGGTCAACAAAAAAACTTGTAATCCAAATAATTTATCCATGAGAAATTATAATCCAACTAACACACTTTGAACTAAAATAATGATATATAGGTTGACCATCACTAATCCTGCAGCATTGGGACCTGTGGGGTGCCGGATTAGTGAGTTTGGCGGATCACCAGTGGTTAGATTAGCACAGATTTTATGCAACAGCTAACCACCTCATCCTACCTTTAACACGTTGACTGCCAAGCTAGTTTAATAAAAATATTCCCCAGGGGCCAAAAAATATTTGGCAAATAATTTACTTAGTAATTCTAAAACAAATATTGTAATGTCAGTGTTGTTGTCGTTTTTTTGCTTAAATTATCAAAAAAAGTCTTTTTTTTTTTGTGTCGCATATATGTAGCTGGCATGGCCCAGTAGGTTACTTGCAAAGCCGTGTCGGCCACATACGTGTGACGCTATTACAGCATACATATGAAGATCGTTTTTGATTAGTTTATTGCATGTGCGGCAAGTGCTGAAATAAAACTAATTGTGATAAAATATAACTCTCAAACATCTCGATAAGTTTGTCAGTATTCTTAGAGATTTTGTGAAAACAAGTTCGTTAGCGAGCTGTATTATCCATCATATTGTGTTGTGTTTTTCTGCAAGTTTGTACAAGTGTGTTGTAAAAAAAAAAAAATCTAAAAAGGAATGGCTAAAAGAAAATTACTAAAATAAGAGGAACTGAGAGAAACTGCTGGAATTTACAATTAAGCAGAGTTAAACTTCTCACAGACACACCACTGTCAAGTTTTTTCAGAAGTTCAACTTTATCTGTTATGGATAATGTATGGTGTTTGTGCTTTACACCACAAGAGGCACTTCCTTTATGCATTGGAACCATGGCTAGGGCTAAATGTGAGCAGGTTATAATAATAAATGCAGAAAAACAAGTGGGAATGGCTTGCGAGGGTTTACGAGTTCGCGCCAACAGCTGATGCTGCAACCAACACCACCAAAACAGTAGTTGCAGGTCGGTGTGCCACCCCGGGAATTTTTGAAATTATGTCCGAATTAGCAGTAGAACCACATTACCAGTGGCCAGATTAGTGATGGTCAACCTATACGAAATCAAAACCAAAAATGAATTAACACAAATTACAAATTTTATGAAAATAAAAAATTAAATCTAAATTTTAAGAAGGAAATACTTAATAGCCTATAAAAAATAGGGAGGGTTTTTTTGTTTTTTTTTTTATAAGACTTCATATTATAATGATGATGTAATAAATTAGACACTACTACACCACCTTAAAAGAACTGTTAAGCACTGCAACAAGTAGTGCTGAAAAGTGAGTTGTACCCCCTTCCTTATTTATTCTGGTTTTAAGTTGTATTTTCATTTGCCCCCCCTCCATTTGCCCCCTTCTGGTATAGTTAGCAATAAGCATCTCTTCAGCACTACTTGTTGCAATTTACAACAATTCCTTTAATAGCATAATTCAATAAATCACCATTTGATTACATTGGTTTAGCTAAATTAAATTAAATTTTAGTTCATATCAAAAATTACACTCAAAACCATGAATAAATTAAGTTCAGCAACTTACGTTGAGATACCGGCCTATGTTTCCACAGCTTTTTGCATCCATAATGTAGCAATACTCTTCACTAAAGAAACTTCGTACCGAAACATATTTTCCAATTTCAGGTGGAATATCAAATTTAGAAACTGGATTTTTAGGATTAGGAAGGTTGCCAAACAGAGAGTGGCGTGATGGTTTTTGATCTGCAATGGATTAAAAATATATATATATACAGTGGAACTTCTCTATTACGAACTTCTATTTAACGAATTTCTCTATATTACGAATTTTTTTGCAAAACATTGCACCTTGAAATGAAATTGCATGTAAAATTAACCCCATATAGCAAAGTATTAGTCTCTCTATAATGAATTTTTAAAGAAATTAGTAAAAACATTTTTGAAGATTTTAAAGCATTTACTGCTAAACAGCCGCTCATATATACTGCCTCCTTCCTTCCAAAACTGCGCATTAGCATCTGGAATTAAATAATCATCCTTTTAATGAACACTTGTTGCCATTGACGCCGGTAGGAGGGTCTTTGTTTCATTTTTGTTAGAGTTATTAAACCAAATGGGTTTTCTTAAAAGTGGTCGTAAACTTTACAATAAATAGGGTATATTTGTAAATTGATGTTGGCTCAGGGGAAAATGAAATTTGCTGCGGTAAACCTTTAGCATGCTGCGGCAGCAATACATAGAATTCTACCATAGTCGGTTTTTAGTAACGCCTACTGAGTGACATTCGTTTCTCACTTCAACTGTACCACTTGACCTTCATGTCAATCATTATATGATATGTCCATTCTCATCTAACTGGACTCCCAGCAGATGGTTTTCATGAATTTTTTTTTTTTTTTTTTTTTAATTTCGTTCGTCATCAATCACATAGGCTATATGCTCTTGTATTTTTTATTATTTTTTTTTCTGAAAAGTAACATACAGCATACGTTAATCATAAATTTTCTTTCGTGTATATATGAATGAAAGCAACTCTCCAATGCATCACAGCCTAAAAATATGTGCAACTTGTGAAATGTTTGCAGACTTTCTGGAATAGGACATGATCTAGCCAAGGAGGCTGTCTTTGTGTGCTAGGTGCAGAGTGTCAATAAATTAGGTGCCAAGTCAGCATTCTGATGGGATTCTATGAAAGTTTGAAGAGTAGGGTAGTTGCCCTTGAAAGAATTAAAATGGGGGATCCGTCACATTCTCAGCTGCCCAAATTAATGCCAGAGCTCCTTCTTGTGAATCAGGCAATCTTCAGGGCAGAATGGACTGGTACCACAGGGGCTAGTTAGTTATTGTTGGTGACTCTACTGTCAGGGAGAAGGGAAATATACTGTGCGAAATGGATAAGTTGAAAAGGACCAGAATATGTCTGCCAGGGGCAAAAGTAAATGACGTAGAGCAGATATCATCTTTTAAGTGCACAAAGGGTGATATTGTTGTACACACTGGCACTAATGACATTAAGAACAGGAGATCTGCAGATTTACTCAGCAAGTAAGTCTGCACTGGTCTGTGCTTGCTAACAGGAGAAACTGCTTTTACAGGGAGGGTATACACTTAAATAGAAAGGGTGCAAGAATATTTGCTGATGCTATCAAGGCAACGTTGGGTGGATCGGAAAGCAGCTAGCTTAGGAGAATCACAGACTAATAGATTAACAGTAGCAGCAGGCAGAGGTGGAAATGATTCATGCACTGCTTCTATTGGAATGAGCAGTAGCCCAGAAAGCAAGTTGATGGGGATTTCAGGAACTGCTGGGTGTCATGAAACAAGTAAATACATGGGCTGTGTTAGAGTAACTAAGAGTAAGAACAGGTCCATGTACACCAATGCTAGTAAATATAGTAATTTAACTAAACGAAGTATAGAAAATAAATTTGATGAATGTGAAATGTGCTGATCAAGGCATCAAAGGCAGATATTGTTCGGATATCAGAGACGTGGTGTCACACAGATATAAAGAATGCAGAATTGGAATTTGTGGAGTACAATACGTAGAAAGGATGGACAGGATGGAGGGGTTATGCTGTTAGTTAAGGAACACAAAATCGAAGAAAGTGCATCCAGTTGATATAGATGGACAGTGCAATGTTGAGTCAGTTTGGTGTGACATAAGCACTGGGAGAGCAAAAATGAGAGCAGGAGTTTGTTTTAGGCTTAATGAATCTGATGAGTACAATGAACAATTATACAGAGAAATAGAGTGGGCCAGTAAATCAGTGTCTTTTTGCCGTAACTATTCATTACAATTTTCTTCTATTGCCTACATAACTACCTCTCTGGCTGAAGTGGTAAGTGACGCATGAAAGCAAGCTCATACAGCATCAGAAAAAAAAAAAAACTAATAATAATAATAAAATACTAGGGGACTCCGCCCCCTGCTCACTTTGACTGCCAACCCCCACGCATACTTTTCTACATAATATGTAGGGGTATGATGGAGAAAGTCAAATCTTTTCTACGTAAAAGACACCTGTCAAATCGCACTGATCGATATCTAATCAGAAAATTACCTATGTAATTATATACCAGTGCATTTGTAGTGCGCGACAATCTCAAAGTAGAATAAATATTACTATGCAATTATTCACCTGTGTTTACATAGGTCACTTAGGAAAAGGCCTGGTAAAAATTTAGATCTTGGGTACCAATCCACACTTTGACTAAAAGTCAGAAAGAAGGTAGTGACTGGCAGGCGCCACTCACACTCACTGTTTAGCCCTGCTCCTTTCCTCCTAGGTTGACATGCCCAGGGTGTTTATCCCCCACTTGGCACTGTTTTAAAATCAGGAACTCTTTTTCCGATTTTAAAACAGAGGGATGGGGGCCATAAATTCCGTACTTAAGAACTGAGACAAGTGGTACCCAAATAATAGATTTTAGCCAAAGGCATTTTGCTTCGTATTCCATAATGCATGAGGAATATTGTTGCATCTGAAAGAGCAGGACTAAAATATTCAACTGAAATATTTACAAACTATACAAATATCTAAAATACAGGAATACCTCGCGTAGTGCGGTTTCGAACAGTGCGGGTTTCGCTATAGCGTGGTTTACAAATCGAAAAAAAATTAACTGCGTTATGCACTAATACATTTGATATGTATGTATTATAATGCCGGCACGTAGGCCAATGCGTTGTGGATCCAAGGCCACGCTGACTGTTTTTGCAACTCCCATTATATACGGACTCTGCTAGCATTCATACATTAGTAAACACTCTAGATTCCGAGCGGTGAGGTGGTTCACTGTGCATAAGCTGTACAAATATTTTTCGCTGTGTATTTTTATTAAAGATTATTTTTTAAAAACACCTTTATACGCAAATATGAGTGGAAAGAAGAAGTGTAATGGCGCTGAGTGTTCTTCTAGATCCAAACATCGAACGAGATATGAAAGTAAGGCAGGCATTGCAAAATGACATTCGATGTTATAAAGAGATGTATGCAGATAAAAAGAAGAAAAGAACTGTGGAAACTAAGCTGCTCAGTTATTTTTCAAAATAAAAATACAGCACATACTTCACTTATATTCTTTTGGTATACTACAATAAAAATCATTTGTACTGTACTTACTAGTATTTTTCATTTTTATCATTTTAATTTCTTTTTTTGCAAGAACTTTGTGTGCATCAATTTATAGTAAACCAACACCTATATATTTTTGCGACTCGATCCATATAATTAAATTGTCGGAACGCATTACATTAAAATACATACTAATAATACCTCGATCAGCGCGGTTTCGCATAGCGAGGTATTCCTGTAGTTACCAAAGGCTAAACTATTTACAAATATACCATATTTAATAAACAAAAAACGTTACAATGGAACGTCAAATGTTAGACAGTAAAGCACGTGCATGAGGTTGGTGAACATTATGGAGGCAGTTGTCAATAATTAATTGCATTTGTAGTGACGTAACTCTTCTCCCATTGGCTCGAATAAATATCACTAGGAGGAAAACTTTAATGTATAGAGAGAAATAAAAAATTAATTAAAAAAGCTTCCCCATTCACCTGCTCATTACCTCTAATAATTTTTCTTCTTCTTCCTTCAATTTATTCAAATTACTCACTTCTGCAGCACCAGATGAAAGTTCAATCCCACGATTAACTACTTGCTTGCTGATGGCAAATTTTCACACATCCATTCTGAAACTATTCTTTCCTAATTTAAATTTATGCCCCCTTTGTCCAGGCAAGAAGAAGGATGTATATCAGCATTTCGCTTATAAAATTCATTCAAAGCCTTAAACACCAAAATCAGATCTCCTCGCAGGTGAATAGTTTCCAGAAGCTACAATTCGCAAAACTGAAGCCTTTCTTGGCAAGAGAAAGCTTTTGCTCCTCTCATCAATCTCACTGTACTTCTCGCCATTCATTCCAACAGATTTCAACACATCCTTCCTAAAATGAGGCTTCCAAACCTGTATGCAGTAGTCAAGATGCAGCCTAACCATTATGTTATATAATGAGATAATCACCTTCTTATTCCTGCTAGCAAAATTCCTGATATAATTGGCAAAACTCCATGAACTGTCCTAGTAGCCCATCTGCACTGCTCAGAGAATTTCATATCTCACTGCACAATTACCTCCAGGTCTTTTACATTCTCCACTATTGCGAGTGTGGTAGCACAGTTAGTATGTTATTCTGGGAATAATGCTACTCATGTGTAATACCTTGCATTTGCCAATGTGAAACTTCAATTACGACTTCTCAGACCAGCTACCTAATTTTTATAGATCTTGTTGCAGTAGCATAGCCCTGATAATTGTCACTAACAACTCAGCCAATCTTTTTATCATCTGAAACCTTATTCAAAGCCTGATACACCTTCATAAATATCATTAATAAATACAAGAAAAAACAATAGTCCAACACTAAACTCCACTAATAACAGTACGCCAAGAAGAGCAGCCCACTGATAACCACACTCTATCTTCTCCCACTCAACCATCCCTTTATCCATAACAATAACTTGCCCAAAATGGCACATTGTCCCAATTCATGTAGTAGCATTAGCATTAGTAGAGGCATTTGATGAAAGAAAGCAAGCTTATGCAGCATCAGCCAAAAAAAAAAAAAAAAAATAAATAAATAATAAAAAATAACCACTTCCACTTCACCCCTCTGTTCATTAGAAATACCTGTCCAGCTGAGCCTTAAACTTATTCAGGCTATCAACCTCCACGACAAGGGATGGAAGTCTGTTCCACCAACCAACCACCCACTGGCTAAAGGCAAATTTCCTCACGTCAATCCTACATCTGTCTTTCCTCAATTTGAATTTATGCCCTCTCAGGTGATTATTCTGAGCAAGAGGAAGAATCCCATCAGCACTGAGCATGCCCAAACCATTCAAGGCTTTATACACCTCTATCAGATCACCTCGCTGGTGCCTAGTCTCCAGACACTGTAATTTGCAAAACTTAAGCCTTTCTTCGTAAGAGCACCCCTTTGTTCCATTCACCAATCTTGCCCTTCTCTATACTCGTTCCAGCATCTCTACATCCTTCTTGAAATGAGGCCTCCAGACCTGTATACAGTACTCTAGGTGTGGCCTGACCATTGCCTTATACAAGGGAATAATCACCTCCTTATCCCTGCTACAAAAATTCCTATATATCATTGACAATACACCATGAGCTACTCTTGCAGCCCATCTACACTGCTCAGAAAACTTCATATCTGCCTGCACAACCACCCCTAGGTCCCTTTCATTCTCTACCACTGTCAGTGTAGTACCAAAGAGTTGATACGTTGCTATGGGGTTGCTGTTTCCCATATGTAGTACTTTACATTTGTCAATGTTAAACTTCATTTGCCACCTCTCAGCCCATCTGCTCAACCTTTCCAGATCCTGTTGCAGTAGCATAGTGTCAGTAGTGTCCTTGACAACCCTGCCAACCTTCATATCGTCTGCAAACTTAAACTTGATTTACCATCATCAATATCATTTATAAATACAGAAAACAATAATGGACCCAATACTGAACCCTGAGGGACTCCACTAATAGCATTAGTCCACGATGAGCAGTGTCCATTGATTACCACTCTGTCTTCTCCCCCCTCAACCACCCCTTTATCCATAGCAGCAATTTGCCTCCAATACCACACTGCTCCAATTTGTGCAGCAGTCTTCCATGTGCAACAGTATCAAAAGCCTCTCTAAGATCCAAGTATATAATATCAAAGTTATTCCCTGCATCCAGTTCTTTTGTGACTGCATCATAGTATCCAATCAAATTGGTCAGGCAAGACTTCCCCTTAACAAAACCATGCTGTGTCCGAACTATAACTGAAGTCTTGTCTAGATGATCCTGCAGTGCTTCTTTAACCAGTGCCTCCATTAATTTTCCTGGAACAGAAGTTACACTCACAGGTCTATAATTACTTGTGTCAGCCTTTGATCCTCCTTTGTGAATTGGGGTCAGATTTGCACATCTCCAGTCTGTGGGTACCCCCCCCCCAAAGAGTCCAAAGAAGCTCTCATAATTATGGCTAAGGGTTTGCTTACTTCCTTTGCTGCCTCCTTTAATATAACTGGATAGATCCCATCCACCCCAGGTGCCTTTCTTGTATTTATCTTCAACAATTTCTCCTCCACTTTACTCTCAGTTATTACAAGATTCTCTAGATTACTGCCAGAGTTGAATACACCTCTGGCATTCCCCTCACTGAATAACTCCTCATGTGTGAATGTCGATGCAAAATATTCATTTTGTTTGTTAGCTACCTGAGCAGGATCATCAACAGTTGACCCATCGATATCAAGTGGACCAATCTGATTCATCCCCTTCCTTCTAGAGTTTACATAAATAAAGAACTCTTTGCTGTTTTTCTTTGCATGCCTTGCCAGAGATTTCTCGTAATCTGCCTTCGCCTGCCTAACCTCTTTTGTAACTTGGTTGCATATCAACTTGTATCTATCATAGGCTTCTGTGTCACGTGTTAATTTGTATGTATCCCATGCATTTTTCTTCTCTGCCATATGTCTCTTTAGTTCATCTGACATCCACTTAGGACTAAACCTTGAACAATATTTCTTAGTTGGTATGTAAAGCCTAGTAGCTTCCAAGATAAGTTCTTTGAATGCTTCCCATTTTGAATTTGCTGTTGGTAACATCATCAGTTGGTCACACTGTATAGAATTTAAATACTGTCTCAGTCCATCGTAGTCGCCTTTACGAAAGCAATAACCCTTCCCTTTACCCCTAATGGTAGTTACCTCTTTGAGTAAATCCCACTTCAGCACACTGTGATCACTGCCACCTAGTGGTTCATTTACCTGCAGATTCTTAATGCATGAAGAATCACTACTGATAATCAAATCAAGAGTATTACTCCCTCTAGTTGCCTCCCGAACATGCTGATGTAGAAAACAATCATCCAATAAATTCACAAAAGCCTTACTAGTGTGTGAGTGACCAGCCCCCAAATTCCAGTCAATATCTGGGAAATTAAAATCCCCCATTATAAGACTCTCTGATTTACTGGCCCACTCTATTTCCCTGTACAATTTCTTATTATACTCATCAGAGTATAATAAGAAATAGCACACTCCTACTCTCAATTTTGATCTCCCAATGCTTATGTCACACCAAACTGACTTGACACTGCTCTGTCCAGCAATGTCGACTGGTTTCACTTCTTTGGATTTTATGTTAGTTAGTTAGTTATTTGGTTTTTAGGAGCATTAGCAACTAAGGCCATATTGCTCCGGGATACGCTGTGGTCATTCCCTGATCTTTCCGCATCTTCCGTATTTGGTGGTGACGGGCTCGAACCCCGGTCTAATCAAGAAGCATGTGCAACGCACTGCTGCTCCTTCCCACCTGGCTACGGAGGCGCGGATTTTATGTATTTCTTAACTAATAGCATAACCCCTCCTCCCTTCCTATCCTGTCTATCCCTTCTGTAGACAATGTACTCACCAAATTCCAGTTCTGCATTCCTTATATCTGTGTGACACCACATCTCTGAAATCCCCACAATATCTGCCTTTGATGTTTTGAGCAATACCTCAAATTCATCAAATTTATTTACTAAACTCCTAACATTGGTGTACACACATGTATACATGCACCTGTTCTTTTTCTTAGCTACCCTAACACAACCCATGTGTTTACTTGTACCCCAATGCTTCCCAGCAGTCTCTGAAATATCCTGCATCTTATTTTCCAGGCTGCGGCTCATTCCAATAAAAGCAGTGCAGGAATCACTTTCACCTCTGCCAGTGGCTACTGTTAATCTATTAGAGTCCTTGTATCCCCCCCCCCAAACTAGCAGTTTTCCGACCCACCTAACACTGCCTCGATAGCATCAGCAAACATTCTTGCACCCTTTCTATTTAAGTGTATCCCATCCCTGTAGAAGCAGTCTCTCCTGTTAACAAGTACAGACCAGGCTGAAAAAAATTCTACCCCTTGAGCCCTGCACAATCTTTCAAGGGCCGAATTGATCGACAGGGCTCTTATCATATACTCCCTCCTATCGTGTCTGGGCAGAATTGCGGACACTTTCAAATTCAACCCTAAATGGAACAGCATCGAAACTTTTATATGGAACAGCATCGAAAGCTTTTCTGAATCTAGTTCATATTACACAAAATTCTTCTTTGCATCCAGTTCCTTTGTTACTGCATCATATTCAAATCAGATTGGTCAGACAAGATCACACCTGAACAAATCCACGTTGTGACTGCATTCCTATCTCTAATTTTCCTATCTCCATAGTTCTGTTTTACTCTTTAACCAGTGACTCTATAATTTTCCCTGGAACAGAAGTTAAAGTTACAGGTCTGTAATTACTCATGTTACTCCTTGATACCCTCTTTATGAATTGAGAATACATTTGGAATCCATTGAGACCTCCCTTGATTAGAAGAGTAATGAAATTTCTGGAGCTAATTTATACATCAGAAATAAATAAAAATAAAAAAATTGGAAAAAATAAAAATAATTTATAAACAGTAAACAATACATTAAACTCACCATCTGATTCTGCCTCGCTTGCAAGAGATACTAAAATAAACAAAACATTTTACTGTTTGTTTAAAAAATAAGATTTTAAAATACTATACAGTATTATCTTATCATGATATATTTTCAAATGTCATGATAAGATAGTACTATGTTTCAGAAATAGCACATAATTTCAATATCATGAAGCAATAGATAATACTTTAAATTTTATGAGTTACAGAAAGAGTATTTTAGCAACTACAAGGTGACTTGATATGTCGTTCCGGAAGTTATCAGCTATATATAAATCAGCTCCAGTGGAATGATATATAAAGGCTTTAGGGATATTACACCCGTTACTATCTTTGATGAGTTACATTCAATAAAAAAATATCCCTACTGATATTTTTTTAATTCACACATTTTCATTTGTCTAGTTTATGGATTACTGTTCTAATTTTGTTTTACGGTGCTCAATCAATTCTTTATACTGCATTAATACTTTTATGTATTTCTGAAATGTCAGTTACTTTCTCTTTGATATGCAAATGATACTGCCAATAAATACTATTACAAGATTTTTTTTTTTTTTTCATGATTACCACTAAAAAACAATTTGCATATTATTATTTATTATTATTAAGAACTGATTTGTAACTTTGGTATCAACTTTCATTCATAACTGTCTTGAACTAATACAAATCTGTTTATCAAACACTGGTTTCAGGCTGACCTCACGGACGATGCTGAAGAAAAGACAGGATCACAAGGACCCAGTTTTCCCTCAGCCTGGTTGTCAACGTTTTGACCACAGTAGAAGTGACTCTACATCTAAAATCCATAACAACAAGATTTAAACACGACTCTCAAATACATTATCCTGGAAAAAAATAAGAAAATTCCAAATTTATAACCACCGTGTAAAATATATCAGAGACATGGTGTCACACTCAAATACAGGTTGAGCAGAATTTGAATATGGGGGAGTACAATGTATACAGAAAAGCCAGATTGGGGGTATGCTCTTAGTTAAGAAGCACATAAAACATAAGTCAGTGTATCCTGTTAACATGGGTGGCCAATGTTGAGTCAGTACGATGTGACATAAACACTGGGAAAACAAGAGTGAGCCAGTAAATCAGAATGTCTTATAATGGGGAATTTTAACTTTCCAGATATTAACTGGAACTTGTGGATTGGGCACTCACAAATGAAACGCTTTTGTGGATTTACTGGATGATTGTTTTCTACATGCATTTCAGCATGTTAGAGAGGCAACAGGGGAAAGTGATACTCTTAATCTGATTACTAGCAGTAATTCTCATGCATTAAGAATTTACAAAAAAAGGAACCACTAGGTGGCAGTGATCACTGTGCATTGATGTGGGATTCACTTAAAGATGTAACTATCATCAAGGATAACGGGAAGCGTTTTTGCTTTATTTAAAGTAACTACAGTAGTCTCAAACAGACTTTAAATTCTATACTGTGGGCCCAACTAATGTTATTACCAACAACAAATCCTAAATGCGAAACGTTGAGGGTAATAATCATAGAAGATACTAGGCTTTTCATACCAATTAAGAAACACAATTCAAGGCTTAGACCTAAATGGATGTCAGATTAACTATTCAGGCATGTGGCTGAGAAGAAAGCCTATAGTAGATGCAATGAAGTCAGGCAAGCTAAGGCAGATTACGAGAAGACTCTGGGAAAGAAAGCCAAGAAAAATAGCAAAGTTTTCTTAATTTATATTAATAATATAAGGAAGGGGCTGAATCACATTGGTCCATTTGATGTCAACAGTTGAACTGTGGATAATCCTGCTCAGGTTGCTGACAGGCTGAATAGGCATTTTGCATCTACATTCATACATGAAGAATTCTTTACGGTGGGTGATGCCAGAAGGTTATCAAACTGTAACAGTTGTTGTTGTGTTTGGGGGGGGGGGTTGCGCAAGGGCCTACTGGGCGATATTGTGCCTGTTCATAATTTACTTATGACTACTACATGTTATTATGATCCGAGACAATTATACAAATTTATGCTCAAACTCTAACAGGGAACTAAATTATTTTGTGATAACTGAGAAGAAAAGGGAAGAGAAATTGTTAAAGTTAATCATAAGAAAGGCACCTGGTGGTGGATCCTTTAATTTGAATCATCTGGATCACCTGACAGGTGATCTGATCTGCAAGCTGAGTATCTGCAGATGCTCAGCTTGCAGAATCTTTCTTGATAAGTGCACCCCTTTGTTCCCCCTCACAAATCTAGTTGCCCTTCTCTGTATCTGCTCCAGAGATCCTTCCTAAAATGAGGCCTCCGGACCAGTATACAATGGAATAATTACCTCCTTATCTCTGCTAGCAAAATTCCTGTATATCACTGAAAATGACCCGTGTTCTGTCCTGGCAGCCTGTGTGCAATGCTTAGAGAACTTCATATCTGACTGCACAGTTACCCCTAGGTCTATTTTATTTTCCACTACCTGAGTGTAGTGCCACATTTGTTACATTAATCTGGGATTACTGCCACCCATATGCAGCACTTTGCATTTGTCAATGTTAAACCTCAATTGCTGTTTCTCAGCCCAATTGCCTACTTTTTATAGATTTTGTTACAATTGCTACCATCATCACTGTCATTAACTACCCTGCCACCCTTTGTATTATCTGTAAACTAAGACATTGAGGCTAATATACCTTCAACAATACCATTAATAAATACAGAAAACAACATTGGGTGCAGCACTGAACCCTGTGGGGGGCTAATAACATTAGTCCCCCGGGGTTATAACATAACAAGCTGTCTTCTCCAATTTAACCATTCCTTTATCTATAGCGGTAACTTTCCCATAATGCCACACTGCTCCAATTTGTACAGCAGTCTATTATGTGCAACAGTCAAAAGCTTTCCTGATATCCAATACAGGGTATCAAAATTATTTTTTGCATCCAGTTCTTTTGTGACTGCATCATAGTATCCATTCAAATCAGTCAGACAAGATCTCCCCTTAACAAGCTCATGTTGTGACTGAAGTATAATTGCAATACTTTTTTTAACCAGTGAATCCAATATTTTCCCTGGAAGAGAAATTAAACAGGTCTGTAATTACTTGTGTCACTCTGATTCCCCTTAATGAACTGGAGACACATTTGCACATCTCCAGTCCATGGGGACCTCCTCTGAATCCCAACAGGTTCTCATAAATAAGGCTAAGGGTTTGCTTACCTTCTCTGCTGTCTCCCTTAATATAACTGGATAGATCCCATCCACCCTTGGTGCCTTTCTTACATTTCTCTTCAAAAATCTGGCAGATGACGTCACTTCCGTGACGTCATCCACCAGACGCGCTTCCACGTTCACACTACTAGTTTGCGCAGAGCACTCGCTAGTAGTGGGATTAGAATGCGTGATGTATTTTTCGTGACCAGTACGATATCTCGAGTCAGTCTGGTCATCGGAAAGTTTACTTGTTATCTTAGTTGCCTCATCCCCTGCCTGACGTTGCTACTGTCAGTAGTTCTTTGAATACTGTGCAAAACATCGGAATCACTCAGATATTTAGCTACTGCGACCATTTAAACATAGATGGAGAAATTTACTGAAACACGTGGATCACTCACTTCTCCGAAAAGATACGACTTCTTGTCGGAGTAAAGGGGGACCACAACACAGATTGACCAGAGGCTATTATTGTGTCGGGAATTTTATTCCTCTGACTGGCTATTGAAAGCATTAACTAGCGCGACTTCTCGGAATGTGGCTGCATAGGTTTTATGGACACCATTAACGTTGTGGGACGGTAATCCCTTTCACCCTTAATTCGTGATTTCTAATTACCTAAAGGCCAGAGGTGAGGACAATGCACACAAAGTTGTCTATCGTAAGCCATTTGTTCTATGGAAATTATTTAAAAAGTTTCTGTAGAAACCAAGGGGAATTTTAAAAAAAATTCCCTATGAAGAAGTTTGTTAAACAGAGGTCCGACTGGAATTAACTCAAAAATTAAGCAGTTTTAAAATACATAACTGGTTGATTGTGCCATTAAAATGCTGGGGATGGGGTCCCGCTCGCCCCACCATAGTTCCGGCTGTAGATACTCAATAATTAAATTCAGGATTTCATTTGCAAAATAAATAATTGCTTCAACAATGGGCTCGTAAATTTTCATAAAAAATAATAATGGGCTCTCGCGAGCCCACTACAGCTCACCACTGGCTCCCTGTTTGATAAATTTCTGGTATCCATTGCCTAAAGAATTCCTCTTGTGTAAATGTAGATGCAAAATACTTATTCAGCTTGTAAGCAACCTGAGCAGGATTATCAACAGTTGAATCATCAATATAAAGAGGTCCAACATGATTCATCCCCTTACTTCTAGTATATTTCTCCTATAATTTGATAATTCCCTTCTATCAATACTACACATAATACAAAAAAAAAAAAACTTCAAAGGATCATTTATTATCTATAAAATATTTAAATTGCTGTCCAGGGTCAATATGGCCACACTTTTATATCAAAATAGATCTCAGGGTCCAGTATTCTCCTCACTGCATCATTGCGGAATGGAAAAAGATTGAAATCATGCAATGTCACTGCGTTAGATATTACTCAATCCACTTAGTGCCATTGCGAGTTCTTCCTACTTAAAAATTTGACAATCGAAAAAATATATATATAATTGACCATTCTTTTGCCACTACACTTCCATTCTTCGATAGGAGGGAGTATATGATGAGAGCCTTGTCAATCAATTCAGCCCTGGAGAGATTTTGCAAGGCTTCACGATGTAGAATTTTTTCAGCATGGTCTGTGCTTGCTAACCGGAGAGACTGCTTCTACAGAGATGGGATACGCTTAAATAGAAAGGGTGCAAGAATATTTGCTGATGTTATCGAGGCAGTGTAAGGTGAGTCAGAAAACTGCTAACTTCAGGTAATTCACAGATTAAAAGACTAACAGTAGCTGCAGGCAGAGGCAAAAGTGATTCTTGCACTACTTCTATTGTAATGAGCAGCAGCCATTACAAATTCATCAAATTTATTTGATGAATTTGAAGTGCTGATCAAGACATCAACGGCAGACATTGTTGAGATATCAGAGACATGGTGTCACAAAGATATTAGCAATGCAGAATTGGAATTTGGGAAGTACAATGTGTACAGAAAGGATAGACAGGGTAGAAAAGGAGGTATGCTGTCAGTTATGAAACACAAAATCTAAGGAAATGCATCCAGTTGACTTGGGTGGACAGTGCAATGTTGAGTCTGTTTGGTGTGACAAACACTGGCGAAGTAAAAATGAGAGTAGGAGTGTGTTATAGGCCTAATGACTCTGATGAGTACAACGAACAGTTGTGCAGAGAAATAGAGTGGGCCAGTAAATCAGAATGTCTTGTAATGGGGGATTTTAACTTTCCAGATATTGACTGGAAACTGTGGGTCAGTCACTTGCCTGCTAGCAAGACTTTTGTGAATGTATTGGAGGATTATTTTCCAGAGCAACATGTTCAAGAGTCAACCAGAGGGAGTAATACTCTTGATCTGATTATCAGCAGGGATTATTCAAGCATTAAGAATTTGCAGAAAAAGGAAGTAAATTAAATAATTGTGGAAGAAAGGAAATAACTGTGATTACTAACACCAGTAGGTGTCAGTAATCACAGTTTACTGATGTGAGATTTATTTAAAGATGTGACTACAATATAGGGTAATGGGAAGGATTTTTTGTTTCGTAAAGGTGACTACAGTGGTCTCAGACAGTTTAAATTTTTTACAGTGGGATCAAGTGATGTTACTAACGGTGAATTATAAATGAGAAGCCTTCAGGGACTTAAACTTGGAGTCTACTAGGCTTTTCATACCAACTAAGAAATACTGTTCAAGGTCCAGGCCTAAACGGATGTCAGATAAATTGATGAGGCTCATATAAATTATCAGGCGACACAGAAGCCTATGGCAGATATAAGCTAGTCTGTAATCAAGTCACAAAGGTAGTTAGGCAGGTGAAGGCAGATTATGAAAAATCTTTGGCAAAGGATGCAAAGAAAAAGGGCAGACAGTTCTTTATTTATACAAAAGTTCTTTATTAATACAAAAAAAAAAAAAAAAAACTTCAAAGGATCATTTATTATCTATAAAATATTTAAATTGCTGTCCAGGGTCATTTAAATTGCTGTCTAGAAGGAAGGGGATGAATCAAATTGGTCCACTTAACATAGATGGTTCAATTATTGATGATCCTGCTCAAGTAGCTGATAAACTGAATACGTATTTTGCATCTACACATGAGGAGTTATTCAAGGAGGGGAATCCTAGAAGTTATTAATGATTGCCTAATGAATCTTAAATGATTTTTTAATAACTGAGAGCAAAGTGGAGGAGAAATTGTTGAAGTTAAACATAAAAAAGGCATCTGGGGTAGGTGGAATCTATCCAGTTATATTGAAGGAGGCAGCAAGGGAAGAGCAAACCTTAGCTATAATTATGAGAGCATCCTTAGATTCAGGGGAGGTCCTCATGGAGTAGGTGTGCGAATGTATCTCCAATTCCCAAGGGGGTCCACCAAAGGGCGACGTGAATAATTATAGACCTGTTACTTTAACTTCTGTTTCAGGGAAAATAATGGAGTCACTGATTAAAGAGATGATACAGGATCACCTGTACAAGACTGCAGTAATGGGTTTGTTAAGGGGAAGTTTTGTCTGACCAATTTGATTGGATACAGCAATGTGGCCACAAAGGAACTGGATGCAAAAAATAATTTTGTTATTATATACTTGGATTTCAGGAAAGGTTTTGATACTGTTGCACATGGAAGACTTCTGTACAAGTTGGAGCGGTATGGCATTAAGGGCAAGTTACTGCAATGGATAAAGGGAGGTTGAATGGGAGATAGCAGAGAGTAGTAATAAATGGGCACTGATCTATGTGGACTAATGTTATTAGTGGAGACCCCAGGGTTCGGTGCTGAGCCCATTGTTGTTTTGTGTGTTTATCAATGATATCAATGAAGGTATGTCAGGCTTAATGTTCAAGTTTGCAGATGATACAAAAGTTGGCAGGGTTGTTAATAACAGTAAAGACAGTATGCTACTGTAATAGGATCTAGAAAAGTTAGGCAAATGGGCTGAGAAGTGGCAACTGAAGTTTAACATTGACAAATGCAAAGTACTGCATGTGGGTAGCATTAACCCAAAGAGAAATGAACCAACTGTGTGGCACTACACTCAGGTAGGTGGAGAATGAAAAGGCCCCTGGCAGTAATTATGCAGGCAGATATTAAGTTCTCTGAGCAGTGCAGATGAGCTGCCAGAGCAGGTCATGGAATTTTTTCAATGATATACAGCAATATCCCACATAGCACTGATAATTGGTACCGAAACTGTTCCGTGTTATGTGAAACCATGCTGGTTGAGATATAATTATAATGGGTTTTAATTGAATGTGTACCAGAGAAACAGTCTATAAATTATAATAAATGTATAAACAATTTGCAGTTAATAGTCAATTGAAAGGATTTGAAATAAAAAATATATGCAAAAATTTTATTAATGAAAGGTAACATCATTAGGGATGAGAAAACAGCTTTATTGTTTATTTAAGTATTTCAATAATAAAGTCTGGTGAAGTCGTCTCTTCTTTTTTCTCGGTGTACAAGTCTTTGTAGCATCAATACCCATCTTGTAAAATTTGCCATATCTTGATGCTATGTTCAACATCCAGATCTCCATTCATAATCACCTTGCAGGCCATGTCAATCCCTCACCCCACAAAAAACTTTCTCTAATTCTTCTGTTGAAAATTCTTTTGGTGCCATGTCAGTGTTATACACTTCAGAATTGTTTTCCTCTTCTGCATATGCAGTTTGCTCATCAATTTCAAGGAGATTTGCATCATCAAAGCCGCCGTAGCCTTGTGGTCAGGCGCGCGGGTGCATAAGTACACGTGCCTTGAGTGACCGGAGTTAAAACCCATCACTGTTGAATACGGTGCTCTTTCTTGTATTCTGTCTATCTTGTGATCTCCTCCGACCATTTGGTCGTCCTGGAGTATAAACTGAAAATTTATTTATTTATCTATGTCATTTTCATGTGAGTCAATGCAGTCATGTACATTGGCAGTGTCAAAAAGTTTCAAATCCCAAGTCTTTGAATTCATGATTCAAAACTAGTGAAATAATTTGCCAAATAGGGCAAAACATGCTGCCAACCAGAACGCATGTTGTTGGCAGTGATTTCTAGCCAAGATGCAAATATATTTTCAATCATATTTAAAGGGGTAAAATATAAATTATACAATGAAAAGCTATCATGTCTTTTCAGAATACAATAAGAATACTGAACACTGTTGCACACTGCCAGTGATTACCTGAGAAGAGCTATTGGCACATGCATGTGAGACAATAGAGTTCGCACTGCAGCATATATGTACGTGTTCCTAGGCTACAACAATGCAGCAAATATGTAGAGTATGTGTCTAGGCTATTGAATGAGTTTTAATATGTACAGTAAATTTTTTGACTTAAACTTAATTGAAAACCGTGTTATAGTGAAACCCGTGCTGTTTGAAGCTGTGCTAGGCGAGGTATTGCTGTATAGGAATTTTGCTAGCAGAGAAAAGGAGGTGATTATCCCTTTGTATAAGGCAATGGTCAGGCCACACCTTGAGTACTGCGTACCGGTCTGGAGGCCTCATTTTAGGAAGGATGTAGAGTTGCCCAAAACGAGTACAGAGAAGGGCAACAAGATTGGTGAGAGGGACAAAGGAGTGCTCTTTCAAAGAAAGGGCTTAAAATCTGCAAGTTGTAGCATCTGGAGAATAGGCACCTGTGAGGTGATCTGATAAAGGTGTATAAGGCCTTCAATGGTTTGAGCAGGCTCAATGCTGACGGGATACTTCCACTTGCTCAGATTAAGAACCTGAGGGGCATAGATTCAATTGAGGAAAGACAGTTGAAGAATAGATGTGCAGAAGTTTTCCTTTAGCCAGCAGGTAGTTGATTGCTGGAACAGACTTCCATCTGTTGTTGTGGAAGTTGATAGCTTAAATAAATTTAAGGATGAACTAGACAAACATTTGGAGTGACCAGATAGGTGAAATGGGAAGGGTTTTTTTTTTTTTGGCTGATGCTGTATAAGCTTGCTTCCTTGCATCATATGCCTCAACTAATGCTAATGCTATCCAACAGTCTGATTTCTAATATAATTTGTTCCATTCTTCACTGTGTAGTTTTCAATTTCTCTTCCATTCTTTTGGAGAGTGCCCAAGTTTTACGTCCATACATTACATTACATGTTCGGGAGGCAACTAGAGGGAGTAATACTCTTGATTTGATTATCAGCAGTGATTCTTCATGCATTAAGAATCTGCAGATAAATGAACCACTAGGTGGCAGTGATCACAGTGTGCTGAAGTGGGATTTACTCAAAGAGGTAACTACCATTAGGGGTAAAGGGAAGGGTTATTGCTTCCATAAAGGCGACTACGATGGACTGAGACAGTATTTAAATTCTATACAGTGGGACCAACTGATGATGTTACCAACAGCAAATTCAAAATGGGAAGCATTCAAAGAACTTATCTTGGAAGCTACTAGGCTTTACATACCAACTAAGAAATATTGTTCAAGGTTTAGGCCAAAATGGATGTCAGATGAACTAATGAGGCATATGGCAGAGAAGAAAAATGCATGGGATACTTACAAATTAACACATGACACAGAAGCCTATGATAGATACAAGTTGATATGCAACCAAGTTACAAAGGAGGTTAGGCAGGCGAAGGCAGATTACGAGAAATCCTTGGCAAGGGATGCAAAGAAAAACAGCAAAGAGTTCTTTACTTATGTAAACTCTAGAAGGAAGGGGATGAATCAGATTGGTCCACTTGATATTGATGGGTGAACTGTTGATGATCCTGCTCAGGTAGCTAACAAACTAAATGAATATTTTGCATCGACATTCACACATGAGGAGTTATTCAGCAAAGGGAATGCCAGAGGTGTATTCAACTCTAGCAGTAAGCTACAGAATCTTGAAATAACTGGGAGTAAAGTGGAGGAGAAACTGTTGAAGATAAACACAAGAAAGGCACCCGGGGTGGATGGGATTTATCCAGTTATATTAAAGGAGGCAGCAAAGGAAGTAAGCAAACCCTTAGCCATAATTATGAGAGCTTCCTTGGACTCAGGGGAGGTACCCATAGACTGGAAATGTGCAAATGTGACCCCAATTCACAAAGGAGGATCAAAGGCTGACACAAGTAATTATAGACCTGTGAGCTTAACTTCTGTTCCAGGAAAATTAATGGAGGCACTGGTTAAAGAAGCACTGCAGGATCATTTAGACAAGACTTCAGTTATAGCTCAGACACAGCATGGTTTTGTTAAGGGGAAGTCTTGCCTGACCAACTTGATTGGATACTATGATGCAGTCACAAAAGAACTGGATGCAGGGAATAACTTTGATATTATATACTTGGATCTTAGAAAGGCTTTTGATACTGTTGCACATGGAAGACTGCTACACAAATTGGAGGAGTGTGACATTGGAGGCAAATTGCTGCTATGGATAAAGGGGTGGTTGAGGGGGAGAGGACAGAGAGTGGTAATCAATGGACACTGCTCATCGTGGACTAATGTTATTAGTGGAGTCCCTCAGGGCTCAGTGTTGGGTCCATTGTTGTTTTCTGTATTTATAAATGATATTGATGATGGTATATCAAGCTTAATGTCCAAGTTTGCAGATGATACAAAGGTTGGCAGGGTTGTCAAGGACACTACTGACACTATGCTGCTGCAACAGGATCTGGAAAGGTTGAGCAGATGGGCTGAGAGGTGGCAAATGAAGTTTAACATTGACAAATGTAAAGTACTACACACGGGAAACAGCAACCCCAGAGCAACGTATCAACTCTGTGGTACTACACTGACAGTGGTAGAGAATGAAAGGGACTTGGGGGTGATTGTGCAGGCAGATATGAAGTTCTCTGAGCAGTGCAGACGGGCTGCAAGAGTAGCTCATGGAGTATTGTCAATGATATACAGGAATTTTTCCAGCAGCGATAAGGAGGTGATTATTCCATTGTATAAAGCAATGGTTAGGCCACACCTAGAGTACTGTATACAGGTCTGGAGGCCTCATTTCAAGAAGGATGTAGAGCTGCTGGAACGAGTACAGAGAAGGGCAACAAGATTAGTGAATGGAACAAAGGGGTGCTCTTACGAAGAAAGGCTTAAGTTTTGCAAATTACAGTGTCTGGAGACTAGGCACCAGCGAGGTGATCTGATAGAGGTGTATAAAGCCTTGAATGGTTTAAGCATGCTCAATGCCGATGGGATTCTTCCTCTAGCTCAGAATAATCACCTGAGAGGGCATAAATTCAAATTGAGGAAAGACAGATGTAGGATAGACGTGTGGAAATTTGCCTTTAGCCAGCGGGTGGTTGGTAGATGGAACAGACTTCCATCCCTTGTCGTGGAAGTTGATAGCCTAAATAAGTTTAAGGCTCAGCTGGACAGGTATTTCGAACGAACAGAGGGGTGAAGAGGAAGTGGTTATTTTTATTTATTTATGTTACTTTTTTTTTTTTTTTTTTTTTTTTGGCTGATGCTGCATAAGCTTGCTTTCTTGCATCAAATGCCTCTACCAATGCTAATGCTAATTACATTATTGTAATGTAATGTATACGTCCATTAATCTGGGATTACTGTTAACAATAATGTAATTTTACATTATTGTTAACAGTAATCCCAGATTAATGGACCAACTGTGTGGTACTACACTCCATTATGGAAAATGAAAAAACCTGGGGGTAAATGTGCAGTCAGATATGAAGTATTCTGAGTAATGCAAACAGGCTGCAAGGGCAGCTCATGGGGTTTTGGCTATGTTATACAGTAACTTTGCTAGAAGGATAAGGAGATGATTATGCCATTGCATAAGGCAATGGTCAGGACACACCTTGAGTACTGTATACAGGTCTGGAGGCCTCATTTTAAGAAGGATGTAAAGCTGTTGGAACGAGTACAGAGAAGGGCAACAAGATTGTTCATGGAACTGTATACAGGTCTGGAGGCCTCATTTTAAGAAGGATGTAGAGCTGTTGGAACGGGTACAGAGAAGGACAACAAGATTGTTTATGGAACATAGGGTTGCTCTTACAAAGAAAGGCTTAAGTTTTGTAAATTACAGTGTCTGGAGAGTAGGCACCTGCGAGGTGATCTGATTGAGATGTATAAAGCCTTGAATGGTTTGAGCATGTTCAATGCTGATGGGATTCTTCTTCTTGCTCAGAATAATCGCCTGAGAGGGCATATATTCAAATTGAGGAAAGATAGTTGTAGGATAGATGTGTGGAAGTTTGCCTTCAGCCAGCAGGTGGTTGAATCTGTTGTTGTAGAAGTTGATGGCTTAAACAGATTCAAGGCAGAACTAGACAAACATTTGGAGCGAGTGGATGGGTGAAATGAGAAGGGTGTGTGTGTGGTTTTTTTTTTTTTTTTTTTTGGCTGATGCTATATAAGCTTGCTTTCTTGCATCATGTGCCCTTGCTCATGCTAATAATTTCTCTGAATGCTTACAGTACAATTTGCAGTTAGTAACTGTGATCATCAGATGATTCCAACGTACAGAATTTAGAAACTGTTTTTTTTTTTTTTTTTTGCACACTATAGTCATCCTCACGAAAGCAGAACCCTGTCCAATGCCTGTACAATCAATAGCGGTTACGTCTTTAAGTAAATTCGACATCAGCACACTGTGATCACTGCCATTCAGTGTTTTAGGTTTTTACCTGCAGCTTCTTAATGCATGAAGAATCAGTGCTGATAATAAGATCAAGAGTATCACTTCCTCTTGTCTCTTCTCTAATTTACTGCTTTAGAAAACAGTCATCCTATAAATCCACAAGAGTTTTGATATTGTGTGAGAGATCAAAAGCCACAAGTCCTTGCCAATATCTAGAAAGTTAAAATACCCCCCCCCCCCCCATTATAAGACATTCTGATTTATTGGCCCAATCTATTTCTTTGTATAGCTGAGTTGTCATCAGAGTTGTTATGCCTAAAACACACACCTACTCTCATTTTTGTTTTCCCAGTGTTTAGTCACACCAAACTGACTCAACATTGCACTGATCCCCCCCCCTGTCGACTGAATGCACTGCCTTAGATTTAAAACTCCTCTTAACTAAAAGCATAACCCACCAACCTCTCTTGCTGTACTGTCTGTCCTTTCTCTACACACTGTATTCCCTATATTAAAATTCTGAATCCCTTATGTCTGCATGACACGATGTCTCTGATATCTCTAAAATGTCTGCATTTGGTGACTTGACCAGCACTTCAAATTCATTATTACATTTATTTACTATGCTCCTAGCATTAGTGTACATGCAAATATACATGTAACTCAACTGTTCTTAGCCTTAGTTACTCTAACAATAGCCCATATATTTACTCGTTTCATGATTTCCCACAGCAGGATTTGAAATGTCTGACACCTTGCTTTTCAGGCTGTTGCTGCTGCTGCCTGTTCTAATAGAAGCAGAGTGAAAACAACTTTCACCTCTGCTGCAGCTCTAGTTAATTTATTATTTATCATACCCCCCCCCCACCAACCTATCAATTTTCCAACCTATCTAACATTGCCTTGATAGTATTAATGAATATTCTTGCTTGCCCTCTATCACATTCCTGTAAAAACATTATCTCCTGTTACCAAGCACAGACAACACTGAGAAAAACTTCATCCCATGAGCCTTGCACAATCTTTCCAGGGCCAAATTTACAAGGCTCCGAACATGTACTGCCACCTATCACGTTTTGGGCAGAATTGTAGACACTTTCAAATTTAATCCTAAATGTTAATGCAAATATATGTAGGATGACCAAGCACAAAAAGGCCAATATGAATAATTAATGCTCTTAAAAACACAAATATTGAAATCAAAATTTAAGAAGAAATCCTACATAAATGTGTAACGTAGTTTTCAAAAATAAAAATAAGAGCTGTTTCTTTATTGTTTAATTTGAATCTTAACAGATAACACATTTTTGAAATTAGTTTGAGCATAATAGATTGTTATAAATTAGTGTTACCTGATTTATGTATGGATGGACATATGAATCAACTGAGAGGGACCTTTACCTTTTTCATTCTATAATTGAGCCCAATGCTAAAATTTGCAGAACTGAAACCTTTTTAGGTGAGAGCATCCTTTTGTTCCCTTCACCAATCTGGCTGAAATTATATGCATCCATTCCAGCAGATCCACATCCTTCCTAAAGTGAGAGCTCCAGACCTGTATAAGTACTCAAGATGCAGCCGAATCATAGCCTTATACAAAGGGATAATCACCTCTTTATCCCTGCACTGCTCAGAGAATTTCATGTCTAACTACACAATTATCCCAGGCCTTTTTCTCCACTACTGTCAGTGTAGTACCAAACAGTCATTCTGGCCTTGCATTTGTAAATATTAAACTTCAACTGCCATTCCTCAGCCTTGACCGAACTTTCCTAGATCTTGATGCAGTAGCTCGCCCTGATTACTGTTGTTAACCATTGTGCCAACCATTTGTATCATCAGCAAACTTTGGCATTAAGCTTGATATACCTTCATTGATATCATCAATAAATACTGAAAACAACAATGGGCCCAACAATGAACCCTAACATGGGGGACTCCACTGATATCATTAGCCCAAGAAGAGCAGTGCCCAGTGAACCCCCCCCTCTCCCTCTCTCTCTCTCTCTCAACCATCCCTTAACTAACCAAACTGATAGTAACCTATCAGATTGGTTAGAAAAGACTGTCCTTTAACAAATCCATGCTGTTATTACAGTATAATTGCATTCCTGTCCAGCTAGTCCTGCATTACTTCTTTTTTTTAACCACTGCTGCCATTATTTTCCCTGGAAGAACAGATGTTAAGCTAACAGCTCTTTAATTACTTATGACATCTTTTGATCCCCCATTATGAACTGGGGGATACATTTGCACATCTATAGTCCATAGGTGTGCAAATGATTATAATTATGGTTGAAGGCTTGCTTACCTCCTTTGCTGCCTCTTTTAACATAATTGGATACATCCCATCCACCCCAGAGACCTTATTTATGTTCAGCTTCAACAGTTCCTCTTCCACTTTCCCTTCAGTTATTACAAAGTCATTTAGCTCCCCCATTGGAGTTTGAAAAACTTCTGGCATCCCCCTCCCCTAAAGAATTCCTCATGTGTGAATGTAGATGCAAAATACCTATTCAATTTGTCAGCAAACTGACTGATATTAAGTGGCCCAATGCGATTCAATTCCTTTCTTCTACTGATAATATATGCATAGTAGGCTTTACACTTTTTCTTTGCATTCTTTACCAAGGATGTCTCATAATTTGCCTCAGCTTGCCTAACATCCCTTGTGATTTAATTGATGGTAGATATAGATTAGTTTATATCTACCATAAGCTTCTGTATCATCTGATAGTTTATATCCATTTTTATTCTCTTCCACATGTCGCATTAGTTCATCTGACATCCATTTAAGTCTAAGATTTAAACAGTATTTCTTAGTTGGTATGAAAAACCTAGTAGCTTCTATGATTATTTCCTTTAATGGTTACCATTTAGAACTTGCTGATGGTCATCAGTTGTTCCCACTGTATAGAATTTAAAATCTGTCTGAGACAACTGTAGTTGCCTTTACGAAAGAAAAAACCTTTCCCTTTATCCTTGATGGTAGTTACGTCTTTAAGTAAATCCCACATCGATACATTGTGATCACTGCAACCTAATGGTTCTTTTATCTGCAGATTCCTAATGCATGAATAATCACTGCTGTTAATCAGAATAAAAATATTACTCTCTCTTGTTGCCTCTCTAACATTCTGCTGTATAAAACAATCATCCAATAAATCCACAAAAAGTCTTGCTAGTGCCTGAGTGACCAAAATATAAGTTCCAGTCAATATCTGTAAAGTTAAAACCTCTATTATAAGACATTCTGATTTAATGGCCCACTATTTCTCTGTACAGCTGTTTGTCGTACTCGTCACAGTAATTAGGCCTATGACACCCTCCCACTCTCGATTTTGTTTTCCTGGTGCTTATATCTCACCAAACTGACTCAATATTGCACTGGTTACCTATGTCGACTAAATGCACTGTCTTAGATTTTAATGCTTCTTAACTAAGAGCATAACCTCTCCAATTCTCCTGTCCTGTATACATTGTACTCCCGATATTCAAATTCAGCACCACATGTCTGAGTGACACCATGTCTCTGCTATCCCTAGAATGTCTGCATTTGATAAATTAATCAATACTTCAAATTAATCAAGTTTATTTACAATGCTCCTAGCATTAGTATACATGCACATGTTCTTACTCTTAGTTACCCTAACACAGCCCATGTATTTATTTGTTCCATGATGACCCACAGTAGGGCCTTAAGTCCCAGACACCTTGTTTTCCAGGCTGTTGCATGTACTAATAGTAGCTGTGCCAGAATCACTCTTTCCTCTGATTGCAGCTCTAGTTAAGCTATTAATCTATGTATTCCCACAAAGCTGACAGTTTTCCAACCCACCTATTCACTGCATCAATAGCATTTAGGTGGTAGATGACTTTCATCAACCGGTGAAATACCACTACTTTGCTTATTGGAGGCTTGAAGTGGTGAAACCCATGTTAAGTCTCTAGAGCAAAGTTTCCAGTATCCCCCCCCCTCCCCCGTCCCCAATACTTCTCCTTCAACCCATGCACGGTACTAAGTACTATAGGTTTTGATACCTTTCGTGTTTGGGGTTTTCATAAAAAAAAAAAAAAAAAAATCAGCAAATATTCTTGCACCCCTTCTATTCAAGTGTATCCCATCCCTGTAAAAACAGTCTCTCCTGTTAACAAGCACAGACCATGCTGAGAAAAATTCTACCACATGAGCCTTGCACATTCTCTTCAGGGCCTAACTGACTGACAAGGTTCTCAATATGTACTCCCTCCTATCGTGTCGGAGAAGAATTGCCAACACTTTCAAATTTAGTCCTTACTTGCAACTTTTTCCCAACATTGACCTGCACTTGTTAAGTAAGTCTGCAGATCTCCTACTCTTAATGTCATTAGTGCCAATGGATACAACAATATCACTTTTGTGCCCATAAAAGATGATATCTGCTCTACAATGTAATCTACTTTAAAAATTTAGAGGATCACCTCTTCAGCCTATGCCATACCCAGTACAAAAAATGGTATTATTTGGGAAAAAAAAAAAAAAAAAAACACACACAACTTGATTGAAATTGAAAAGACAAGTAAAGACTCTGCTCAACCAAGAAAGACATGACTTCCAAAAATCTGGGGAAACCATAAAGTTGGCAGGTATGAATCTATATACACCAATGAGCAAAAACATTATGACCAGCGAGTCGTTATGCAAATCGAAGGAACTGCAGGTGAACTACAGCGCATGCCCGGGTCGGGATACAGTATAAAAAGCACCTGATACTGAGCTACGTTAAGCAGTGTTACTCTTGTTCTTCAGATGGGAAAGGCATCAAACTTAAGTGAGTTTCACAAAGGCCAAATTGTGATGGCCAGACGACTTGGTCAAAGCATATCCAAAATGGAATGGCTGGTGGGCTGCTCATGGTCAGCTGTGGTTAGTACCTACTGAAAGTGAGGGGGGCAAAACCCACGAACCGCCGGTGAGTTGTTGGACGACCACAGCTCATCGATAGTCGAGGTGAGCGAAGGTTCTCACGGATGGCACATGGCAACAGAAGGGTGACTGTGGCACAACTTTCCAGTAATTAGAATGCTGGTGACGGGAGTAATGTGTCGCAACACACAATACACCAAATCCTGCTGAAAATGGAGCTGCGTAGTCAGAGGCCGCTCCGAGTGCCCATACTAACCACGGTTCACCAGCGACAGAGCCTACAATGGGCACACAAACATCAAAACTGGACCTTGAGTGATTGGAAGAAGGTCGTCTGGTCTGATGAATCACATTTCCTGTTGCACCATGTGGATGGCTGGGTATGTGTGCGTTGTTTACCTGGGGAAGTGATGGCACCTGGATGCGCCGTGGGATGAAAACAAGTCGGTGACAGCAGTGTCATGCTTTGGGTGATGTTCTTCGGGGATACCCTGGGTCCAGTCATCAATGTGCTGGGCACTCTGATGTCTACTACCTACCTAAACATCATTGCTGACCAGGTACACCCTTTCGTGGCAACTGACTTCCCCTCTGGCGATGCCGTCTTTCAGTAGGATAATACACCATGCCACACCGCCCAGATTGTTCGAGACTGGTTTGTGGAACATGAGGAAGATATCCAGGTATTGCCCTGGCCTCCAAATTCCTCAGACATCAATTCCATCGAGCAGCTGTGGTTTGTGTTGGTTTGTTTGTTATTTGGTTTTTAGGAGCATTAGCAACTAAGGCCATATTGCTCCGGGATATGCGGTGGTCATTCCCTTGACCTTTCCACATCCTCCGTATTTGGTGGTGACGGGCTCGAACCCCGGTCTAATCAAGAAGCGTGTGCTACGCACTGCTGCTCCTTCCCACCTGGCTACGGAGGCGCCCGGTTTGTGTTGGAACAGCAAATCCGATCTGCGGCATCTCAATCATGGACCTTACTGGAGTTAAAGGATCTGCTGGTTACATGTTGGTACCAGATACCATAAGACACATTTAGAAATCTTGTAGCGCCCATGCCTCGCTGGGTATGAGCTGTGTTGACTGCAAGTGGAAGACCAACATCATATCGGTTGGAATCATAATGTTTTGGCTCATTGGTGTATATAACAAAGTTAAATTGGCATATTTTTAAATAATTTCACATAAAGAAAAAAATCATATCTTACATCTCTCTGGTCTACTGCTGCTTTTACTTTCTTCACTATCACTGAGTGATTCTAAAAATATGCAAAAAAAATTATATTAAAAATAGTATTAGCAACTGTTAGGCTAATAGTAATAAAGCACAGCAGGCCCCCGTTATAACGCGGTTTGCTTTACGCTGATTCGCTATAACACTGTTCTTATATCATAACCCATATCTGACTATAACGCTGTCACAGATCACTATAACGCTCTTTTACAGATTGCATTTTTGGCATATTTAACGAAATCTTTTCATTTGATGGAGTCAATAGCTTGAAAATGAATAGCAAAACAGCATTAAAATGTTTCCCGTGCTGACTTGAGAAATTTTCCCACGCTCAGTGAAATTGCAGTACAGTGACTTGTTACATAGTTCGTGGATAAACATTTTAAAAAATTATCAAGTATATTGCTTGTAATATTCGCGTTATATGCATTTATCCAAAGTCTAGTCATCATTCAGTACCGCATTAGACATCGTGCGAAACGGACAGTTTACTTGAACATTGTATCATAATAATTCTACAGGGATGGGATACACTTAAATAGAAAGGGAGCAAGAATATTTTCTGATGCTATCGAGGCAGTGTTAGGTGGGTCGGAAAACTGTTAGCTTGGGGGGATACAAAGACTAATAGATTAATAGTAGCCACTGGCAGAGGTGAAAGTGATTCTTGCGCTGCTTCTATATTGGAATGAGCGGAAGCCTGAAAAACAAGATGCAGAATATTCCAGAGACTGCTGGGAGTCATTGCGGTACAAGTAAAGACATGGGTTGTGTTAGAGTAGCTAAGAATAGAAACAGGTGCATGTATACTTGCGTGTACACCAATGCTAGGTGTTTGGTAAATAAATTTGAGGTATTGCTCAATGCATCAAAGGCGGATATTGTTGGGATATCAGAGACGCGGTGTCACACAGATATAAGGAATGCAGAACTGGAATTTGGAGAGTACAATGTCTACAGAAAGGATAGACAGGATAGGAAGGGAGGAGGGGTTATGCTATTAGTTAAGAAACACATAAAATCCAAAGAAGTGAAGCCAGTCCAACATCGCTGGACAATGCAGTGTCGAGTCAGTTTGGTGTGACATAAGCACTGGGAGATCAAAATTGAGAGTAGGAGTGTGCTATAGGCCTAATGACTCTGATGAGTATAATAAGAAAATGTACAGGGAAATAGAGTGGGCCAGTACATCAGAGACTCTTATAATGGGGGATTTTAATTTCCCAGATATTGACTGGAATTTGTGGGCTGGTCACTCACACACTAGCAAGGCTTTTGTGGATTTATTGGATGATTGTTTTCTACGTCAGCATGTTCGGGAGGCAACTAGAGGGAGTAATACTCTTGATTTGATTATCAATAGTGATTCTTCATGCATTAAGAATCTGCAGATAAAGGAACCACTAGGTGGCAGTGATCACAGTGTGCTGAAGTGGGATTTACTCAAAGAGGTAACTACCATCAGGGATAAAGGGAAGGATTATTGCTTTCGTAAAGGCGACTACGAACGTCTGAGACAGTATTTAAATTCTATACAGTGGAACCAACTGAAGATGTGTTACAAACAGCAAATTCAAAATGGGAAGCATTCAAAGAACTTATCTTGGAAGCTACTAGGGCTTTACATACCAAATAAGAAATATTGTTCAAGGTTTAGGCCTAAATGGATGTCAGATGAACTAAGACATATGACAGAGAAGAAAAATGCATGGGATACATATATATATATTAACACGCGACACAGAAACCCATGATAGATATCAGTTGATCTGCAACCAAGTTACAAAGGAGGTTAGGCAGGCAAAGGCAGATTACGAGAAATTCTTGGCAAGGGATGAAAAGAAAAACAGCAAAGAGTTCTTTACTCATGTAAACTCTAGAAGGAAGGGGATGAATCAGATTGGTCCACTTGATATCGATGGGTTAACTGTTGATGATCCTGCTCAGGTAGCTAACAAACTAAATGAATATTTTGCATCGACATTCACACATGAGGAGTTATTCAGCGAGGGGAATGCCAGAGGTATATTTAACTCTGGCAGTAAGCTAGAGAATCTTGTAATAACTGAGAGTAAAGTGGAGGAGAAATTGTTGATGATAAATACAAGAAAGGCACCTGGGGTGGATGGGATCTATCCAGTTATATTAAAGGAGGCAGCAAAGGAAGTAAGCAAACCCTTAGCCATAATTATGAGAGCTTCTTTGGACTCTTTTGGGGGGGGGGGTACCCACAGACTGTAGATGTGCAAATCTGACCCCAATTCACAAAGGAGGATCAAAGGCTGACACAAGTAATTATAGACCTGTGAGTTTAACTTCTGTTCCAGGAAAATTAATGGAGGCACTGGTTAAAGAAGCACTGCAGGATCATCTAGACAAGACTTCAGTTATAGTTCGGACACAGCATGGTTTTGTTAAGGGGAAGTCTTGCCTGACCAATTTGATTGGATACTATGATGCAGTCACAAAAGAACTGGATGCAGGGAATAACTTTGATATTATATGCTTGAATCTTAGAAAGGCTTTTGATACTGTTGCACATGGAAGAATGCTGCACATATTGGAGCAGTGCAGCATTAGAGGCAAATTGCTGCTATGGATAAAGGGGTGGTTGAGGGGGAGACGACAGAGAGTGGTAATCAATGGACACTGCTCATCATGGACTAATGTTATTAGTGGAGTCCCTCAGGGTTCAGTGTTGGGTCCATTATTGTTTTCTGTATTTATAAATGATATTGGTGATGGTATATCAAGCTTAATGTCCAAGTTTGCAGACGATACAAAGGTTGGCAGAGTTGTTAATGATACTACTGACACTATGCTGCTGCAACATAATCTGGAAAGGCTGAGCAGATGGGCTGAGAGGTGGCAAATGAAGTTTAACATTGACAAATGTAAAGTACTACACATGGGAAACAGCAACCCCAGAGCAACGTATCAACTCTGTGGTACTACACTGACAGTGGTAGAGAATGAAAAGGACCTGGGGGTAATTGTGCAGGCATATATGAAGTTCTCTGAGCAGTGCAGACGGACTGCAAGAGTAGCTCATGGTGTCTTGTCAATGATATACAGGAATTTTTCTAGCAGGGATAAGGAGGTGATTATTCCCTGGCCACACCTTGAGTACTGTATACAGGTCTGGAGGCTAATTTCAAGAAGGATGTAGAGCTGCTGGAACGAGTACAGAGAAGGGCAACAAGATTAGTGAATGGAACAAAGGGTTGCTCTTACGAAGAAAGGCTTAAGTTTTGCAAATTACAGTGTCTGGAGACTAGGCACCAGCAAGGTGATCTGATAGAGGTGTATAAAGTCTTGAATCGTTTGAGCATGCTCAATGCTGATGGGATTCTTCCTCTTGCTCAGAATAATCACCTGAGAGGGCATAAATTCAAATTGAGGAAAGACAGATGTAGGATAGACATGCGGGGAAATTTGCCTTTAACCAGCAGGTAGTTGGTTGGTGGAATAGACTTCCATCCCTTGTCGTGGAAGTTGATAGCCTAAATAAATTTAAGGCTCAGCTGGATAGGTATTTTGAACGAACGGAGGGGTGAAGTGGAAGTGGGTGTTTTTTTTTTTTTTTTTTTTGCTGATGCTGCATAAGCTTTCTTTCTTGCATCTTATGCCTCTACTAATGCTACCAACACAGTTACATTTTCAAAGAATTAATAATGGCTGATAAGAATGAAAAAGCAACAACATCTGAGTGCAGTATGAAGACTATAAATGTAAGAAAAAGACTTAATTTAAAAATTAAATTAGACGTTTTGAAGCAAATCGATTCCAGTCAAAGACAATTGGATGTATGCCATAATTTAGAACTTTCAAGTTTTACTGTAAGAACAATTATCAAAAAAATTAATTAATTTTAGCAGCGGGAAAGATAGCTGTTCCACTGCAAGAAACTAGGGTTAGGCCAGCTATTAGGATTGAAATGGAAAGACTAACTAATTTTATTGAAAATAATATCCAATGCAGAATTCAGTTAATTTAAATATTATTAAAAAAAGGAGAAAGAGATTAGCCAATATGATGATCTGAAGAAAACTCACCTAAAAAAAAAAAAAAATGTGGAACCATTTAAAACTAGTGTAAGGGCTGGTTGAATAGATTTAAAATCCAGGGAGAAGCCGCAAGTACAGAAGTAACCGAAACTTAAAAAAAAAAAAAAAACTTGTTAAAATTACTGAAGCGGGATATTATGTGTTATACTGTACTTCTCAACAAGTTTTTAACATAGATGAAGCAGGACTTTTGTGGAAACGAATGTCTAAAAGAAGTTTCATATTGAAAGAATAAAAAAACATGCCAGGTTTCAAAGTGCCAAAGGATCAGTTGACTTTATTGTTGGGTGGTAATTAAACTGTGGGGGATTTAAAATTAATACCCCTTTTAGTTTATTTGGAAAAGGGCCAAAGTTCAACCCAAAATCGACACATTTTTCATGATTAAATTCATCAATTAAATTAAATCAATTAAATTCATGATTTTAGGATCAGTTGACTTTATTGTTGGGTGGTAATTAAACTGCGGGGGATTTAAAATTAATACCCCTTTTAGTTTATTTGGAAAAGGGCCAAAGTTCAACCCAAAATCGACACATTTTTCATGATTAAATTCATCAATTAAATTCATGATTTTAATTGGAATTTTAAGTTTAATTTTGATACGTAAGTAGTTACCACATAATTATATACGTATGTAATGCAGAATATTTTATATGTACAAATATTTGTATATTTAATATTTTGACCGACATTTGTGTATCTTTTCACTACCGTTTATTATTGATTAGGAAATATCCTATGGCACTGACCGCAACTCACAAATACATATGTTACCTTATGGGAATACGTCGCTCGCTTAGTGCAGATTCGCTTAGCGCTCTGTTTTTACGGAACGAATTATCAGCGTTAAGCGGGGGGGGGGGGGGGGTCACTTGTATAACATAATACCAGAAAAAGACTTTAATGCTAGTATACATTTTAAATACAATACTAAGAAGTTTAATTTATTTTATTTAATACCACCATTATGCGGAATGAGAATAAGAAAAATACCGAGTGCTGTTGTGGAACAACAGCACTCGGTATATTAATTATTATTAATTATCTCTTATTAATTTATAGTGGAACATCAGCACCCGAGTGCTGATGTTCCACTATAAATTAATTAGAGAAACTACTGTTTCTAATTAATTTATAGTGCAGTATATGTCAGACAATCAATGCTGGAATACATTTCAAATACAATACTAAGAGGTTTAATTTATTTTATACCACCATTATACGAAATGAGAATAAGAAAAATACTGAGTGCTGTTGTTCCACAACAGAATTATTGTCTAACATATATTGCACTATAAATTAATTAGAGAAACTACTGTTTCTAATTAATTTATAGTGCAGTACATGTCAGACAAACATAGACAAATGAAATAGCTTGTTACATTGTAGATTACAAACTTTTAAAGTGTTATAAGAGGGACCGTGATACCTCTGGAGTCAATAAAGTTGTGCTATGGGAAGGTAGTGAGTACCGTCCTAAAAAGGGGCATGTTCTTAAGTGCATGTAGTAGAACATGCACTTAACCCATTTATTGAAGTAGATAGCGTCTCGTCTTCAACCAGTGGATTCTGTGGGGAAAAACCAGAAACAAGAAGAAATTCAGCTGGTAGAAGATACTACATATAGAGTTCACTGGTGTCTTATTCTAATGTGCACACAAAAATTAGAAGGGAACATAACAATCACTGAAACTTTTAACAATGGAAAAGAAAAACCCATTTTCACCAGCATTGCTTGCGAGGAACTCAGAAAATGAGTTTGTACAGCTGGAGGCAATCCACACACCTCATGAGTGAGCAAACTAGACAAATTCTCTGCAGTGAGAGGAACAGCAGCAATGGTCTGTAGAGCACTGTAAACATGTATTATATTCAGCTAAATCACATTTCACATTATGATGCAAGGATGTATGAGAGTGTAAAGGAACTTGCACAAATAATGGATCCAAATGCATGCTGCTTTCTCTACAAGTGTCAATGTTTTCGTGTGGTGGACTGTTTCTGCATGATAGAAATCCTATAGTTATGCTTGAGAGAGTACTTGAACATTTTTTCAGACTGAGTTCATCCTATAATGCTGTATGATTATGATAGTATAAACCAGAGCTTGATGCTCAATACGTTCTACATTGATCACAATATTTGTAGAAGAATAAGAGAAATTTACCTCAATATGATATGTAGACCACTTCAGTATGCTACTCTCCAGAAATTGAAACAAATATAACATTAATGCAAAATGATTACAATAAAAAATAATAAATTGAAAATAATTAAAAAATCAACTGTACACAATTTAAAACAAATAAAAAATTTAATGCAAATTTTGAAAACGATTTTCCTTCCTCTAGCTGACAGAGCTTTGACCATGTGTCGTGATCACAGGAATGGAAATTACTGATTATGTGTGAGCATGAATCTTAAATAGATTATTTGTCTTCGTGCATGCACCACGGATCGGAGATTAGATATGGACGGTGAATGTTAATAGAATTCTCGTAATTTAATTTCAACAGTTTCTGCAATTAAGTCTCGTATAATTACATTGGACACTATGTATTTTAGCTTTGTTGAATAAAAATGCATGTTTTTCATTAACGGCATGAAAGGCTAAGTCTGATGCTGCTGAATGAGAAGCATGAACTGAGGACGCGTGTTGTTTAACTCTAAAATTCAATGGAAATCACGTCAATCCTTGGTAAGACAAGTTGCAATCACTGCAAGAAATGTTGTATATCAGGTTGTTTATTTGTGTTGCGAAAGAGGAAAAGCCTGAGTGATTGTTCAGAATAGCATGTAATTTCCATATTGGTCTGGCCACAATCTTAAATTCGGTATCTTTAAAGAATATGTTAAGCTGTTTGTTCCACTGTTCAATGTATGGGACAAAAATAAAGAATTTTTTGATGTTACTATTGTTGGTTGAGGTAATTTTTTGTATCCTATCCTTAGCTTGTACCCTAATTTGGTTTATTGTAGCAATGGGGTAACCCCTGTTTAAGAATATTTGGGTAATATTGGTATTTCTGAGTCTATTTATTATGCCTATAAATATAGGCATATAAATAGATAAATGCCTATATAGGCATATGCCTATAAATATTCAACAATGAAATCTGCTTTAGACTCAGAAATACAGATATTACGCAGTATACCTGGTATACAACATTTCTTCCAGTGATTGAAACTCATCTTACCAAGATTTTTCTGCTGAATTTTAGAGTTAAACAGCACGTGTCCTCTGTGCTTCTCATGCAGTTTCATCAGAATTAGCCTTTCATTCTGTTAATGAGAAATGTACATTTTTATCCAACGTAATTATATGAGACTACAGAAACCGTTGAAATTAAATCACATGAGAATTCTATTAACATTCGCCATTCATATCTAATCTCCAATTTGTGGTCTTTTATGCACATGCACAAAGACAAATAATCTCTATTTAAGATCTCTATTTAAGATTCATGCTCACACATACTCAGTAATTTCCATTCCTGTGATCACAATACACAGGCAAAAATTCAAAAATCATTTTTTTTTAAATTTGCGTTATATTCTAATTAATTTTTTAATTGTGTAAAATTGTATTCGATTGTTTTTTTTTTTTTTTTTTTTTTTTTTTAATTATTTTCAATTTATTATAATCATTTTCCGTTAATGTTATATTTGTTTTAATTTCTGGAGAGTAGCATACAGACAGAAGTGTTCTACATACCATATTGAGGTAAATTTCTTTTATTCTTCTACAAATGCTGTATGATTATATACTGTTTCAAGATGACAATGTGAGTGCTTACACACCAGACAGGAAAGAATATGTTGAATGATCTGGGATATCTGAATTAAACCTTAACAACAATGAATCTGATAGATTTAAAGGAATTCTGAAAAATAAATGGAATTACATAACCAGGGATGCCTACATCAAGTAGTTTAAAACATAGCATGTGGAACTGCTACTATTATCACCATTAAAAGTGTACCTAATAGAATATAGGCTAACAGAGTTGTCATTGTGATAGTCCCCTAATATTTAGAAGGGCAACATATAAATTTTTGTAATGAATTTGGTAAACTAAATTTACAAACTGGAGTTGAAAAACAATTAACATGTTCACTGTCAGAATGCAAACTTGCATTAAAACAAACTGCAATTTTTGTGCCTAGATGCAACTTTGTGTCTGTTCAATTGCTGTGAATAAATTAAAGTGTAAAAGGAAAAACACATGAAATAAACAACTGTTCAATAGCAGCACAATGACTGGACCATGGGCTATTTGCCTTGCAGCTGGGATTTTGCTTAGTGTCAACTGTACATTCTGGATATTTGGTTACACTTTCATATGTGTGTTGCTTATTTTGAAGTTATTTTATCTAGTTTAGTATTTAACACAAAAAAAAAAATAAAAGGTAAAATGTTTAGAAGATGATGCTTGTTGAATTTTAATTCTTTAGCATGTGAAAAACAAAACATCATCCTTAGTATGTGTCTATTGATAAAATTCTGTGTAAAAAGTGCATTCATATAAAATTTTACCCTCAAGGGTTGTTATAATGGATCCACAGCCTGGAACATAAGGACTGAAAAGGAACAGTGATAGACAGCATGTTGAAGCTGATAACATCAAATCAGTTCTATAATATGTCATCTAATATTCAAACGTAATTCTATTCAAGTGATGTGGATTATCAATCTCATTCAAATGCATCTGTTGATGTTAGAACACTAAAAACAATATAAGCCAATGTTATTGGAGCAATGATTCTTCATAGATGAAATCCCTTCCATTTACTAAAAGCAGTGCTTACTTGTTCCAGTACCAAAGAGAAGCATCCTACTCCCACAGAAGTGCCCCAAGGCACACAGACCCTTGCAAATATAAGCTGCAGCTAGCATGTTAAAGAATGAAGAATTTAAATTATTTTTGCATTTCAGTTTCTTCGAAATGACAAACCAATCGATGTACTTAATTTCTATTGGATTAAAAAAGCTCTCAATCTCTCTATTCGAAAATATAAATTTTTTCCGTAACTCCCTCCTAATACTTTTTTTTTCTTTTTTATTCTATCATTCCTCCTATATATTTTTTAAAACAAGGAAGTTAAAGATAGATTATGTCCTTTTTCTAGCTTGATTATTCCAATATATATGAGTATATATGAACCTTAGCAGAGAGTGCATGGAGCAAAATGATTAAGTTGGATTGATTTTAATTGTTTTCAAAACCAATAGATATCACCGGCTTATTCAAGGAAAAATAATTTCAGACAGAATTTTTCAAAATTTTATGATGAAAAAGTTAATGCTACATACAAATAGTTTAATTTAGAAGAGTAGAGGATGAAAGGGATCTGGGAGTTACACTCCAAGCAGAAACAAAGTTCTCTACACCATACAGACAGGCAGCAAGAAGAGATCCTGCCTTATTTGGTGTCCTGTTTATGATTTATTGAACAACTGCTTGTAAAGACTGGCAGGCTGTTTCATTGCAGGTGAAGGGTGAATTAATTTCTCATGAGTTATTCTGTTTATTTCAGCCCACACAACTTACAAATTAGCCTGTGAACACACACACACACACAATTTCAATTTGTGCATTGCACAAATTGAAATTGTATTCAATTTGATGATTGAAATTTGTTCAATTTGATGAATCAGAGGGAGACTGTGGGAAATTAAGTAGTATCACCAATTAGTCTGCAATCAACTCACAAAGGAGGTTGGGCAAGCTAAGGCAGATGATGAGAAGACTACACTTGGAACAGTGTGTCCAGATATGGAGTCCAGACCTTAAAAAAGACATTAACAGATTTTCAGCCATCCATATTGAAAGAGTACATTCATTCATTGTACCATAATTTTATGAATGCTGAGCAATAACAAAATTTTGAAATCCACAATATTCCAAAAATTCATAAACAATAGTTTAAAAGCAAAAGTCTGGAATTCATAATTAAAAGCAAATAAATGCTTATTTTTGGGCCAAGCTGTAAATCAAAACAAACTTCAAAATTTTATGTATTCCATATACATAAATTAATCTCAACACAAGCAAAAAATAAATACAACTGTTTACAAAGCCATAAACAAAATCCAAGTGTTACTGCATATAGCTGTTATTATTGTTATTTGGTTTTTAGGAGCATTAGCAACTAAGGCCATATTGCTCCGGGGATATGCGGTGGTCATTACCTGACCTTTCCACATCCTCTGTATTTGGTGGTTACAGGCTCGAACCCCAGTCTAATCAAGAAGCATGTGCTATGCACTGCTGCTCCTGCCCACGGAGGCGCCACTGCATATAGCCAAGAGTTCAGCGTACTTATGGAATTGGGCGGGTCTTAATTTCATGTGGCTTTACTTTTGGCACTCATTTATTGACCACTTAAGGACGACTGACTATATATGTTACAGCACAGCACTTGAGTGCTTTTTGAAACTTATATGCAGTAATGGCATATCATTTGTAGTCCCATTTGATGCTTATGTGCATCAAATGCAGTGAGCATGTTATGCTTCTAAAGAAGTTTAAAAACAGAATGCTGTATTTGCTATAGATGATACTGTATAAGCTTGCTTGCTTGTGCCATTAGCATTAGTGTTAGCAAAGGCACATGATGCAAGAAAGCATCATGTGCATCATTACTACTACTACCACCACCATCACCACCACCACCAAATTCACCTGGAAAGGTTGGTTAGAGATACCCATAAGTCTTGAAATATGTAGACTATTGAGCTAAATATCACAGAGAAGATCCATAAGGCTCTGATAGGGAACAGTGAAATTAATGAAAGTGAAAATTTAATGGTATCCTTTAAAATTACCATTAAATGGCAAAATAATTTTCCCTACTGGAAAATTCAAACTAAAGAGAAAGAATTATAGAATAGATTGGCCTCCTAACTAATTTCAGCCAGAAAGTTGCTAATCATTAAAATAAGTTTTCTTCATGAGCAGTTAAAGTGATATGTTTAAGTGTCATTAAATATTTATGTAAATATTCACTAAGACAAATATTTTTATATAAAAATATTTAATATATTTTTATATAATAAAGGATCCATGAATAACTTATGCATTTTAACATTACAATAACTTACAGGTTCTATATAAGATAAAACTACTCTGTAAAATGCATTGGAAATATAATTTATTCCAGTTTTTAGGGGTATGGTTGTAAAGATTTAACATGGTTTAGCATAACCTCAATCAAAAGGATAAACACCTCCTTTTCCCTACTAGCAAAATTCCTGTATATCCTTGACAATATCCCATGACTTGCTCTGGCAACCTGTCTGCATTGCTCAGAAAACTGCATATCTGACTGCACAATTCCTCCCAGATCTTTTTCATTTTCTACCACCCTAAGTGTTGTAGAACCACACAATTTGTACGTTTCTCTTTGTACTTGTCAATGTTAAACTTCAGTTACCACTTCTTAGCCCATCTACCCAAATTTTCTAGATCCTCTTGCAATAACACACTGCTATTACTGTCATTAGCAACCCTGTCAACCTTTATATCATCTGAAAACTTCAACATTAAGCCTGATATACCTTCATCAATATCACTGATAAATATACAAAACAACAGTAGGCCCAACACAGAACCCTAGGGTACTCCACTAATAACATTGACCCACAAAGAGTAGCATCCATTGATTACCACTCTGTCTTCTCCCACTCACCCACTCTTTTATCCAGTGTAACAACTTGCCCTTAATACCATACTGCTCCAATTTGTACAGTAGTCTTCCATGTGCAACAGTGTGAAAAGCTTTCCTGTAATCCAAGTATATGATATCAAAATTATTTTTTGCATCCAGTTCCTTTATAACCACATCATAGTATCCAATCAATTTGTCAGACAAAAACTTTCCCTTAACACACCCATGCTCTGCCTGAATTATTACTACCGTCTTGTCTAGATGATCCTGCAATGCATCCTTAATCAGCGACTCCAGTATATGATATCAAACCAGTATATGAAGTTCTGAGCAGTGCAGACGGGCTGCAAGAGTAGCTCATGGAGTATTGTCAATGATATACAGGAATTTTTCCAGCAGGGATAAGGAGGTGATTATTCCATTGTATAAGGCGATGGTCAGGCCACACCTAGAGTACTGTATACAGGTCTGGAGGCCTCATTTCAAGAAGGATGTAGAGCTGCTGGAACGAGTACAGAGAAGGGCAACAAGATTAGTGAATGGAACAAAGGGATGCTCTTACGAAGAAAGGCTTAAGTTTTGCAAATTACAGTGTCTGGAGACTAGGCACCAGCGAGGTGATCTGATAGAGGTGTATAAAGCCTTGAATGGTTTAAGCATGCTCAATGCTGACGGGATTCTTCCTCTAGCTCAGAAAAATCACCTGAGAGGGCATAAATTCAAATTGAGGAAAGACAGATGTAGGATAGACGTGCGGAAATTTGCCTTTAGCCAGTGGGTGGTTGGTTGGTGGAACAGACTTCCATCCCTTGTGGTGGAGGTTGATAGCCTAAATAAGTTTAAGGCTCAGCTGGACAGGTATTTTGAACGAACAGAGGGGTGAAGTGGAAGTGGGTTTTTTTTTTTTTTTTTTTTGGCTGATGCTGCATAAGCTTGCTTTCTTGCATCAAATGCCTCTACTAATGCTAATGCTAATGCTAATATCATTTAAAAATTATTTTTTTGCATCCAGTTCCTTTGTAACCACATCGTAGTATCCAATAAATTTTGTCAGACAGACTTCCCTCTAACCAACCCATTCTGTGTCTGAATTATTACTGCAGTCTTGTCTAGATGATCCTGCAATACATCTTTTACCAGTAACTCCATTATTTTTCCCAAAACAGAAATTAAACTAACTGGTCTGTAATTACTTGTGTCATCCTTAGATCCCCCTTTGTGAATTGGGGATATATTTGCACATCTCCAGTCCATAGGGACTTCCCCGGAGTCCAAGGATGCTCTCATAATTATGGCTAAGGATTTGGATTACAGAGAACAAGCAAACAGACTTTCATCTGTTTGCATACTTAACAGTATAGGATATTCCTAATACCGGGAACATATTTAATAAATTTGATGAATCAGAGGGAGACTGTGGGAAATTAAGTAGTATCACCAATTAGTCTGCAATCAAGTCACAAAGGAGGTTGGGCAAGCTAAGGCAGATGATGAGAAGTCTCTGGCAAAGAATGCAAACACTTCTGAATTGTATACTGGAGGCAAGATTTCTTTAATAATTTGTGAAATTCTAAAAACTCAGAAACTTATCACTATTGTTGCACTCACCATTACTGATATTATGATCTGAATGTTCACATTCTTCAAAGAGTATAACATCTTCAGTTACACAAAGATACTGCTGATTTGAAATTTATTGAAAGGCAGCAGCAAATGTCTCGTGTTTCACTAATTTGCACAAATTTTTCACCTACTAATAATCTGCTTTCTATGTGCAACTATCTGAAAGCAGAAAGAATCTGCTTTCTTTCTGCTTTCAATATTTTATTTCAAAATAAAATATTGTGTGCAAGGCAAAGTGAACAAATAGAGAATTATTTATTCATTTAATGATATAATTTGTTTTCATATCTCATATGTCATATATTAGAGTATGCCCAGGCACTTTCAAAAGTGTTAGGCACTTCACTGATCCTGTTGGTGTCAAATCATGATTTGGCACCAACAGGATCCAGTGGAAACTCAGATGAAACATTTGGTCCACTCCTCACATATGAAATGCTTTAAAGGATTTGTTAATTGAGATGTCTAATGGCTACTGGCAAAGACTTCTTGGAATTATAGGTAATTCAATGTTAAGTCACCAATCATCCTTTTTTGTTACCTCCATTTAGTATGATATAAACAGTTACATTTGGAGGGGGGGCTTTTCCAGAAGGCCACCTGGATTTTTTTTACTATGCAGGTAACCCTCGTATAACACAGTTATTAGGTTCCTATAAAATGTCATGTTGTGCAAAACCATGTTATATGGGACTAAGAAAAAGTACAAAGGGGGGATTACATTACAAAAGCTAAAAATACACTTCTAGATTTTGTGTATCATCTGCTCTCTTTAAAAAAAAAAAAAAAAAAAAAAAAAAATCAGTAATCTTCTTCCCTTCATCGACGGGATTCAAATTCAGGTCTTTTCCACCCAGCGTGGGGAGGAGGGCGATTCTATTAACTGTACTACCCATGAGGGCTTCAGTAGTCATATCATCAAAACCTTCCCCTCCTACTGACATAGCAAGTTCTACTATCGCACCAATTCCGTTTTCTGCCTGTTCAATCACATTTCCTGAATGAACTGACTCTGGCCATACATTTTCCCACACGCATTTAATGTTGCCAGTTTTATTTCTTTCAGTGATAAAGCTATGATTCTGATACAGTCTGCAATTGAGAAATGTTTCCATGCCTCCATTACTTCAATAGATTCGGAATCAGTTTTTTCCAAAATCCATTGAAAAGATTTTCTGATGTAATGAGTTTTAAAGGTGGATATAATGCCTTGATTTAATGGCTGAATGAAAGAAGTTATATTAACCCAGTACAACTGTGGCGGTAGGAACGTAACTTCAATGGTTGGATGACTTAAATATCTTTTGGATGGCCTGGTGTGCTATCCAATAGTAATAAAACTTTTGAAATAAATTTAGATTTTTCCACAAGTTCAACAGCACAGAACATAACACAGGAATTTCGGAACAAAATAAAATACAGGGATTTCCCAATAATTTTTTTTTTTGACTAGCGAGTCAAAAGCGGGGATTCAAAAAGAGTGGAAATGTTGAAAAATTACATCCAACATAATAACTGAGTTTTCCCTGCACAAAAGCATGTTAGAGCAAAACAGTGTTATTCAGGGGTTGCCCGTACTTTCTCTAGACATGGCCAGAATTGTATCTAGAAATCAATTATATTAAAGCAGGAACTCTATCTGCAAGGTGCAAAGAGGTGATTATTCTAGTGTATAAAGCAATGGCTCAGTCACATCTTAAATACTTCATACAGGTTTGGAAACACAGAGGACATAAATTTATATTAAAATAAAAAAAAGGTTGTTGCAGAATATGAGTTGAAATTTGCTCTCGGTTGGAGAGTAATTGTTGTTGGAATAAATTTACACCTGGTGGGCAGTCTGTGCAGGTGGGCAGTTTGATTAGTCCTGAAATTGCATGTTTCCTTGTACCATTTTGTCAGTAATAACTAAAGCTTTATTTTTTGTTTGTAACAGGTAACTCAGGGTACATGTTTAATATATTCTTGGAAAAACTTATATCTGGAAAATAATTTTCCCATAAAACAAAATGTCATAAAGCTGCATTATATTCTTGATCAAACTAAACTCTCCCCACTACCTTCCAGGTTATGAACAGTGCATGCATAAGCAAAATTAGAATAATTTATTAGGGTGTACATGCATCAAGAAAGAAATATCTTTTATCTATTATTCATTTTAACACATCCACAAAATAAACAAAACAATAATAATAATAAAAAAAAAATCAGACAACAATACATATTAATAAAACAATTCAAGATAATTACAATAATTTCAAAAAATATAAGAAATATATTGTGAGTTATTACACACTTTAAGTAACCAGTGCAAGTGCCAAATACAGGCAACCCTTGTATAACACGGTAGTTAGGTTCCTATAAAATGTTATGTTGTGCGAAACCGTGTTATACAGGACTAAGAAAAAGAACAAAAAGGGGGGTTACATTCCAAAAGCTAACAAAAATACACCATTCTAGATTTTGTGTATCTTCTGCTCTCTTTTAAAAAAAAAACAGTAATCTGGATTTGTTTGCTTTTGCTTGATAAATCTTTGTGAATTTCATCATATGGAACTAAGCATTTTTGAAGCTACCTTTTGAACTTTGGGCTTCTTTCATTCAAGAATCTGCATTCAAAATATAAGATTCTAATTGCTCGGCTAACTTTGCGCCTCCCCATATGCTTTTTAGTGTAAAATTTGGAATTTTAGAATTTCTGTGCTATCATCCTCTGAATTGATTTCATTTTACCTCCGATGATATTTCTGCCAAATCCACTTCGCAAGCCTCTTTTTCTACCAGTAATTCTTGAACATCTTCAGTAATCATATCTTTTTTTAGGAGCATCGATGACTAAAGCCACGCTACTCTGTGTATATTGTCTATAAATTGTGTGTTCCCTGAGGTTGATTTTCTGTTTTGCTGGATGAAAAACCATGCTACCCTCGCCCGACTAACTAAGCCAAATTGTGAAAAAGACCCAAAACATTCTTCCCGTCATTGATGGGATTCGAACTCTGGTCTTTTCCACTTGGTGTGGGGAGGAGGAGGACTATTCTGAACTGTGCTACCCACTAGGGCTTCAGCGCCTCCATAGCCAGGTGGGCAGGAGTAGCGGTGCGTAGCACATGCTTCTTGATTAGACCGGAGTTCGAGCCCGTGGCCACCAAATACGGAGGATGCGGAAAGGTCAGGGAATGACCAACACATAACCCCGGAGCAATATGGCGTTAGTTGCTAATGCTCCTAAAAACCAAACAACAACAAGGGCTTCAGTAGTCATACCATCAAAACTTTCCCCTCCTACCAACGTAGCAAGTTCTACTATCGGTTTTCTGCTGGTTCGACCATATTTTCTGAATGAACTGCCTCTGGCCATATATTTTTCCACAGGCATTTAACATTGACGGTTTTACTTCTTTCAGCGATAAAGCTGTGATTCTGATACAGTCCACAATTGAGAAATGTTTCCATGCCTCCATTACTTCGATAGATTTGGAATCAATTTTTTCCAAAATCCATTGTAACGATTTTCTGATGTAATGAGTTTTAAAGGTGGATATAATGCGTTGATCTAATGGCTGAATGAAAGAAGTTGTATTAACCCAGTACAACTGTGGCAGTAAGAACATAACTTCAATGTTTGGATGACTTAAATATCTTTTGGATGGCCTGGTGTGCTATCCAATAGTAATAAAACTTTTGAAATAAATTTAGATTTTTCCACAAGTTCAACAGCACAGAACATAACACAGGAATTTTCCAACAAAATAAAATACAGGGATTTTTCTTTTTTTTGACTAGCAAGTCAACAGTGGGGATGCAAAGAGTGGAAATGTTGAAAAATTACATCCTACATAATAGCAGGCAACCCCCGTATACACAGTACTTCTACAACACGAAATCGTGTTGTAGAAGTACCATGTATACGGGGGTTACCTGTATACTTTTTGACAGCAAGTGGACAATAATCTGCTTTCTATGTGTCTGCACCCTAACAAAATAAAATATTACACACTGGGTGCAAGACAAAGTGGACAAATAAAGAATTATTTGTTCATTTATTGATATAATTTGGTTTTGTATCTAATATGTCATATATCAGAGTATGCCCAGGCACTTGGCACACTTCACAGTTTGACCTACAAGTGCAAGAAAATGTCACAGTACACTAATTACAGAAAACACTAACTGTGGTCAGCAACAAACAATGCGCCTCCGTAGCCAGGTGGGAAGGAGCAGCAGTGCATAGCACACGCTTCTTGATTAGACCGGGGTTCGAGCCCGTCACCACCAAATACGGAGAATGCGGAAAGGTCAGGGAATGACCACCGCATATCCCGGAGCAATATGGCCTTAGTTGCTAATGCTCCTAAAAACCAAATAACAAACAAACAAACAAACAAACAAGCAACAAACAAACTAAGCTGAGTTGGGTGTTTTTTTTTTTTTCCCCATCTGCAAAAACTGTATTAAGCCATTTTTGCTATCCGAAATATAATTTCATAGTCTAGGAAAGGATGTTACATGTTGCTGCTGCTATTTACAAAAATTACTGTACCATACTATGCAACCAAATATGTAATGAATGTATTACTTGAATGTATTACTTGTAGGCGAGTATATACAAAACAGAGATGAATTCTATAGATGAATAGAGACAACTAATGAATATATTAGTTGTAGAACACATTTGGGTGTCTCTCAAAAACAGATGTTTACGTGTGAAATTAGCATTTCACTAATTTTTTTTTCATTGTTTTTTTTTTCATTGTAAGTTGAGGTAAGGTTGGAGAATTATGAATCCATTAGAAATTAGTATGAGATAAATTCTGTTGTTTACTGAATACAGAAATTGACTCTAACTTTCAGACTACAAAAGAAAATACATCTATCTCAATTATACAGCACAGATATTGCCTAGCTTTCAGTGTGAAATCAGTGGTTTAAAGAACATATATATTCTTTAAACATAGTAAATTTTTTATATCCATCTTGGGTACACATGATCATACTCATAGCATATCGAAAACTATCATATACAGTCAGTCCCTGAGTTACACAACTTCAGACTTACTTAAATTTTTTTGGTAAAATCGTAAAGATACTTTCTGTATAATTTTTAAGAGTGAAGTTGAATGAAGGAACAATAAGTACAAGTTTTTATTTTCATTCCCATACAAACTATGTTGGATAATAACCAGCAGCATAACTAGAATCTAGGTAAATAACTAGATAGTTAACATTTCATTTTCTGCTTTAAAAATTCTGAAGAAATATTTGACAACATGTGTTTGAGACAGGTGAACTACGTCGAAGCACTTCAGAGAAACCCCCACAACATTCAAGCCACGTGGACTGTGTCCCACTGGCTATTTCTTTGAAGAATTACACTAGCCCTTTGTCTCTGCATCCTTTCCTTCCTTCCTTCCTTCCTTTCTGGATTGAAGAGTCAGTTCAATTTTGTGTGAGAGTGAAGTGGAAGCTTTTGTTATCCAGGTATTCAAAGCTTATTACATAGGTACAAAATTTTCTGAAGCTGTAAATGCAACAGAGCAAAGGAAGAAGGATCTGTGGCAATTTTGGAAGACATTTAACATTCTTGTTGGAATACGCAACATTTCAGGAGCCTGGAATGATGCAACAATTTGTATGAGCGAAGTTTGGAATAAACTTCTAAAACAATTCAAGCTTAACAACAAAAGCTTCAACAAAGATGAGCTGATGTCTTCTGTTACCAAAGATATTGTAAACTTAGCCCAGGAGTTGCAGCTGGTCTTGGAGGACGAAGATGTAGACAAGCTTGTGGATGAACAAGTTGAAGATTTAACGACAGAAAGCTTAGCCCAGTTGAATACGCAAAAGAGTTGAGGAGCAACCCAAGAAACAGTTCAAATTAAAGAAAATGGCAGAAGCATTTTGTAAAATTCAGGCATCTCACGCTATGTTTGGTGGAATGAATGAAAACACTGAACATTTCTTGAAAATAGAAAGAAGGGAAGTTCAAGATTTCTTATCGGTTTATTGCAAAATTTATGAAGAGGGGAAAAAAAGCATACAAAACAGATGAAGATCGAAGAGTTCATATCCCATACTACCTTTCTGAGCTGTACTTGGCCTACAACACCCTGTGAGTAATGTCTTATTAATGCTTCAGGTTCATTTTAAGTTACCTTAATTTCGTCGCTTGAAGAGTATAAACTTTGATTCATTGCGTGGTTAAGACCAATATTCTTAAATATGTACACTTTGATTTTAATTCCCATAGGAGCCTTTATAAAGCCTACACAGCATACTAAATACATATCAGTTTTTACAGTATAATAACATAAATTTTTTTTTTTTTTTTTCTTTCTTTCTTTCTTTTGTTTTCTTTTCTTATGTGCCACTCCAGCTACTTCACTGCTGTACCCAGATAAGGTACTGTTATGGTATATAACTATTTTTCTTCATTTTGTAATTTTGGCATATCAAGGAAATTAGTAGCAATATTTTATTAGTCATTCCCGAGTTACGTAAAAATCAACTTATGTAAGACGTTCTGAACTTATCTCTTACGTATGTCGAGGACAGACTATAAATAAGTGCTGCACTGCAAATTAAAATATTTATTGTAGCATAAAGTATAGTAATGATATAAAATATAAGCTGAACCTATCGGTAAGGTTAAGCATATGAGGAAAATCATGTTGGGCTCTGCAAATGATTCAACACCTGACGTGATAGGGAAGGTTGGTCTCAAAGCATATTACCTCATATAACGAAAATGCAGGGCTACAAATAGTAATGCTCTGATGTAAGGCTGCAAATAAAGCAAAACGTGAGCATGAATTGCAAACCAATGTGTACAATTTCTCTGAATAAAATCACAAATTTATCTCACATTAGAACTCACATTAAGATTTTTCTCACACTGCAACAAGGAAACCAAGTGCATCCAGAACAAGTGTTAATAAGAAATAATGATTGCAACTGATTACCTGTTCTTTTGAATGTCATTATACAGGGTGTTTAAAAAATGATGGTCAATAATTTAAAAGTGAACAGTACAAACTAAAATAAGCAAAAAAGTCCCAGTGAACATCGGGCCGCAAATGAACTGTTTTTGAGATAATGCACATTTTCTGTTAAGATCGGCCACTGACTATGGGTGCACTAGTTTAGCAAAAAGCTGCGAATCCTTTGCTAAGAAAAATGTATTATCTTAAACATAAGATAAAAAAAAAGGTAAAGTGCAGCCATTATCAACCCACTGCAGGATGGAAGCCTCCTCAACAATTCATGCTGAGGGAAATGGACCATAATCTGCCACGCTGGTCCAGTGCGGGTTGGCAGATCGACCGTATTCAGCAGTCAGGGGCTTGAACCCCGGTCTACTCAAAGAGCGTGTGCTACTGCACTCCCGCTCATGACCACTCGGCTACATACATTTTTAATTTCTGGTTTCAACACCACAAGATTTTACATGTTACAGGATGTTACAAAAGGTGTTCAAAATGCTGTCCTTGCATCTGTATGCAGCTTTGTAGTCTTCTCTGCATTGAGTTGCAAATCCTCTCAGGCATTCCTGGGTCATTTCTAATTTACTGAAAGGCTCCTTCAACCCAACGCTACAATTCCTCAACTGTGTTAATGTCAGAAGTGTACAACAAGCTTTTTACATGACCCAAGATACAAAAATCCATAGGATTTAAGTCTGGTGATCTGGGAGGCCACATTACAGGCCCACCTCTACCTATCCACTGTTGACCATACCTTCTAGTTAGATACCAAGTCACAACTCGAGCAAAATTTGCTGGTGCACCATCATGCAAAATTTGCTGGTGCAACCACATTCTGGCATTGCCGAAGTGGAACATTGAAGAACATTCTGCAGAAACTGAAGGTACGGGTCTTCTGTTAACCTGCTTGGCAGAAAGTGTGATCCAATTAGACAGTCTCCTAGTAGTTCTGCCCAAACATTCAACGAGAAACGTTGCTGATGTCGTAACTTGTGAATTGCATTAGGATTTTCATCGGATCAAACGTGACAGTTATGAAAATTAAAAATACCATCACGAGTAAACCCAGCTTGTCAGTGAACAAAATGTTGTTTAAAAACTGGGGGCTCAGGACACACTGTTGTTGCATCCACTGGCAGAAGTTCACGCTTGGGAGGGTAGTCTGTATTGATGAGACCTTGTACAGCTCTCCGCTACATGCTAGATATGGTAGGGGTACAGTAATTGGTGATGTAAAATTTGCCACACACTGCTATGACTCAGTACATTGCAGAGCAACCTTCCTTGTTGAAATTCCTGGATTTGGCTTTATTCTTTCTAACATCCTTTCCTCAACATTAGGTGTTATGCTTCTGGGCCTACCTGCTCGTACTCCATGTACAAAGCGCCCATGTTCTCTAAGGCATTGATGTACCCTGATGAATGTGCGCCTGTTGGGCTACCTTCGGTGGGGAAATGCTTTTTGGTACAAACGTGCAGGCTCCAATGCACTGCCGTTGGCTTTACCATACATGAAGTGCATGTCCACACACTCTTCATTGCTGTAACCTCTTTCCATGTTGACTATCCTTTGACAAGTACTAGTATGCCTGCTACTTCTCAGAGCATTGAGAGGGGAAAGGAAGAGAATGAGCATAACCTAACCTAAACAAACAAGTCAGTGGTGGGTCCCAACTCCGTACAATTCACCTTGTCAGTGGTGGATCTCAAGTAGAAATGTGCAATATCTCAACAACAATTCACTTAAGGACCCAATGTTTACTAGGCTTTTTTTGTATATTGTAGTCTGCACAGTTCACCTTTAAATAATTGAGAATCATTTTTGAAACACCCTGTATATATCAGCATGTTTTTGTGTTAGCATTTCTCCCTTTGCTTTTATACTTGATTCAAACAGGGCAAACTCTGTCTTCTCAAAGAGCTACAGACAAATTAAATTGACAAAAAAACTGATACATTGAAAAGAAAAAGAGCTACAGATAAATTGAACTTGATACTCAAATATCTATAATATATACAGTTTTAATATTTTCTTTCAGGTGAATAATGTTTTACATTTTTCACATCACAACAGAAATGCAAACTTACTCTAAACTAAATATTGAACTTTTCCATTAGGAAATAACGATGAGTTCAAATTATATTTAAATGAATTTTAAGTTATCCACATTATAATGCACCCAATGCTGTAACCCAGATATGGACTATTGCAGACTTCAAATTATCTGATGAATTATTCAATAATAAATTTAAAAGATTTTATTATATTATTAATATAATAAAATCTTTGAATATTTGAAAAATAAAAATATGATATTCTATCACTGGAAGAATCTTGAATTAGTTCCGTCATGGCAACAAAGTAGATAATCCAGCGTCAGAATACGATACTACTGTTATGGAAGTGTTATGGCTAGAACAAAAACAGGGGGAAAAATTATTAATTTATTATTATTTTTTTTAAATATCACCATTCAATAGTCAGTAGACTGTGTTAAGTAAGAAAAGACAACATACACCAAGCTTAAGAAAATTGATCAATTAAGCAGAAAAATGTCACTCATGATTATTTCCACTCCTGACCCTATGGTGGAAAAATGCACAGATGCTTCATGAAAAACAAAATTAATAAGCTATTAAATGCTTCAGAGATAAAAAAAGAAGCAAATGACATCGCAAAAAAATTCAACACCAACAAGTTGAAAAACTTAACAGATGCAGATAAAGATGTAGTCATACCATTCAGAGCTAAACAGGCTAACAGATCCTTGCAGCAGCTGACAAGAGAACTATATAATGCCAATAAAATATGACTTCTATAGAGGCATTTTCATGCAAAGATATTTGTTGAAAAAAGCACACTCTGAACAAGTGCTAATATCATTGTAACTGGTTACCACTGTCATTGATTTAGGCAAATTCATATTATTTGTTAACCATTTTTGTGCATTCAATTTTTAGTGCATTTTGCTCATCAGCACAATCCTAATTTTAAGCATAATCCTAACTGTATTGTAAAAGAAAATTGAAGTACTTGGTTGCTGTAGGGTGATGATGGGTATTCTGTTTAAAAGCAGTTCCATAAACCTAGGGATTTAGGGTGGCTATATGCAGTGGCCTCCTACTACCTTCTGCAGCTGTATGTATGGTTTGTTGCTACAAATTTTCAAGATTGGTTTGCCTGTTTGCAGGAAAGATCCTCCTAGCAGCTCTGCTTGAGTCTGGCTAAATCAAACCTGAGTGATAAGGCCATCAGAAATTCCTCAGACAGGGCTTGAACCTAGATATTTCCATGGGTGCCAAGTGACTAATTCACTGTACTAACACAGAAGTCTGGCTAGTGCATAAGCTGGCAAATCTGAGTGAAAGAAAATTAAAATGGGCTGGACATCGCTCATTAACTCTTCCTGTACCACAATACCACTATTCATATTGGAGCTATTCATGATAACTATTTTCTTTATGTGTGGATAAGAATACAAAAAATACTGACATTCATTTCTATTAAAAAGGGAGATAAAAAGAGAAAGACTCATTAGTTTCATTTCCTTGTGGCAAAGATACTGATATATTCAACTATAAGATCCATAACAAAAATCAAATTTTTCCATGAAGTGATCAAACAAATCTTCTCTTCATATTGATAATGTCTGAACAAATAGCTGAACCAGTCCACCTAATCAATGCTCTAAAACATAAATAGGTTTATATATATATATAAGTATCACAAAAAAAAAAAAAAAAACCCTATAAAAAAAAGGTGCAAATGAAGAAATAAAAATGAGAAGTGAAAGAAGTAAGGAACTCCATAAACAACTTTTCTTCCTCTACCTGACCAGCACTTACTAAAATATATATTGTGTGTTTTTACCTCTTTCAGGTTTTGAAGTTTTCTCAAGTCTGGGAATACGAGCAAACTGTGTCTTTTCTATTTCTTCTAATATTTGTGGACTTGGTTTTGTAGGTCTGAATATACCAGGAATAAAACCAGCTGTTTTGGAGAAAACATAAAAATATATATGTATAATATATGAAATATGTTTTAATATAATGCATTTCCCTTTGTAAATATACTGCATACGGCGAGAAATAAAATTTTAAAGTGGTATTTAAAAGATTTAATTTAAATGAGAGATATTTAGTACTGCCTACTCCCTCTCCTACCTAATAGCACAAGTCAACAAGTATTTTTTAATCAGAAAAAAATATATATGTAGACTAGATCATCTTTGGTTACTGATTCCAAAAGTTTTGTGATGAGACCAATTACATGAACTAGACGTGACTGATTATACCACTCTCATACTTATTCAGCCAACCTACATGAATATAATTATTGTTTATGTAATAGTTTAGCTATATCTATATCATTGTTGTTATTTCATAATTTAATTACGAATTGTTGTGAGTGAGTGAGTGAGTGAGTGAGTGTAAGTGAGTGAGTGAGTGAGTGAGTGAGTGTAAGTGAGTGAGTGAGTGTAAGTGAGTGAGAGTGAGTGAGTGAGTGAGTGTAAGTGAGTGAGAGTGAGTGAGTGAGTGAGTGAGAGTGAGTGAGTGAGAGTGAGTGAGTGAGTGAGTGTAAGTGAGTGAGTGAGTGTAAGTGAGTGAGTGAGTGTAAGTGAGTGAGTGAGTGTAAGTGAGTGAGTGAGTGTAAGTGAGTGAGTGTTTGAGAGAGAGAGACTCTTTCCTAAATCTTTCTGAACTATATTAAAAGGACATATATTCACAACAGAAAATTAGAAAATTTACCAGTTATACTTTGACTGTCTTTTGAGGTGACCAGAATAAAGTGTGGGTACCACGTTATTTGTACTACTTGTTTGAATGGATTACATGACTGGTTGAACAAAACAAAAAAGTCTATGTCATTTGCCATAATACACGATGTGGAGGGAGCCAAAAGACCACAACACAATAGTGATTGTTACTTTGGTAATGTGAATGTAACTAGATTCTCAGTGAAGAATAAATACAAGATTGTTTATCGAAAGCTGAACTGAGCAATCAGACCAATCTATTATGATGACAGTATACAATTCCAGTACCTTCACAGCATGGACTAGATTCTTTGGAATATGAAATGGAATGTGAAGAAGGTGTGATTGGCAGAGTCCTGAGAGCTTCAGCAAAACCTGAGTACACATTTGATGAAGACAGTGGAGCGGGAGTTGGTCACCCAAGATGAGATTGGTAAACAGCCAATATCCCTCTCCAAAGATAAAACCAAATTTATTATTATTTATTTTTTTTTTCTGTTTATACTCCAGCACGACAACCAAGTCAGTAGAGTTCACAATAAATTGCCAATACAAATATTTATCGTATTTAGTAGTCACGGGCTTGAACCCCGGTCCACTCAAGGAACGTGTGCTATGCACTCTCGCTCCTGACAACTGAGCTACGTCATTCTTACCTTGGGTCTAAAGCAGAAACATTTGATTCAAAAGAATGTCAAATCTCACTATCAAAAAATAAATCATATTTTGGCAACATTCTTTACAGTAGTCTACTTTGCTACTGCCATGATATCAGTTTTTTTTTTTTTTTTTTTTTTTTGATTTGGTAGTTGTTGGCGCATCGGCTTCTGTGGCCATAATGCACCTCCCAAGGTTTTTTGCAGTACTTTGATCCAAGCCCGAGGCGGGAATCGAACCCGCGACCTTTGGGTTGCCGGGCAGGTACTTTACCCACTCGGCTAGCCCGGTCGGCATGATATCAGTGGACCTTAGGGAATTACCACAAGTACACATTACATCAGAATGGTACCTCTTTATTGACTCCTCACAGTGAAATCCAAAAGCAATTCTCTTGCACAACAGGAACTTAAAGCCATCCATCCCATTCTGTTCATCTAGTCTTTAGTCCTGTTACTCCAGGTCAGCAATGTCTTCACTTCTCCTACATTTTTTCAGTCCTTTCAGAATTACTCACGCTCTGTCTTTCTTAAAAGACAACAGTTATTGTCTGAATTATAAACCTATTTTACATTTATCAATCAATACTCATAGTTAACTTTCTTAAATTCATTCTTAATTTCCAAATTCTTTCAGAAGTTCAAGCTTCTCTCCCAAATTTGTTAAATTTTAATTATAAGGAATTAGGGATTGTCTTTTTCCGGGATTTCGGTAATCCCGGAATAAAAATGTTCTTTTCCCGGGATCCCAGGATTATTGTAGGTGGAATTAAAACTGAAAATTTCACAGCATTTTATTTATTCACATATACATATATATAAACTACAAATTGAAACGAATTCAAAACTTACTTTTCAGAAACTTAACATGTTCTTTTTAAACCTTGACAGACTAGTGACTACATTGTTAAACAAAAATTTATTTCACTTTAGTTTATTTTGAAACTAATTTGGCAATTGACATGTAATATAAATGTAAGAAACACAGTACTTTACACTTTTATCGCTGATTCTAGTTCTAAGTTTGGTTATAAATAGTCCTGCAGCCAAAAAGGACCTTTTAGCTTCTACACTTGTTGGTGGTATGAATTCGAGAGCAGCCATTAATATTAATACATTTGTTTTTTCACCAGTTGCCTCAAAGATTTCGAACTCCTTGGATATATTCTTTGCAAGTGATTGACCTTCAACTTAATGTTGAGGGTCTTTAGAAACACATTCAGTTTGTTTTTTAATTTGACGCGCCAATTTATCACAAAACACCTGCTGTCTTTCGCTCTCACTGTCACACTCTTTCTCGGAGTCGGAATGTGACGAATCAGATTGCGATGATTCAGAAGAGGAAAACCCAAGACGAGTTATTATTCATTTTGCTGTAACCAACAAGGCTGACTTGCTTGGAAATGGTTGCAACTCTGTTTCTACTATTTTTCTATTTCTTTTATAATATGCTTTTCCAGTTTTTATATACTTTAATAATCCAACCAAAGCTTTTTGCCTTCTCTCGTTTATCCTTAAAATTAGTGCTTTCTAAACTTTTCTCGATAGATAGAATTGTGCTCAGAAAGTTCTTGTATGATGAAAGAAAAAACTCCCTCTGCGGTAAGAAGTGTCGCATCATGACTGCAAAGGTTTTACAATCCGATTTCGACGGGTTTCAATGCATGCACAAGGTCATTAAGAGCTGTATACTCTGCTTCACATATTGGTTTTTCATGTTATATTCAATCATTGTTTTTTCAATTTGTGATTTTAACTGTAAGAATCATTCTAACATGGCTACCAAACTGTTCCATCTAGTTTTAGAATCGAGTACTAGGCTTAAATTTTCTTGCTTGAATGAAGATTTAACATAATTCTGAAGAGTATCATTTTTCAAGGGAGACTTTCAAACCATTCGCACAATCGTTCTAACTTTATTAATGATATTAGCTATGTTTAATGCACCGGAAAATAGGTCATCTCTGAAATCACATTTCTGTTCCTTATCAGGATTGTTTTCGAAGCTTAGATTTGAATCGTGATTTTCCGTTTCATCCTCTTCTAAATCTTCCTTGCTATCTTCAGTTGTTTCTAACTCAATTACACCTTCCGAATCATTCTGTCTTTTGTATAGAACATCGCATATTGCAAGTTGTATACCGTGGGCATAGCAAAGTTGATGTTCAACTGTCCAAATTTCACCATAACACTTGCCCCATCCGTTACGCACGCAACTATATGATGCTCTATTGATAATTTAAATTCCAATAACTTCTTCAACCATTTTTTCGGCATTTATTCTACCATTAATAGAAATCATTTCTAGATTCCAAAATTTGTCTTTATCTTGATGAACATTGATATTTAAATAACGTTTGTTTTTAAGCGACGAATATTCATCTAGAGAAAGGCTGAATCTCTTACCATTTTTTAATGATTGTTCAATTTCTTTTATTATATTTTCTTTTATAATATTATACTGTTTATACACTAATTGCATAACATGATTGGGATTTTTAGGAAGAAGCAAACCTTTTTCACTGAATGCTTGCTGAATAAATTCACTTTTACATATGACACTGATAGGAAACCATCTACAGCTACAAGCTTTGCAATGATTTCTTCTTTTGTGTCTTTCTTTAAAAAACTAAACAATGTTGGCTGAGAATGAACACTTTTAAACATTTCGAAGAGCTTTCTATAGATTCATCCCCTGAAGAACATTTGAGGTTACAATCATTTGCCGACATCTGCTTCTCAATAGAATGTTTAGTTTTTAAATACCGAAGCAAGCCACTTGTAGAAAAACCTCTACATTTCAGTATTGCACCACATTGACTTCACTTTGCTTCTTCATTATTATTACATTTAATGAAGTACTGCCACACGAATGTTTTTGATCTCTCCATCATCACAAAATATTAAAACAATAAAATTTATATAAAGCGGCTTAACTGCAAGAGGATCTTTCTAGGACAAATGATATGTATAATCGTGAACGTGTACGAGAGCTCGAGTCGACTCAGTTGAGAAGAGTCGAGAGTTGAGACATGACAACGATGACATTACAGAGATATGTAAGAAAGTGCTGGCTTTTCACTTATATATATATATATTGCAAATGTAATGTATGAAAATAAATATTTTTCTAAATTAAAATAATACACATCTTTATTGCTGATGATATCTCAAAATATTAAGAAACTATTTATCTTGCCAGTGCACAATGATCGCATATAAATATATATATATTAATAATGTGTGTGTAAGACTGTAAGTATTGATTATTAAAGTTAGTAATTCAGACTGGGAAATCCCGGGATAAATCCCGCCGCAAAAATCAGCCGGGATCTGAAATCCCGCTATCCCGGGAAACAATCCCTATAAGGAATATATCTAAAAATTTACTTCTTGCTATCAGCCTGGTAGTGCAAATTCTTTAAAGAGTGACATTTATCTCAAATGTTTGCTCCATATTCTTTTACCGTGAAATTTGACATTTCATAAATATGTTTATATTTTGTAAATAGTGATTAAATAACATCTTTGTTTTCTTTAGATTTTGTGGTAAAGTATGCTCTTTACCACCTTAAATATTTATTTGATTCTAATCAAAACTTGAATGGTATCAGCTCTCATGAACAATAACATAATTTATGTCATTATTTTGTAAAATTTATTGTATTGAACACCTGTTCATGTCTTGGATTGATTAGACATGGTTAATTCCCCCCCCCCCTTTTTAAATATGTAAAATATTTTGTACATCTGTATACTTTGTATCCATATAATTTTGTAACTTTTCTGCATAATTTCTTTTGTTATAAACAGTTTGTATAACTATTTGTCTAAGATTGCATAATTTCTTGCAAACAGCTGAGTGGTGCCTTTGCTTAACTATTTCAGGTTATCTATCTCTAAATGGTTCCCCTATTTTTAAAGAAAATCTAATTCAGAACAAAATTTCTTTCAGATTGAATTCCTAATTTAATCTGAAATTGTTTCTCTTCATGTTATTACAGGCACGTCCTCTATCACCACAGCAAAACACGGCAGAGTTGAACTAACATTCCAGGTGCCACCATTCATTCAGATACTATGCTACATTATTCTTTCTCTATTCAACTAAAGCTGCCATACTACAACATACTATAACACTGAATTACTCATAACACTGAATATTCTGTAACACTGGATTGAGCCAGCTCAATGCTGACAGCATTCATCCTCTTGCTCAGACTACACATGAGGGAGCATAAATTCAAATTGAGGACTGATGATTGCAGGACAAATGTGCAGAAGTTTGCCTTCAGCCAGCAGGTCGTTGATTGTTGGAACAAACTTGCAAATTGTTGTGAAAGTAGGTAGTTTGAATAAATTCGAGGAAGAACTAGACAAACTACTGGAGAGGATGGGTAAGTTGATGTCGGAATATACATATATTATATATATTTTTTTTGGCTAATACTTTATAAGTTCGCTTTCTTGCATTATTTGTTATTACTAATACTAATGAAGACACTAATAGAAGCAATTCAATGCAGCACTTAAAGGAATTTCTGTGGTGACCTCAAAGTCATTGGTATGTAAATGGGTATGCAAGGAGGGTTCACAAAATATTGTTTCCTATGCCTATGGGGTGCCCATTCTACTGCAGACCATTACATCAGATATATACTGATGAGCCAAAACATTATGACCACCTACCTAATATGATGTTGGTCCTCCATGTGCAGCCAAAACAGCTCGTACCCGGCGAGGCATGGACGTTACAAGATTTCTAAATGTGTCTTGTGGTATCTACCTAGTACCAACACGTAACCAGCAGATCCTTTAAGTACTGTAAGGTCCGTGGTTGATATTCCACAGATCAGAGTTGCTACAGATGAGCGATGGGATTGACGTCTGTGGAATTTGGAAGCCAGGGCAATACCCAGAAGTCTTCCTCATGTTCTGCAAGCCAGTCTTGAACAATCCAGGTGGTGTGACAATGGCATTATCCTGCTGAAAGACGGCACTGCCAGAGGGAAGACTGTTGATTTCAGAGGCTAGGACCTAAAAAAAAAAATGTATATATATATAAATAAGAGTATATACATATACACACGCACATATAAAAAATATATATGTGTGTGTAATATGTACATATGTGCATGTCTTCAATTGTGCAGGAAAATATCGCTTAGATGTAAGAAGGCCAAAAGTGGACGTAGTTTGGAGTTGATTAGGGACATATGCTTGCATAAAGATAGAGGGGGGGGGAAGACTGTAGACTGTGGGAAGTAAGGCAGAAGTATGGGGACAATAGAGTAGGCGACCCCAGTAGATCAGTGAGGCATGCACATGCCTCACCAGAAGGAAAGGAAGGGTGGGGCCCTCCCACCCCAGGACTTAAAGAGAGTCGGGCTAAGTTGCCCGGCTCAGATCGCAATGTGGCGTCGACAGCTGGGCTGCGTGTCACACACGACAACTCTGTCTGAGTTGTCAGTCCGGTATTTGTCCTGGAACAGGTGCAAGAACCCCTTTGTTCCAGCTGTGCGGATGTCCTCAGGTTCTGTTTGTGGTTGTAGGAAACTAGTCGTGTACCTCGTGGATGTTCATTATTAAGTTCACTTCTTGTTCCTCCTTCGTTGTCACAGTCAATGTACCTGTGGTTCAGTCCGGTTTGTTTTTAGTCGGGGTCTCATCCTTGCGGGCAATCCCGGAGTGCTTATCTGTTCTTTTGTTGTGTTTATAAGCTGTTCGCCTGCTTTGTGAATTCACATTCGTCCTCAGTCGGGGTCTCGTCTGTGATAGGATACTGGGGTTTCCTTTTAATTTCACCTGATTAGTTCCAGGCTTTTCTCGTTGGTTACTGTCCATATTTTTAAACAGTGCCTTGGGGTTTAGATTTATCCTGATCCAGTTGCTTTAGTCAGGATTGAATTTATTCTGGGAGTGTTGTCAGTTGTGGGCGATGGCATAGTTGGCTCTCTGTCTTGCAAACAGTTTCTAGACAAAAATCAGTGAATGATAGGTACTCATCTTTGGTGTCTAGGAGGTATTGTTCAAGTCCTCTTGATAGATTTTTTCCCTATACCATTTGCATGTCCACACTTTTTGGATCAAATTTCTCTGCTTTATATTTGAATTTTAATTTTCAACAATGTTAATTAAATTACCTTTCACCCCGTCCACACTTCACATATATTTGTATTATATTTCACATTACATTTTTGTAAATTTGTATATTTGTTTATGTTATTAACTTTATTTTTTCACTGCGTAGGGAATACCTTGTCTACTAGTATTATGATAAAGGCCGCATATTTGCTTTCCCCCTTTTTCTAATACTACAGACAAGTTTGGAAACGCAGTGCCTGATACATGGTCAGGAGAAGTTCCCTGATGAATTTCCTGCTATGTATCATATTTTCATATACTATATTCAGATTTTGCATATTTGCCATCCCCTGATTCGACCTCCTGCTAAAATTGCCCTCCCATATCTGAATACAGTGTTATTTACTTATTTATTTCTTTGTTATTTATTATTTTTCATTTTTATTTTTGTACATTATTTTTTTTTTTTATTTATTTATTTTTTTTTTTTGCCTCCTCAGTCCCAGTTCATTTTTGTACTAAGTTTTTCAAATTCTTTCACCTGCTTAACCACTACTTCACTTCCACTTTCGACTATACCTTAAACTGCTCTTAGTTCAGCCACCGTGTGTACTCTTCGCTTCCATTTTCACAGACACTATTTATTTTACAAACCACACATTATTTATATACTTTTGCTTCCTTTATGCACTGCATGTTTTGGAGCATTAGACATATGATAACAAAAGTTATCATATGTCTAATGTCCTTTGTTATTTTCTTTTTCTGCTTCTTAACAGTTGTATATTACTACTAATATATATATATTTTTTTTATTTTTAATCTTCTTTTATTAATATTGCTGGTGTTTACTGCTTGGTTGCTTCTCTTTTATATAATAACAACATTAAGATGTTTTCCTAAATATTTGTTTCATAAATTAACACTGACTTTCATCTAAAAAAAAATAAAAAAACTTACTCGAGTTTCCCATATCTAAAATATCTTGGCAATCCAAATCTTCGGATTGGATGGATTTTAACCATTCTGCTGTTTTAGAATTGGAACTTGGCTTGATAAATCGTTTGTCACTGGCAGATTTGTTTTCATTGGACGACTTGTCAAGTCTACCTTTACTCCTATAATTAACCATTTATCTAGTTAGTTAGTCAGGTAGGTTTATATTCTTAATAACATATTAATTTTTGATGAAAAATACAGAACAATATTCCAGAAGTATGCTTGTTTCATAATTTGTAACTTAAAAAAAAAAAAAAAAATTGTTACACAGAAACTTTATAATGTGAATGTAGAAAAATTATTTTTCAATATCAGACATTTCAACTAATCTAGATATAAAATATAATTCTAAATTTAAACACAAAATTCAACTTTAAAAATATGCATACTGGAGGCAACTCAAAACAAAGAACTTAACAGCACAATAGTGGCATTTCACTCTAGTTTTTGCTCTTCTTGGGAAAATGCAGTGCATTTGGATACTATGGTCACAGTGTACAATTACAACAGTCAGTTCATACATTTTGCTGTATGAACTGGCACTGGGAATATGTCCTATAGCAATTTTGGGAAACACTAAGAATTGTAGCAGGGTGCTTACTGATTTGGTAATAACAGAGCAAAGTGGAGGATAAATTGTTAAAGTAAAACATAAGAAAGGCACCTGGGGTGGAGGGGATCTATCCAGTTATATTAAAGGAGGCGGCAAAGCAACTGAGCAAACCCTTAGCCATAATTATGAGAGCATCCTTGGACTCAGGGGGAGGTCCACGGAGTGAAGATATGCAAATGTATCCCCAATTCACAAAGGGGACCGAAGGGTGACACGAGTAATTACAGACCAGTTAGTTTAACTTCTGTTCCAGGTAAAATAATGGAGTCATTGGTTAAAGATGCATTGCAGGATCATCTAGACAAGACTGCAGCAATAATTCAGACACAGCATGGGCTTATTAAGAAAAAGTCTTGTCTGACAAATCTGATAGGATATTATGATGTGGTTACAAAGGAACTGGATGCAAAATATAATTTTGATATCATATGTTTGGATTTCAGGAAAGCTTTTGACACTGTTGTGCATGGAAGACTATTGTGCAGATTGGAGCAGAATAGTATTAAGGGTAAGTTGCTACAATGGATAAAAGGATGGTTGAGTGGAAGAAGACAGAGGGCAGTAATTAATGGGTGCTGCTCTTCGTGGACTAATGTTATTAGTGGAGTCCCACAGGATTCGGTGTTGAGTCCTCTACTGTTTTGTATATTTATCAATGATATTGATGAAGATATATCAGGCTTAGTGTCGAAGTTTGCAGATGATACAAAGGTTGGCAGGGTTGTTAATGACAGTAATGGCAGTGTTCTACTGCAACAGGATCTAGATAATTTGGGCAGATGGGCTAAGAAGTGGCAACTGAATTTTAACCTTGACAAATGCAATGTACTGCATATGGGTAGAAGTAACCCCAGAGAAATGTACCAACTGTGTGGTATACACTTAAGGTGGTAGAAAATGAAAAAGACCTGGGAGAAATTGTGCAGTCAGATATGAAGTTTTCTGAGCAATGCAGACAGGCTGCCAGGGCAGGTCATGGGGTTTTGTCAATGATATATAGGAATTTTGCTAGCAGGGAAAAGGAGGTGATTGTCCCTCTGTATAAGGTAATGGTCAGGCCACGCCTTGAGTACTACGTACAGGTCTGGAGGCCTCATTTTAGGAAGGATGTAGATTTGCTTGAACGTGTACAGGGAGGGCAACAAGATTGGTGAGGGGAATGAATGGATCCTCTTACCAAGAGAGGCTTAAGTTCTGCAAATTGCAGTGGCTGGAGACTAGGCACCTGCGCAGTTGTTGTTATTTGTTGTTAGGAGAATTAGCAACTCAGGCCATATTGCTCCAGGGATATGTGGTGGTCATTCCTTGACCTTTCCACATCCTCCGTATTTGGTGGTCAAGGGATCAAACCTCGGTCTAATCAAGAAGTGTGTGCTATGCACTGCTGCTCCTGCCCACCTGGCTACGGAGGCACCGCACCTGCGCGGTGATCTGATTGAAGTGTATAAGGCCTTGAATGGGTTGAGCACACTGAATTCTGATAGGATCCTTCCACTTGTTCAGATTACGAACCTAAGGGGGCATAAATTCAAATTAAGAAAAGACAGATGTAGAATGGATGTGCGGAAATTTGCCTTTAGCCAGCGGGTAGTTAATTGCTGGAACAAACTTCTATCTTTCGTTGTGGAAGTTGATAGGTTAAATAAATTTAAGGAGGAACTGGACAGGCATTTGAAAGGAATGGTGCGATTTTTTTTTTGTTTTTTTGGCTGATGCTGCATAAGCTCATACCCTTGCTTTCTTGCATCACATGCCTCTACTACATACATCTCAAGAAAAATTCAGAACCAGATTTCTCCAAACAAGTTACAATGGTAATATTAATATTAGCAATAGCCACATGGTGCAAGGAAGCTTATGCTGTACCAGCCAAAAAAATAAATAAATAAAAAGAAGTAACTATCCAACTGATCTTTGAATTTCCCCAAACTGTCAGCCTCTACCACCCATGTAGGTAACTTATTCCAGTAATTTATAACTCGCTGGCTAAAATAAAACTTCCTGCAATCCAGTATAAACATCTCCCCTGACGTAACTTGAATTTATGGCCCCTAGTTCTAGACTCATTTATAACCATGAAACTTTAATCCTCATTCATTTTACTCATGCCTCTCAGAGCCTTAAACAAGTTTGTTGTTTGTTTGTTATTTGGTTTTTAGGAGCATTAGCAACTAAGGCCATATTGCTATGGGGATATGCGGTGGTCATTCCCTGACCTTTCCGCATCCTCCGTATTTGGTGGTGACGGGCTCGAACTCCGGTCTAATCAAGAAGCATGTGCTATGCACTGCTGTTCCTTCCCACCTGGCTACGGAGGCGCCCCTTAAACAAGTCTCTTCTAAATTGCCTAGTTTCCAAGCTCTGCAACCCACATATTCGAAGTCTTTCCTTATATGGACACCCTTTTGCAGAACTCACCAGGCAAGTTACCCATCTTTGGAACCTTTCAAGAAGCACAATTTCTTCCTTTAGGTGCAGCCTCCATACTTTAATACACTATTCCAAGGATGGTCTAACAATAGCCTTATATAATGGGGATAATGACTTTTTATCTCTACTAGGAATTGTTCGATAAATCATCAATAGGATACCATTGGCCTGCCTTCAACCTGTCTACAATGCTTGGAGAACTTCATTTCTAACTGTATCGTAACACCCAAGTTCTTTTCCTCCACTACTAGCTTTAGTTCAACTCCACCAAGTGTATAAGTTATTTTGGGGTTACTGTTCCCCATGTGTAATACCTTACACTTTGCTGGATTAAAGCAGAGCTGCCATTTTTCTAACCATCCCTGAAGTCTGTCTAGGTCACTTTGAAGAAGCTCTGCTTGGAAGTGATCATTAACTACTCTACCAATCTTTATATCATCTGCAAATTTAGGCATCACGCCCTCTATCCCTTCATCAAAGTCATTTAAGAAAATCAAAAACAATAGTGGTCTTAATACTGATCCTTGAGGAACCCCACTTTTTACATTAACCCAATCTGAGGAATAACCATTAATCACAACCCTCTGCCTCCTGCACTGAAGCCACTCTACTATCCATATAAGGATTTTCCCTGTGATTCCAACCTGTTCCAGCTTATAAAGTAATGTGGGACTGAGTCAAATGCTTTGCTGAAATCCAAATTAACAACATCAAAATTATTCACTAAGTCCAGCTCTTGAATGACCCTGTCAAAATAGCTAACTGGATTAGCTAAACATCATTTTCCCTTTACAAAACCATGCTGAGTATCCTTCAGAATTCCATTTCTATCTAAATGATCCTGAATTCCAGCCTTGATCACTGTCGTCGTGACTTTCCCCTACTTAAGTAGTAGGGAAAATCATATTAGACCGGACGATAATTTCCTACTTCACTCTTAGAACCGCCCTTATGTATTGCAGATACATTGGCACTTTTCCAATCCAATGAGATCACTCCCGAGTCTGCCGATACTCTCATAATTAGCCTCAATGGTTTAATTCACTCACTTGCTGCCTCCCTTAAGGTTATAGGATATATGCCATCAACCCTAGGATCCTTACTCACCTGTAGGCACAAACGTTTTTTCATTAAATAATCGTGAAATTTCAACATCATTAATTAAATTTTTTTCAACTTTACCCCCATAATTTCTCATTGACACAAAGGGTTTTTCTTCTATAAATATTGATGCAAAGTAATCATTAGAAGTTCATCTTTAAAAGATCATTAGAAGTTGAGTTCATCTGCAACTTCAGCTGGGGTGTCTAATACTATCCCATGTTCATTACCTAAGGGTGCGATCTGGTTTGCACTTCTCTTTGCATTTATACATGGGAACAATTCCTTAGCTCCCACTCTTTGCTCTCTTTGCCAGCAATTTCTCATAATCTGCATTTGCCAGCCTCAACTTTTCTTTCTGTGGCACTATTACAGATCCACTTGTAGCTGTTATAGGCTTCAGTACTTTTTATTGCTCTGTAAACTTTCCATGCTGTCTTTTTCTGCTCAAGTAATCTGGCAATTTCGTTATTCATTCAACTTGGAATCTCCCTCGTGGAGTATTTTTTTTAATGGTGTATAAGCATTCAAGGCCTCTGATTATTGTTTAAAGGTATACCATAATTCAATTGTATTCACTTTCTGTGCGATATCTACCGAGATAAGAGGCCATGTAGCACCTTAATGCATCATAATTTCCTTTCCTGAAATTATAACCCATTCCTTTGCATTTAACTACTGCTACCTCCCTCTGTCTGTCTGTCTGTCTGTCTCTGTCTCTCTCTCTCTCTCTCTCTCTGTCATCCACCATAGAACTCTGTGATCACTTCCTGCTATTGATTCCTGTACTGTCAGTCCTATTACATCATCTGGTTCATGGGGTGATAAGGTCTGGAAAATTCTTTTCCCTAGTACTTTCCCTGACATGTTGATATAAATAGCAAGCATCTAGTTGATTTAAAAATTGTCTGCAATGTGGAGTTTCCTTCCCATTTACTCCAATCAATTGCAGGCATATTAAAATCACCCATAGTAAAACATTTGTGCTTACTTGCCCATTCCATTTGCATGTAGAGGCTCATCATACATATTTACACACACACACACACACACACACACACACACACACACACACACACACACACACACACACACACACACACACACACACACACACACACACACACACACATGGGATACATTTAAGCAAAGGTAGTGCAAGAGTTTTCACAATCACCTGGCCTGTAGATTACTCTCAGTATACCTTTGCTTCCAACTATCTGACACCATACAGATTCTACACTAGCAAGCGAAACGTCTGAATCTCGGACAGCTTTCGTCGCGTTCAGGTGCTTTTGACAAGAAACATGACCCCACCACCCCTTCTATCTTCCCTAAATACATTATAAATACTGTACTGAAACTCATCATCCCTTATCTCCAGGTGGCACCAAGTTTCCGTAAGCCCTATTATGTCAGCATTATTTGTCCTAACCAGCAGTTCAAATTCGCTCATTTTACTGACAACACTTCTGACATTACTGTATAAACAATTAATACTTAGTGTTCTTGTATAGTTGGGTGCCTCTGTAGCCTGGTGGGCAGGAGCAGCAGTGTGTAGCGCACACTTCTTGATTAGACCGGGGTTCGAGCCTGTGACCATCAAATATGGAGGATGCGGAAAGGTCAGAGAATGACCGCCGCATATCCCCGGAGCAATATGGCCTTAGTTGCTAATGCTCCTTAAAAAAAAAAAAAAAATAAATAAATAAATAACCTTGTATAGATAACTACCCTGACACACCCCTTAAATTTATTTAAGCTCACTTCCCTGGCATTAGCTACCCGCTCGTCTGAAATGTTTCTGCCCTCAGAACACCTTGCTAATATGATCTGTTGCAGTAACAAACAAGAACTCTTGAGGTATGTGCAGGTGTTACTTTGACCAATATTATCACATAAATGAGTATCTATATTATGCTTGTCCCCAAAACTAACAGTTTCCTTGAACCTTTAAGGTATCCTCAATAATACTGGCAAAAACTCCTGCAATCCCTTTGCTTAAATGTATCCCAACTGTATAAAACAGATTCCTTCCACCAACAAGTGCAGGCCAAGATGATACAAATTGACTCAAAAGTCTTGAGTTAATCCACAAGGCTTTCAGCATATTAATCTCTCCTATCGTGCCTAGGCAGAATTTCAGACACCGATATTCTGACCTAACTCGCAACATTTCTTCAGCATGGTCCTATATTTGTCTACCAAATCGCCAGATCATGTATGCTTAATGTCATTAGTCCACACATAAATAATATTTGTGTGGTCCTATATTTGTCTACCAAATCGCCAGATCATGTGTGCTTAATGTCATTAGTCCACACATAAATAATAATATTCTCTTTATTACCTTACCAATTAAAAAATTAAATGATACGTGAAAATCGGAAAAATATACGTGATAATTGGAATAATTAATACGTACTGTAATATGTACATACTAACTAGTTGACATTTCTGTTCATTGACATTTGTGGGTGGGGGTTAAAATTTAAAACAGTAAAAAGATAAGCAATCAATAACAAAGAACACGGCACACACAAATTGCAAGTAAAACAACACGCGCAAGTGAGAACGGAGTAACAAATTACGAAGCTTTAAAAACAGGAATGAAGAGAAGATTCTGAAAATTATTTTTTTTTATATGATTGAAGATTCCATGGAAGTGTAAACACATTTTACCATAACAACCCACAGAATTCCAGCTGTCGGTATTACCGCAAATTCAATAAGATCGAGTTTACTGTCTATTTATGATAGATTGCACTAACAGAAAAGCCCAATAAACAGGTGACTGCTAATTGTTTTTATTGTTTTATGGTTGGGACCTCCAGAAATCTGATCGAACTACGTGGTACGGTCGGAGACAATCGTAGGGTAATCTCCAGTGTTGAGGTCTCCTGCCCCGATTAAACGGCATTTTGTCCCAATTAAGCGAAGTAAACCCTGGCTATTTTCTCGATTGTTTTTTGTTTTTTAAGATTTGCCCCAAATAAACGGCTGCCCCGATTAACCGGAATCCACTGTAATTAAAAAAAAAAAAAAAAATTTCAATATCACTTAAATTTGTAAAACCAACATTGTTGACACCCACATTATATTAATATTGATCTGTATTATATTAAAGTTATTTTTACAAATTGTAAGATTCTTTTCAGGAACAATCTCAAATTCATTCATGGTCTATCCATGAAACACACGCCATTGGTTGAAAAATATTTGTAATGAACAAACTGAAAGGGATAAAAGAAATCACAACATACCTTGTGGCATAAGTTCCATGCTGAACGGGTTCTATATCAGCATTATAATCGGAGTCTGAATCATTATTATCTTTTTCAATAGTGGATGAACTAAAACAAAATTAAAAAATAAATGTTAAATAATTTTATGTGGACAAGAATCTCATTTTTTTAAAGACTGAAATTGTAAATTTTTTTCATCTTTCATAATTTGTAATTTTAACCAGTAAAAGAAATATCAGAAAGGAAATTAACCTATTAACAGTTACATTCCATGTTATAAAATGAATGGTTGCCCTTCACACCACTAAAACACTTAATTCCCCCTTTAAAAATGTATACTGCTGGAATTAATTTTTTTAAATATCTATAGGAGTCTGAGACATGTCATAAGTCAAACCTGTCACTGTGTGGATTCGACAACAAAAAAATAATTATAACTATAATTTTATACACAGGTACCCCTCATATTAACATGGTGGTTAGGTTCCTATAAAATCTTGTGTAATGCAAAACTATGCTATACGGGACTAAGAACCAGTACAAAAAGGGGAGTTACATTCCAAAAGCTAACAAGAAAACAATTTTTTTATAACCATCAGAAATTAATTTTTATTAAAAATAGTAATAACTGAACAAACGTCTTACAAACTGTGATACATACACTGCTGTTCAAAGAAAGTGCATCACCCCTTAAAATTTTAATTGTCATCTGAATAACAAGTATATGGCAATATTTCTTACAGATTGCATCAGATAAGATTGACAAGTGTAAGTGATGTAATATTGCATCAGCTGTTACTTTCAGATATATGAGTATGCTCTGCAAGAGTTGCAGTCATTCCTTGACTGTGTAAGGATGGCGAGTTACACGCAGTTTACGCCACAAAGAAAGGGTGCTATTGTTGCATTACGTTAGAAATTCATGTTCTTCCTGTCATATTTCTTATAGAGTGTCTTGTAATCAGTCAACAGTCAGTAGATTTCTTTCTAAACTCAAAAATACTGGTTCTGCTGATAGGAAAAAAGGAACTGGACACAAACGAGTCACATCAAAACAGGACTGCATTTTGAAGGCCAATCTGCATGGCCCTGATGGGAGACAAACGATTCACCGTAGATGTGGTGAAGAATACATCCAGACTGTATGGTGTCTACAGTGAAATTCCCTACCAGCCAAATGATATATGGGTGCATTTATCATCACAGAGTAGGTCACCTGCAGTGTTTATAAAAGGTTCCATAAATGCCAATGGATACCTGGCTATACTGGAAGGCAAATTGCTACCAACCATTAGAGACCATTTCAACCTGCCAAATAACTGCATCTTTCAGGATGACTCTGCTCCTTGTCACTGGGCAAAAAGTGTATGTAGGCACTTCTGTAGTTACTTTAGCTTCATTTCTGCATTAGAGGTTCAACAGTAATGTGTTTACATTTGTTACAGATGAAAAAACGGTTGGAAGAACAGTCCATTACAACTCTTAGCTGTCCAGGAAACAGCCCAGTCCTGAATCCGATAGACAGCTGTTGGTATCGCATCGTGTGGAATCTGCAGTTGCCAGAAAGAAACCAAATACCCTTCGTGAACTTCAGGAAGCCATAATTCGTGTTTGGAACCACAAACTATCAGTTGATTATCTTCAGAAATTGATCTTATCAATGCCTTGATGGTGTGCTGCTGTCATTAGGGCCAGAGGAAGCTCAACTAAATATTAGTTTACACCTAGTGAACTTTTCATTTTGTTTTCCATTTAAAATATAAACTGAAACAAATTGAGGGCTTCTGATAACATTTCAGCCAGCCATAATTGTCGTGTTCACCAAAACTGTTGTATAAAGGTTGCAAATGCTCATTTTGGAATATTTTGAGAGCACCTGTCAAATATTACTTGGCTTTGCCTTAACTATTAATAAATATCTTTTGTTTACATTTCTACTTGTGATGCTAGTCATTAATGTAAGATACCATTGCAAAAAGGCTAGAAATGTGAAATTGCTAGGTGATGCACTTTCTTTGAACACCAGTGTATATGTCAGATAATGTATGTTTGTTTAATTTTCTTCCTCTTCATTGCTACTTGCACAATCAAACAAGAACGTTTTCTCTGTTGCAGAATATCTTCACCTTCTGAACTTTCGTCTGCAGAATCTAGATTGTGTTTCTTCTGCTCCCTTTAAAAAATCAGTAATCTGGGTTTGTTTGCTTTTGCTTGATAGATGTTAGTAAATTTCATGGTATGGAGCTAAGCATGTTGGAAGCTCCCTTTTGAACTATCTGAAGGATCTGCATTCAAAAAATAAGATTCTAATTGCTCGGCTAAGTTTATGCCTTCGTGTATGCTTTTTAGTGTGAAATTTCGAACTTCAGAATTTTCATCCGTGCTATCATTCTCTGAATTGATTTGGTTTACCTCTGATGCCATTTCCACCAAATCTGCTATGCCAGCCTCTTTTTCTACCAGTAATTTTTGAACATCTTCAGTAATCATATCAACAAAACCTTCCCCTCCTACCGACTTAGCAAGTTCTGCTATTTTTTGCTGGTTCGGCCATATTTCTTGAATGAAATAACTCTGGCTATACATTTTTCAGATGCTAATATAATTAATAAATGACAGAGCTGTCAATGGTTCAATACATTCTACATTATATACAAAAGTATCAATTAGTTAAGAAAAGGAGGACTTGCCTCTCTGATGTCCTGTAGAACACTTCTGTGCTGATACTCTCTGTTTTTGAATTAACTATGCAAAATAATTTACGTGAATTCCTCACAGTCGTAGGCAAAATCAATGATCCAATGCACAGGGAATCGGAGGCCTGCAGACAATAAATCCAACCCAAAAATACATCGAATCACCAACCAAAATCTTTGAGTGAGAGAAGACAATAAGACTACTTTAAAAACAATTTAAATGCTTTGAATTCAATTTTAACAATGAGTCCATTGTTTAAAAACAAATTTTGTAAATATCCTCTGAAACATTAAGAAATTAAAAGAATTTTGTTACTTCCCTTCTTTTAATGTCTTAATGTTTCAAAATTCATTTCAGAGGATAGTTACAAAATTCGTCTTTTTTTTTTTTTTTTTTTTTATGTTTTAACATTTGTTTTTAAAGTGTTTATAAAGAATGCACTTATTGTCTAATTTGATTGAATAGCAAAGATTTGGGTTGGAGATTCGATGTACTTTGGGGTCGGATTTGGGGCCCTTGGGCCTCTGATTCCATGGTGCATTGGATCACAGAATTTGTCTACGAGTGTGAGGAATTCATGTAAATTATTTGCATATTTAATTCGAAAACACAGTATCAGCACAGAAGTTCTACAGGACATCATAGAGGCAATTCTTCCTTTTCTTAACTAATTTTTCCAACATGCACATGTTGATGGTTTTATTTGTTTGAGCAATAAAGTATGATTCTGATGCAGTCCACAATTGAAAAATATTTCCACGTCTCCATCACTTCAATAGATTCAAAATCAATTTTTTTCCAAAATCTATTGTAATTATTTTCTGATGATATGGGGGTGCATATCATAATGAGTTTTAAAGGTAGATCTAATGGCTGAATTAAAGAAGTTGTATTAGGTGTTGGAACATTACTTCAACATTTTGGATGACATAAATCTTTTGTATCTCCTGGAACATTATCCAATAGTAATAAACCTTAAAATCTAGATTTTTCTGCTTTAAATAGTTTTCCACAGCTGGCACAAAACAGTTTAGAAATCATTCTTTAAATAAATCGGCAGTTACCCAAATTATACTTAAGTTCCTTAGGCATAATTTATGGCTGGAATTTAATTCACAAAGAAATTATCCCAATATGGTTCTTAAGAACAAAGTTTAGTAATACATACCTGGAAAAATTTATAAACTATAAAATGAAAACCTACAAAAACCTTAAAAGTGACGAACTGCATACTTCAAAGTCACAATTTTTTATGGTCTCAAACAAACACAAGTTCAATAGCACAGAACCTAACAAAGGACTTCCCAACAAGATAAAATAAGGGGATTTACAAACCGTGTTATGTAAGTACCGTGTTGTGCGACGATTGCTGCAATCTATCGATCATGTTAGAGCGAAACTGCATTGTAGAAGTACCATGTTATTAGCATTAGCAGAGGCATATGATGCAAGAAAGCAAGTTTTTCAGCATCAGCCAAAAAAAAAAAAAAACTTCCACTTCACCCCTCTGTTCGTTCGAAATACCTATGTAGCCGAGCCTTAAATTTATTTAGGCTATCAACTTCCACAACAAGGGATGGAAGTCTGTTCCACCAACCAACTACCCACTGGCTAAAGGCAAATTTCCGCACAATTATCCTACATCTGTCTTTCCTCAATTTGAATTTATGCCCTCTCAGGTGATTATTCTGAGCAAGAGGAAGAATCCCATCAGCACTGAGCATGCTCAAACCATTCAAGGCTTTATACACCTCTATCAGATTACCTCATCGGTGCCTAGTCTGCAGACACTAATTTGCAAAACTTCAGCCTTTCTTTGTAAGAGCAACCCTTTGTTCCATTCGCTAACCTTGTTGACCTTCTCTGTACTCGTTCCAGCAGCTCTACATCCTTCTTGAAATGAGGCCTCCAGACCTGTATGCAGTACTCAAGGTGTGGCCAGACCATTGCCTTATACAAGGGAATAATCACCTCCTTATCCCTGCTAGAAAAATTCCTGTATATCATTGACAAGACACCATGAGCTACTCTTGCAGCCCATCTGCACTGCTCAGAGAACTTCATATCTGCCTGCACAATTACCCCCAGGTCCTTTTCATTCTCTACCACTGTCAGTGTAGTACCACAGAGTTGATACGTTGCTCTGGGGTTGCTGTTTCCCATATGTAGTACTTTACATTTGTCAATGTTAAACTTCATTTGCCACCTCTTTCCAGATCCTGTTGCAGCAGCATAGCGTCAGTAGTGCCCTTAACAACCCTGCCAACCTTTATATCGTCTACAAACTTGGACATTAAGCTTGATATACCAATAGTGAAATTATAGTAATCTTATAATACAAAGGGTAGTAGGAAAGTTTTGCAATACAGCTTTGTTTATTTAATTTTTTCAAAGTAATTTCCTCTACATTCAATACACCTCTCCATCCTCCGAAACCAATCTTTAAACCAGTTCTGCCAAGTTTCACTAGGCAGTAAAGCACACTCGTTGTCCCAAGCCCGTAGAAGGTCCTCATCACTGGAAAACCGCCTCCCTTTTAGCTTCATTTTCACATGCGGGAACAGTGCAAAGTTGCAGGGAGCAAGGTCTGGACTGTAGGGAGGGTGCTCGAGAAGTTTCAGTCCTGTCGTGGTCAAATATTCGGTGCAGGCTTTGGCGCGGTGAGCTGCAGCATTATCGTGATGGAGGTACCAGGTGTCCATTCTTGACTTTGGCCGCAGGTTCTTCATAGATCCAATGACTTTAGGCAGGCATTGTTCAGTATACCACTTAGCTGTGACTGTCTTCTGCGTGTCCAAAACTACACGTTCCACAATTCCACTCGATTTGAAAAATACAGCTATCATTTTCTTCTTTACAGATCGGGATTTTCTGACAATTACGGGTGTGTCATCATCATCAAAGACCCAAACTTTGTTTTGAGCCTTGGTCGGCAGATCGTAATAGTACAGCCAAGTCTCATCACCTGTCCTGATGTTGTTCACATACCGAGATTGTCCCTTATCAAACTTTTTTAACATCTCCCGGCACCAAGTCACACGTCGTGTCATCTGCTCTTCAGTCAGTTGATGCGGCACCCAGAGAGAACAAAGTTTCTTCATGTGCAAATGATCTTGCAGAATCGAACGAATTGCTGGTGCATTTAGGCCCAAAGTATCTTCTATCTGTTGGTAGGTCACTCGCCTGTTTTCGTCAAGCATTTTCCTCACAGCAGTAACGTTTTCCTCCGTAACTGACGTTCGTGGCCTTCCCGGCCTCTCAGAATCCTCCAGAGTGAAATTTCCCCTTTGGAATTCTCTATACCACCTGAATATCGTTGTACGATGTGGACAATCATCATCTAGTGCAAGAGTCATTTCTTCCAAGCACTGGTCTATGGTTAAACCACGCACGAAATTATACCGCAAAACTGTCCTTATCTCATTTCGTGACCACGATGCCATCGCAAGCACTTTACACTCTCACTGCTAATGAATAACTGAGCCCATCGACTTGGCGCGGCGGCTACTATGCACGTATGAACATGTCTCAACATGCAGCAACAAGCAGCTTCCTGTGATTCATTGTTGCGTCATATTGCAAAACTTTCCTAGTACCCTTTGTACCATGATAAATCTGACTAAAAAATGAATAGCAAATGCTTAAAAAACGGTACTCACCTGCAATAAATTTATTGGTAGAGGGTGGCTAAATTTAGGTTGGAAGAAGCATTAAAAAGACTAAGGCAGAGAATGGGTGAAAATATTTTAAAGAGATTTTAAAATGAGCGCAAGGAAGTAGAAGTGCAGATCTCCAATCCTTGGTTGTCATAGGACGTGAATGAAAAAAATGAAAAAAAGGGAAGACCGGTGGTGCCAACAGTCGTTACAAGGGACTTTCGTTGAATAAACCGTCATCAGTTGGCAAATGGGAGAAAAGTGAGCGCATGTTGTATTTAAAGATTATCTATACTCTTGTGATGCTCTTTTTGACACATGGGAACTTTAGCCACGAGAGGTTCCAAGCCGGTGAGAGGTTGAATGGAAGTTTAGTGTTAATAATGTTGAGATCGGAATGGTGTCAGTACCATTCGATGGTGAGGGCTTAATTTTGAAGAATTCTGTAGCTCGATCTAAGTTTAATAATAGTGATGGCAGAGTCAACAAGAGGGGTGTGGCTGTGGGTTTGAGAATGGGTTGTTAACTTAGTACAGGATTGACTTGTCCTGAAACTGTTGAAGTGGTAGTATGTGCGGGTATTGGAAGTTGTGGAGGAACCGAATTTGGTGGTAGTGCTGCCGATGTAACAGGTGTCGCAGTTTGGTTGGCATTTTATGAGATATATATTATTGAGATCATTGATGGGATATTTGTGTGTATCTTTATAAGTATTAAATAAGGAACATAGTTTATTGTAAGTAGAGAAGGTGAGGGAGATGTCAGTATCTTCCTCACCTTCTCTACTTACACTAAACTAGGTTCCCTATTTAATTCTTATAAAGATACACACAAATATCCCATCAATGATCTCAATAATATATATCTCATAAAATGACAACCAAACTGCGACACCTGTTACATCGGCAGCACTACCACCAAATTCGGTTCCTCCACAACTTCCAATACCCGCACATACTACCACTTCAACAGTTTCAGGACAAGTCAATCCTGCACTAAGTTAACAACCCATTCTCAAACCCACAACCACACCCCCTATATATATATATACAGTGAAACTTGCCTTTAACGGACAGCCATGGGGAACGAAAATGTGTCCGTTAGAGAGAAGTGTCCACTAACAAGAAGTCTGAGGGAAAGAAAAAGAAAAATCGTTAAACGTTTAATGTAAAATTAAATTAAAATATATACAGATTTTGCACAATATTTTTGTAAATAATATACATACAATTGTGCTATGCATATTATGACTTTATCTTAACAAAAATACATACAGTAATCACTTATTTTCTTCTGCACCTTCTTCTGGCTGATAATTTTGTTTTCAACATTTGTTTGGAGTGAAAAAACCATCGAAAGTCCTTCAGTATCTTCTTCAGCGGCGAAAAAACATTTTTAAATGATTGATTTGTATGAGCACTTCTTCTATTTTCATCAGTGGTTCGTCGTTAATATGTTCTTCGACAGAATGACCTCCTTCCATTTCTTCATCCTCATGAGGAACTTCTTGAAAAATATGAATGATAATGCCGTTGATATCTAGAGCACCATCTTCTGTAGTGAGGTTTGAGTCTATATCTTTGTAGCCAGGGTCACTTGTGGCTGAAGTATCGTACATTATCAATAGATGTTGAAGTTCTTGTTCTTCTTGGTGCTCCACATTGCTGTTCACAGCTTCAATTTTTGCATTTGAGAAGCCAGACTTTACAAAACAGTTCACGACAGTTTGTTTTCTAATTGCGTTTACTGAAGAGGAAATCCATTGAATCGCATCTAGGATGCTGATTTTCTTTGCAAGGTCACTCGCACATGTTACATCGTTCATGTTTGCAATGAGATGTCTTAAAACACGTTTTCTGTAGTGAAGTTTAAAATTTTTTATTATCCCTTGATCCAAGGGCTGACACTCTGCAGATGTGTTTGGTGGCAGAAAAATGATTTGAATGTTAGACAATTCAATGTGCAGGTGAGATGCAGCATTATCCATGAAAAGAATAATTTTTCTGTTTTGACGAATCATGTTTTGGTTAAAGTGACTTATCCATTCGCTCATGATATCTCGTCATCCACGCTTTATTAGACTTCCAATCAACATCCAAAAGATTCAACTTTATGCCCTTGAAACAACGACGATTTTGTGGGTTTCCTATAACAAGAGGTTGTTCAAAGTCTCCCAGCATATTTGTACACAATAGTACAGTCAAGCGTTCCTTAGAAATTTTTCTGCCCTGACACTTTTTGTTTTTTAGACTCATTGTGTTTTCAGAAAGAGCTTTAAAAAACAACCCTGTTTCGTCACAGTTGTAAATATCCTTAGCTTAAAAATCACGACATAATCTTCCAATTTGACGGTCCACTCTGTTACAACCCCAGTATCAACAGATCCACCTTCACCACTTACGGTTTTCCAAGAAATTTTATGCCGAGTTTTGAACTTGTCTAGCCATCCCACAGAAGCTTTGAACTCGTTTACTCCCATAGATTTCGCAACCTCCAAAGACTTTCCCCTAATAATAGGCCCATTAATGGGAATTTTTTTAGCGCGTGTGCGACAAATTTGAAGTCCAAAAGTTTTCGGGAATGATTTTTGAACCTGATCATTTCCGTGTTGCCAAAATTGTTTGAGCAGTTCATTTTTTTTCTTTAGGATGTCGCTTACCTGCGTCTTCCCGATTTTGAATTTTGCAGCGAGATTGCGAACACTATTTTTTTGCCGATCATACGCATTAATGAGTTCGACTTTATCTTTTAAAGTTAAATGTTTACGAAAAGACATTGTGCACTTCACACGACACTGAACAAAACTGAAAACTGAAACTGAAAAGACGAAAGGCCGACCATATTCTCCTCCTCCCTGCACACACCGAATTCATCAGAAGTTATACACGTGCCTTAAAATTCTTGAAAAAGGGTTTAGAACCGCGACGTAAACCTTGATAAAATTCAGAGAATCGGAAATAGAAAATAAACACACGATTGAGGCAATACGTGGAAAAAAAGTTCCTAGAAAAAAGGGCCATGAGCTCTCCTACAGTCCGTTATGGGGAGATCAAATTAAGTACTAATCTAAACGAAACAGTGTGGATTGCCTGTCCACGTCTGTTACAGAGAATGTCCACTAGACAGAAGCTGCAAACACGTTAAAACCAATAGAGATGAGTTGGGGAATTTGAAAATGTCTGTTGTAGAGATGTCCGTTAACGAGAGGTGTCCGTTAGGAGAAGTTTCACTGTATATATATATATATATATATATATAGATAGATAGATAGATAGATAGATAGAACAATACACCCAATTATTCTGTACAGCAGAGGATAGGAAGAAATGTGTAACACTAATAAACATTTATGAATCAAAAAGCTTTGTAAAGATTTATTACATATTCCAGCATATAAGTAAAAAGGAAAAAACTGCTTAACATTGTAAGGTTAACTTACATGATGAGTATAAAATCCTAAACTCAAATTAAAGGTGGAAACTATGTGAAAGGGTGGAATTAAAGGATTAGAAAGCCATTAATTAATACTAATATATTTACAATTTATAACATATTTTTACAAAATATTACATTGTTGTTCAGCTTTTAAAACCTAAGAATTTGTGTATCTTTTTCAGACAAAAACAGTTTGTGGATTCACTTACATCACTTATTAAGATGTGCATTAAAAATCACATTTATTTTTAATGCTTAAAAATTATTGGCTTCTGTTATCTTTTGTTTTAAATTAGTAATGCAGTTATAGCTGTTTGTATTTATCTGACAATGCAAGTTTGTTACATGTCCTTCAAATAAAAAAAAAAGTTGAATACCACCACCACTGTTAATATACCAAATAAGAAAGACAATATTTTTCTTAATATTATCTTTCTATGTAAATCCAGAGGGGTATAAATAATATTAGAAGTGTTTTATTAAGTCCATAAATTATAAATTTATAGAAAAACAAATGTGATCCTATAATGTAATGGTAATAGATATCACATAATATAACTTAAAATACTAAAGTTTAGAATTAGTATATCTTTTTTATATTCGTATTTCTTAATTTTCTGCATTACATTCAAATTGAATTTAGACTAAAATCACGCATGAGAAGAACTGGCTTGGGAGAAGCAGGGAACGGACCACTAATGGCAGTTCCCTTACAAATCAGGATTTTATGTATGCCACTTGTTGCCTTTTTACAAAGCTGCCTACAGCTAGACAGTCAAAGAAGACCAATGTGTATGTGTTGAGAGCATGTTGAGAGCGAGTTGTAAAGAGCATGAAAAGATAAAATGCAAATCTGGCATTCTGATCAGTTATATGAGAGCATGAAGAACAAGACTGATGGCTCAAAGAACTTAAAATGGAGGACCCATCAATAACTCAGCTGCTTGGTTCAATGCTAACACCATGACAGAGAGCTCCGGTCCCAGAGGAAGTAGCTATAGTCAGTGACTCTACTGTCAGGAAAATGGGAAACATTTTTGTGCAAAAAAGGACACATGGATTAGGACCAGCGTATGTCTGCCAGGGGCTGAAGTTAATGAGGCCCTCTGGTAGACATACTCTTAAAAGATGATCCTGTTGTACATATTGGTACTAATGACATTAAGAATAGGAGATTTGAGAAGTTACTTAACAGGTACAAAGCAATATTAAGAAAAAGTTGCAAAATCAATTAAATTTGAAAAAAAAAGTGTGTGCAATTCTACACAGACACAATAAGCAGTAAGTACATGATAAGAGCAGCCTTACAAATCAAATCAGTCCTGGAGAAACTGTGCTAAGCTCATGGGTTAGAATTTTTCTCAGCATGATTTGTATTTATAAACAGGAGAGAGTCTTTACAGATACACTTAAATAGAAAGGTTTCAAAAATATTTACTGATGCCATGAAGTGTTAGGCAAGTCGGTACAGGCTAGCTTTTGGAGGAGAAGACACACAGACTAATAGAGTAGCAGAGACGAAACGATCCTTGCTTCTATTGGGACATACAACAGCCTGGAAAGTGAGGTATTGATTATAAGGCCTTCTGGGGATGGGGTTCCTCAAATACACAGGCTGCGTTAGGGTTACTACAAGGAAAAACCGGTGTTCATATACTTGTTTGTACACTAATGCTAGGAGTAAATTTGATGAATTTCAAGTACTGGTGAGGTCATCAAATGTGGACATTGTAGAACAATTAGACACTGAGCTTACTCAACCCATTCAATGCCTTAAACACCTCAACCAAATCTCCTCATAGACGGCTGGTCTCCAGATGGTACAGGGTACAATTCGCAGAACTGAAGTCTTTCCTGGTACGTTCCAATGGATCCGTGTCCACATATCCTAATATGAGGCTTTCAGACCTGTATAAGCAGTACTCACACGTACAGAAAGAACAGGAAGGGGATTTTTGCTCTTTGTTAAGAAACGCTTATAATCAAAGTCAACACACCTAGTTAATGTGGGTGGCCAATGCAATGGTGAGTCTGTTTGTTTTGAGCAGTTAGTTAATGTACACAGTGCGTTACATTTCAAGCACATTCAATTCCCCCCCCCCTCAAAACACACGCATTTTCAATGAATAATAAAAGGGATAAATAAATATAATTATCTCCTTTTCAAATAAATATAATTATCTCCTTTTCAATTAATTACTAAGGTTATAACTTTATAGAATGAATAATAAAACTACTGTTCATTTAGAGAGTAATAAAACTACAGTTTTACCATTCAGTTTAACTTATAACTATATAATATTTATTACTCTTCTCCAGTACACTCTCTCTCTCTCTCTCTCTCTCTCTCTCTCTCTCTCTCTCTCTATATATATATATATATATATATATATATACATATATAGATAGATATATATATAGTGCTTTTTTGTAAAAAAAAAAAAATAGGTGCCGGTACTCATTCTTTGCTATCAAGAAAAATTGAAAATTAAGAGGATACGAAAAGTACTCTAAATTTTTTGCCCTCGATATTGTTACTTTAGTAGTAATGTTTTTAGAATAAGAACAACAAATTAAGTATATTAACACAGTTTATTAAGCATAAATTTATTATTCAAGTATATTAATAAAATAAGTAAACTATGAGTAAAAGAATTAAAAATAAATTTCAGAAAGTTTTTGTAGAATGTTCCATATTTTTATTAAGTTCTCATCCGAGACGCTATGCCGACTTCTTTTCCTCCTCTTTGTTTGTGTTGGTCGCTGAATGGCATTTCCGAAGAAGCCACAAATCGACATATTGTGCTGGATCGAAGCGAGTCAGCGGTGGGCTTGCAGTTTTAAGAAACAGTAGTAAAGAAACTATTTTTGTCGTCGACGAAGCGCTGGTGATCAGATTCATTTGTGAAAATCCTCGCTCACATTCACTCGGTGAAATTGGTATCGTACTCAGAGCGTTCATCAAATGCTTCAATTCTTCCGAAACTTTCTTACCAATTAGGTATCCACGAATTGCATTTAACTGTAATTAACAATTTTCTAACTTCATTTTCACCAAATGCCAACAATTCATATTTAGAAGGATTAATACCTTCGTTGTTCTCCTCTCGTCATCAGTACTGTCACTAGTTCTTAAATTTGATTTTTTTTTTTTTTTTTTTTTTTTGAAACTGTTCAAAATATCGGTGTCGTTCGGATATTTAGGTGCTGTGACCATGTAAACAGAGAAAGGGAAAATTTACGGAAAAAATGTGGATAACGCACTTCCGCGAAACAAAGGATGATTATTTGTTGCTGTTAAAAAAATCACTCTTCTAATTTTCTCGAACGGGGCACTTACAGTTGATTTACAGTGGTGTCCAACCTATGGCTCACAAGGAAAGTGAACTAACAGCATTTTAAATTTTGTTAATTATCAAAAACATTTTCTAATTAAATGTTTTGTGCAGTAAATGTAATTGTGTATTGTACTTAATAATTTTTGAATATTTTCTATTTTACTCACAACAAGATATCGAAAATGTAACACACTAAAGAAATCTAATTTTGAATATGGCCTCTGTACGGGAAAAGGTTGGACACCACTGGAAGGAGGGCCAGGCCCATTATTGGGAATACACCTTTATCTGCTCACTCTTGACCAGCGCGACTTCTCCGTGTGGGACAGGTAGTCGGATAGTTTTTACTAGGTACCACTAAGTTGTAGAATGCTAATCCCTTTAGCTCTCTTAATTCGTGCAGCAGCACTAATTTCCTAAAAGCCAGAAAAGTGAACAGGGCATACCGAGTTAATTCTCTCTTAATCCGTTCGCTATATGAAAATTTTCTTCGCTCAACAGAAACTATTTTAAATGTAACTTCCAAGGGGAATTCAAAATAATTAAATAGAGATCTGACTGAGTAATTTAGAATTATAAAAATGGTTATACAATTTTATATAGTAAAAAATGCAAATTTAGTTAAATCATTTTAAGCTTATTTGAATAATAGGTAAACATGTGAAAAAAATTTACGGAATATTACAAATTTCAAAGTGGATTGCATCCAAATGTCAAACGTCACTGTTAATAAAGGTGCCGGTACGCCGTACTGTTGCGTACCGTCCCAAAAAAAGCACGAGAGAGAGAGAGAGAGAGAGAGAGAGATTTGGTCTTTCTAACATTTCTTTTACTGGTAGTAAGCAGTTTATATATATATTTATCTTATACTTACTGACCTTTCTCGTTATATTCAATAACCAGGATCTCTTACCATAAGGGACGGGAAGTTATGCTCCCGGTTTTAACTTTTTACTGTTATAACCCTACTTTTCATACCTCATGAACTATTAGAGCAATTCGAGGGGGATTGAGGTACTATAACTATAGCTTACCCTGCTTTCATTCACCTTCATTTAGCTCATGCTACTTCTGTTACCAATATGATATATATATTATACCACATACGTATATGAATAACAGTGGATGGATCTCTTTCTATATAATGCTAAGTATTACTCTTCTGTAACACTAGCTATAATTTTGTAAATTAGCTATCCATCGGGCTAATAGTCATCTAGCCAGCTAACAACAAATTTGTGATATACTTTGGGGTGGGTTGCAACCTAATTATATTAAATTTAAGCTAACGTATACTACTTTACTATTATTTGGAATTACTATCATTTGGAATTGCTATCATATACTACCTAACTATCATTTGGAAACGGTTACGCTGGACAATGACAACAGAAACGGATAGCTCGTTAATTATGGTTGATACATTGAGAAGGTTAGCCCTCAAAAAAGTCCCTTTCAATGTATCTACATACCTATAATTAACAATTTTAATATGTAAGGTTTACCTTACTATGTATTGCATATATATGTTTTTTCCAGGTTACCATTGGTGCGTACATAGGTTTTTGTGTTTCTTGGGTTGCTACGTCATACTTTTTGTTCTCGGTCTGCACTATAACCTGCAATTTTTATGTAAATTACACTATTAACCTCTACCACTATTACTAACATCTTAAACAAATATAATACTTAGACGATATTAAATAATATACAGATGGATGTAATGTTTAATCTAATATAGATGGCATTAATTGGATCTGGGATAGTTTATTTATTTATTAATGCATTTTACTTACCTTGGATATATATATATATATATATATATATATATATCTTCAAAACCAACATCACATTCACAAGTATTGAATAACAATTTATAAAAAGCATGCACAGACTGTCTAAAACTAAGATTTTTTTTTTTTTTTTTTTTTTTATGAAAAACCTCAAACACGAAAGGTATCAAAACCTATAGTACTTAGTACTGTGCATGGGTTGAAGGAGAAGTATGGGGGGAGGGGGATGCCGGAAACTTTGCTCTAGAGACTAAACATGGGTTTCACCACTTCAAGCCTCCAATAAGCAAAGTGGTGGTATTTCACCGGTTGATGAAAGTCATCTACCACCTACAATACTGCATTAGAGCTAGATTTAACACATTCACTGCCACTTATATTTGTGAAGGTCCTTTCTATGTACCTTACATTTGAACGAGATCCAGAATCCACATCATTTGAATAGAATTCTATTTTACTACCAGAGGACATATTATAAACAGCATCAGCCTCATGCTGTACAACCCTATTCCTTTTCAGTCCTGATGTCGCAGGCTGTCGATCCATTATAACAACCCTCTATGGTAAAATTTTCTAGAAAAACACTTTACACAAAATTTTATCTGTATACACACACTAAATATGATGTTTTGTTTTTCACAAACTAAAGAATTAAGATTGAAGAGACAATTAAGAGAAATCAGAACACAACACAGAACTATGAACCGCAGCAAGGGAATGAAACTACACCCTATTTTGGAGGCAACTGTTTTGAGACTAGATAAGTGCTGGAAGCATAACCACACCCCCCCCCCCCACACACACACGTCCAAGCAGCAACAATGAACACCAATCTAGTGGTTACCTCATGCCCACACACGCCTCATTGCATGCACAACTGTATCCTTTAAAATTTTGTCTCTAATGTCTCCATTCTGTTAGTGTTTGCTGACAAGGAGGCCCGTTTAGCCTTGAAAACTACAAACCATTTGTAATTAAATGTGTATTAAAATTTTTTACTGGATATACATATTTATATTTATTTACTTTTCCTTCTTGTGGAAAATACTAAACTAGAAAAAATAATTCGACATAAGCAAAGAACATAGGAAACCGTGAACCAAGTATACAGCTTTTATAGTGCTCTCTGGACAGTGTGATTGATGCTAAGCAAAATCCAAGCCATAATGCAAATAGCCCATGGTTCAATCAGTGATCACTTGTTCATTTCATGTGCCTTTCCTTTTAGAGCACTCATTCATTGACCACAACTAAATGGATGGAAATTTTCGTTAAGGCACAACACTTGCGGTTAATTTTGATGCAAGTTTGGATTCCAGTAGCAAACTGTGTTCAATTGTGTTAATCTATTAATTTCTATTTTTTATACAAATTATATGGAAAAAAGAAATAATTGCCAGATTTCCATTTGTCCAATTTTAATGAAATTTGAGATAGTTCACAAATCTTTCAAAAAGAACTGAATATCAGACCCTCTGGGGTGTGTGTGTGTGTGTGTGTGTGTGTATGTGTGTGTGTGTGTGTGTGTGTACCCCTAATGAGAATAGAAGTGCATTATGGACCAAACAAGTGTGATGAGTATAAAGAGCAACTACAGACAAATACAGTGGGCCATTAAATCAGAATGTCTTATAATAGGGATTTTAACTTTATAGATATTGATTGGAACTTGTAGACTGGTCATTCACACAGTAGCAGAAATTTTTTCTATTGAATGAAAGCTTTCTATGGAAGAATGTTAGAGAAGCTACAGAAGAAAATAGTATTCTTGTTCTTGATTATCCGCTTTGACGCTTCATGTATTCAGAACCTCCAGAAAAAGGACCACTAGGTGGCAGTGATTATAATATACTGATGTGGGAAACTACTTAAAAATATAACTATTGTCAAGAACAAAGGAATGAGATTATGCTTTTGTAAAGGTGACTACAGTCACCTCAGACAGTATTTAAATTCCTTTCAGTGGAACCAAGTAGTGATGTCACAAGCAACCAATTCTAAATGAGAAGAATTTAGGGAAGTAATCTTAGTAGAAGCTACTAACCTTTTGATGTGAAAACATCTATGGTGACACCTACTACACTTTCAGAATGAAGTAAAACCAATTGGTAACAAAATTTTCTAACAGAAATGATGCAAATGACATCACTCCCTATTAGGTGGCTGTTAGATAATGCAAATGACATCACTGAAAACTTCTATGGTGGAACCTACTACATTTTTGGACTGATGAATTGCAAATGATGCAATAAATGACCACTTTCTAAATGGCACTAACTCAATCACTAACGTAAGAAGTGGTTAGTAATATTATGCAAGAATAAAAGCTTCAAAGGGACCGAAGAAGCCTCTCAACGTCAACAACAGAACAAGCTAAAAAAACATAGAGAATGGAAGAAAAAAATTGAGATTTTAATAAAATCTGCTACTCAAGATTTTCATAACTTTATTGGCTGTTAGATTTTAATAGCTGTTCGATTAAACCGTTTAAAAATTTAAACGGATTTAATTCAAGAACGCAACAATAAAATAATCACTTCAACAAACAACAATCACTTCTTGCAGTAGTTTTTGGTTATGATGTCATACTATTCTACAAACGGATTTCGCTAACTACTGAATTATAAAAATACCAAATCTAATTTCAGTAAACAACCTAGAAGAGTATTTTGAAGATGGCTAAAACTCCAGTTGAGAAAAACCGAGAAAAGTGAGCAAGAATAAAAGCTTCAAAGCCACCAAAGAAGCCTTCCATGTTGACAAAAGAATGAGTGCAAAAACATAGAGAAAGGGGGAAAAAATGCAGAGTTTAATAAAATTTGCTTCTCAAGATATTGATGAACATCAACCTTCTACATCGACTTCTCATCAAGAAGCTGGACCGTCGATATCACGAAATTATATTCAAGAGCTTCTTGAAAATTTCGATCCAGAAGATTTGAGTTCAAATTAATTACCTGAGGATTTTCAATTGATACCTGAACCGGCTAGAAACAGTAAACCGCAACAACCAACTTTGATTGAATCATCTAAAAAGAAACAAAATCATATTTCAGCTCAATCAGCTGTTCTAGACCCCCCCCCCCCCCACAGGTTTCAACAGTAGTCAAGCATGAAATCATTTACAAGAACATCGAACGTGACTGTAAGTCCTATAAATAATTTGAATGACACAATTGAAGTTAGGGTTAAAATATTACGAACTCAATGAAGTGATGAGACAGTCGAATTAAAAATTCTTGAATGTCGACAAAAATTGGAAACAGTGTTCAGTTAACCGACAACAAACAGAAACTTATCAAGCCAAGATTTGTGAGCAAAGAAGAAGCGGACAATTTATGTTCTGATGGTGTTCGTTTATATTTGAAAAAAAAATCTATGAACGATTATAACAATTCTGTGTTAAATTCATCTTCAGATACCATTATGTTGATTGCTCAAGACATATTTGTCGGGTGCAGAGGTGCAGAATGTGAGGCTCTTGTGCGACAAAAACTTCATAACATGGCAGTATTAGACACCGGTGGCCGTAAGAACTTTCTTTACGTATTTCGTGTTGAGAAGTTGAGAACGAGGGTATCCTGTGCAGAAGTAGCTTTTTGCCACTCCTTGAACAGAGAAGTTTTTTCTGATTTTTTTTTGTTTTATTAGCTTAAATTGGCATATTAACTTATTTTCTAGAGTAGCTTTATATCCCTATTTACAATACTTAGTTTAAAGTAACTTAGATAGAGATTTTATAGATATTACTTAGTATCGGTAAGGGTATCAAATCCACATGTTTACCGTTCGTAAATTGCCGCCATTGTTACGCGATACGAAATATCTCGAACTAGATAGCATAAGCTTAATATAGTATAGTATAGCACATTATATTGTCAATTAATCAGTAAAATCTATTAATCTTGTTGAACTTTATTGTCAATTAAATTACTAATTATTTTACTAAATAATTAGTAAAATTAAATAATTAATACTTAACTTGATACGGAAATTATATAAAGGGATTTTGTAGATAACATAAATATAGCGTTATAACTGTGTTGAGATACAAGTTTAGGGTTTTCATTTTGTACTGAAATTCAAATTTTATTGAAATTAAATCGAAATCATGACTCAGACCAGAGCAGCAAAGCAAAAGGCTCAAGCTAACGGGAGTGCTGTGGCTCAGGGGAGAACTGAGGGGGGCAGTTGCCCTCTGAATCACAGCCTTTTAAAATGCACTACTTGCTTGATGTTTGTGGAGCAGTCGGGTACAGGATATGATACTGCCATGGGGGATGTCTTTGTGTGCGCGATGCAAGGAGTGTAAGGAAATCAGGCAACAACTCAGCATTGTTATGGGCCTTTATGAGAGCTTGAAGGGCAGAGTGGATTCCCTCGAAGGATTAAAAGTGAGGGGCCCATCAAGCTCTCAGCTGCCCACAATGCCAGAGGCACTTGGTCATCATGCAACACAGCGGCAGCCCCCAAGGCAGAATGCGCTGGTCCCAAAGGAACTGGAAGTTGTTGGTGACTCTATTGTCAGGGAAACGGGAAACATGCTTTGTAAAAAGGATAGGTGGAACAGGACCAGGGTATGTCTGCCAGGGGAAAGGTTGATGACGTTGTAGAGCAGATATCATCTTTTAAGTGCACAAAAGGTGATATAGTTGTACACGTAGGCACTAATGATATTAAGAGTAGGAGACTGGCAGAATTACTTAACAAGTACAGGTCACTGTTGAAAAAAAGCCATGAATTAGGGTTGAATTTGAAAGTGTCGGCAATTCTGCCCAGACACGATAGGAGGGAGTATATTATTATTATTTCATATGGCAAAAATGAGGATACATTTGTAACAAACAATGTCAAAAAAAAAAATAAATAAATAAATTACAATAAGCCTAAAAACAATATTTACAGAAAAAAATTATAAGTAACATTTGATGAATTAAAATGTAATGTCCAGTTTATTCAGCCACTTAAGAGCATCATCAGTAACACTATGCATATCTTGGATGGAGCCTTCAAATCTCCTCTTTGGGCACTCCGAGATGACATGCTGGATGGTCTGGAGCACGTTGTCACAGTCGCAGAATGGGTTTTCAGTTTTTCCCCACTTATGCAGCCAAAACTTGCATCTTCCGTGATTTGTTCGGATTCTGTTCAGGGATGTCCATTCCTTTCTTGGTAAGTTGAAACCTGGAACAGCTCTGCATGGATCACTGACTAAGCCCAGGTGGTCGGGATTTGAAGTAGTCCAGTCTTCGTACCAGGTCTGGTCAGCATTAAAATGTGACTTGAGAAGTTTCTCGGCTAGCTTCCATGAGGGGTTCCTAGACTTCAATCTCTCTGGCTTCTAGGGTTTGCAATCCTGATGTATGGGCAACTGAGGATTTCTTTGACATTTCTACCATTCTTTCAGCAAGGCTATTTCTCTTCTTATATGAGGGGGATAGATGTTAGATAACACTGGTAGCCTTTTTAAAGGTGTCAATTTAATGGTGCCTGATATTGTCCTCATTGTGTCATTCAGTTGGGTATCAACTTTTACAGAGTGTGCACTATTAAGCCATACGGGGCAACAATATTCTGCAACTGAGTAGACTAGGGCAAATGCTGATGTTCGTAGCACCGTTGCATTTGCTCCCCACTGAGTTTATGCAAGATGTTATTCCTAGGTTTTATCTTTGCTGCAATATTACAAAGGTGTTGTTTATACGTCAGTGTTCGGTCCATTATAATTCCCAGATATTTTGGGCAAGGGTTGTGTTTCAGTCGTTGACCTTTATATTCCACTTGTGGCATATAGTTAGCCCTATGATTATCCAGATGAAAACAGCTAACTTCAGTTTTATTTAAATTAGGTTTAAGTTGCCATGTGTGAAAATATTTATTCAGGTTATGAAGATCCATTGTAAGTACAACTTTGGCTGTATTGAAGTCAGTAGACTGGGCAGTCAGGGCTATGTCATCTGCGTACATGAATTTCCTAGAAGCGGTTGCTGGAAGATCTGCAGTATAGATATTAAATAATAATGGGGCTAGAACTGAGGGAGTATATGATGAGAGCCCTGTCAATCAATTTGGCCCTGGAAAGATTGTGCAAGGCTCAAGGGGTAGAATTTTTTTCAGCCTGGTCTGTACTTGTTAACAGGAGAGACTGCTTCTACAGGGATGGGATACACTTAAATAGAAAGGGTGCAAGAATGTTTGCTGATGCTATCGAGGCAGTGTTAGGTGGGTCGGAAAACTGCTAGATTGGGGGGGATACAAGGACTAATAGATTAACAGTAGCCATTGGCAGAGATGAAAGTGATTCTTGCACTGTTTCTATTGGAATGAGCAGCAGCCTGGAAAATAAGATGCAGGATATTCAGAGACTGCTGGGAATTATTAGGGTACAAGTAAACACATGGGTTGTGTTAGGGTAGCTAAGAATAGGAACAAGTGCACGTATACTTGCATATACACCAATTCTAGGAGTTTGGTAAATAAATTTGATGAATTTGAGGTGTTGCTCAAAACATCTAAAGCAGATATTGTGGGTATCTCAGAGACATGGTGTCACACAGATATAAGGAAAGCAGAACTGAAATTTAGGGAGTACAATGTGAACAGAAAGGAGAGACAGGATAGGAAGGGAGGAGGGGTTATGCTATTAGTTAAGAAATACATAAAATCCAAGGAAGTGAAGCCAGTCGACATCGCTGGACAGTGCAGTGTCGAGTCAGTTTGGTGTGACATAAGCATTGGGAGATCAAAATTGAGAGTAGGAGTGTGCTATAGGCCTAATGACTCTGATGGGTATAATAAGAAACTGTACAGGGAAAGAGAGTGGGCCAGTAAATCAGAGAGTCTTATAATGAGGGATTTTAATTTCCCAGATATTGACTGGAATTTGGTGGCTGGTCACTCACACACTAGCAAGGCTTTTGTGGATTTATTGGATGATTCTTTTCTACATCAGCATGTTCGGGAGGCAACTAGAGGGAGTAATACTCTTGATTTCATTATCGGTAGTGATTCTTCATGCATTAAGAATCTGCAGAAAAAGGAACCACTAGGTGGCAGTGATCACAGTGTGCCGAAGTGGGATTTACTCAAAGAGGTAACTACCATTAGGGGTAAAGGGGAGGGTTATTGCTTTTGTAAAGGCGACTACGATGGACTGAGACAGTATTTAAATTCTATACAGTGGGATCAACTGATGATGTTACCAACAGCAAATTCTAAATGGGAAGCATTCAAAGAACTTATCTTGGAAGCTACTAGGCTTTACATACCAACTAAGAAATATTGTTCAAGGTTTAGGCCTAAATGGATGTCAGATGAACTAATGAGACATATGGCAGAGAATAAAAATGCATGGGATACATACAAATTAACACGTGACACAGAAGCCTATGATAGATACAAGTTGATCTGTAACCAAGTTACAAAGGAGGTTAGGCAGGCGAAGGCAGATTACAAGAAATCTTTGGCAAGGGATGCAAAGAAAAACAGCAAAGAGTTCTTTCTTATGTAAACTCTAGAAGGAAGGGGTTGAATCAGATTGGTCCACTTGATATCGATGGGTCAACTGTTGATGATCCTGCTCAGGTAGCTAACAAACTAAATGAATATTTTGCATCGACATTCACACATGAGGAGTTATTCAGCGAGGGGAATGCCAGAGGTGTATTAACTCTGGCAGTAAACTAGAGAATCTTGTAATAACTGAGAGTAAAGTGGAGGAGAAATTGTTGAAGATAAGCACAAGAAAGGCACCTGGGGTGGATGGGATCTATCCATTAAAGAAGGCAGCAAAGGAAGTAAGAAACCCTTAGCCATAATTATGACAGGGGAGGTACCCATGGACTGGAGATGTGCAAATGTGACCCCAATTCACAAAGGAGGATCAAAGGCTGACACAAGTAATTATAGACCTGTGAGTTTATCTTCTGTTCCCGGAAAATTAATGGAGGCACTGGTTAAAGAAGCACTGCAAGATCATCTAGACAAGACTTCAGTTATAGCTCGGACACAGCATGGTTTTGTTAAGGGGAAGTCTTGCCTGACCGATTTGATTGGATAGTATGATGCAGTTACAAAAGAACTGGATGCAGGAAGTAACTTTGACATCATATATTTGGATCTTAGAAAGGCTTTTGATACTGTTGCACATGGAAGACTGCTGCACAAATTGGAGCAGTGTGGCATTGGAGGCAAATTGCTGCTATGGATGGTTGAGGGGGAGAAGACTGACAGTGGTAATCAATGGACACTGCTAATTGTGGACTAATGTTATTAGTGGAGTCCCTCATGGTTCAGTATTGGGTCCATTATTGTTTTCTGTATTAATAAATGATATTGTTGATGGTATATCAAGCTTAATGTCCAAGTTTGCAGACGATACGAAGGTTGGCAGGGTTGTCAAGGACACTACTGACACTACACTGCTGCAACAGGATCTGGAAAGGTTGAGCAGATGGGCTGAGAGGTGGTAAATGAAGTTTAACATTGACAAATGTAAAGTACTACATATGGGAAACGGCAACCCCAGAGCAACTCTGTGGTACTACACTGACAGTGGTAGAGAATGAAAGGGACCTGGGAGTGGTTGTGCAGGCAGATATGAAGTTCTCTGAGCAGTGCAGACGGGCTGGAAGAGTAGCTCATGGTGTATTGTCAATGATATACAGGAATTTTTCTAGCAGGGATAAGGAGGTGATTATTCCCTTGTATAAGGCAATGATCAGGCCACACAGAGTACTGTATACAGGCCTGGAGGCCTCATTTCAAGAGCGATGTAGAGCTGCTGGAACGAGATATCAATGACAGAGAAGGGCAACAAGATTAGTGAATGGAACAAAGGGGTGCTCTTACGAAGAAAGGCTTAAGTTTTGCAAATTACAGTGTCTGGAGACTAGGCACCAGCGAGGTGATCTGATAGAGGTGTATAAAGCCTTGAATGGTTTGAGCATGCTCAATGCTGATGGGATTCTTCCCCTTGCTCAGAATAATCACCTGAGAGGGCATAAATTCAAATTGAGGAAAGACAGACGTAGGATAGACATGCAGAAATTTGCCTTTAGCCAGCGTGTGGTTGATTGGTGGAACAGACTTCCATCCCTTGTCGTGGAAGTTGACAGCCTAAATAAGTTTAAAGCTCAGCTGGACAGGTATTTCGAACGAACACAAGGGTGAAGTGGAGGTGGTTATTTTTTATTTATTTATTTTTTTTTTTTGGCTGATGCTGCATAAGCTTGCTTTCTTGCATCAAATGCCTCTACTAATGCTAATGCCAAAATATACTTGATAACCACTAATACTGATATGCCCAATGGTCTTGCTAACAGAGCTTTAGGCATTTATTGAATATGACGAAGAGACTAATTTCTGTTAAATGAACTTGGTTGAAATTTCCAGGATCACCTGCTGTGGGTCGAGTTGCTAGGACGAAAGCTCATCAGTTTGCTATGGCTCGAGAAATCAATTTAGAAGCCGTACCGATCGCAAGAAGAAGAAGTATGAGTGTTTTACTGAATAACAACAGAACAATCTTGGCTAAAGAAAATCATTTTCCACTAATACTGGCTCGTGCTATTACCATCCATATATCTCAGGAAGGTACTTTCAATTCCGTAGTTTATGAATACAAGAAATGTCACAAATAATAACTAGTTGCATTATCTGAAGTTACCAATATCAATGATCTTTACATTTCTGCAAATGGAGAAAAGAAATTTTATCATGGACTGAGAAACACTACATCCACTCTTGCACTTCAAGCTGAAATGACCAGCTTGTCGAGTATTATTCTGATTACCATGCAAGATACTTTATACGAGTTCATCAGTAAACGGCAAGATCTTTCCATTCTAACGTTAATTGTCAAAGTTGGTGCTCACAGTGATGATCTCACTGATGCAGTCACCCAACAATCCAATTTACTTCTAGTTTCTGAAAAACGGCTAAATAACAACAAAGAAGTAAGCATACCTAACTTAAATTGTGTCTTTCAATTCAAACGAGAAGATCAACAAGATGGCGGTGTAGCAGTTTATCATAAGAGAGAAAACCGTACTCATGTTGTTACTTCTCATATGGAAGTAATTTATCAACACAAACTGTTGGAAAATTTGTGAGTGTTAGACCTTTAGGAAACGATTGTGGCTGAATGCCTTCTTCCTGATGGTCAAACGATATTGTCGGTAGTCATTTACATTTCACCTAACCAAAAGATCGAACACATCACTGAATTCATCCATTTGGTTTTTATTTCCTTACATGATTCAAGCTGCACTGCTACAACAGTTTTCTCACAAAAAATGCCACCAAATACCAATGATACTTAGTGGAGATTTCAACATTAATTTTGCAGATAATTAATCCAAACCTTTGTGTGACCAATGATACTTAGTGGAGATTTCAACATTAATTTTACAGATAATCAATCCAAACCTTTGACTGATTGCTTAAAAAATAAATTTGGACTAACGTAAATACTTCTATATCTGTATCGATTACTATTCAAGGAACTATAACTGATCCTGTGTTTCAAAGACGTCTACACTCTTTACAATCTCAAGTGCATCTATCATATTTTAGCTATCACAAATCCATTGTAAGTAAGTTACATATTTAACATGTTTCACAACGTAAAATTGATGAAACTGTCAAAAAAAAAATAAATACTTTAAAATATTAAATGTGTTCAGATTCTTTTCATTCCTAAAACCCTTTAACTTTGTCCAAGCCAAGATGTTTTCACATAAAATAAAATCTTTTGCGTTACAGGGTACACAAGCTGTTCTTTTATATACCAATAAACAGACATTGTTTGAGGTTTAGACTTCAATGGTTGTCATACAAACTGATGAAATTATTAACAGAGAAGAAAAATACATAAGATGATTATAAATTAGCAGGGGACACAGAGAAACCTATAGTACATATATAAACTAATCTGTAATCAAGTCACTGGGGTAGTGGAGGGGGGGGGGGAAGCTAAGCAGGATTACAAGAAGGACTTTGGTTAAGAATGCAAAAAGAAAAGTAGCAAAAAATTCTCTGCTTATGTTAACACTAGAAAGAAAGGGGTGAATCGCATTGGCTCACTAAACACGAATTCCACAACTTGAGAGTACGCCGGTTACTGCCAAACTACAAACATTTTCATCTATATTCACCCTGGAAGAAGTTTTTGGGGATGACAATACCAGAAGAAAATCATATTATAACTGGTAGCTAAAATAATTTTGTGATAAATGGGAAGTGGGGGGGGGGGGGTATTCTTGAAGCTAAAACTTATCAAGATACCAGGGACTAAGAACATCAATCCAATTATATTAAAAGCACAAAAAAGATAAGCAGGTCACTGGCCATAATTATGAGAGAATCCTTGGATTCAGAGAAAGTCCCTATAGACTAGATACACTGTGCTGCCACTTTATTAGATACACCCCTGCTGTGCATACAAATGATTTGTTATTCTGGAATCGTTGGAAGTCACACAATCACAGTTGTGGATATAAATGCAGCAGAACAACCTTTATAGTATCAGTTAAGCATACAAACCTTAGGAAGAAAGGAGAAAAGGAGTGCTCTAACGGACCTTCGAACATTTCATGGTAGTAGGTGCAAGACGTGCTGGACAAAGCATCTCTGAAACAGTAGTTCTCCTGAACTTTTCACGCATCACAGTTTCAAGGATGAATCGAGAATGGTGCAACGAACATAAAACATCCTCTCAATGGCACTCCTGTGGAAGAAAATCGCTTGTTGATGAGAGAGGTCAGAGGGGGATGGCTAGAATTGTGCAAGCAAACAGACAGGCCACAATGTTCCATATCATGTCAGAATACAATCTTAGTGCACAGAACAAAATATCACAATGGACCACTAGTCGGACTTCGTCGTGAATGGAATACAACAGCCAACGGCCACATCGCATACCTTTGTTATCAATGAAGAACAAGAGGGCACGCCTCCTATGGGCACAGCAACACCAGCACTGGACTATCGAGGATTGGAAAACGGTTACTTGGTCCGACAAGTCCAAGTTCCTGGTGCATCATGTTGATGGAAGGCTCAGAATTTGGCGAAAACAACATGAATCCATGGACCCGTCATGTCTAACGACTACCGTGCAAGGTGGTGGGGGAAGTGTTATGGTGTGGGGAATATTTTCTTGGCACATGTTATGTCCATTGATACCATAGATTCACGTCTGAATGCCACATCGTACCTAAACATCGTTGCTGACCAAGTGCATCCATTCATGTTGACAGTTTATCCTCAGTCAGATGGTTACTTCCAGCAGGATAAGGTGCTGATGCACAAAGCCCGAATCACTATGGAATGGTTCCAGGAACACGACAATGACTCTTTGCTGCAGTGGTCCGCTCATTCCGCGGATCTCAATTCTATTGAACATCTTTGGGATGAGCTGGAAAGGGCTATTCGTTGCAGGCCTACACCTCCGTCGACTCTCAAGGAACTGCGTGGCACACTCTTGTCTGCATGGTACTCCATTCCTGCACAACATTGTATCTCCAAAGGGTAATCAAAAGACGACATGAGTAATTACAGACCTATAAGCTTGACTTCTTTTGGGAAAACTAATGATAAAGTAGTCAATGGTTAAATATTGCAGTATCAACTTTACAGGATTGGAGTTAAATGGAAATCACAACATGGTCTTGTCTCACCAATCTGAATAGCTAATATGATTACTTAACAAAGGAACTGGATGCAAAATATAATTTTGACATTATATACTTTCGGTAAAGCATTTGACATGGTTCCACATGAAAGAATGCTATACAAATTGGAGCAAGACAGCATTAGTGGCAAATTGTCTTATAATGGGGGAATTTTAATTTCCCAGATATTGACTAGAACTTGTGGGTTGGTCACTCACACACTGGCAAGGCTTTTGCTGATTTATTGGATGACTGTTTTCTACAGTAGCATGTTCGGGAGACAACTAGAGAGAGTAACACTTTTGATGTGATTATCAGTAGTGATTCTTCATGAATTAAGAATCTGCAGATAAAAGAACTACTAGGTGGCAGTGATCACAATGTGCTGATCTAAGATTTACTTGAAGAGGTAACTACCATCAGAGGTAAAGGAAAGGGTTTTTGCTTCCGTAAAGGTGACTACAGTGGTCTGAGACAGTTTTTAAATTCTATACAGTGGGACCAACTCATGATGTTACCAACAGCAAATGTAAATGGGAAACATTCAGGGAATTAATCTTGGAAGCTACTAGGCTTTTCATACCAAATAAGAAATATTGTTCAATGTTTAGGCCTAAATTTATGTCACATGAACTAATGAGACATGTGGCAGAGAAAAAAAATGCATGGGATACATAAAAATTAACAGGAGACACAGAAGCCTATGATAGATATAAGCTGGTATGTAATCAAGTCACAAAGGAGATTAGGCAGGCAAAAACAGATTACAAGAAATCTTTGGCAAAGGATGCAAAGAAAAACAGCAAAGAGTTCTTTACTTATGTAATCTCTAGGGGGAAAGGGATGAATCAGATTGGTCCACTTGATATTGATGGTTCATCTGTTGACGATCCTGCTCAGGTAGCTAACAAACTGAATGAGTATTTTGCATCTGCATTTACACATGTGAAGTTATTCAGGAAGGGGGAGAGATGCCAGAGGTATATTGAACTCTGGCAGTGAGCTAAATGGTTTTGTAATAACTCAGAGCAGCAAAGTGCAGGAGAAATTGTTGAAGATAAACAAAAGAAAGACACCTGGGGTGGATGGGATCTATCCAGTTATATTAAAGGAGGCAGCAAAGGAAGTAAGCAAAGTCTTAGCCATAATCATGAGAGCTTCCTTGGTCTCATGGGAAGTACCGACAGACTGGAGATGTGCAAATGTGACCCCAATTCATAAAAGAGGATCAAATGGTGACACAAGTAATTACAGACCTGTTAGTTTAACTTCTGTTCCAGGGAAATTAATGGAGGCACTGGTTAAAGATGCACTGCAGGATCATCTAGACAAGACTTCAGTTATATCTCAGACACAGCATGGGTTTGTTAAGGGGAAGTCCTGGCTTATCTAACCAATTTGATTGGATACCATGTGATCACAAAGGACCTGGATGCAAAGAATAATTTTGATATCATATACTTGGATCTTAGAAGGCTTTTGATTCTGTTGCACATGGAAGACCAGTGGTGTATTTGTGCTGGAACGCACTGGAACAACGTTGCGGTACTCTTTTCTAAATGTCATAATAGAAAATCATTAAATTTATACACCTAATATTATGAAACAATGGCAAAATCAAAGGGGAGGGAGAAATAATATCAATTTAACTAGTGCTACTAAAAATATATATTAATTTTTAAAAAGTAATCTTTAAAAATTTATATAAAAACAAAAATATAAATTTCGCAATGAAACTTGAACATTTCTTACTAAAGTACAATGTGTTAGATAAAGAGATCCAACGAATGAAATATACTGTAATACTTGAGCCGAACACTAGAACAGGTTATTCTATGAACCGCGAGTCTGAAGTCTGATTCATTTACTGTACAATCAATGTGGCGTTATCATATAGTCTTCTGGAGAACAATTGTTCCGGTACTATTTTTGTTAGCAATACACCTCTGTGGAAGACTGCTGCATAAATTGGAGCAGTGTAGCATTGGAGGCAAATTGCTGTTTTGGATAAAGGGATGGTTGAGTTGGAGAAGACAGAGTGGTAATCAATGGTCACTGCTCTTCGTGGACTAATTTTATTAGTGGAGTTCCCCAGTGTTCAGTCTTGGGTTCATTGTTGTTTTCTGTATTTATTAATGATATTGATGGAATATCAGCATAAATTAGACCTAGAACAATTAGCCAGTTGAGTTGAGAAGTGGCAATTGGGGTTATGATTGATAAATGCAAGGTGCTGCACATGGACATCAGTAATTCCAGAATAACATACCAACTGCGTGGTACTCAGTGTAGTAGAGAATAAAAAAAGAGATGGGTAATTGTGCAGTCATATATGAAGTTCTCTTAGTAGAGCAGGCAGGCTACCCGGGCAACAAAGAGGATTTTTGTCAATGATATATATAGGAATTTTGCTAGCAGGGATAAAAAGATGATTAACCTGATGTATAATGCAAAAGACAGGCCACATCTCAGGTACTGCATACAGGTCTGGAAGCCTCACTTTAGAAAGTGATATAGATCTGTTGGAACAGGTGTGTGTGTGTGTGTGTGTGTGTGTGTGTGTGTGTGTGTGTGTGTGTGTGTGTGTGTGTGTGTGTGTGTGTGTGTGTGTGTGTGAAGAACAATCAGACTAGAGAGAGGACAAAAAAAAAAAGTGCACTTACCAAGAAAGGCTTTATTTCTGCAAATTGCAGTGTTGGGAGACTAAACACCCACAAGGAGATCTGGCAGGTGCTTAAGGCTTTGAATGGATTGAGTAAACCCAATGCTAATGGCATCCTTCCGCGTGCTCACACAATTACATACACAAGGGGGTACAAATTCAAGTTAATTATTTTGCATAAAGCATGAGACTATGCACAAGATTTACTAGTGAATGGGTTAGTGCCATTGAACTAAGTTTTGTTTGTAGTGAACTGCTGAAGTAGTTGATTGGCATCGTTTAATTGTATCTCATATTGTGAATACCTTCACAACAAGTTGCCATGGTATTGAACTACCTTGAATTATGCAAAATAATCAGCTTAGTTTATACTATTGCACAACATCAGGCATCTGACGTATTGCGAATTAAATTTCATAAATAGACTGTCATGATTGCAACACTAGCATACCTTACCTGCCCACCGAAGAGGGGCCAACAAGCTTTGAAACAGTGCTGTCTGGGTGGTGGAATCCTTGGAGAATAAGTAACATTAGCCTTTTCCATTGATGAAGCATTACTTATTCGAAGTAGTGCAATACCACAGAAACTCCAGAGGACTGTGCATGAGATTATACATATGCAACCAGTACATTTTCAGCTCCCAGAAATCATAAGCTTTTGATGAATTTTTGCCGTTCTACTGACTTAAATGTCATATTATATAGTACTCTATAAGTAGCATTATTATCCGAGCCATGATTGTTATTTTTACTTTTAATTTGGCTAGAGATTTTGTTGGTTACTACTTAATATAACCCTTCTGGTTAGTTATTTGTTGGTGTTTGGTTTTTAGGAGCATTAGCAACTAAGGCCATATTGCTCCAGTATATGCGGTGGTCATTCCTTAACCTTTCCGCATCCTCCATATTTGGTGGTGACGGGCTCGAACCCCGGTCTAATCAAGAAGCGTGTGCTACGTACTGCTGCTCCTTCCCACCTGGCTACGGAGGCGCCAACCCTTCTGGCTTGCACGCCATACAAGGGGTGAGTGTAACATGCAATCAACTGAAAAAATAATAATAATATACATAGAACTGTTTTTCGTCCAAATCTTGCCTCCATTTTATAGTATAGCATGAGTGGTAGAGGAATTCAAATTTTTAATTGTGATATATAGGCAGCTCTAAAGTTTGAATCAATTAGGTTGGCATTAGTTGGGAAATTTTATCTATTATAATTAACTTATAACTTCAAATCACTTGATGGGCATATATCTATGTGTTTCGCTAGGGATACAATTAATTTAACATTGTGGTCGTTACAGTATATATCGTCATGTATATTCCAAACTTATTAGTGCAAGGTATAAACTAGATAACGTAATACATATTACTGCATTTAGGATTCTATTAGATTAGTGTAGTATTGACAATTAATTAATTAAATTTTATTGATCTGATTAATTTTCATTATAAATGAATTGTATTCAAATGGAAACAATGTCCCAGACTAGAGCAGCAAAGCAATGGGCACAAAGTAGCAGGAGGGCTGTGACCCAGGGGAGAACGAAAGGGGACAATTCCCCAATGCATCACAGCCTAATAAAATGTGCAACTTGCGAAATGTTTCTGGACCTTTCTGGAACGGAACATGATCTAGCCAAGAAAGATGTCTTTGTGTGTGCTAAGTGTAGAGTATCAAGAAATTAGGCTTTAAATGGATCGAGGAAAGACAATTGTAGAACTGTCTTTCCTCAATCTTTCCACCTGCATTCTGATGGACGTCTACGAGAGTTTGAATAATCGAGTAGATGCCTGCGAACACCTTCAAGAGACCCATCTAGCTCTCCGCTGCCCAACTCAGCACCAGAGCTTACTCATCTGCATCAGCAGCACAGCAGCAATCTTAAAGACAGAATGCACTGGTCCCACGGGGGCTAGTTATTCTGGGCAACTCTATTGTCAAGGAGACAAAATATATTATACAAAAAGGATAGCTGGAATAGGATCAGGTTATGTCTGCCAGGGGCAAAAGTTGACGTTGTAGAGAAAATATCATCTTATAAGGGCAAGGGTAACACTGCTGTACACAATGGCACTAATGATATTAAGAGTAGGAGACCTGCCGATTTACTTAACAAGTACAGATCAATGTTGAAAAAATTTGTGAGTGAAAGTGTCTGCAGTTCTGCCCAGACAAAATATGAGAGAGTATATGATGAGAACCTTGTCAATCAATTCAACCCTGGAGAGAGTGTACAAGGCTCACAGGGTAGAATTTTTTTCAGCTTGGTTTGTGCTTGTTAACAGGAGAGATTTCTTCTACACGGATGGGATACGCTTAAATATAAAGTGTTGTAGAATTTTGGTGATGATATCGAGGCAGTGTTAGGTGGGTCGAACAACTGCTAACTTAGAGGGATTCAGAGACAAAAAGATTAACAGTAGTCAAAGGCAGAGGTGAAAGTGATTCTTCCACTGCTTCTATTAGAATGAACAGTGGCCTGGAGAGTGGGGTGCTGAGAGATTCAGAGACTGCTGGGAGACATCTTGGAACAAGTAATACATCGACTGTGTTAGGGTAACTAAGAATAAGAACAGGTGCATGTATACTTGCAAGTACAGCAATGCTAGAAGTATAGTAAATAAATTTGATGAATTTGAAGTGCCAGTCAAGACATCAAAGGCAGATATTGTTGGGATATCAGAGACATAGTGTTACACAGATATAAGCAGTGCAGAATTACAATTTGGGGAGTACAATGTGTACAGAAAGGACAAACAGGGTAGGAAGGGAGGAGGGGTTATGCTGTTAGTTAAGAAACAAAAAATCTAAGGAACTGCATCCAGCTGACACAGGTGGACAGTGCAATGTTGAGTCTGTTTGGTGTGACATAAACACTGGGGAAAGTGAAATGAGTAGGTGTATGTTATAGGCCTAATGATTCTGATGAGTGCACTGAACAGTTGTGCAGAGAAACAGAATGGGCCAGTAAATCAGAATGTCTTGCAATGGGGATTTTAACTTTCCAAATATTGACTAGAACTTGTGAGTTCTAGTTCACTCGCAAGCTAGCAAGACTTCTGTGGATTTATTGGAAGACTGTTTTCTACATTAACATGTTCGAGAGGCAACCAGAGGGAGTAATGTTCTTGATTTGGTTATAAGCAGTGATTATTCGTGCATTAAGAATTAGGAGATAAAGGAACCACTAGGTGGCAGTGATCATAGTGCACTCTTGTAGGATTTACTTAACGATGTAACTACCATCAGGAGTAAAGGAAAGGGAATTTGCTTCGTAAAGGTGACTCCAGTATTCTCAAACAGTTTTTCAATTCTATACAGTGGGACCAACTGATGATGTTGCAAGCAGCAAATTTTAAATGGGAAGCATTCAAGGAATTAATCTTGGAAGCTACTAGGCTTTATTATTATTATTATTAGCCATATTGTGCAAGGAAGCCTGAGGCTTATGCTGCACCAGTCAAAAAAAAATTTCTGAGTTACCCTGTGTGTGTGTGTGTGAGAGAGAGAGAGAGAGAGAGAGAGAGAGAGAGAGAGAGAGAGAGAGAGAGAGAGAGAGAGAGAGAGAGAGAGAGAGAGAGAGAGAGAGAGAGAGAGAAGTAGAAGGAAATCACCAAGAAAGAGAAGAATGATGATATCCAGCTGAGGACCCTGGGTGTGCCAAGCCCATACTCACCAGATGTGAGCCCCTGGGGGTATATAATGCATTATTGTCTAGGACGTCTATACAGACTACAACATTCATGGTTACTAGGCTTTTCATACCAAATAAGAAATACTGTTCAAGGTTTAGACCTAAATGGAAGTCAGATGAACTAAGGAGACTCATAGCATAGAATAAAAATGCATGGGATGCATATAAATTATCAGGCAACACAGAAGATTATGGTAGATATTGCTAATCCGTAATCAAGTCACAAAGGAGGTTAGGCAGACAAAGGCAGATTATGAGAAATCTTTTGAAAAGGATGCAAAGAAAAACAGCAAAGACTTCTTTACTTATAAAAACTCTAGAAGCAAAAGGATAAATCAGGTTCATCCAATTGATATCAATGGTTTGGCTGTTGATGATCCTGTTCAGATACCTCACAAACTGCATTAACATTAACACATGAGGAATGCTGTAGGGAAGTGAAGGAAAGAAGCTTATTAAACTCTAGCAGGAAGCTAAATGATTTTGCAATAACTGAGATTAAAGTGGAGTAGAAATTGTTGAAGTTAAACATAATAAAGGCACCTGGGATGGATGGGATCTATACAGATATCTTAAAGGAGTCAGCAAACGAAGTAAGCAAACCCTTAGCCATAATTATGAGAGCATTCTTGAACTTTATGGAGGTTTCCACAGACTGGAGATATGAAAATGTATCCCGAATTCACAAAGGGGGATCATAGGGTGACACGAGTAATTACAGACCTGTTAGGTTAACTTCTGTCCTGGGGAAAATAATGGAGTAATTGGTTAAAGAAGCACTGCAGGATCATCAAGACAAGACTAAAGTCATAGTTAAGCTTGGGCTTGTTAAAGGGAGGTCTTATCTGAACAATTTGATTGGATACTATGATGTGGTCACAAAGGAACTGAATATCAAAAATAATTTTGATATCATATACTTGGATTTCAGGAAAGCTTTTGATACTGTTGCACATGGAAGACTGCTGTACAAATTGGAGAGGTAAGGCATTAAGGGTAAGTTGCTACAATGGATAAAGGGATGGTTGAGTGGGAGACAAGAGAGAGTGGTAATAAATGGACAATGCTCTTCGCGGACAAATTTTATTAGTGGAGTTCCCCAGGGTGCGGTGCTGGGCCCATTGTTGTTTTGTGTATTTACAATGATATTGATGAAGGTATATCAGGTTTAATGTCCAAGTTTGCAGATGATACAAAGGTTGGCAGAGTTGTTAACGATAGTAAAGACAGTATACTACTCCAACTGGATCTAGATAAGTTGGGCAAATGGGCTGAGAAGTGGCAACTGAAGTTTAACGTTGACAAAGGCAAAGTACTGCATATGGGTAGCAATAACCCAATAGAAATGTACCAACTGTGTGGTACTACACTCAGGGAAGTGGAAAGCAAAAAAGACATGGGGGTAATTGCGCAGTCAAATATGAAGTTTGCTGAGCAGTGCAGATAGGCTGCCAGGGCAGATCATGCAGTCTTGTCAATGATATATAGAAATTTTGGTAGCACGGACAGGGAGGTGATTATCCCGTTGTACAAGGCAATGGTCAGGCCACACCTAGAGTACTGTGTACAGGTCTGGAGGCCTCATTTTAGGAAGGATGTAGAGTTGCTAAAACGAGCACAAAGATCAACAAGAATGATGAGGGGAACAAAGGGGTGCTCTTACCAAGAAAGGGCAAAGTTCTGCAAATTGCAGCACCTGGAGAGTAGCACTTGCAGGATGATCTGATTGAGGTATATAAAGGCTTGAACAAGCTGAATGCTGATGGGATTCTTCTTCTCGCTCAAATTAAGAACCTGAAGGGGCATAGATTCAAATTGAGGAAAGACATTTGTAGAATGGATGTGCAGAAGTTTGCCTTTAGCCAGCAGGTGGTTGATTGGTGGAACAGACTTCCATGTTTTGTTGTGGAAGTTGATAGCCTAAATAAATTTAAGGCTGAGCTCCAGTACAGGCATTTGGAATGGATGGGTGGGTGAAACGTGAGGAGGTTTTTTGTGTGTGTTTTTTTTTTTTTTTTTTTTGCCTATGCTGCATAAGCCTGCTTTCTCGCATCATATGCCTCTACTAATGCTAATGGACGGAAAACTCTAGCCAAAAAACTATATGGATTAATAATATTAATATGGGAAAAGGAAGAAATACCAGCAGAATGGAAGGACTCACTAATGTTACCAATTTATAAAAAAGGAGATATAATGGAGTGCCATAACTACAGAGGAATATCTCTACTCTCTTCATTCTACAAAATTCTTTCAAACATTCTACTCCATTTGCTGAAGATGAGTGAATACCAAGCAGGATTCCAAAGAAATAGATCTACTATACAAAATCTTTATATAAAGACAAATATTGGAAAAGAAATGGGAATAAAACCAACCAGTACATAACCTTTTTATTGATTTTAAAAAAGCCTACGATAGTATCCATAGAGAAAGCTTATGGAATATACTAAAAGAGTTTGGTATTCCACAAAAATTGATAAATCTGATGAAGCTGTGCATGGATGGTAGTAGGGGTATTGTTCTTTCAAATGGAACCAAATCAGATGCATTCAATATCAACAGGTGTACGACAGGGTGATGTCCTCTCACCAATTCTTTTTAATCTTGCTTTAGAGAAATGTATCAGGGAAAGAAACAAAGAGGATACAGATAGAACAATGATCCTAGGATTTGAAGATGACATAGATCTAGTTAGCGACAATCCAGAACATATACAAAATACATTTAAAAAATTAACAGCTGCTGGAAAAATTGGACTCCGAATTAATCAAAAAAAAAAAAACTGAATATTTAAAAGTCACAAGAAGTGATAAGAACCAAGATAAATTTTATAACTGATAATTTGAACTTTAAAAATGTAACTTGATTCAAATATCTAAGTTCATTGACAAATAGTGAAAATAATTCCAACACAGAAGTTAAGGCAGGAAATAGAGCATATTTTTCAATTCAGCATCTTCTGTCCTCTAGAATATTATCATATAGACTTAAAATAAATCTATATAAAACCTGCATTAGACCCATAGTACTATATGGACAGACACCTGGAACACAACTATCCATGATAATCATACAGTACAACAATTTGAAAACAAAATACTTAGAAAGATATTTGGGCCCATTAAAAACAACCTAACGGAAGAATGGAGAAGGAGATGTAACATAGAACTGTACTGAAATTTTAAATCGCCACTGATCGTCTATGAAATGAAGGCGATGCGACTTAGATGGTTAGGACATATAGAAAGAATGGAATACTCCAGTGCAGCCAAACAGGCAAACCAATATATACCAACAGGTAAAAGATCAATAGGACATCTCCATCAACGATGGAAGGACAACATTCAGCAAGATCTTGAGGAGCTTGGAATAACAGACTGGACAGAGCGAGTGAAGGACAGAAAGGAATGGAGGAAAATTGTACTTGCAGCCAAGAACCTTGGAGGTTCACCGAGCTGATGAAGAAGGAGGTGGAAGCAACAAGACCATATTATAAATAAGGAAATTCTTTCCTATTTCAGAAATAATTTCAAAATGATTTTTCACAAATAATTTCCAAAATGATTTTTCACAAATAATTTCTGAATGCTTTAATGTTTAATAAATTTATTTAAATAAGGTTTGTTTGTTTGTTTTTTTAAATAAAAAAATATATATTTTTTTATTTATTATTATTATTATTTTTTTTTTTTATAAACTATGCTGACATTGGTGATTTTGGTCTCCAACACTCCCTGGGAGACTAAAATGCTGATGAAACTGATATTCAGGTGACATTAGCATATATAATTTCATGAATAGTGATCTTAATGAGCTGACCACAGAATACATTTCTATTCCTGTAATTGTGACATAATATATAAAAAAAACTGAGTAATTTTAATTAGCTAAAGCTGTTATTCATTTAATAGAATATAATATCAAAAGGAAATTTATCAACGTTTTTGAACAAAATTTAAATGTTTACAACAAAAAGAAAATTTTAATTTTCTTTTTCTCGAAAAAATAGAACTGTTAAAGAATTACCTAGATACAGATGATTCATCATCAGTATCACCTTCTGAATCTTTTTCACCTTTACTTTCCTCCGGCTCTAAAACATCACTTTCATATCCTTCTTTCAATTTCTCAACTACTTCAATATGATCTAATTCAGCAAGGTATTCATCACCAAATTGGTTACCATCCTGTCAAAATAACACATTAAATTAAAATATATATAATATTTTTATGCTGTTTGGGAAATAAAAATTAAAAGGAATACAGTTTACAAACTGTTTCCATTATTTCTAAACATAAAATATGACTCCCAAATGCTTACAGCAAAATATATTTTGTTTAAATTTCATGTCCATTTCGAACTTGCTCCATGCAGTGACTTTTTTTTTGTTAGTTGTTGGCGCATTGGCTTCTGTGGCCATAATGCACCTCCCAAGGTTTTTGCACTATCCCAATCCAAGCCCGAGGCAGGATTCGAACCCACGACCTTTGGGTTGCCAGGCAGGCACTTTACCCACCCAGCTAGCCCGGTCGGTGCAGTGACCATCTATGGGAGACTACTGCACAACATAAGTACAACAATTAGGGACCATAAATTCAAATTAAGGGAGATAAAGTACAGACTGGATTAGAGGAAGTTTTCTTTTAGCCAGCAAGTTGTTAATTAGTTGTAGTGGCAAATAATGCAAGAAAGCAAGCTTATACAGCATCTCACACACACCAAGAATTTGTCTAGTTCTTCCTTGAATTTATTCAGAATCATCCACTTCAACAACAGATGGAAGCCTATTCCAACAATCAACCATATGCTGGCTAAAGGAAACCTTCTGTACATATATCCTGCAACCATCCTTCAACTTAAATTTATGGCCCCCTCATTTGTGTTGCTTCAGCAATAGGAAGAATGTCATTAGCATTTAGCTTAATCAATCCATTCAAGGCCTTAGAGATCTCAATCACATGGTACTTAGTCTCCAGATGCTGTAATCTACAGAACTGAAGACTAAGGTAAGAGCACCCGTTTGTTCCTTCCGCTGATCTTGTTGTCCTTCTCTGCATCCATTCTAGCAGATCTACATGCTTCCGAAAGTCAGCCCTCTAGACCTGTATACAATACTCTAGATGCAGCCTAACCATGGCTTCTACAAAGGGATAATCATCTTATTCTACTAGCAGAGTTTCTGTATAACACCAACAAAATCCATGAGCTGTTCTGGCAGCACATCTGTACTGCTCAGAGAATTTCATATCTGACTGCACAATTACCCCCAGTTTGCTTTCATTTTCTACTACCCTGAGTAGTTCCACAGTTGATAATTTACTCTGAGATTGCTGCTACCCATCTGCAGTACCTTGCATTTGTGAATGTTAAACTTCAATTGCCATTTCTCAGCCTAGTGACGCAATTTTCCCAGATTTTGTTATAGTAGTTTTTCATTTACCTACCAAAATACTAGACAATCCTAACGACGCAGCCAACACATCTGATCTTTTCCTCACAATCAACCCTTCTAAGTACACGATCAAGGTGAGTGATCCTCTAAGCACCTCAGATCACAACCTGATGATGGTCTCTTCTCTAATGGAGCCTTTCTTGTGTGGCCATTCTCAACCTCATGTTGTTTGCCATTACAAGAATGCAAATATTGGGATAACCTGTGAGATTTCACTTCTTTTCCTTAGCTGGATTACTGTTTCAAATCTTCTGATGTCAACATTTGCTCAGATCATGTCAATGAAATTATTCTTGTAGGGATGGAATCCTTTATTCCACACTCCATCTTAAAATCTCATCCTTTATTTATTGTCCAGTCCATTTATTGGCTCTCCAATATATGCACTAAGGCTGTTCATGTTTGTTTGTTGTTTGGTTTTTAGGAGCATTAGCAACTAAGGCCATATTGCTCCATAGGCTGTTCAAGAGAAGAATGTTGCATATCATAATTGGCTTGTTTCCAATTCTCCAGGTTCATTTTCTGCCTACCCCAAAGCTCACAACAATTGTAAAGCAGTTATTAATCAGTATAAAACTAGATTTCAAACAGGGTAAGACTAGAAAACTTTCTTCTTGTCCAATTGGTAGCCAAACCTTCTAGTACTTTGCCAAAGCTACTGGCCACAACTGTTGCCCATTTCTATTCCCACCTCTATCAAAATCAGATGGTTCTATTGCCACTTCAGCCAAAGATAAAGCTGACTTGCTAGCATCCTATTTTAATTCCAACTCTTGTATTGATGATCTTGGTAAACCACTTCCCACCATTTCCAGTACACTCCATTCAATGCCTTCTGTGGCATTCATCAAAAAGATGTCAGAAGGATTTTGATCAATCTTGATATTAAGAAAGCTTCTGATGATATATCTCCACTTGTTCTCAAAACCTGTACTCCTGAACTTACAACAGTTCTGTGTTACCTTTTTTCATTTTCTTATTCCAAAGGTATTCTTCTGCTTAGAAATTCTCATATCTAGCCAGTTCCTAAAAAGTATGGCAAATCACTCTCATCCAATTATTGTCCCATTACTCTTACTTCTATTCTTTCTAAAGTTGAAATTTGCATCCCCACTTCCCGAGAACATAAAATTGGGAACAACAGTAGCTTTGTGCAGGTGAAGCTTTTACGGCTGCGGAAAATAGAGAAGTTTTTTTCTGTTTTATTAACTTAAATTGGCATATTAACTTATTTTCTAGAGTAGCTTTATATTGCTAGTTACGATACTTAGCCTAAATAAATTTAGTTTAAATTTTAACTTAGACAGATTTTGTAGGTTAATTGCAGCTCCGGCGAACAGCAGTTTTTTAGCTATATATTTAGCCACTCAATTGACTAATTGTTATATTAAATTATTTTCTATAAGTAGCATATAGACCTAGACAAGATCCTTGGTTTATTCTGAATTGACACAGCGAGATTCTGGAAGTTAATTAATACTTAAGTGTCTGTAGATTTACCGTTCATAACTTGCCGCCACTGTTATACGATACATTATATCCCGAACTATATAGTGTTAGCTTAGTATAGTATAATATATAATATTATCAAATAATCAGTAAAATTTATTAATCTTGTTAAACTTCATTGTCAATTAAATTGTACTTTTTTACTAAATACATATAACGACATATATTTTACAAACGTAACATAATTAATTAATACACAACTTGACACGGAAGTTATAAATCGGAACTCGGAGATAATACTCGATACTGAAAAAAAACATAGATATATAGTGTTATAACTGCGTTGGGATACAAGTTTAGGGTTATAATTTTGCTGGAATTGAAATTTTATTGAAATTGAATCGAAATCGTGACTCAGACCAGAGCAGCAAAGCAAAAGGCTCAAGCTAATGGCAGTGCTGTGACTCAGGGGAGAGCTGAGGGGGCAGTTGCCCTCTCAATCACAGCCATTTAAAATACACTGCTTGCTTGATGTTTGTGGAGCAATCAGGTATGGGACATGATATTGCCAAGGGGCATGTCTTTGTGTGCACGCGATGTAAGGAGTGTGAGGAAATGAGGCGAAAACTCAGCGTTGTTATGGGCCTATATGAGAGCTCGAAGGACAGGGTGGATGCCCTCAAAGGATCTAAATTGAGGGGCCATCAAGCCTCAGCTACCCACATCAATGCTAAAGCTTGCACTTGATCATCACTCAACAAAGTGACAACTTCCAAGGCAAAATGCACTGGTCCCACAGGAGCTAGTAGTTGTTGGTGACTCTACTGTCAGGGAAACGGGAAACATGGTATGTAAAAAGGATAGGTGGAACAGGACCAGGGTATGTCTGCCACAGACAAAGGTTGATGACGTTGTAGAGCGGATATCATCTTTTAAGGGCACAAAAATTGAGGGGCCCATCAGTAAAATTTATTAATCTTGTTACACTTCATTGTCAATTAAATTGTACTTTTTTACTAAATACATATAACAACATATATTTTACAAACGTAACATAATTAATTAATTATGTTACATTGGCATAATATCATTAGTGATAACGTGTTACGTTGGCACTAATGATATTAAGAGTAGGACACCAGTGGAATTACTTAACAAGAACAGATCACTGTTGAAAAAAAGCAGTGAATTAGAGTTGAATTTGAAAGTGTCTGAAATTCTGCCCAGAGACGATAGGAAGGAGTATATGATGAGAGCGTTGTCGATCAATTCGGCCATGGAAGGATTGTGCAAGGCTCAAGGGACTGCTTCTAAAGGGATGGGATATATTTAAATAAAAAAGGTGAAAGAATATTTGCTGATGCCATCGAGGCAGTGTTAGGTGGGTCGGGGATACAAGGACTAATAGATTAACAGTAGCCACTGGCAGAGGTGAAAGTGATTCTTGCACTGTTCTATTGGAAAGAGCAGCAGCCTGGAAAACAAGATGCAGGGTATTTCAAAGACCGCTGGGAGTCATTGCGGTACAAGTAAACACATGGGTTGTGTTAGGGTAGCTAAGAATAGGAATAGGTGCACGTATACTTGCATATACACCAATTCTAGAAGTTTGGTAAATAAATTTGATGAATTTCAGGTGTTGCTCAAAACATCTAAAGCAGATATTGTGGGCATCTCAGAGACATGGTGTCACACAGATATAAGGAAAGCAGAACTGAAATTTAGGGAGTACAATGTGAACAGAAAGGATAGAGAGGATAGGAAGAAGGAGAGGTTATGCTATTAGTTAAGAAACACATAAAATCCAAGGAAGTGAAGCCAGTTGACATTGCTGGACAGAGCAGTGTCGAGTCAGTTTTGGGTGACGTAAGCATTGGGAGATCAAAACTGAGAGTAGGAGTGTATTATAGGCCTAATGATTCTAATGAATATAATAAGACACTGTACAGGGAAACAGAGTGGGCGAGCAAATCAGAGTCTTATAATGGGGGATTTTAATTTCCCAGATATTGACTGGAATTTGTGGGTTGGTCACTCACAACACTAGCAAGAGTTTTGTGGATTTATTGGATGATTGTTTTCTATATCAGCATGTTCGGGAGGCAACTAGAGGGAGTAATACTCTTGATCTGATTATCAGTAGTGATTCTTCATGCATTAAGAATCTGCAGAAAAAGGACCCACTAGGTGGCAGCGATCGAAGTTTGCTGAAGTGAAATTTACTCAAAGAGGTAAGTAACTACCATCAGGGGTAAAGGGAAGGGTTTTTCTTTCGTAAAGATGACCATGATGGTCTGAGGAAGTATTTAAATTCTATACGGTGGGACCAACTGATGATATTACCAACAGCAAATTCAAAATGGTAAGCATTTTAAAAAAATTTATCTTGGAAGCTACTAGGCTTTACATACCAACTAAGAAATATTGTTCAAGGTTTAGGCCTAAATGGATGTCAGATGAATGAAGGAGACATATGGCAGAGAATAAAAATGCATGGGATACATATAAATTAATGGGTGAGATGGAAGCCTATGATAGATATAAGCTGGTCTGTAACCAAGTCACAGAGGAAATTAGGCAGGCAAAGGCAGATTGTGAGAAATCTTTGGCAAAGGATGCAAAGAAAAATAGCAAACAGTTCTTTACCTATGTAAACTCTAGAAGGAAAGGGATAAATCAGATTGGTCCACTGGATATTGATGGTTAAACTATTGATGATCCTGCTCAGGTGGCTAACAACCTAGAGTATTTTGCATCTACATTCATACCTGAGGAGTTATTCATGAAGAGAAATGCCAGAGCTGAATTGAACTCTGTCAGTGAGCTAGATGATTTTGTAATAACTGATAGGAAAGTGGAGGAGAAATTGTTGAAGATAAACATAAAAAAGGTGCCCAAGGTGGATGATATCTATCCAGTTATATTAAAGGAGGCAGAAAAGGAAGTAAGCAAACCCTTAGCCATAATTATGAGAGCTTCTTTAAACTCAGAGTAGGTACCCATGGACTGAAGATGTGCAAATGTGACCTCAATTCACAAAGGAGGATCAAAGGGATATACAAGGGATATATAAGTAATTATAGACCTGTTAGTTTTAACTTCTGTTCCAGGAAAATTAATGGAGGCACTGGTAAAAGAAGCACTACATGATCATCTAGACAATACTCCAGTTATAGCTCAGACACAGCATGGTTTTGTTAAGGGAAAGTCTTGCCTGACCAATTTGATTGGATACTATGATGTGATCACAAAGGAACTGGATGCAGGAATAACTTTGATATCATATATTTGGATCTTAGAAATGCTTTTGATACTGTTCCACATGGAAGAGAGCTGAACAAATTGGAGCAGTATGGCATTGGAGCCAAATTGCTGCTATGAATAAAGGAATGGTTGAGTGGAAGAAGACAGAGAGTGGTAATCAATGGTCACTGCTCATCGTGGACTAATGTTATTAGTGGAGTCCCTCAGGATTCAGTGTTGGGTCCATTGTTGTTTTCTGTATTTATAAATGATATTGATGATGGTATATCAAGCTTAATGTTCAATTTGCAGACAATATGAAGGTTGGCAGGGTTGTTAAGGACACTAATGACCGTACGCTGCTGCAACAGGATCTAGAAAAGTTGAGCAGATGGCTGAGAGATATAAAATGAAGTTTAACATTTAGAGCTGTTGGAACAAGTACAGAGAAGGGCAACAAGATTAGTGAATGGAACAAAGGGTTACTCTTATGAAGAAAGAGCTTAAGATTTGCAAATTACAGTGTCTGGAGACTAGGCACCTGCGAGGTGATGTGATTGAGATGTATAAAGCCTTGAATGGTTTGAGCATGCTCAATGTTGATGGGATTCTTCCTCTTGCTCAGAATAAACACCTGAGAGGGCATAAATTCAAATTGAGGAATGACAGATGTACGATAGATGTGTGAAAGTTTGCCTTTAGCCAGAGGGTAGTTGGTTGGTGGAACAGACTTCCATCCATTGTTGTGGAGGTTGATAACCTAAATAAATTTAAGGCTGGGCTGGACAGGTATTTGGAACGAATGGAGGAGTGAAATGGGAGAGGTTTTTTTGTTTGTTTTTTGGCTGATGCTGCACAAGCTTTTTTTCTTGCATCATGTGCCTCTTCTAATGATAATGAAATAATGAGAAATCAATTAACCGTCAACTCTTACACTATCTAGAAACCTTTCATCTGATCAACAATCGCAGGCATGGATTTTATCAGTTTCAACCCACTGTTGATATTCTGACTTATATTACCCATCTATGGTCAAATTCAATGGAAAAGTTTGCGATACTCAAGCAGTCACTTTTGCCATTTCAAAGGCTTTTAATCAGGTTTAGCATAAAAGTCTTCTAAATAAGCTTCCGTCTTATTGTTTTCCAATTGTTTTTTGGATGCATCCTAAAAAGGATGCTTTCAGCATCCTTTTTAGGATGCTGAAAGCATGAGGACATAGATTCAAATTATGGAAAAACTAGAGGTAAAACAACGTGCCTTTAGTCAAAGGTGGTGCCTTGTTAAAGTAGCAAAATGAATTACTATTTAGCGCAGAGCTCACACAGAGATTTAAGGAGAAATTAGATAAATCTCTGTCTCTGTGTATACAAAGAGAAAAAGAGAAACTCTCTCTCTCTCTCTCTATATATATATATATCTGATAATTAAAATAAATATGATATTTAAAATTAAAAAAAAAAAAAAAATATATATATATATATATATATATATATATACTATCATTGAATTATATTAAATAAAGTTAAATTATAATAAATGAATAAATAATTAAGCATTCATTAGAGGCAGCGACATGCAATTCCTCCATATGAAGCTGAAATACATCCATTATTTTAAATTAAATAAACCATAAGCCAGTAGTATGGCAAAAACTGTAGAGCGAAAATAACATAAAAATAACCCAAATAAACAATCGAACGAAAAGAAAGAATAGATATAAATAGTAGCCCAGAAACCCTAATATAATTTCGATCTATTAAATCCAATTAACAAAAACTATACAAATTTTAGGATAATGCCAATTAGTTATTAATTTAGCGGTACCCCCCCGAGAGGTACCAGTTCCGAAAGACGTGAAATATCACCCAAAGAGGGTTAAAGGAACTACCAAACGATAACAAAATCAAAATAAACTAAAATAAAATAGACTGACCATCATGCCCCATATCGACAGAGGACCACGAGGCCAATAATGGTCATGGAATCGCTGCATTTCAATCGTCATACAAAACATCGCAAAGGCGGAAATATCGAAGAACCAAACCACCCTTCCATTCTCCGATAGATCAACCAATGCAGAGGATTTGTATGGCGGTGATCCTTATGCAGCGAAAATAAACTATAGAACAGACAGCACTCTAAAGCAGAGCCACACCACTGACATACTGTAAGCTGAATCAGCTTATATTGAGGAAAAAAAGAAAATAGATGGCGGCACAGGCGTTGCTAAATTAGCATATCGACCCATTACTATTGAATTATATTAAATGTTGACGAAAATTAAATTATAATAAAAAATTAAAATAATTAAGATAATTAAGCATTCATTAGAGGCAGCAACTTGCAATTCCTCCATATGAAGCCGAAATATATACTATCATTGAATTATATTAAATAAAGTTAAATTATAATAAATGAATAAATAATTAATAAATAATTAGTAGGTACCCATGGACTGAAGATGTGCAAATGTGACAAATAAATAATTAATAAATAATAGTGTGGCTCTGCTTTAGAGTGCTGTCTGTTCTATAGTTTATTTTCGCTGCATAAGGACCACCGCCATACAAATCCTCTGCATTGGTTGATCTATCGGAGAATGGAAGGGTGGTTTGGTTCTTCGATATTTCCGCCTTTGCGATGTTTTGTATGACGATTGAAATGCAGCGATTCCATGACCATTATTGGCCTCGTGGTCCTCTGTCGATATGGGGCATGATGGTCAGTCTATTTTATTTTAGTTTATTTTGATTTTGTTATCGTTTGGTAGTTCCTTTAACCCTCTTTGGGTGATATTTCACGTCTTTCGGAACTGGTACCTCTCGGGGGGGTACCGCTAAATTAATAACTAATTGGCATTATCCTAAAATTTGTATAGTTTTTGTTAATTGGATTTAATAGATCGAAATTATATTAGGGTTTCTGGGCTACTATTTATATCTATTCTTTCTTTTCGTTCGATTGTTTATTTGGGTTATTTTTATGTTATTTTCGCTCTACAGTTTTTGCCATACTACTGGCTTATGGTTTATTTAATTTAAAATAATGGATATATATATATATATATATATACACACACACACACACACACACACACACACACAAAGAAATTCTTTTTTTGTTATTGTTGTTGTTTATGGTAGACACTACTACTTAAATTTTTCATTATGTGTGTACTGTCTGCCATTATAATATTAATACTAATGTAACTGTAATGACGTCTGATTAAAAAAAAAAAAAAAAAAAAAATGAATTTATGCACATTTTAACTGAGGAACAATCTGTTAATGTTGATATTTTAAATCAATACCTTTTGTTACTCTCAAAAAATAATAAATTATATTCTGCTGTACGCTGTTTAAATAAATAACCTTACTTAAACCTTTGACATTTAAAAATAAAAAACTCTTTTATTTGGTAGAGTTGTAAGGTTCTATCATTGTTTTATCTGATATCTAGTTTTTTTAATGAAAACACGGACATGAAAGATATTATAATCTATAAACAAAGTACAAAACACACACACACACACACACACACACACACACACACACACACACACACACACACACACACACACACACACACACACACACAGTACTATACACATGTTGAAGGATAAGGAAACAGAAGATTAATTTGACTATTAAAAGTAAGTAATATATTTATTTCTCGCCCAACTTTTACCCAAATTAAATCATTGATTTTATTCACTGGGTGGGAGGAAGGGGAATTGCTCAAATTCAACTATTATTTATGGAATCACGGTATCATAAAGTTTGAGAACTACCTGTTTTAATGCAGATTAAAAATTTGTCATTTTTTTTCTTAGTGTTTCTAATACTCATATTCTCATTCCATAAGAACAATGAAAAATTAATTCCAAAAATTTAGCAATATATCAAGGAATGTAATACACAATTTACCTCGTTGGCTTCTTGCTCAGTAAGAAGTTGACCTGCATAATTACAAATAAACATTCCTTGAGGAAGGTCATCAAGACATCGAATACCCCAGCCTCTTGTCTCCGTCTTGAAAACCTGCAACCTAACTTGCAACCCATTTTGTACCACTCGGTTTAAGCAACGAGATCCACATTTGCAGTTAGAGTTGCATTCGTAAACGCTGAACAGAAATGAAACAGTTTAAATGGATTAATGAAACAGTTATTATATATATAGAGATACACTGTTCTACCAAAATATAAAAGAACACATCTAACAACATATAGGTGCACCTTTAGCAATAATTACACACAAACCCTATGAATGGCATGGATTAGACTAAGTGTAAACAGGTACACCTGGTGATATTATTCCAATTCTATTTGAGATTGTTCTTTAGATTCATTGGTTGCTAAGGCCTATCTTGAATGTATTTTAGTATTAGTAGTGGCAAAGGATGCAAGAAAGCAAGCTTATAAAGAATCAGCCCAAAAAAAAAAAAAAAAAAAAACTTCCCATATCACTTGTCCATTCCTTTGAGGAAGCATTTTTCTAGATGATCCCAAAGAATCTCCATGGGATTTACATCCATGTCACTGTGAACAACCTGTATGCTGTTCTTCCACAATTCACATATTGTGAGCTGTGGCATCGTCTTGGAACAGTCTTTCAACATCCAGGTACGAAGGGCATCAAAGAGTTCGTATTCTAACCTATTTCTAGTGAATATGATTATGTAGTATTTTTTCAGCAGGCAGTACATCTTGTACATCATTGTACCAAATCTCAGTTTAGTAGATCCAATCCTTTTCTTTTTCCTTTTTTTTGCAGGTGATTACATGAACAAAGGAGAAAAAAATTTAAAAATGGAGAAAAGAGAACTATGGGTAGGGATAATATACCTGTCTCTGAAAGGAACATTCTCATAGGAGGTTCATGCTAGTATGGTGCAGACACTGGGGAATAGGAGTACTGCATATTCCATAGCTGTGCAGTAGCACAGAATTTCATTGCAGCAGGGAATCATGCAACGATGCAAACAGATCATTCTGATTGATTTCCCCCAATACATCTGCTATTGAGAAAACAATTGAATGCATACAGACATATGAATGAATGTTAGCAATATACACCGACGAGCCAAAACATTATGACCAGCGAGTCATTATGCAAACCGAAGCAACTGCAGGTGAACTACAGCGCGTGCATGGGTTGGGACACTATATAAAAAACACCTGATATTGAGCTCCGTTAATCAGTGTTACTCTTGTTCTTCAGATGGGAAAGGCAGTGGACTTAAGCGAGTTTGACAAAGGCCAAATTGTAATGGCCGGGTGACTGGGCCAGAGCATATCTGAAATTGCACAGCTGGTGGGGTACTTGCAGTCAGCAGTGGTTAGTACTTACCGAAAATGGTCCGAGGAAGGAAAACCCACGAACCGCCGGCGAGGTGTTGGATGACCAATGCTCATCAATGCTCGAGGTGAGCGACGGCTCTCCCAGATGGTACGTGGCAACAGAAGGGTGACTGTGGTGCAACTAGCCAGTAATTGGAATGCTGGTCAAGGGAGTAATGTGTCACAACACACAGTATATTGAACCCTGCTGAAAATGAGGCTGCGTAGCCGCAGCTACGAATGCCCATGCTAACCACAGTTCACCAGTGAGAGCACCTACAACAGTCATGCAAGCTTCAAAACTGGACCTTGAGTGATTCAAAAAAAGGTCAGCTGGTCCAATGAATCATGTTTCCTGTTCCACCATGTGGACAGCCGGGTACATGTCCATTGTTAACCTGGGGAAGGGATATGGTCTGGATGCACCGTGGGACGAAAACAAGCCAGTGTCGTGTTTAAGTGATGTTCTGCTGGTTTACTCTGGGTCCAGTTATCCACGTGCCAGGCATGCTGACGTCTACTGGCTACTTAAACATCATTGCTGACTAGGTGCACCCTTTCATGGCAACGGTCTTCCTCTTTGGCAGTGCCATCTTTCAGCAGGATAATGCGTTAAGCCACACCGCCTGGATTGTTCAAGACTGGTTCTCGGAACATGAGGAAGACTTCCAAGTATTACCCTGGCTTCCAAATTCCCCAGACATCAATCCTATTCAGCATCTGTGGTTTGTGTTGGAACAGCAACTCCAATCTGCAGAATCTCAACCACAGACCTTGCAGGAGTTAAAGGATCTGCTGGTTGTGTTGGTGCCAGATACTGCAAGACATATTTAAAAATCTTGTAGCATTTCTGCCTAGCCAGGTACAAGCTGTTTTGGCTGCACCTGGAAGACCAACATCATATTAGGTAGGTGGTCATAATGTTTTGGCTCACTGTTGTAGCTGAGCCTACAGGCATTTCAATCAGCAGTGTTGATTCAATCCCAATGAAATCTTTGAAGATGAAAAAGATCATTGCTTAATGGGTCCATAAATATTGACAGTTGAGCAAAAAGCATGCACATTACCAACTTGAACATGCTTCGTGAGCATCCACGATATATCTAGTCCCAGATTGTTACACTGGATGAAACATGGGTTCATCACTTTGACCGAGAGACTAAAGAACAAAGTCTAATGTGGAACCATGTTCACTGCCTCCCAAGAAGTTCTGTTTGCTCCGTCAGCTGGCAATGTGATAGCATCACCATGATTGACTACCTGGAAGAGGACACCACTGTCACATGTGAGTGTCATACTTGAAGGTACTCAAGTCCATCAGTGTCATGCTCGAGGATACTGTTCCTACTATCTGTTGTTGAAGGTTTCAGCAATTGTCTGCAATGTTTCCTTCCAAATTTTGCATATATAGAGGGACAACTTTGTGAACCCATCAAGGAAAAGTGCCAGGGAAAATGGTGAAAAGGTGTCTGCCACCTCACAACAATGCACCCAGTCGCACCATCCAGGTGCAATGACTGCCACACAGACTGCAGGATTTCAAGTTGCTTCACATCCACCGTATTCTCCAGATCATACTGAAGAATAACATCCATGGGAACAGATGTGCCTCTGACTTTGAGGTGGACGCAGCTGTGGATTAGTGGTTGGAGGACGAAGATATCCATCATACAATTTTTCTTTCAATGGGATCAAGGCACTAAAGCATCAGTGGAAGAAGTGCACTGCCGTGGTGAGACTACGTCGAAAAATAAAAAGGAATCATAATGAAACAGCTTTCCTATATGTGTTACAATACAAACTTTTGTAACTAACCTCATATTTCAGCATCATGGGATGAATCTGGTTTACAAGACCCTTCAGATATACCTGCAAGAAAAGACCCTCCAGAATAATCATAAAAGCTATAAAGAATCAAGAAAACAGTCCTCACATGAGAACACCACCAGCTTACATGCAGAGCAGGATGCTATTGGGATTTACTGCTTCATGCAGTTCTTCCATACCCTCGTGCACCTGTCAATAAAACAAAATGAAATTTGTTTCACCTAACTACACATTTTCAATAATCCACAGACCATTCCTGCCATTCTTAGCACTACTGCAAACAGATTAATCTATTCCACTTATAGAATATGGATATGTGGGTTGCCATACAGCTGAACAGATCCATTATCCTAAGCTCTGAGTGTCATACTTGAAGGTACTCAAGTCCATCAGTGTCATGCTCGAGGGTATTGTTCCTGCTATCTGTTGTTGAAGGTTTCAGCAATTGTCTGCAATGTTTCCTTCCAAATTTTGCATATATAGAGGGACAAACAGCAGCCCAGTCATTGAGTATCTTCTTCCAGCCAAATGTATTCTTCTCTTTGATGGTTTTGTCCCAGAGTAACAACTGATTGAAGGCCCCCCAGATAGTCTGTGCCAACATATAGGTGAACTACGTAACTACCTATAATGGTGCTCCTGCTGCATAAACTCCTATGATCAAGAATGTTTAGACATGTTTAAATATTTTGATATTTATATGCAGGGTTGCTATTTTGAGTAACATTCTCATTAAATAATTCCACTGAGGAACTGTAACAACTTTATTGACTCTTTCACTCGCTTATGATGACAGACATCTGAATGTCAGAATGCTGAATTCTCACACAAATTGGTAGGGAGTGCATAACCAAAACAGTCAATATATACAAACAAGTATTGAAGCAACAATTATTTTACTATTAGCAGCTCACCCTGTAACCAATGGTTCCATTAAACGTCGATATTTATATCCGGCATCATGTATCTTGCCTGTTGGAAGAGCATCTGTAGCAATAACAGTCAACTGCTGACACTGGCATTTTTCTCGATCCTACATATGAACATTTTGAAAGTTTTGTTAATACAATTTGTATAGTACTATAAGTAATATAGTAATATGCTGATATTAAAATATACAACTGATTTTCTAGTCTCTCTCTTTAAACCAATATTTATTTTAAAAATATTTAAAGCACATAAATTAAATGGAACACTGGAACAAACAGTGGTTACAAAATTATTTTGTAACTATTGTTAAGATTACAAAAAGAAAATTATTATGTTTTTGTAACCACTGAGAAAAGAGTGTAGGTACGGGGACATACTAAAAAAAAGCATTCAACAGTCATTATGAATTAAAGAAGTTATGCAATGAGTTGAAAATACTGAGTTTTACCTTGCATGTTAGTATTAAATTCACATAATGCCAACTTCCCACAGCAGCTGATAACACATTTCTGTTACTATACTAGAAAGTACATTTATAATTAAACTATGTGAAAATTTAAAAACTTTTAATTTTTTTTTAGAAACATGATTAACAGTTTTAGCATTAGCACTAGTAGAGGTGCACGATGCAAGAAAGCAAGCTGCTGCAGCTTCAGCTTTATAAAAAAAAAAAAAAAAAAAAAAAAAAAAAACTTCCCACGTCACTGATCCATTTGTTCCAAATGTTTGTCAAATTCTTTCTTGAATTTATTTAAGCTATCAATTTCCACAACAGATGGAAGTTTGTTCCAGCAAGGAACTACCCGCTGGCTAAAGGCAAATTTCCACACATCTATTCCACAGCGGTCTTGCCTCAGTTTCAATCTATGTCCCCTGAGGTTTGAAATCTGAACAAAAGGAAGAATCCCATCAGCATTGAGCCTGCTCAATCCGTTCAAGGCCTTATACACCTCAATCATATTGCCTTGCAGGTGACTAGTCTCCAGATGCTGCAATTTGAAGAACTCTGGCCTTTGTTCGTAACAGCACCTCTTTGTTCCCCTTGTGCTTCTCTGGCCTTAAATGGGTTGCACACATCCACTTGTTCAGATTATGAACCTAAGGGGGCATAAATTCAAATTAAGAAAGGACAGATGTAGAATAGATGTGCGGAAATTTGCCTTTAGCCAGCAGGTGGTTAGATAAAGGAACCACTGGGTGGCAGTGATCACAGTGTGCTGAAGTGGGATTTACTCAAGGAGGTAACTACCATCAGAGGTAAAGGGAAGGGTTTTTGCTTTCATAAAGGCGACTATGATGGTCTGAGACAGTATTTAAATTCTATACAGTGGGACCAACTGATGATGTTACCAACAGCAAATTCAAAATGGGAAGCATTCAAGGAACTAATCTTGGAAGCTATCAGGCTTTACATACCAACCAAGAAATATTGTTCAAGGTTCAGGCCTAAATGGTTGTCAGATGAACTAATGAGACATATGGCAGAGAAGAAAAATGCATGGGATACATACAAATTAATGGGTGACATGGAGGCCTATGATAGATATAAGTTGGTCTGTAACCAAGTCACAAAGGAGATTAGGCAGGCAAAGGCAGATTATGAGAAATCCTTGGCAAAGGATGCAAAGAAAAACAGAAAAGAGTTCTTTACCTATTTAAACTCATGAAGGAAAGGGATGAATCAGATTGGTCCACTGGATGTTGATGGTTCAACAGTTCAGGATCCAGCTCAGGTGGCTAACAATCTAAACGAGTATTTTGCATCTACATTCACACATGAGGAGTTATTCAGGAAGGGGAATGTCGTAGGTGAAGTAAACATTGGCAGTAAGCTAGATGATTTTCTAATAACTGAGAGGAAAGTGGAGGAGAAATTGTTGAGGATAAACATAAAAAAGGTACCCGGGGTGGATGGGATCTATCCAGTTATATTAAAGGAGGCAGCAAAGGAAGTAAGCAAACCCCTAGCCATAATTATGAGAGCTTCTTTGGACTCAGGGGAGGTACCCATGGACTGGAGATGTGCAAATGTAACCCCAATTCACAAAGGAGGATCAAAGGCTGACACAAGTAAAAAAAGACCTGTTAGTTTAACTTCGGTTCCAGGAAAATTAATGGAGGCACTGGTTAAAGAAGCACTGCAGGATCATCTGGACAAGAATTCAGTTATAGCTCAGACACAGCATGGTTTTGTTAAGGGCAGGTCTTGTCTGACCAATTTTATTGGATACTATGATGTAGTCACAAAAGAACTGGATGCAGGGAATAACTTTGATATTATATATTTGGATCTTAGAAAGGCTTTTGATACTGTTGCGCATGGAAGACTGCTGCACAAATTGGAGAAGTGCGGCATTGGAGGCAAATTGCTGCTATGGATATAAAGGGATGGTTGAGTGACAGAAGACAGAGAGTGGTAATCAATGGACACTGCTCAACGTGGACTAATGTTATTAGTGGAGTTCCTCAGGGTTCAGTGTTGGGTCCATTGTTGTTTTCTGTATTTATAAATGATATTGATGATGGTGTATCAGGCTTAATGTCCAAGTTTGCAGACGATACCAAGGTTGGCAGGGTTGTTAAGGACACTACTGATACTATGCTGCTGCAACAGGATCTGGAAAGGTTGAGCAGATGGGCTGAGAGGTGGCAAATGAAGTTTAACATTAACAAATGTAAAGTACTACATATGGGAAACAGTAACCCCAGATCAACGTATCAACTCTGTGGTACTACGCTGACAGTGGTAGAGAATGAAAAGGACCTGGGGGTAATTGTGCAGGCAGATATGAAGTTCTCTGAGCAGTGCAGACGAGCTGCAAGAGTAGCTCATTGTGTCTTGTCAATGATATACAGGAATTTTTCTAGCAGGGACAGGGATGTGATTATTCCCTTGTATAAGGCATTGGTCAGGCCACACCTTGAGTACTCTATACAGGTCTGGAGGCCTCATTTCAAGAAAGATGTAGAGCTGCTGGAACGAGTACAGAGAAGGGCAACAAGATTAGTGAATGGAACAAAGGGTTGCTCTTACGAAGAAAGGCTTAAGTTTTGCAAATTACAGAGCCTGGAGACTAGGCATCGGCGAGGTGATCTGATAGAGGTGTATAAGGCTTTGAATGGATTGAGCATGCTCAATGCCGATGGGATTCTTCCTCTTGCTCAGAATAATCACCTGAGAGGGCATAAATTCAAATTGAGGAAGGACGGATGTCGGATAGATGTGCGGAAATTTGCCTTTAGCCAGCGGGCAGTTGGTTTGTAGAATAGACTCCCATCGCTTGTTGTTGAAGTTGATAGCCTAAACAAATTTAAGGCTCAGCTGGACAGGTATTTCGAACGAACGGAGGGGTGAAATGGGGGTAGTGGTTGTTGTTTTTTTTTTTTTTTTTTTTTTTTGGCTGATGCTGAATAAGCTTGCTTTCTTGCATCATATGCCTCTACTAATGCTAATTGCTGGAACAAACTTCCATCTATCATTGTGAAAGTTGATAGGTTGAATAAATTTAAGGACGAACTGGACAGCCATTCGGAGGGAATGGTGTGATATTTTTTATTATTTTTTTTTGGCTGATGCTGCATAAGCTCATACACATGCTTTCTTGCATCACATGCCACTACTACTCCTTCTAGCAACTCTACATCCTTCCTAAAATAATATTTTCAGAACTGTACATAGTACTCAAGGTGTGGCCTGACCATTCCCTTATATAAGGGGGTAATCACTTAGTTATTCCTGATTGCAAAATTCCTGTAAATCAGTGACAAGACCCCATGACTTACTCTGGCAGCCTGTCTGCACTGCGCAGAAAACTTCATATCTGACTGCCCAATTACCCTAAAGTCTCTTTCATTCTCCACTACGCTGAGTGTAATACCACCCAGTTGATGTGTTACTCTGAGGTTACTGCTACCCATGTGCAGTACTTTGCATTTGTCAATGTTAAACTTCAGTTGCCACTTCTCAGCCCACCTGCCCAACTTCTTCAAATCCTGTTGTAACAGCCTCCTGTCATTACTGTTACTAACAATCTTGCCAAACTTTGTATCATCTGCAAACTCTAACATTAAGCTTGATATACCTTCATCAATATCATTGATAAATATACAAAACAACAATGGGCCCAACACCAAACCCTGAGGGACTCCATTAATAACATTAGTCCACGAAGAGCAGCATCCATTGATTACCACTCTGTCTTCTCCCACTCAACAGTCCTTTTATCCATTGTAGCAACTTCCCCTTAATGCCATAATGCTCCAATTTGTACAGTAGTCTTCCATGTGCAACAGTAACAAAAGCTTTCCTGAAATTCAAGTATAGGATATCAAAATTATTTTTGCATCTAGTTGCTTTGTGACCACGTCATAGTATCCAATCAAATTGGTCAGACAGACGTCCCCCTAACCAACCCATGCTGCGTCTGAATTATTATTGCTGTCTTGTCTACATGATCCTGCAATGCTTCTTTAACCAGTGACTCCATTATTCTCACTTGAACAGAAGTCATGCTAACAAGTCTGTAATACTCGTGTCACCCTTTGATCCTCCTTTGTGAATTGGAGATACATTTGCACATCTCCAATCCATGGGGACTTCCCCAGAGTCCAAGAATGCTCTCATGATTATGGCTAAGGTTTTGCTTACTTCCTTTGCCACTTCCTTTAATATAACTGGATAGATCCCATCCACTCCAGGTGCCTTTCTTATGTTTAAATTCAACAATTTCTCCTCCAATTTGCTCTCAGTTATTACAAAATCATTTAACTAACTCCCTATTACACTTTGATAAACATCTGGCCCTCTCCTCCTTGAATAACTCTTCATGTGTGAATGTAGATGCAAAATACAGGTATCTGAGAATGACATCTACAGTCAAACCATTTATATCAAGTGCGCCAATATGATTCATCTCCTTCCTTTCAGAGTTTATGTAAGTAAAGAAATCTTTGCTGTTTTTTTTTTTTTTTTTTTTTTTTTTGCATCCTTTGCCAAGGATTTCTCATAATCTGCCTTTGCTTGACTAACCTCCTTTGTGACTTGATTACAGACTAGCTTATATCTACCATAGGCTTCTGTGTAACCTAACAATTTATATGCATCCCATGCATTTTTCTTCTCTACCACAAATCTCATTACTTCATCTGAACTAATGAGATTTGTGGTAGAGAATACTATTCTAGGTATGGGTCGAAACCTAGAACAGTATTTCTTATGTGGAACAAAAAACCTAGTAGCTTCCTATTTAGAATTTGCTGTTGGTAACTTCATCAGTTGATCCCACTGTACAGAATATAAAAAATCTGAGACCACTGTAGTCACCTTTTATCGATATATTAAATAAATTCAAGTGATATATTGATGACAGCAGACTTGATTATCTTGGAGAAGTTTATTATCTATCTATACATTAAAAGTTTTTCTCCTAGTAATAATTATTCAATCTAATGGGAGAAGAGAACAAGGTAATTACGTCACTACAAATGCCATTAATTATTGACAACTGCCTCCATAACATTCACCAACCTCATGCACGTGATCCTCTGCCTAAAATTTGATGTTCCATTGTAACGTTTTTTGTATATTAATGAATATTGTATACATTATTTGTAAATAGTCTATTATTTTGTAAATATTTTAAATAATTGTATAGTTTGTAAATATTTCAGTTAAATATTTGAGTCCTGCTCTTTCAGATGCAACAATATTCCTCATGTATTATGGAACCCGAAGCAAAAAGCCTTTTCCTAAGTGACCTATGTAAACACAAGGAAATATTTACACAGCAATATTGGCTGAAGTTCAGTACAGTATACATCAGCAGGTAGTTCAATGAAAGCGAGGAAAACTGCGATAATTGACAGGTGAAGGCACCTCCCTTTTCTGATTGTTTTGTGCCATTGAGGACGGGGGGGCTAAGCTTAGGTAGGGTGCTCATCGCTGCATCCCGCTGTTTTAAAATAGGAAACGAGTTCCCGATTTAAAAACAGCGGAAAATGTGGGGAAAAGCACCCTAGGCATATCAACCTAGGGTAATTTTCTCCACAATAGGATGGGTGGGGAAAGCAGCGGCATCTGCCAATCACTGCTTTGTTCCTGTCAGTTTGTCAAAAATGTGAGAGTTAACTTGTGAATCACTACTTTCCCACTGTTTTGCTTACCACTGTGTTGGAGGCTGTACACCGTTCTAAAGTTTACCTTGATATTTATTTGACCTTGAGAATGCCATGCACTATGTAATTATTTACCTGTGCATTGGCACAGGTAAATAATTACATAGGTCATTTCCTGATTAGATATTGACCAGTGCATTTGGACAGGTGTCTTTTATGTAGAAAAGATTTGACTTACTCCATATACCTCTACATTTTACGTAGAAAAGCGTGCACACAGGTGGGCGAGCAAAGCCTCCTAGTTATTATTATTGTTGTTGTTAAGATCTCTTTATTAAATCTAAAGCATTGGCACCTCTGGATAGCTATGGATTACACGGTGTCTACTAGAAATAGGATAAGCACATAATGTAACATGATCTTATATACAGATTTGCAATTGCCAATTACAAATATTGGAGCAGTATATTTAGATATTGAAACTACTAATTTGAAATAGCTTAAATTTGTAGTGACATTACTGGAGTACTTGAATTTACTTTTTTTATATATATAAAAATTTACAATTTTTACATTTACAATTATATTTACTTGAATTTAGAGGAATTTGAGATATTTATTTACCTGAATTTACAAGTAGAGTCAAACCCTTCTAAAGTGGGCAACAATCGGTCATTAGCATTAGTAGAGGCAAATGATGCAAGAAAGCAAGCTTATGCAGCATCAGCCAAAAAAAAACAAAAAAACCTCCCATTTCACCCCTCCATTTGTTTCAAAATACCTGTCCAGCTGAGCCTTAAATTTATTTAGGCTATCAACTTCTACAACAAGGGATGTAAATCTGTTCCACAAACAAACTACCCACTGGCTAAAGGCAAATTTCCACACATATATCCTACATCTGTCTTTTCTCAATTTGAATTTATGCCCTCTCAGGTGATTATTCCGAGCAAAAGGAAGAATCCCATCGGCATTGAGCATGCTCAAACCATTCAAGGATTTACACACCTCTATCAGATCACCTCACCGGTGCCTAGTCTCCAGACACTGTAATTTGCAAAACTTAAGCCTGTCTTCGTAAGAGCAACCCTTTGTTCCATTCACTAATCTTGTTGCCCTTCTCTGTACTTGTTCCAGCAGCTCTACATCCTTCTTGAAATTAGGCCTCCAGACCTGTATACAGTACTCACAGTGTGGCCTGACCATTGCCTTATACAAGAGAATAATCTCCTCCTTATCCCTGCTAGAAAAATTTCTGTATATCATTGACAAGACACCATGAGCTACTCTTGCAGCCCATCTGCACTGCTCAGAGAACTGCATATCTGCCTGCACAATTACTCCCAGGTCCTTTTCATTCTCTACCACTGTCAGTGTAGTACAACAGAGTTGATACGTTGCTCTGGAGTTACTGTTTCCCATACGTAGTACTTTACATTTGTCAAGGTTAAACTTCATTTGCCACCTCTCAGTCCATCTGCTTAACCTTCCCATCCTGTTGCAGCAGCATAGTGTCAGTAGTGTCCTTAACAATCCTGCCAACCTTTGTATTGTCAGCAAACTTGGACATTAAGCTTGATATACCATCATCAGTATCATTTATAAATACTGAAAACAACAATGGACCCAACACTGAACCCTGACGAACTCCACTAATAAAATTAGTCCACAATGAGCAGTGTCCATTGATTACCATTCTGTCTTCTCCCCCTCAACCATCCCTTTATCCATAGCAGCAATTTGCCTCCAACGCCACATTGCTCCAATTTGTGCAGCACTCTTCCATGTGCAACAGTATCAAAAGACATTCTAAGATCCAAATATATAATATCAAAGTTATTCCCTGCATCCAGCTATTTATTATTTTATTATTTTTATTAGCCATACGGTGCAAGAAAGCCCGAAGCTTACACTGCACCAGCCAAAAAAAAAAAAAAAATTCCCAAGTTAACCTGAGAGATATAGAGAGAAAAGTAGAAAGGAATAAGAAAGAAAGAAAAAGAGAAGAATGATGATATCCAGCTCAGGCCCCTGGGTTTGCCAAGCCCATACCAGATGCTAGGGTTTTATATGCAAATCAAATTCTATTAAATTTCTTTATTGTTAATGCGGGTATTCCCAAAAGGAAAGTAGCATTAGCATTAGTAGAGGCATATGATGCAAGAAAGCAAGCTTATGCAACATTAGCCCAAATAAAAAAAATAATAATAATAAAAACTTCCACTACGTCCCTCTGTTCGTTCGAAATACCTGTCCAGCTGAGCCTTAAATATATTTAGGCTAACAACTTCCACATAAAGGGATGGAAGTCTGTTCCACCAACCAACTACCTGCTGGCTAAAGGCAAATTTCCACACATCTATCCTACATCTGTCTTTCCTCAATTTGAATTTATGCCCTCTCAGGTGATTATTGTTAGCATGCTCAAACCATTCAAGGCTTTATACACCTCTATCAGATCACCTCGCCGGTGCCTAGTCTCCAGACACTGTAATTTGCAAAACTTAAGCCTTTCTTCGTAAGAGCAACCCTTTGTTCCATTCACTAACCTTGTTGCACTTCTCTGTACTGATTCCAGCAGCTCTACATCCTTCTTGAAATGAGGCCTCCAGACCAGTATACAGTACTCTAGGTGTGGCCTGACCATTGCCTTATACAAGGGAATAATCACCTCCTTATTCCTGCTAGAAAAATTCCTGTATATCACTGACAAGACACCATGAGCTACTCTTGCAGCCCGTCTGCACTAATCAGAGAACTTCATATCTTCCTACACAATTACCCCCAGGTCCGTTTCATTCTCTACCACTGTCAGTGTAGTACCACAGAGTTGATACGTTGCTCTGGAGTTGCTGTTTCCCATATGTAGTACTTTACATTTGTCAATTTTAAACTTCATTTGCCACCTCTCAGCTCATCTGCTCAACCTTTCTGGAACCTGTTGCAGCAGAATAGTGTCAGTAGTGTCCTTAACAACCCTGCCTACCTTTGTATCGTCTGCAAACTTGGACATTAAGCTTGATATACCCTCATCAATATCATTTATAAAAACAGAAAACAATAATGGACCCAACACTGAACCCTGAGGGACTCCACTAATAACATCAGTCCGCGATGAGCAGTGTCCATTGATTGCCATTCTCTGTCTTCTCCCCCTCAACCACCCCTTTGTCCATAGCAGAAATTTGCCTCCAATGCCAACACTGCTCCAATTTGTGCAGAAGTCTTCCACGTGCAACAGTATCAAAAGCCTTTCTAAGATCCAAGTATATAATATCAAAGTTATTCCCTGCATCCAGTTTTTTTGTGACTGCATCATAGTATCAAATCAAATTGGCCAGACAAGACTTCCCCTTAACAAAACCATGCTGTGTCCAAGCTATAACTGAAGTCTTTTCTAAATGATCCTGCAGTGCTTCTTTAACCAGTGCTTCCATTAATTTCCCTGGAACAGTTAAACTCACAGGTCTGTAATTACTTGTGTCAGCCTTTGATTTGTGAATTGGGGTCACATTTCCATATCTCCAGTCTATGGGTACCTCGCCTGAGTCCAAGGAAGCTCTCATAATTAAAGCTAAGGGTTTGTTCTTTTGTGACTGCATCATAGTATCCAATCGAATTGGTCAGGCAAGACTTTCCCTTAACAAAACCATGCTGTGTCCGAGCTATAACTGAAGTCTTGTCTAGATGATCCTGCAGTCTGGTTTGCAGAGCTCACTGTAGTCAGTTTCAAAAATTCAGGAGAAATATAGTCATTTAAACTAGTTACTTAATCAGAGTTTATTATTATATACATATGTGTCTCAATGAATTAACTTTTAGTAAATAACAAGAAATTAACTTTGAGTGAAAATCAATATATATTTTATAGCTTTTTTAGCTGTTTTTTTTTTTTTTTTTTTTTTTTAAAGCATTTCATTTTCAATATGGTGTATTTGTAAAATAATCAGAGAAGTTTACCTCAATATAGTATGTAGAACACTTCCGTATGATACGTTCCAGAAATTAAAACGAAAAAAATCGAAAAACTTACATTAGAGTAACAAATGATTTAAAAAATAATTAAAAATCAATTTAACACAATTAAAAATAAAATTAATTAAAAGAATTTAACGAAAAAAATTTGCAAAACGATTTTCCTTCCTGAAACTGACAATGCTTAAACCGTATGTCGTGATTGCAGGAATGAAAATTACCGAATAGGGGTGAGTATGAAACTTAAATAGGGATTATTTGTGATCACGCATGCACGTAAAAGCCCACGAATCACATGAGATAATGGCCGACGAACATTAACAGAATTTTTGTGTAATTTAATTTCTATTGTTTCTGCAATTAACAGTCATGTATAATTACTTTGGACACTAAGTATTTTGGCCTCGTTAAATAAAAAAAAGTGTTTTACGTTAACAGTGTGAAAGGCTAATTCTGACGTTGCTGAACGAGAAGCACGAACTGAGGCCGCATGTTGATTAACACGAATATTCAAAGGAAAACGCGTCGAACCCTGGTAGGACGAGTCGCAATCACCGCAAGAAATGTTGTATACCAGGTCATTAATTTGTGTTGTGAATGAGGAAAGGACTGAGTGATTGTTCAGTATAGTGTGTAATTTCCGTATTGGCCTGGCCACAATTTTAAATTCGTTATCTTTAAAGAATCTGTTAAGCTGTTTGTGCCACTATTCAGCCTATGGGACAGAAATAAAGTATTTTTTGATATTACTATTGTTGCTTGGTGTAGTATTTTGTATCCTATCTTTAGCTTGTATTCTGATTCAGTTTACTGCAGCAAGAGGATAACCCCTGTTTAAGAATCTGCTAGTTAATATTTGTATTTCTGAGCCAAAAGCAGATTCCGTCGTTGAATATTTGTAGGCATTTAAAAATTGATTAAAGATAATCGGTCTTTTGTAGGTGAACGGGTGGTAGCTGTTATAATGTAGAAGCTTACCAGTGTTTGTAGGTTTTCGATAGATGTTAAATTGGATTTTATTCGAGTCCCGAGTAAGCGTGAAATTTAGAAAATTTCACGACTTTTTATCCATATCCTCCCTTTCCAATGTAAATTTGATCCTAGAATGAATATTATTAAATGAATGTAAAATGTCTTGGATAGCGCTATTATCGGTAATGGCTAGAGCATCATCTAAATACCTCCCATATTATGTGATACTGGATAGAAAAGGCGTCAAATACATACATTCAATCGTTGAGAGATAGATCTCCGATATAAAGCCACTCAGGCTCAATCCAATTGGCAAACCAAAAATTTGTTTGTACACTTTGTCTCAAAAGGTGATATAGTTGGCCTCAACTAACAGTTTAATTAAGTGAAAAATTTCCTTAATAGGAAGCATCATGTAATTAATCGGTATCGAGTTATTATTTAACATATCCCAAATAATATCTAATGTGTATTCAATGTTTACATTCATATCTATTAAATAATAACTCGATACCGATTAATTACACATGGTCTCAATTCTAATCTTTACAAAATTACACAAATATACATGGTCTCAATTCTAATCTCACCGATGTCCATTTTCACCTGCCGTCTGCCAAACCCCATGCACTTTTTTCTGACAGAATCTCAGTTATCAGTTAATTCAACTACTGCTCATATCAGATGCCCAAATTATTCGCTGTATGATTCCTTTCGCCTCAAGGATGGTACTTGTGCATATGTCTGTTCTGATATTCCCTGTCAGAGACTTGGCAATTTGGGATCTCCTCTCTTTGATCTTCTCTGGCTTAAAATCTCTCTACCTCATAGTATCAAATTCATCTGTTGTCTCTACCGTTCTCCCAACTCCACTAATCACTTGGAGCTCTTTGACTTCCTCTCTTTACAACTCTACTTTCTCCAGTTCAACTTTCTTAACAGTGAGGTAATTTTCCTTGTTGATTTTAATGTTCACAACTCCAGCTGGCTTCATTTTTCTAGTCACGCTGACCCAGCTGGTTGAGATGCTGAGGCTTTTGCAATTACTAATGATCTTGCACAGATTGTTCATTTACCTACAAGAAAACCGGACAACCTAATCATATAGCCAACATGCTTGATCTTTTTCCCTTCTAAGTACACAGTCAAAGTGAGAGGTCTTTCAGATCACAATTTGGTGATTGTCTCTTCTTCACCGGAGCCTTTATCTCATGGCTATTCCCAACATCGTGTTGTTTGGCATTACAACAATGCAAAATTGGATGACCCGCAAGACTTCTTTTCTTCTTTTCCTTGGTCGGATTACTGTTTCAAAACTTCTGATGTCAACGTCTGCTCAGATCGTGTCAGTGAAATTATTCTTGCAGGAATGGAATCCTTTATCCAACACTCCCGTCCTTTATCTAAACCTTAGTTTTCCCATAAATGTGCTAAGGCCGTTCAAGAGAAGAATGTTGCATATCGTGATTGGCTTGTTTCTAATTCTTCAGTTTCATTTTATGCCTACACCAAAGTTCGCAACAATTGTAAAGCAGTTATTAATCAGTCCAGACTACAGTTTGAACAGGCTAAGAGTAGAAAACTTGCTTCTTGCCCTAATGGTAGCTGAGCATTCTGGTCTCTTGCCTTGGTCTGGTCTATTGGCCGCAACTTTTGCCCATCTCTGCCCAAACCAGATGGTTCTGTTGTCACTCCAGCCAAGGATAAAGCTGACCTGCTAGCATCCCATTTTACTTCCAACTCTTATAAAACTCTTATAACTCTTATAAAAGAAAACACTGAATATGACAATGCCAATATTGAACCTCTGTTCACTATACAAGACTTAGAAATAGCACTATCTAAAACCAAAAACAATAAATGCCCAGGTTTTGACTTCTTAGAGGTTGAGATTATCAAAAAATTAGCAGAAATAGCACCAGATAAATTAATAGCACTATATAATAACTGTATAACAGAAGGTATATTCCCAAAAATATGGAAACAAGCTGTGTTAAGGTTAATCCTGAAAAACCCTGAAAAACTCCCTACTGATCCCAAATCATATAGACCAATAGCCCTACTCCCTGTACTAGGGAAAATATACGAAAGATTAATATACAGCAGATTAGCTCAATATTACACAGAAGCAGGCTTGCATTCCAACAATCAGTATGGTTTTAAGCAGGGCAATTCTACGGAGGATGCCATGCACCACCTACTGACAACAGTTAAAAACACATAGGAGAAATATATGCTGGCAATCTCCATTGACTTTGCTGGGGCATTTGACTCACTGTGGTGGCCTAGTGTCCTTAGGAGACTTCGCCAGGCAAATGCCCCACAAAACCTCTATAAGGTAATAAACAGCTACCTTACAGACAGAAGTGTCTCAGTACGCACAAGGTTCCAGGAATTGACACGCCCTGTGAATAAAGGCTGCCCGCAGGGATCAATCCTTGGCCCTTTCTTTTGGAACATTGTTCTGGATGAATTTCTGGCCTTGGATCTGGGCCCTGTGGAAAGCCTGGCCTTTGCAGATGACATGATTTTCCTTGTAAAAGGCAACTCACGAGTGGTTGTAGAGCAAAGATCAAATGCCGCTCTCTTGCAGCTGCAGGAGTAGGCACAAATGCACATGCTCAAAATATCGCCTGAAAAAACCAAACAAATACTTCTAAAAGGTAATTTGGACATGAGAAGACGTCCACAAATCAAAATTAACACAATCACTATAAAAATGGTAACAGAACTAAAATATCTTGGAGTGGTCTTTGATTCAAAATTAACTTTTTACCCCCATTTGATCTACTTGGCGAAGAAAGTGCGAAATTATGCAGGTATGATTGCCAGGATCAGTCGAGCAGACTGGGGACTCAAAAGAAAGACCTTGGCAATCATATACCGTGCAATGTTCCTGCCTGTTATCACCTATGGAGCCGGTGCGTGGTTCATCCGCTCGGCCATAATAAGAAATAGGAATAAATTAGAATCGATACAAAGGACAATACTACTCACTATTACCAGAGCATGTCGCACAGTAAGCACACCTGCACTACAGTTGCTGGCCGGAACTCTCCCACTTTACCTGGAAGTAGCCAAAAGAGGCTTATATTATAGATTTAAAAAGGGCATACCCACAGAATTTCTGGGGATAGCCCTTGATACAACCAATACCTTCAATGATGAAAGAAAAAGAATAGCCACAAAGCTCCACGAGCTATGGCAAACAAAGTGGGAGCAGGAAACCAGAGGTCTGGTCACCAAACGGTTTCTGCCACTGGTGTCAATGGTTAGCCCAAAGCCACCTAAGTGGTATGCCCCTGGACTTTTTACAACATTTATATTGACAGGGCACGGCTCCCTAAAGGCGAAACTAACCTCCTTAGGCCTGACCGATGACCCAAACTGCACCTGTGGCGAAAGTGAAGACTGGGCACACATTCTCTATGAATGTATAATATATGACATCCCCAGAACAGAGCTAATAGCACAGATTGGTCCCCTTCCCAGGGGAGAAGAACATCTCTTCATCATAGAAGAGCAAAATTATAAAGCTTTTACATCTTTCACACAGAAAGTTTTCGAAATGCGCAGAGCAATTTCAGCCCCCCAGCAATTAAACAATAATCAATAGTAAAATTGCCCAAGTTTCCCACCACGCCCAGATGATGACTTAAAAACTGTTAGGATAGCAGTATTCTGCACCCTGACAGAAACCTGACATAACAAAACTCCCCATGACTACCATGCCATGTGTAGGAACCTGGGGCCCCAAACCAATGTAGGGCAGGGGGATGGGAATGCATGCAGAGAAAGTGAATGGGAGTGAGCAGAAGAGCAAATGTAATTGGCCGAAAGAATACAAAGTTAAAAATAACTTACATTACTTTATATATACTGTACCAACAAACATTTACAAACCACATAAACACTATCACTGCATTCTCCCCTGGCTGCAAAAAAAAAAAAAAAAAAAACCTTGCAGCTAGGCCTGCACCACAACTGAAGAATAACAGTAAGTTGCGGTGCCCAGAGAGTGCAGTGCAGAAAGAAAGAGTCGAATAAATGAGATGAGAACTAGAAGAATGAATAAAAGTGCAAGCGTGAGAGAAAAGAACACAAATGCTAAGTACACACTAACCCTGGTTTTAATTAGTATTTAAATTTACGCTACCCATCATTGCATCCCCTCCTGGTGTGTGAGAAAAAGATGAATGAGTTGAGTGAAAAAGAAAAAAAAAAAATTATAAAATAAGAAAAAAGTATAAAAAAAAAAAAAAAAAATTATAAAATAAGAAAAAAGTATAAAAAAAAATAAATAAATAAAAAAATTATAAAATAAGAAAAAAGTATAAAAAAAAATTATAAAATAAGAAAAAAGTATAAAAAAAAAATAAAAAAATAAAAAAAAAAAAGAATGCAAGTAGAGTGAGAATGCACATTCCAAATGAAGTAAATGTGTGCGTCTCCCCCCCTTCACCTGGTAGGTTCCCCACTGCCAGCTAACATATCCCACCCCCAGAGCGGGATGGGCAGCTGGACCTTCATACCGGATTCAACACTCCTTGGACAAGACACCGACGAAGACATTCTGCGGCTTTGCTGCCAACACGCCATTGGCGATCCGAACTGGGTACTCTAACCTGGTTCCCTTTAAAACCCCATCCCCAGGCAGGGAATGGAGGAGACGGACCTCTGTCTCCTCTCCTCCCTGCCTACCCCCCCCATATTTCGCCTGGTGGGGCTCGTCTCCACTGACCTCTTTGGGGATGCCTACTCTATCCGCCCCTATTCTTCTATCTGTTTCCTCCCCAGTCTTCAATCTCCCCCCCCCCCTTCTCTCACTAAATCGACCGAGTACACCCCTTAACAATGCCGCCAAATTATAACCAACGTCTAAATTCTACCAGTTTTGTGCAAATCTCTAAAATATCTAACACTATCAGCTTTTATCTAGCGTTACATGTCTAAATTTAATAACATCAAAATTTTGTCCGACCTATTTGGCCTTTAACACATCTCTTTAGTGTTCAACCCTAACTAGCGATTTCCTAACAGCAATCCCATTAAGCATTAATGTCAAATGCATAAACTTTTATTTTATTTTATTTTATTTATTTTTTATTTTTTATTTATTTTTTTTAAATAGGCCCTAGCCACTGAAATCCCAGGAAACTAGGTGGCAGGACCTGCCAGAGCAAATTGTTGTGATACTGGATACACCCGGCTAGCCTCCACGTGGCAGGGTATGGGCAACGTCGGGCCCCACTAGGGGCCTGGCGGCCAATAAGCCGGATAAACAATGGGTACAACATATCACACTGCACAGACACGACCCACACACTTTCAAGTCTCTGGCTTGACAGTGTACTGTCCTCGATACAGCGAAACACACGCGGAGATGGGAGAAATCCCAGGTGCCGTCTGACACGAACATACCTTATACCTTTACTTCCAACTCATGTATTAATGATCTTGGTAAAACACCTTCCACCATTCCTAACATGCTCTATTCAATGCCTCCTGTGGTCTTCCGTCAAAAGGATGTCACAGGGATTTTGACGAGTCTAGATGCTAAGAAAGCTCCAGGTCCCGATGGTATTTCTCCATTTGTTCTCAAAACCTGTGCTCCTGAACTTCTATTCTTTGCCGCATTTTTTCACTTTCTTATTCCAAAGGTGTTTTTCCTTCTGCTTGGAAATTCTCATATCCAGCCAGTTCCTAAAAAGGGTGACAAATTCCTCCCATCCAATTATCATCCCACAAATTCCAATTATCATCCCATTGCAATTACTTCTACTCTTTCTAAAGTAATGGAGAAATCAATTAACCGCAACTTTTAAACTACCTAGAAACCTTCCGTCTGATCAGTTGTTGTTGTTATTTGGTTTTTAGGAGCATTAGCAACTAAGGCCATATTGCTCCGGGATATGCGGTCGTCATTCCCTGACCTTTCCGCATCCTCCGTATTTGGTGGTGACGGGCTCGAACCCCGGTCTAATCAAGAAGCGTGTGCTACGCACTGCTGCTCCTTCCCACCTGGCTACGGAGGTGCCTCCCGTCTGATCAGCAATCGCCAGTATGGATATCCTGAAAAAGGCCTCTGAGGTTGGGAAAATTCATATTTTAGCATTAAATCAGCTCACACACCAACCATAAGAATAAGTATTTACTGTAACTAAAATATTTACATATTAAAATAAAATAACTATTTACAAAAACTGCTATTATATTAAATTAAATTATATACATGTAAAAACATTAAAACTGTGATAAAATCCTTAAGATAAAATACACTAAAATAAACAGGATTAAAAGCGATAAAAACAATAAAAGTCTCTGGAGCTTTCGGAAGCATCAGCTTCCTTCCTCAGCAGTAACAAAACTTCCTGCAGCACGTCCATATATAACAGGCTCACGGTACCTATACACGTGGTGCAGTCGGCGCATGGTCTGAACTGGAAGCGGAAATAGCTCGGGAACGTGTTAAGCAGAACCGTTCATCCGTACTTAGGATGATAGTTTCAAACAGAGGATGCATATGCATACCTCTGTCCCTATTCATAATATTGTGGTCGGATGAACAGATTCGTAGGCTCTCGAGCCATTTACGGTTCCAGAACCCATGCGCTCGATCCACGATAACCGCATCCTCTGGGGAAATTTGATGCTGCTTCTCCCAAAAATGTTCGGCCACAGCAGACTTATTGTAATCAGCGGTTTTTATAGCATTTGCATGCTCCCCTAGACGATCCTTGAGTCGTCGTTTTGTCTCGCCCACATAACATTCCCCACAATCCGGGCATTTTATCCTGTATACTACTCCACTACTCAGGTCCTTTGCTATTGGGTCTTTTACCTGAGACAACACTGTGTGTAACCTCCGCCCGGGAAGCTGCACACAGCGTGTTTTATAACCCCGCAAAACTCTAGCGAGATGCTCAGTAATGTATTATGCCAGTATGGATTCTGTCAGTATCGATCCACTTGTGATATTCTACCTTATGTTACCCATTTATGGACTAATTCAATGGAAAGGCTCGGTGAAACACAAGAAATTGCTCTTGACATCTCAAAGGCTTTCGATCATGTTTGGCATAAGGGTATTCTAAACAAGCTTCCATCTTATGGTTTGCCAAATGTTTTTTGTAATTGGTTATCCAGTTTTCTCTCTGATCACTCACTGAGGGTGATGGTAAATGGTTCTCTGTTTTCTAACTTCTCCACTAAAGCCGGTGTCCCCCAAGGTTCAGTTCTTTCCCCCACTCTTTTCCTCTTGTATATTAATGACCTTCTTCCATTGACTGGAAATCCTATCCATAGTTTTGCCGATGATAGCCCATTGCATTCCACTTTCCATTTTGAGAAACCGTGCCCTGTTCAATTAGCTTCAACTTCTCGAAAATCTGCTACCAATTCCTTAAATGCCGATCTTCAGGTAATTCTCCAGTGGGGCAAAGACAACTTAGTTAATTTCAACCCTTCTAAAACTCAGTCTTGTCTTGTATCTCTCAAAGAGGATTCTTCTGCTCCTATGCTTATCCTTAGTGACACTCCGATTTCTGGGCAAAATTATATATCTCTTTTGGGGATTACCCTCACTTCTAATCTCTCTTGGCACAAGCAAATTACAAATATTGCTTCCTCTGCATCTAAAAAAACTTGGTTTTCTCCTTCGCTCTCGGCATTACTTTTCTTACAAACAGCTGCTTACTCTGTATAAATCGCAAATCTGCCCTGCCTGGAATATTGTACCCACATCTGGGGCGGTGCCCCCAAAACCTCTCTCAGGCTTCTTGATTCCATTCAGAAGAGGGCAGTTAGGTTAATTAATGATTCATCTCTAACAGTCTCTCCACTCGCTGTCTCATAGACGTACTGTTTCTGCTGCATGCCTTTTCTACAGATACTTCCATGGGCACTATTCTTCTGAATTGGATTCTATAATTCCCACTCCCTCTTTCAAAACAGTCCGAACACGTGCAGCCACCAGCCATTTACTGTCCAACTTCAAACTCACAGAACCAACTCTTCATCTTCCTCATTTATTCATTCAACTGCCGTTTTCTGGAACAACCTTCCTTCATATGTATTTCCTGAAAATTGCAGTCTACATAAGTTCGTCCAATGTCAACAAATATCTTCTTTCGTCTTCTCAACCTCCAACCCAAGCACGGTACTAAGTACTATAGGTTCTAATACCTCTAGTGTTTGGGGCTTACATAAAAAAATAATAATAAAATAATGGTAGAGCTGTATTTATGACTATATATGGGGGAGGCACAGATTTCTATCAGAACAATTTTAACAGAATGGCTCAAAAAATCTTTACAAAAGATCCACATATAAAATCTCATGAAACTCCATCCAGAGGGACTCAAGTTGTTGCATGCAGATGAAAACAAAAAGCACTTTACAAATATGCAAACAAGCCTAAAAATAATATTACTTATGGGATGAAAAGATGATATGTAAAAATTCAAACATAATACTGTACTGTATACAATTAAAAAATTTAACTAAATTTTGTATTAACTAAATTATCTGTAAGCCACTTACTGGCAAATTGCACTGCATTAGTAAGCAGAGTTTGAGTTGTTTGACAAGCTGTTTCACTCTTAAAAGAATAAGGTTAAATTATAAATTTATACTTTTCTGAATTATAAAAAATTTTAGGTGGTCTAATCCCCATTTACCCCTAGAACCATGTGAGTTAATATTCATAGATAAATATAATAACACATGTTCAATAAAATCTGCCCTCTTCTCGTTTATAGATTTCAGGATTAAGAATTTTTGGGATTTTTCATTATTTCTGCAAATACGCAGACTTCATTATATACACATTTTCTACATTTAATATGAGCAATTCTCAAAATTCACATGAAAATCAAAAATTTTTATTAGAAGTAAGTAAATTTTAGACATAACCTGACAGTTGTCTTTGCAATCACAGCCACAAAGAAATGAAGGATCCAACTGTAGCTCGACACCTTTAGCAGGAAACCTAGTGGCACAATATTTTACATATGGTGGGCCTGAATTATCCAAACTATTAATACAGCATACTGGAACACTTTCCTTTCCAAAAGCAATATCTTCAAGAAAAAAGTGTTTCTGAAATAATAAGTAATCCAGTTAAAAATCCACTTACATAACACAGGTTAAAATTTGTCCTTGTTTTCTTAAATTAGCAATATATATATATATATATATATATATAGTTATTTCTTTTTGTATTATCATTCTATTGTGGTTTATTCCGTCTTTGTTCATTTTCTTAATTACAGGTATTTTCTACACATAGGTATTATAGTTAATACATTACAGGTCTTTAAGCTAGCCTAATCTCGGTTATCTTAATTTCCCATGGCCTATACATTCAGGATTTTTCAACTTGTTACGCATTGCTAAAAATTATATCAATTATTGATGAAAAACTGTAGCAATACTATTTTAAAACAATATTATATAATATTAAACATATTTATACATTTTTGTATTACATCTTTATACATTTTTGTATTACATCACATGGACGTCAATCCCCTACTTCATCGGGGGCTTTGAGCGGATTGACGGTCCATTCGATGTAATGCATTTCTTACTTACCCGTTTCTGTTTGCATCTATCACAGCTTTGCTATTTTTTCAAATTACTAAATTCTAAGTTTCTATTTAAAATTTTTTGGTCCCAGGTTTATCTTAATTGTTATTAGTTAAATCAGTGCTATTTATTATAAATATATTATGAACCAAATTAATTCCCCATAATTTCTACAGCAACTGTGATAGAATACACAAAGCCCTACGGGTAAGTTTATTTAATATATTGCAATAACATTACTTACTTGATGTGTTTCAATGTAGGTCGTAGAGTCGAAAAAGGGAAGTTTCCCGCCCTTAACTTGTTTTAAAGATGGCTATTTTTATTGCGCAGTCGCGTTGACGTTTCAATGTGTTACTTCCATTAGGTTTCACGTTTCACTTCCAATAGGTTGTGTGCCGATGGTGTATTGGCCGAAGTCCCCGATCTTCAGGCCAATGTCTTTTATGGTGGTTTTGTAGCTGAATTTCGATGAATTTACTTAGCTGTGTATTTACATAATTTTTACATTTATTTTATTTTATGCCTTACCTCGGACAGTGCCGGTACCGCTTTTCCAAGGCGTAACAGCACTTAATTGTCCGGAGGCAAAGCTATATACATATTTACAGCCTCTTACAATGGGTGTGGGTGGGGGTGAATTTTGGCAATAGGTCGTAGTGCAGTCAGGCGACGAGCCTCGCCTGAGTGCAATAAACCTAATAAATAAGGGGCTACTCTTCTGAGCAAATACTATTATATTTTTAGGTGGCTTTTGATAAATGCATGTGGGTCTACATTGGGATGGTGTTTTCTACTATTTGCGTATATGGCAGTTTTTATGTGATATCTACTGTATTGTTTGGGAATTTTGTTTCTATCCAGCGTTATAATGAGTTTTTTAATAGCTATAATTACGTTATTTATATTGTTGCATATTTGTAATAGTCTGTTTGTCTGATTTCTTATGGTATTACCATGTACATGCTTTGCTATGTTACTTTCCCAGTGTGTGAGTTTTATTGTTTCGAAATTAAAGTGGTCTCTTTTATCATAGTGATTTGTATATATTTTGTCTGGGTGGATGGCAATTTCGCTGTCTAAGTAGGCAGCTTTTTGGTGTTATCCGGATTTGTACATTCTATCTTAAGGTCTGCTGGGTAATTTTTCTTTGCTACATTGATAAAGCTGTCATGGTTAAACACAATTACGTCATCTATATATCTATAGATTGTATATAGATTGTACAAAAATGTATAAATATGTTTAATATTATATAATATTGTTTTAAAATAGTATTGCTACAGTTTTTCATCAATAATTGATATAATTTTTAGCAATGCGTAACAAGTTGAAAAATCCTGAATGTATAGGCCATGGGAAATTAAGATAACCGAGATTAGGCTAGCTTAAAGACCTGTAATGTATTAACTATAATACCTATGTGTAGAAAATACCTGTAATTAAGAAAATGAACAAAGACGGAATAAACCACAATAGAATGATAATACAAAAAGAAATAACAATATGTACTCTGTTCGTACCCATGCATTGCTAAAACAGCTACTGGGACAACAGTAAAAGCTAGAGATAGAAATAAATTAAGTAAAACTACTATAAAAGCATATTAAAAATAAAAATACAACATGAATTATCATATTACAAAAGAATAATATATATATATATATATATATATATATATATATATATATATATATATATATATATATTTTTTTTTTTTTTTTTTAAGGCTTGTAAGCAAAGTTCAATGGATAGCAGCCTCTATTGTACATTTATGTGATATAATATTAAGTTGCATCTGAAGATTTATCCAGAAAGATGATTATGGCTTTCTGTAACTGATCTGAAGTCCCCGCTTTGGAGATGTGATGAATACAAAAATCTATTTTTTAGGTCACCCAAAATGTTTTACATTTCTACTGAACCCTCCTAGTTCATTCAGTTTGGACAGTGCTTTTGTTCAATGCTATGCCTAATCAGACATCATATATAATTAGTCTGTAACCTAGCAATCAATCCATAATCCACAAATTAGTTAATCTGAGCACACTGTCTTTTCTCATATGTCTTTTTCCATATTTTGCAAATCTCATCAAACATATTGCACATCTTTGGACCCTTTCAAGGGGTCTTTTTTTTATTATGCGAGGTCTTATAATTACCTTGTACAATAAAATTACAACCTCCACGTCTCTACAAGCAAATGTTCAATAAATCATGAACAGGACAAGTGGTAAGGAAGGCCCAAGGGCCTTCCTTACCACTTGTCCATTACCACTTGTTTACACTGTTCAAAGAACTTCGTATCCACCAATATTGCAACTATTAAGTGCATTCTGTCCTCTAATTCAACACTACCAAGGGTATAAGTTATTTTCAGGCTAGTAATCGCAAGTGTAAAACCTTGATTTTTTTTGTCTCATTAAAATATAGCTACAATTTTCCTGACAATCCTTCTTTGAAATTTATCCTAGTCATCCTGAAGGAGCACTGCTACCAGCGATCATTAACCACTCTCCCAAACGTTATCATCACACCCTTTATCCATGTAGTAGTAGTAGTAGTAGTAGTAGGGGCATGTGATGCAAGAAAGTAAGCCTAGATAGCATCAGCAAGAGAGAAGGGGGGGGACACATTTCACACATTCATTCCCTCTGAAAGTTTGTCCATTTCCTCCTTGAATTTATTTACGCTATCAACTTCCACAACAGATGCAAGTCTGTACCAGCAATCAACTACCTGCTGGCTAACAGCAAATTTCCACACATCTATTCAACAACTGTCTTTCCTCAATTTGAATTTATGCCCCCTCAGGTTCTTAATCTGAGCGAGCGGAAGTATCCTGTCAGCATTGAGCCTGCTGAAACCATTCAAGGCCTTATACACCTCAATCAGATCACCTCACAGGTGCCTAGTCTCCAGCTGCTGCAACTTACAGAACTTAAGCCTTTCTTTGTAACCACTTTCCATTGTTCCTCTCACCAATCTTGTTGCCCCTCTCCATACTCGTTCTAGCAACTCTACATCCTTCCTAAAATGAGGCCTCCAGACCTGTATACAGTACTCAAGGTGTGGCCTGACCTTATACAAAGGGATAATCACCTCCTTGTCTCTGCTAGCAAAATTCCTATATATCATTGACAAAACTCCATGACCTGCTCTAGCAGCCCATCTACACTGCTCAGAGAACTTCATATCTGACTGCACAATTACCCCCAGGTCTTTTTCATTCTCCACATCCCTGAGTGTAGTACCACAGAGTTGGTAAGTTTCTCTTGGGTTACTGCTACCCATATGGAGTAGTTTGTATTTGTCAATGTTAAACTTCAGCTGCCAATTCTCAGCCCATATACCCAACTTTTATATATCCTTTTGCAGGAGCACACTGCCATTACTGTAATTATCAACCCTGCCAACCTTAGTATCATCTGCAAATTTGGATATTAAGCCTGATATAGCTTCATCAGTATCACTGATAAATATAAAAAACAACAGTGGGCGAAACAGCGAACGCTGGGGGACTCCACTAATAACATTAATCCACGAAGAGCAGCATCCACTGATTACCACTATCTTCTCCCACTCAACCATCCTTTTATCCATTGCAGCAACTTGCCCTTAATATTCACAAGCAATTATACTGATTATATTGATACACCAATAGTGTTGTATTAAAATAATAATTTATAATTTACCTTTAATACTGAAAAATAATGTACATAACATAGATATTTACAATTAAAACTATTTACAATAAAATATAGTATAAATAAAAACAAAATAAAATAAAAGCGATAAAAGCATTATAAAACTTTAAAATACGTTAAAATACTAAAATACCGGATACTGAATCTTTCGGGGGCATCCACCTACTTTTGCAACATTACATTTTCACTTGCAACACATCCTTAAATAATAACAGGTTCACGGCTCATGTGGTTCCACAGGCACAGGGCAGTATTCCCCGCATGTGTACTAGAACCGGAAATGGCTCGGGAGCGTGCCAGGTGAAATCGGTCATCCCGTCCGAGTACTACAGCCTCAAGGAGGGGATGCATATGAACTCCCCTGTCTCTGTTAATGGTATTGTTCTCGGATGAACAAATTCGTAAGCTCTCAAGCCATTTGTGGTCCCAAAATCTATGAGCAAAGTCGACGATGAGAGCTTCGTCTGGGGAGATATGGTGATGCTTCTCCCAAAAATGTTCTGCTACAACAGCTTCCCATAATCTGCAGTCTTTATAGCATTGATATGTTCCCCCAGACGGTCCTTGAACCGGCGCCTTGTTTCACGAACATAACACTCCCCACAATCCGGGCACTTAATCTCATACACTACCCCACTACTACAATCTTTTGTTATGGGGTCTTTAACCTGGGACACCACTGTGTGCAACCTCCGTCCCGGAAGCTGCACACAGCGTGTCTGGCAATCCCGTAATACTCTTGCTAAATGCCCAGTAAGGCCCGGATTAGGGAATGTAAGCCGGGGCAACTGGTGTGAAAGGCTCTGTATGATACTCCACACCTCTAATGTATCTGTCCATGACCTTCTGGGGGCAGCCGCATTTCTTGAGGTCTGCTGTGACTCGTCTAATTTCCTCTTCTCTGTGAATCTATGCTGGCTGGACCAGTCATAGATTTGGAAGGTATTGCAGGGACAACAGAGAATCTATGCTGGCTGGACCAGTCATAGATTTAGAAAACACTTCCCTATCCAAAGTTGCTTTAACTGCCATAAATATGGTCACATCATTGCCAGAGACTGCAGTCAGAAAGAACCTGTTTGTGGTCACTGTGCAGTAACTGGCCATGATTACAAAAATTGCAAAAATAAGTCTCAGCAGCCAAAATGTGCTACCTGCAAGGCAGCACGGCTGACTAACTATATACATAGTATTAGGGATGATAAATGCCCCAGTTATAAAAAAATGGCAAAACTTATTCAATCTAGGACCAACTATGGGCCAGATTGAAAACGTGAATGTGACTAGGGCTCTAAATCTTGTCCAATTGAATGCTCAAAGAGTAAGAGCCGTTGTAGATCAGATCAAACTCAAATTGGAAGAAAATAATATAGATATCTTTGTACTCCATGAACCCTACACACATATGGGTAGGGTTCAGGGATACCCAAGAGGCTATAAAATAATAGAATACACCTCAGGTGTCCCTTCTACAGCAATAATAGTTAAAAATACTGACCTTACAGTCACAAAGGTGGGTCACCTCTGCTCCCCAGTGGGAGTGTGTGCCCATATCACCAGTGCTGTAGGACATTTTTACATTATTTCATTATATTCCAGACCAGGTGAAGATATAAATCCAACTATTAAATACCTACAAGTAGTCACAAACTTGCTACCTACTGCAAATATCATAGTGTGTGCTGATGTCAACTGCCGGTCAGCCTTATGGCATAGCCGTACGGAAGACAGAGCAGGCACACACAATGGCCAGATACTTTCAGATTACATAGCCACCTCACCCTTTCAAGTGCTAAATCAACCAAATAACCTCCCAACATTTAGCAGTACCATGTAGGAGAGTGACATTGATGTTACTCTTGCCACCAATTCAATAGCTTATAAAATCACAGACTGGTGTATCCAGCCAGCCTGGACCACATCAGATCACAGAGCCATTTCCTTCAAACTAAACAGGCAATTACAAACAACCCAACACTCTCTGTTGGATATCAAAAGGTATAACCTTAAAAAGGCAAACTGGCAGATTTTTGCAGAACATACAGCAGCTGAGCTGCAAAAAGAAGAAAATGAGTGGTCTAGATCAGGCAACTGTAGTCCGGACAAGCAAGCACTGACTATGACAAACATTTTAACAAAAACAGCAACCCTGTCTCTCCCACGGAAAAAACTGAGGAAGCAGACAGTTCCCTGGTGGTGCCCCGAACTGACTATACTCAGAAGTAGGGTACACCAGGCGAGAAGACATTTTCAAAGAGCCAGAACATCTTGGCTACAAAATGAGGTGGATGCACTGAGAGATTCTTATAGAATCTCTTAGGAATCAGTATACAGTCCTCATAAGAGAAAAGAAAAAGGAATGCTGGAGGGACTTGTGGGAACTACTGGAAACAATAACCCTTGGGAAGTTGTCTACAGAATAGTGACCAACAAGCTGGCAAGAGGAGATGTCTTAGAAACTACTGTCAAACCAGATGGAACCCCAACCCTGTGTTGGGTGGATTCTGTAAATAACATCCTAGACAGTATCATTCAGACTGAATCTGGAAATTATTCCCCCACCCAGCTAGACATTATAAAAGAAAACACAATATAACAATACTAATATTGAACCTCTTCACTATACAAGACTTAGAAATAGCACTATCTAAAACCAAAAACAATAAATGCCCAGGTTTTGACCTTTTCGAGGTTGAGATTATCAAAAAATTAGTGGAAATAGCACAACATAAATTAATACAACATAATGTATGACAGAAGGTATATTCCCAAAAATATGAAAACAAGCTGTGCTAAGATTAATCCTCAAAAACCCTGAAAAATTCCCTACTGATCCCAAATCATATAGACCAATAGCCCTACTCCCCGTACTAGGGAAAATATATGAAAGACTAATATATAGCAGATTAGCTCAATATTACACAGAAATACAGTTTGCATTCCAACAATCAGTACGGTTTTAAGCAGGGCAATTCTACTGGGGATGCTATGCACCACCTACTGACACAGAGGAGAAATATATGCTGGCAATCTCCATTGCCTTTGCTGGGGCATTTGACTCACTCTGGTGGCCTAGTGTCCTTAGGAGACTTCGCCAGGCAAAGGCCCCACAAAACCTCTATAAGGTAATAAACAGCTACCTTATAGACAGAAGTGTCCCAATACGCACAAGGTTCCAGGAATTGACACGCCCTGTGAATAAAGGCTGCCCCCAGGGTTCAATCCTTGGCCCTTTCTTTTGGAACATTTTTCTGGACGAATTTCTGGCCTTGGATCTGGGCCCCGCGGAAAGCCTGGCCTTTGCAGATGACATGGTTTTCCTTGTAAAAGGTAACTCACGAGTGGTTGTAGAGCAAAGATCAAATGCCACCCTCTTGCAGCTGCAGGAGTGTGCACAAATGCACATGCTCAAAATATCGCCTGAAAAAACCAAACAAATACTTCTAAAAGGCAATTTGAACATAAGAAGACATGCACAAATCAAAATTAACACAACCACTATAAAAATGGTAACAGAACTAAAATATCTTGGAGTGGTCTTTGATTCAAAATTAACTTTTTACCCCCATTTGATCTACTCGGCAAAGAAAGTGAGAAATTATGCAGGTATGATTGCCAAGATCAGTCGAGCAGACTGGGGACTCAAAAGAAAGACCCTGGCAATCATATACCGTGCAATGTTCCTACCTGTTATCACCTATGGAGCCGGTGCGTGGTTCATCCGCTCGGCCATAGTAAGAAATAGGAATAAATTAGAATCGATACAAAGGACAATACTACTCACTATTACCAGAGCATGTCGCACAGTAAGCACACCTGCACTACAGTTGCTGGCCGGAACTCTCCCACTTTACCTGGAAGTAGCCAAAAGAGGCTTCTATTATAGATTTAAAAAGGGCATACCCACAGAATTTCTGGGGATAGCCCTTGACACAGCCAACACCTTCAATGATGAAAGAAAAAGAAGAGCCGCAAAGCTCCACCAGCTATGGCAAACAAAATGGGAGCAGGAAACCAGACGTCTGGTTACCAAACCATTTCTGCCATGGGTGTCAATGGTTAGCCCAAAGCCACCTAATTGGTTTGCCCCTGGACCTTTTACAACATTTATATGGACAAGTCACGGCTCCTTAAAGGCGAAACTAACCTCCATAGGCCTGACCGATGACCCAAACTGCACCTGTGGCGAAAGTGAAGACTGGGCACGCATTCTATATGAATGTATAATATGACATCCCCAGAACAGAGCTAATAGCACAGATTGGTCCCCTTCCCAAGGGAGAAGAACATCTGTTCATCATAGAAGAGTAAAACTATAAAGCTTTTACATCTTTCACACAGAAAGTATTCGAAATGCGCAGAGCAATGCAAAGAATGGCAATTCACCCCCCCCCCAGCAATTAAACAATAATCAATAGTAAAACTGCACAAGTTTCCCACCACGCCCAGACAATGACTTAAAAACTGTCAGGATAGCAGTATTCTGCACCCTGACAGAAACCTGACATGACAAACCTTCCCAGGACCACCCTGCCATGTGTAGGAACCTGGGGCCCCATGCCAAATAAGTAACCACGTAGGGGAGGGAGATGTACAGGCAGCCAGGGGAGCAGATTAGCTGAAAAATATCAGTAGGCTAGTAGCAATGGGATGCAAGGTAGAATGAATGAATGAGAATGAATAGGCTGGGAACCGAGAACTAGGAATTATGGTAAAAGGGAATAAATGGCAGTTTTGGTGAAAGAAAGAGTAACCTAGCATGACGGAATGAGAGAGTGAATGGGAATGAGTGGAAGAGCAAATGTAATTGGCCGAAAGAATACGAAGTTAAAAATAACTTACATTACTTTATATATTCTGTACCAACAAACATTTACTAAACACTTCAACACTATCACTGCATTCTCCCCTAGCCTGAAAAAAAAAAAAAAAAAAAAAAAACTTGCGGCTAGGCCTGCACCGCAACTGAAGAATAACAGTAAGTTGAGGTGCCCAGAGAGTGCAGTGCAGAAAGTAAGAGTCGAATAAATGAGATGAGAGCTAGAAGAATGAATAAAAGTGTAAGCGTATGAGAAAAAGAACACAAACCATAAATGCTACAGTTAAGTACACACTAACCCTAGTTTTAATTAGTATTTAAATTTAAACCACATATCATTGCATCCCCTCCTGGTGTGTGTGAAAAAGATGAATGAGTTGAGTGAAAAAAAAAAAAAATATATATATATATATATATATACAGGTGACCCCCGCTTAACGCTGATCATTTGTTCCGGAAAAACAGAGCGCTAAGTGAAATCGCGCTAAGCGAGCCCCGCTTTCCCATAAGGTAACATACGTATTTATGAGCTGCGGTTGGTGCCATAGGATATTTCCTAATGAATAATAAACAGTAATGAAAAGATGCACAAATGTCGGTCAAAATATTTAATATTCAAATATTTGCACATATAAAATATTCTGCATTACATACGTATAATTATGTGGTAACTACTTGCGTCTCAAAAGTAAACAAAATTCCAATTAAAATAATGAATTTAATTGATTTAATTTAATGGATGAATTTAATCATGAAAAATGTGTGGATTTTGAGATGAACTTTGGCCCTCTTCCAAATAAACTAAAAGGGGTATTAATTTTAAATTCCCCGCAGCGTTACCACCCAACAATAAAGTCAACCGATCCTTTGCCGCTTTGAAACCTGGCATGTTTTTTTCTTCTTTCAATATGAAACTTCTTTTAGGCATTCGTTTCCACAAAAGTCCTGCTTCATCTATGTTAAAAACTTGTTGAGAAGTATAACACATAATACCCCTCTTCAATAATTTTAACAAGTTCTCTTTTGAAAGTTTCGGCTCCTTGATCTGCACTAGCGACTTCTCCCTGGATTTTAAATCTATTCTACCAGCCCTTACCAGTTTTAAATGGTTCCACATTTTTTTTTTTTTTAGGCGAGTTTTCTTCAGATCATCATATTGGCTAATCTCTCTCTCTCTCTCTTTTTTTTTTCTTTTTTTTTAATATTTAACTTAACTGAATTCTGCATCGGAATATTATCTTCAATAACATTAAAGTCTTTCCATTTCAATCCTAATAGCCGGCCTAGTCCTAGTTGCTTGCAGTGGAACAGCTATCTTTCCCGCTGCTAAAATTAATTCTTTATTTTTTTATAATTGTACTTACAGTTAAAGTTGCAAGTCCTAAATTATGGCACACATCCGCTTGTCTTGGACCTGAATCGATTCGCTTCAAAACGTCTAATTTAATTTTCAAATTCAGTCTTTTTCTTACATTTATAGTCTTCGTACTGCGCCCAGACATTGTTGCTTTTTCATTCCTATCGGTCATTATTAGCTATTCGAAAATGTAACTGCGTGGTTGAATTAATTATGATACAATGTTCAAGTAAACTTTCCGTTATGCACGATGTCTAATACTCCACTGAGTGATGACTAGACTTTGGATAAATGCATATAACGCAAATATTACAAGCAATATATTTGATCATTTTTTAAAATGTTGATCTCGGAACTACGTAACAAGTCACTGTACTGCAATTAAATTAGCGTGCGAGAAAATTTCACTGAGCGTGGTAAAATTTCTCAAGTCGGCGTGGGAAACGTTTTAATGCTGTTTTGCTATTCATTTTCAAGCTATCGACTCCATCAAATGAAACGATTTCGTTAATATGTCAAAAATGTAATCTGTAAAAGAGCGTTATAGTGATCTGTGACAGCGTTATAGTCAGATACGGGTTATAATATAAGAACAGCGTTATAGTGAATCAGCGTAAAGCGAACCACGTTATAACGGGGGCCTGCTGTATATAAAAACTTGGAAAAAATTATAAAATAAGAAAAAAGTATTTTAAAAAAAATAAATAAATAAATAAAAAATTATAAAAAAAAGAATGCAAATAGAGTGAGAATGCAGATTTTGAATGAAGTAAATGTGTGTGTGTCTCCCACCCCCGGAGCGGGATGGGCAGCTTAACTTTCATACCGGATTCAACACTCCTTGGACATGACACCGACAAAGACATGCTGCGGCTTTGCTGCCAACACACCATTGCCGATCTGAACTGGGTACTCTAACCTGGTTCCCTTTAAAACCCCATCCCCAGGCAGAGGAGGTAGGAGATGGATCTCTGTCTCCTCTCCTCCCTGCCTACCCCCATACTTCGCCTGGTGGGGCTCATCTCCACTGACCTCTTTAGGGATGCCTACTCTATCATCTCTATTCTTCTATCTGTTTTCCCCCCAGTTTTCAGTCTCCCTCCCTCTCTCACTAATTCGACCAAGTACAACCTTAACAATGCTGCCAAATTCTAATCAACGTCTAAATTCTACTGGTTTCCAGTAAATCTCTAAGACAACTAACACTATTAGCTTTTATCTAGCGTATAGCCTCACATGTCTAAATTTAATAACATCAAAATTTTGCCCGACCTATTTGGCCTTTAACACACCTCTTTAGCGTTCAACCCAAACCAGCGATTTCCTAACAGCAATCCCATTAAGTATTAATGTCAAACACTTTTTTTTTTTTTTTTTTAAAATAGGTCCTAGCCACTAAAATTCCAGGAAACTAGGTGGCAGGACCTGCCAGAGCAATTTGTTGTGATACTGGATACACGTGGCAGGGTATGGGCAACGTCAGGCCCCACTAGGGGCCTGGCGGCCAATAAGCCGGATAAACAATGGGCACAACATATCAAACTGCACAGACACGGCCCACACACTTTCAAGTCTCTGGCTTGACGGTGTACTCCCCTCGATACAGCGAAACACACGCGGAGATGGGAAAAATCCCAGGTGCCGTCTGACATGAACATATCTTATGCACTACCCCCAAAGACAGAGAAGAGGAAATTAGACGAGTCACAGCAGACCTCAAGAAATGCGGCTACCCCCAGAAGGTCATGGACAGATACATTGGAGGTGTGGAGTATCATACAGAGCCTTTCACACCAGTCGGCACGGCTTACATTCCCTACTATCCGGGCCTTACTGAGCGTTTAGCACGAGTATTACGGGATTGCCAGACACGCTGTGTGCAGCTTCCGGGACGGAGGTTGCACACAGTGGTGTCCCAGGTTAAAGACCCCATAACAAAAGATTGTTGTAGTGTAGTGGGGTAGTGTATGAGATTAAGTGCCCAGATTGTGGAGAGTGTTATGTTGGTGAAACAAGGCACTGGTTCAAGGACCGTCTGGGGGAACATATCAATGCTATAAAGACCGCGGATTATGGGAAGCTGTTGTGGCAGAACATTTTTGGGAGAAGCATCATCAGATCTCCCCAGAAGGAGCTGTCATTGTCGACCGTGCTCATAGATTTTGGGACCGCAAATGGCTTGAGAGCTTACGAATTTGTTCATCCAAGAACAATACCATTAACAGAGACAGGGGAGTTCGTATTCATCCCCTCCTTGAGGCTGTAGTACTCGGACGGGATGACCTATTCCACCTGGCACACCCCCGAGCCATTTCCGGTTCTAGTACACATGGGGGAAATACAGCCCATGCGCCTGTGGAAAACACGTGAGCCGTGAACCTGCTATTATTTAAGGATGTGTTGCAAGCAAAAATGTACTGTCGAGAAAGGAGGTGGATGCCTCCGAAAGCTTCTATATCCGGTATTTTAATGTTTTATAATGCTTTTATCACTTTTATTTTATTTTATTTATACTACATTTTATTTTAAATAGTTTTAATTGTAAATATCTATGTTATGTACATTATTTTGCAGTATTAAAGGTAAATTATAAATTATTATTTCAATACAACACGTTGGTGTATCAATATAATTGCTTGTGAATATGAATTCTCCCAACCTCATAGACCTATTTGAAGATATAACTTGCCCCTAATACAATACTGTTCCAATTTGTACTTCCATGTGCAAATTGGAGCAATATGGTATAAAGGACAAGTTGCTACAATGTCATATATGAAAATCAGAAACAATGCTGGTTCCAGTCAATCATTGGAGGACCCCACTTTAACATTAAACCAATATAAAGAGTAATTATTAATCACAACTTTTTACCTCCTTCCCTGCTGCCACCATAAGGCTTTGCTCAAATCCTAATAAACAGTGACAAAATTATTTCCTAGCTCCAGCTCGTGAATAACTGTGTCAAAATTGCTAACCAAATTAGATAAACATGATTTCCCTTTAACAAAACTGCTGTGCATCATTCAGAATTAATTTCTGAATTCTAAAAATGAACTCTGTGGATTAATATGATGTCAGATTGACCTTCCTGTATTGATCCACTTTGTTCTTAGAATAGTCGTTATGAATTGGTGATACACTGTCATTTGTCCTATCCAAAGGAATCTCTCTCTCTCTCTCTCTCTCTCTCTCTCTCTCTCTCTCTCTCTCTCTCTCTCTCTCTCCACTTCCCTCAAAATTAGAGGGTATATGCCATCAACTCCAGAGGCCTTTTTACTTGCCTTTAGGCCTCAAAACCTTTCTAAAAATAAACGATCTGTAATTTTTTCAATATTGTTCTGCCTCAGTGGTACAACACTCTTCATTCCTTGTACTTTGATCATTGATAATATGATTTTTCCAGATACTGAATGGAATTTGTGGATTGGTGACACACACACACACACTAGCAAGAATCTTGTGGATTTATTGGATAACTGTTTTCTACAGCAACATGTACTAGAGGCAACCAGAGGGAGTAATATTCTTGATCTGATTATCAGCAGTGATTATTCATGCATTAAGAATTTGCAGATAAAGGAACCACTGGATGACAGTGATCACAATGTACTGATGCAGGAATTATTTAAGGATGTAACTACCATCAAAGCTAAAGGGCTTTTGCTTTCATAAAGGTGATAGCAGGGATCTCAGACAGTTTTTAAATTCTGTACTGGTGGATCAACTGACAATGTTACCAACGTTGAATTCTAAATGGGAAAACTTCAGGGACTTAATTTTGGAAGCTGCTAGGCTTTTCATTCCAACTAAGAAATACTGTTCAAGGTTCACGCACGCCTAAATGGATGTCAGATAAACTAATGAGGCTTGTGGGAGAGAAGAAAAATGTATGGAATGCATATAAAGTATCCAGAAGACTATGGCAGATATAAACTAGTCTTTAATCAAGTCACAAAGGAGGTTAGGCAGGCAAAGGCAGATTATGAGAAATCCAAAGGATGCAAAGAATAACAGCAAAGAGTTCTTTACTTATGTAAACTCTAGAACGAAAGGAATGAATCAGATTGGCCATTTAACATAGATGGGTTGACTATTGATGATCATGCTCAGGTAGCTGATAAACTGAATGAGTAGAGTATACTGCATCTACATTCACACATGAGGAGCTATTCAATGAGGGGAGTGCCAGAAGTTTATCAAACACTAACAGGGAGCTAAGTAATTTTGTAATAACTGAGAACAAAGTGGAGGGAAAATCATTGAAGTTAAACATAAAAAGGGCACCTGAGGTATTAGCATTTGCATTAGTAGAGGCATATGATGCAAGAAAGCAAGCTTATGCAGCATCAGCCACCAACCAACTACCCACTGGCTAAAGGCAAATTAACACACATCTATCCTACATCTGTCTTTCCTCAATTTCAATTTATGCCCTCTCGGGTGATTATCTGAGCAAGAGGAAGGATCCCATCAGCATTGAGCATGCTCAAACTAAGGCTTTATACATCTCTATCAGATCACCTTGCCGGTGCCTAGTCTCCAGAAACTGTAATTTACAAAACTTAAGCCTTTCTTCGTAAAAGCCTTTGTTCCATTTGTTCAATCACTAATCCATTCACTAATCTTGTTGCCCTTCTTTGTACTTGTTCCAGCAGCTTTACATCCTTCTTGAAATAAGGCCTCCAGACCTGTATACAGTACTCAAGGTGTGGCCTGACCATTGCCTTATACAAGGGAATAATCACCTCCGTATCCCTGCTAGAAAAATTCCTATATATCATTGACAAGACACCTTGAGCTACTCTTGCAGCCCATCTGCACTGCTCAGAAAACTATATATCTGTCTGCACAATTACTCCCCTCAGGTCCCTTTCATTCTCTACCACTGTCAGTGTAGTACAACAGAGTTGATACATTGCTCTGGGGTTACTGTTTCCCATAGGTAGTACTTTACATTTGTCAATGTTAAACTTCATTTGCCACCTCTCAGCCCACCAGGTGGACGGGATCTATCCAATTATATTAAAGGAAATAAGCAAACCCTTACCCACAACTGGGAACGAGAGTAGCCTTGCGCAGGCAAGGTTTTTATGGCTCCAGAAAATAGAGAAGTTTTTTTCTGTTTTATTAACTTAAATTTGCATATTAACTTATTTTCTAGAGTAGCTTCATATTCCTAGTTACGATACTTAGTATAAATTTTAATCTAGATAGAGATTTTGTAGGTTATTATTTGTATCAGTAAGGGTATCCAATCCATATGTTTTACAAGTTTTGCAGCTCCGGCGAACTGCAGTTTTTTAGCTATATTTAGCCGCTTTATTGACTAACTGTTATATTAAATTATTTTCTATCAGTAGCTTATAGACATAGTCAAGATCCTTGGTTTATTCTGAATTTACACAGCAAGATTTTGGAAGTTAATTAATATTTAAGTGGCCGTAGATTTACCATTTGTAACTTGCCGCCATTGTTATACGATACGTTACATTCCGTTAGCTTAGTATAGTATAGTAAAAAATATTATCAAATAATCAGTAAAATTTATTAATCTTGTTAAACTTCTTTATCAATTAAATTGTACTTTTTAATTAAATACATATAATGACTTAGATTTTACAAATTTAACATAATTAATACACGATACGATACAAAAGTTATATAAGGGAATACAAGTTTAGAGTTATAATTTTGTACTGAAATTGAAATTTTACTGAAATTCAATCAAAATCATGACTCAGACCAGAGTAGCAAAGCAAAAGGCTAAAATTAATGGGAGTGCTGTAGCTCAGGAGAGAACTGAGGAGGGCGGTTGTCCTCTGAATCACAGTCTATTGAAATGCACTGCTTGCTTGATGTTTGTGGAGCAATCAGGGATGGGACATGATATTGCCAAGGGGAATGTCTTTGTATGTGATCGATTTAAGGAATGTGAAGAAATCAGGCGACAATTCAGCTTTGTTATGGGCCTATATGAGAGCTTGAAGGACAGGGTGGATGCCCTCAAAGGATCTAAATTGAGGGGCCCATCAAACTCTCAGCTGCCCACATCAACGCCAGAGTGTGCACTTGATTCACACAACACAGCGGAAACCCCCAGGCCAGAGTGCGCTGGTCCCACAGGAACTAGTAGTTGTTGGTGACTCTATTGTCAGGGAAACTGGGAACATAGTATGTAAAAAGAATAGATGGAACAGGACCAGGATATGTCTGCCAGGGGCAAACGTTGATGACGTTGTAGAGCGAATATCATCTTTTAAGGGCACAAAAGGTGATACTGTTGTACATGTTGGCACTAATGATATTAAGAGTAGGAGACTGGTGGAATTACGTAACAAGTACAGGTCGCTGTTGAAAAAAAGCCATGAATTAGGTTTGGATTTGAAAGTGTCTGCAATTCTGCCCAGACATGATAGGAGGGAGTATATGATGAGAGCCTTGTCGATCAATTCGGCCCTGGAAATATTTTGCAAGGGTCAAGGGGTAGAATTCTTCTCAGCCTGGTCTGTACTTGTTAACAAGAGAGAATGCTTCTACAGGGATGGGATACACTTAAAGAGAAAGGGTGCAAGAATATTTTTGCTGACGCTATCGAGGCAGTGTTAGGTGTGTCGGAAAACTGCTAGCTTGGAGGGATACAAAGACTAACAGATTAATAGTATCCACTGGCAGAGGTGAAAATGATTCTTGCACTGCTTCTATTGGAATGAGCAGCAGCCTGGAAAACAAGATGCAGGGTATTTCAGAGACTGCTGAGAGTCATAGTGGAACAAGTAAATACATGGGCTGTGTTAGGGTAGCTAAGAATAGGAACAGGTGCATGTATACTTGCATATACACCAATGCTTGGAGTTTGGTAAATAAATTTGAGGTATTGCTCAAAACATCAAAGGCAGATATTGTTGGGATATCAGAGACGTGGTGTGACAGAGATATAAGGAATGTAGAACTAGAATTTGGGGAGTACAATGTGTACAGAAAGGATAGACAGGATAGGAAGGGAGGAGTTGTTGTTGTTGTTTGGTTTTTAGGAGCATTAGCAACTAAGGCCATATTGCTCTGGGTATATGCAGTGGTCATTCCCCGATCTTTCTGCATCCTCCGCATTTGGTGGGCACGGGCTCGAACCCCGGTCTAATCAAGAAGCGTGTGCTACGCACTGCTGCTCCTGCCCACCTGGCTACAGAAGCACCAGGGAAGGGAGGAGGGGTTATGCTATTAGTTAAGAAACACATAAAATCCCAGAAAGTGAAGCCAATCGACATTGATGAGCAGTGCAGTGTCGAGTAAGTTTGGTGTGACGTAAGCGTTTGGAGATCAAAATTGAAAATAGGAGTGTATTATAGGCCTAATGACTCTGATAAGTACAGAGAAATAGAGTGGGCCAGTAAATCAGAGTCTTCTAATGGGAGATTTTAATTTCCCACATATTGACTGGAATTTGTGGGCTAATCACTCACACACTAGCAAAACCTTTGTGGATTTATTGGATGATTGTTTTCTACATCAGCATGTTCAAGAGGCAACTAGAGGGAGTAATACTCTTGATCTGATTATCAGTAGTGATTCTTCATGCATTAAGAATCTGCAGATAATGGAACCACTTGGTGGCAGTGATCACAGTGTGCTCAAGTGGGATTTACTCAAAGAGGTAACTACCATCAGGGGTAAAAGGAAGGGTGTTTGCTTTCGTAAAGGCAACTACGGTGGTCTGAGACAGTATTTGAATTCTATACGGTGGGACCAACTGATGATGTTACCAACAGCAAATTCAAAATGGTAAGCATTTTAAAAAAATTTATCTTGGAAGCTACTAGGCTTTACATACCAACTAAGAAATATTGTTCAAGGTTTAGGCCTAAATGGATGTCAGATGAATGAAGGAGACATATGGCAGAAAAGAAAAGTGCATGCGATACATACAAATTAAGCCCACCTAATCTCCTCTGTAACCAAGTCACAGAGGAGATTAGGTGGGCAAAGGCAGATTATGAGAAATCTTTTGCATAGGATGCAAAGAAAAAACAGCAAAGAGCTCTGTACCTATGTAAACTCTAGAAGGTAAGGGATGAATCAGATTGGTCCACTGGATATTGACGGTTCAACTGTTGATGATCCTGCTCAGGTGGCTAACAAACTATATGAGTATTTTGCATCTTCATCGTAGGTATAGCTTAGCTTAATTATCAGCACTCACCTCATAGTAAAGTAATTTAATCGGTCAATTTAACAAATAATCCTTTAACTATTCATCACATCTCTTCCACATGTCTATCATTTCCACATTTTCCCAAATGCATTCAGATTTGTACGATAGGAAACTTCATTTCACTACCTATTAGCAAAATACTTTTTCAACAAACTCCATATTTTATTCTTAAAGAAATGTCTCACATATGATATAATCCCCAATTTCCCTCATATCTATACAAAAAATACTATTAAGAAATACCCTTTTATTATACACCAAGCCTCTATCTCCATAATTAAAACCGAATTACGAAAAAGATATAGAGATAGAGATAAATAGCTCCTTTTAGATCAAATATATACCTCAAATTCAAGCTTAAAAGGGGCTAACTCCCACGACTTGGTATAATTACGTGAACTAGAACATCACACGAATTCAACACATGAAAGTACACCAACAAATCGGATATACTCACCAGAAGATACAAAAAAAATCCAACAACTCAGTTGTTAACATTTCTACACAAACATTTTCCCCTAATGAACTTTCTAGTTTAGAATATTGATTTAATTTTGCCATTAACAGCAATCACTATCCAGTTAAAGATGCCATGATTGAAATACAAATTAAGCTTGATAACTACCTGGATAAATAATGTATCATACATGAAACCAATGCTGTTTTTAACTCCCAGTTAACTAGTAAACTTAATATTCATCAACAACCATTAACCCACATGTGAGACTTCATGAAAAATCCGAACATTATAATACAAAAGGCAGACAAAAGCGACACCATCGAAATCTTGGACAAAAATACATATATAGAGAAAATGCTACACATCCTGTCAAGTTCAACGACATACAAAGTTTACAACACATTTAACATTAATAAACTTTAAAATAAACTTGATGGGATCCTAAGGAGACTCAGCGCCAACAAACAAATTAATTTACACACCCTCCAACAAATAGGTATACGCAGTAATATTCTTCCACATATTTTTGGAATAGTTAAACTCCATAAACAAGATTATCCTTTGAGACATATCGTTTTCTTTAAACAGTCCGCTTATGCTAATCTATCTATATTCCTCGTCAAAATTATTTCACCTTTAATGCGATTTTCTCGGTTTAGGGTTTACAATACTAAGCAGGCACAGGAAAGTATAACTTCTGTGACCATATCTGAAAATTATATTCTCGCATCCTTTGACATAGTCTCCCTATATACAAATGTGCACATCAAAACCATGCTACTAGCTCTTAAAGAATTATTAATTAAAGACGACACTTTGACAAAATGTACTGACTTAAATATTAATGATATTTTAGAGCTCACATCACTGTTACTTAATGCCAAGCAATTTAGATTTCAAAATAAAATCTATGAACAAATTTTTGGCCTTCCTATGGGCCTCAGTATCTCTGCCCATTTATCTGAAATCTACCTCACCTATAATGAAGAAAAAATACTTCAACCTTTTCCTCTAGGTATCAAATTGTATATGAGATATGCAAACGATGTCCTTTTAATAGGTAACAAAACAACTACTGACACTTTATTTAATACAACGCATGAGAGACTCAACTTTACCCTCGAAGTAGAAATCGATAAAATTAATTTTCTAAATCTCACTAGATATAAAATCGGTACATTTTTAGGCACCAAAATATACAAAAAGAACACACATACAGGTAAGTTCTTACATGACTACTCACACCATCCTCTATACATCAACAAAGCAGTTCTTTATAATCAGATATATAATGCTATTAAATATAGTCACACACAAACAGATCTAACCGCAGAACTGCAATTCCTCACTAAGAAATTTATCGAGAAGAAATACCCATTACAACTAATAAAAGAAACCATTACTAAAGTCCATAAGAGTATTAATAACCCTAACAACATTAATAACTATGTGAATAAGACACACAAACCTCTTATCCTTCCATACCATCAACAATATGCTAGATGACTTCAACAGGTTTTTAAGAATACAGATATCAAGTTACTATTTACATCTTATAATAAATTAGGTCTAAATTTAATTCATACAAGACAACATATGAATATATGACACAGGATTATAATAACATATTATATATTTGATTAGATGTCAATCAGATTGTAAAGCATGTTACATTGCTAGTACAACAGCTAAATTTGGGACTTCAAAAATTTCTAACACACATGCCTACTACCATTTTAACAGCTTCAAATCTAATTTATCGGGTACAGAAACAACATGTTCCATCTTATAATCATAACCCACTCATTGATTTGGCTATTACAGTAGTTAAACTAAATTCCAGTTATAAAATTCTTCAAAATGAAGCTCTCGTCATTCAGTGGTTTAAGCACCACAAATCGTTCAACATATTAAACAAGAAGATTCCAACCAACATCTCCCCTATTTGGAATTTAGCCTGAATAAAGTTTCCACGTGCACTGAAATGCATTTTGGGAACCTAACCAGTATATAAAATACTTCGCGTGTTCTTCTCTTTCCACTACAGCTAACTGAAGATGGTTTCGAAAGTCGTTCATGTGCAACTATTAGCTTTTTTTTTTTTTTTTTCTCTCACTTTTATTTTATTTTTAATACATAATTTTAATTAGACAACTATAGAATGGAATGTGCACGTTCCTTTCTTAGGCAAATTTTAAAAAATTTTTAAAGCTCATCACAACTACTAGGTATGTATTGAACCTTTCATCAAACTAAGCAGATTACAATGAGGTGAGTGCTACTAATTAAGCTATAACTTCGATCAAGTTGTTACATCACAGAACATAAAGATTCCTTAATATATCATCAGTATTTTGCATCTACATTCACAAATGAGGAGTTATTCAGGGAGGAGAATGCCAGAGGTGAATTAAACTCTGGCAGTGAACTAGATGTTTTTGTAATAACTGAGAGAAAGTGGAGGAAAAATTGTTGAAGATAAATAGAAAAAAGGCACCCAGGGTGGATGGGAACTATGCAGTTATATTAAAGGAGGCAGCAAACCCTTAGCCATAATTATGAGAGCTTCTTTGGACTCAGGAGAGGTACCTGTGGACTGGAGATGTGCAAATTCACAAAGGAGAATCAAATTCACAAATGAGAATCAAATTCACAAATGAGAATCAAAGGGCAATACAAGTCCATAATTTAAACCTGTTAGTTTAACTTCTGTTCCAAGAAAATTAATGGACGCACTGGTTAAAGAAGAACTGCAGGATCATCTACACAAGACTTCAGTTATAGCTTGGATAAAGCATGGTTTTGTTAAGGGAAAGTCTTGCCTGACCAATTTGATTGGATACTATGATGTGGTCACAACGGAACTGGATGCAGGGAATAACTTTGATATTATATATTTGGATCTTAGAAAGGCTTTTGATACTGTTGCACATGGAAGACTGCTACACAAATTGGAGCACAGTGTGGCATTGGAGGCAAATTGCTGTTATGGATAAAGGGATGGTTGAAGGGGAGAAGACAGAGTGGTAATCAATGGACACTGCTCATCGTGGACAAATGTTATTAGTAGAGTTCCCCAGGATCAGTGTCGGGTCCATTGTTGTTTTGTATATTTATCAATGATATTGATGAAGGTATATCAGGTTTAACGTCCAAGTTTTTAGCAATTTAGCAATAAACCAAGAGAAACATACTAACTGTGTGATACTATGCTCAGGGAAGTGGAAAAGACCCAGAGGGTAATTGTACAGTCAAATATGAAGTTTGCTGAGCAGTGCAAATGGGCTGCCAGGGCAGGTCATGGAGTCTTATCAATGATATATAGGAATTTTGCTTGCAGGGACAGGGAGGTGATTATCACGTTATACAAGGCAATGGTCAGGCCACACCTAGAGTACTGTATAAAGGTCTAGAGGTCTCATTTTAGGAAGGATGTAGAGTTGCTAGAACAAGTACAAAGAAGGGCAACAAGATTGGTGAGGGGATCAAAGGAGTGCTCTTACAAAGAAAGGCTTAAGTTCTGCAAATTGCAGCACCTGGAGAGTAGGCACCTCCGAGGTGATCTGATTGAGGTGTATAAGGCCTTGACTGGGTTGAGCAAGCTGAGGGGGCACAGATTGATTGGTGGAACAGGCTTCCATCTTTTGTTGTGAAAGTTGATAGACTAAATAAATTTAAGGCTGAGCTGGACAGGCATTTTGAACGAATGGAATGGTGAAACAGGAGGGGGTTTTTTTGGCTAATGCTGCATAAAGCTTGCTTTCTTGCATCGCATGCCTCTACTAATGCTAATGATACAGAAAATGTTTTGGAATATTCAAGCATGTTTATGAATATTTAAATATGCTCTAGCAGACGTCTTCAACATTTGTTATACACCTATATATGGTAAAATAGGTGGTTTTACACAGGTGGAAAAATTATTAGCCAATCAATATAAATAAATTATATATATATATATATATATATATATATATATATATTTTTTTTTTTTTTTTTTTTTTTTTATGACAACCCCAAACACAAGAGGTATTAGAACCTAATAGAACTTAGTACCATGCTTGTTTTGGAGTTTGAGAAGATGAAAAGAAGATATTTGTTGACATTAGACTTGAACTTCTGTAGACTGTAATTTTCAGGAAATACATAGGAAGGAAGGTTGTTCCAGAAAACAGCAATTGAATGAATAAATGAGGAAGATGAAAAGTTGGTTCTGTGAGTTTGACATTGCACAGTAAATTAATGTTGGCTGGTGGCGGCACGTGTTTGGACTGTTTTGAAAGAAGAGCGGTAATTATAGAAGCCAATTCAGAAAAACAGTGCCCGTGGAAGTATCTGTAGCATGCAGCAGAAACAGTACATCTAGGAGACAGTGAGTGCAGAGACTCTGTTACAGATGAGTCCTTCATTAACCTAACTGCCCTCTTCTGAATGAAATCTAGAAGCTTGAGAGGGGTTTTGGAAGCACCGCCCCAGATGTGTAAATAATATTCCATGGTAGGGCGGATTTGCAATTTGCACAGAGTGAACAGCTGTTTGGAAGAAAGGTAATGCCAAGAATGAAAGAGAAAACCAAGTTTTTTATATGCAGAGGAAGCAATATTTGTAATGTGCTTGTGCCAAGAGAGAGATTAGAAGTCAGGGTAATCGCAAAACAGATGTATCATTTTGCCTAGAAATCGGAATGTCACCAAAGATAAGCATAGGAGCAGAAGAATCCTTTTTGCGAAATATAAGACAAGACTGAGTTTTAGAACGATTGAAATCAACTAAGTTGTCTTTGACCCACTGGAGAATTACCTGGAGATTGGCATTTAAGAAATTGGTAGTGAATATTAAAGAAGTGGAAATCTGCTGTACACCAATGGAAACAGTGAAAGGAGCAAAGATGGAGTTGGCTTTCTGGTCCATAAAGATATAAAAAACATTTCTGGTGGGTGTGAGAGTACATGTGAACAGGCGAAGTTTTTACGGCTCCAGCAAATAGAGAAGTTTTTGCTTTTTTATCAACTTAAATTGGATTAATTTATTTTTTAGAGTTGCTTTATATTCCCAGTAACAATACTTTAGTTTAAATTGAATTTAGACAGATAATTTGTAGGTTATTACTTAGTATCGGTAAGGGTATCAAATCCACATGTGGACAGGTTTTGCAGCTCCCGTGAACGAGAAGTTTTTAATTATCCTTATCCGCTTTATTGATTTAATTGTTAGATTAAATTATTTTCTATAAGTAGCTTATAGACCTAGTCAAGCTCCGTGGTTTATTTTGAATTTAGAAAGCGCAATTTGGAAAGTAAATAATACCTCGTGTCTGTAGGTTAACCGTTCATAACTTGCAGCCATTGTTATACAATACAACATGTGCAAGCATAAGGTTTAACGGAAAACTAGATAGTGAGCATGGTAGTATCAATTAATCAGTAAAATTTATTAATCTTATTAAATTTCATTGTCAATTGAATTGTACTTTTTTAACTAAATAAATATAGTGACCTAGTTATTACAAATGTAACACCATAAATTAATACATAAAAGTTGACAGGGGATATGTAAGTCATATAACGTAACTCTGAGATAATATTCGATACCGAAATACATATATATAGTGTTATAATGAAATACATATATATAGTGTTTAGGGTTATATTTTGTATTGAAATTTTATTGAACTTGAATAGAAATCATGACTCAGACCAGAGCAGCAAAGCAAAAGGCTCAAACTAATCAAGTGCTGTGACTCAGGGGGGGGGGGGCAGTTGCCCTCTGAATCACAGTCTATTGAAATGCACTACTTGTTTGATGTTTGTGAAGTCATCAGGAACGGGACATGATATTGCCAAGGGGAAAGTCTTTGTGTGTGTGTGCGCGATGTAAGGAGTGCGAGGAAATCATGCGCCAACTCGGCATTGTTATGGGCTTATAGGAGAGCATCCCTCGAAGGATTTAAATTGAAGGGCCCATCAAGCTCTCAGCTGCCCACATCAATGCCAGAGCTTGCACTTCAACATCACGCAACACAGCGGCAAACCCCAAGGCAGAATGCGCTGGTCTCAAAGGAACTAGTTGTTGTAAATGACTATTGTCAGGGAAGTTGGGAACATACTGTGCAAAAAGGATAGATGGAACAGGACCCGAGTATATCTTCCAGGGGCAAAAGTTGATGACGTAGCGCAGATATCATCCTTTAAGAATACAAAGAGTGATATTGTTGTACATGTTGGCACTAATGATATAAGAGTAGGAGACGAGCAGAATTACTTAACAAGTACAAGATAATGCTGAAAAAAAATCGTGAGTAAGGTTGAATTTGAAAGTGTCTGCAATTCTGTCAAGACACGGTAGAAGGGAGTATATGATGAGAGGCTTCTCGATCAATTCGTCCCTGGAAAGAATGGGCAAGGCTCAAGGGGAAGAATTTTTCTCAGCCCGGTCTGTGCTTGTTAACAGGAGTGTTTCTACAGGGATGGGATACACTTAAATAGAAAGGGAGCAAGAATATTTGCTGATTCTATACAGGCAGAGATAGGTAGGTCGGAAAACTACTAGCTTGGAGGGATACACAGACTAATAGATTAACAGTAGCTGCTGGCAGAGGTAAGTGATTCTTGCACTACTTCTATTGAAATGCAATCGAACAGCAGCCTGGAAAGCAAGTCTATGGGAATTTCCAGGACTGCTGGCAGTCATGGTGGAACAAGCAAATACATGTGGTAACTAAGAGTAGACACAGGTGCGTGTACACCAATGCTATAAGTATAGTTAATAATTTCGAGGAGCTTGAAGCGCTAGTCAAGACATCAAAGGAAGATATGGTTGGGATATCAGAGACATGGTGTCACACAGACATAAGCAGTGCAGAACTGGAATTTGGGGAGTAAAATGTGTACAGAAAGGAAGGGTTATGCTATTAGTTAAGGCATGCGTGTGCGTGTGTGTGTGTGTATGTGTGTGTGTGTGTTGGAGGTTTAATGGCGTATAAGCTACTCGTGATATAGCGTGCCTCAGTTAAGACAAAATCTAAGGTAGTGCATCCCATTGATGTGAGTGGACAATGCAATGTTAAGTCTGTTTCTTGTGAAATAAGCAATGGGAAAGGAAAAATGAGAGTAGGTGATAGGCCTTATGAATCTGATAAGTATAATGAGCAATTGAGCAGAGAAAGAGTTGGCCAGTAAATTAGAGTGTCTTATAATGGGAGATTTTAATTTCCCGGATATTGACGGGAATTTGTGGGTTGGTCACGCACACACTAGCAAGGCTTTTGTGGATTTACTGGATGATTGTTTTCTACAGCAGCATGTTTGGGAGGCAACTAGAGGGAGTAATACTCCTGATCTGATTATCAGTAGTGATTCTTCATGCATCAAGAATCTGCAGATAAAGGAACCACTGCATGGCAGTGATCACAGTGTGTTGAAGTGGGATTTACTCAAAGGTTTAACTCAAACAGGTAAAGGGAAAGGTTTTTGCTTTTGTAAAGGTGAATGGGGTGGTCTGAGACAGTATTTAAATTCTATACGGTGTTACCAACTGATGATGTTACCAACAGCAAATTCAAAATGGGAAGCATTCAGAGAATTGATTTTGGAAGCTACTAGGCTTTTCATACCAACAAAGAAATACTGTTCAAGATTTAGGCCTAAATGGATGTCAGATGAACTAATTAGACATGTGACAGAGAATAAAAATGCATGGCATACACAAAAATTAACATGTGACACAGAAGCCTACAATAGATATAAGCTGGTCTGTAACCAAGTTACAAAAGAGGTTAGACAGGCGAAAGCAGATTGTGCAAAATTTTTGGCAAAGGATGCAAAGAAAAATAGCAAAGAGTTCTTTACTTATGTAAACACTAGAAGGAAAGGGATAAATCAAATTGGTCCACCTTGATATCGATGATTCAACTGTTGATTATCCTGCTCAGGTAGCTAACAAACTAAATGAATATTTTGCATCTACATTCACACATGAGCAGTTATTCAGGGAGGGGAATGCCAGAGGTGTATTCAACTCTGGCAGTAAGCTAGATAATTTTGTAATAACTGAGAGTAAAGTGGAGGAGAAATTGTTGAGGATAAACATAACAAAGGCACCTTGGGTGGAGGAATCTATACAGTTATATTAAAGGAGGTGGCAAAGGCAGTAAGCAAATCCTTAGCCATAATTATAAGACCTTCCTTCGACTCAGGGGAGGTACCCATGGACTGGAGATGTGCAAATGTGACCCCAATCCACAAAGGAGGATCAAAGGGAGACACAGGTAATTTCAGACCTGTTAGTTTAACTTCTGTTCCAGGGAAATTAATGGAGGCACTGGTTAAAGAAGCATTGCAGGATCATCCAGACATGACTTCAGTAATAGCTCAGACACAGCATGGGTTTGTTAAGGGGAAATTTTGTCTGACAAATTTGATTGGATACTATGATGTAGTCACAAAGGAATTGGATGCAAAGAATAACTTTGATATCATATATTTGGATCTTAGAAAGGCCTTTGATACTGTTGCACATGGAAGACTGCTGCACAAATTGGAGCAGTGTGGCATTGGAGGCAAATTGCTGCTATGGATAAAGGGATGGTTGAGTGGGAGAAGACAGAGTGGTAATCAATGGACACTGCTCATTGTAGACTAATGTTATTAGTGTAGTCCCACAGGGTTCAGTGTTGGGTCCATTGTTGTTTTCTGTATTTATAAATGATACTGATGACTTGGACATCAAGCTTAATGTCCAAGTTTGCAGATGATACAAAGGTTGGCAGGGTTGTTAAGGACACTACTGACACCATGCTGCTGCAACAGGATCTCGAAAGGTTGAGCAGATGGGCTGAGAGGTGGCAAATGAAGTTTAACATTGACAAATGTAAAGTACTACATAAGGGAAACAGTAACCCCAGAGCAATGAAAAGGACCTGTGGGTAATTGTGCAGGCAGATATGAAGTTTTCTGAGCAGTGCAGACGGTCTGCAAGAGCTCATGGCGTCTCGTCAAAGATATACAAGAATGTTTCTAGTAGAGATAAGGTTATTGTTGTTGTTTGGTTTTTAGGAGCATTAGCAACTAAGGCCATATTGCTCCGGGGATATGCGGTGGACATTCCCTGACCTTTCAGCATCCTCCGTATTTGGTGGTCACGGGCTCGAACCCCGCAGGAATAAGGAGGTAATTATTCAATTGCATAAGGCAATGGTCAGGCCACACCTTGAGTATTGTATACAGGTCTGGAGGCCTCATTTTAAGAAGGATGTAGAGCTCTTAGAACGAGTACAGAGAAGGGCAACAAGATTAGTGAATGGAACAAAGGGTTGCTCTTACGGTAGCCAGGTGGGAAGGAGCAGCAGTGCGTAGCACACGCTTCTTGATTAAGCCTGTCACCACCAAATACGGAGGATGCAGAAAGGTCAGGAAATGAACACCGTATATCCCGGAACTATTGTTCCGGGATATACGGTGTTCATATACGGTGGCCTTAGATGCTAATGCTCCTAAAAACCAAATAACAAACCAACAAACTAACAAGCTCTTACGAAGAAAGAGCTTCAGTTTTGAAAATTACAGTGTCTGGAGACTAGGCACCTGCAAGGTGATCTGATTGAGGGGTATAAAGCCTTAAACGGTTTGAGCATGCTCAATGCAGATGGGACTCTTCCTCTTGCTCAAAATAATCACCTGAGGGGGCATAAATCAAATTGGGGAAAGACTGTTGTAGGATACATATGCAGAAGTTTGCCTTTAGCCAGCGGGTGGTTTTGACTGCTGGAACAAACTTCCATCTGTCGTAGAAGTTGATAGCTTAAATAGATTAAAGGCAGAACTTGACAAACATTTGGAGCAAGTGGATGGGTGAAATAAGGGTGTTTTTTTTTTTGTCTGATGCTATATAAGCTTGCTTTCTTGCATCATATATCATATGCCTTTGCTAATGCTAATTCAAAAGTACACCACCATGGGTGTCAAAAATAATGCTCAGGATTTCTAAGAGGTACAAGCTATGATGAAGAGGTTGAAGAAATGTACATCAAAATCGAGTCTTATAGATGAGTAGAAAACCCATTACACTATAATTATGGGGCACTTCAATGCTAAGGTTGGAAAAAGACAAAACAACGCAGAAAGGGGAACTATAGGAAATTTTGGAATTGGTGAAATAAATGAAAGAGGTGAAAGACTTGTGGAATTTGCAGAATCTCGAGGATTGTCATTAATGAACACTTTTTCAAGAAAAGGGTGAAGAGGAAGTGGACATGGAAAAACAACTAATGATGTTACTGTGCTGAACACGGTTAATGTTTGAAGTGATCACAGAATGGTAAGATGCACACTTGATATATATGTAAGAAAAGGAAGGATACAACTGACTCGAGTAAATAATGCAACGGTCTTTGAGATAACAGAAGAGAAGAAAAAGCAGTATGTACTGGAACATAAGAACAAGTTTGAACTTCTGCAGACGGCTCAGGACCAAGATATCGACGAAGAATATTACAACTTTCTGAATGTGATAAAGCCCAAGAAACCTATAGGTAAAAAGAAATCCAAAGAAGAAAAAATTAGTCAAGAAACACTTATCATGATGAATCGAAGGCGACAAATGAAGAGAAAGATAAACACTGACAAGGAGAAAATTTGAGTATACTGGGTTATGCAAAGCCATTAGAAAGAGACTCAGAGAGGACATAAGAAGATTTAACACAAGAAAAGTAGAACAAGCATTAAGGGAAAACAAAGGACTTAAGTCAGCAGCCATGAGCAGTAATACAGATAGACAAATGATACTGAAACTGAAGAATACCGGTGGTGTACTTATAAATAGCAGAGACGTCATAATTCAAATAGCAGAAGACTACTAGAGAGAATTATACAGGAGTGAAGGAACGATTCCTGCAGTGGGGATGATGGTTCGCAAATTAGTAACATGTATGACATACACAATATTCTTCCTGATGAGGTAGAACATGCATTGAAGAAAATGAAGAATCAGAAAGCTCTGGGGGAAGGTGAAGTTACTGTAGAGTTGTTAAAATTGGAAGGAAGAGACATGACTCAAAAACTGGCAAGGCTCTTCACAAAATGCATTAGAAAAAGTGTGGCACCTAAGGAGTGGAATAATGCAATCATAGTTTTGCTGCATAAGAAAGGAGATAAATCAGAAGTTGGAAATTATAGACCAATTAGCTTGTTATCCCACATCTACAAGTTGTTCACAACGGTCATTATTAACAGATTAGAAAGAATACTTGATGAGAATCAACCGAAAGAGCAAGCTGGCTTTAGGACAGGATTCTCAACTAGGGATCACCTTCACTATCATAGCTAAGGGAGAAAGCAAATGAATTGAAAACACCATTTTGTCTGGCATTTGTGGATTACGAAAAGGTATTTGACTCCATCCACCATAAGGTATTGTTTCGGGCACTGGAAAGACAAGGCATAGATACCCCACATATTATGATTTTGAAGAAAATATATGAGAACACTACCTCCTTTATTAGACTATACAAAGACAGTAGCAAATTTCAAATTGAGAAAGGAATTCGACAAGGAGACACTATCTCCGAAGTTGTTTACTGCTGCCCTTGAGGAAGCTTTCAGAAGATTAGACTGGTCGCAGAAAGGAGTCAGTGAAAAGAATGGACGAGTACCTAAACCATTTACGATTTGCAGATGACATTGTGGTCATAAGCCATGATCCCAAAGAATTAGAGGAAAATCTTAATCAGTTATGCACAGTTTGTAAGGATTTTGGACTAAAGATGAATATGGCTAAAACAAAAGTAATGATGAACAAATATGCCACAGAATGATTAAAGAAGCAGTAATTGAAAAGGTGGTGTCATATACTTATCTGGGACAAGTTATTAGCTGTAATAATGATAAATGGCTGGAAGTCAAGAGAAGAATAAATTTTGGATGGATAACATTCAGGAAATATATTCACATACTGAAGAGCAATAGCCCAGTTTGTCTGAAACGTAAAACAATGAACCAATGTATACTCCCCACTATGACATATGGAAGTGAAACTTGGACACCCACCAAAAGAATGGAAGAGAAGCTGAGAACTACACAGCGAAGAATGGAATGAATTATATTGGGAATCAGACTGTTAGATAAGAAGAGAAACACATGGATTAGGAAGCAAACTAAAGTAAAGGACATTCTTATCAAAACTAAAGAACTAAAATGGTCTTGAGCAGGACACATAACTCAAAGACATGATGACAGATGGACTAAGAAAATAACAGAATGGTACTCCTCTTGGGTACTATTCTACAAAAAAACCTGAAGACAACGGCGGAGATGGATAGATGAAATTCATGAGTTTGTGGGTAGTAAATGGATGGCCATTGAACAAAACAGAAGGAACTGGAAAGTTGCTGGAAAGGCCTTCATCCTGAAGTGGATTGAAAATGGCTGATGATTCGAGAAGTTGAAGCTGAATGGCAAGGTTTCTCAAAATGGAAAGTGGAATGCAATGTGCTATCATCGGCAAAACTATGGATAGGATTTCCAGTCAATGGAAGAAGGTCATTAATATACAAGATGGAAAGAGTGGGGGAAAGAACTGAATCTTGGGGGACACAGGCATTAGGGGAGAAGTTAAAAGACAAAGAGCCATCTACCATCATCCTCAGTGAGTGATCTGAGAGAAAAATGGATAACCAATTACTAAAAACAGTTGGCAAACCATAAGATGGAAGCTTGTTTAGAAGACCTTTATGCCAAATACGATCAAAAGCCTTTGAGATGTCAAGAGCAACTACTTGTGTTTCACCAAACCTTTCCATTGAATTAGTCCATAAATGGGTAACATAAGCCAAAATATCACCAGTGGATCGACACTGACGGAATCCATACTGGCGATCGTTGATCAGACAGAAGGTTTCTAGGTAGTTTAAGAGTTGGTGGTTAATTGATTTCTCCATTACTTTAGAAAGAGTAGAAGTAATTGCAATGGGACGATAATTAGATCGGAGGGATTTGTCACCCTTTTTTAGGAACTGGCTGGATATCAGCAAATTTCCAAGCAAAAGGAAAAACACCTTTGGAATAAGAAAGTGAAAAAAGGTGGAAAAGAACAGGAGTAAGTTCGAGAGCACAGGTTTTGAGAACAAGTGGAGAAATACCATCGGGTAGAGCTTTCTTTGGATCAAGATTCGTCAAAATCCTTCTGACATCCTTTTGACGGTAGACCACAGGAAGCATTGAATGGAGCGTGTTGGGAATGGTGGGAGGTGTTTTACCAAGATCATTAATACATGAGTTGGAAGAAAAATGGGATGCTAGCAGGTCAGCTTTATCCTTGGCTGAAGTGACAATGGAACCATCTGGTTTTGACAGAGGTGAGAGCAGAGATGGGAAAAAGTTGCGGCCAATAGCTTTGGCAAGAGACCAGAGTGCTCAGCTACCATTAGGGGAAAAAGAGAGTTTTCTACTCTTGGTAGGCGCCTCCGTAGCCAGGTGGGAAGGAGCAGCAGTGCGTAGCACACGCTTCTTGATTAGACCGGGGATCGAGCCCATCACCACCAAATATAGAGGAATATGTCCCGGAGCAATATGGCCTTAGTTGCTAATGCTCCTAAAATCCAAATACCTACTCTTGGCCTGTTCGGAATCTAGTTTGGACTGATTAATAACTGCTTTACAATTGTTGCGAGATTTGGTGTAGGCAGAAAATGAAACTGAAGAATTGGAAACAAGCCAATTATAGTATGCAACCTTCTTCTCTTGAACAGCCTTGGCACATTTATTGGAAAACCAAGATTTAGATAAAGAACAAGATTTTAAAGTAGAGTGTGGAATAAAGGATTCCATTCCTACAAAAATAATTTCAATGACATGATCTGAGCAAACATTGACATCAGAAGTTTTGAAACAGTAATCTAACCAAGGGAAAGAAGAAAAGAAATTGCGCAGGTCATCCCATTTTGCATTTGTGTAATGCCAAACAATACGAGTTTAGGAATAGAAATGAGATAATGGCTCCACTGGAGAAGAGACAATCACCAAGTTGTGATCTGAGGTGCCTAAAGGACCACTCACTTCGACTGTGTACTTAGAAGGGTTGTTTGTGAGATCGAGATCAAGCGTGTTGGCTGTATGGTTAGGATTGTCCAAGGTCATTGGACAATCCTAACCATACAGTCAACAGTTAGGTTGTTGTTGTTGTTGTTGTTGTTGTTGTTTGGTTTTTTTTTAGGAGCATTAGCAACTAAGGCCATATTGCTCCGGGAATATGCGGTGGTCATTCCCTGACCTTTCCGCATCCTCCGTATTTGGTGGTGACGGGCTCGAACCCCGGTCTAATCAAGAAACGTGTGCTACGCACTGCTGCTCCTTCCCACCTGGCTACGGAGGCACCTCAACAGTTAGGACTGTGCAAGGTCATTAGTAATTGCAAAAACCTCAGCATCATGACCAGTTGGGTCGGTGTGACTAGAAAACAGAAGCCAGCTGGAGTTGTGAACATTAGAATCGCCAAGGAAAATTACCTCACTTTTAGGAAAGTTGGACTGGAGAAAGTCAAGTTGCAAAGAGAGGAAGCCAAAGAGCTCCAAGTGGAGTAGTGGAGTAGGGAGAACAGTAGAGAGACAACACATGAATTTGACACAATGAGGTAAAGAGATTTTAAGCCAGAGAAGATTCCAAATTACCAAGTCTCTGACTGGGAATATCGGAACGGACATATGCACAAGTACCACCTTTGAGGCAAAAGGAATCATACAGCGAATAATTTGGGCAACTGAGATGAGCAGTAGTTGACTCAACCGATAACTGAGATTCTGTCAGTTATCGGTTGATTCAACTACTGTCAGTTTATTATATCAAAATGTAATAAATATTTTACAACAATAACCTTCAGGGGACTTATCCACTGCTAATCACATATTTAATAACTGCAAACTGCAATTTTACACAGTTGACTAGTGCACAGCGCATGACATTGGCAGTCCGTCAAGCTTATGCCTGTTTAGTTTAATCTACATAACGATGGATGTGACATGCAATGAGCAGTATGTTGCTCTCAAATTCAGTTACCAACTTGAGGAAACATCAGCTGTAGCATGTGAAATGTTAAAAGAGGCTCATAACAAATATACATGTCCATATAAAGTAAAGTAAAAGTAAAGTGCAGCCATTATCAACCCACTGCAGGATGGAAGCCTCCTCAACAATTCATGTTGAGGGAAATGGACCATAATCTGCCACGCTGGTCCAGTGCGGGTTGGCAGATCGACCGTATTCAGCAGTCAGGGGCTTGAACCCCGGTCTACTCAAAGAGCGTGTGCTACTGCACTCCCGCTCCTGCCCACTCGGCTACGGAGGCCTGTCCATATAGTGCAGCTCAAAGGTGGTTTAAAATGTTTAGAGATGGTGCAATTCGATTGCAAAAATCAGTGGTCCTAGATTTCCAACCACTGCTAACCACAGAAAAACCATAAGCACTGCTTCTGTAATCGTAAGAGAAGATCACTGTATAACAGTAAGGTAACTGGCAGCGATGTTGATAATATTAGCAGAAAGCTCATACGGCAATCTCTATGACCATTTGCATATGACATGTGTTTGTGAATGCTGGATTCTAAGACTACTCACACCTGAACAACAGCAAGTTTGCAGGGAGGTTAGCCAGGAGCTGTAACAGGTAGTTACTGAAGATGGTGAGGTTCTGCCTAAGGTGTGGCATATTAGTATTAGTTAAGGCATATGATGCAAGAAAGCAAGCTTATACAGCATCAGGCAAAAAAAAAAAACCCTTCCCATTTCCATCATCCAGTCACTCCAAATATTTGTCTAGTTCAGCCTTAAATTTATTTAAGCTATCAACTTCCACAACAACAGATGGAAGTCTGTTCCAGCAATCAACTACCAGTGGTCTCTATGTGGGACATGGTGCTGTCATTTTGACTCAGAGAATAAGCAACAAAGCTCTCTTTGAAAGTTTATGTCATCGCCAACACCAAAAAAAGCAAAAATTGTGGCTTTTGCCAGAAAGGTTATGGTCATCTCTTTTTTAACATTCAAGGAATGGTTTACCAGCATGTCGTGCCACATATGATTGTTATGGGACTTTACTACAGAACTGTACTGCACACTTTGCAGGATCACATTTGTCGCAAAAAACTACAAAAGGATGGATGGATGTTGCATCACGCCAGTGTTGCTCATATTTTCATCAAAGCAAGGCCGCCGTAGCCTAGTGGTCAGGCGTGCGGGTGCATAAGTACACGTGCCTTGAATGACCGGGGTTCAAGCCCATGACTGCTGAATACGGTGCTGTTTCTTGTATTCTGTTTATCATGTAAACTCCTCTGACCGTTCTGTCGTTCCGGAGTATACACAGAAAATTTATTTATTAAGTACTTAGCCAGCATTAATGTCAAATGTATTCCTCATCCATCCTACAGCCCACGCTGACCACCATGTTATAAATGAGATTCTGACATTTTTGGCCAAATCATGAATAGTCAAACACCAATTTTCATAAAGTTTTTAAGTCATGTCACATTTCCATATATTGTCTTTAAGATAGATGATGTCCATCCTAAAGCAAACAAATGGAAATTTGATATGGAAAAGATTCAACATTATCAACGATGTTATACTCATTACTTCCACTGCAAAAAAAAAAAAAAAAAGTTTTAATTTGTTATAGGTTTCACAGCAGTTTTACCTATCTTGAAACTGACTTTAAAGAATAGCATGTACACTCTTCTTTAAAGTCAGTTCATCAACATCATCATCAGTCATCGTTCCACTATTCCACGGGTTGATGTATGAAGCCTTGCCACCATGCCCTGTCCGTGTACGTCTCTCCATGGTTGATTTCACTCCAGTTTCCTCCTCTCTTAATGACATTGGTCTTTATAATGGTGTTCCACCTCATTCTTGATTGAAAACCCAGTGGTTTTCAATCAGGGTGCCGCAACAACATTCCAGGAGTACCACGTAATTTGGGTTTAAGTTACTTAAACTTCTTATTATTTTTTAATTTATGTTTATTTCATTATAAAAAGGTGTAGAGTATCATTTAAATTTGTGGTGATCTATAATTGATGTCTACTTAGCACCTCTATATAAAGAATAAAATTATTATATACTGTATATATATAATTTGTATTATGAAATGTAATTATATTATTGTAATAAATATCATATAACATATATATATTTTTAATATTACACACACACACACACATATATATAATATTATGTGTAACACACACACACAGAATCGGATCTAACAGGCAGAAAATTGAGCAGGGATGCCGCAAAATAAATGATTACTTAGGGGTCCATTATTAAAATAATGGTTGAAAACCACTGGTCTAAGCCTTGGTCTTTTGTCCCTCAATTGTAAATCAAGCATTCTTCTTGGCAATCGCCTCTCGTTCATCATCTTGACATGCCCAAACCATTTCAAACGGGGGCCTTTCAATCTGGAGTTTTTCAACCTGAATTCTCTCCTAATCACATCATTCCTGATTTTATCATGTCTTGTCTTTCCAGCTGTGCTCCTCACAAATCTCATTTTGTGATCCCTGAATTCTTCTTTCATCCTTTTTCCTCATAGTTCAAGTTTCAGATGTACATGTCAGAATTGGTACATAATAGGTCTGATATACAAATTTGTATAGCCTTCTCACACTTCAGTGGTATGTTCCTGTTCCTCTCATCTGCCTATAGAAATTCCTGCCCGCTTGTATCCTTCTACTTATTTCTTCATCTATCACTCTAGTCTTTGTAATAGTTCTTCCTGGATACTTGAAGTTGTTAACCATTTTTAGATCTTTCCCTACCATTGTAATGTATCTCTCAGGCTCTTTAGAACCATTACTTCACTCTTCTCCTGACTGAAAACCAATCCAAATTCATTGGCCATACTAGCCCATATATCAACTTGCCATTGCACTTGTTCCCTGCTCTCTCTCCCCCCATATGCAGAGGGCATCTATGAAGAACATGACTTTCATCTGTTCCTGTCCAAGTTGTTCCACCACTCTATATTGCACATCATTCATGACAGATATGACATCATTCACTCCAGTGGTAACAGGACGCCTCCTTGCCTCAAATCTGATGTTATTTCGATGGTCTACATCAACCCTATCACTGTTCTTAATTTTCCTCACTGTATCGGTGTACATATTCTCAATTTTCTCCGCAAGATGCTCCCTATCCCCAAGTTTCTCAAAACCCCCCACAATTTCTCTCTCTTTATGGCATCAAACGCTTTCTTTATGTCCAAAAATACCATCCATGATTCTTTGTGTTCATAACACTTTTCCAGCAGTTGCCTGATGCAGAAAATTAGATCCACCATTGATCTGCCAGGTCTAAAGCCATACTGTTCCTCAGTCATCCTATTTTCAATTGTTCCTTTTATCTTCTGCTCTCTCATACAGCTTATTCACATGTGATGTCAGTGTGATGCCTCTATAATTGGAACACTTTTTCCTGTTCCCCTCCTTGAACAACGGAATGATTAAACCTTATTTCCAGTCCATCAGCACCTGCCTCTCATCCCAGATCTCACAGAACAGTCTGTATGTCCACGATATTCCTGCCTCGCCTGTAGCTTCAGCATCTCTCCATTTATCTCATCAATATCAGCAGACTTACCTGTCTTGATGTATTTTCATGCCTACACTACATCATTCCACATCAAGTCTGTCTGGTCTCTTTCCGTATCTTCTCTTTCATCCCCCTCTTTTATGATCAACCTGCCTTTGTCCCTTTTGCTGGCTGCCCTGCACGTTTTCAAGGAACTTCTTTTATGTTTCTTATCTCTTCATCTTTAGTTATTAAGCTGTCATTCTCATCCACCAAGTATTTGCTCTGTTCGCCATCTCCTCCTATTCCTCACCATACCATACAGCATCTTTTTATTACTGTCGATATCTTGTGGTAGTTTCATTATTCTTCCAGCCACAGTCTTCTCTCCTCGTTAACTATCTCTCGTGGCCTATCTCATCACGGTTTCATATCTCTCTTTATTCTCATCATGTCTGTTCTGGAAGTAGGTCCTGAATGCATTATTTTTGATTTTCACAGCCTCTCTCTTCCTCTCATTCCACCATGGAGTTTCTTTCCATCTCCTTCTATTGCTTGTCCTTCCACAAACCTACTCTGTCAGTCCTAATATATAGGCATTGAAAGCATTCGATGACTATATAGCTTATACACAGCCTTATTTTGCACATGTCACATCACCTCTGAATGACACATCCAAGAGTTTCGACATAAACAACAAATGATTAAACTGACTAATCTGTACTACCATCTAGCAGATTAATTTTGTACTAATGATGGTGCAAACCCACCTACAAAACTTTTCACTTGCATTCAAAGTACTTCACAAGAGCACGAAATAAAAGTTATTACAACTACAGAAATCTAATTACTGTTTAGATATAAAATTCACAAACCTTACCTTCACAGGTCTAAATTCAACAAATGTGTGCACGTAGCTGTCAAAACAAAACAGGTCAATTGTTAAAAGGGACCGAGTGTCAGCTATATACTTGTTGACCTCTTCAATATTCTTTAATCTCCGACCACATGGCGATCTATAAACAACTGGCCTTTTCCCTCCGTTGCGATACTTCACAATATGCCTACAAAAAATATCATCAGAAATTAAAAGAAAAAAGAACAATAATCAAAAAATATGTATTAATTCCATGAATTCCATCACTTTGATTCAATAATTTTAGAACTGAAACTGGAATATAAACCTGAGTAAAACAATACAAATTTATAATATTGTAACTGAAGTAAAATAAGCACATAAGTTATAATAGGTACATGTGCACAAAGGTAAAACAAAAATATATATGTATTAATAATAATAATAATAATAATAAAAACTGTGTGTGAAATTAGGTTACCTAAATACTTGGCCCTTTGGCCTCATGGGTATAGCATTGGCCAAAAAAAAAAAAAAAAACCCCTTATTTCACCCATCCACTCGCTCCAAATGTTTGTCAAGTTCTGCCTTGAATCTATTTAAGCTATCAACTTCAACAATGACAGATGGAAGTTTGTAAAGCAATCAACCACCCACTGGCTAAAGGCAAACTACTGCACATCTATCCTACAACCATCTTTCCTCAATTTGAATTTATGCCCTCTCAGGTGATTATTCTGATCAAGAGGAAGAATCCATCTGCATTGAGCATGCTCAAACCATTTAAGGCTTTATACACCTCAATCAGATCATCTCGCAGGTGCCTAGTCTCCAGACACTGTAATTTGCAAAACTTAAGCCTTTCTTCGTAAGAGCAACCCTTTGTTCCATTCACTAATCTTGTTGCCCTTCTATGTACTCGTTCCAACGGCTCTACACCTTTCTTAAAATGAGGCCTCCAGACCTGTATACAGGTACTCAAGGTGTGGCCAGACCATTGTCTTATACAAGGGAATAATCACCTCCTTATCCCTGCTAGAAAAATTCCTGTATTTCTATAATAGGAAAAATTCCTATTCTAGTTTTCACCCCTAATACTTATATTCTAAATTCTTATTATATTGTTCTTAATAAGAAATATATTCCAGTTGTATGCAATTTCTCCAAGTTATCCAGTTGGTATTGGTATTAAGTTTAAAAAATAAAAAATAAGGTTATATATATATATATATATATATATATATATATAGAATATTAAGGATAATATAAGGAACCATTAGAATAAGCAAATCAATCCAATAATACCATCAGGTACCTAAGAAAATGCAAAGAAAAAAAATTATCGCTTTTTACCAACAATCTAGATGACTTCAACTGGGAAGTTCACGCTGAGATAACATGCAAATTCAGCTCAGGGTTCTACTATAGGAACGGGTTTGCGATCCCGGGCATACCCGAGCCACAACTTATATCTTGTAATGTCTTTAAACTGTCCTACGCTCTTTATTTTTATTTCTCCGAAATTATTAGGGCAATCCGAGGACGCAGGAGAAACTATTTCTTGTCTATACCACTATTTTTCACCTTTGTGGAGTTCAGGTTCTATTATTCCTACTCCTTTAGTTTTCTTCTTACTATCTGCATGTTTCTCTATGCGTTAATTTAATTATTTATTTTTACCGTATCCATCACATAGGGGGCACCACATATTATTTTGACGATTATTACATTATGTCCTAGATACGGTCAATATGTAGTATGTATTATATATTTAATCTTATTTTAATCATTAAATTACGTTCTCTGTCGGGTCAACAATGATTAATATATGCTTACATTTATATTTTACTTATATTTCTTACCTTTGATTCTAATATTTCTAAATTTTCTTAACTTTTATTATCATCCTTCGATTTATATTCGATTTACATTTGGCCTATACTGACTGGTTTATATTTGGTTTAGATTTAAATTACTTAGCATATATTGATCATCACAGAAACAGAGAACCTCTTGTCGTTTTTTGCCTTCATTCTGGGTGGTTGGCCCCAGTTGAAGTCATCTAGATTGTTGGTAAAAAGCGATAAATTTTTTTTTTTTTTTTTTTTTTTTTGCATTTTCTTAGGTCCCTGATGGTATTATCATTGGATTGATTTGCTTATTCTAATGGTTCTTTATATTATCCTTAATATTCTATAGACATTATGGGTGTATTGCATGATTGCTTGCAACTGCATTGACTCATAAATATTATTTACTTATTAGTTACAGTTATTGTCGTTTTAACTTTCTTTCTTTACTTTTTTATCAATAATTATATATATATATATATATATATATATATATATATATATATATATAAGGTGTGGCAATAAAGTTCCCAGACTAGTGCAATAAAAAGACCACAAAAAGGAATGAACTCAATTTTTTTTTTTAGCAACTAAGGCTGTATTGCGCCGAGGATATGTTGTGGCCATTCCCTGACCTTTCCGCATCCTCAATATTTGGTGGTCACGGGCTCGAACCCCAGTCTAATCAAGAAGCATGTGCTACGCACTGCTGCTCCTGCCCACCTGGCTACGGAGGCGCCACTATTTTTATTCAAAATAATCATCACCTGAATTACTTTGAATTGAATGCACTTATTACACCATTTTAAAAGTTTTGGAAAAGAGTCAGTGAAGGTGTCCAAAGAGATGAAATTCAGTTCACTGGTTATGTTTTTATTTATATCCTCAACAGCCTAAAATCTCTTTCCTTTGAAGGAAGTTTTCACCTTGAGAAAGATGATGTCTGCTGGTGCTAAATTGGGAAGGGGTGGATGGTTGATCTATACAGACATCTCAGGAAAATTCAGAATGGGCAGAAGCATTGTTTTCAAACTCACTGAACATAACTACAGCAGCATCAGTCCAGGTGCTGGTGCAGTCATGACAGCTAGGTCAGAACTTTATTGCCACAGCTCATATATGTACACACATGCAGTACCAAAACCTAATCCAGAAATGTAGGAAACAGGGGCTTCCTGGATTTCAGCTCCACAGCAAGAGGAATTAGAATACATGTGAAATAAGCAATTAAAATCTTATATTAAGATTTTCTTTTATCTAAAAAGTGTTAGTAAATACACATTTTAAAAACCATTATAATCAAATCTTGTCTCAGCCAACTAAACTGCAAAATATAAAAATTAAAACAGATTATTTACAAAATAAAAATAAATGCAGTACATAAAATCCTAAAAATTAAGTACAGGTCAGTGTTAAAAGTATATAATAAAATATAAAAGAACCACAGTAATTAGAACCTTAGTGTGGGGGGGAGTCAAAAATTTTTCCCTCTCAAATATCAGTACTCTTTACAATTAACCTTTAAGTATTTAAAAATGACCAAAAGACATGAAATATTAATCAAACCAGCAGTTTTATAATAAGAAAATTTCATTTTGGTGTGTGTGTGTGTGTGTGTACTATTTTGCCTCTAGTGAATGAAGGGGTTAAATGTATTCATATCTTAAGATGCTCTTTATCCCCACCAACTCCACATGATTGCTAAATGAGAGTGATGCATGCCCATCATTTTAATTAACAGCAAATGTTAACTGTCCAGGTTAGCAATGGGAATAATGCATTTATGCCTTCTTTTCACCACTGAAAGCAACAGATGAACTTTTTTTTTATTTTCATGCAACAAAGATAACAAATCTTATTATTATTTTTATTCAATGGCACAAGTCAGCTTTTGCTATGTCATGCCTACAATCCTCATATTGCATCATAGCCTGTCAACTGCCAACATACTTTTATTTCACAATAAAAGACTTAAAAAGGGTCATATGAAACGAATATCTGTTTTGAACGTCGTGACACAGTAATCCCTCTGTTAAGGTGAAGGAAGGAAGTGGCTATGTGACATCATAACTGTTGATGATTGTTCTGCACTTTTTCCCTAAGTCTTCTTTATGTTCATTGGGAAAAGGGATGGCAATGACCAAAAAACGTGAAAAACAAATGTGTTTACAGTAAGCAAGTTATCATGTTATAGAGAAACTGGTGAATGCTTTTTAACATATTACAACTGTTAAATTGAAAGACAGCTTATCCTTATTTTTCTCTCAATATCATTTATAAATGATATTGATGATGGTATATCAGGCTTAATGTCCAAGTTTGCAGATGATACGAAGGTTGCCAGGGTTGTCAAGGACACTACGCTGCTGCAACAGGATTTGGAAAGGTTGAGCAGATGGGCTTCGAGGTGGCAAATGAAGTTTAACATTGACAAATGTAAAGTACCACATATGGGAAACAGCAACCCCAGAGCAACGTATCAACTCTGTGGTACTACACTGACAGTGGTAGAGAATGAAAGGGACCTGGGGGTGGTTGTGCAGGCAGATATGAAGTTCTCTGAGCAGTGCAGACGGGCTGCAAGAGTAGCTCATGGTGTATTGTCAATGATATATAGGAATTTTTCTAGCAGGGATAAGGCGGTGATTATTCCCTTGTATAAGGCAATGGTCAGGCCACACCTAGAGTACTGTATACAGGCCTGGAGGCCTCATTTCAAGAAGGATGTAGAGCTGCTGGAACGAGTACAGAGAAGGGCAACTAGATTGGTGAATGGGACAAAGGGGTGCTCTTACGAAGAAAGGCTTAAGTTTTGCGAACTACAGTGTCTGGAAACTAGGCACCAGCGAGGTGATCTGATAGAGGTCTACAAAGCCTTGAATGGTTTGAGCATGCTCAATACTGATGGGATTCTTCCTCTTGCTCAGAATAATCACCTGAGAGGGCATAAATTCAAATTGAGGAAAGACAGATGTAGGATAGATGTGCGGAAATTTGCCTTTAGCCAGCAGGTGGTTGGTAGGTGGAACAGACTTCCATCCCTTGTTGTGGAAGTTGATAGCCTAAATAAGTTTAAGGCTCAGCTGGACAGGTATTTCGAACGAACAGAGGGGTGAAGTGGCAGTGGTTATTTTTATTTATTTATGTTACTTTTTTTTTTTTTGGCTGATGCTGCATAAGCTTGCTTTCTTGCATCAAATGCCTCTACTAATGCTAATAAGTGGTGACTATAGAGTTTCGCAAGTTACAATGAGATTATACCTTCAGTTTCCTCACTCACTCAGTTATACTAAACTGAAAGCAATGATGGTATTCTCTTCTTTTACTGCCAGCAAGGTTGTGTGAACTGTCCACGTTGGACAGAATACTTTTTCTTCTTTTTTAACTTTTATTTCCACCACTGAACATAAAGATAAATTTCTTTTCATGAAATAAAGATATATAAAATTTTATTTATATCCGTTTTTTTTTTTTTTTTCTCCCCTCTCTATTTTGGCATGGGTTGGCTTTTGCTGATGATGGTGTGTCAGCATTCCCACATCACTAACAACGTGCTACAGTAGAGGTGAGCGCACAGTTACAGTTTCAAAGAGAGCTGTTAGAAAGAAAATAATATCTATTTGTACACATTGATGCCAGTTCTACAAACTGCTTCATCTCTACATACAAGGTGGGGAGAAAATAATTGCTGCTTGACACTGTAGTTACAGTTGTTTTAACTTCTCTAAAATAATTCCTGTAAAGTTTTCACATGAGTCAATGAGATCCCACTTATAGTTTTCCCTTTCGAGGTGCTTACTTGTAGTGATGTTAAATGACAGCAGTGATGAAACTTGGAACTTTGTTATGTTATTGCTGGCGCCTCCGTAGCCAGGCAGGCAGGAGCAGCAGTGCATAGCACACGCTTCTTGATTAGACCGAGGTTCAAACCAGTGACCACCAAATACAGAGGATGCGGAAAGGTCAGGGAATGACCACCGCACATCCCCGGAGCAATATGGCCTTAGTTGCTAATGCTCCTAAAAACCAAACAACAACAATGTTACTGCTGTCAAGCCAGTATAAATTGCACAATGGTGTTCAAAAAAGTGCATCACCTAGGAATTTCACATTTCTAGAACTTTTTTGCGATGGTATGTTACATTAATTACTAGCATCACAAATAAAAATATAAACAAAAGATATTTATTAATAGTTAAGGCAAAGCTAAGTAATACTTGACAGGTGCTCTCAAAATATTTCAAAATGAGCATTTGCAACCTTTATACAACATTTTTGGTAAACATGACAATTATGGCTGAAATGTTATTAGAATCCCTCAATTTGCTTCAGTTAATCATTTTAAATGGAAAACAAAATGAAAAGTTCACCAGATGCAAACTAATATTTAGTTCAACCACCTCTGGCCCTGATGACAGCAGCACACCATTGAGGCATTGACAAGATCAATTTCTGAAGATAATCAACTGACAGTTTGTGGTTCCAAACACAAATTATGGCTTCCTGAAGTTCACAAAGGGTCTTTGGTTTCTTTATGACAACTGCAGATTCCACACAATGCCAACAGTTCTCTATAGGATTCAGGACCAGGTTGTTTCCTGGCCAGCTAAGAGTTGTAATGGACCATTCTTCCAACCATTTTTTTCACCTGTAACAAATGTAAACACATTACTGTCGAACCTCTAATGCAGAAATGAAGCTAAAGTAACTACAGAAGTGCCTACTTGCACTTTTTGCCCGATGACAAGGATCAGAGTTATCCTGAAAGATGCAGTTACTTGGCAGGTTAAAATGGTCTCTAATGATTGGCAGCAATTTGCCTTCCAATATAGTCAAGTATCCACTGGCATTTAGGGAACCTTTTATAAACTGCAGGTGATCTATTTTGCGATACGAACTGCACCCCCATATCATTTGGCTGGTAGGTAACTTCACTTTAGACACCATACAGTCTGGATGGTATTCTTCACCACGTCTACGTTGAATCGTTTGTCTCCCATCAGAGCCATGCAGGTTGAATTTCTTCTCAATCGAGAAAATAACTGACTTCCACTGCTCAGGGGTCCATTTGACATGCTCCTTACACCAAATTAATCAGGCCTTTTTCATTTCTTGCATGAGAAGGGGCTTCTTCTTAGGATAATGGGCTATAAGTTCATTTTTGAAGAGGCATCTTCTGACTGTTACTGCACTTGCTACCACTCCTGTATGTTCTTCCCATTCTCTTTTCAGCTCGGAGAAGCTTCACGGTTTTTAGGGCATAAGCACTTCAAAACGTGGTCCTGTTTCGGTGTAGAGACTCGTTTGCATCCGGTTCCTTTTTTTCCTATCAGCAGAACCAGTATTCTTGAGTTTGGAAAGAAATATACTCACTATCGACTGATTACAAGACACTCTATAACCAATATGACAGGAAAAAATCCTTCCTCACGTAAAGCAACAATAGCACTCTTTCTTCGTGGCATCAACTGCACATAACTCACCACCCTCACACGAACAAGGAATGACTGCAACTCTTGCAGAGCATGCTTATATAGCTGAAAGTAACGGCTGAAGCAATATTACATCATCAACTACATGTGTTAATCTTATCTGATGCAATTGGTAAGAAATATTGCCATATACTTACATTATTCGAATGACAATTACAATTTTAAGGGGTGATGCACTTTCTTTGAACATCAGTGTATAGGTTAGAAAGAATATTTCTATATTTATCTTTCCTTTACCACTGAAAAGAAAGTGACAATATCCATGTTTCCTGCAATACAGAATGAAGATAATTTAACTTTTCAGATGAGGAGGATAAATAGCTGTGAACAGCTCATCCATTAGCTCTGCAACTTATAATTTAAATTTCATTAGAAAGCATTTTATCAGGGTTTTTTTTTTTTTTTTTTTTAAGAAAAAATATTTCACACCTATACAGCTGAAAGGTATATTTTAAAAGGGAAAAAAAAAGTTATTTAGCAAAGATTCAACATGAAAACCTTTGAAACTCGTTTCTCCATAGAAGTTGAACTTATACTGAACCAATCAAAACTTTATGTATCATTGTGGCTTTTGTAAAAATGACAAAGAATCTTAAAATTAACAAAGAATTTTTTATTAAATAACCATAATGGGGGGGGGGGAAACAGTAATCATCCCGGGACATAGTTCTATAACTGCAATGGTTACAAAATCAATTTTTGATTACACAATTGTACTAAAGAAATGCAAATAAATATTAAACTCAGAAAACTTAGCAAATACCAGATATTTACATGTCTGCTGTTAACAGGAAAAACAGGGTAGCAAACAACATTATATGTAACATCAACTAGAATGATACCACATGGGGAGGGTCCTGCTAGTTTTGTGCTGCACATGTTTCATAGAGTTCAGTATCTTCATTACCATTACAATCTTTTTTGTGAAAGGCAACGCCATTACTTAGTGCTGCAGTCAGTTCTTTTCATTTAAATTTCATTTAAAATAGTGATCAGAATTATTACAATAAAATGTATTAAAATTCAATATTGCAGTTTTTTCAAAAAGTTGCAATTCTTATAAGCTTCTTTAATATACAAAATGTACAGCATATCAGCATTACCATTAGTAGGGCATATGATGCAAGAAAGCAAGCTTACATACATCAGCAAAAAAAAAAAAAAAAAAAAAAAACTCTTCCCATTTCGCCCATCCATTCACTCCAAATGTTTGTCTAGTTCTGCCTTGAACTTATTTAAGTTACTGACCTCCACTACAACAGCATTAGCATTAGTAGAGGCATTTGATGCAAGAAAGCAAGCTTATGCAGCATCAGCCAAAAAAAAAAAAAAAAAAAAAAAAACACACTTCCACTTCACCCCTCTGTTCGTTCAAAATACCTGTCCAGCTGAGCCTTAAACTTATTTAGGTTATCAACCTCCACCACAAGGGATGGCAGTCTGTTCCACCAACCAACCACCCGCTGGCTAAACGCAAATTTCCGCACGTCTATCCTACATCTGTCTTTCCTCAATTTGAATTTATGCCCTCTCAGGTGATTTTTCTGAGCTAGAGGAAGAATCCCATCAGCATTGAGCATGCTTAAACCATTCAAGGCTTTATACACCTCTATCAGATCATCTCGCTGGTGCCTAGTCTCCAGACACTGTAATTTGCAAAACTTAAGCCTTTCTTCGTAAGAGCACCCCTTTGTTCCATTCACTAATCTTGTTGCCCTTCTCTGTACTCGTTCCAGCAGCTCTACATCCTTCTTGAAATGAGGCCTCCAGACCTGTATACAGTACTCTAGGTGTGGCCTGACCATTGCCTTATACAAGGGAATAATCACCTCCTTATCCCTGCTGGAAAAATTTCTGTATATCATTGACAATACTCCATGAGCTACTCTTGCAGCCCGTCTGCACTGCTCAGAGAACTTCATATCTGCCTGCACAATCACCCCCAAGTCCCTTTCATTCTCTACCACTGTCAGTGTAGTACCACAGAGTTGATACGTTGCTCTGGGGTTGCTGTTTCCCATGTGTAGTACTTTACATTTGTCAATGTTAAACTTCATTTGCCACCTCTCAGCCCATCTGCTCAACCTTTCCAGATCCTGTTGCAGCAGTGTAGTGTCAGTAGTGTCCTTGACAACCCTGCCAACCTTTGTATCATCTGCAAACTTGGACATTAAGCTTGATATACCATCATCAATATCATTTATAAATACAGAAAACAATAATGGACCCAACACTGAGCCCTGAGGGACTCCGCTAATAACATTAGTCCACGATGAGCAGTGTCCATTGATTACCACTCTCTGTCTTCTCCCACTCAACCACCCCTTTATCCATAGCAGCAATTTGCCTCCAATGTCACACTGCTCCAATTTGTGTAGCAGTCTTCCATGTGCAACAGTATCAAAAGCCTTTCTAAGATCCAAGTATATAATATCAAAGTTATTCCCTGCATCCAGTTCTTTTGTGACTGCATCATAGTATCCAATCAAGTTGGTCAGGCAAGACTTCCCCTTAACAAAACCATGCTGTGTCTGAGCTATAACTGAAGTCTTGTCTAAATGATCCTGCAGTGCTTCTTTAACCAGTGCCTCCATTAATTTTCCTGGAACAGAAGTTAAGCTCACAGGTCTATAGTTACTTGTGTCAGCCTTTGATCCTCCTTTGTGAATTGGGGTCACATTTGCACATTTCCAGTCTATAGGTACCTTCCCTGAGTCCAAGGAAGCTCTCATAATTATGGCTAAGGGTTTGCTTACTTCCTTTGCTGCCTCCTTTAATATAACTGGATAGATCCCATCCACCCGGGTGCCTTTCTTGTGTTTATCTTCAACAGTTTCTCCTCCACTTTACTCCCAGTTATTTCAAGATTCTGTAGCTTACTGCTAGAGTTGAATACACCTCTGGCATTCCCCTTGCTGAATAACTGCTCATGTGTGAATGTCGATGCAAAATATTCATTTAGTTTGTTAGCTACCTGAGCAGGATCATCAACAGTTGACCCATCAATATCAAGTGGACCAATCTGATTCATCCCCTTCCTTCTAGAATTTACATAAGTAAAGAACTCTTTGCTGTTTTTCTTTGCATCCCTTGCCAAGGATTTCTCGTAATCTGCCTTCGCCTGCCTAACCTCCTTTGTAACTTGGTTGCATATCAACTTGTATCTATCATAGGCTTCTGTGTCATGTGTTAATTTGTAAGTATCCCATGCATTTTTCTTCTCTGCCATATGCCTCATTAGTTCATCTGACATCCATTTTGGCCTAAACCTTGAACAATATTTCTTAGTTGGTATGTAAAGCCTAGTAGCTTCCAAGATACGTTCTTTGAATGCTTCCCATTTTGAATTTGCTGTTGGTAACATCATCAGTTGGTCCCACTGTATAGAATTTAGATACTGTCTCAGTCCATCGTAGTCGCCTTTACGGAAGCAATAACTCTTCCCTTTACCCCTAATGGTAGTTACCTCTTTCAGTAAATCCCACTTCAGCACACTGTGATCACTGCCACCTAGTGGGTCATTTATCTGCAGATTCTTAATGCATGAAGAATCACTGCTGATAATCAAATCAAGAGTATTACTCCCTCTAGTTGCCTCCTGAACATGCTGATGTAGAAAACAATCATCCAATAAATCCACAAAAGCCCTGCTAGTGTGTGAGTAACCAGCCCCCAAATTCCAGTCAATATCTGGGAAATTAAAATCTCCCATTATAAGACTCTCTGATTTACTGGCTCACTCTGTTGGCCCAGTGGGTGGTTGACAGTTGCAACAAACTTCCACCAACAGGTGGAAGTTTGTTGCAACTATCAACCACCCACTGGCTAAAGGCGAATTTCCACACATCTATTCTACAATTGTCTTTCCTCAATTTGAATTTATGCCGTGAGTAATCTGAGCAAGAGGAAGAATCCCATCAGCACTGAGCTTGCTCAATCCATTATACACAAGGCTTAATCCATCAATTAGATCAACTTGCAGGTGCCTATTCTCCAGAAGCTGCAGTTTGCAGAACTTAAGCCTTTCTTGGTAACACCAACCCTTTGTTCCACTCACTAATCTAATTGCTCTTCTCTGTACTCGTTCCAGCAGCTCTACATCTTTCCTAAAATGAGGCCTCCAGACCTGTATATGGTACTCAAGATGTGGCCTGACCATTGCCTTATACAAGGGGACAATCACCCCCTTATCCCTGCTAGCAAATACATAACTTGTACAGTTAACATACACGCATGATGCACTGGCTAGTTTTCCAAAAAAGTGGATTGTGTGGCAAAATCAATTAAAAGAGGGTTACTCTGACTTACTTTTCTATGCGTGAACAGTTGAAAAATCAGAGTAAAAGTAATACCTTTTCAAAATATTGTGACAGAATAGAAAAGATTAAAAACAAATTTGATAGGAACTTTAAAGATTTCAAGGAGCACCAAGAAGATTTTTCTCTTTTCACGGATCCTTTTTCTTTTAATGTCAAAAGAGCTCTAAGTTAGTTCCATTTTCATACAAATGAAACTAACTGATCTGTGGAATGACTCAGTTTTCAAAGAGAAATATCGAGAGGTTGGGATCCCAAAAATCTACTCATATTTAGGGCAAAAATACCCAGAGATAAGAAAGTTTGCCGCAAAAATTCTATGTTACTTTGGGAGCCCATATTTATGTGAACAACTGTTTTCACATATGAAAGATAACAAAACAGCCCACAGATCAAGGCTAACTGATGCCAGAACAGAAAAGATTAAAGACAATTTGATAGGCACTTCAAAGATTTCACGGAGCACGAAGAAGATTATGAAGGTTGTCTTCTTAATCTTTGACTCCAAATCTCGAAGATGGTTGCAAGCAAACGAAATCAAGTGTCTGGCAAAAAGGCCTAATTACCTAATTTTATGTATATTCTCTTGTTGAAATATTGTATTACTGAAATAAACTTGCTTTTCATTATTTGTTCTGCTGTTCATTCAGGGTTTTATTTCCTTTCAATAGTTATTTGTGCATTCTCAGCTGCGAGTATCAATCAGCAGCAACTGAAAAATTAGAAAGCGTCTTTAAGCTTAGCAATGGCAAGATTTGTTGGTCGTGTGTGGCAAATAACTCTAACATGGTGAATTAACAGGAATCAAACTCAGCGATAATGTTAAACATGAAACTATGGAATTTAACTCTACATGGTTTAAGTGGTTTTTACTGATAATCAGATACACTGGTTAAAGACCAGTAAATCATTCTTCTTTATTCTTCTTTTACAGGCCTTGTAAAAGAAGAATAAAGCAGCAGGTTTTTTTTTTTTTTTGTTTTTGTAGTTGTTGGCGCATCTGCTTCTGTGACCATAGTGCACTTCCCAAGGTTTTTGCAGTACTTTGATCCAAGCCCGAGGCAGGATTCGAACCCACGACCTTTGGGTTGCCAGGCAGGCACTTTACCCACCTAGCTAGCCCGGTTGGCAAAGCAGCAGGGGAAAAAAATCCATTAAAATGTTTCAGATGGCCACTTTTTAACTAACTTAATTAGTCTTAAAGTTTCTAAGTTGAATTAATTTACACTGATAACTATATTTTAATTTTAAAATTAATTTTAATTTTCTTTAATTTCAATGTATCTAAATCAACAAGCTAAGAATTAGCCTTTGAGGCAATGATTAATGAGTATTTATACCTAGTATGCCTAACTGGCTATAAATACTCATTACAATACTAAAGAGGAGTGCCATATTTTCATCTTTATCACTGGATATGAAATAAATGATTATTACTAACCTTTCCCAACCTAAAGCCATAGGAATCTGAAGTGGATTTTTCCCTTTATGCAAAATAGGATTATCTCTTTTAACACAACCAGGTCCACATTTATGCTCCACATAATTAACACGAATATGACCTTCCAACTTCTTTGTATCCCGTTGACCTTCCTGAGACTCTGCTAAATGTGATGCAACTGAAATTATGAAAAAGTATTAATGATAAACACAATTAAAGATGTATAGCTTTTAGTTTAAATTCACCAATTATCCCATAGAATTTTATTTTTAATGGAAATTTTTTCATAGTAAAAGAAAAAATTTTATTTGTTGAGAGAAAGGCATTATGTGGTTGTTCAGAGTGAATTAATATGAAATATGAATAACATTATTTAAAAAATTTAAATTATGAAGTCTGTTCAAAAATGCATCTGAATTATTTTCATTGGTCAAGGTTGAAACAATAAAGTGCACTGCAATACAGAATAATATGTTCAGACATGTCCCATGCTTTCCTCTATACAATAAGCTGTTCACTCGCTTATGATACATTGCTACTGTCAGCTGACAACAAAGATAAGTTCCAGCTGTGAATTACAAGCTCCAAAAAATCATAAATGTTTTGCTATTTTATTTACTTGATTGTCATATATTGTACTATATAATTAGCTATATAGTTCTAGTTACGCTAGTCATTTTTATTTTAGATAGAGATTTTGTAGGTTGATAGTTAATATACGCAAAACGTTGTTTTGTTCGAACCTTGCCGCCCTTGTATAGTACAGAGTGGTGGGGAATTCAAATTTAACTGTGGTAAATAGGTAGCTCTAACGTAAAACTTGATAGCATTTAGGAATCTATTATATAGTGTAGTATTGATAATTAATTAATTAAATTTATTAATCTTATTAATTTTATTCAATATCATGCCCTAGACTAGAGAAGCAAAGCAACAGGCACAAAGTAGCAGGAGTGCTGCGACTAGGTGAAGAACTGACGGGAACGATTCTTCATCACAGCCTAAAAAAAATTTGCAATTTGTAAAATGTTTGCGGAACTTTCTGGAACAGGACATGATCTAGTCAATAAGGTGCATTTGTGTGTATGCTAGGTGCAGAGAGTGTCAGGAAATTAGGTGACAACTCTGGATTCTGATGGGTGCTTATAAGAGTTTGAAGAGTCGGGTAGATGCCATTGAACGTATTAAAGTGAAAGATCCATTATGCTCTCAGCTACCCAACTCAACACCAGAACTCACTCTTGTGCATCAGGCAACACAGTGGCAATCTTTAAGGCAGAATGCGCTAGTCCCACAACAGTTAGTTATTCTCAGTGACTACTGTCAGGGTGATGAATAATATATTGTGTAAAAAGTATAGGTGGAATAGGACCAGGGTATGTCTGCCAGGGGTGTACAACAATATCACAAAGGGTGATATTGTTGTACATGTTGGCACAAATGACATTAAGAGCAGGAGATCCAAAGATTAAGAGCAGGAGATCCAAAGATTAAGAGTAGAGGAGATCTAAAGATTAAGAGTAGAGGAGATCTAAAGATTAAGAGTAGGATATCTGTCATCAAGGCAGTGTTAGGTGGGTCAGAAAAATTTGCTACCCTTGCGGGTTAATTCACAGATTAAAAGATTAAAAGTAGCCCCAGGCAGAGGTGAAAGTGATTCCTGCACTGCTTCTATTAGAATGAGCAGCGTCCTGGGATTTTCAGGAACTGGTGGGAGTGGTCATGAAACAATTAAATACATGGGCTGTGTTACCTTAACTAAGAATAAGAATAAGTGCATCTATACTTGCATGTACACCAATGCTAGGATTATAGTAAATATATTTGATGAATTTGAAGTGCTGATCAAGACACCAAAGGCAGATATTGTTGGGATATGAGACATGGTGTCACATAGATATAAGGAACGTAGAATTGGAATTTGGGGAGTACAATGTGGACAGAAAGGATAGGAAGATGGGAGGGATTATGCTGTTAATTAGGAAACACAAACCTAAGGAAGTGCATCCAGTTGACGTAGGTGGACAGTGCAACGTTGAGTCAGTTTGGTGTGACATAAGCACTGGGAAAGCAAAAATGAGAGTAGGAGTATGTTATAGGTGTAATGACTCTAATGCAGGGGTCGGCAACCTACGGCTCTTTAACTTTTAGCCCACATGAAATACAATTGGAAATGGAGGACTTAAAACTCAAGGACATGTGGACTGCGAGACTAAAATGCCTTAAAACTGAAATTGTGGATTTGAAGAGGCAAAATGCTTGCAAGTTTACACAAATGGACGGCAATTGAAGAGTTGAAAAAGCAAGACCGAATTGTGTTCGATGCGTGGAGTAGCTTACTGGATACGTATATAAATTTTAAAATATTTTCCTTTGGACTTCTCTCGGTTTTTTTGTTCGACATATTTCTGTGGGAAAATATTTTCGAACATAAGCTATATTAAAAATAAATCAAGAAACCGTCTGCATAATGCATCTCTCAGCATGTTTAAAGACAAAAATTACGGCATGCTCGCTGTTGAAAGACTCGCTCAAGAAGTTCAGCAACAAGTCACATTTATTCGTATCTAATTGGATGATTGTTACTGTGTTTTTTTTTTTTTTTTTTTTCAGTATTACTTGAAAGTTTATAATAAATAACATAAAATTAAGACAATTTATAATAAATAAATTTTCAAAATATATATATATTTTTTTTTTAATAAAACACCTTCCCACTCTATTCCACTTCTTAAAAAACTTCCACCCCTTCTCCCACTTGAGCCGAGGTGTGGCTCTTCGGATTCTCTTTTTTTTTTTTTTTTTAATTAGATCAAAAATGGCTCTTCGCTCAAAAAAGGTTGCCGACCCATGCTCTAATGAGTACAATTCTACAGAGAAATAGAATGGGCCTGTAAATCAGGTTATATTATAATGGGGGATTTTAACTTCCTGGATATTAACTGGAACTTGTGGGTTGGTCCCACACACACACTAGCAAGATTTTGTGAATTCATTGGATGATTGTTTTCTCCAGCAGCATGTTCAAGAGGCAACCAGAAAGAGTAATACTCTTGATCTCGTTTTTACCATTGATTATTCATGCATTGAGAATTTACAGATAAAGGAACCACCGGATGGCAGTGATCACAGTGTACTGATGTGGGATTTACTTAAAGAAATAATTATTATCAGAGGTAAAGGGTAGAGTTTTTGCTTTCTTCAAGGTGATGACTATAGTGGTCTCAGACAGTTCTTAAATTCTGTACGGTGGAACAAACTAATGATGTTACCAGCAGCAAATTCTAAATGGGAAGCATTCAAGGAACTAATTGTGGAAGCTACTAGGCTTTTCATAGCAATTAAGAAATACTGTTCAAGGTTTAGGCCTAAATAGATGTCAGATGAAGTAATGAGAAGCGTGGCAAAGAAGAAAAATGCATGGGATGCATATAAATTATCAGGCAACACAGAAGCCTATGGTAGTTATCTTAGCTCTATAATCAAGTGCCAAAGGAGATTAGGCAAGCGAAGGGAGATTACAAGAAATCTTTGGCAAAGGATGCTAAGAAAAACAGCAAAGACTTCTTTACTTATATAAACTCTAGAAGGAAGGGGATGAATCAGATTGGCACACTTGATATCGATGGTTTGACTGTTGATGATCCTGCTCAGATAGCTGACAAACTGAATGAGTATTTTGCAACTAAATTCACACGAGGAATTCTTTAGGGAAGTGAAGGGCAGAAGCATATTAAACTATAACAGGGAGCTTAATGATTTTGTAATAACTGAGAGCAGTGAGTGGAGGAAAATTTTTGAAGTTAAACATAAGAAAGGCACTTGGGGTGGATGGATCTATCCAGTTATATATATTACAGGAAGTGTCAAAGGAAGTAAGCAAACCCTTAGCCATAATTATGAGAGCATCCTTGGACTCAGAGGAAGTCCCCGTGGACTTGAGAAGTGCAAATGTATCCCGAATTCACAAAGCGGTATCAACTGGTGACAATTAATTACAGCCCTGTTAACTTTAACTTCTGTTCAGGAGAAAATAATGGAGTCACTAGTTAAGGAAGCATTGCAGGATCATCTAGACAAGACTGCAGTAATAATTCAGACACAGCATAGGTTTGTTAAGGAAAAGTCTTGTCTGACAAATTTGACTGGATACTATGATATTGTTACAAAGGAACTTGATGCAAAAATTAATTTTGATATCATATACTTGGATTTCAGGAAAGCTTTTCTCTACTACTACAGTACATATCGGAGCAGTATGATATTAAGGGCAAGTTGCTACAATGTATAAAAGGGTGGTTGAGTGGGAGATGACATAGAGTGATAATCAATGAACGCTACTCTTCATGGACTAATGTTATTAGTGAATTCCCCCAGAGTTTGGTGTTGGGCATGATGTTGTTTTGTATATTTATCAATGATATTGATGAAGGTATATCAGGCTTAATGTCCAAGTATGCAGTTTATACAAAGGTTGGCAGGGTTGTTAATGACTGTAATGGCAGTTTGCTACTGCCACAATATCTAGAAAAGTTGGGCAGATGGGCTGAGAAGTGGCAACTGAAGTTTAACATTGACAAATGCAAATTACTGCATATGGGTAGAAGTAACCCCAGAGAGACATACAAACTGTGTAGTTTCTACACTTAGTGTGGTAGAAAATGAAAGTCCTGGGAGTAAATGTGCAGTCAGATGAAATTTTCTGAGAAATGCAGACAGGCTGCCAGAGCAGGTCATGGGGTTTTGTCAATGATACACAGAAATTTTGCTAGAGATGAGAAAAGGAGGTGATTATCCCTATGTATCAGGCAATGGTCAGGCCACGCCTTGAGTACTGCGTACAGGTCTGTAGGCGTCATTTTAGGAAAGATGTAGAGTTGCTGGAGCAAGTACAGAGAAGAGCAACAAGATTGGTGAGGGGGAAAAAGGGGTCCTCTTACAGAGAAAAACTTAAATTCTGCAAATTGCAGCAGCTGGAGTCTAGGCACCTGGGAGGTGATCTGATCAAGGTGTATAAGGCTTTGAATGGGTTGAGCATGCTGAATTATGATGGGATTCTTTCTCTTGCTCAGCTTACAAACCTGAGGGGGCATGAATTCAAATTGAGGATAGATATTATACAGAATAGATGTGCAGAAATTTACCTTTGGCCAGCAGGCAGTTGATTGCTGGAACAAACTTTCATCTGTCATTGTGAAAGTTGATAGCTTAAATGAATTCAAAGAGGAACTGGACAAAATTTTATAGGGAATGGATGTGTGAAATTTTTTTATTTTTTTGGCTGACATGACATAAGCTCACTTTCTTTAAGCTCATACATACTTCTACTACTATGAGTTTTCACTGTCGTATTTCAAAATGTCAAAAAAGCGTACTGAACATGTGTGTGTGTTTTCACTCTGTCTCAGAGTTTCTGCTGTATGCCTTTTCTATAGACACTTCCATGGGCAATGTTCTGAGTTGGCTTTTATAATTCCCGCTCTCTCTTCCAAAGCATTCCAAACACATGCCGCAATCAGTCAACATCCTTTTAGTGTCTAACTTCAAACTCACAGAACTAACTTTTCTTCTTCTTCATCATTTATTCATTTAACTTCCATTTTCTGGAACAACCTTCCTTCCAACCTTTCTTGAAAATTACAATCTACAAAAGTTCAATTCTAATGTCAGCAAGCTTCATCTTTTATTTTCTGAACTTTCAGCCCATTCACGGTACTAAGTTCTACAGGTTTTAATACCTCTAGTGCTTGGGGTTTCATATATAAAAAAAATAAATAAATAAAAATACAAAGTTTCAGCTGTTCAAATCTTCTACAATACTATTTTATCTCATATCTAATATTAATTTCTCCTCATATATAAGAAGAATTATGCTTCACTGCACTATATTATTACTGTAATTATATCTAACCCTTCTTTTATTATTTTGGCCTGTCCACCCAATACTGTCTTTTTATAGATGTTTTTCTTTCCTTGTCCCTACATTTTACAAGCACACTATAAGACTTTTATTTTTAATTGTGTCCAGTTTCAGAGATACGAAAAAAATTTTTGGTGTATGAAAAATTTAGGGGCAATGATTAAGAGTGCAATCCAGGGACATTTACATAGATATGGCATTCTGAAGGACACACAAAATGGCTTTGTAAAGGGTAAATTATAAAGGTTAGCTACTTAACTAACTCAGTAGGCTATTTTGACACAGTAACTCATGAGTTGGATTTAGATATGAAATACAATTTTGATATAGTTTATTTGGATTTTAGTAAAGCAATTGACTCGGTTTCTAATGAGAGGTTACCATATAAACTTGAACAGGTTGGAATTACTGGTAAGATTTCAAGATGGGTTGCTGGGTGGCTGCAGGGTAGAAGGCAGAGGGTTGTGATTAATGGATATTCTTCAGATTGGTGTAATGTCAGGAGCAGGTTTCCTCAAGGATCAGTTCTCAGACCACTGTTGTTTCTCATTTTCATAAATGGCATTGACAAAGGGATAAAAAGCATGATGTCAAAAATTGCAAATGATGTAACAGTTGGCAAAGTTGTTAATGATCAGTGCCAAGCAACACTCCTTCAGGATGACTTTTTTTTTTTTTTTTTTTTTGGTAGTTGTTGGCACATCGGCTTCTATGGCCATATTGCACCTCCCAAGGTTTTTGCAGTACTTTGATCCAAGCCCGAGGCGGGAATCGAACCCGCGACCTTTGGGTTGCCGGGCAAGTACTTTACCCACTCGGCTAGCCCGGTCGGCTCAGGATGACTTGAACAGACTTCAAAAATAGTCAGAGAAGTGGCAGCTATGTTTTAATGCTGCTAAATACAAAGTCTTATACTTGGGAAATAGCAACCCACAAATAAATTATACACTTCTTGGTGGGGTTGAATTAAAAACAGTGGAGGAGGAAAGGGATCTGGGAGTTACAATATGGGCAGATATGAAGTTTTCTGAACGGTATAAACAGGTAGTCAAGAAAGCCCTATCAATGATTTATTGAAAATTACATTATCCTGTAGAGATAAGAAGGACATAATTCCACCGTATAAGGCAATTGTAAGATCACATTTGGAATATCGTGTTCAAGTATGGAGACAACATCTGAAAAAAGGCATTGAGCTTCTCATAAGGGTCCAAAGATGGACAACTCAAATGGTGAGATCGGCAAAAGGACAACCGAATGAGGAAAGACTCCAATTATGTGGGATACCGAGCTTGGCAACAAGTAATCTCAGAGATGACCTGATTGAAGTTTACAAGGCTCTGAGAAGAATTAGTAAAATGAATGAAGGTGGAATTCTTACTGTTATAAAGAACTCAAGAACTAAGGATCATAAATTCAAATTACAGGGATTGAGGTTTAGATTGGATTCTAGGAAGTTTTCTATTAGCCAGTAAGTTATTGATTGAATGAACTTGTTGCAGTCACAGGTAGCTGAGGCTGAGAGTTTGAATAAATTCAAAAGTCAACTGGGTGTTTACCTGTGCAAGGATGGAAGCATATAATTTGTGTTTTCTTATCTACTTCGGTTTTTTTTTGCCAGTAGAGCAAAAACCTGTGGATTCCTTGCACCATATGGCGAATAATATTACAACTCATCACATGTATATTATAGTATGTCATTGATACACAGTATCGTGTACATTTTAATTATTATTAAAATAAACAAAATGTTCATTTACATATTATGCATCAATATATCATGTACATTTTAATTATTATCGTGTATCATGTATATTTTAATTATTATTCAACTACATATTATCTTAACATTTTAATTATTATTCAATTAAACATAATACGTTCATTTACAGTGTAGAGACTACCTTACCATCTGCATTGATAATTAGCTGAAATTACTTCTTTTTGATAAAAAAAAGTAATAATCTCTAAATTTAAAAAAAACTTTGTTTTTTAACTTTAGGCCTTTACCACCTACATGGATGTTAAGATTCAAAACTCTGTCCCAGATAGACTGTAAAAACTGTAGTCCCATGATGTTAGCTATGATAGTAATTCTTTATATTAGTAATGTTTTATGACATTCCCTTTTTAACCTTACTGAATTTCATACTGCTTCTCCAGGGTATATATTAGTCATACTTACTTATTAATATCTTTTTCCTCCAAATGAAGTAATGCTACTCTTCTGTTTATATCTAGATATTGTTAATTTTGATATTTCAATTTTAATTTTTTTTATAATTAATTTTGTTTTAGATATTGTTTTTTAAATTCTGTATTCTTTTTATTTCCTTTAATTTTTTAATCCGTTTTACTATTCAAGATCTTCTACGCTTGCCAGCTAATACAATGAGCACAGCAGTCATTCTTAAAACATTTTCTAAAGCATATATACATTTAACTATACAGTCAGTTCTTAATATACATTTTCGCAACCCGAATTTACTCCAGCACAACTGATATATACATACAAGTTTAAGAAGCTTAAATTGTCAAAAGTGTGACAGCTATCTTTCACATTTACTGTAATTGTATTGGTTAGAGACACATTGTTGTCATTCACTGTATTCACAAGATAGCAGGCCGACTCATGTTTTCAGGAGCTCACATTTTTCTGTTCGAACAGAAATTTTGTGAGGCATGATAGAGTGAGCGGAGGAGCACATTTCTGGAGGTCACTACCATAAAACAATGAAATAAATTTGCATTTCCCAGTTTATTGGCTTTTCTGTTTCAAACACTAGATCTGTTGACCCACATAAATCCCAGAGATGTTCTATGAGATTCAGCAGCAAAAGTAGCCCCTGGAATCACTTTCACGTTCAGAGAAACACTCTCAAACAATACTGGCAATATGGCAGGGTGCATTATAAATAAATAAATTAAATAAATAAATAAATTTTCTGTTCATACTCCAGCACGACAACCAAGTCAGTAGAGTTTACAATAAATCGTCAATACAAATATTTATCGTATTTAGTAGTCAGGGGCTTGAACCCCAGTCCACTCAAGGAACGCGTGCTATGCACTCTCGCTCCTGACCACTGGGCTACGTCATACTGCTAGAACACACCTGTGCCACCCAGCAAGACAGTAACTATGAACAGGTGTACCTGATCAGCCACAATGTATAAAGACTCAACTGAGAATGGGATATGGGGGTAAAAGGGCTTCAAGAGATGCCAAGGAAAACATCCCCAATAACAAAACACTGCCACCACTTGTATGTTTTTGCTGAATAGAACATCGGAGTCGTTCCTCTCCACCATATTTCACAATACCATCAAGGAATGCAATTTGTTGGAAAAGGCTCCCCCCTCTCTCTTTTTGGCCTTTTAAGGTATGCATCTAACATCATTCAGATGCAAACCTTAGGCATCATTGGCGATGGGTCACTGTAAGCATGAGTACTTGAGTGGGCACCTACTCCACAGGCTCATATTGAGGGGGGGGGGTTCACTGAATGGATTGTAGCCTTCGAAACACCTCTGGTCATCCACCGGTCAAAATCCATGGTCAGCTGTTCCAACATTTTCCATTCATACACTCAGACAAGGTGGGATAGCCTGAATCACCACAATAGTGAATGAGGCATGGGCACCCACCATTGGCTCAGTGACAACTTCTGCTCTGTCAGTTGTCTGTCCATTCTTGGAACGCCTTAACAGCACTCCATGAACAGCCTACAATATTCACATTTTCATAATATTGTCACCCTTCAACCTGTACCCAACAATCAGCCCTTTTTCAGTCTATCAGATCATGTCACCTGTCCATATAAATCAAGTACTTTCTATGAACTACATGCCAGAACCTGCGGTATCACATTTGCCAAGTCTTTCCACAACTTGTGCCACCAAGGCAGGGAGGAATGGTCGATTGCAAAAAACATGGGGGGAGGGGGAACATTCTTTTGACTGGACAGTGTATGTTTCAAAAAAATGGGACATAATAGAAATGAGTATTTTAGTACAGGTAACCCTCATATAACATGGTAATTAGGTTCCTGTAAAACAAGCCTGGGCAAACTTTTTGGCTGAAGGGCCACATTAGGAATTCGAAAAGAAGGCGGGCCACACGTAAAATACTATTTTTAGATATATATATTATTTGTTATCATGAAGAAGGAATATAACATAAAAAAAAATTATTCTCTAACAACCAAGAATTTAATGAGATGAATGGAACTGTTTTACATCTTTTAACATTTTTTCAATTTCGGGTGTTAATTTTGTAGTTGAGATTCTTAAAACTGCTCGTAAATGTTCATCGATGATGTTTGATTGTAAAGAATTTTTATTTAGATTCATGATGGAAAATGTTTGTTCATATATGTAGGTTGATCCAAAAATAACCAACATTTTTCGGGCAAAATCTTTAAATTCGTCGAATTTGTCCGAATTAAGAGTATTGTAAAATTTACAGATTCCCTCACGACGGTGCAATTCCCTTAAATCGGTATCACACTGCAGATCTATAGTCTGAAGTTGTGGTTCACTCAGTGCACTATCAATTTCTATTAAAAATGGGTCGTGCACTATTGCCAGACTTGTCTCAATTTTTCAGAAGTTGCCAAATCTTCGTGAAAAGTCGTCATTCAAAGCGTTGATAATTTCACAATATTTTTCAAATTTACTTTCTTGAATCTTCAGCAACTTCGTGGTTGGAAAGTGGTCTACCTTGTTAATCAATAAATGTCGAAGAAACAACTGGAGTTTTAATTGAAATCCATTCAAACTTTTTTACCATATCATGGGCATATAAATTTTTCCCTTGTAACACAGTATTGAAAGGATTTAAGTGTCACGATGTCCAGGGTAAATGCAAATTCACAAATCCAGTTATTATCAGTTAATTCGGGAAAGTCCATAGTATTTTTCACTTTTAAAAATAGAATGATGTCATCCCATACTCACCGAAGAACTTTTTCTAAGCTAAGCCATCGAATTTGGCTATGATAAGGAATATCTGTGTACTCTGATTCAATATCTTGAAGAAAATTAACGAATTGTCTGTGTTTCAGGCCCTTCGATCGTATTAAATTTACTAGTTTAATAATACAAGATGTGATATGTTCAACTTTTAACACATTTTTACATAATACTTGTTGATGTATAATACAATGAATTTTAATTAAATTATAATCAGGATAATTTTCACAAATTTTATCCCGAATTTTCTTTAACACTCCAACATTTTTACCTGTCAAACTTCCTGCTCCGTCAGTTGTTATGCTTACCATTTTGTTCCATTGTAAATTATCTTGTTAAGCATTTTTCAACTCTGTTAGTACTGTTAAACATTTTTCAAATTATACCGTTATAAAAGTGCCTGTTGGCTTGCTCTGGTTCATATACAATTTCAAATTCTATCTCAATATGAACAGAGATGATAAAACAATTTACAATTCTATAATGTATTACATATACAAATTTTTTTTTTTCAAAAAGGCGTCGCAAAAGGCATAAAATAAGTAAACTTTTTTCGAAAATACGATTAAAGCTCACGGGCTGCACAAAAATGTGCAATGGACCATAGTTTGCCCGGGCCTGCTGTAAAATGTCATGTTGTGCGAAACCATGTTATACGGGACTAAGAGAAAGTACAAATTGGGAAGTTACGTTCCTAAAGCTAACAAAAATACACTATTTCATTAACAAAAATACACTATTTCGTTAACAAAAATACACCATTTTGTGTATTTTTATTAAATTGTGTATTAATTGTGTATTAAATTTAGATTTTGTGTATCTTCTGCTCTCATTAAAAATTCAGTAATCTGGTTTTGTTTGCATTTGCTTGATAAATCTTTGTGAATTTCATCATATGGAACTAAGCATTTTTGAAGCTCCCTTTTGAACTCTGGGCTCCTTTCATTCAAGAATCTGCATTCAAAAAATAAGATTCTAATTGCTCGGCTAACTTTATGCCTTCCCGTATACTTTTTAGGGTAAAATTTGGAAGTTTAGAAATTATCTGCACTATCATCCTCTGAACTGATTTGGTTTTACCTCCAATGCTATTTCCAGCAAATCTGCTTAGCCAGCCTCTTTTTTTCTACCAGTAATTCTTCAACATCTTCAGTAATCATATATTTTTTAAATTTTGTTTAGGACCATCGATGACTAAAGCCATGTTGCTCTGTGTATATTGTCTATAAATTGCATGTCCTGAAGTCGATTTTCGGTTTTCCTGGAAGAAAAACCCAAGTTTCCGGGAGAGAAAAAAAAAAAGACATTCTACCCTCGCCTGAGCCCGACTAACTCAGCCATGTGGTGAAAAAGACCCATAAAAATTCCTCCCATCATCAACGGGATTGAAACTTGGGTCTTTTCCACCCGGTGTGGGGGAGAAGGGCGATTCTATCAACTGTGCTACCGACAAGGGCTTCAGTAGTCATATCATCAAAACCTTCCCCTCCTACCAACGTACAAAGTTCTACTATCACATCTATTCTGTTTTCTGCTGGTTCGACCATATTTACTGAATGTACTGACTCTGGCCATAGATTATTCCACACGCATTTAACGTTGATGGTTTTACTTCTTTGAGCAATATAGCTACAATTCTGATACAGTCCACAATTGAGAAATGTTTCCGTGCCTCCATTACTTCAATAGATTCAAAATCATTTTTTTCCAAAATCCATTGTAACGATTTTCTGATGTAATTAATTTTAAAGGTGGATATAATGCCTTGATCTAAGGGTAGAATGAAAGAAGTTGTATTAACCTAGTAACAACTGTGGTGGTTGAAATATATCTTCATAACTTCAATGTTTGGATGACTTACATCTTTTGGATGGCCTGGCATGCTATCCAATAGTAATCAAACTTTGAAATCTAGATTTTTCCCCAAGTTCAACAAGCACAAGTTCAATAGCAGAACATAACATGGGGATTTCCCAGCAAAATAAAATACAGGGATTTCTCAATAAATTTTTTTGACTAGCGAGTCAACAGCAGGGATTCAAAAAGAGTGGAAATGTAGAAAAATTACATCCAACATAACAGAAGGGTTTTCCTTGCACAAAAACTCCAAAATACCCTGTTATGTGAGGTTTGCTGAAATTCTCTAACCGTGTTATATAAGTACAGTAAACCCCCGCTATTCGCGGGGGTTACGTTCCTGCGAAATGCCGCGAATACCGAAAACGCGAATACTGAGTTATGGCTCCCATAGTAATAAAGGGGTTCCGTTCCAAAGTACGAAATATATAAGAAAAACTAGTCAAAAATTTTGTCTATAGTGAAATGCAAGCATATGGCATCGAAATGAAAATAAGAAACAATTTAATATTAAATGTAATATTTATTAGAAATTTCAAACAAATCTTTCAAACCTTTCAAGCCTTTGCTAGCTAAAAATCTTATCCCGCCAGTTCTATCACCAGTTTCGCTTAAGTGTTGGTAAAGGAGTTTTGCCTTTTCACGAATGATGAGCGAACTCAACGGAATTTTCTTTTGAGTTCGGTCTTCTATCCACAGATTTAAACCTTTTTCCGTGTTTTCTAATTTAACATCACGAGTTACAGAGCAAATTTTTGAAGAAATTAGCGCGTTTTCACGGACACTACGGCGGATTTTCTTCCGATTTCTTGATTGATCGTACCGTTAACTCATTGATTTTATAATAGATTTTCTCAATAACAGAAAGTGAGGAGACACTTTCACCATTAGAAATTTTATCCAATAATTCAATTTTATTCGCTAGTCATCACATTCTTTGATCTTTTCACATTTCCTTTGTTATTCGTAGCCATAGTTTTGTACGGGTTAGAAAGAACCTGTCTACAATAAAGTCACTTTCTAGTCACTTTCTTCCATTAACACACTAGAAAAACTCTGTTTTACACTGCAAAACGGTTGATTTATCACTTTTGTAAGCATATCAATTTATAAATTAAAAAATATAAATAAATATTTATAAATTAAAAGCAAACGACGAAACTTTCCATGACAAGCGCATAACACATACTGAACAAGGATTAGCGAGAAACATCCACGCTCGCGATTTTGTCACCCCTCTCCCCCCACCCACCGAGCGCTGTTTTGATCGGGAAAGATAATTTTAGCCACGCCCATGCTTTTTTATGGCGGAAAATGTTCACGGCGCTTTAAAATTCACATTTTTATAGGTTTCATTTTACATTAAATCAGCGACCGCGAATACAGATACCGCGAATAGCGGGGGTTTACTGTACAGTGTTGTGCGAGGATTGCTGCAATTCATAAATAGTGTTAGAGCGAAACCATGCTGTAGAAGTACCGTGTTATTCAGGGGTTGCCTGTATTCACATTTTCATATAACAGTCAACAATAGGTTCCATAAAAGCTATAACCTGTCATTACTTACCTCAGTTTCACACTTATTTTTATCAAGAGATATGTTATGATGGATTAATAACACATTATTATTTATCAATCATATCTTAATGATTTCATTATTATTATCAAAGGTTATCAAAAAATTTATTGAAGTAAAACATATGTAAGCAATATTGTTTTGTTTTTGATAACAAATTTTTTTCAATTGGAAGAGGTGAAAGAATCTTTTTGTTGGTTTTGGGCTGGTTTTTTTAAAGAATGAATGTAAGATTAGTTGGCTAGTTTGCTTGCTCCCCCCCTCTCTCTCTCTCTCCCCCATCTTCTAAAATAAATAATCACTCATCAGATCATTCAATTTTCTTTTGAACATGCAGCTTCTTTCAATGTCTGGATCCATGTCCAAAACCATTTTCAAAAAAATCTTAAAACTTCCATTTTTATTTTAATTTTTAATGCTTTTTGTTTTTTACTTTTTTTTGTGCTCTTGTTTACAGTACAGGTAGCAAGAATGTGTATTATATGAACTGTCTATAAATTTTTATGTACAAAATGTACAACAAATCAAAATATACAACACACGCACTAGTGGACAACCATAAACTGAAATGATGCTAAGGAAAAACATGGTAATGAGGGTTTTGGTTATGACGTCTTATCTACCATTGCACTTGTAAGGGTAGACAAGACGTCAAATATGCCCGGAACGTCAAACAAGCACTGTAAGAGAGCAAGTTATTGCAATAACAAAAAGGATTAATGTGCAAAAAATATCTCCAAGAGGAACTTGTGCAACCACTGCTGGCTTTTGAGCACACACTACTAATTTTTTCAATTATGTAAACCCATAATATGTAAACCCATAAAACCCAAAAGATATTTATATTTTAAAAATAACACTTGAATAATCCTTTCCTTCAATCTTTACTCAAGTAAAGATTGAAGGAAACTAAACTTATTGTAAAAATTGGAAGACACACCCAATTATCTGAAAACTTCTGACTAAACAAGAACTGGTAGTATTTCAATCAATGAAGTGTTAAATTTGAATTCAGCCAGAGTTGTTTGATTGTGAAAATATACTCCCATTTTTTTTTTTTTTTTTAATTAGCAAATATTCTATATACTTTCTTCCATGTATTATTCTGCTAATACTAATACTGATTTCTCACCAACTGGAAAGAGAGGAGGAGGAATATCTCTTTTGTCTTGAGTAGTTGATTTCTTAGCAACGTTTCTCATTTTTTCAGAAGAAAAATACTGCAATCCCCCAGTCTGCTTGCGGGCAACTTGACGGCGATCGAAATTTGATTCATCACTGTCATCAACATCTTGTATAGTGAACACTGGAGTGATCAAACAAAAAATAAAAGAATAATTTAAATTTTTGATAAAATCACTACAATAGAAAATATTTTCTTATAAACAATTTATATAATTCACTGTTTCACATAAGTTCATGCAACTATGAATGTAATGACATTTCAAAACAATTTGTAAAACAAATATACAATAAATCCCCGCTATTCGCGGGGGTTACGTTCCTGAGAAATGTCGCGAATCCCGAAAACGCGAATACTGAGTTATGGCTCCCATAGTAATAAAGGGGATCCGTTCCAAAGTATGAAATATATAAGAAAAACTAGTCTAAAATTTTGTCTACGTATGTATTATATGTACCTTCATAATATGACTATGTTCATAGACAGTACATAGTGAAGTGCAAACATATGGCATCGAAATGAAAATAAGAAACAATTTAATATTAAATGTAATATTCATTAGAAATTTCAAACAAATCTTTCAAACCAGCGCCTTTGCTAGCTAAAAAACTTATCCCGCCAGTGCTATCACCAGTTTCGCTAAAGTGTTGATAAAGGAGTTTTGCCTTTTCGCAAATGATGAGTGAACTTAACGGAATTTTATTTTGAGTTCGGTCTTCTATCCACAGATTTAAAGCTTTTTCCATTTTTTCTAATTTAACATCACGAGTTACAGAGCAAATTTTTGAAGCAATTAGCGCGTTTTCACGGATACTACGGCAGATTTTTTCTTCCGATTTCTTGATTGATCGTACCGTTAACTCATTGATTTTATAATGTTTTGCCACTGAGGAGACACTTTTACCATTAGAAAGTTTGTCTAATAACTCAATTTTATTCGCCAATGTCATCACCTTCTTTGATATTTTCACATTTCTCTTTTTATTCGTAGCCATATTTTTGTAGGGGTTAGAAAGAACTTGTCCACAATAGTCACTTTCTTCTGTTAACACACTCGAAAAAGTCTGTTTTACACTGCAAAACGGTAGATTTATCATTTTTGTAAGCATATCAATTTATAAATTGATAAATTTATTCAATTTATAAACATATAAATTAAAAGCAAACGACGAAACCTTCCATGACAAACGCATAACACATACTGAACAAGGATTAGCGAGAAACATCCACGCTCGCGATTTTGTCACCCCTCTCCCCCCACCCACTGAGCGCTGTTTTGACCGGGAAAGATAATTTTAGCCAAGCCCATGTTTTTTATGGCGGAAAATATTCACGGCGCTTTAAAATTCACATTTTTTTAGGTTTCATTTCATATTAAATTGGCGATCGCGAATACAGATACCACGAATAGCGGGGGTTTACTGAAGGGCCATGTTTTCAAGAACTGTCCCAACAAAGAACAGTCTCCAACCTGCGCAAACTGTAAGGCAGCTAGGGCACCACACGAACATTCGATTCGTGACACAAACTGCCCAGTATACAAAAAAGTGAAGAGCCTTTACCAAATGAGAGTAAATTATGGATAGATGCCCCACAAGAAACAGACAACAAGAGATCAAGTTACTGCAACTAAATGCGCAGAGAGCGAGAGTAGTCGCAGACCAGCTAAAGATCAAAGCTGAGGAAAATCAAATTGACGCCATGATGTTGCAGGAACCCTACGTTCACTCTGGGAATGTCGTGGGATATCCCACTTCATATAAAATCATTCACTGCATGGAAGACCATCCATGGGCTGCTGTCGTTGTGAGGAATCCAGAAATAACGGTGACTAAAATCGCGCCATTATGCACCTCCATCAGTGCCTGTGCGCAGATCATGACATCTCTCGGGTCCCTATATCTTCTCTCACTATATTCTCACCCTGGTGAGGATATTACTACTGCAATCTCCATCATCCAGGAAGCACTCCGTCTCCTCCCAGGTGGGCGGTTGCTGATAGGCATGGATGCTAACTGTCGCTCAGCACTCTGGCACAGCCCAACTGCAGACAGAACACCAACCAGAAATGGTACAAGACTTGAAGATTACATAATTTCGTCTGGTCTGCGGATCCTGAATCGTCCAGGTCACCTCTCCACCTTCAGCAGTTCCCTCTGGGAGAGCACAATTGATGTCACTATAGCAACACCTGACATTCAAAGTAAACTGATCAACTGAGCTGTTCAAGAGTCATGGACAACATCAGACCACAGAGCAATCACCTTCTCCCTCGTTCGTTCTGTGGAACGTGCACTACCAATTCCTAGAGACATAGTGAGATACAACACCAAAAAAGCAGATTGGGGCCGATTCCAAGAGGAATTGGTCAAGTTTTTTCCGGAAGACATTCCACTACCTATTACACTCACACCTAAAGAAAGCGTTACCAAGGTAACAGCTGCCATCAGGAGTGCCTGTGATGCTTCCATCCCGCGTAGAAGACAATACAGGTACGCGGTCCCCTGGTGGAACACAAATTTTCGAGATCTGAGAATAAGAGTCCACCTAGCCAGGAAGACATTTCAACGAGCCCGTGTACACCTTCCCCCGAGAGAAGTAGCTGCAGCACGAGAGGCTTACCGTGTGATAAGAAATGCATATTCCAAAGAAATACGCAGATGTAAGAAGGAGTCATGGCAAAGTCTAGTTTCCACAGTGGGAAATGGCGATCCATGGGGCATTGTATTTCGGATCATTACAAACAGGCTACCCAGAGGTGAAGTTTTGGAAACCACACTCAGGCCGGATGGAACCTCGACATACTCTTGGTCTGATTCTCTCAACAACATACTGGACAATATCTACCCAACTGATGACTTGGCACCGACACTGGAGCAACAAGAAATCATTGACAGGAACAGGGCATACATATCAGATACTAGGGAACCGCTCTTCACATCCCTGGAAATGAATTTGGCCCTGGCCAAAACGAAGGAAGGTAAAACCCCAGGCTTGGATTTGCTGGAAGTTGACGTAGTAAAAAAGTTCGCAGAACACTATCCTATAACTCTCTTAAGTTTATTTAATAGATGCCTAGCTGAAGGAACATTTCCTGACTTCTGGAAAATTTCAACACTCAAGTTAATCCTAAAACACCCGAAAAAACCACCTCAAGTACCGACTTCTTACAGACCAATAGCCCTGCTTCCTGTTTTGGCCAAACTTCAAGAACGTCTTTTGCTCTCCTGTCTCACCGACTACTACAAAAAGCAACAATTACCATCTCCGCATCAATTTGGTTTTAAAACGGGCTGCAGTACAGAAGATGCTATCCACAGATTAATCTCTCTAGCTACCCAGACAGAATCTAAATACTCTCTAGCCATAACGGTGGACTTTGCGGGGGCCTTCGATCGTCTATGGTGGCCCAGCATACTTCAAAGACTTCGGCAGGCCAAGACGTCCAGCATTCTATATAACTGTATAAAGTCCTACCTCAGCAATAGAACAGTGCAGGTAACCAACAAATACCAAACAGTCACCAGGAATATACTGCGAGGCTGTCCTCAGGGCTCTGTTCTTGGGCCATTTCTTTGGTCCATTGTCTTGGATGAGTTCCTGGGGATGGATCTCGGCGAGGTCAAGCCCCTGGCCTTTGCTGATGATCTCGTACTGGTTATTCATTCTGGTACAAGAGCCACATTGGAAGTACAAGCCAACTTTGCACTGGGAAAACTTCAAGACTGGGCTGCCATGCACAAATTAACAATCTCCAGTGAAAAAACAAAGTCAATCCTTCTAAAAGGAAAGCTCCAAATCCGACGGCCGCCAGTGATGAAAATTAACAACACCCCAATCCGTCTCTACACAGAAATCAAGTATCTGGGCCTGTATCTAGACGCCAACTTATCCTTCCATCCCCACTTAAAATACCTGTCAGCTGAAATCCGAAAATACACTGCAATGATAAGGCGGATTAGCAGAGCGGATTGGGGCCTAAAGAATAAAGCTCTATCATTAATATATAAGGCAGTATATGTCCCGATTGTGTGCTATGGAGCCTCCACTGGTGTGAAAAGGCAATCCTGGAAAGGAACAAGCGCAAGCTTGATTCCATTCAAAGGTTTATGTTATTATCGGTTACCAGGGCGTGCTGTACTGTCAGCTCCCCTGCTTTACAAGTCATTGCAGGATACTTACCTATCTATCTGGAAGTTGTCAAGAGGGGTCTCTTCCAGCGCCTGAAGAAGGGAATCCCAACTCAACTGTTAAACCTGCAATTGAACCATGCAAATGACCCTAAGAAGGAAAGAAGAAAAATTGCAGACCACCTACAAAACCTCTGGCAAGAAACATGGGACACAACGCCTAAAGGAGCAATCACCAAAAGGTTTATTCCCTCAATTAGTCGGACTTCCCCAAAGCCTCCTCCCTGGTACTCGCCTGGATTGCAAGTCACCTTCCTGCTTACAGGCCATGGACCGTTCCAGCAAAAATTAACAGCCATGGGAATAGAAAATAACCCATATTGCCACTGTGGTGAAGAGGAGTCCTGGGAACACCTTATGTACGAGTGTCTCACTTACGACAACGCCAGACTTCAATTTCTCACAGAGATTCAAGGAAACCCCCGCAATCAGGAGTCAACTTTACTTCAAGAAGAGGCCACATACCTAGCCTTAACACGCTACGCCCAGGCTGTTTTCAATTGTAGAAGAGCAAGACTTGCGGAACTCAGAGCAGAACAGTATAACGTGCCACCCCTGCGATCCCCTACTGGGATAGGATAATGCAATTTACCCTGGGTGCAGGATACTCACAGGAGCACCTGCTCCTGTAATTTTCAACTCCCTTCTCCATCCTCTTCCTTATAGTGGACTGCCTTCCCTCTTTGGTCCACTCCAACTACTGTTCCCCACTTTTGACCTCTTCTTCTTCTCTTACTCCCCCCCATATGCTCTCTTATCTTTTTATGTTATTTATTTTTATTTATTTATTTATTTTATTTTTTTATTTTTTTTTTTTTTTACAGCCTCAACTTTTTTTTTTTTATTTTCACTCTTCATTTTTTTATTATTTTTTTTTATTTTATTTATTTTTATTTTTTTTATTTTATTGCAATTTTTTTTATTATTTTTTATTTTTTATTTTATTTTATTTTTTTATTTTATTATTTTTTTTTTATGGCTTCTGTCAGGTAGCTTATAGGCAACCCTGGCAGAGGCAGCCAGAGTATAATGGGCAGCCTGGCTCACCTCCCAGTGGCCCCGCGGCCAAGCAGCCAGACACAACAACAGAACAAAGCACAATACTACATTACCAGACATTACACTTTTTTTCTGGCTGTGCAGTAGTTCTGCATTTCATCACAGAGTACATATGGTGCAGATGTGGAAAACCACCGGTGGCGCCTGAACCTAAATACTATGCCACTTCAAATACTATGTATAGTGGGATTTCGATCGTGCGGTCACGTTTCTATGTGCTCTGATTAATAAGTGATTTTAGTGTTGATTAAACATGGATTTACTATTCACCAAAGATTCGGACTTGAAGAACTAACGATACTGAATCATCAGGTGATTTTATGTGAATTTCTGTGCGGATTTAAAGAATTTATGTGAGTTTTTAAATTCTTACACATGTTAGCGTTGTGCCTGTATGCAGTGCGTATGCATAGAGCCAATATGGCCGCCTTCACGATCGTTAATATGGCTGCCAGACACGTTGTTCATTTCACACTCGTGGATTTCAGTTTAAAGTGTTTTTCTCATCAAAAGTATATACAGTGATTCCTCAACTCCAGTGGACTCTCAAGGTGAGAAACTTTCTGTGCTTTGTTGGGAATTTGGCTGGTTAGAAGTGTCACTATTTGTATTCTTTGTGCCAGACCGCATGGTCACCATGTGGCTGACATTTGGGATATAGAGAGGCAACCGACATAACGCGGTCGCCACGCTTCTATCGAGCAACTTGACTGGGGAGGTGACCCAAGCTTAGTAACTTCGGACTGTGACCTAGTCCCAAATTTTCAGCGAACTTCGTACTCTTCATTTTAAGGAACAGTGACCAAAACGGTTCCCCCCCCCCTCCATTACCATAGACTTACAATGGTGAAATGTCATCTTTTCCCGATGCGCCAAATAACTTTTTAGTATTACCAGAAACTTCGCCGTCCCTAAAAACCGCAAAGAAAGTGACCCCGCTCTCCTAGGAGTATTTCTGTACCGAGCTGTTTTCTCCCCCCCCACAATCTAACTGGGGGCACAAACCAAACTTCAACGGCTTACTGCAAGCCAACTAATATACCCACAAACTTGTGGCTGACATCATCCGCCAGCAAAATCCAAGCCCTAGCAAACACTATCAACAAAATCCCGCTAATTCGGACGACCCCGTTAATCCGAATTTTGTAGACATGGATGGGGAAACAGACAAAATGAAGGACACACAGCAACCTAATCAATGCGACTACATCCAGATAACCGCAGAGCAATCAGAGGACTTGGAGGACACTCGCCCGGGGGCCCTCTCAACCAAACGGAGGAATGTCAAACGAATGGCACCAAAATCAGAACAACGTGAAACGCGGTCTCAGACTGAAGCGAGAGACTAATTACACAACACAACCTCACAGAAGGACCAGAACGACGAAAAGCAACAGGACTCACTACTTGACCCTGCTCTCCCAGAGGGTACTGTCTACCAGAAGTCTCTCTTCCTAAAGATGGCCCTCGAAAACTTATTCAAGGACCACTCAAACAGAGTATCCACAGGCCTTAGGGCCCAAATAGTTACGATCTTCCATAAAATGGAAACGATACTCCTAGACACTCATGTCGAATGTGAAAGAGCGACCTCGCGACTACAAGCATACATGGAATGTGGGGCAAACCAAATGCCACAGCGCGCCTCCACATACGCTCAAGCGCTGAGGACCAGAACCCAGGAACCACCAGAGACGACACTCCAATCGGCATCCAGACGGAAGACACTACTCCCAGGCCGAATTTGGTCATCCTCAGACCAACTTCCACAGAGGAGCACACCTCCAGCGAAGCAGTCAAAACCACAGTAATGACAAAACTAGCAGAGGATCTCAAGACCACAAAAATTAAATCAGTACGGAAAACGCGCAACACAGGCATAATAATCGAAACGCATACGCAGGAAGATGCCCAAAAAATAATAGCCAATCCGAGAATACAAACTCTTGGCCTGGAGGCCGCGCCCCCCCCAAAAAAGTGGGCCTAGTATAATTATATTCAACACGGACAAAGACCTCACACCAACAGCTCTTCGAGAAGAACTGTATATGAGAAACCTCCAGCAAGAACACCCGGAGGTAGATCCAGCATCACTTATAAATCCGAGGTATCAAACCAAATCCCGAATAGGTAGCGCCACAAACTGGGTGGTTGAGCTTTCGCCTGCGGCCTGGAATACTATAAACAAACACAACAGAGTGTTCATAAACTGGGGCAGTCATCGCTACAATGAACATGTGACAGTCCCCAAATGCTTCCGGTGTGGCCGCTTTGGACACACCACCCACACATGCGCCCAAACGCAACCAACATGTGGGCACTGTGCTGAAGTAGGACACGAATTTAAGACATGCCCTAAAAGAGAGGATCCACCAACATGTGCAAACTGCAAGGCGCACAAAATCCAGGCAGACCATTCAATCCGTGACAACAAGTGCCCTGTATACATAAAGGCCAAGGGAGTATACCAAACAAGACTCGACTATGGAAGCACGCCCTAAACAGTATAACCAACTAAAAGTTCACTTCACACAGCTCAACGCGCAAAGGTCTAGGGCGGTTGCCGCCCAGTTGGTAAAAAAGGCCAGCGAAGAAAATGTCGACATTATGCTCGTGCAAGAGCCGTATACACACAGCAAAAAGGTCAGGGGATACCCCATGCAATACAAGATTGTGCATACTGATGCTGAAACCCCGTGGGCAGCCATCCTAGTTAGAAATTCGGATTACACAGTGACTAAACTATCAAACTACTGCCTCCCCTGGGCTGCGTGTGCCCACATAGTCACCGCACTAGGGGAATTTTATGCTGTCTCAATATACAGTCGACCGGGGGAAGATATCCTCCCAACAATTAACTACCTACAGACCATGCACACAGAATTTCCGAACGCCAAAATAATTGTAGGCGCAGACGTAAACTGCCGCTCACCGGCATGGTATAGCGAAACCCCAGGACGGAGAGGCGTTGTGAACGGGAAGAGTACCTCACAAACAGTTGCTATAATATACTTAACCAGCCAAACAACCTCCCAACATTCTCCAGCACTATGTGGGAGACAACAATTGATGTCACCCTTGCCACAAGATCCGTCACTGATCACATCACAGCCTGGACAGTAACGGAAAACTGGACAACATCGGACCACAGAGCAATAACCTTCCAACTAAACCGAACAATAGCCAGAAGCACAACACCCAGACAAATACAGCACAGATACGCCATAGGAAAAGCAGACTGGCCCAAATTCCAACAAACCATACGGGTGGCCGCCCACACATTCAATACAGAAGAGACAACCCCAGACCAACACCAGGCAAAACTGGTGAGACTTATCACAGAAGCGGCGGACAAATCTATCAAAAGAAAGAAACCATCTCTGGGGGCGGTACCCTGGTGGAACCCTGAGCTTCAGCAACTAAGGCAGGTAGCAAACACCTGTCGGAAAAAATTCCAGCGGGCTAGACGCGATTGGCCTACTGCAGAAGTAGAGGCGCTCCGGGAACGATACCGCACTGCAAGGAATCAATACACAGCAAAAATCAGAGAAAGAAAACAGCGTACATGGGAACACCTAGTTTCCACGACAGGAAATGACAACCCCTGGGGAGTGGTCTATCGGGTGACTACAAATAGGCTTCCCAGAGGCGAGGTACTCCCAGCAATGAGGAAACCGCAAGGGGGGTTCACAAAGACGTGGCACGAAACTGTCAACAATATTTTGGATGCTATGTTTCTGCAGCACACTGATCCCGCTACGCCAGAACAAGTACTGCTCTGCCAACAGAACAGGATATACACAACCCAGCAAATTGAGGAACCTTTCACCAAGATTGAGTTGGAGATCGCGGCGGCCAAGCTGAGAAACAAAACGTCCCCAGGCGAAGATCTCCTAGAGCCAGAGATCATCAAGAAAGCAGTGGACACTATCCCGGAGGAAATACTGAAACTATACAATAAACGCCTCAAAGAAGGCTACTTCCCGTGCAGTTGGAGGGTGGCGACGCTCCGGCTAATCTTGAAGAATCCCACGAAGAGGCAGGACCTCCCAGGGTCCTATCGCCCGATAGCGCTCCTGACAGTTCTTAGCAAGCTTCTTGAACATCTCCTGCGAAACAGGATAGAGAAGCACTATAGAAACGCAGGCCTAGAGTCACCCAAACAATTTGGATTTCGAAAAGGATACTCCACCACCGATGCCCTACGCAGCATCATCAACGCTGCAACAGAAACAGACCGCAAATACTTTCTTGCCATCGCGGTTGACTTTGCCGGGGCGTTTGACACCCTCTGGTGGCCAAGCGTCCTCAGCAGGCTCCGTGAGGCCAAACTCCCAAGTAATCTCTACAATTGCATCAGCAGTTACCTATGCGACAGGTCAGTAAAAGTCACTGCTCCTTACTGTACAATAACCAGACGCATCTACAGAGGATGCCCACAGGGCTCCGTCCTGGGCCCACTGCTCTGGAACGTGGTCCTGGACGGATTCCTCAACCTCGGAAATGCAACCTCCCATGCGTATGCGGATGACCTTGTCCTGACACTGGCAGAAAACTCCAGGGCACAGCTGGAAAACACAGCAAACCAGGCGCTCGCCACTCTACAACAATGGGCTGACGAAAATAACCTGAAGATATCATCCACTAAGACAAGCTCCATCCTACTTCGGGGAACCCTGGACACCAGGAGACCCCCCCCCCCCAAATAAAAGTACAAGGAACCACCGTCAAGCTGACCACAGAAATGAAATTTCTTGGGGTTGTCCTTGATAGAAACCTATCCTTCACTCCCCATCTTAACTATCTCAGAAACAAAATCAGAAATTACTCGTCACTATTTGCAAGAATCACCCGCAAGGACTGGGGCATAAAGAAGAAAACCCTTGCTCTTTTTCACAAAACTGTGTTCCTGCCAGTCATCCTCTATGCCTCGGGTGTCTGGTACAAGAAAGCAACCACTGCAACTAATAAAAGAAAACTAGAAACCATACAGAGGTACATCTTACTGACTATCTCACGAGCTTGCAAAACAGTGAGTACACACGCGCTTCAGGTGCTCACGGGTGCCCTCCCCTTGGACCTGGAAGTGATACGCAGTGGACTCCTCTACAGCCTTTCCAGAGGCATACCGGATACCCGCCTAAATTTCACATTAAATGTAGCCATCGAACCGAAAATAGAGAAAAGAAGACTAACTGTACATCTTCAGCAAACCTGGCAAACACGGTGGCAAAACTCAACAAAAGGGCAAATAACGCGAAAATTCCTCCCAACTGTCTCGGCCGTATACCCAAAATACCCAAGCTGGCTCTCCCCAGGATTGCTGGCCACGTACCTCCTAACTGGCCACGGCGCCATCAGATTCAAACTAATGACCTTTGGACTGAGCAACACTGCCCTCTGTCATTGTGGCTTAGTGGAAACGTGGGAGCATTTAATGTACCACTGCAAGCTTTATGAAGACCTCCGATGCCGACTAATTACGGAATTACATTATGTACCAGAGAATCAAGAGGAACGCTTATTGGAGGAAGAGCATAGCTACAAAGCACTGGCAAACTTTGCACAAGATCTTTTTCACAGAAGGTATACTCTTCCGCCCCCACAGCCACAATAGCGTTTCTCAGGCTCACAATATATGACTTTGCAAACAACCATATAAGGTGCACGGACAGTCACCATCAAGACAATCCACAAAGGGATTGCATCCCAGGAAGAAACAGCATTAAAAAAAAAAAAAAAAACTCGACAAACTCGGATCCAACAAATGGACCCAGGATCCAATAACTAATGACCATGACTCCAGATAGAGACATAAGTACAGACTGGACTAAATACCCACAACTACGGACCTGACTAAGACACCTGTCCTGCTGCCAAGTGACAACCACAGACAGGAACCTACACACGGATGGGACAACAAGGACCTGACTCAAGCAGACATGCAGCCGCCAGGCCATATGGCGACCTGTGCCGGCTCCCTTGCCGGGCACACTTTCCTCCCTTCCCTGGCAGAGGGGGAGGCGACAGCCTTCTTGTTGCCTCCCCCCTGCCATCCCACATCTTTCTCTCTGGTGGGGCATGGGCATGCCCCACTGGCACATGCTGGGGTCGTCTACTCTATTGACCCCAGTCTTTCCTAGCTATTCCTCCCCCTAGCCTTCAGTCTCCTCCCCTCTCTATCTCTATGCCAGCGCAAGACCCACACCAAAATTCTAGCTTCTCTAAATTATTTCGCCCTCTCCTCGACCATTAAATTTTCAAATGCAACACCTTAAAACCGGGAAACATGTATGTCATCAACATACAACGTGCAAATTTTTTTTTTTTTTTTTTTTTTAAGGTCCTAGCCACTGAAATCTCAGGAAATTAGGTGGCAGGACCTGCCAGAGTAAATTAATTATAATACTGGTGTACCTGGTCTGCCTCCACGGGGCGAAAGTGGGGCAACGTTGGGCCTCAGTAGGGGTCCAGCGGCTAAATGACCGATGAACAATGGTACACGACACTACATATGAACAATATCCATACACTTTTAAATCTCTGGCATTTCCAGCAAACTGGCACACCCATCACAATGTAAACAACGCGGAGATGGGGGAAACCCCTGGTGCCGTATGACCCTAAATACACTTTACACTTTACACTGTATATATATTACAAAGATAGGAATGCAGGCCATATATGGTCCATGTATAACATAAGAGGATACAAATAAGTACATTACAAGATCAAACTAAAAATACATCCCACTCAGTGTTAACTGTTGCACTAATATGCACTAACTGCTGAAATGAAGCAGTTATGATGAAATGAACTCCTCTAGTCCCTGGAGGTCTATCAAGATATCAATTAAAATTAATTAATTTATTTATTATTGAAATTACACTAGCAGAATGCATATGAATAAATGCTTTTGTTTTGGTTTATTCTCTGCATGTTCATTTCATATAAGTATGAATGGTTACTGTAATTTAGAATCCATTCAGAAATAATTCTTTTATAGTAGTTTTCAAACAATTTTTTTTATAAAATGCTAAATTACAGTATTTAAGTCACAAGTAGTAAGTTTATTGATCCCAATTATCACTATTAATAAGTCAGCTAATGCATGCATTAGCTAAATTATTAATTTGTTACTTTTCTGGTTCGTTTTCATTTTCAGATTCACTATTACATTTCAGGTTCAGTTTCACTATTACATTTCAGGTTCAGTTTCACTATTACATTTCAGGTTCGTTTAAACATCAAATAATGTGCCTGAAACCTTCAACACTGTTTCAGAAGTGTTTACTGAAACCTCTTTGCATGAGATTTCTAATATGTTGGTATCCAGAAAAAATATTTTAAAAAAAGTCAAGAACTTCTGAAGTAGTAGTAGTAGTAATGGAAGCATGTATTTAAACTATCAACTCCCACAACAACAGATGGAGTTTGTTCCAGCAATTCACCAGCCACTGGCTAAAGGCAAGTTTCTACACATCTATTCTACAACTGTCTTTTCTCAATTTCGGTTTATGTCCCCTCAGGTTCGTAATCTAAGTAAGCGGAAGAATCCCATCAGAATTCAGCATTCTCAACCCAGTCAAGCCTTAATCACCTCAATTAGATTCACTCACAGGTGCCTAGTCTCCAACTGCTGCAATTTGCAGAACTTTCTTGGTAAGAGGACCCTGTTGTTCCCCTCACCAATTTGTTGTCCTTCTCTGTACACACTCAAGCAACTATAAAACCTTCCTAAAATTAGGCATCCAGACCTGTATGCAGTGCACAAGGCATTGCCTGACCAGTGACTTATACAAATGGCTAATCACCACCTTTTCTCTACAAGCAAAATTCCTGTATATCATTGACAATACCCCATTGACCTGCTCTGCCAGCATTGCTCAGAAAACTTCATATCTGACTGCACATTCCTCCCAGGTCGTTTTCATTTTCTACCACACTAAGTGTAGTACCAAACAATTGATACGTTTCTCTGGGGTAACTTCTACCCATATACAGTGATTTGCATTTGTCAATGTTAAACTTCAGTTGCCACTTCTCAGCCCATTTGCCCAAATTTTCTAGATCCTGTTGCAGTAGCACACAGCCATTAACCCTGCCAACTTCGAAATTAAGCCTGATATACCTTCATCAATATCATTGCTAAATATACAAAACAACAGTGGGCCCAGTCCCGAACCACACGGGAATCCACTAATAACATTAGCATTAGTAGAGGCATATGATGCAAGAAAGCAACCTTATGCAGCATCAGCAAAAAAAAAAAAAAAAAAAAACACACTCCTATTTCACCCCTCCGTTCATTCGAAATACCTGTCCACCTGAGCCTTAAATTTATTCAGGCTATCACCTTCAACAACAACAGATAGAAGTCTGTTCCACCAACCAAACTACCCAGTGGCTAAGGGCAAATTTCCGCAAATCAATCCTACATCTGTCTTTCCTCAATTTGAATTTATGCCCTCTCAGGTGATTATTCTGAGCAAGAATCCCATCAGCATTGAGCATATTCAAACCATTTAAGGCTTTATATACCTCTATCAGATCACCTCGCTGGTGCCTAGTCTCTAGACACTGTAATTTGCAAAACTTAAGCCTTTCTTTTTAAGAGCAACCCTTTGTTGCATTCACTAATCTTGTTGCCCTTCTCTGTACTCGTTCCAGCAGCTGTATATCCTTCTTGAAATTAGGCTTCCAGACCTGCATACAGTACTCAAGGTGTGGCCTGACCATTGCCTTATACAAGGCAATAATCACCTCCTTATCCCTGCTAGAAAAATTCCTGTATATCATTGATAAGATGTCTGGATGCACTGTGGGACGAAAACAAGCTGGTGGCAGCACTGTCATGCTTTGGGTGATGTTGTTCTGCTGGGATACCCTGTGTCCAGTCATCCATGTGCCAGGCACTCTGATGTTTACCATCTATCCAAACATCACTGCTGACCAGACCCGCCGGTACACCCTTTCATGGCAATAGTCTTCCTCTCTGGCGGTGCTGTCTTTCAGCAGGATAATGCGACATGCCACACCGCCCGGATTGTTCGAAACAGGTTTGCAAAACATGAGGAAGACTTCCAGGTATTGCCCTGGCCTCCAAATTCCCCAGACATCAATCCCATCAAGCATCTGTGGCTTGTGTTGGAACAGCAACTCTGACTTGCGGCGTCTCAACCACGGACTTTACAGCAGTTATAGGATCTGCTGCATGGTGGTACCAGATACCACAAGACATGTTTAGAAATCTTGTAGCATCCATGCCTCATCGGGTATAATCTGTTTCGGCTGCATGGGGAGGACCAACATCATATTAGGTAGGTGGTCATAATATTTTGTCTCATTGGTGTATGTCTATAATATCCCAACAATATCTGATGTCTTGACCAGCACTTCAAATTGGTCAAATTTATTTTCTATACTTCTAGCACTGGTATACATGTAAGTATACATTAGGGCTTGCATAAAACCGAGAAATTTCAAAACAAGGTTAACCGAAGTTTACTTTTAAAACCGATTTTCTCAGGCAGTAGCAGATTAAGATTGGTTGAGACCCGGGCACAGAAGAAAATATTGGGCCCCTTAAAAAAAAGAGAGAGACAGGGAAAATAAAAATACATGTTAACCATTTTTTTAAATAAATAAAAAATATGATGTACTATTAATGTTTTATTTCCAATAAAATTTTAATATAATATATGTATAATATAATTAATAATAGCATAATAATAATCAAAGTTTTGAACTAATAGTTGAACATATTAGTTCAACTAATTTGTTGGGGTTTTGCGTGGGCCCTTCAGAAGTTGGGGCCCAGAGTGCGCGCCCGTCGTTAAATTCGCCTCTGTTCTCAGGCTTAGGGAAAATAATTAAAAGCTCATAACACAGGTATTTATTTTATCTTGGGTAGATTGTACAAATCGTAATCAAATCTTTTAAACAAAGTCTATCACCTCTTATAGTAAAAAAAATAAAAATAAATAAAAATGCTCCAAAAAAGTAACCAGCTTGAGATTATACAAAATTACAAATTGTATTCAAATCCTTAGAATAAAAACTATCTTCTTGTATAGTAAACAAAAAAAAATAATAAGCCCTATAATAATAATAATAATAAATAAATAAAAATAATGTGAAAAAAAACAGCTTGGGGAAATTACTTTACTATTTATTGCTCAGCTTTTTTCTGAAAATGATCCTTTAAAAAACACAGTATATTAAGCATTTCTCCTGATAGATTTGACCTTATTTTTGTGTTAAAGAGACCAGTGATAGAAAACACTCTCAGATTGGACGCTTGTTGGTTTAATGGTCAGTAGTGCTCTATAAACTTTCTCCAGCTTTTCACTTCTACTGCTAGTTGCCTCCAAAATTTTAAATTTTTTGCTGATTTCCAATTCACTCGGATATTTTGAAGGCTCTTCGGTTAATCTCTTTATTAAACTATCATACTCTCACATGAGTGTATCTCCAACATCGGAACTAGACGAGTCTTTGTTTTCTTCTAAAAGAACGGTTCGTTTATTTTCAGTTTCTTCATTCAACGCTAAGACTCCATCGGAATGTTCTGCAATTAATCTCTGATAAATCTCTTCAGCATGCTTTTTCAAAACTTGCTTACTTGGAAAATCAAAAGTTCTTGAACTTCAATCTTCTTTCCTAAACTTTTTTGGGTTGTGTAGATGAGCTCAGCAAAGCCACAGTTTGGCAATTTCGTCTTACATTGTAACGCTGCAAAAGACTTTGGTGAAACTTCAAATGGGTTTTCTGCTGTATCAAGCTTAGCAAGCAGAAATTCTATTGAAGACTCTGCTTTAAGTAAGTCTGTATCTTCTGAGGTTATAGCCTTCAGAATCATTTCAACTGGTCGCAAAGCTTCACATAGCAATTCAAGTGTTTTCCAGGCATCGTCAGACACAGCTTCAGTTGACATTACTGCACATAGAGCATTTGGAATGCAATTTTTCAATTTCAAAAATCTCTCAATCATATAGAATGTGCTATCCCATCTAGTCTTGTAATCTAATATAAGTTTATATTCTTTCCCATTAAATTTTGCTTTAACAAAATTTTGTAATATGTCATTTTTGGTAGGCGATTTTCGAAAAAGCTTGCAAATTTTTCTGACTTTGTTAATAGTTTGTGCAATATTGGCCATTGGATTGAAGAAATAATTGAGCTCATCGGTAAAGTCAGTTTGATAAGGCATGCCTTGCTGTCTTTCTTCAACTTCTTCATTGTCTTTGGAAGACTCAGACTGTGGCACCATAATTGATTGCTTTTTAATCATCTATAACTGAAAGATGTACACAATGTTGATGATTAGGCATAATTTGCTTGCCAAACTTAATCATCATTGCTGCTCCATCGGTGTGCAGGCAACAATATCCTCATCCAAGTTCAAACCAAATTCCTTCAAGTATCCATTCACAATTTGCTCAGTTCTTCTGCTATCAAGTGAGCCATTAATCTCAATAAGACCTAACGATCAATGATTGTCTTTTGAATGCACATTTATATTCATATACCTTTTATTTTGTATATTCGTCTAGAGTCAATGAATACCGTGCACCCAAAACCAATGAATTTTTGAAATGCTGAATGAGTTCTTCTTTCTTAGTTTTATAGTAATTCAGAACCATATTTTTAATTCCATTCACTGAGGCTGGTGGTAATTTATCGTATTTATTTCTCTGAAGGTGAAGGCTTGATTGTATAAATTCACTCTTGGCAATTGAATTAAAAGAAAATCCATCTAAAGCAGCTAATCTCTTCTTCCATAGATTTTTTAACGATAAAGTTTTCTAATGTTCTTACCATTTTTATGAGGGGTTCACTGTTATCTTGTTTAATGTCAATCTGATGCATTTTCTTTAAATGCAACATCAAAGATGGTGTAGATCCTCCAGACGACTTCATTATTTTCTGACATTTCGAACATTGTTTTTCGAACATTGCTTTTTCGAGCAAAATAATTCCATACATTTGATTTCATCTTAGACATATTAAGAGTAATAAATATTACTTAGTAGGAATTTATATCACCGACAATTTTAAATAAAAATATTGAAGATAACAAAGGCACAATACTATGCGTAACTCCCTCAAGCACTGAATGAAGAGTCTAAACGAGGCAAGTTTCAAAATTTTCACGAAATAAATTTTTTTATTTATTTACTTGCAATTTTTTTTTCCCCAATTAAATCTATTGTATTTTCGAAATTACATAAAAGCTAAATTTGGTGAAGCTGCTTTTTGGAGAACATTTGATCGCAAATTTAATAGGAATAAAGAAGCAAAAAACTTTCTACGATTGAAATTTGATGCAATATTCAGTGAATCTGTTTCTAGTGGGTAACCATCAATAAGGCGCGTTCCATAACTTGCCTGGCGAACAAGATAGATGGAACGGAGAAATGTTGAGCATTTTCTTTTACGCTATCGCTCCGACTCACTCAGTCGTAAATGAGTACACCTGCATCGAGCCATGATACAGGTGGGAAGATAAAAGGTATCCCTCCTAGATTTGGGCCACTTGCCCATGAGATTCGTACCTAAACATAAAAAACATGTTTAAAGCAGTTGAACAATCAAGACAAACAAAAGAAAATGTGCGTAACAAAAAACTATATTCGAGGGGTAACTAAAAAAATATTCGAATCCGGTTTTAGAAGCTCGGTTTCGGTTTTAACATCTCAATATGAAAACCGGATTTAACCGGTTTATAAACACCGTTTCCAAGCCCTAGTATACATGCACCTATTCTTATTCTTAGTTACCCTAACACAGCCCATGGTACGTATTTCTTTAATGATGACGCCCGCCAGTCCATGAACCCCCAAGCACACTGTCCCACAGGCCGCTGCTCATTCTAATAGAAGCAGGGCAAGAATCACTTTCATCTGTGTCTGCGGCTAGTTTTAACCTTTTATAATCAGTGAATTTTACCAAGGTAACAGTTTTCCGAACCACCTGACGGCCTCGATAGCATCAACAAACAATTCTGCAACCCTTCTGTTTAAGTGTTAACAGGAGAGACTGCTTCTACACTTAAATAGAAAGGGTGCAAGAATAGTTGCTGGTGCTATCGAGGCAGTGTTAGGTGCGTCGGAAAACTGCTAGCTTGGGGGGGGGGGGGATACATGGACTAATAGATTAATAGTAACCGTTGGCAGAGGTGAAAGTGATTCTTGCACGGCTTCTACTGGAATCCTGGAAACAAGATGCAGGGGATTTCAGAGACTGCTGGGAGTCACTGCAGTACAAGAAATCACACATGGGTTGTGTTGGGGTAGCTAAGAATAGAAACAAGAACTGGAATTTGGGGAGTACAATGTGAACAGAAAGGATAGACAGGATAGGATAGGAAGGAGGAGGAGGGGGCTATGCTATTAGTTAAGAAACACATAAAATCCAAGCAAGTGCAGCCAGTTGTCAATGCCAAACAGGGCAGTGTCTAGTCAGTTTGGTATGACATAAGCACTGGAAGATCGTAATTGAGAGTAGGAGTGTATTAAAGGCCTAATGACTGAGTATTATAAAAACTGTACAGGGAAATAGAGTAGCCAGTAAATCAGAGAGTCTTATAATGGGGGATTTTAATTTCTCAGATATTGACTGGAATTTGTGGGTTGGTCACTTACACACCAGAAAGGCTTTTGTGGATTTATTGGATGATTGTTTTCTCCATTGGGCATGTTCAGGAGGCAACTAGAGGGAGTAATACTCTTGTCTGATTATCAGTAGTGATTCTTCAAACATTAAGAATCTGCAGATAAAGGAACCACTAGGTGGCAGTGATCACAGTGTGCTCAAGTGGGATTTACTCAAAGAGGTAACTACCATCAAGGGTAAGGGGAAGGATTTTTGCTTTCGTAAAGGCAAATCCAGAGGTCTAGGACAGTATGTATATTCTATACAGTGGGACCAACTGATGATGTTACCAACAGCAAATTCAAAATGGGAAGCATCCAAAGAACTTATCTTGAAAGCTACTAGACTTTACAAACCAAGTAAGAAATATTGTTCAAAGTTTAGGCCTAAATGGATGTCAGATGAACTAATGAGACATGTGGCAGAGAAGAAAAATGCATGGGATACATATAAATTAATGGGTGACATAGAAACCTACGATAGATATAAGCTGGTCTGTAACTAAGTCAAAAAGGAGGTTAAGACAGGCAAAGACAGATTATGAGAAATCTTTGGCAAAGAAAAACAGCAAAAAGAGTTCTTTACCTATGTAAACTCTAGAAGGACAGGGATGAATCAGATTGGTCCACTGGATATCGATGGTTCAACTGTTGATGATCTGCTCAGGTAGCTAACAAACTAAATGAATATTTTGCATCTACATTCAAACATGAGGAATTATTCAACGAGGGGAATGTCAGAAGCAAATTAAACTCTGGCAGTGAGTTAGATGATTTTGTAATAACTGAGAGGAAAGTGGAGAAGAAATTGTTGAAGATAAACATTAGAAAGGCACCCTGGGTGGATGGTATCTATCCAGTTATATTAAAGGAGGCAGCAAAGGCAGTAAGGAAACCCTTAGCCATAATTATGACAGCTGACTTGGACCCAGGGGAGGTACCCATTGACTGGAGATGTGCAAATGTGACACCAATTCACAGAGGATCAAAGGGCGATGCAAGTAATTACAGACCCGTTAGTTTTAACATCTGTTCCAGGAAAGTTAATGGAGGCACTGGTTAAAGAAGCACTGCAGGATCATCTAGACAAGAATTCAGTAATACCTCTGACAGAGCACAGTTTTGTTAAAGGGAAGTCTTTGACCAATTTGATTGGATACTACGATGTGGTCACAAGGGAACTGGATGCAGGGAATAACTTGGAGATCATATATTTGGATCTTAGAAAGGCTTTTGTTATCTGCTGCAGAGGGCAGACTGCTGCACAAATTGGAGCAGTGTAGCATTGGAGGTAAATTGCTGGTATGGATAAAGGGATGGTTGAGTGGGAGAGGACAGAGTGGTAATCAATGGATACTGCTCATCTTGGACTAATGTTAGCATTTAGCATTAGTAGAGGCATATGATGCAAAAAAGCAAACTTATGCAGCATAAGCAAAAAAAAAAAAAAAAAAAAAAAACATCCCATTTCACCCCTCCATTTGTTCGAATTACCTGTCCACCTGAGCCTTAAATTTATTCAGGCTATCACCTTCTTCAACAACAGATGGAAGTCTGTTCCACCAACCAAACTACCCTGTGGCTAAAGGCAAATTTCTGCACATCTATCCTACATCTGTCTTTCCTCAATTTGAATTTATGCCATCTCATTCTGAGCAAGAGGAAAAATCCCATTGGCATTGAGCATACTCAAACCAATCAAGGCTTTATACACCTCTATCAGATCACCTAGCCAGTGTCTAGTTTCCAGACACTGTAATTTGCAAAAATTTAGCCTTTCTTTGTAAGAGCAACCCTTTGTTCCATTCACTAATCTTGTTGCCCTTCTCTGTACTCATTTCAGCAGCTCTACATCCTTCTTGAAATTAGGCCTTCAGACCTGTATACAGTACTCAAAGTGTGCCCTGACCATTGCCTTATACAAGGGATAATCACCTCCTTATCCCTGCAAGAAAAATTCCTGTATATCGTTGACAAGACACCATGAGCTACTCTTGCAGCCCGTCTGCACTGTCACAAAACTTCATATCTGCCTGCACCATTACCAGCAGGTCCTTTTCATTCTCTACCACTTTCAGTGTAGTACCACAGAGTTGATACATTGCTCTGAGGTTACTATTTCCCATATGTAGTACTTTACATTTGTCAATGTTAAACTTCATTTGCCACCTCTCAGCCCATCTGCTCAACCTTTCCAGGTCCTGTTACAGCAGCATAGCATCAGTAGTGTCCTTAACAACTCTGCCAACCTTTGTATCATCTGCAAACGTGGACATTAAGCTTGATATAACATGATCAACATCATTCATAAATACAAAAAGTAACAATGGACCCAACACGGAACCCTGATGGACTCCACTAATAACATTAGTCCACGATGAGCAGTGTCCATTGATTACCACTCGGTCTTCTCCCCCTCAACCATCCCTTTATCCATAGCAGCAATTTGCCTCCAAAGCCACACTGCTCCTATGTGTGCAGCAGTCTTCCATGTGAAAACTGAAGTTTAACATTGACAAATGTAAAGTACTACATATGGGAAACAGTAACACCAGAGCAACATATCAACTCTGCGGTACTACACTGACAGTGGTGGAGAATGAAAAGGACCTGGGGGTAATTGTGCAGGCAGATATGAAGTTCTCTGAGCAGTGCAGACGAGCTGCAAGAGTAGCTCATGGTGTCTTGTCAATGATATACAGGAATTTTTCTAGCAGGGATAAGGAGGTGATTATTCCCTTGTATAAAGCAATGGTTAGGCCACATCTTGAGTACTGTATACAGGTCTGGAGGCCTCATTTCAAGAAGGACGTAGAGCTGCTGGAACGGGTCCAGAGAAGGGCAACAAGATTAGTGAATGGAACAAAGGGTTGCTCTTATGAAGAAAGGCTTAAGTTTTGCAAATTACAGAGTCTGGAGACTAGGCACTGGCAAGGTGATCTGATAGAGGTGTATAAGGCTTTGAATGGTTTGAGCATGCTCAATGCCAATGGGATTCTTCATCTTGCTCAAAATAATCACCTCAGAGGGCATAAATTCAAATTGAGGAAGGACGGATGTCGGATAGATGTGCGGAAATTTGCCTTTGGCCAGCGGTGGTTGGTTGGTGGAACCGACTTCCGTCACTTGTTGTTGAAGTTGATAGCCTAAACAAATTTAAGGCTCAACTGGACAGGTATTTCGAACGAACGGAGGGGTGACATGGGAGTGGTGTGTGTGTGTGCGCGTGCGTGTTTTTTTTTTTTTTTTTTGGCTGATGCTGAATAAGCTTGCTTTCTTGCATCATATGCCTCTACTAATGCTAATTCTAATGTGCAACAGTATTAAAAGCCTTTCTAAGATCCAAATATATAATACCTTCTGTGACTGCACCATAGTATCCAATCAAATTGGTCAGGCAAGACTTTCAATTAACAAAACCATGCTGTATCCGAAGTCTTGTCTAGATGATCCTGCAGTGCTTCTTTAACCAATGCCTCCACTAATTTTCCTGGAACAGAAGTTAAACTCACAGGTCTATAATTACTTGTGTCAGCTTTTGCTCCTCCTTTGTGAATTGGGGTCACATTTGCACATCTCCAGTCTATGGGTATCTCCACTGAGTCCAAAAAAGCTCTCATAATTATGACTAAGAGTTTGCTTACTTCCTTTAATATAACTGGATAGATGCCATCCACCCCGGGTGCCTTTTTTATGTTTATCCTCAACAATTTCTTCTCCACTTTCCTCTCAGTTATTACAAAATCATCTAGCTCACTGCCAGAGTTTACTTCACCTCTGGTATTCCCCTTCCTGAATAACTCCTCAGGTGTGAATGTAGATGCAAAATACTCGTTTAGTTTGTTAGCCACCTGAGCAGGATCCTCAACTGTTGAACCATCAATATCCAGTGACCAATCTGATTCATTCCTTTCCTTCTAGAGTTTATATAGGTAAAGAACTTTTCTGTTTTTCTTTGCATACTTTGCCAAGGATTGCTCATAATCTGCCTTTGCCTGCCTAATCTCCCTTGTGACTTGGTTACAGACCAGCTTATATCTATCATAGACTTCCATGTCACCCATTAATTTATATGGGTCGCATGCATTTTTCTTCTCTGCCATATGTCTCATTAGTCTCATCTGACATCCATTTAAGCCTAAACCTTGAAAAATATTTCTTAGTTGGTATGTAAAGCCTAGTATATAACATCATCAATAGTAGCTTCCAAGATAAGTTCTTTGAATGCTTCCCATTTTGAATTTGCTGTTGGTAACATCATCAGTTGGTCCCACTGTATAGAATTTAAATACTTCCTCAGACCATCATGGTCATCTTTACGAAGGCAAAAACCCTTCCCTTTACCCCTGATGGTAGTTACCTCTTCGAGTAAATCCCACTTCAACATACTGTGATCACTGCCACATAGTGGTTTCTTTATTTGCAGATTCTTAATGCATGAAGAATCACTACTGATAATCAGATCAAGAGTATTACTCCCTCTAGTTGCCTCCTGATCATGCTGGTGTAGAAAACAATCATCCAATAAATCCACAAAAGCCTTGCCAGTGTGTGAGTGACCAACCCACAAATTCCAGTCAATATCTGGGAAATTGAAATTCCCCATTATAAGACTGATTTACTAGCCCACTATTTCCCTATACAGTTTCTTATTATACTTATCAGAGTCATCAGGCCTATAGCGCACTCCTACTCCCAATTTTGATCACCAATTGCTTATGTCACACCAAACTGACTCGACACTGCACTGTCCAGCGATGTCGACTTGCTTCACTTCCTTGGATTTTGTGTTTCTTAACTAATAACATAACCCCTCCTCTTTCCTATCCTGTCTGTCCTTTCTGTTCACATTGTACTCCCCAAATTCCAGTTCTGCATTCCTTATATCTGTGTGACATCACGTCTCTGATATGCCCACAATATCTGCCTTTGATGTTTTGAGCAACATCCTCAATTTCATCAAATTTATTTACCAGACTCCTAGCATTGGTGTACACACAAGTATACATGCACCTGTTCCTATTCTTAGCTACCCTAACACAACCCATGTGTTTACTTGTACCGCAATGACTTCCAGCAGTCTCTGAAATACTCTGCATTTTGTTTTCCAAGCTGCTGCTCATTTCAATAGAAGCAGTGCAAGAATCACTTTCCCCTCTGACAGTGGCTACTGTTAATCTATTAGTCCTCGTATCCCCCCCCCCAAACTAGCAGTTTTCTGACCCACCTAACACTGCCTCGATAGCATCAGCAAACATTCTTGCACCCTTTTTATTTAAGTGTATCCCATCCCTGTAGAAGCAATCTCTCCTGTTAACAAGTATAGACCAGGCTGAAAAAAATTCTATCCCTTGAGCCTTGTACAATCTTTCTAGGGCCGAATTGATCGACAAGGCTCTCATCATATGCTCCCTCCTATCATGTCTGGGCAGAATTGCAGACACTTTCAAATTCAACCCTAATTCACGGCTTTTTTTCAACAGTGACCTGTACTTGTTCAGTAATTCCGGCAGTCTACTACTCTTAATATCATTAGTGCCAACGTGTACAACTATATCACCTTTTGTGATCTTCAAAGATGATATCCACTCTACATCATCAACCTTTGCCCCTGGCAGACATACCCCAGTCCTGTTCCACCTATCCTTTTTGGATACCATGTTTACCATGTTCCCCTGACAACAGAGTCACCAACAACTACTAGTTCCTGTGGGACCAACGCATTCTGCCTTGGGAATTGCTGCTGTGTTACATTATGACCAAGTGCAGGCTCTTGGTTGCACTTGTTCATGTTATTAGTGGAGTCCCTCAGGGTGCAGTGTTGGGTCCATTGTTGCTTTCTGTATTTAAAAATGATACTGATGATGGTATATCAAGCTTAATGTCCAAGTTTGCAGACAATACAAAGGTTGGCAGGGTTGTTAAGGACACTAATGATAGTACACTCGTTCAACAGGATCTAGAAAAGTTGAGCAGATGGGCGGAGAAGTGGCAAATGAATAACATTGACAAATTTAAAGTACTACTTATGGAAAGCAATAACCCCAGCGTAAGGTATCAACTCTGTGGGATTACATTACACTGACAATGTTGGAGAGTGAAAAGGCCCTGGGGTAACTGTCAGGCAGATATGAAGCTTTCTGAGCAGTGCAGACGGTCTACAAGAGTAGCTCATGATGTCTTGTCAATGATATACAGGAATTTTTCTAGCAGGGATAAGGAGGTGATTATTCCCTTGTATAAGGAAATGGTCAGGCCACATCTTGAGTACCGTATACAGGTCTGGAGGCCTCATTTCAAGAAGGATGTAGAGCTGCTGGAAGGAGTACAAAGAAGGGCAACAAGATTAGTGAATGGAACGAAGGTTTGCTCTTACGAAGAAAGGCTTAAGTTTTGCAAATTACAGTGTCTGGAGACTGTAATTTGCCTGCAATAACCTGCGAGGTGATCTGATTGAGGTGTATAAAGCCTTGAATGGTTTGAGCATGCTCAATGCTGATGGGATTCTTCCTCCTTGCTCAGAATAATTACCTGAGAGGGCATAAATTCAAACTGAGGAAAGATGTATGGAAGTTTGACTTTAGCCAGTGGGTAGTCAATTGATTGGTGGAACAAACTTCCATCTTTTGTTGTGGAAATTGATAGCCTAAATAAATTTAAGGCTGAGCTGGACAGGAATTTGGAATGAACAGAGGGGTGGAATGAGAGCAGTTTTTTTTTTTTTTTTTCTGGCTGATGCTGCATAAGCTTGCTTTCTTGCATCGTATGCTTCTACTAATACTAATGCTAAGTGTATCCCATCCCTGTAGAAGCAATCTCTCCTGTTAACAAGCACAGACTACGCTGAAAAAATTCTTCCCCATGAGCCTTGCTCAATCTTTCCAGTTGATTGACAAAGCTCTAATCATATACTCCCTCCTATTTTGTTTAGGCAGAAATTGTAGACACTTTCAAATTTAACCCTAACTCACTACTTTTTTTTTCAGCATTGACCTGTACTTATTAGGTAAATCTGCAGATCTCCTACTCTTAATGTCATTAGAGACAACATGTACAACGATATCACTCTTTGTACCCTTAAATGATGATATCTGTTCTACAACGTCATCAATTTTTGCCCCTGGCAGTCATACCGTTTCACTTATCCTTTTTGCATAATATATTTCCCCTCTCCCTGACAATAGTCATCAACAATAACTAGCTCCTGTGGGACCAGTGCCTTCTGCCTTGAAGATTTCTGCTTAAGTACCTGATGTACACAAGTGAAATCTGGCACTGAGTTGGGCAGCTGAAAGTATGATAAGTCCCCCATGTTAATATCTTCAAGGCATCTATCCAACTCTTCAAACTCTCATAAGTGCCCATCAGAATGCTGAGTTGAGTAGATCATATCCTGTCAGAGTTCTGCAAACATTTCAGAAGTTGGACATTTTTTTATGCTGTGATGCAATGGAGAATCGCCCTCCCCTCTTTTCTCACCCAAGTCACAACACTCCTGCTACTTTGTGCCTGTTTATTTACTGCTCTAGTCTGGGGCATGATGTTGAAATTAACAATGAAAATTAATAAGAATAATAAATTTAATTAATTATCAATACTACACTATATAATAGATTCCTAAATGCAGTGATATGTATTAAGCTATCTAGTTTTATGTTAGATCTACCTATTTATCATAATTCAAACTTTGAATCCCCGATCACTCACTCTATACGAAAACAATGGCTGCAAGTTGTGTGTGGGTGGGTGGGGGTCTGGATGTCCTCAGAATCTGAATTGGGACAAAAAAAAAACCCTCAGCGACTAAAGAAAGCAGTAATTTAAATATCTGGTGTCAGTCTGTCATTTTTATATATTTTCAACATTGTTATATTGAACTTGTGGGGGGGGGGATATTTTAATATTTTCATTTTAATCCCTGCCAATAATTTGCTTAGTTCTTCCTTGAATTTATTTAAACTGTCGACTTCCACAACAGATGGCAGTTTGTTCCAGCAATTAACCACCTGCCAGGTAAAGGCAAACTTCTGCAACCATCCTTCTGCAATTTGGATTTGTGGCCCCTAGTGTGTGTGTGTGTGTGTGTGTGTGTGTGTGTGCGCGCGCGTGTGCGTGTGCGTGCACGCGCGCGCAAAAGGAAGACTCCCTTAGGCATTAAGCATGTTCAATCCATTCAAAGCCTTAAACACTTCAATCAGGTCATCACCCAGGATTTAAGCCTTTCTTGGTAAATGCACCAACTTTCTTTGCCTCACCAATCTCATTGCTCTTCTCTGCACTCATTCCAGCAGCTCTGCACTCATTCCAGCAGCTCCACATCTTTCCTAAAATGAGGTCACCAGACCAGTATGCAGTACTCAAGATGTGGCCTGACCATTGCTTTATACATAGGAATAATCACCTCCTTAGCTTTGCTAGCAAAATTCCTGTATAACATTGACAAAAACCCCTAAGCTGTCTGCATTGATCAGAAAACTTCATATCTAGCTGTAACCCCAGGTCTTTTTAATTTTTCACTACCTTAATGTAGTACCAAACAGTTGGTACATTACTCTAGGGTTACTGCTACCCATATGCAGTACTTTGCATTTATCAATGTACCATTTTCCTTCAACTGCCATTTTTCAGCCCATCTGCCTAAATTTTCTAGGTCCTGTTGCAGTAGCATGCTATTATTAACAACTCTGCAAACCTTCATATTATCTGCAAACTTAGAGATTAAGCCTGATATACCTTCATCAAATATCATTAATAAATATTGAAAAACAATAATGGGCCTAGCATTGAACTCTTGCGGACATCATTAATAATATCAGTCCTGGAAGAGCAGTGCATATTGATAACCACTCTGTCTTTTTCCATTCAACCATCCATTTATCCATAGCAGGAACTTGCCCTTAATGCCACACTGCTCCAATCTGTACATTATTTTATGTGCAACAGTATTAAAAGCTTTCCTGAAATCCAAATATATGATAATAAAATTAATTTTTGCATCCAGTTCCATTGTGACCACATCATAGTACCCAATCAATCTGGTCAAACAAAATATCCCCTTAACAAACCCATGCTGTGTTTGAAGTATAATTGTAACCTTATCTGGATGATCCCACATTACTTCTTTTGCTAGTGACTCCATTATTTTCCTTGGAACAGAAGTTAAACTAACAGGTCTGTATTCACTCTTGTCATCCTTTGATCTCCTTTGTGAACTGGAGATAAATTGACAAATCTCATCTGCCAGGACCTTCCCTGAATCTAACTTTTCTAGGTCTGTCATAATTATGGTTAAGGGCTTGCTTACTTCCTTCGATGCCTTCCATAATATAATTGGATACATCCAATTCACCCCAAATACCCCTCTTATGTTTAACTTCAACAATTTCTCTTTCAGTTTCCTCTTGGTTATTATAAAATCATTTAACTCCCTGTCAGAGTTTGATAAACTTCCGGCATCCCCTTCCCTATAGAATTCCTCATGTGTTAATGTAGATGCAAAATACTCTTTCAGTTTGTCAGCAACCTGAGCAGGATCATCTACAAGTCAAACCATCAATATCAAGGGAACCAGTTTGATTCATCCCCTTCCTTCTAGTGTTTACATAAGTTTACATTCATCCCCTTCCTTCTAGTGTTTACATAAGCCTTTGCTGTTTTTCTTTGCATCCTTTGCCCAAGGTTTCTTGTAATCTGCCTTCGCTTGCCTAACTTCCTTTGTGACTTGATTATAGATTAGTTTATATCTATCATAGGCTTCTGTGACACCCAACAATTTATATGCATTTTTCTTCTATACCACGAGTTTCATCAGTTCATCTGCCATCCATTTTGGCTGATACCTTGGATTATTTCTTAGTTGGTATGAAAAGCCTAGTAGCTTCTACGATTAATTCTTTGAATGCTTCTCATTTAGAATTTGCTGATTGTAACATCATCAATTGGTCCCACTCTATAGAATTTAAAAACTGTTGGAGACCACTGCTGTAACCTTTACCAAAGCTAAAACCCATCACTTTACCCATGATGGCAGTTACATCTTTAAGTAAATCCCAAACCATTATGCACTGTGATCACTGCCACCTAGCAGTTCGTTTATCTGCAGATTCTTAATTCAGGAATAATCACTGCTGATAATCAAATCAGAAGTATTACTCCCTCTTATTGCCTCTCTTACATGCTGCTATAGAAAACAGTCATCCAATAAATCCACAAAAGCCTTACTAAGTCTGTGAGTGACCAACCGACAAGTTCGAATCACTATCTGGAAAGTTAAAATCACCCAATTTTACAAAACATTCTGATTTACTGGACCACTAGAGTCATTAGGCCTATAATGCACTCCAACTCTCATTTTTGCTTTCCCAGTGCTTATGTCACAGCAAACTGACTCAACATTGCACTGTCCAACCACGTCAACTGGATGCACTGCCTTAGATTTTAATGCTTCTTAACTAAGGGCATAACCCCTTCTGTCTGTCCTTTCTGTATACAGTGTATTCCCCACATTCAAATTCTGCATCCCTTATATCTGAGTTACCCCACACCTTTGAAATCCCGACAATATTTACATTTGATGTCTTGACCAGCACTTCAAATTCGTTAAATTTATTTACTATACTCCTAGCATTGGTGTACATACAAGTAAACATGCACCTGTTCTTACTCTTAGTTACCCTAACAACAGTACACAGCTCATATATTTAATTTTTTCATGATGAGTCTCAGCAGTCCTCGAAATCCCCAGCACCTTGCTTTCGAGGCAGCTGCTTGTTTCAATAGAAATTATGTCTCAGGAGTGTTAAAAAATCAGTAATATTTGATTGAAGACTATTATTAGTATTCTTAAATATAATTTAATAATAAGTAAATACAGAATTCACCTCTTAGAAACATTTAGATTTATTTAAAATAATAAAATCATAAACAAAGTATTAAAAAAAACTAATGGCAATGAGGGCTGATTGAGGTGGGCTTAACTTAGGGTAACAACAGCAGTACATTTTGCATTCACTTGCAGTGCTATACTCACTCCGTTATAGTTAGAACAGCAGTGGTCAGCAAATAGTGTGAATAATTTCGGCTGTTGTTCTAGTGATTGGATTCCTAAGGATGGGGCTTATCTCTGAGAACCTCTATTCAATAATTCCAAATAGCAGTATATCAGCATATATCAGCATCAGGATCAGATAAGGGTGGAATATGTCTGAAAAATGGGACCTCATTAAGCAAAGGCAGATTTTGAAAGGGCATGGTTGTGCCCATTATAATCGTCTCTGTCACCATGAACCACAGGAATCATTTTTAGCAATATATAGAAAAGATTAATCTGCTACCCATCAGAGTCTTCGGGTACATGAGTAGCATACATAGTACAGTAGCACAATATATGACATACAGGAACATAACCAACAAAACAAACAGTGACTATCCCATTCTATAAATTAATGATTAGGTTATATCTTAAATACTACATACAGGTTTGGAAAAGTCACTTTAAGAAAGATGTGCATATGCTGGGAGGGGTACAGTGAAAAGAAATGGGATTAGCTGGGAACACACAATAATATTCTTACCAAGAGTACAATTCTGAAAAATGCAGGATCAGGAACTATGCATCTGTGTGGTTACCTCATATATGTTCAGGTAAATTTATTTATTTTTTTCATAACTTTTTATTTTATTTCATAACTTTTAATACATTTCAGAATATTTTTTCCATCACAAAATCCTGAAGTAAAATTAAGTGCAATAAAGATTTTTGCCTTGGAGCTCTGTGAGCTTTTTGAAAGAAAATATTTTATTTAAGAGTCATATGAATATAATGTTTTTATTTTTTTAAGCTGGTGCTCTATAGTAATGAGCCTCTAAACTGTTTTCTGTTACTTAACATCAAAAATCAATGATAAACTGATTTACATATTACAATTTGTAACAGGTGTGTATATAAAATTGATTTTTCAGAACATTTAGAACAAATGCTATTAAAAATAATTTGCACACTTTTAAAAAAAAGTTTTTATTTATGCATATTAATTTTTGCTAATAACATACACCTTAGCTTTAGGCTAGACTGGAGAGTGTCTAAACAGCAAATAATTGAACTGCAGTGACATTTTGATATTATAATTAGATTATATTTTTATGAATGAAAACAATCCAAACTACTGTAACAAAGTAAAGTCATAATCACATTTTGCATCATTTACCACTACTAACACTAAAGTACATTTATTACAAAAGTACTGAAGTTAATGATAAGCTAGAAAGAGATAATTCATGAAACACATGAGAGAAGTGGATACACACAAACACATGTGAATGTCTGCCAATGCCACATGTGTACAGTAAAAACCACCATGCATAAAACAAGAAACTGATGCTTAATATACTCTGTTAAGATAAAAGAAACTAAATAAGGCACTACATCTGAGAAAATTCTGCCAAAGCAATGTTAAATTCAAAAGGTATAAAAAGGTACCCACATGGCTGGGGGGGGGGGGGGGTTCTATAATACCTGAGTATAACTAATATACCAAAATTATACAGAGGAAAGAACACAAAATAGCTGACTCAGAGAACAGAAGGCTGCGACTAGAACAAAAGCAGATGGAACAGTTTATAGTGTTCAATGGCCCCCACCCCAATTCTGCAATATAATTTTATGATGCAATACAAATTCTGTGAAGGACAAAGTGCATATAATTGTATGGTCATCATACTGTGTGGGGTTGTATTGGTCTGTGTCATTGTGTTAGCCTCATGGCGATAGCACAACCCCCACAGACCAACTTGAAACACCAAGGTCCCCCCCCCACACACACACACAGTGTCCACAACCACCTGGAGATGGGTCGAGTAATAGGGTAAGATCACTGGCTGGGTGAACCATGGCAATGCCTGAGCTTGCCAAAGTGGACCCCTAAAAAGAAGTAGAAATTTTTGTTGGAAAAGAGCACAGGAGTGACAGCTTAAATCATGAATAATAGGTGAAGATGAAGAAGGTTCATAGTAAGAGACTTCCACCACAGGAATTAGAAGATAAAAGTAACAGAGGGGTCGTCGTCCCTGTAGAGGTAGCCCACCCTCCAGGGGAAGGGGCTGTTAAGAGCAGAAAAAGTGTTTAAAATACACTGGAAGAAAGTTAGAAGGTGGAGAAGGAACTGGGCATGGCCATGGGGATAGAAGGGGATTAAAGTCTTGCAGTGTTACACTCAGTTACAGACTGCCCTAAGTGGGGATACAGGTCATTCTAGGACACTCAAAAGTGAGTGATTCCACATTGGTCGGGCCAGCTGAAACCAGCATCAGCATCCCACACGACTCTGCTTAAGAAAAGGGAAACAACAACATGGCATCTACAGGGCAGTAGGGGCTTCCAAGATAGGTTGCCGCCCAACTGTAGTTATAATTGGGGGGGGGGGGACCTGGCTAATAACATCCACAATGGTCTGCAGTCTGGCACATACCTATCATTCCTACATGTACACAGGCTACATTTTTCCCCCCACATATATTCAGGTGCACAAAAAACTAACTAGTCACTCATCATTTACCTGTCACTCCCTCTTGCATTCAACTAAATAGTACCTGAATAGAAATAAAAGCATTACATACAATTTTATTTACTTCCTTTTTTTAATAAAAAAAAAAAAGACAAGGTTCACAGAGACTAATTCATTCGTTTTACAATTACTCATCTTAGCCTACAAGAATTTTTTTTTTATGGACATATATTTGGACTGTACAATTAATAAAGCATTAAACAGTCAATTGGACATTCTCATTCATTTAACCTTCATATCCATTTATCACAGCACTTCAAATATAGATGGTACACACTTTTTTTTCCCAGGCTAAGGCTTTCCAGAACAAGCAGCCACACATGGGGACTTGCACAAGGTGGAACCCTTCCCCAGCCCAAGCAAGATGCCCCCCCCCCCCACACACATCAAATATTTGAACATGCATATTTGCCCAACAATTTCTCTCCAATGCTTACCAGGGGTACCATAGGTTAGCATGGGAACCAGGAGACTTATTTGCAGTAATTTTATGAGTCACAGGCCCTTGTCAGCATGCCAGACATAGAAGAGAAAAGGGTTGGTCAAGCATATATTTTCCCCGTGAAAGGTTTTGGCAGTTGTTCCCAGCTCCCTCATCCTAGGACCAGGGAGGGATAGCCATTTGATAAGACCAAAGGTTATTGGAACCAGAGGCACCACCAGAAGTAGAGGAGAATTTCTAGGAGTTCGATATCAGTCTAAGCCAGAATATATCTTCTCCTGTGATTTTCACTGTTTCTGAACTCCTTCTGGGACAAACTAGCCAGTGGCAACCTTCACACGCTGCCACGAAACAACAAGAGGGCCAGAAGCAATTGCTGGAAGCAGAGAAAAGGAGATATGTGCATTTACTGTAATAGCTCCACCACTAAGCCAGTGGTGTCCAACCTACGGCCTACGAATAAGTCTTACACGGCTCATGAGGAAAGTGAACTAAAACAGCATTTTAGCACATTAAAGTGAACTAAAACAGCATTTTAAAACAGCAAGCTGTTTGCATGTACATGCCTGTACATGCAAACAGCTTGCATGTACAGGCATGCAAGCACTGAGCTTGACCTGTATCAAACGTGTGCATGTAGTCCAGTGCAGTCGTATGTACGCTATATACAATTATATACATATCAATCTTTTCATATTGCAAAATTCTACTATTCTGATAATTTGTTCATTGTATTGAATTAAAAAAATCATCCTTAAAAATGTTCCGAAAGAGGAAAGTCGATTTGGAGTGTCATGTTTTTAATCAAAACTGGACTGAAAACCGTTCCTTCGTTGAGTACAATGAAAAATCAGTGTTTGGTGTGTAGTTATGTTATTTGGATTTTTAGGAGCATTAGCAACTAAGGCCATATTGCTCCGGGATATGCGGTGGTCATTCCCTGACCTTCCCGCATCCCCCCTATTTGGTGGTGACGGGCTCAAACCCCGGTCTAATCAAGAAGCGTGTGCTGCGCACTGCTGCTCCTTCCCACCTGGCTACGGAGGCGCCTCGTTTGGTGTGTAAGGAGACTGTCAGTTTTTAAAGAAAATAATTTAAAACTACACTATGATTAAAACTACACTATCTTATTATCAATATAAAGGAGTACTGTGAAAAGAAAAGTGTTCTATGTTACAAAACAAATTAAGAAAACAACAAAACACACTGAAAACATATCATTCAAGAAATTTGTCTGCTGTAAGTGCCAGTTATTAAGTTGTACCTTAATCGCTTTTGAAAGTAAACAGTTCAGGGATGGTGAATTTGTTAAATGTTGTTTGTTAAAAGTTGTAGAAGAAATTTGTCTGAAAAAATTAACAATGATACAAGACAATTTGTCTGAACAAACAATTGTGCAAAGAGTAGAAGATTTTGGAAAGAATTTGTTTGAATAAATTTTAGAAAACATAAAACAAATGAAATATTTTAGTGTGGCACTGGGTGACAGTACTGGTGTAAATGACACAGCCCAACTCCTTATCTTCATACTTGGAAAGTAGGGTTTGGGAGTCATCATACATTGGACACTCATATAGCAACTGTTTACAATCTTCGGGTGAAGATTATAAACACAAGCACAGTATGGGTCATCAGATAAGCCAAGACTAGTCAACTTGGCCTTTAACCATATCCCCGTCCGCTGGGGTACGTACCAGCCCCAACTGGGTTCAGCAAGTTAATTCTATAATTTTTACTCTAATTACAGAGCTGAAACTCGCTATAGTTGGAGCCAGAACTATTTTCTTGAATTTTCCCACTTAAATTTTCAAAACCTTCTATTGAATTTCACGCAAATGACAAAAATGTGACATCAAGTATGCAATTTTTTAGGCCTTTTCAATTAATTTTTTTACCCTGCCCTAACCAGCCTAGAGCTTATGAAACCCGACACTTGATTCGTTTCTTGGTGTAAAGCGCGCGAATTTCTTTTTACGGAGAGGAGCAGTTCTGATAAACAACTCAGCGTGAATACGAGCGAAGCATGGGAGGTATATATCACGTTACCAGTACAAATACATTGAGACGGTAAGGGAGAAGTGTAAATAAACAAAAGACGAACAGGAGCTACTGTTTTTGACATAAGAAGCAATAAAGCCATACAGTACCAATAACAGTTTATGGAAGGTGAACAGATTGTATATCCTATCTTCAACGTGTATTGCTCCTACGAACAGAAGATCAAGGAAATTCATCTGTTGGAAACGGGAAAAACTGGTGTAAAACTGATATTTCACTGCATTATACCGATATATCACAGATAACACTGCAATGCGCATTTGATAAAAAAAAAAAAAAAAAAAAAAAGTTCGCTTTATTGTAATTGTTTTTAGTAAACAATATCAGAACAGCAGTTTCCATCTTCTAACCAAATTTCGAGAAAATATTTCCACCCATAGCTGCGTTATAAACTTCTAAACTTCGAAACTGGTACATCAAAAGAAAGAAAAACAAAATCATCCGCTATGAATTTCTTTCTTTCTTGAAATGTGTATTGTTCATATTTGTGAACTGCAATATTTGTAACAATACAAAGCTAACAGATTACAACTAACGGCTGCTCAAAAAGTATCGTTAGAAGATATTTGCTTGTTACGCTTTGATGTGTTAGAAAGTAAAAATGCGAAATACTGTTCTCTAAAACAATTGCAGTTTCGGCATCCTAGGATGAAGCTGACTTAGAGCTGCAATGCTGTTTTTTTTATTATTATTTATTTTCTTTATTTATTTTTTGTTTTTGTATGGGCGGCTCCTAGAACAAAAGTTCATCTCGGCCTCGTTGCTCTGTTCAGTTTTTACGCATTGTCAGGGTAAGGCCAGTGTGTGTCGTGAAAGAAAAAAAAAAAAAAAAAAAAAATCATCCCGCTTAGGAATATCCCATGTTGGATGAAGACAGATGAAAAGGAAGGCAAGAGAGAGAGAAAAAAATTTTTCATCCCGCACTGGAGAAAGTGACAGGAAAGAAAAACTGTTTGTGAGTTTATGTGTGTGTTCTGTATTGTGATGTTGTATTTGGGCATTCTGGCTACCTGGAAGCAGCGATCACCTGGACGACTGCCTCCAGGTACTCGTCCCTAGCAGGAGGGCAAGATCTCCCCTACTAACTGCACGCCCTCCTCCCTGGGGAACTACTAGTAGTAGTAGTAGTAGTAGTAGTAGTAGTAGTGGCATGTGATGCAAGAAAGCAAGTGTATGAGCTTATGCAGCATCAGCCAAAAAAAAAAAGTTCCCAGGGAGGAAAGAAAAACTTGTATAAGATAAAGAGAGGGAAGGAGAAAAGAGGAGAAGCACTATCCCGGCCCAGGGAAGCCCCAATCTAGGATGGATTGCTAGAATAACACAAGGAAAAAAAAATAATAATAATAATATAATAAAATAAAATAAATAAATAATAATAAATAAAATAAATGAAAGTTAGTGCTCTAGACCTTTGACAATCTCTTGGCCTTCTGCCCACCAAAAGGGTATTTTTTATTTCTCTCTCTCTCTCTCTCTCTCTCTCTCTCTCTCTCTCTCTCTCTCTCTCTCTCTCCAGGGTCGGACTAGAAAGGGTGGACTCCCTCCCCTAAGGAGTTTTTTCCCTTCAAGTGAAAGAAGGGAATTGGAAATTTCATGAAAATGAACCCTGTTTTTCTTCATTCGGTGAACGGCTACTCTGTCAGCGCAAGAGAAGTGAAATTACATTTGTAGCTCAGAATGGAATTCAAACATTGAAACACATGACATTTTATGTTGAATTTTTCGGGCGTTGTGTGATAATGAAAATTCAATTTTTCTCTGGAAATTTTTTGATGATATCAAATGCATATCAAGGAAATATTGAAGTATTCAATAACAATTTCCCAATCCCTCACTACGAGTAATGGATTGTTCTCACAATCTGTTACTAGCTGCGCATTTTTTTTTTTTCGTTTGTACACCAGTGAGATGCATGTGAAGTTCCTTCGATATCAGTTTTCGAAGTTTATAACGCAGCTACGAATAGAAATACTTTCTTGAAATTTTGTAAGAAGATCAAATATACATCCATGAAACTGCTGTTCCGATTTAGTCCTCTAGAAACAATTACAATAAAGCGAACTTTTTTTTTTTTTTTTTTTATGAAATGCGCTTTGTAGTGATCAGTTTTACGACAGTTTTTTTTCTTTCTGCTTCCAGTAGATGAATTTCCTTGATTTTTTTTTTTAGTAGATAATACATATTGAAGAAAGGAAATGCAATATTTTAGTTTTTCAAAACCAATTCGTTGCAATTCTTTCATACAACAATTACGAAAAGCAATAAAGCTACTGTTGTGAGTGAGCCATGCAAATTAGTGATCGCAAGTAATGATGCTCAACTGTTTGTTTTCCACGAAAGTTGTTTACAGTTTCATTTTCTCCTTGGATCACCTTGGTAACGCTAATGACGTAAGCTTGACCAGTCAATTATCTCTCTGCGTGCGTTGATTCATTTTAGCCAGAGGCGCCGAGCTGACGCGCGAATTTTGAACTAATGAAGTAACGCGTTTTATTTTCAAAGCTTGGATCTTGTTTTGCCGACATCAAAATTTAATAAATTGAAATGTGATCGTACATTTTTGCTGTTTTAGAGTGAATTAATAGTTTTTGCTGAGCGCTAAAGGTAGGAAATCAAAGAATATACTTCTGTTTATGTATATTGAGAGTTTCAATTTGGAAAATTGAGTAGAAATTATGAAAATTAGTTTTCTTCGGGGGGAGCAACTTTCAAGTTAGGGTTAAAAATTAGACAAAAACAGGGCGGACCGGGCTCGGGTTAAGGACCTATGTCCTATTAACAGGAATTTCATATACAAAGGCAAACCAGGGAGATGATTTGAGAAAAACCATAGCCACACTAGGTATGAACCACCTTGTCACCTCCCCCTTTGTGGACTGTTCCCAGTTTGCTTGCCACTGCTGTGTAAGCTCAGTGGCAATTCTTTTTCTTTCTCTCTTTAGTTCAACTGCCAAGTAAAGGATGATACCCAGATGTTCAGCAGGCACAGCTTTTCTAAGTCTATAATAAAGACCTCAACATACTATTTCCATATTAGTATTAGTAACGGCCGCATGGCGCAAGAAAGCCTATGGCTTATGCTGCACCAGCCAAAAAAAAAAAATCCGAAGAAAACAATGATAAAAACAAAAAATAAATAAATAAATAAATAAAATAAATAACTAAATAATAATAATTTTAAAAAAATAAAATAAAATAAAATATAAATAAAAAGGAAATTAAACCTATCATCCTATGCACTTCCCTTACCCGAAAGTACTATCCAGATGACCTTTGAATTTCCCCAAACTGTCGGCCTCTACCACCCATGAAGGCAACTTATTCCAGTAATTTATAACTCGCTGGCTAAAATAAAACTTCTTGCAGTCCAATCTAAACATTTCCCCCCGTAACTTGAATTTATGTCCCCTAGTTCTAGCATCATTTATAATCTTGAAAATTTTGTCCTCATTCATTTTACTGATGCCTCTCAGAGCCTTAAACACCTCAATCAAATCTCCTCTAAGGTGTCTAGTTTCCAAACTCTGCAACCCACATATTCGAAGTCTTTCTTCATAAGGACGCCCTTTTGCCGATCTCACCAGGCAAGTTACCCTTCTTTGCACCCTTTCAAGAAGCTCGATGTCTTTCTTTAGGTGCGGTCTCCATACCTGAACACAGTATTCCAAGTGTGGTCTAACATAAGCCTTATATAATGGGATTATCACATCCCTATCTCTACTTGCAAAAGTTCGATAGATCATCGATAGGACACCATGGGTCTTCCTTGCAACCTGTTTACAATGCTCAGAGAATTTCATGTCTGACCATATCGTAACACCCAAGTCCCTTTCCTCCAGTACTGGGTTTAGTTGAACTCCACCAAGTGAATAAGTTTTTTTGGGATTATTGTTTCCCAGGTTTAATACCTTACACTTTGTTGGATTAAAGCACAGCTGCCATTTTTCTGACCATTCCTGAAGTCTATCTAGGTCTCTCTGAAGAAGCTCAGCTTGACAGTGATCATTAACTACTCTACCAATTTTAACATCTGCAAATTTAGACATCACGCCCTCTATCCCTTCATCAATGTCGTTTATGAAAATTAAAAACAACAGTGGTCCTAATACTGATCCTTGGGAAATCCCACTTCTTACATCAACCCAATCTGAGGAATAGCCATTTATCACAACCCTCTGCCTCCTGCCCTGAAGCCATCCTTCTATCCATCTAAGGATATTCCCAGTGATTCCAACCTGTTCCCGCTTATAAAGCAACCGCTCATGTGGGACTGAGTTAAAAGCTTTGCTGAAATCTAAATAAACAATGTCGAAATTATTCCCTAAATCCAGCTCGTGAGTGACCCTTTCAAAATAGCGAACCAGATTTGTTAAACATGATTTTCCCTTCACAAAACCATGCTGAGTATCCTTGAGAATTTCAATTCGATCCAAATGATCCTGAATTCCACCCTTGATCATTGCCTCCATGATTTTCCCTACTACTGAAGTCAGACTGACAGGTCGATAATTTCCAACTTCACTTTTAGAGCCACCCTTATGTAAGGGAGATACATTTGCACCTATCCGGGTGGATGGGTACTTGCCAAGACTTGAAACAAGTACTCACTATACAGATCCCCCAGTAAGATCTGGTGATCCTGAAGGTCATGGCTGCATAATTCCTAATTTTCTTAGTTAGATAGGTGAAATGGGAAGGTTTTTTTTTTTTTTTTTTGACTAATAAGCATGCTTTCTTGCATCACATGCCTCACAACTAATGCTAATGCTAAAATTTAACTCCGCGTACACTTCTCATGCAGGATATGCCCTACAAATGCAATCATATGGTTTGTTTTACAGCCAAAGAACATGGGCATTATTTAAAGCTTCAAGAATTATTTAAGGTGATTTTTGGTTCTCCAAATGACTGATCAAAGAGAATGAGGATTACATGACAGTGTTTCTGCATTAGACTCAATTTGTTTAATGAAACACGCATGGGACACTGTTACACCTGCAAGGGCAATAAACTGTTTCCAGAAATTGGAAGAATTTTCCATTAGTGACGAAAATATTAACAAAGATAATCTACTACTATCAGAATGGCTGCAAAAATGAAATTATGAATTTTTACCATTTAAATAACGATGACAATTTCATTCATGTGGATGAATGATTCAATATCTTCTTAAATTCCTATAGAGAGTATAGAAACTCTACTAAAAAAAAAAATAAAACAATAAAATAGTGAAAGGGCAATATTAAATTCATTGAAGATACAATCATTACAAAGTCTGTACTTGTACTAACTTACTTACCCCCAAGCTCAGGATTATGCAGAGATTTTAAATGACATTTTTAAAAACAGGTGTCATCACTTAGCACAGTGATTATGTGCTGTGTAATAAAAGGAATCCTATAAACTAACAGTATTCTGCATTAGGTTTTTCCACTGACTGTCTGAGGAAGCTGTTTTCCCTCCAGTTACAGTCACAGCACTTGGACTGAGGCTCTTCAGAAATTACTACTCTTACCCATGCCAACAAAAAGTAACTAATATTATTTTCAAATGGATAACATCACCCATTAGGCAAATCCATTATCCATTAAAAACTCAAGGCACTACTGTGACCAGTTTCAGAACTATTCTGTTCCATCATCATCAGTCAGTAGGCAGCCTGTATTAGCGATCTTGTGTCAAGCAGTTAATGGATATGAAATCTAAGTGAGCAGAAAAGTAATATGGTGTAATTATAGAACTATTTCAATTTATTAATAACTTGCATTGAAATAGTATAAAATTTCATAAATATATCAAAAATGAAAGCTCAGAGGTTTCAAATTGAAATCCACGAAACAGGGCACATTTCTAAACTACTTTAAAAGGGAGCAATTAACAATGCGCCTTTAATAATTTTTTTTATTTGCTTACTCTATTTTTTTAAATTAGATGCATTTTTATGTTGTTCTCATATGTTAAATAATTATACTCTTATTTATTTTTACTTATTTACCATGTTCGCTATTACATTCCAGATTTTAATGCAAATCAGAACACTTCTATACGTGTGTTGTGCAGTTACTTTTTACGCATTTAGTTTGAGTGCTGTCAAATGATGGCATCATTTTCAACATTCTACAGGATATCTAAATTTCATATTTTTCATTTTATTTGCTTTTTCTTACATACAGTTTTTTTCTTCAACTTTTTTTTTGTTATGCCTGTGTAGCATGTAGTCTGTAAAATTTATTTGAACATATGTATATATAGTTACTCATTTATTTCAATTTAATGTGTTGGCCTGACCCTTTATTTTTTAACCTTTCTTTCTTTACTCAATAAATAAATAATGTACATAAATATTAATAATTCTGTTATAATCTAATTTATTATGCACAATATGAAAATACATTTTAATTCTATATATTTTTCACAATCTGAAAATACATATTAATCTTATAATTACATTGATGCATCAGATTAGCCACAGCTAATAAAATGAAATGATGATATTTATTTTTGGACTGCAATAGCCATCTGAAATGAAATACAATAACATGTAATATGGAGACTATGTTAATTAGGGGAGGGTCCAATCTCTGGTCAACTCCTTCACAGTGAGCTAAACAAAAGAGGTACCTAGGATCTATCCAATTATATTAAGGGAAGCAGCAAAGGAGGTAAGCAAACCCTTAGCCATTATTATGACAGCATCCGGGGGATTACCCTATCAACTGAAGATGAGCAAATGTATCTCCAATTCACAAAGGTGGATCAAATGGTGACATGAGTAATTACAGACCTGTTAGCTTAACCTCAGTTCCCAGGAAAATAATGTTTAATAATGCAGGACCATCTAGACAGGAATGCAATTATACTGCAGCCACACACTGGATTTGTTAAGAGGTCATCTCTGACGAACCTGACTGGATACTATGGTGCAGTAACCAAGGAACTGGATGCAAAAAATAATTTTGATATTATATAATTGGATTTCAGGAAGGCTTTTGATACTGTTTCACATAAAAGACTGCTATACAACCCGGAGCAATGTGGCATTAAGGGCAAGTTACCACTATGGATCAATGGATGGATGAGTGAGGGAAAATAGACAGTGGGTATCAACGGACATTGCTCTTCGTGGACTAATGTTTTTTAGTGAAACCCCCCAGGGTTCATTGTTCTTTTCGCTATTTATTAATGACACTGACAAAGGTATATCAGACTTTGTGTCTAAGTTTGCAGATGATACAAAGGTTGACAGGGTAGTTAATGACCGTAATCAGGGTGAGTTATTGCAACAAATACTGGGAAAATTAGGTCGATGAGCTGAGAAATGGCAATTCAAGTTTAACAATGACAAATACAAGGTACTGCATATGAGTAACAGTAAATTAACAAACCAATTGTGTGGCAATACACTCAGTGTAGTGGTAAACAAATAAGACCTGGGGGGGGGAATAATTGTGCAGTCGGGTATGAAATTCTCTTAGTAGTGCAAACTGGCTGTCACTAGTCATGGGTTTTTGTCAAAAATATACAGAAACTTCGATAGCAAGGATAAGGAAATGATTATCCCTTTGTACAAGGGCCATAGTTAGGTCACAACTCGAGTGCTGATACAGGACCGGATGACTGACTTTAGGAAGGATGTAGATTTGCTGGAACAGGTGCAGAAGAGGGCAACCAGATTGGTGAAGGGGAAAAAAAGGGTGCACTTATCAAGTAAGGCTTCAGCTCTGCAAACTAGAAAACTAGGCTCCTGTGGAGAGATCTGATTGAGGTGTTTAATGCCTTGAAGGTTGAGTAAGATAAATGTTGATGGCATTCTTCCTCTTGTTGAGACTACACACACGAGAGGGCATAAATTCAAATTAAGGAAGAATGGTCACAAAATGTGTGTAAATTTTCCTTCAGCCAGATGGTGGTTGATTGTTCCAATGAACTTCCATCTGCTGTTGGAGAACCAGGTGATTTGAATAAATTCCAGGAAGAACCAGAAAAATTCTTGGAGGTTGTGGATGGGTGAAATGCATAGTTTTTTTTTTTTTTTTTTTGGCTGATGCTCTATAAGCTTGCTTTCTTGCATCATTTGCCACTACTAATACTAGATTACATACAGAAAGAGAAATCAGAGAAAAAAAAATCAAACACAGTTCCTCACACTAAGGTAAAAAATTAAGTAATAGCGTTTACAGATTATTAGATATTTTGTCCATTTTTATACCCAACAAAGCTATTACTGAAAGCTTTCATAATCAGATCTATATAATACTGGTATAATAGTGTACAAAAAAAGAGTAATTAAGCTAATTACTTATGACTTGATGAATGCCGGCCCTTGATGAAATGCCTATCAATGTGTAAAGAGGATAGCAAGCATTAATTTTATAATTACTTCATATTTCGTCTTATTTAGCACACATAGATCATTCTAACTTCTCCACTAATGCTGGTGTTATTATTATTAGCCATATGGTGCAAGGAAGCCTGAGGCTCATGCTGCACCAGCCAAAAAAAAAAAAATTTCTGAGTTACCCTGTGTGTGTGTGTGTGTGTGTGTGTGTGTGTGTGTGTGTGTGTGTGTGTGTGTGTGTGTGTGTGTGTGTGTGTGTGTGTGTGTGTGTGTGTGCGCGCGCGCGCGCGAGAAGGAAATCACCAAGAAAGAGAAGAATGATGATATCCAGCTGAGGACCCTGGGTGTGCCAAGCCCATACTCACCAGATGTGAGCCCTGTTCCCCAAGGTCCAGTTCTTTCTCCCACTCTGTTCCTCCTGTATGTTAATGACCTTCTTCCATTGACCGGAAATCATATCCATAGTTCTGCTAATGATAGCACATTGCATTCCACCTTCCAGTTTCAGAAACCTTGCCCTGCTCAAACAGCTTCAACTTCTCGAATATCCACCACCTTAAATGTTGACCTTCAGCGAGGCAAAGATAACTTATAGTTGATTTCAATCCTTCTAAGACTCAGTCTTGTCTTATATCTCACAAAAAGGATTCTTCTGCTCCTATGCTTATCTTCGATGACACCAATTTGTAGGCAAGACTCTCTCTCTCTCTCTCGACAACCTTCCTTCATATATATTTCCTGAAAACAACAATCTACAGAAGTTCAAGACAAATATTTTCTTTCACCTTCTCAACCTCCAACCCATATATGGCACTAAATACCATAGGTTCTAATACCTCTTATTTTTGAGGTTGGAGGTTTCCTATATTACATGTCATGTTACAGCTGGATATTGCATTTCAATTGAAGATTACAATTCAACAACATACAACATCATTTCACTAACACTGCTGGTACTATTCTGATAACCCTGGATGCTAAATCAAGGGTTAAAATATATTCTCATACATTTGCATTAAATAAAAATATATGTAAACACATACCTTCTTGACCCGATAATGGCTCATCTAAACCACGCGTATATTCAACATAAGGCTGGTGTCGCTTCTTTGTGATGAGATTGTGGCGCCTAGTTTTTCCAGACAGTCGATTTGCTTCTGCATTTGCCTATAAAAATATCACAAAGTGTAAATTTAAATTGGTAACATGATTATGAAAAAAAAGTTCTCTAACTTTTTTTTTTTTTTACAATCTAACTTTTTTTTTCTTTTTTTTTTTTTTATAAATTATAAAAGTAAATTTAATATTATTATATTTACCTTTATTCAGACTAAAACAAATTACACACAGAAATGTAAATAATCCATTTAGGAAACTCTCAAGTTTTATTTTAAAACTTATTACAGGTATAACTTCTGAAATCTGGCAATCTCGGGACCTGAAGATGGTTGGTTTCTAGATTTTTCCAGTTTTTGGATAATAAATCTAACCAAACATATCAAAATTCAACCCAAGAATTAAGGGATATCAGCAGTATAGCTGTCTACTTTTTGATAATTTTTATATGTAATTAATTTATTTTTATTAGCTACATTAATTTATTCTTGTATCCCTTAGGCCGGGCATGGGCAACCTTTATAAATGACAGGCTAAATAAAATGGCTGTGGATATCATTTTTCTCTTTCTTAGTGATTCCCTTCTCTCTCTCTCTCTCTCTCTCTCTCAGTAATTCAGAATTTTTTTTTTTTTTGGCTGGTGCAGCTTAAGCCTCAGGCTTCCTTGCACCATATAGCTAATAATTAATAATAAAAAGACAAAGGGATCAATGGAACAATTTTGTCGCCAACTTAGAAAAAGACAATAATAGGCCACGTACTACAGTATATAAAGTAATAAGACAAATGAACAAAAACCTCAAGGAAACAGTCAAAATTAATACAATACCATCAGAAGATTGGTACAATTATTATAAAACCCTATGGACCAGAGTTGATCCTTCCATGGCTAAAACAACATCTAACAATAATATAATAGAAGCCTTCACTAACAAAGAACTAGAAACAGTGCTTAAAAACAGTAAAAACCAAAAATGTCCAGGCATTGACGAAATTAGCATAGAGCTCATCAAATATTTGGAAAAAAATTTGAAATTAAACTACTTGAACTGATGAATATGATTTTTGTAGGCCATCCACCACCAGACAGCTGGCAAAATGAGCTTGTAGTGCCAATTTTCAAAAAAGGAAATATAAACGACTGCAATAACTACAGAGGAATCAGTCTCCTAAACTCAGGATATAAAATATACTCAAGCCTTTTAAAACTGAAACTTAGTAAATACTATGAAAACATCCTTGAAGAACAAAACAGGTTCAGGAGGGGAAGATTATGTGCCGATGCTTACTTCACACAAGAGCTCCTGATAAAAAAAAAAAAAGAAGAGTTTAATTTAGAAACCCATCTCTTATTCATAGATAACAAAAAAAGCCATTGACAAAGTGAACCAAACAAAATTATTTGAAATCTTAAAAGAAGACAATACAGTAATACCCCGAAGTTACGCGATACGTGGGTCTGACGAAAATCGCTTAAGTCGAATTCGCGTAAGTCGGGGTACAACTTTGCATATAAATATACATTTTGTTTAATTGGGACCAAGGACTAACAAAAACACTAGTTTAAAAGAAAAATATTTAATAAAATTGCATTTATTTATACATATTAATGCAAATTATGTATTAAAAAAATAAATGACTTACGCAAAAAAGTTATTTCAATGTCAGTGGCTTCATAAAATCTAACAAATTCGTCTGACGACACAGCGCCTTCTTTTTTTCATGCAGAATTTCTTCATAGCAAGCTAATAATTTTTTATTCCTTGCTTTGTAGCTATAGCGCGTTCTTCGTTGGAGTCTGTTTTCTAAAATTTTTAAGCCCTTTTCAATTGAGCTGAGACCTTCTGTCGAGCTTGCAATTGTCATGTGCTTTTCTGGTGGAACTGGGTCTGAAGTGTCGGATAATTCAGTGACGTTTTGTTCACGCATCTCTATGAGCTCATTCATTGTCAGCTCCCCACTATGTGAATCTAACAGCTTGTTGACATCACCATCGACTTCCAAATCTAATTGCCTGGCAAGATTAACAACTTCTTCTTCTATCATATGAGCGACATGATCAGTTTCTGGCGTTGTTTTTGTCTCGTTTTTGAAAAAAAATGGACAAAGTTTCTTCCAGACACCATTCAATGTTTTTTTGTGAATTTCATCCCAAGATTCTTCAATGATTCTTACGGCATCTAAACCATTGAATTGTTACCAAAAGTTTTTAACAGATATCTCGCTATTTTGTCTCATAGCTTCATGCAGACGTGCAAACGAACGCCTCGTGTTGTAGGCCTTGAATGTTTTGATGACTCCCTGGTCCATCGGTTGAAGCAAGCTGGTTGTGTTTGGAGGCAAAAACACAACTTTCACACGTCGGGTCGAAATTAATTAGGGTGGCAGGAGGGTGATCGGGTGCATTGTTAATAAGAAGGATCAATTTAAATGGAATCGGTTTAGATTTGCAATAACGTTCGACTTCGGGTATGAAGTGGTGACCAAACCAGTCCTCAAAAATGGAAGCTGTCACCCAAGCTTTATGATTTGACTTCCAAATCACTTGTAAGCTAATTTTAGATATATATTTTTAAAACTCTTGGGTTTTCGGAGTGATAAATTAAGAGAGGTTTTAACTTGCAGTCACCAGCTGCATTCCCGCCGACCATCATTGTCAATCGGTCATTGGAAACCTTAAAGCCTGGAAAGTTTTTTTATTCGTGAAAACGATGTAATTTCCGATAAAAGTTGAGCACAAATTCGAACGCACACATAAATATGACAGTTGGAATGCAAATTCTTGTATATGTGTGCAGCTCACGCTGCAGCAAAGTTGAATTTTGTTCATCTTTTGCTATCACTCTCCGCCGTCGCACCGTATATCGATAGCATATGAAAAACGATCTTGAAGATCGTGGGCGGCAGTGTTGCCAAACGAAAAAAATCAAGAACCGCGTAACTCCAAGTTCACCTAAGTCGGGATATTACTGTAGACCAAACCAGTTGATCAAGGCCATCTCAATATCTCTAAAAATAATATAATAAAAATTAAATTGAATCACAAACAACTGAACTGGAGACAATAAATACAGGGATGTGACAGCAATGTGGACTGTCCCTGCTTCTATTCAACATGTATATAAATCATATTATAAGAGAATGGAGGAAAAGCTACAAGACAGGCTTCAAAATTAGCCACAAAGCAAGAATGGACACACTGCTTTTTGCTGATGACCAGGTTCTAATAGAAGAAAAGGAGAACTCATTGCAGAAAGCCATTTTTTCATTAAACAAAATAGCAAAATCATTTAATACAGAAATTTCAACTTCAAAGATAAAAGTGATGGCATTTAAAGGAAGAGATCCAATAAGAAGCAAGATCTGCATTAACAATAATATGATCGTACAAGTTCACACTTTCAAATACATAGGATACCACTTGTCCTATGAAAAAGATAATTTAGCAAAAATAAATAATTACATAGGAATTATTTAAACTATAAATCATATTTTCAAATCTAATCTAGTGAATAAGAAAACAAGGACAAGGATACATAACACTTTGAGAAACCTATCCTAACCTATGGGTCTGTGGCATGGAAAATGAGGAAAGGGGATAGGAAGAGGTTGACTGGTGCAAAAATGCACTTCATGTGCAGAACAGCAGACTATACCAGACTTGACATGAAAAGAAACCAAGACAATCTGTCAGAACTGCAGACAACTTCAGTACTGAATTTTATCGACTCATGTAGAAACAGATGGATCCAGCAGGGAGGACGGATGATATCCAAAAGAGATTCTAAACTACAAACCACGGGGAAGGAGAAACATAGGCAGACCCTTGCAAAGATGGAGAAACCGTAACAGGCCACTAGGCCTACTGAGCAGGAAGTAGAAGAACAAGATATATGATAATATATGATGATTAATATTTAATATATGATAATGTAATTAATATATGACTGGGGAGGCTTCGCCCCTGCTCGCTGCGCTTGCTTCTTTTGATAAAATAAAATAAAATGGATTCCAGTTATTTGTGCCACCGGTTAATCGGGGCAGCTGTTTATTTGGGGCAAATCTTAAAGAACAGAACCCAATCAACAAAATAGCCAGGGTTTACTTCGCTTAATTGGGTCAACATGCCGTTTAATTGGGGCAGGAGACTGCAGCACTGGAGATTACCCTATGATTGTCTCCGACCTCAGATTTCTGGAGGTCACAACCATAAAACAATTAGCAGTCACCTGTTTATTGGGCTTTTCTGTTAGTGCAATCTATCATAAACGTATAGTAAAGTCGATCTTATTGAATTTGTGATAATACCGACAGCTGGAATTCTCTGGGTTACTATGGTGAAATGTGTTCACACTTCCATGGAATCTTCAATCATATAAAAAAATTTTCAGAATCTTCTCTTCATTCCTATTTTTAAAGCTTTGTAACTCGTTACTCCATTCTAACTTGCACGCATCATGTTACTTGCAATTTGTGTGTGTGTGTTCTTTGTTATTGATTGCTTATCTTTTTACTGTTTCAAATTTTAACCCCCACCCACAAATGTCTGTGAATAGAAATGTCAACTTGTTCGTATGTACATATTACAGTACGTATTAATTATTCTGATTATCACGTATATTCTTCCGATTTTCATGTATCATTTAATTTTTGAATTAGTAAGGTAATAAAAGGTAAATTTGTGCTTAATATATCTTTACTTTTATAGCCTGTGGATAAATTTCCTCCTATTTTTGCTAATTAGAATTGAAATTCACTTCACAAAATTCAATTCACAAACGTGATCACAATGACGGCGCTTACTACACATCATATAGTGAACGGTACTTTACTATGGCGAGTCCATCGTAATGTGATTTTATTATACAGTGAATCAAATGTAAAGATCCATTGTATTTTTAACTATTTACGTGAAACTTCGGATAATTGGGGCAGCCCCTTAATCGGGCCAAAATGCACTAGTCCCGACGTGTCCCAAATAACCGGAATCGACTGTACTTACAGAAGCTTTCGAATCTGTGTGTCTCTTCCCTAGCTATGAATACATAGCTATGTTACTGTATCTATATAATATCAGTGTAGATACACCATAGACAGCTCTTAAAGAAAAACTTCGATCGTAGTGTGAAAAGCATTATTTCATCTGTATCTCATATTGTGTTCATCCTTCACAACGAGTTACTATGTATTGCTGCCTTGAATAAATAACGCTTCACTAGAGAAGACTATTGTCACTCATTCTCGGTGGGCACCATCACCCAGACGGCACCGTTTCAAAGCTAGTTGGCTTTTCATCAGTGGGTGCTTTTCACACTACGATCGTAGTTTTTCTTTAAGAGTCGTCTATGGTGTATAATATCTACACCAATATTATACAGATATAGATTCTTAAACTCTTAAAATATTATGCCTTGTTGCATTTAGTTTATTTAAATAAATACGTTACATATGGAAATCAAGAATGGTACCGCGTGGCCATGTTAGATAAACGTAGCGTGCGACCATGCTTAAACAGAAGCTTGTTTTACCACAGAAAAACAAGCTTCGATTACAGATTTTTGTATTTACTACATATTACTATGTAACCCGCATCTCTCTTCTCCCATTGGCTGAATAAATATCATTAGGAGGAAAATTATTTTAAAGTATAGAAAGATAATATATGATACATTATCATATAACAATAATATATGATAATGTAATTAACATATGATCCTCTGTGTAAAAAAAATTATGATAAAAGAGTTACATTAGATTAGTGCAAGGGAAAAGTCATGCTCCCTAATTTTTTCTGCGACCTCAAGCTGGTTCCCATGGCATGCTAGAGATTCTTTCACGTATTATAGCGGACTTGGTGGGTTGATATTCAGGATTGATATTCAGGTCACACCTGTAAGTTAAGTACACTGAATTTCAGAAAAGTCCATTCTGCAACAACAAATCCCTGCTTGAACCTTCATGATAGTGAGGCTGTTACTTCCCACCCATAGATCCCTCTAATTTTTTTTTTTTTTTTTCTCAGTGAGAGAAAAAGTATCACTTTGCACAATTACCTTACACTACTGCATGACTGATCAACATACAAAAACAACACTACCCAACAATTTTTTTTTTTCATCATACCTCTGGAATTAAAGTTGGTTATTCTGAACAAAATTAATGTCCTGATTATGAAAATATCAATCTTTTACTTCTGTCACATCAAAGGATATATGCATTTTTTAAATTCCTTGTTTTTATACAATATCAGCATACATGGTTGTAATTATCACACAATATATGTTACTTAGACATGTTTCCCACTCAATGATTTCCTGTTATACTCCAGTTTGCTTTCCCATTTAAGGAACCAACAGTAAACTCCCATCATGGCAGAGTCCCAGCGACCTTGGTATCGTTTTTCCATTGCAGATACGTCCTGGTGGAAGCACTCCTTGTTCATCACTGACATCTGCTAAGTTTTCAGGAAAGAAATCCAGATGGGAATGAAGGAAATGCATTTTCGATGACATTCGGCACCCCATGTTCTTGTAACATTTCAGCAAGTTTGTCACCAGTTGCTCATAGTTCTCTTCTTTTCTCTTTCCAAGGAATCAGTGTACCACAGCCTTTAAAGATCTCCATGCAGCCAGTTCAACATCATTCAGGTTTCTTTGAAATTCTTAATCTTTTAGGAGCTTTCTTATTTGAGGACCTATGAAAATTCCTTCCTTCAGCTTTGCATGAGATAAATTTGAAATCATTTTCAGTAAATATGCGAATCCTCTGCTTTCTTTATCCAGTGCCTTATTGATATTCATAATCAGTCCAAGTTTGATGTGCAAAGGGGGAAGAAAAACCTAAAAACTTTGGCGAAGGTAAAGAAAGCCCACATGAGAAGCACACAAAAGTTCAATAAATTTACCAGTAAAAGTACTTTGCCATAGCGCCATTTGTATTGTTGCTTGCTAAGTAAACATATGGTGGGTGTTATCAGTCAGGAGTAGAAATTTAATTCCATGGGAGATTGAAACCTTCACGAAGTGGAGGGGGTAACCTTACCTTTTCTATTTAGAATCAATGGTGGACTATGGATAAATTGTTTATTAAGAAAAATAAAGGCAAAGGAAGCACACGCAAGAAGCATAGCAAACTTCAAAAAAGTTTACCGGTGAAACTACGTTATGAATATTTTTTACTGTGCCAGAACTTCCAATATGACTCTGTTCATGATTCAAAAGAAAAAGGTTAGGTTACCCCCCTCCACTTCAGGAGGGTTTCAAGCTCCCGTGGGATTCAACTTCTACTCCAGACTGATAACACCCACCATCTGTTTACCGAGCGAGCAACAATACAAATGCCGTTACGGCAAAGTATTTTTACCGGCAAATTTATCGAACTTTTGAATGCTTCTCATGTGGGCTTTCTTTACCTTCGCCAAACCTTTTGTGGATCAACCAATGGAACACACTTTACATTGCTTTTGCCGGGAATATATTCATCTCTCTCTCTTGTCCCAGTGTTGTTTGTTTGTTATTTGGTTTTTAGGAGCATTAGCAACTAAGGTTATATTGTTCCGAGGGGATATGAAGTGGTCATTCCCTAACCTTTCCGCATCCGACAGTTTCTGCAATTAATAGTCGCATAAAATTGGCCTTCAATGCCATTAATGAAAAACACTTTATTTAACGAGGCTAAAATACTTAGGGTCCAACATAATTATACGGGATTATCAATTGCTGAAACCATTGCAATTAAATTACAAGAGAATTCTGTTAACGTTCACCGGCCATATATGATCTCTGATTTGTGGGCTTTTACGTGCATACGCGAAGACAAATAATCCCTATTTAAGTTTCATGCTCACCCCTTTCGGTAATTTTCATTCCTGTGATCGCGACATACGATCAAAAAGAGTTGTCAGCTTCAGGAAGGAAAATCGTTTTAGAATTTTTTTGTTAAATTCTTTTAATTAATTTTCTTAATTTTTAATTGCGTTAAATTGAATTTTAATTGCATTAAACTGATTTTTAATTATTTGTTACTGTAATGTAAGATTTGATTTTTTCATTTTAATTTCTGGAGAGTATCATACAGAAATGTTCTACATACTATATTGAAGTAAACTCCTTTGGTCCTTGAGGTTGTCACAGACATTCTCTCAGATATGCCAGACAAGCTGTACTTGCTACCTGGGAGTCTAAAACGCTGATAGAACTGATATTCTGGAGACACTCAAATCAAGTGGACCCATTTTCGGCAAAGTCCGAACAGTCTGTGACAGCCAAATTCTCTGCTGGCACCTTCACGATGGTGGGACTGTTAGTAATCCTAGGTATAACCCACAAGCACTGTGGGTGACCACCCAGGTGCAAACCAACGTAAGCAGGGATCGAGGTGTGGCACCCACACCACATGGCGGAATGCCGCCTCTGTGTTACCAGGCAACACTAGGTGGTAGATAATTCTCATCAACCGGTGCAATACCACCACTTTGCTTACTGGAGGCTTGAAGTGGTGGAACCCATGTTTAGTCTCCAGAGCTAAGCTCTGGTCAACCCTACCCCATCTCGTCCATCATGTAGTATGATTGATGACTTTTGAGGTTATGATGGACATCATAACCTTAATCCTAACCATACAGCCAACACGCTTGACCTTTTTCTTACAAACAACCCTTCTAAGTATACTGTCGAAGTGAGTGGTCCTTTAGGCACCTCAGATCACAACTTGGTGATTGTCTCTTCTCCAATGGAGCCTTTATCTCATTGCTATTCCCAACCTCGTATTGTTTGGCATTACACGAATGCAAAAGGAGATGACCTGCAAGATTTCTTTTCTTCTTTTCCTTGGTCTGATTACTGTTTCAAAACTTCTGGTGTCAACATTTGCTCAGATCGTGTCAGTGAAATTATTCTTGTAGGAATGGAATCCTTTAATCCGCACTGCACTTTAAAATCTCATCCTTTATCTAAACCTTGGTTTTCCAATAAATGTGCTAAGGCTGTTCACGAGAAGAACGTCGCATATTGTAATTGGCTTGTTTCCAATTCTTCAGTTTCATTTTCTGCCTACACCACAGCTCGCAACAATTTGAAATCCAGTCCAAACTGGATTTCAAACAGGCTAAGAGTAGAAAACTTGCATCTTGCCCTAATGGTAGCCGAGCATTCTGGTCTCTTGTCAAAGCCTTTTGTTAAGCAACTTTTGCCCATCCATTTTTGAGCAGAAGCCTGAAAAACAAGATGCACGATATTTCAGAGACTGCTGGGAGTCATTGCAGTACAAGTAAACACATGGGTTGTGTTAGGATAGCTAGGAATAGAAACAGGTGCATGTATACCTGCATGTACACCAATGCTAGGAGTTTGGTAAATAAATTTGATGAATTTGAGGTATTGCTCAAAACATCAAAGGCAGATATTGTTGGGATATCAGAGACGTGGTGTGACACAGATATAAGGAATGCGGAACTGGAATTTGGGGCTTACAATGTGTATAGAAAGGATAGACAGGACAGGAGGGGAGGAGGGGTTATGCTATTAGCTAAGAAACACATAAAATCCAAGGAAGTGAAGCCAGTTGACATCGATGGACAGGGCAGTGTTGAGTCAGTTTGGTGTGACATAAGCATTGGGAAATCAAAATTGAGAGTAGGAGTGTGCTATAGGCCTAATGACTCTGATGAGTATAATAAGATATTGTACAGGGAAATAGAGTGGGCCAGTAAATCAGAGAGTCTCATAATGGGGGATTTTAATTTCCCAGATATTGACTGGAATTTGTGGGTTGGTCACTCACACACTAGCAAGGCTTTTGTGGATTTATTGGATGATTGTTTTCTACATCAGCATGTTCGTGCGGCAACAAGAGGGAGCAATACTGTTGATCTGATTATCAGTAGTGATTCTTCATGCATTAAGAATCTGCAGATAAATGAACCACTAGGTGTCAGTGATCACAGTGTGTTGAAGTGGGATTTACTCAAGGAGGTAACTACCATCAGAGGTAAAGGGAAGAGTTTTTGTTTTCATAAAGGCGACTATGATGGTCTGAGACAGTATTTAAATTCTATACAGTGGGACCAACTGATGATGTTACCAACAGCAAACTCAAAATGGGAAGCATTCAAGGAACTAATCTTGGAAGCTACCAGGCTTTACATACCAACGAAGAAATATTGTTCAAGGTTTAGGCCTAAATGGTTGTCAGATCAACTAATAAGACATGTGGCAGAGAACAAAAATGCATGGAATACATACAAATTAATGGGTGACATGGAAGCCTATGATAGATATAAGTTGGTCTGTAACCAAGTCACAAAGGAGATTAGGCAGGCAAAGGCAGACTACAAAAAATCCTTGGCAAAGGATCCAAAGAAAAACAGAAAAGAGTTCTTTACCTATTTAAACTCAGGAAGGAAAGGAATGAATCAGATTGGTCCACTGGATATTGATGGTTCAACAGTTGAGGATCCTGCTCAGGTGGCTAACAATCTAAACGAGTATTTTGCATCTACATTCACGCATGAGGAGTTATTCAGGAAGGAGAATGACGTAGGTAAAGTAAACGTTGGCAGTGAGCTAGATGATTTTCTAATAACTGAGAAGAAAGTGGAGGAGAGATTGTTGAGGATAAACATAAAAAAGGCACCTGGGGTGGATGGGATCTATCCAGTTATATTAAAGGAGGCAGCAAAGGAAGTAAGCAAACCCTTAGCCATAATTATGAGAGCTTCTTTTGTACCCACAGACTGGAGATGTGCAAATGTGACCCCAATTCACAAAGGAGGATCAAAGGCTGACACAAGTAATTATAGATCTGTTAGTTTAACTTCTGTTCCAGGTAAATTAATGCAGGCACTGGTTAAAGAAGCACTGTAGGATCATCTAGACAAGAATTTAGTTATAGCTCAGACGCAGCATGGTTTTGTTAAGGGCAGGTCTTGCCTGACCAATTTGATTGGATACTATGATGTAGTCACAAAAGAACTGGATGCAGGGAATAACTTTGATATTATATATTTGGATCTTAGAAAGGCTTTTGATACTGTTGCACATGGAAGACTGCTGCACAAATTGGAGCAGTGTGGCATTGGAGGCAAATTGCTGCTATGGATAAGGGGATGGTTGAGTGGCAGAAGACAGAGAATGGTAATCAATGGACACTGCTCAACAGGGACTAATGTTATTAGTGAAGTTCCTCAGGGTTCAGTGTTGGGTCCGTTGTTGTTTTCGGTGTTTATGAATGATATTGATGATGGTATATCAAGTTTAATGTCCAAGTTTGCAGATGATACAAAGGTTGGCAGGGTTGTTAAGGACACTACTGACACTATGCTAATGCAACAGGATCTGGAAAGGTTGAACAGATGGGCTGAGAAGTGGCAAATGAAGTTTAACATTGACAAATGTAAAGTACTACATATGGGAAACAGTAACCACAGAGCAACGTATCAACTCTGCGGTACTACACTGACAGTGGTGGAGAATGAAAGGGACCTGGGAGTGGTTGTGCAGGCAGATATGAAGTTCTCTGAGCAGTGCAGACGGGCTGCAAGAGTAGCTCATGGTGTCTTGTCAATGATATACAGGAATTTTTCTAGCAGGGATAAGGAGGTGATTATTCCCTTGTATAAGGCAATGGTTAGGCCACATCTTGAGTGCTGTATACAGATCTGGAGGCCTCATTTCAAGAAGGATGTAGAGCTGCTGGAACAGGTACAGAGAAGGGCAACAAGATTAATGAATGGAATAAAGGGTTGCTCTTACGAAGAAAGGCTTAAGTTTTGCAAATTACAGAGTCTGGAGACTAGGCACCGGCGAGGTGATCTGATAGAGGTGTATAAGGCTTTGAATGGTTTGAGCATGCTTAATGCCAATGGGATTCTTCATCTTGCTCAGAATAATCACCTCAGACGGCATAAATTCAAATTGAGGAAGGATGGATGTCGGATAGATGTGCAGAAATTTGCCTTTGGCCAGCGGGTGGTTGGTTGGTGGAACCGACTTCCATCACTTGTTGTTGAAGTTGATAGCCTAAACAAATTTAAGGCTGAACTGGACAGGTATTTAGAACGAACGGAGGAGTGAAATGGGAGTTGTGTGTGTGTGTGTGTGTGTGTGTGTGTGTGTGTGTGTGTGTGTGTGTGTGTGTGTGTGTGTGTGTGTGTGTGTGTGTGTGTGTTTTTGGCTGATGCTGAATAAGCTTGCTTTCTTGCATCATATGCCTCTACTAATGCTAATGCTAAAGTAATGGAAAAATCAATTAATTGTCAACTCTTAAACCACCTAGAAACCTTCCGTCTGATCAATGATCGCCAGTATGGACTCCATCAATGTCGATCCATTGGTGATAATCTGTCTTATGTTACACATTTATGGACAAATTCAATTGAAAATTTCGATGAAACACAAACAGTTACTCTTGACATCTGAAAGGCTTTCAATCTTGTTTGGCATGAAGGTCTTCTAAAAAAGCTTCCAACTTATGGTTTATCAACTGTTTTTTGTAATTGGTTATCCAGTTTTCTCTATGACCACTCACTGAGGGTGATGGTAGATGGCTCTCTGTCTTCTAAAACTCCACTAATGCTGGTGTCCCCCAAGGTTCAGTTCTTTCCCCCACTCTTTTCCTCTTGTATATTAATGACCTTCTTCCATTGACTGGAAATCCTATCCATAGTTTTGCTGGTGCACATTGCATTCCACTCTCCATTTTGAGTAACCTTGTCCTGCTCAATCAGCTTCAACTTCTCGAATATCCGTTACCAATTCCTTAAATGCCGATCTCCAGGTAATTCTCCAGTGGGGCAAAAACAACTTAGTTGATTTCAATACTTCTAAAACTCAGTCTTGTCTTATATCTTGCAAAAAGGATTCTCTGCTCCTATGCTTATCTTTGGTGACACTCCGATTTCTAGGCAAGTTGATATATCTCTTTTGGGGATTACCCTGACTTCTAATCTCTCTTGGCACAAGCACATTACAAATATTGCTTCCTCTGTATCTAAAAAACTTGGTTTTCTCTTTCGTTCTTGCCATTACTTTTCTTCCAAACAGCTGTTCACTCTGTACAAATCGCAAATCTGCCCTACCATGGAATATTGTTTCCACATCTGGGGCAGTGCCCCCAAACCTCTCTCAGGCTTCTATATTCCATTCAGAAGAGGGCAATTAGATTAATTAATGACTCATCTCTAACAGAGTCTCTCCACTCCCTGTCTCACAGATGTACTGTTTCTGCTGCATGCGTTTTCTACAGATACTTCCATGGGCACTGTTCTTCTGAATTGGCTTCTATAATTCCCGCTCTCTCTTTCAAAACAGTCCGAACACGTGACATCGCCAGCCAACATCCCTTTACTGTGCAACGTCAAACTCATAGAACCAACTTTTCATCTTCCTCATTTATTCATTCAACTGCCGTTTTCTGGAACAACCTTTCTTCATATGTCTTTCCCAAAAATTACAGTCTGCAGAAGTTCAAGTCTAATGTCAACAAATATCTTCTCTCATCATCTCAGCCTTCAACCCAGCATGGTACTAAGTACAGCTAGGCCTCGCTTAACGCGAGTTCGATTAACGCGATATTCAGTTAACGCTATTTGAAAAATGATACTGCTTTTCACTTTACACGATGCAAATTTCCAGTTAACGCGATTTTTTTTTTTTTTTTTTTTTTTTGTTTTATGCGATAGTCGAAAAAGATTTGAATCCCACATTAAGCTTACCGTGAGTCGTACGGTCAATAAACAAAAGTTTGCCTGCTGCCCACCTCTGTGTGTTCCATCAACCATCGGAAGAAGAAGTGTTTGTCTCCTGCTAATAAATTCAATGCAGACTTGCATTTAAAAATTCAAATTTTTAAATGAGCCAGATGAAAAATGTTACCGCGAAGGAGATAACAGTAAAAGAATTAGGTGAAATCTTTCGTATCGCATAGAACCTCAAACAAAAGGTTTGATGTTCTCTGTGATATTTATTTCGCCAGGGCCCAGAGATGATTGTTGTCGGCTATCGGAAATTGATTGATGAAAAGAGAAAGTCAACACTGTTCAAATATTTCCACAACAGTAATTTCTTCATTGTGTATTTTATGTCAGAAGTTCCCAAAGTTTCTCGGTTCACTGCGCCTTTAATGTCTCAGTAATTTTTTCAAGGCGCACCCAGACCAAAAGAAATACCTAAAAGTTTTGTTTAGTAGTTAGGTCCAAACAACTTAATAAGAAATGCTGAAACTGTGAACTGCCTCGAGCTAGTAGTTCGCGTGGTGTCCGACAGATGTCGAGTATCACTATGTTTCCCTCGAAAATTTAGAATATTCCACGGCGCACAGTTTAAGAACCGCTGTTTTATGCAATAAACATTTAATTCCATAATTATTTTCATTATCTTTTACATTATATACAGTTAAAAAGTTATTTAAAAGGTATTTTTAAAATTCTTTATGGACATTCCAGAAGGTCAAGGACCAATTATAATTTTTCCTATTGGTCATGATATTCGATTAACGCATTTCCGTTTTGTGTGATACACTCGCGGGACGAATTAATCGAGACCCGACTGTACTATAGGTTCTAATACCTCTCATGTTTGGGGTTTTCATATAAAAAAATAAAACCCTTATTATTTTACAAATGTACCCTATGCACAGGGTCTGTTCATAAAGTTCTAAGATTTCATTTATTGTAAAATGAAGTGGTGGAAGTAAAGAGGATCAAGATGCCAAGTAAGCACGGACAAGGGAGGTTCATCACACTACTGGGCAAGTTGCTTCCCACTCCAAACCACTAATAAGCAGAGAAGTTAAAGTTCAGGCATGTCATAAGTATTTGTCACAATCATACTGGATAAAAAAGCAGAACATTTGTGTTTCAAGTGAAGAATGTAAACAATGAAGTAGAAATCCTCCTTTTAATCGTACCTTACAATCAGCATCACTGCATTGAGAGTCTGCTGAATTTGAATCTCCTTCTCAACAGTGAAGGGGAATATTGAAGAAGCAACACAGCACTGTCAGCCTATAGTCAGTGTGCATAGAACTTTTTTTCTGCTCTTTCCATGTTTTAATAATAACATTATCAAAATCTAAGTAGTTTTAGTTATTAGTATATTATTCTAACTTTTAAAAGGTACAGAATATAAATGTGTTTTTGTATAGTTGTGTGAAGTTGATATTCTTACTGAAACGATGGTGGAATTTCCATCAGGTCTATAAACAATGCTAAAAACATGCAATAATCTTTTACAGTGTGCATATTATAAAGATATGCTTTCTCTCCCCCCACCAGCAAAATGAAATAATATACTAAAAGCAGAAGAATTATAGTGAACATCTTTCCATCAACAATGTCATTTCTTCCAAGAACTGTCTTCCTACAATGAGTAGAGCCAGAGAAGTTCTAGGTGGGAAATGGAGTCTTTGAAAAAAGGAAACAAGCTTTAAGAATACATCATGGTTACAGAAAGGAATACACAACGAAATGAATAAAACAGAGTATAAAGCAGTGGTATTCAATCAATCAGTGATTGTGTATCATTGGAGATATGAGAGGTCCTTTCAGGAGGCACAGAGGCATAAGAAATTGATTTTGTTGAAAAATTATCTATAAATTTTTAATACCCGTATGTTAAATTTATTTCTGTTGATTATGTGTTCAGATTAACTCATCTGCCAATTTACTTCTGATTTTATAAACAGGCATTATCGCAAAAATGTATTTAGAGGATATAAATTTATAAATTTCATATAAAAGATATAAATACTATAGGAGTGCAAGGGACTATTTCAACATGGTAGGTGAAATCAAATAAAAACATGCACTTGATTGCATTTCAGTTGGCATCATGTTATCATTCTGCTCCCACTGAAAACCAAGGCTGAGCACTGTCTCCAGTGGGAGCAGAATTCATTGTCTGTCATGTGTCAATTTTTGAAGAACATCCTAGTAAATTAGAAAAGTGGATGACTACAGATAAAAGACCTCATATTAGCATTTGCATTGATATGTCCTTATAGTGACGACATCAGGAATGACCACCAGTTTTCTTTACAAGAACTTGTGCAGCTCATAAAATAATACATAAAAACAGTAGCAAGATTAAAGAAATCATGACAGAAATATGATAACTACATAATTATTTGTGATGTTGCTTATGAATCTACTACAGCCTGTTTCCATAACATGGGAAAGAAAATTAACTGATTCCTGGTATGCTGAAAAATTGACAGAAAAATGCCTGATGATATTTTGAACAGCAGCTGCCAATACACTGAAAAATATAGGATCAGTGATGTATGGAGTTGCAAAACACCCATTTAGTCTGTTTCTGCAACATGGGAAACAATTTCATTTGATTCCTTGCATGTTTAAAAATCAACAGAAAATATATTTGGACAACAGCAGCCATTACAAAAAAAGATATAAGATCAGTGATGTGTGAAGTTGCAAAAATTCTTCCATCCCTCTATGCATTTTTGAAAAATGTCATGACAAAAAACAAGAGATAGAGAAAGTTGTAAAAAGTGCAATGGCGCAATAATATTTCTGCCGTTAGGCCAAGATCCTACCTGCCAGAGATTTATATTGATCTTTGAACACGCACGCACGCACAATACGAATTAAAATTGATGTTGGGCATTTGAATTTGATAAAAGAAACAGTCCTGTATGTACAGCCATCATGCAGGAGTCTGCAGAGATTACACAATATTTTGTGCATTCTGCCTTTGATAATACTGATTTTGACGTGATCTCTATAATGTTCCATTGTGTGAAAGGTATACTGGGCATTACTGCTCTGGATCAATGCCAAGAAATGAGTCAAAGTCAATTTTTAAAATTAGACTTTGTTGATATTTTATTGATAATACTGATATTTTACAATTTAAAAATTGTAAAATATCATAATGCTATAAAATAATTATAAAACATTTCTTTAACTGCAAATGACATTTTGTGGATAAACATGAAATATTTGTGCATCTTTTACCTTCCTAGATGGGACGGGTTTATGAAAGTAATGACCCAATCACTTCCTTATGACATGCTGAAAGTAAAATTCTTACCATTAATCAATGTGCCTGCCAGCAGTTACAATGCAATAAACACAGTACATTTTGCCTCTCAAAAATGTCAGTGAAATTCAGGCTATACAGCTTAATAGCTAGTTACCTTAGAGATGATGTTATTAGGGTCTGTAAGGCTTTGAAAGGAGAAAATGAATGACGGTGAAATTCTCACAGTTAAATGATACTAGAACTATGGTCCATAAATTCAAATTAGCAGAAAGCAAGATACACATTAGATTGTAAGAGGTTCTATTTTAGCCACAGAGTTGTTAATTACTGAAATAAGTTACTTATATGAGTAACTGAGGCAAACAGTTTGTGCAAATGCAAAGGTCAGCTAAATAGGCACTTAGGAAAGAAATGACATGGGTGGATAGACTTTTTTGTTGTTTGTTTTAACTAGAAACTGTAGCAAAAGCTTATGAGTGTTTTACCATATATCCAATAATTAATACTATTTCTTGTGTCTTCAAGGATTTGAAAAAATAAAATATATATGCATTCAAGTACAATGATGATTATTTTGTAAATAAGTGAACTCACCAGTTCATTATAAAGAGGTGCTAGTCTGGTTGATCCTCGGTAAATCCACTCAGTTCTCTCATCTGCATCAAAAAACATTTTCACCAAGCTAGCATCAACTTCCAGGACGCGAGCTATCCACCTGCACAAAGTTAAGAAGAAATATGTACGTAACAGTAGTATCTTTGGTGTTTATTTATTCTTTAAGACAAAATAGTTTTATATATATATATATATATATTTCAATAACAGAATCAAATCTTTACTTTTTTTTTGCTTCTAAATTTCATATGAAAATGAATTTTAAAAAATGTAAAACAACATATCCATAATGTTTAGTTCACCATTATACAAAATATAATTTATTACTACTTCAGCAAAAAATTAAATTTTTTTTTTTCTTTAAATTGATGGCCCACCTCAAAAACCCCATCATTATTAGAAAATTTTAAGGTAAAAGTCTAAAAAATGTTTGGGTGCAAGCTAAAAATGATTTTCTCATTTTTCAACCCAATATTTCAAAATCAATTTCAATGGGAACCTGCCCACTTTGTAGTCACATGCAGAATGTACTTCCTCAATGAACAAAAGAACAGAATCATCTTTCTTGTTTTAGACGGTGGTCTTTGCAATAGAAAAGCTTATGACTTTCACTACTGCAATCTGCAAAAACGGAAAAGGATCTATTTCAAAGCCATCACTACCTCTTCTTTCCCCTCCATCCAATTTGATTAATATAGCTGGCAAATTCTGACTCAAAAACTAGAGAAATGGTGAAGATGAAAAGAATCATAAAAAGCAGAAGATTTTTTAAAATCCAAAAACTTTGGCAACAAATTGAATTGTTTATCAGTACAGTATTATGCTTTCAAATATTAGCTTACCTGAATTAGAAAAAATTTGAATTTTCAGTCTGTGGATATCTATTTGGATTGCCTGTTTGTCACCAACTCATTATGATAGCTTTAATGAAGGTAATGATGATGATTTTTCTCTCCTCAGATACGCTGATCATAGATTTGTTTATAACCATGGTACTTCTTTCCAAATTTGAGACAATTTCAAAGGGCTGAGATTCCCCCCCCCCCCTTACTTGGCTAAATATCTTTTCATACTCAGAACTGCTATGATGAATTGTTAAAATGCAAAGTTCTCTTCCTTGAGAAGGTCATTAATTTGTCTTTTTAAAAAAAAAAAAAAAAAAAAAATTCTTTTGGATCATGAACTTTGAATTTGCTCGTGAATTTTGTATTTTCACTACTGCTGTTTCAAACTTACAATAACAGGAACATTATTACCACTAAGTTCCAGACAAAAGGAATCCCACACACTTTCATATTGTTTCGAACATGCCCAATATTGTACTTTGTAAAGTGACCTTTCAATATCAGCATGGAGAGCCAACCACTTTATTTTTGATAAATTTAATTAGGAAAGGTCACCACAATGAGATATAATTTGAAATCACTTTTATTACTCTACCATGTACAGCCAATCCCCAATTTAAGTAAGGGTTGCATTCCACGGAACTCTACGTAAGTTGAATTTTACATAAGTCAGGATTTCCCTAAATGCTTATTCAGCACTCGCAACTATGCATGCTGAATTTGATTGAGGCAAAAAAGAAATGTTTGACGAACATAGAATTATTTATTCAATTCTTTTATCTTTATCTCATGTGCAGGAAATATTACAAAAGTACAAAAATTTCAAAATTATAAAATTACAAAAAGGGAGAGGAGACAGGCATAACGTCAGTAAGTTTTACATTGAGCATCGTTGCCAGAATTAACTCTCCAGCTGATAATCACGCCACTGCAGAAGTTGAGGGCTGTGGAGATTTAAAGGGGGTGTTTTCCAATGCATCACAAAATTTCTCTGCAGCTGCAGAATCGGCACTGGCAACTTCCCCATGCTTTAAATGTTTTGGAAACCAGCATGATGCTCGAACCTATTAAACCACCCACTGCTTGCCACGAACTTGGCTTGGGGCTTCCCATACTTATCCTTAATATCTTCATAAATACTTCTTGCTTTTGTTTGAACGACCATTGGAATCAGGGGCACTTGCTTCCGAATCTGATTTTCCATCCATATTATTAATAGCTTTTCCATCTTCAATATAGCACCTGAATGCTGTTTTGCGATCACTGTTAATCTTAAATGCATTGATCCTTTAATTATACGTGCACTGTCCCTTAAAATAGTATTCACTGTTAGAGCAGTGAGACCTAATTCCGTGCAATAGATGACAAACTCTGTCCTCCTTCATACTTCTTAATTAATCATCTTCATTTCTAAATCAATTTTGTTTTGTTTCCTAGCACTGCCAGCACTTGAACTTTCTGTTGGTCCCTTTCCCTTCACCATTGTAATAAGTAAATAGGAATGAATGTTGTTGTGATTGGGTTTAAAGACACAAGGGCAACTGAGGCCAAATTGTGTCTATTCATCGTTTAATTGCATGACCCTATCTTTATGATTGTTAAATTATATACTTTTGTATAGGCCAATACATTTTAAGTATATTAAAAGTTCTTCAATATTTGCATTGTTTCCTAGAATATGGGATAAATCAGGTGATACATTAAGCCTGGAAACTGATTGAAACGTGTTTGACCGGATGGTTGAATGCAAGGGACAATCAAGCAGAAAATGGCGGACCGTAAGCCGACTGTTACAGGATGAACACTGAGGTGGGATTTCTCCCAGTAGCAAGTATAGATGGGTATGATGCGTATGTCCAATTCTTAGCCTTGCCAACACCACTTCCTCACGTCTGTTTGGTCTGAAGCAGGAGAGCCACAGCTTTGGTTCTTGTTTTATTTGGTAAAGTTTGCTGTTAGTATTCCTTTTCCATATCTGTGACCAGTTGTTGTAACATGCTTTATGAATAACAGGTTTAAAATCAGTGTATGGAACCTGAGGATGTTGTGAGAGAGTGGGTTGAGGATGTTTAGCGGCAAAGTCTGCACTTTCATTTCCCGGAATGCCAGAATGGCCAGGGATCCAGCAAAATGTGATTGACTGATTGGACACACTACAGGAAAATAGTTGGGAATGAATTTCTTTCAATGTAGGATGAGGAGAGGAGAAATTCTTCCTTATGGCATTGATAGCACTGAGGGAATCCGTGTAGATTATTGCGGGTGAGATGCAAAGTTCAATAATCTTACTAAGTGCTAACTTGATGGCATAAAGTTCAGTAGTGAAGACACTGCATGATAAAGGTAGTGTGGCTGAAATTGTACATGTAGGAAAAACAGCTGCAGCACCTACCTTACTATCAGTTTTCGACCCATCGGTATATATTTTACATGCATCGGAGTTATGGGTAGCATGGGCTGAGTGCAACTGTCTCATGTTTTTCGGAGGTATGACATTCTTCCCCCACTGGAGAAAATATGTATCATGTGAGGCACAAACATACGTCCAGGGTGGAACAGGTGCAGTTGTGTTCTGAAAAATATCAGCTAAATCAATATTCCAACTGTGAATAAGATCTCTGATCCTGAGTGAAGCAGGACGATTTTCATGTGGTTTATTCTCATAAAAAGAATCCCACCGAGTGTGATAAAGATACTCCCAACTGGGGTGCGATGGAAGACTCTGGATCTTAGAAGCATAGAAAAGCAATAATGTTTTCCTACGAAGATGTAATGGCGGCTCGTGGGCTTCAACATAAAGACTTTGCATGGGAGAAGTCCTGAATGCGCCCAGAGCAGTCCTCAGGGCACTGTGCTGGATGACATTTAGCCGATCTAATGTGCTTTTCCTAGCTGAGTCATATACGGGAGAACCATAATCTAAGCGTGAACGGATCAGAGATTTGTAGAGGTGAAGTAAGGAGTACCGATCAGCTCCCCATGACATGGATGAGACTGATCGAAGCATGTTTAACTGTTTTAGACAAGTAGTTCGTAGATATGTGATATGTGCTTGGAAGTTAAGCTTACTATCTAATATCAGACCGAGAAATCTGATGCTGTTTACAACTGGTATTGGACAATTGTTTAGCCGTAATTCAGGATGGTGGTGGACAGCACGTTTCTTACAAAAGTGAGTGGTGGTAGACTTTTGTTCAGCTAGTCGATATCCGTTGCGTGACATCCAGGATTCAATTCTGTTAATGGCAAGTTGGAGTTGACGCTCAATGGTGTTCATGCTTTGAGATTGGCAGGAGATTGCTAGGTCATCCGCGTACATATAAGCCTCCACAGTTTTGGGGATGTCTTTAGTTATGCTGTTGACTCGAATTGCAAATAATGTTGCGCTGAGTATAGATCCCTGTGGTACTCCTTCTTCCTGAATATGGGGTGTAGACAGTACGTTCTGATAACGGACCTGAAAAGAGCGGTGGCGCAGGAAATTCTGAATTATCTGAGGGAGATGACCCCTTAGTCCTAGGTGATAAAGGTCCATAATAATACCATGTCGCCAGGTAGTATCAAATGCCTTTTCAATATCTAAATTGACCATGACTAGATGTTGCTTCATGACAAAGGCATTCCGAATATTCGATTCAGCTTTGATAAGTACATCAAGAGTGGATCTGTTCTTACGAAAGCCGCTCTGATGATCTGTTAAAAGGTTCTCTGCTTCTAAGATCCAGGTAAGCCTCGTATGTATCATTCTCTCAAAAATTTTCCCCATGCAGCTTGTGAGAGATATTGGCCTATAATTGTTAACCAAAGAAGGGTCTTTGCCTGGTTTTGGTATGGCAAGTATGTGAGAGTGACGCCACGAAAGTGGGTAATCATTTTCTGAGAAGATTCGATTATAGAAGATCAATAGGGTACGTAAGTCCTCTTCAAGTAAATGTTTTAGCATGATGTAATGTACGTCGTCTGGGCCGACAGCACTATTTGAAGATTTATTTAAGGATTCTTTGAGTTCTGTTATATTAAATGGTTGATTGTATGGAAGTGAGAGCCGTGTGGAAAAGTTAATTTTGCGGCGTTCTGCATCTGCCTTGATGCGCTGAAAGGAGATGGAGTAGGAAGCAAAGCAGATATTGAAGAAAATGATTCTGCTAGCGCATTGGCGATTTCCTTAGGTGCCGAGAGATCTTTTCCATTCCAACAGAGTATTGGAGAGGGTGGTCGAGTGAATTTTCCATTTAGCGCTTTAATTCTTCTCCAAATGAATCGTGGGTCAGTGTCTTTGGTGATAGTTGAGGCAAATGAGATCCAGGAGTCACGCTTGGCTTTTCTCCTAATCTGCCTTGCTTTGGCTTTAAGTCTTTTGTATTCTATCAGATTACTGGTTGTAGGAAACTTACGGAATTTGTTCCAAGCACGGTTTTTCTCACGCTTGGCATTAGAACAATCTGTGTTCCACCAGTTGTTATGGTGGGAGCACTTGTGGGGTCGTGACTTCGGAATTGAATTTTTTGCTGCATTTAGTATCTGATTGGTAATGTAGTTAGTTACGTCTTCAATTGGATGTTGCTGAACATAACTCCTGTCTAACTGGACCTGGGTACAGTAGCTCTCCCAGTTTGCCTTCTTGAACTTCCAGGTGGATCGGTGTTCTAGATTTGCAGTTACTCGTGTTTGTAATGAGCAAAGGATTGGGAAGTGATCACTGTTTAGAGGATAGTTTAGCACTGACCATGTCATACTTGGGAAAATTGCTGGTGAGCAGATTGACAAGTCTATTGCAGAAGTAGATCCTGTAGATAGGTGAATATAAGTGGGAGATCCAGAATTTAGTATAGTTAGATTGTTATTATTCATGAATGTTTCTATTAATTTGCCTCTTGTGTCAATCGCAGGCGACCCCCATAATGGATGGTGGCCATTGAAATCACCAAAAAGGCAGATTGGAGATGGTAGTTGCATAACCAAATTATCAAGTTCTGTATTTGACAATGGGTGAGAAGGGGATATATATATAGAAGTTAGGGTAATTGATATACCGATTGAAATACGTGCTGCCACAGCTTCTAGACTAGTTTGTAATTGAATTTGCCTGGACGGTATGTTTGATTTTATAAGCACAGCTACTCCTCCGCGAGCAGGAGACTCCGAAATCCTGTCTTTTCTATATATTGTATAGTTTGTAAATTTTGGTGAAGCTTGAGATGATAAGAAAGTTTCTTGTAGACATACTCCTATCGGATTATATTTAATCAGTAAATCTTTTATGTCGTCAGAATTGCTTCTTAGTCCTCTGCAATTCCACTGTATGATATTAGACATTATTTGATTTTAGTTGTGCTCGATTGGTCTGACTGTTTTTTAGAAGTGGAGCATTTCGGTCTGTCTTGTTTTATTTTATCTTTTTTCGGAAAATAGGGGCGTACTGAATCCATGGTGTCATTTGCATGGAGTTCCAAAATGGGTTCCCCATTATCTAAACGCTCATCTACTTCCATACTGTTGGTAGGAGTTTCCATTTGTTTTGAACCTGTGTCAGATTTCCTTTGCTCTGTGTCATATGGGACCGATGGAGTATCACTAGGGATACTGATTGGGGTATTTGTAGCTTCGCTAGTTTTATTTTGAGGATTTTCTTTTTTTGAATTTGAAAGGGTAGATTTAAGCCAATTAGCCATTGAGGTATTAGGCGGGATTGATACATCTGTTTGTGCTCCAGTAGATACATAGTTTCTAGTGCGAACAGCGTAGGATCGACTGCTAGGCATGTTCAACATTACTTGCCTACGTGCTTCAGGAAACGTAACTTTATTTTCTACTTTATATTTTTGAATTTTTTTCCCTGTAATCCATAATTCGCAAGATTTGGAAAAGGCAGGGTGACTTCCCTTGCAGTTTGGACACGCAGGGGTTGCCACTGAGCAATCAGCTTGAGTATGGTCTTTAGATCCGCATATGGGACAGATGGAGTCACCTCTACATGCCTGCTGTGAATGACCATATTTCTGGCATTTGAAGCAACGAACGGGATTCGGAATATATGGTCTAATACGGCAATTCAAATAGCCAGCTTTGATTGAGGATGGTAAGTCTGGAGTACTGAATGTTAAAATGATGGTTCTAGTTGGAGTTAGATTCCCATCTTTTTTAGTCATGATTCTTTTTACACTTGTTACCTTTTGACTACTAAGTTCTTGGAGTAGTTCTTCTTCGGAGACTGAAGTTAGGTCCCACTCACTGATCACACCTCTTGATGAATTTAAGGTTCTGTGGGGAGTAACGGATACTGTTAGCCCCCCAAAAGACGTTGTATTTAACAGCCGCTCAGAATGTTTTGAGGTGGCTGTTTCGATCAGGAGGTCTCCGGATTGTAGTCGCTTCACCATTTTTGGTGACCCTGCAATAGACTCTAAACACTTCTGTATCAAGAATGGTGATAACTTGCCTACAGGTTGGGCAGATAACGAATGTACCACCAAGAAATTCGGTATCTCATTTGGACATTTTGCTTCTGTTCGAAGCCTTTTTGGGTGAACAGAGTCATGGTCAATATCGGGAGTCTCTTGTCTTGAGCTCAATGGCTCTAAAGGGGGATAATTATTTTTATCCATGTTAGCTCCTTTTGGCCCTGGGGGTTTACCTTTACCACCCAGGTTACCGGCCCCGCCACGGGGAGGCAGGAGCAGTGCCGCTTGTGGCCAAGCGTATAGGTTAATATAGTTAGTAGGAGTACTAAATTAAAGAAAAAGGTTCTTTCCTTCTTCTGGGCTCACCTCTTAGTACTTTTAAGAAAATGAAGCTACTTAACGAAAAGGTTTAATAAGTAAGGGAGAAAGCAAAATAGAACCTAGTCGCTTACCAAAAAACGCTCTTTAAACGCACGAGAATCGCTTGGCCACGGAAACGCTCGGCACCCGGGGCCAATAGGAATGAAGAGAAGATACTTATCAGTATTATCACAAATGCAATAAGATTGAGTTAACTACCCGTTTATAATAGATTGCACTAACAGAAAAGCCCAATAAACTAGAAAGTGCAAATTGTTTTTATTGTTTTATGGTAGTGACCTCCAGAAATGTATTTTAGAAAAATTCACAAAGGCGCTCAAAATTGATTCTTATAACAGAACATATGATAACGATGAAAGTGTAGTGCAATTTCCATTATAAAAATCACCTTTTGGAGAGATAACTAGCTTAGTTATATAGCAAAAATTTCAGCTTCCAAGGTCTTGGAACGAATTACCAAAAAAGAACAATGTGTTATTGGGTTCACATTACAATATTTTCAAAATACCTCCATTTAGTCCTATGGGATGCAAAATATGTTTCCACATTTTTTTTAAGTTTGCAGCAACCAGCAAAAACTTATGTAAAGTTGAATTTCCGTAAGTCAATTATTACATAAGCCAGGGAGTGCATGTATGTGGAAATCTTAAATAGCACAATTTTCAAAGTTATCACAACCTCTTCTATCCCTCTCTGTGCAGTTTTACTAACAATGCTGATCTTTTTGCTTTTCCTCATCCATATATTTTGCCATTTCACAAAAATATAATTCTGAGCAACCTGCCTGTATAGGATTAACACAGCTCAAAAGAAAGATTAGGTTGTGATAAATAATGCAAAAAAACATTCAGGATGTATGACATAATCATCTTTACTTTTTATAAAATGTTGTAACTATTTTTGTATTTCTTTCTGTACACTGCACATTGTTCTTATGCTTATTTGTTAGCTATGTCTGATTACATTACATTTCTCAACACTTGAAATAGAAAATCATACTACATACAGCAGAAAAGCAAAAAAAAAAAAAAAAAAAATTATTTTCCAGGTTTATCTTACACAAGCAACATCTTGTGTGTATGTAAACAGAATAACATTTCTGAACCATTACGTTGTATTTCTTTCAAATGTTTCTCTAAAATGTTAAATCCTATTTCTTTTATTTGATATTATTTATGTAGCAATACATGTAATACACACACATACACATCCTGTACATTTTATACAATATACATTAGCACACCTGAAAGCCAATTCATTAACTAGCCATTCAAGAATAAACAAAGGAATTACCTTTATTCTGTCTATAGAACTTCTTATCCAACTCTCCTAGAATGCAGATAAATTACGAATGACAATTTAAAATAATTTTTAAACTCAAAGTGTGTTCTTCACCATCAGCCCACGAGTAATTCAATACCCCAGGATCACAGTTGTAGACCCCAAGCCAACCCCAGGAGTTGGCTTGGGGTCTAAAACTTCCATCACTAGAGGTTACAAACCCCATGTAACCTCAAATGATGGAAGACATTATGTCAGAAAATACGAGGGTTAAACATATGTTAGAATACAATTAAAATACAATGAAAAATAAAAATATATAAAATCCAATAAAAATTTCCTCCCTGAAGTGGACCAAAACTTTGACATGTGGCATGCTCATAGGTTGGAATAAACTTCACGAACATCGTCCATGTGTGCTACATTATTAATAGGAAATTAATCTTTAGCGTGCATGCATTCAAAAAACCACAAATCAGATACGAGAAATAGTCAGCAGATGTTTAGAGAATTACTTTGTAGTTTCATCTCTAAAGTTTTGGCAATTAACAACTTGTCATAATTATGCTGAATATTCAGGATTTTAGTTTCGTAAAAACGAGACGTGGTTTTATCACATGAAATGCTAGTTCCAAAACATTGGAATGCAATGCACAAAACAGATGCTTCACGCTGTTTAACTCTAAGATTTAAAACGCATCTGGTTGATCCAACATAAGTCACAATCCCTACAAGAACTAGGCCATGTGACTGTTCGGAAGAAGATAATACCGAGTAATTCCTTAACATTGAATGCAATTTATGTGTCAGTTTAGCCACTATTTTCTTTCAGTACCTCTAAAAAGATTTTTAAGTTGTCTGTACCAGTGTTCAATATACAGAATTGCAATAAAAAATTTTTATTGATCTACCATTATGTTAATTATTGATCCTACCTAATGTTAATTATTTTATTTTTAGCTTCCAATTTAATACTATTAATAGAGGCAAGAGGGTATCCTCTGTTTAGAAACCTTTTTGTCAATTCATCTATTGTCTGTCTGTATGGAAAGTTGCGTAGTTGAATATTTATACACATTTAAGAACTGCTTCAACATGATGGACCTCTAATACGAATACGGGTGATAACTATTGTGGTGAAGAAACATCCCCGTGTTTGTGGGCTTACGATAAATACTAAAATTTACATTTCCGCCTTCACTTTTAAGTGAAAAGTTTAAGAAATTGATGGTCCTAGTTTCTTCCTGTTCTATCTCTAGTGTAAATTTCAACCTAGTGTGAATATTGTTGAAGGTTTGTAAAACCTTGTCCATAGTGTTGCAATAAGTAATAATGAGAATATCATGGAGTACCATAAAAATGTAATTTTTATAACGTGTAATTTTCGGTAAGAAGGGGGTTAAGTATATGTTTTCTATTCTATCTAAGTAAATCTCTGCAATTAAGCCACTTAGGCTTAAGCCCATGGGCAAACCGAAAATCTGTCTATAAATCTTACCCTTAAAAAAAATATAATTTTCCTCAATCAATAATTTAATTAACTCAAAAATATCTTTTTTAGGCAATCTGGTACTACTGCTGATAGTATTATTGTTCAATAAATCCCGGATTATATCCAGTGCATAATAATGCATTCACGTTAGTGTATAATGAGGTTTCGTTTAGTGAAAACAGTTTTTACTTCTTCACCAATTCTGTGGTCCTTTAAATTAGTGTATAGAGTATCATAGTTTTTAATACAATATCTTAATATCTGCCGAAATGGTTTGATAATAAAGTATAGATGTGTAGTCAAAGCTGAAAAAGTAAAGTTTTTATACAAGACTATAGGTCAAATTGGGTGTCCAGTTTTGTTTACCTCTACTGTTTTCAAAGTAAAGGAGAAATCCAACAACTGCCAACTCCTAAACTATCGTAAACCCATCTGATTAACAATCAACAATATTGAGTCCATCAATGTCAATCCACTGGTGAAATACTGGCTTATGTTATTTTGATCATGATTTGACTGTATCTTCAAAGGTTTAAGTTTTGTTACAAAAAACAAACGTTTATCCACCACCAATTCCGTAAATGCTGATCTTCAGATAATTCTCCAAAGAGACAAAGATAACTTGGTTAATTTCAATTTATCTAAGACTCGGTCATGTCTTATATCTCACAAAAAGGAATCTAGCTCCTATGCTTATCTTCACTGACACTCAGATTTCTAGACAAGAGCATGAATCTCTATTAGGGTTTGAGAGAGAAAAAAAGAAAGAAAATGCTTTATTTCCCCCTTCCTTTCAATAATTTTTTATAACCTTCCTCAAATTTATTCAAATTACCTACATCCACCAGGTGGTACTTTATCCAAATGATTACTTTGATGGAACACAAATTTCTGTACATATTATCTGCAACCATCCTTTCCCAATTTAAAATTTATACCCCCTTTGAGTGTTGCATCCAAGAAAGGGTAAAGATGCCATAAACATTCAGTTTATTTAAACTTTACACTTAAATATACACTATAAATATAAATCAGTTCATAAATATACACTTAAAGCAATTCACCATACACAAGTTTAGTTTCCAAAGAATGCAATTTATAGAACCCCAGTCATTCTTGGTAAGAATATCCTTTGTGTTCTCTGATCTAATCTTGCTGTTCTTCTCTGCACCCTTTCCAACATATCTATGTCCTTCCTAAAATGAGGTTACCAAACCTGTGTGCACTCAGGTGGTAGATGACTTTCATCAACCGGTGAAATACTTTACTTATTGGAGGCTTGAAGTGGTGAAACCCATGTTTAGTCTCTAGAGCAAAGTTTCCGGCATCCCCCTCTCCCCATACTTCTCCTTCAACCCATGCATGGTACTAAGTACTATAGGTTTTGATATGTGTTTGGGGTTTTCATAAATAGGAAAAAAAAAACTATTCCAGATGTGACATAACTGTGGCTTTATATGATAGGATAATTACCTCTTTGTTCCTACTGGTAATCACTATTTTTGTCCCTAAATACCTATATGACTAAGTTTAGGTCACCTTCTATAATATGTCAAGTGTAATACTTTGGGTAATAAGGAGGGAGGGAGGATGTGAATATGAAATATAACTTACCATTGTCCATTCCATTCAGTTTTAATAATTTGGCCTTTCTGTAACTTTACCATAGGGCGCTATGAAAAACAAAATAATACATTAAATAGTAAATTTATGGGTTAATCTTTCATTATTAACTAAAGTGACATTTTTAAAAATTAAAAATAATTTCTACCATTATGCTGTTTTGATAAATTATTTAAGAAAACTGGAACCAGACAAAAGAAATGTGTTCCTTGACAAAAAAAGTAGTAGCCATCTAGTAGTAGTATTTAGTAGAAATAGTGGCTATCATTCATTTTATCTCTCTTTGTAAGTACTGTTGGTAGACAATGTTTCTCATGTGCCTTAGTAGTAGCAGTAGTAATAATGGCATGTAATGCAAGAAAGCAAGTATATCAGCTTATGCAGCATCAGCAAAAAAAAAAAAAACACACCATTCCCTCCAAATGCCTGTCCAGTTCCTCCTTAAATTAATTTAACCTATCAACATCCACAATGATAGATGGAAGTTTCTTCCAGAAATTAACCACCCGCTGGCTAAAGGCAAATTTCTGCAAAATAAATTCTACATCTGTCTTTTCTTAATTTGAATTTATGCCCCTTAGGTTCATAATCTGAACAAGTGGAAGGATTCCATCAGAATTCAGCGTGCTCAACCCATTTAGGGCCTTATACACCTCAATCAAATCACCGTGCAGGTGCCTAGTCTCCAGCCACTGCAATTTGCAGAACTTAAGCCTCTCTTGGTAAGAGGATCCCTTCATTCCCCTCACCAATCTTGGCCCTTCTCTGTACTCGCTCAAGCAAATCTACATCCTTCCTAAAATGAGGCCTCCAGACTTGTACACAGTACTCAAGGCGTGGCCTGACCATTGCCTTATACAGAGGGACAATCATGGGTTAGTTTTCCCTGCTAGCAAAATTCCTATATATCATTGACAAAACGACATGACCTGCTCTGGCAGCCTGTCTGCATTGCTCAGAAAACTTCATATCTAACTGCACGATTACTCCCAGGTCTTTTTCATTTTCTACCATCTTAAGTGTAGTACCACACAGTTGGTACGTTTCTCTGGGGTTACTTCTACCTATATGCAGCACTTTGCATTTGTCAAGGTTAAACTTCAGTTGCCACTTCTTAGCCCATCTGCCCAAATTTTCTAGAACCTGTTGCAGTAGCACACTGCCATTACTGTCATTAACAACCCTGCCAACCTTTGTATCATCCGCAAACTTCGACACTAAGCCTGATATACCTTCATCAATATCATTGATAAACATACAAAACAACAATGGACCGAACACCGAACCCTGGACTCCACTAATAATATTAGTCCATGAAAAGCAGCACCCATTGATTACCACCCTCTGTCTTCTCCCACTCAACCATCCTTTTATCCAGTGTAGCAACTTACCCTTAATACTATTCTGCTCCAATCTGCACAATAGTCTTCCATGCGCAACAGTGTCAAAAGCTTTCCTGAAATCCAAATATATGATATCAAAATTATTTTTTGCATCCAGTTCCTTTGTAACCACGTCATAATATCTTATCAAATTTGTCAGACAAGACTTTCCCTTAACAAACCCATGCTGTGTCTGAATTATTGCTACAGTCTTGTCTAGATGATCCTGCAATGCATCTTTAACCAGTAACTCCATTATTTTACCCTGAACAGAAGTTAAACTAACTAGTCTGTAATTACTCGTGTCACCTTTCGATCCCCCTTTGTGAATTGGGGATACATTTGCACATCTCTAGTCTGTGGGAACCTCCTCTGAGTCCAAGGATGCTCTCATAATTATGGCTAAGGGTTTGCTTAGTTGCTTTGCCGCCTCCTTTAATTTAGTTTCAAACAACACTCAGTGGCCAGCCCAGCTGCAGACAGCATACCATAACATAGATGTCATGGGACTACAAAACATATTTCCCATAGCTGCCAATGTTTGACTTTTAAAAAGCTAGAAACTGAGTAACTAAACAAGAGGAAAATCGGACATCTTTTGTTGAAAACAAGCAAAAAAATGTGCTTTTTCGCTAGCAACAGATCTTCGCAAAAAACATGAGGGGAAAGAGATTTTTTGTAAACAAATAAGTGGTTTTTTTAAGTCGTCTAGAAAGTATTAAAGAGGGTTTAGCTCTGAAAGCCTCAGACTATGGGAAATTTATTTAGACAAATAAGTTAGCGCAAAGCATCATTTCAGTTTGTAGTAAATCACTGAAGTAGATTAAATGACATCATTTTTATTACATCTCATATTATGAACGTCTTCACAACAAGTTGACTGTTATGGCACTACCTCGAACAAGCAATGTTTCCCCTGTAGAGAAGATTAATGTTACTTATTCTTGCTGGAAATCACCACCAAAATTGCATATAGTTGGATGGTTTGTTTGGTTTTTAGGAGCATTAGCAACTAAGGCCATATTGCTCCGGGATATGCGGTGGTCATTCCCTGACCTTTCCGCATCCTCCGTATTTGGTGGTGACGGGCTCGAACCCCGGTCTAATCAAGAAGCGTGTGCTACGCACTGCTGCTCCTTCCCACCTGGCTACGGAGGCGCCCCAAAATTGCACCATTTTGCAGCTTGTGGACCTTTCTTTGGCGGGCGGGTAGGTACCCCAGTGATACAATGAATGACAACCCAGTTAGAGTTTTAATTCCGCAATATGAGAAATTCCAGATGGTGTGAGATAGTAAAGTACTAAATGGGGTTTAGGGCTCAAAGCCTAAGACTCTAGAAATTAAATTTTTGAGAACAACACAGATATTTTATATTAAATACAACCTACACAGTGGGCTGCCAAACATCAGCTTACAGCAATTGTTCTGTTTGGAGCTGACCATTTACACAATAGAAGAGAGTATATGTTTGGAGCCTTATCAATCAATTTGGCACTGGAGAGACAGTTAATGGCTCATGGATTTTTCACAGCATGGCCTGTGCTTGTTAACGGAAGAGACTGTTTTTACAGGAATGAGATAATGAATGAATCCCAGGACTCAGGTGGTGAAGTTCCTATGGACTGGAGATGTGGAAATATATCCCCAGAAAGGGAGTGGATAAAAGGGAGACATCAGTAATTACAGACCTGTTAGCCTGACCTCTGTACCAAATATATTGAGTCACTGCTAAGGGGAAGTAATGCAGGATCATCTAAATAGAATGAAGTTATACTACAGTCAGAACATTGACTTGTTAAGAGGCAATCTTGTCTGAACAATCTGATTGGATACAGTTTCACATAAAAGACTGCTATACAAATAGAGAAGTATGGCATTAAGGGCAAATTGCTGCTATGGATAAAGGGATGGTTGAGTTGGGGAAGACAAGAGTTATCAATGAGCACTGCTCTTCTTGGACTAATATTAGCAGAGTCACTCACAGTCCACTGCTGGGCCCAGTGTCATTTTCTACATTTATTAATGATAATTGATAAAGGTATATCTGGCTTAATGTGTAAGTTTGCAGAGGATACAAAAGTTGGCAGAGTAGCTAATCATAGTAATCAGGATGTGCTACTGCAACCAGACCTAGATATATTAGACAGAATGGCTGAGAAGTGGCAACTGAAGTTCAACACTGACAGATGCAAGGCACTTGATATGGTGGAGCAGCAATCCCAGATTAATGTACCATTTGTGTGGTACCACACTCAAGGCAATGGAGAATGAAAAGACCTTGGTTGTTTTTGTTGTTGTGGGATTTTCTGGTGCAAGGGCTACTTAGGCCATATTGCACCTATCAAAGTAAGTATACATGTGATAACTGCTCTGGGAGCAATTAGAATTGATCATACATTTTAATGTTTTTCAAGTAGGTGAAAAATTTGGAGTTTTTTGTCATTACCTATGATGCTGTTGAGTGACAAGGGGTTTGAGATGGAGCTGAAAGTAGACTGTCTGGCAGTGTTGAACAAGATACATTCAATCAGAATGTGCTTCACTGAAAGCGGTTGCAAACAGTGCGTGCACTGAGGAGGTTCATTTCCTGTGAGCAGAAACAGATGAGTGAGGTGAGTATGGCCAATTTGGGTTCTGGCTAGAAGTACTTCTTCCTTTCTAATTTTACAGAGGCTAGACACCCATAACTGTGGTTCAGTTTTCAGTTGAAACAGCTTATTATGTGTTTGCTTTAGCCACAGAAGTGTCCATACATATTTTCTGTATTTTGTGTTTATAATCAGGATAGGGGACCAGATCATTTGTTAATGCTATGTTGGAGGGATGCTTTGCAGCATCATCAGCGTGCTCATTTCCAGGAATACCACTGTGACCTGGGATCCGTGAGAAGACAATAGTGCGATATTGCTCATGGAGATGTGAGATGTATCAGCTCATGTCTTATTAGCTTTACCAAAGGATTGCAAGGTGAGGTGTTTGTAAGAGCTAAGAGAGCACTCTTGGAATCTGTGTATACTATACTTTTATTGATTGCCAGGAGTGAAATATTTTCCAGGGCAAGTTTAGTTGCATAGAGCTCAGCAGTATAGCTGTTGCATTCAGCTGGAAGTGGAATAGAAACAGTTGTATCAGGGAAGACAGCAGCTATACCCACTTTATTGCTCGACTTTGACCCGTCAGTGTAGATATTAGAAAAGTGGGAATGATTTTCTTCATGAACAAGATGCAGTTGTCTGATGTTAATATTTGCTGCAGCACCTTTTCCCCATTTTTCAAAGTAATCATCACATGAAGGAGTTAAGGTAATACATGGGGGACAGGATCTTTTAAATCTCTGATGATATTATGGGTATAACCTCCATAATGATGATAATATGGGTATAACCTCCATAATGATGATAATATGGGTATAACCTCCATGCACAAGTACATGGTGGGTGACCACCCAGGTGTGAACCAACATAAGCAGGGGTCGAGGTGTGGCGCCTACACCACATAGAGGAATGTCGCCCCTCTATGTTACCAGGCAGTACTAGGTGGTAGATGACTCTCATCAACAGGTGAAATACCACCACTTTGCTTACTGGAGGCTTGAAGTGGTGGAACCCATATTTAGTCTCTAGAGCTAAGTTCCGGTCAACCCTTCCATATCTCTTCCATCATGCAGTATGATTGATGACTTTTGAGGTTATGATGAACATCGTGGCGAGATCCAATATTCCTTACATTTCGAGGGTACAGCTCTAAAACGGTGTTCGCAGGCCGGCCACTAGTTAGTACACCGGACCGAACCTATTGGTAACTCTCTAGGAGGCTTCCGGATCAGCTAGTGTATAATCTTGCTACCTCTACTCTGCCAGATAATGACTGGAGGGAGTCCGTGTAGTGTGTATGCGGGGAGCATTGTCGAGGCCACGTTATGTCAAGGATCTGGGTATATTCTTACGTGTACGCCATATCCAAAAATTTCATTACTTCATACAGCATGTCCCACCCACCTTTTTCTTACTATTGAATACACCATGAATTGTCAAAATAATAGAGCAAGCTTATCTGTGAAAAGATCTAAACCTCCCAAGGGCTTCCTAATTCATTTCACAAATATACGTGGTCTCAATTCTAATCTCAACGATGTCCATTTCCACTTGCAGTCTGCCAAACCCCATGTACTTTTTCTGACAGAATCTCAGTTATCGGTTGATTCAACTACAGCAGGCCCCCGTTATAACGCGGTTTGCTTTACGCTGATTCGCTATAACGCTGTTCTTATATTATAACCCGTATCTGACTATAACGCTGTCACAGATCACTATAACGCTCTTTTACAGATTACATTTTTGACATATTTAACGAAATCGTTTCATTTGATGGAGTCGATAGCTTGAAAATGAATAGCAAAACAGCATTAAAACGTTTCCCACGCCGATTTGAGGAATTTTCCCACGCTCAGTGTAATTTTCTCGCACGCTAATTTAATTGCAGTACAGTGACTTGTTACGTAGTTCCGAGATCAACATTTTAAAAAATTATCAAATATATTGCTTGTAATATTTGGGTTATATCCATTTATCCGAAGCCTAGTCATCACTCAGTACAGTATTAGACATCGTGCGTAACGGAAAGTTTACTTGAACGTTGTATCATAATTAATTCAACCAACGCGGTTATATTTTCGAAGAGCTAATAATGACCGGCAGGAATGAAAAAGCAACAACGTCTGGGCACAGTACGAAGACTATAAATGTAAGAAAAAGACTGAATTTGAAAATTAAATTAGACGTTTTGAAGCGAATCGATTCCGGTCAACGACAAGCGGATGTGTGCCATAATTTAGGACTTCCAAGTTTAACTGTAAGAACAATTATAAAAAAATTAATTTTATCAGCGGGAAAGATAGCTGTTCCACTGCAAGCAACTAGGACTAGGCCGGCTATTAGGATTGAAATGGAAAGACTAATTTTATTGAAGATAATATTCCAATGCAGAAGTCAGTTAAGTTAAATATTAAAAAAAAAAAAAAAAGAGAGAGAGAGAGAGAGAGAGAGAGAGAGAGAGAGAGAGAGAGAGAGATTAGCCAATATGATGATCTGAAGAAAACTCGCCTAAAAAAAAAAAAAAAAAATGTGGAACCATTTAAAACTGGTAAGGGCTGGTAGAATATATTTAAAATCCAGGGAGAAGCCGCTAGTGCAGATCAAGGAGCCGAAACTTTCAAAAAACAACTTGTAAAAATTATTGAAGAGGGGTATTATGTGTTATACTTCTCAACAAGTTTTTAACATAGATGAAGCAGGACTTTTGTGGAAACGAATGCCTAAAAGAAGTTTCACATTGAAAGAAGGAAAAAACATGCCAGGTTTCAAAGCGGCGAAGGATTGGTTTACTTTATTGTTGGGTGATAACTCTAAGGGGATTTAAAATTAATACCCCTTTTAGTTTATTTGGAAGAGGGTCAAAGTTCAACCCAAAATCGACACATTTTTCTTGATTAAATTCATCAATTAAATTAAATCAATTAAATTCATTATTTTAATTGGAATTTTAAGTTTACTTTTGATACGCAAGTAGTTACCACATAATTATACGTATGTAATGCAAAATATTTTATATGTGCAAATATTTGAATATTAAATATTTTGACCGACATTTGTGCATCTTTTCATTACCGTTTATTGTTGATTAGGAAATATCCTATGGCACCGACCGCAGCTCACAAATACATATGTCACCTTATGGGAAAGCGGCGCTCGCTTAGCGCGGATTCACTTAGCGCTCTGTTTTTCCGGAACGAATGATCAGCGTTAAGTGGGGGTCACCTGTACTGCTCATCTCAGATGCCCAAATTATTCACTGTATGATTCCTTTCGCCTCAAAGGTGGTACTTGTGCATATGTCCGTTCTGATATTCCCTGTAAAAGACTTGGTGATTTGGAATCTCCTCTCTTTGATCTTCTCTGGCTTAAAATCTCTCTACCTCAGACTCAAATTCATCTGTTGTCTCTACCGTTCTCCCAACTCCACTAATCACTTGGAGCTCTTTCACTTCCTCTCTTTGCAACTTGATTTTTTCCAGTCCAACTTTCCTGACAGTGAGGTATTTTCCTTGGTGATTTTAATGTTCACAACTCCAGCTGGCTTCCGTTTTCTAGTCACACCGACTCAGTAGGCCCAGATGCTGAGGCTTTTGCAATTACTAATGACCTAGCACAGATTGTTCATTTACCTACAAGAATAAGGACAATCCTAATCATACAGCCAATACGCTTGATCTTTTTCTCACAAACAACTCTTCTAAGTACACGGTCGAAGTGAGAGGTCCTTTAGGCACTTCAGATCACAACTTGGTGATTGTCTCTTCTCCAATGGAACCTATATCTCATGGCTATTCCCAACCTCGTGTTGTTTGGCATTACAAGAATGCAAAATGGGATGACCTGCAAGACTTCTTTTCTTTTCCTTGGTCGGATTACTGTTTCAAAACTTCTGATGTCAACATTTGTTCAGATCGTGTCAGTGAAATTATTCTTGCAGGAATGGAATCCTTTATCCCACACTCCACTTTAAAATCTCGTCCTTTGTCCAAACCTTGTTTTTCCAATAAATGTGCTAAGGCTGTTCAAGAGAAGAATGTTGCATATCGTAATTGGCTTGTTTCTCATTCTTCAGTTTCATTTTCTGCCTACACCAAAGCTCGCAACAATTGTAAAGCAGTTATTAATCAGTCCAAACTAGAGTTTGAACAGGCTAAGAGTAGAAAATTTGCTTCTTGCCCTAATGGTAGCCGAGCTTTCCGGTCTCTTTACAAGCTATTGGCCGCAACTTTTGCCCATCTCTGCTCCCACCTCTGTCCAAACCAGATGGTTCTGTTGTCACTTCAGCCAAGGATAAAGCTGACCTGCTAGCTTCCCATTTTTCTTCCAGCTCATGTATTAATGATCTTGGTATAACACCTCCCACCATTCCCAACATGCTCCATTCAATGCCTCCTGTGGTCTTCCGTCAAAAGGATATCAGAAGGATTTTGATGAATCTTGATGCTAAGAATGATCCTGATGGTATTTCTCCACTTGTTCTCAAAACCTGTGCTCCTGAACTTACTCCTTTTCTTTGCCGCCTTTTTTCACTTTCTTATTCCAAAGGTGTTTCCTTCTACTTGGAAATTTACTCATATCCAGCCAGTTCCTAAAAAGGGTGACAAATCCCTCCCATCCAATTATCGTCCCATTGCAATTACTTCTACTCTTTCTAAAGTAATGGAGAAATCAATTAACTGCCAACTACCTAGAAACCTTCCATCTGATCAACGATCTCCAGTATGGATTCCGTCAGTGTCGATCTACTGGTGATATTCTGGCTTATGTTACCCATTTATGGACTAATTCAATGGAAAGGTTCGGTGAAACACAAGTAGTTGCTCTTGACATCTCAAAGGCTTTTGATCGTGTTTTTAGTAATTGGTTATCCAGTTTTCTCTCTGATCGCTCACTGAGGGTGATGGTAGATGGCTTTCTGTCTAACTTCTCCACTAATGCCAGTGTCCCCCAAGGTTCAGTTCTTTCCCCCAATCTTTTCCTCTTGTATATTAATGACCTTCCATTGACTGGCAATCCTATCCATAGTTTTGCCGATGATAGCACATTGCATTCCACTTTCCATTTTGAGAACCCTTGTCCTGCTCAATCAGCTTCGACTTCTTGAAAATCTGCTACCAATTCCTTAAATGCCGATCTTCGGGTAATTCTCCAGTGGGGCAAAGACAACTTAGTTGACTTCAACCCTTCTGAAACTCAGTCTTGTCTTATATCTCACAAAAAGGATTCTTATGCTCCTATGCTTATCTTTAGTGACACTCCGATTTCTAGGCAAAATGATATATCTCTTTTGGGGATTACCCTGACTTCTAATCTCTCTTGGCACAAGCACATTACAATATTGCTTCCTCTGCATATAAAAAACTTGGTTTTCTCTTTTGCTCTCGGCGTTACTTTTCTTCCAAACAGCTGCTCACTCTGTATAAATCGCAAATCCGCCCTGCCATGGAATACTGTTCCCACATCTGGGGTGGTGCCCCCAAAACCTCTCTCAGGCTTCTTGATTCCATTCACAAGAGGGCAGTTAGGTTAATTAATGATTCATCTCTAACAGAGTCTCTCCACTCACTTTCTCATAGACGTACTGTTTCTGCTGCATGCCTCTTCTACAGATACTTCCATGGGCACTGTTCTTCTGAATTGGCTTCTATAATTCCCGCACTCTCTTTCAAAACAGTCCGAACACGTGCCGCCACCAGCCAACATCCATTTACTGTCCAACTTCAAACTCACAGAACCAACTTTTCATCTTTCTCATTTATTCATTCAACTGCCGTTTTCTGGAATAACCTTCCTTCATATGTATTTCCTGAAAATTACAATCTACAGAAGTTCAAGTCCAATGTCAACAAATATCTTCTTTCGTCTTCTCTACCTCCAACCCAAGCACGGTACTAAGTACTATAGGTTCTAATACCTCTCGTGTTTGGGGTTCACATAAAAAAAAAAAAAAAAAAAAGGAAATAAATATTCCAGCCTTCTAATAGGTTCTGTAATCTGATACCGGTATGTCGGATTGTTCTGGGTTTGTTTCCATAGCGTGTTCTCCACTGCGGATCATACAGTAGTGGCCAAATAGGATGAGTGGGGAAGCTTTTAATTTTAGCCCAGTAGTTCAACAATAACATCTTTCTTCTGATACTGAGTGGAGGTTCATGAGCCTCAACATACAGACTTTGAACTGGTGATGTTCTGTATGCACTAATGGCAATCCTAAGGGTAACATGTTGGATAGAAGCAAGACAAGTCAAAGTACTCTTTCTAGCAGAGTCATAAACAAGTGCTCCATAATCTAGCTGAGATCTAATTAGAGACCTATACAAGCGGAGCAGCGTATAACCGTCTGCACCCCAGAATGTACTAGAGACGACCCGGAGTATGTTCATTTTCTTAAGGCAGGTGGTTTGTAGGTGTTTAACATGCTCCTGAAAATTTAGATTCTTATCAAAAATTAGCCCCAGGAGACAAATACTGTTCACGATTGGAAGAGGATGATTGGCCAGATGTAACTCGGGTTCTGGATGCATTTTGTGCTTGTTGCAGAAATGCATGGCTGTAGATTTGTGGTTTGATAGTCTGTATCCATTTTGTGTCATCCGTAGTTCAATATTATTTATTGATATTTGTAATTGCCTCTCAATATAATTTATAGTCTGAGAATGACAGGCTAAGGTAAGATCATCGGCATAAATATGAGTCAACAGTGTTTGGAATGCTGTTTGTGATATTGTTAATTCGTATAGCAAATAGAGTGGCACTGAGGGCAGAGCCTTGTGGGACTCCTTGTCTGTATGTGTGAGACAGAGCCTGCCGGTATCGAACTTGGCTAGTCCTGTGGCAAAAGAGGTTTTGAATAAAATATGGTAAATCCCCTTTCATATCTATAGAATGGAGATCCTTTAGGATTCCATAACGCCATGTGTTATCGAAAGTTTTTTCTATATCGAGACACACCATGACGAGATGTTGATTCCTGATAAAAACATTTCTTATGTTTGATTCAGCCTTTATCATGAGATCTAAGGATGATCTATTCTTCCGAAAGCTGAACTGATTGTTGCTGATTATGTTTCTAGACTCAAGGTACCACGTTAATCGATGGTACACCATTTTTTCTAAAGTTTTACTTAAGCAGCTGGTTAGAGAAAGAGATCGGTCTATAGTTGTTAAGAGTCAAATGATCTTTTCCTGGTTTAGGGATAGCAATTACATATGAAAAATTGCCAGGAGCTCGGGAATGTGTGTTCATAAAATATCCGATTGTAAAATTTTAGCAGTGAGGATAATGATTGCTGATCTAGATGTTTAAGCATTACATAGTAAATTCCATCAGGGCCAGAGGCGCTGTTGCAGACTTGTTGCAAACTTATTCCGAAAATACCCTACCACTGCCAACCTTATAAGAAATTTAGAGCCAAGGCACGGTATCTTCAGGATTAGAGATCTCCTTCCCATTCCAGTTAAGAATAGGTGCAGGTAATATAAGGTATTTACCATTTAGCTGCCTTATTTTTTTTATTATTATTATTTTTTTTTCCATATTATTCTGGCTTCGGTATCTTTATTGACTGATGAAGCAAATTTTATCCAAGAGTCCTTTTTAGCCTTTCGCCTCATATACCGCACCTTGGCTCTAAGTTTCTTATAATTAATAAGGTTGGCAGTGGTAGGGTATTTTTGGAATAAGTTCCATGCTGCATTCTTTTCTCTTTTCACCTTGTTACAATCATCATTCCACCAGTGATTGGTATGTCTACGATTTCTTAACTGAGACTGTGGGATGGCAACTTTTGCAGCTGATAGTATCTGCATTGTGATATGCTTGGTAACGGTATTGATAGAGGAAGACTCAATGATGTGATCATCAAAAGAAACATGACTTTTATATTTTGTCCAGTCTGCTTTAGAAAATTTCCATTTCATTCGTGTATCAGTTGTTTTGGAATTGGTGGTTTGAATTCTGCATATTACTGGATAGTGATCGCTGCTGAGAAGATTGTCAAGTGTTGTCCATTCGACACTTGGGAAGAGGATCGGAGAGCAGATTGATAGGTCTATTGCAGATGATGCTCCAGTAGGAAAATGAATGTAAGTGGGTAAGCCTGTGTTCAGTAATGTTAAATTCTGTCTGTCTAGTAGTATTTCAATGAGTTCTCAGCATCTGTCTGAGATGGGGGATCCCCATAAAGGATGGTGTCTATTAAAGTCTCTTAATAAGCAGACTGGTGATGGTAACTGAAACACAAGGTTTTCTAGTTAATGAATCGTACATTGTTGATTGGGAGGGAGATATATTGAAACGATTGTTAAAGCAATGCCAATCATTACACGAGCCACAACAGCTTCTAAGGCAGTTTGAAAAGGAATTTGATTACAAGGAACCTTGAGTCTATGAGTATGGCCCTCCACCACAAGCACTGTTTGTCCTGTCTTGTCGAAATAGTGTAATATTTAACTGACACGGACATTTCAAGTGTTAGATTTGTTTCTTGTAGGCACAGACTCACAGGATGATAATGGTCAATTAATTCATATGCATCATCTATGTTGCTGCGAAAGCCTCTGCAATTACATTGAACTATGCTGTTCATTGTGTAGGTTTTGAATTAGAAGTCGAATCTGTCTGTTTTTTAATGTTGCTCTGCTTATGATGGTCAATTTTTATTTTGTCCTTTTTTGAAAAGAGTGGACATGTGTCCATGTCATCTTCTGCATAAAGATTTAGAATGGGTTTGTTATAAGTATTATTTTCTGCAATATCCATAGCTGTGTTATCAGATAATTTCTTTCTAACATGAACTGAATTCTCCTTCTGATCTGGCTTAACTGGATCTGATTTAGCAGCAGATGGTATTGAGATTAGGGTATTGTTTGTCCTATCTACTGTTTGGTGTTTTGTTGACCGTAATGCAGATGATAGCAATGATCGAACCCATTCAGAAATTGACACTTTTGGTGGAACTGATATATCTGTTTGTGTTGAAACTGTTTGGTATATTTTGGATGCTTCAGCATATGTACGCTTAGGCATATTTTGTAGTAGGTGCTTTCTAGCTTCAGGGTACGTAACCTTGTTCTCCACTTTCTATTTCTGGATTTTTTTTCTCCAGCTTCCATTGCTCACAGGATCTAGAAAAGGCTGAATGGTTGCCTTTGCAGTTTGGACACCGTGATGCTTCGGCATTATAATCAGTATCGACATGTTCCTTTGATCCGCAGTTTGAGAAAACTGAATCTCCTCGGCAAACAGTTTGGGAATGCCCAAACTTCTGACACTTGTAACATTGAATAGGATTGGGGATATAAGGACAGATGCGGCAGTTTAGGTATCCTGCTTTTACTGATGAAGGAAGGTTCGGTGTAGAAAAGGTAAGAATGATGCTAAGAGTGGGAACAAATTCTCCATCTTTATTTAGCATTATTCGTCTTGCTTCAGTAACTTTCTGGTCTTGGAGTTCTTGAAAAATCTCCTCCTCCTTGATGTTCAATAGATCCCATTTGGAAATGACTCCTTTGGAGCTATTAAGGGTAGCATGAGGAGATACCTTAGTAGGGACTCCACCAAACAATGTAAGTTTGAGAAGAGAAACAATGTTTATGGTTGGTTGTTGTTATTTGGTTTTTAGAGCATTAGCAACTAAGGCCATATTGCTCCGGGAATATGCGGTGGCCATTCCCTGACCTTTCCGCATCCTCCGTATTTGGTAGTGACGGGCTCGAACCCTGGTCTAATCAAGAAGCGTGTGCTACGCACTGCTGCTCCTTCCCACCTGGCTATGGAGGCATCGTTTACTGTTGGTGGTTTTGACTAATAGGTCGCCAGATTTCAATCTACTTACCATTTTTGGTAATCCAGCTACACATTCTAAACATTTTTGTATATAAAAAGGAGACAAAGTACCCAATGACTGATTCGTTAGCGAATGCAGTATGAGGAAAGATGGATATTTCATTTGAGGCACATCTGTTTCCATAATCTTCTTGGTTTGATTATCAGAATCATTTTGTTGCAAATCCATAGAAGCAAGATTTACAGTCTTGACAGGTGGAAAATTTTCGGTTTCCATATTTGCTCCTTTTGGAAAGCGAAATAAAAACAACTTTCATAGCAGGAACAAATCAAAGTGTAACAAAACCCATTAGATCAAGACACAAAGAATTGGAAGTGATGGAGAAGAATTGGAACATCTGTCATCTGTTTGGATAGAAAATCAAACACAGAACAAGTTTGATTACAATAGAAGCAAAAGCATTAGCAATATTTTATTATGTAATAAAATACATAAGTATTTTATTACAATTTTTATTGTGTTTGGTAATGTTTTGGTTACAAATGTGTGTTCAATCTTGGGCGGTCGGCACCTAACCCTATTTTTCCTATAAGGCCTGTTATTTATATTGCACGATTTTGCATTGCATGGCGGTTTCTAGGAACACAACTATCATGTTATACGAGGACTGACTGTACATGCAAGTATACATGCACTGGTTCTTACTCTTAGTTATGCTAACACAGCCCTCATATATATTTGCAAAAGCTTATGGCATTGCAAACAGCTGGGTTCACATAACTAAAAAATTGAAACCAGTTGAAATTGTGAAATAGTATCATTCGGAAAAATTACCTTACTACTATTTGTAATAACTGAGTGTTAGGTGAAAGTAGAGTTTTGACAAAAGGAAGTTAAAAATTTAGTGAACGAAAAAAGTAACAAATGAATTTGACAAAATGGGGTAGAGAGATTTAAGCCAGAGGAGATTCCAAACAGGGAATATAAGAGCAAAGCTGTACACAATTAGTACCATTGAAGCAAAAGGAATCATAGAGCAAAGCTGGAGTTCTGAATATGAAAGTTATCATTAGGGCAGTTGAGATGAGTGGTTGATTTAGCAATCACTGATTGTGATTCTGTCAGAAAAAGGAAAGCAGAAATGAATGTTAACAAGGCTGAAGACGAGAACATATATATTTATGAAAAATGAGGAAATAGTTGCACCCTAATACTCCAACCAAGTCAAAATAAGAACAAATTAATATTTAAGAGCATTTATGCAGAAAGGTTTCATTTTTAAGAATTTCAATGTCGCGAAAAAACATTCTACAGAGACTTGCACATAAAACTTGCTGCTCTGGAACACAGACTTTTCAAGAGACTTCCTCCCGAAAAAGTTAAGAAACATAATATATGAATTATAGAAATGCTTCTCAGAGTGAGAAAGAATTCAAATAGAAAATGCATACCTTCACACTTAATCTTCATTTCTAAGACTAACAGAAAATGCTGGCCCAAATGCTCACTTGTTTTTTAAGTTGCTTAATTGCATTTTCATTGTTGCCCTAACTTCCGCTTCACAGAAAAATCAATCCTTTTAATGAGTTATTTTGATGGGGGGTGGGGGGGGGATTAAAACCACGTGGTGCAAGACAATTATAGAATACTTCAAAAGGTATTCAGAAATTACTGTCACAAAATAAGGAAGAATATTTTCATGGAATAGAATAATTTCCAATTTTCCCTTACCCATAGATCATGTATTTTAGTTTCGACTGAATCTCTCAACTGCTTAATGATTTCTAAATATGTAGTCTTATGAATAGTATGACCATCTGACACATAACAAATTGTGCCTTTATAACCAAAAAAAACAATTCTAGCATAATTTTACCTTTACATTTGTCAATCCTAATTTCTTTTTCCTCGGAGGCAAAAAACTTCCATTCAAAGGATTGATATTTTTTAAGCAGGTCATAGTGATTACTCCATATTTCATTTCCTCGTGATTGTTTTTAAATATCATGGACCATGATCAGAAATTTCAACAAATTCTTCTAAAACTAACTCTTGTTTCCATCTGAGCCGACCGGGCTAGCCGAGTGGGTAAAGTACCTGCCCGGCAACCCAAAGGTCGCGGGTTCGATTCCCGCCTCGGGCTTGGATCAAAGTACTGCAAAAACCTTGGGAGGTGCAATATGGCCACAGAAGCCGATGCGCCAACAACTACCAAATCAAGTTTCCATCTGATCTGGTATTAAAAACTTGCGAACAAAGAAGATGAATAATATTTTCGTGTTTAAAATATCAGATATGGTAATTTGCTAAACCACCATATGATATTCCAACTGACAGGCTACGTTTTTAATTTTTATCACACGAGCCCAATTTATGCTTCTAATTGAAAAACAAGCTCGTCATCTTCCTACACCTTGCATCATTTTCAATGATATGCTGTCCACCTCTGAAGCACTCTGTGCTGAAACATTAGTACCATTCAAAAATTCTACTACCTTATAAACAATTTTAACATATGCTTCAACAATCATTTCTACAGTCTAACGATTTCTACAACAAAAACAAAAATTTTATAAAACATGATGCTTTTTGATGTTTTTATAAAACATCAAAAAGTGCAAAGGAATTCATAAAAAGATATCTTTTTATGAATTCCTTTGAATCAAGATGAATATCCTCCCAGACAACTTTACGTAGAAATACTATGGGGAAAACATACATAAATAATATAAGGTCGTAAATAAATTTGGTGAATTTGAGGTATTGCTCAAAACATCAAAGGCAGATACTGTTGGGATATCAGAGACGTGGTGTCACACAGACATAAGGAATGCAGAACTGGAATTTGGGGAGAACAATGTGTACAGAAAGGATAGGAAGGGAGGAGGGGTTATGCTTGCTTGGATTTTATGTGTTAAGAAACACACAAAATCCAAGGAAGTGAAGCAAGTAGACATTGCTGGACAGTGAGGAATGCAGAACTGGAATTTGGGGAGAACAATGTGTACAGAAAGGATAGGAAGGGAGGAGGGGTTATGCTTGCTTGGATTTTATGTGTTAAGAAACACACAAAATCCAAGGAAGTGAAGCAAGTAGACATTGCTGGACAGTGCAGTGTCCAGTCAGTTTCATGTGACATAAGCATTGGGAGATCAAAATTGAGTAGGAGTGTGCTATAGGTCTAATGACGCTGATGAGTATAATAAGAAACAGTACAGGGAAATCGAGTGGGCCAGTAAATCAGAGAGTCTTATAACGGGGGATTTTAATTTCCCAGATATTGACTGGAATTTGTGGTTGGTCACTCACACAATAGCAAGGCTTTTGTGGATTTATTGGATGATTGTTTTCTACATCAGCATGATCAGAAGGCAACTAGAGGGAGTAATACTCTTGATCTGATTATCAGTAGTGATTCTTCCCGCATTAACAATTTGCAGATAAAGGAACCACTAGGTGGCAGTGATCAGAGTGTGCTGAAGTGAAATTTACTCAAAGAGGTAACTACCATCAGGGGTAAAGGGAAAGGTTTTTGCTTTCGTAAACGCGACTACGATGGTCAGAGACAGTATTTAAATTCTATACAGTGGGACCAACTGATGATGTTACCAACAGCAAATTCAAAATGGGAAGCATTCAAAAAACTTATCTTGGAAGCTACTAGGCTTTACATACCAACTAAGAAATATTGTTCAAGGTTTAGGCCTAAATGGATGTCAGATGAATGAAGGAGATATATGGCAAAGAAGAAAAATGCATGGGATACATACAAATTAAAGGGTAACATGGAAGCCTATGATAGATATAAGCTGATTTGGTTTTTTTTTTTTTTTTTTAGCAGCATTAGCAACTAAGGCCATATTGCTCCGGGATATGTGGTGGTCATTCCCTGACCTTTCCGCATCCTCCGTATTTGGTGGTGATGGGCTCAAACCCCGGTCTAATCAAGAAGCATGTGCTACGCACTGCTGCTCCTTACGACCTGGCTACGGAGGTGCCTATATAAGCTGGTCTGTAACCAAGTCAAACGAGATTAGGCAAAGGCAGATTATGAGAAATACTTGGCAAAGGATGCAAAGAAAAACAGCAAAGAGTTCTTTATCTATGTAAACTCTAGAAGGAAAGGTTGGTGCACTGGATATTGATAGTTCCACTGTTGATGATCCTGCTCAGGTGGCTAACAAACTAAACGAGTATTTTTCATCTACATTCACACGTAAGGAGTTATTCAGGAAAGGGAATGCCAGAGGTGAAGTAAACTCTGGCAGTGAGCTAGATGATTTTGTAATAACTGAGAGGAAAGTGAAGGAGAAATTGTTGAGGATAAACATAAAAAAGGAGCCCGGGGTAGATGGGATCTATCCAGTTATATTAAAGGAGGCAGCAAAGGAAGTAAGCAAACACTTAGTCATAATTATGAGAGCTTCTTTGGACTCAGGGGAGGTACCCATAGACTGGAGATGTGCAAATGTGATCCCAATTCACAAAGGAGGATCAAAGACTGACACAAGTATTTATAGACCTGTGAGTTTAACTTCTGTTCCAGGAAAATTAATGGAGACAGTGGTTAAAAAAACACTGCAGGATCATCTAGACAAGACTTCAGTTACAGCTCGGACACAGCATAGTTTTGTTAAGGGAAAGTCTTGCCTGACCAATTTGATTGGATACTATGATGCAGTCACAAAAGAACTGGATGCAGGGAATAACTTTGATATTATATATTTGGATCTTAGAAATGCTTTAGATACTGTTGCATGTGGAAGACTGCTGCACAAATTGGAGCACTGTGGCATTGGAGGCAAATTCCTGTTATGGATAAAGGGATGGTTGAGGAGAAGAAGACAGAGTGGTAATCAATGGACACTGCTCATCGTGGACTAATGTTATTAGTGGAGTCCCTCAGGGTTCAAGGTTGGGTCCATTGTTGTTTTCTGTAGTTATAAATGATATTGATGATGGTATATCAAGCTTAATGTCCAAGTTTGCAGATGATACAAAGATTGGCAGGGTTGTTAAGGACACTACTGACAGTATGCTGCTGCAACAGGATCTGGAAAGGTTGAGCAGATGGGCAAAGAGGTGGCAAATGAAGTTTAACATTGACAAATGTAAAGTACTACATATGGGAAACAGTAACCACAGAGCAACATATCAACTCTGTGGTACTACACTGACAGTGGTAGAGAATGAGGACCTGCAGGTAATTGTGCAGGCAGATAGGAATTTTTCTGAGCAGTGCAGACAGGCTGTAAGAGTAGCATGGTGTCTTGTCAATGATGTACAGGAATTTTTTCTAGCAGGGATAAGGAGGTGATTATTCCCTTGTATAAGGCAATGGTCAGGCCACACCTTGAGTACTGTATACAGCTCTCATTTAAAGAAGGATGTAGAGCTGCTGGAATGAGTACAGAGAAGGGCAACAAGATTGGTGAATGGAACAAAGAGTTGCTCTTACGAAGAAAGGCTTAAGTTTTTCAAATTAGTGTCTGGAGACTAGGCACCGGAGAAGTGATCTGATAGAGGTGTAAAAAGCCTTGAATGGTTTGAGCATGCTCAATGCTGATGGGATTCTTCCTCTTGCTCAGAATAATCACTGAGAGGGCATAAATTCAAATTGAGGAAAGATAGATGAAGGATATATATATATATATATATATATATATATATTATTCTTTTGTCTTATCTTTGTGGTTTGTTATTCTTTTGTATTAATTTTGTTAATTACAGGTGTTTTTTACACATAGGTATTTTAGTAAATACATAACTGTTCTTTACGATAGCCTAATCTCGGTTATCTTAATTTACCATGGCCTATACATTTAGGATTTTTCAACTTGTTACGTATTGCTAAAGAAATTGTCATACAATTATTAATGAAAAACTATAGCAATAAGCAAATTATCAATACTACTTTATAATATTATATTAAACATTCTTATACATTTCAGTATTACATCACATGTACGTCAATCCCCTACTTCATCGGGGGCTTTGAGAGGATTGACAGTCCATTCGATGTAATGCATTTCTTACTTACCCGTTTCTGTTTGTATCTATCACAGCTTTGCTATTTTTTCAGTACTAAATTCTAATTTTTGAACCCTTGTTTATATTATTCCTAATTGTTCTTAGTTAAATTCTTTTTTTATAATTAACCAAATTAATTTCCCATCATCTACCCAGCAACTGTGATAGAATACACAAAGCCCAACGGGTAAGTTTTTTAATAAAAATATTGCAATAACTTTACTCACTTGATGTGTTTAAGTGGAGGTCGTAGTGTCGAAAAAGGAAAGTTTCCCATCCTACTTGATGTGTTTCTGTGGAGGTCGTAGAGTCGAAATAAGGAAAAATTTCCCACTTTTAACTGGTTTTATGGATGGCCATCCCTATGGCGCTGTTTTTATGGCCCTGTCGCGTTAACGTTTCACATATGTGCAGATGGTGTGTTGGCCGAAGTCCCCGATATTAAGGCCAAGGTCTATTATTGTGTTTTGGTGGTTGGTTCAATGAATTTACTTTTACGTAAATTCATTGAACCAACCACCAAAACACAATAATAGACCTTGGCCTTAATATCGGGGACTTCGGCCAACACACCATCTGCACATATGTGAAACGTTAACGCGACAGGGCCATAAAAACAGCGCCATAGGGATGGCCATCCATAAAACCAGTTAAAAGTGGGAAATTTTTCCTTATTTCGACTCTACGACCTCCACAGAAACACATCAAGTAGGATGGGAAACTTTCCTTTTTCGACACTACGACCTCCACTTAAACACATCAAGTGAGTAAAGTTATTGCAATATTTTTATTAAAAAACTTACCCGTTGGGCTTTGTGTATTCTATCACAGTTGCTGGGTAGATGATGGGAAATTAATTTGGTTAATTATAAAAAAAGAATTTAACTAAGAACAATTAGGAATAATATAAACAAGGGTTCAAAAATTAGAATTTAGTACTGAAAAAATAGCAAAGCTGTGATAGATACAAACAGAAACGGGTAAGTAAGAAATGCATTACATCGAATGGACTGTCAATCCTCTCAAAGCCCCCGATGAAGTAGGGGATTGACGTACATGTGATGTAATACTGAAATGTATAAGAATGTTTAATATAATATTATAAAGTAGTATTGATAATTTGCTTATTGCTATAGTTTTTCATTAATAATTGTATGACAATTTCTTTAGCAATACGTAACAAGTTGAAAAATCCTAAATGTATAGGCCATGGTAAATTAAGATAACCGAGATTAGGCTATCGTAAAGAACAGTTATGTATTTACTAAAATACCTATGTGTAAAAAACACCTGTAATTAACAAAATTAATACAAAAGAATAACAAACCACAAAGATAAGACAAAAGAATAATAATATGTACTCTGTTTGTACCCATGCATTGCTAAAACAGCTACTGGGACAACAGAAAAAGCTAGTAAGAAATTAAATTAAATAAAACTACTATAATTATAAATAAAATACGGCATGAACTATCATATTACAAAAGAATAATATATATATATATATATATACATATACATATATATATATATATATATATACAGAAATTTGCCTTTAACCAGTGGGTAGTTGGTTGGTAGAACAGACTTCCATCCCTTTATGTGGAAGTTGATAGCCTAAATAAATTTAAGGCTCAGCTGGACAGGTGTTTTGAACAAACAGAGGGGTTTTTTTCTTTCTTTTTGGCTGATGCTGCATAAGGTTGCTTTCTTGCATCATGTGCCTCTAGTAATGCTAATGCTGTCACACAATTAATGAGACTAATTTTATAAAAAAGTGAAGGTTCTCTCCTTCAAAGTCCTCTGGAAGCTACCCATTGCCTGCAGCAGTCCTTCAATCCCTGGAAGCAGTGCTGGAAGTGTTTTTTGAGGTCCTTCTTTGCATCAGTTACGGTGCTCAAGATGTTGCCGTTCATTCCAAAATGTTGTCCTTTCAGCCAATTCTTGATCTTTCGAAAACGAAAAAAGTCACATTGTAAGAGATCTCGGAATAAAAAATTGGAAGCCAATAAATACGACAGCGCACAGTGGCATGGTGCATTATCTTTATGCAAAATCCAGTTTTTGGCCTTTTCAGGTTGAACGCACAAAACCCTTTTGTGTAGTCATTCAAGGACATCTTGGTACAAAGTTTGGTGGACACAAACTCTTTACCCTTTGTGCCTTGAGGCACAAACCCTTTGGTGCACCACTCTACACTAATCAAAACACAGATGAACATTGATTTGATTCTGGATTTGCTCATTCGTGCTTTCTTCGGGCATGGAAAATTGGTGGTGTCTCAATTTTCATTCTGCTTTTTTTTGTTTCTGCATCATATTCAAAACTCCATGTTTTGTCACAATCAAGAATTTTGTGGCAGATGTTCTTCCGATCGTGACAAAAGGCGGATAACAAAACATGGATTTTAGAGTATGATGCAGAAAAAAAAAAAAAAAAAAGGCAGAATGAAGCATGGGACTGCATATGGCGTCATTTTATAAAATCAGTCTTGTTACTTTTGTGACATATCCTCTATATACAAGGTGATATTCTAAGAACTACCAATATAAAATTACTTGCAATCAATGAGAGATAAAAGACCTTATGCATATGCAACCTAAGCTACTACTCTAAAAAATTCTAGACATTTTGGATTACAAAATTAAGTTTTTCCTTAATTAAGATATTTTTAACAAATTCAGTCCCTAAACTTTGATACTATCTTGTATGTGATAATTATATAGCAGAAAGACATACCTACCTTTCTATAAATAGATAAAGATTTTAAAATTAATTATATTACCAGTGTAATTTCAAATACTGATGTTTATATTATAATAAGTTGTAAATCAAAATATTTGCACAATAATATTCAAACATACCTCAGGATACTGCAGCAAATATCCTTTTATGAATTCCTTTGAATCAAGATGAATATCCTCCCAAACATCTTTACCTACAATATTGTGGGAAAATATACATACATAAATAATATATACAGGGTGGAACCGTGCAAACTGTTACATGCAGCTATCTTAAAAGCCACTAGAGTTAACCTTATGTTGATCTTTAGAGACTCTTTAGGGGGGGGGGGGGGAACTAAACTTTAATTTCATATCCATAAAACCTGCAAGCTCTTTTTGATAATGAAGTACATTACCTGAAAGAGTGAAGAGTAAATTATTCAAAAATATAAAGCAGCATAAACAATTACATATTCTAAATCAATCCCTCTCCCTTTCACCAGAAATTACTTTATAATGCTCCCATCTAATCAGATAAATCAAAATAATTTTTCCTCTATAAAATTAATTTAAAACTATTTACCAGATACACAAATTCAGGAGTATTTTGATAGTGTATTCATGAATTTCTAAGTTTTTCTGTGAAAATAAAATATGCATAACTATGTTAATCTAAGAACAACTGTAGATATCTTGACTCAGATATTTAATCAGAATTTCTTGAAGATACTCAAGTATAAGTCAAGAAATTCTGCATTTTACCAAATCAAACATCATAGGATCACTTTATATACTGGTCATATCAGGTTCCTAAATACTGAGAAAAATTTATATTAATAATTAAAATAATTTTTTAATATTATTGGAAAATTCATCTTGTTCTCAGTTCTTTACAGAGAAAGTGTGATGCATAGATTACTGCCTATCTAACTGCTATTAATTTTTGTTGTACTATGTTTTGTATAACAATCTGGGTGACAGTGTTGCATTTTATGTCTACATTTGTTGCTGATATTGATATTAAGTGCCTTTGTTTTAATTGTAAATGCAGTTGATAGTACTGATAATCACATAAAACTAGTTATAGCAATTATTTCATAAGTACAAGTACAGCTGAAATAAATTAAAAAAGAAGTGTCACATGAAGCTGGCATTCAGCTGAAAGTAGTTAATCATGCAGAGGCCACAAACAATTGCAAAGCTGCACATAAATTTAAAATTTATGTGCACAAATTTTTCAAATTTTCAAGCAAAATTCCAACTCTCTTACATCACTCGAAGTGTCACGGTGCTCTTCATATGACTTGTTTCTTAATGGGGGGGGGGGGGGAAAGAGAGAGAGAGAGAGAGAGAGAGAGAGAGAGAGAGAGAGAGAGAGAGAGAGAGTGCAGAGCCAACTAACAAATATCACAGTAACGTGATCAAAATGTGATGGAGACATCTTTTGAAAAATGTTTTTAAGAACACCGTGTTGTACATTTTCCAACGTTCCAAGAATATTCCTCAAAAAATTGGTGCAAATTTCACCACTTACTCTTTCATCAAAAGCATCAGGACTTACAAAGTTCTGTCAATAATAATAGCATTTACTGACTATTTGTACTGCAACACACTTCCTACACTTTGAATTTTCTGTGCAATATTATGCCTAATATTGCATTTTACAGCTATTAACACGTCAATATCCTAGATAAAAATAATTTAAAAAGCAAGCAATAATATAATACTACTAAATCACTCAAATACCAGTGAAGAGAAGCTGGCTATGATTTTAGCTTACCTAAACTATACCGAGCACACACTACATACTGTAAGACTAAATTGATTCTCTTTCAAAATGGAACTTTTAAAAGCTTTCATTTTTTACCTGGCTAAGTTATTTGGTTTTGGTCATGGTTTCTCTAAGAGTGCAAACAATTGACCATAGGACACATGCAATTTATAGACAACATATATTTAGTGAACGTATTCTAATCATTGTGTACTACTCATAAATTCATGAAAAGGTCATTATTATGGCCATAAATAATACCATTCAGTTCTAAGAGATTACTGTCAACCCTACAGTAGTATCACCCTGTTTTGAAATACAAGTGATATTGGTACTCTCACTAACTCCAGATTTTAACTTTAAAAAAAAATAATAAATAAAAGTTTTAGTATTTAAAAAGGTTAGATTTTTTGAATTGTGCTTAAAGTGTACCGGGTTTTTCCGTTAAGAGGCCCATGGGTTTGTATTTGGTTTTTGCATTTTTAAGGTTCTCATATTGTCCATAAACAGAAACCCATGGGCTCCTTAAGGATGGGTGGAACAAGACCAGGGTATGTCTGCCAGGGGCAAAGGTTGATGACGTTGTAGAGCGGATATCATCTTTTAAGGGCACAAAAGTATATAGTTGTACACGTTGGCACTAATGATATTAAGAGTAGGAGAGCGGCGGAATTACTTAACAAGTACAGGTCACTGTTGAAAAAAAGCCATGCATTAGGGTTGAATTTGAAATGGTCTGCAATTCTGCCCAGACACGATAGGAGGGGGTATATGATGAGAGCCCTGTCGATCAATTCGGCCCTGGAAAGATTGTGCAAGGCTCAAGGGGTAGAATTTTTTTCAGCCTGGTCTGTACTTGTTAACAGGAGAGACTGCTTCTACAGGGATGGGATACACTTAAATAGAAAAGGTGCAAGAATATTTGCTGGTGCTTTCAAGGCAGTGTTAGGTGGGTCAGAAAACTGCTAGCTTCAGGGGAATACACAGACTAAAAGGTTAACAGTGGCTGCAGGCAGAGGCAAAAGTGATTCTTGCACTGTTTCTATTAGAATGAGAAGCAGCCTGGAAAGCAAGGTAATGGAGATTTCCACGACTGCTGGGAGTCATAGTGGAACAAGTAACACATGGGCTGTGTTAGGGTAACTAAGAGTAGGAACAGCTATGTACATTTGCATGTACACCAATGTAAGGAGTATAGTTAATAAATTTGATGAGCTTGAAGTGCTAGTCAAGACATTAAAGGCAGATATTGTTGGGATATCAACGACGTGGTGTCACAGATATAAGCAGTGCAAAATTGGAATTTGGGGGAGTAGAATGTGTACAAAAAGGATAGACAGGACATGAAGGGAGGAAGGGTTATGCTGTTAGTTAAGAAGCACATAAAATCTAAGGAGGTGCACTCGATTGATGTGGTGGACAATGCAATGTTGAGTCTGTTTGATATGACATAAGCACTGGGAAAGGAAAAATGAGTGTGTTATAGGCCTAATGAATCTAATGAGTATAATGAGCAATTGTGCAGAAAAACAGAGTGGGCCAGTAAATCAGAAGATCTTATAATAGAGGATTTTAACTTTCCAGATATTGACTGGAACTTGTAGGGTCATCACTCGCACAGTAACAAGACTTTCGTAGATTTAACTGGATGACTGTTTTCTAGAGCAACACGTTCGAGAGGCAACCAGAGGGAGTAATAATCTTGATTTGATTATCAGCAGTGATTATTCATGTATTAAGAATCTGCAGATAAAGGAACCACTGGGTGCCAAGGTTCACAATGTAGTCATGTGGGAATTACTTAATGATGTAACTACCATCGAAGCTAAAGTGAAGAGGTTTTGCTTTCATAAAGATGACTACAGGGGTCTCAGACAGTTTTTAAATTCTGTAAAGTGGGATTAACTAATGTTATCGACGTTGAATTCTAAATGGGAAGCCTCCAGGGACTTAATTTTGGAGGCTACTAGCTTTTCATTCCAACTAAGAAATACTGTTCAAGGTTTAGGCCAGAATGGATGTCAAGTGAATTAATGAGGCTCGTGGCACAGAAGAAAAATATATGCGATGCATATTAAGTATCAGGTGACACAGAAGCCTATGATAGATATAAGCTGCTCTGTAACCAAATCACAATGGCGGTTAGGCAGGCAAAGGCAGATTATGAGACATCTTTGGCAAAGGATGGAAAGAAAAACAGCAAAGAGTTCTTTACTTATGTAAACTCTAGAAGGAAAGGGGTCAATCAGATTCGACCACTTAACACATATGGGTTGACTATTGGTGATCATGCTCAGGTAGCTGATAAACTGAATGAGTATTTTGCATCTACATTCACACTCTAACAGAGAGCTAAGTCATTTTGTAATAACTGAGAGCAAATTGGAGGAGAAATTGTTCAAGTTAAACATAAAAAAGGCACCTGGGGTGGACAGGATCTATCCAGTTAGATTAAAGGAGGTAGCACAGGAAGTAAGCAAACCCTTAGCTATAATTATGAGAGCTTCCTTGGACTCAGGGGAGGTCCCCATGGACTGTATGTGTGCAAATATATCACCAATTCACAAAGGGGGTTCAAAAGGTGACACAAATAACTATAGACCTGTTTGTTTAACTTGTGTTCGGGAGAAAATAATGGAATGATTGGTTAAAGAAGCATTGCAGGATCATCTAGACAAGACTGCAGTAATATTTAAGACACAACATGGGTTTCTTAAAGGGAGGTCTTGTCTGACCAATTTGATTGGATACTATGATGTGGTCACAGAAACTGAATGCCAAAAATAATTTTGATATCATATACTTGAATTTCAGGAAAGCTTTTGATACTACTACACATGGAGGACTGCTATACAAATTGGAGAGGTATGCATTAAGGGTAAGTTGCTACAATGGATAAAGGGATGGTTGAGAGGGAAAAGACAAGAGAGTGGTAATCAATGGACACTGCTCTTCGTGGACTAATGTTATTAGTGGAGTCCTGTGGGGTTCATAATGATATTGAAGAAGGTATATCAGGCTTAATGTCTAGGTTTGCAGACGATACGAAATTTGGCAGGGTTGTTAATGACAGTAAAGACAGTATGCTACTGAAACAAGGTCTAGAAAAGTTGAGCAGATGGGCTGAGAGGTGGAAACTGAAGTTTAACATGACAAGTGTAAAGCTACTTTACATTTGTCAAGTTTCACAAACATTGACAAATGTAAAGCTACTGGTTACCAGTAACCTCAGAGTAAGGTATCAACTGTGTGGTACTACACCCAGGGTGGTAGAGAATGAAAAGAACCTGGGGGTAATTGTGCAGTCAGATATGAAGTTTTCTGAGAAGTGCAGACAATCTACAAGAGTAACTCATGGTGTCTTGTCAATAATATACAGGAATTTCTCTATGGTCAGGCCACACGCTGAGTATGGTACAGGTCTGGAGACCTCATTTCAGGAAGGATGTAGAGCTGCTGGAACAAGTACAGAGAAGGGCAACAAGACTGGTAAGGGGAATAAAGAGTGCTCTTACAAAGAAAGGCTTAAGTTTTGCAAATTACATTGTCTGCAGACTAGCACCTGCGAGGTGATCTGATTGAGGTGTATAAGGCCTTGAATAGTTTAAGCAAGCTCAATGCTGATTGGGATTCTTCCTCTTGCCAAGATTAATCGTCTGAGGGGACATAAATTCAAATTGAGGAAAGACAATTGTCGAATAGATGTACAGAAATATGTCATTAGTCAGAGGGTGATTGATTTCTGGAACAAATTTCCATCTGTCATTGTAGAAGTGGAGAGCTTAAAATATTCCAAACAGAAGTAGACAAATGTTTAGAGAAAATGGATGGGTGAAATGGCTTTTTTTTTTTTGGCTGATGCTGTACTAATGCCTCTTCTAAGGTACATGTCTGAAAAGGAGATTGCATCTAATCAGCATATCAACTACGCTGAGAGATAGTAACAATATACTTATTTTGCATTTATAAATAAGTGCAATTTTGAAACTTGGGAGATACTGGGGGGTTTAATTGAAATTTCTGGAAGGCATACCTTACAGAGTCAAATTGTTCTACTAAATCTTCTTGTTCGTCTCTGTTGCCATTCAATCCTCAGAAATTTCATTATAAGAGTCTACTTTGCTTGCTTTTGGCTCATGTTGTTGTTGTTTGATCCAACTGTTTTTTTAGACGAAGTTACTGTATATTGGTGCTGTTTTTGTTTGTTCTCTTTTGGGAAGACAGGGCAGCCATCATCTTCTGCATGGGGCATCCGTAATGTATCAACTTGATCTGTTTGATCACGTATTTCCATATTGATGTAATGGGATTGTTTCTTGTCATTAGTCAGAGAAACTGAGACTGTTTGGCTAGAAGCTTTTCTGTAGCTTTTGATAGTAGCTGCATAACAAGCATGCAGGCATACTTTGACAGGATTTGCTTCAGCTGTTTTTCTGCTTTGTATTTTTGGATTTTTTTTACCAAGTTTCCATAATTCACACAGGGGAAGTGGATCCACAGTGAGGGTGGAATGTGTTGCCCCAGCATGTGGCTTGAGAATTGGCATTATAAAACCTGAACACCTGATTTAATTTGGCATGTACAGACAGATTCAGTACAAAAAATATCTGGTTTTAACTGGGGTAGAATTGGGGTGCTGAAAACGAATACAATGCTCTAGGTAGGAATAAGATTACCATCTTTTTTGGTCATAATGCATTTTGCCTGTAAAACTCATAGCTCTTGGTCTCTTAGCTCTTGTTTTATTTCTTCCCTTGAGATAGTTAACAAATCCCACTTCACTATTACACCTTTAGAAGCATTTTGGGTAACTTAAGGAGTGACTATAACAGGAAGTCCAGCAAAAGTCATTCGTTTTAATAACTGCTCTGATTGTCTTGAATTAGATGTTTCTATAAGAAGATCCCCAGATTGGAGCCTTCCAACCATTTAGGATAATCAACAATTGCCCAATATTTTTTCTGTATGAGAAATGTTAAAAGTTTGCTTAGAAGTTGAGTTCCAATTGAGCAAATTATTAATATCGACTCCTTTTTTATCCTTTTGGGTTGAGAAGTCTCGTGGTCTTTGTCATTGGTTTGCAGATTATAGCTGCTGGCTCTATTGATGGCAATGTTGTGAAGTAATTTTATATTCCTTTTAGCTCTGAGGGTTGATTTTTCCACTAAAATAACCAGCCCTGCCAGGGGGAAGACAGGAATAATACCATGAGTAGCCAAGCGGTATTAGGTTAGTTGGGTTAGCGAAAAAGAAAATAAAAAAAGTCTTTCTTTTCTGACTTTGCTTACTACTCATAAGACTGAAGTTTGTTTAACTTTATAACTTAATTTTTAACTAAAACAAAAAGTTAACTAAACAGAAAATTTCTTTCCAGAAAGCACTATGAAAATCACTCTGGAAAATGCACTCAGATCACTTGGCCATAGAATGCTCAGCATCCAGGGCCTTTCAAGCTAGGTGGTGATTGAGAATACTTTTGTGGAAGTTTGCCTCATTGCATATTGTAAAAGTCCCTCAGAAATAAATATTTAGAGCTAAATATCTGTTAGTAAGAATGCATATAAATAAGTTAATGAACCTTTGTAATCTAGTGTAGGCAAAATTATTGTATTATTTGAATATAAATATGTTGTCATATCTGCATCGACTTTAACATGCTACTACTGTTATGATTTTTGTCATTCAGTATCAATGCATAAAATTACAATATAAAAATAGACAGCTCACCTGTAATATGTTTATCCTAGATTCAGATAGGCATATTTACCACAGCTTGCATGAACACATCATTTATTCAGTAAAGTTGTTATGTACATAAAAGCTTATTTATGCCCTTTGACGTAATAACCACCATTTGCATAATAACTTAAAGAGCTTTGACAGAAGAGAAGTTGTTGGAAACAGAAGAGAAGTTGTTGGAAACAGAATGTATTTGGCTTTTGGAGTTTTTCTTTGAGAGAGAGAGAGAGAGAGAGAGAGAGAGAGAGAGAGAGAGAGAGAGAGAGAGAGAGAGAGAGAGATTAGTTTTTACTTTGATATAACATAAGGATGCCATGATTTAATTTGTTGTAACTTCTGCTAAAAAAGCACTTTGTGAAACACCTTAAACCTAGAAAAAAAGTATTACATTTCAGAATTGTGCAGTTCCCTTGGATATAACTCAATATTTTGTTAAATTTGTTTTAAAGAAAATTCTGTCATGCAAGTTAGTGTTTAACCACAAAGTTTTGATTAGTTCAGATTTGAAGCAACTTTACATTCAAGAGCATAAAGAAATCAGCTGGTTATTCAAAAATGTTTTCCTGATGCTCAGAAGAGAATTAACAGTTTACAACCATTTGAATTTGACTATGAACCATCATGTTCAAAAGGTTCAAATATATCATCCCATGGATCCATAGAATTTCGTTCTTCACATTTATCAAGAAAATCATCTGTCAACCTTAATACCACAAAATTTATATAAAGATGAATCTATCAAATATCGCAACCATGCCTTTGTACCACACTGACAGTGGTAGAGAACGAAAAGGACCTGGGGGTAATTGTGCAGGCAGATATGAAGTTTTCTGAGCAGTGCAGATGGTCTGCAAGAGTAGCTCATGGTGTCTTGTCAATGATATACAGGAATTTTTCTAGCAGAGATAAGGAGGTGATTATCCAGTTATACAAGGCAATGGTCAGGCCACACCTTGAGTACTGTATACAGGTCTGGAGGCCTCACTTTAAGAAGGATGTAGAGCTGTTGGAACGAGTACAGAGAAGGGCAACGAGATTAGCGGATGGAAAAAAGGGTTGCTCTTACGAAGAAAGGCTTAATTTTTACAAATTTCAGTGTCTGAAGACTAGGCTCCTGTGAGGTGATCTGATTGAGGTGTATAAAGCCTTGAATGGTTTGAGCATGCTCAATGTTGATGGGATTCTTCCTCTTGCTCAGAGCAATCGCCTGAGAGGGAATAAACTCAAATTGAGGAAAGACAGTCGTTGGATAGATGTGCGGAAGTTTGCCTTTAACCAGCAGGTGGTTGATTGCTGGAACAAACTTCCATCTGTCATTGTAGAAGCTGATAGCTTAATAAATTCAAGGCAGAACTAGACAAACATTTGGAGCAAGTGGATGGATGAAATGAGAAGGGTGTGTGGTTTTTTTTTTTTTTTTTTCCCTTGGATGATGCTATATAAGCTTGCTTTCTTGCATCATGTGTCTTTGCTAATGTTAATCTGCAAAAATGGTAGTTGTGGTAGTTGGGGGGGGGGGATTTCAATATCAACTGTTTATTTTTGTTTCATTCATGATATTCTCTAATACAATATACTTGGGATTTTCTTTTTCTAACTTCTGTTTCTTACGTTGGTGATATTGTCTCATACATTGTGCGGAAGTTTTAAACATAGGCTGAAAGGTCTCAGGATTATTTTCTAATTTCTCCTTCTTACGTTGGTGATATTCTTTCATAAATTAGGCTGCGGTTTTATTGATGGAGGTTGGGAAGAATTGGTATTTATCATCTTCTAATTTCTATTCCTTACACTGGAGATGTTCTCTTATACGTTGGGCTGCGTTTTTAGCTGAAGACCACTTAAATGTGCTATTGTTTTCGTATATATGTATATACTTTCAACAGAAAATGTTTCCATAACAACAGAACTCAATATTATATCTGTCTCTTATATTATATACTTTATACCATTACAACATATATACTGCGTATTGTATCTTGCACATTATCGTTAAACAATTTGGTGAATTATTATTATGGTTAAACAATTAGGTGAATTGTTTAACCATAATAATAACCACCGAACTGTTTAACCATAATAATAAACTGAATTCATTCTACCATCCCTATAACATGGGTGTTGCATTATTTTACCTTTTTTTTTGTTACACTTTTTGTAACATCTTTTCGTAACGCAAAAATTCAACTAACTCCGCTAAAGACATTTTTAACATCAAAAAGTAATACATTTCAGAATTGTGCAGTTCCCTTGGATATAACTATATATTTTGTAAAATTTGTTTTAAAGAGAATTCCGTCATGCAAGTTAGAGATTAACCACAAAGTCTTTATAAGTTTGATTTGAAGCAACTTTACATTCAAGAGCATAAAAAAAAAATCTGATTATTCACAAATGTTTTCCTGATGCTCAGAAGAGAAGTTACAGCATTTACATTTGCATAAATATATTAATAAAGGTAACATAACCAAAACACATCTAAAAGCTCTAATTAAAAGTGTTAAGAAAACAGAAGGTAAGTCTATAAACTTTCACTTCACTGAAGCACAAGTATATGAAGTTCTTATGTCAGGGACCTGGGGGTAATTGTGCAGTCAGATATGAAGTTTTCTGAGCAGTGCAGATAGGCTTCCCGAGTAGGTCACAGGAGAGGTCTTGTCAATGATATACAGGAATTTTGTTAGCAGGGATAAGGAGGTGATTATCCCTTGTATGGCAATGGTCAGGCCACACCTTGAGTATTGTTTACAGGTCTGGAAGCCTCATTTTAGGAAGGATGTAGAGTTGCTACAATGAATACAAAGAAGGGCAACAAAGCTGGTGAGGGGAACAAAGGGGTGCTCTTATGAAGAAAGGCTTAATTTCTGCAAATTGCAGCGTCTGGAGATGAGGCACCTGCAACGCAATCTGACTGAGGTGTATAAGGAATTGATTGAGCAGGCTCAATGGTGATGGGATTCTGTCTCTTGCTTAGATTAAAAACCTGAGTGGGCATAAAATGAAATTGAGGAAAGACAGTTGTCGGACAGATATGCAGAAATTTTCCTTTAGCCATCGGGTAGTTGATTGCTGGAACAAACTCCCATCGGTCATTGTGGAAGTTGATAGCTTAAATAAATTCAAGGCAGAACTAGACAAACATTTGGAACAAATGGATGGGTGAAATGGGATTGTTTTTTTTTTTTTTTTTTTTCTGATGCTGTATAAGCTTGCTTTCTTGCATCATATGCCTCTACTAATGCTAACGTCATGAAAAGGGAGCCAACTGATTTTGGCTTGATTATAAAAAAGAATTAAGTAATGTTTCCTGGAAGTAGCCAGGAAACATTACTGAACTTGTATTACCTGCTATTCTGATTAAAATAAATATGTTAAAATTACTTTCTTTATAAAGATTTCTTATGTCTTATTTGAATTGCAATTTTGTGTTAGTTAAGCATTAATGAGTCGCCATAAATTTTGAGCCTGGAAAATTTGAGAAAACACTTTGTACATGATCAAGGTGGTTACCTAAGTTGAGAGCAAACAGGGTGACTGCACCAATCAATACTGCATTAATCACATATGTGAAGCTGTTTAGTAAAAACTTGTATAATGTACTCTGATTTTTTTTTTTACAAAATGAGTTAAGTCAAAATGATAAATGCTTTGCACCAATTTTGGTTACAAGCTTAGTGAAACAGATTCAAAAACAAAACATGTTACTAAAAGACATTGGAAAAGATGCTTTAAGAAAACAAAAAAATTCCAGTGATTTTTAAAATTGAAAGGTCACACCGGCTTGACACTTCCTAGCCAAGAACCAAGAACTACAATTTCTATTTCAGAAAATTAAATTAAAGCTCAGAGAAAAGTGATTTAATAACATCATTAAGTCTCAGAAAACCCTGCATGAGATACCTGGTGTTATTATGAAAAACATAATTTCAAACATGCATCCAATAATGGCAGAATTGAGGAATCCATGTATTATTTCAAGGGCAGTACTTTAAAAAGGGACATGATGAAAAATTCAATACAATACAAAATTTTTTTGTTTTTAAATATATTCTCATAACTTTTCAGTAACACCCGAATATTTCTTAAGTGCATTCATCAAGAGATTTACTCTATTTTAAACATGCTTTTTATATATATAAAAAAAAATGCTTTCCAAGAATAAAAATAATAAATAATGTAACAGACTATATGAAAACTAGTAAGCAATATCTTTTTGCATGTTATAATGAATAGGTAAATTATTCATGCTGAATTGCCTACTAAATTTAATAGCAAAAAAAAAAAAAAAAGCTGTTCTTACTTACTTGCTTCACAAACTAAATACACTTCTGTATGTTTCACGTATTGTGCATATCCATCATCAAAGAAAACAAGATACCTGAAGAGAAAAGGGATTAAAAACTAATTAAAGCAAAAGTGAAATTGATTTCCAATACATTATGTATTGAGCACATATGCTGATATTATGTAGATGTTGGATACTTTTAATATCCTGACAACTTCATAATCTCAAATTTAATATTCTTTGCCGCACACATTGAGTCATTTTGGTGGCTTGTAATCACTAAACAAAATAACTAAAGAAATGGACAATATATGCATTGCTTCATCTATTTTGTTTTCATTAAAATACCTTTTCTTTACTTTAAGTGTTAATGAATTTTGCTTTGTGAGTGATATAGTCAATCACTGAATTATTAGTTGATCTCACACAGATATCTAAATTTGACTATGTATATTAGAAATATGGATAAAAAATATCACTACAATTAAAATTCTAAATTTTTGAATTTCTGATATATTATTATTTAATTAACAAGGAAAATTTACTGATAATTACGTTAAGGATTTGAAATAAGGTACAGCAAACCCCGTATAACATGGTACTTCTACAACACAGTTTCGTTTAACACAAATGATAAATTGCAGCAATCCTCGCACAACACGGTACTTATATAACATGGTTTTGTTCTAACACAGTTAGAGAATTTTGGTAAACATTGCATAACAGGGTATTTTTGAGCTTTTGTGTGGGGAAAATCCTGCTTTTAAGTTGAATGTAATTTTTCAGCACTTCCACTCTTTTTGAATCCTCGCTAGTCAAAAAAAAAATAATAATAAATAAATAATTATTGAGAAATTGCCATATTTTATTTTCTTGGGAAATCCCCGCATTACGTTCTGTGCTATTGAACTTGTGGAAAAATCTAGATTTCAAAGTTTTATTACTATTGGATAGCATACCAGGCCATTCAAAAGATTTAAGTCATCCAAACATTGAAGTTATGTTCCTACCACCACATTGTACTAGGTTAATACAGTTTCTTTCATTCAGCCATTAGATGAAGGCATTATATCCACCTTTAAAACTCATTACATCAGAAAATTGTTACAATGGATTTTGGAAAAAACTGATTCCAAATCTATTGAAGTAATGGAGGCATGAAAACATTTCTCAATTGTGGACTGTATCAGAATTATAGCTTTATCGCTGAAAGAAGTAAGACTGTCAACATTAAATGTGTGAGTAAAAATGTATGGCCAGAGTGGGTTCATTCAGGAAATATGGTCGAACTGGCAGAAAACGGAATTGGTGTGATAGTAGAACTTGGTACGCCAGTAGGAGGGGCAAAGTTTTGATGATATGATTACTAAAGCCCTCGTGAGTAGCACAGTTGATAAAATCGCCATCCACTCCACACCGGTTGGAAAAGACCAGAGTTCGAATCCCTTTCATGACGGGAGGAATTTATGGGTATTTTTCACAATGTGGCTGAGTTAGTAGGGAGAGGGTAGCATGGTTTTTCTCCCGGAAACTCTGGTTTATCATCCAGCAAAACAGAAAATCGACCTCAGGACACACGCAATTTATAAACAATATGCGCAGAGTAACATGGCCTTAGTTGCTTATGCTCCTAAAAAAATAAAAAAGATATGATTACTGAAGATGCTCAAAAATTACTGGGTAGAAAAAAGAGGCTGGCGAACAGATTTGGTGGAAATGGCATTGGAGGTAAGGCCAAATCAATTCAGAGGATGACAGAGCAGATGAAAATTCTAAACTTCCAAATTTTACAGTAAAAAGCATATGGGAAGGCATAAAGTTAGCTGAGAAATTAGAATCTTATTTTTTGAATGAAAGGAGCCCAAAGTTTAAAAGGGACCTTCAAAAATCCTTAGTTACATATAGATGAAATTCACAAAGATTTATCAAACAGAAGCAAACAAACCCAGATTGATTTTTTAAAGAGAGCAGAAGATACATGAAATCTAGAATGGTATATTTTTGTTAGTTTTGTTAACGAAATAGTGTATTTTTGTTAGTTTTTGGAATGTAACTTCCCTTTTTGTACTTTTTCTTAGTCCCGTATAACACAGTTTTGCACAACATGATATTTTATAGGAACATAACTACCATGTTATACGAGGGCTACTTATGATGCTTACTATTAAACATTACAAGATGTAATTAGTACCTCCTGTTATGACTGGTTGTGAGTGAATTACTGAAAGTGCATTAAGTGAATTATTTAATATGATACTCATTTACTTATTGTGTCATAATCATTCATTATTAGTGTCACTTAAAAACTCTACTCTATTAAGATTTCTGAACGTACTGTCTTTGATTTACTCAGGTCTCCTGTCAATTACATATTTTCCAGAGCAATACCTAAACTTCGGATTATTCCTGATAGTATTCTTTGCAAAAAAAAAAAAAAAACTACAACAATATGTAATTATCAATGCTTGTTATTCCTATCTTCAATTTTTAAAGTCTCGTTCTGGGGCAGTCAGCAAAAGAACACTTAAATTGTATATTATTTCTTTCTTTCTTTCTTTTTCTTAATTGTTAATAAAGTAAATAATCCAAATAAAGAATAGCTTACAAAATAAAAGCATAGTGTTTACATTTTACATCTTAACCACACAAAAATAAAATATATAATTAATTAACTCAAATATAGAATAAAAACATATATAAAGAATACAAAATCTGGCTGATTTGTAAATGTGTCATACTGATAGGCATTTAGTTCAGAATATTTATGATGTTATGATAACTTTTCAAATATGCTTATTAGTTTTCTCAAAGAAATAAATCTTTATGAAACCTATTTATATATTAATGGACAAACACGCCTTAAAAAACAGTAAAAATCAATGCTTAACTAAACGCCAGTGAGAGAAGTTAAACCAGGGATTTTCATTGGTCCTTTTCCATATAGTCATGAACCAGAGAAAGACATTCCTGCTATTGATGAATATTTCAAAGACCAATTTTGTAAATCAATTCTGGGGTATCCTTGAAACCATGACTCTGTTTCATAATCATCAGGAAAATGCTTATCATGCAAAAAATAACTTGGGTGGAAAGAGAAAGAAATCTGCAGAAGCAAAGCCTCTCTTTGCCTTCCCATAACTGCTATCCATCAATATGTAAGTGAATTATGAAAAGTAACCAACAAGATAATAAAGGAACTGTAAATATTTGTAAATAGATGACTGCAAAAGATTATTGGAATTAGATGGCCAGAAGAAATAATAAATGACAAACACAAACAGAAATACAAATAAAACAATTTGAAACACAAAAATAAATATAAGGATTGTTGTTCTCCATTTTGTTTGCTTTATCTATATTTCTATCCCAAATAAACTGAAGAGAAATCAAAGTTAAAGGCAAAATTCAATAAACACTTGGTAAAAAAAAAAGCAAGGAAAGAAAGGAGGAAGAACAAACAGGAAATAGCTAGAAACAATCCTCCAGGAAAACTCTTCCATCTAACTCAGATAAAAATTGAGTTAGATGGAAGAGTTTCCTGGGGCACTCTATGTTCCAGCTAGGAGTTAAAAGGAATATCAACTAAGAAAATACTAACAGTATTGTAGTATGATTTTGTTTTCCAGGACTAATGATTTTGTATATACATGGCTGGGTTGCCAAAGACTGCCTAACAAAATACAGTAAGCACCGATTATAGTGATCACTGGTTATTAGAATCAGCCACTCAATACAATCAAATTTCAAAGAACCGATCCAAATCAATAAAATGCACTATACTTTCATTGTTTACTAGAATTATATTTTCGGTTATAAGAATCAATTTTGAACGCCACTGTGATATTTTTCTAAAGCACATTTCTGGAGGTCACATTTATAGAGGTCATAACCATAAAACAATAAAAACAATTTGCAGTTTCCGCTTTATTGGGCTTTTCTGTTAGTGCAATAAACGGATAGTAAACTCTATCTTATTCATTTGCAATAATACCGATAGTGGAATTCTGTGTTTTCACATTATTATGGTGAAATCTATTTCCCCTTCGCTGAAATCTGCTCTTCATTTCTATATCTAAACTTCATCTCACTTGTGTATGTCATGTTAGTTCCAATTTGCATGTGCTGTGTGCTTTGTTATTGATTGACATTTATTTTTTTTACTGTGTTTTAAATTTTACTACCAAAAAAAAAAATGTCAGTGAACAGAAAGAGAGTGGATTTGGGTGTAAAATATAAGTTATGAATTATAGAAACGTACAATAAATTAAACTCAGGCAATATGTCTCAAAGGGAAGCGGCAGTAAAATTAGGAGTGCCTCAGTCATCTTTATCAAAATTGTTAAAATAACATCACACATTAAACACTAATGTGATTAGTGAAACCAGAAAAAGGAAGCATGAAGGGAAATGCCAAATAGTAGATGAAGCTCTGTTCGTTCGGTTCAAACAGGCCAACTCGCTTAATGCGCCAATCAATCGTAGCATTCTTCTTCAAAAAGCTAATGATTTTTCTGAAAAACTACACAAAGAGTTTAAAGCAACGGACAGATGACTGACCAGATGGAAGGAGAGGCATGATATTGTTTACAAAAAAACTTCCCAAAGAAAATCAGGATTCCGATAGTTCTACAGCTGACACCTGGTTGAAAACCTCTTGGCAAATTGTGTTAAGCACTTATAATCCTGAAGACAATTTTAATACAGATGAAACAGGGTTGTACTACAGGGCTACCCAAGACCAATGCATGATTTTTAAAAAAATTCCTCTGCATCTGCAGGAAAGAATATCAAGGACAGGATTACAGTTCTTTTAACATGCAACATGACAGGAACAATCAAGATGAAGCCACTAGTTATTGGCAAGAGTAAATCGCCTAGATGTTTTAAAGGAGTAAAACAGCTGCCTGTTGAATATGCCAATAATACCAATGCTTGGATGACAGCTTCTTTCTTTGAAGATTATCTTCGTAAATGAGATTTGAAACTGGATAAGAAAAACAAAAAAAATTGTATTGGTTTTGGACAACTGCCCAGCCCATCCAAAGTTGACTTTCAAAAACGTCGAATTAGTTTTTCTATCGTCAAATACCACATCACTGATTCAACCTCTCAACCAGGGAATAAAAAAAACCTTTAAGACCTTTTATAAATCGGATATGAGGCAAAGAATCATCCAGTCTATAGATGAAGGTTTGGGAACATCATCCAATATCACAAAGCAGATAACTGTTCTAGATGCACTTCATATGACAATGAATGCCTGGAATGAAGTTTCCGAAACCTGCATTAGCAACTGTTTCAAAAAATGTGGATTAATTATTCATGATGGGCAACTAAGCTACGATACTGATCAAGTTGAAAAGCCTAAAGACATGGTTGAACAGGAGTTTAACGATTGGGTGGACATAGATGGTGATCTACAAGGTACTACAGCTTTAACAGATGAAGAAATTGCCCAGTCTGTTACTGATAATTTCGTCAAGGAGGAGGAAAATGAACCCGAACGAATTCCAGTTACAAAATGGCAAACTTGTGAAGCTTTAGCCGTCCTGAGGAGAGCATTGGAAGAAACTGGAGCAAAAAATTGGTGCAGTGAAATTTCTTCACTGCATTTGTTTCTAGATCATTTTCTTGGAAAACTGCATTTTCTTTTTTCCATAATTTCATTTCAGTTAACACTACATATAGTTTGTTCCACTATTAGTAGTGGCAAATGATACAAGGAAGCAAGCTTATACAACATCAGCAAAAAAAAAAAAAAAAAAAAACAACCATTCCTGGAAAACCCCCTCTAACAATCTTTCTAATCCTTTCTTAAATTTATTCCTTTCAATTGAAGAAATAATTCAAATTTAGCAATCTCGTGTAACACAGAAAACCACATGCAAAAGGACAGTGATTTTTGATCACTTATCCTTCGTGATAAGTGATCAAAAAACACTGAAAAGAAAACTTAAAACCCTTTCTTCCTTAAAAAGTTGATTTACAGATGTGGACATTAAAATGTAAGAAAAAATAAATTCTACAGCAAGTTCAAAGAAAGGTAAGTAAATTTTAATGTTTATTAATATATTTACATAATATAATCATGATGTAAGTTTATAACATCTTTGTTTTAAAAAATTAGTGTTAAGCTTCACAAAATGTGGGATGCATTTTTCCTCCCCCTGAGGAGTAATGTTCACTCATTTTTTTCAGAAGGGCATATGTTGTTTGTATGAAGCACTTTTTTAATAAAATATGGGCAGACTTTTTTTTTAATTCCTTGCTTGATTGATAGAGTTTAGGTATATGTATATTAACATATTAATTTATAAAAATATGTATATTCAAAGCTAAGTTTTCTGTCAGATAAATTTATTGTACTTGTTCTGGAAAGGTGGGGCAAGAAATTTATGATATATTTTAAGAGGGAGAGGTGCAGGGTATTAAAGTTTGCAAACTTCTGGATTAGTATGAATTGACTTTCAAAATTACTGGTATCTCATAAGTAACGCCAAATAAATATAAATAACATACACGCAACCCCCGTATAACACAGTACTTCTACAACACAGTTTTGCTCTAACACGATTAATAAATTGTGGCAATCCTCACACAACATGGTACTTATGAATTGTCGCAGTACTTATATAGGTTAGAGAATTGTCGCAAACCTCGCATAACAGGGTATTTTTGAGCTTTTGTAAGGGGAAAACCCTGCTATTATGTCAGATATAATTTTTCAACATTTCCACTCTTTGAATCTCTGCTGTTGACTCACTAGTCAAAAAACAAAACTGGGAAATCCCTGTATTTTATTTGGTTGGGAAATCCTCGTGTTATGTTCTGTGCTATTCAATTGTGGAAAAATCTAGATTTCACAGTTTTATTACCATTTGATAGCACTCCAGGCCATCCAAGAGATTTAAGTCATCCAAACGTTGAAGTTAAGTTGCTACAACCACAGTTGTACTAGGTTAATACAGCTTCTTTCATTCAGTCAGTTCAATACAGCTTCTTTCATTCAGATCAAAGCATTATATCCACCTTTAAAACTCATAACATCAGAAAATCATTACAATGAATTTTGGAAAAAATTGATTCCAAATCTATTGAAGTAATGGAGGCATGAAAACATTTCACAACTGTGGACTGCATCAGAACTACAGCTTTATCCCTCGAAGAAGTAAAACTGTCAACATTAAATGCATGTGTAAAAATGTATGGCAAGAGTTAGTTCATTCGGGAAATATAGTCGAACCAGCAGAAAATGGAATCGGTGCAACAGTAGAACTTGCTATGTCAGTAGGAGGGTAAGGATTTGATGATATGACTACTGAAGTCCTTGTGGGTAGCACAGTTAATAGAATTGCCCTCCTCCCCACACCGAGTGGAAAAGACCTGATTTCAAATCCCTTCGATGACGGGAGGAATTTTTATGGGTCTTTTTCACAACGTGGCTGAGTTAGACTGGCTCGGGTGAGGGCAGCATGGTTTTTTTATCCCAGAAACTCAGATTCTTTGTCCGGCAAAACAGAAAAATCGATCTCGGGACACAATTTATAGACAACATACACAGAGAGTAACATGGTCTCAGTAGCCGGTGCTCCTAAAAAAAAATAAAAAAAAAAAGAAATGATTGCTGAAGACGTTCAAGAATTACTGGTAGAAAAAGAGGCTGGCAAAGCTGATTTGGTGGAGATGGCATCAGAAGCAAATCAAATCATTTCAAAGGATGATGGTGCAGATAAATTCTAAACTTCCAAATTTTACACTAAAAAGCATACAGGAAGGCATACAGTTAGCTGAGCAATTAGAATCTTATTTTTTTAATGCAAATTCTTCAACTAAAAGGAACACAAAGTTCAAAATGGAGCTTCAAAAATGCTTAGTTCAATGCAATGAAATTCACAAAGATTTATGAAAAGCAAACAAAACCAGATTACAGATTTTTTTTTTTTTTTTTTTTTTTTTGAAGAGAGCAGAAGATACACGAAATCTAGAATGGTGTATTTTTGTTAGTTTTGTTAACTCTGTAAGCGAAATAGTGTATTTTTGTTAGCTTTTGGAACTTATTCCCCCTTTTCTGTACTTTATCTTAGTCCCGTATAACATGGTTTCACACAACATGCCATTTTATAGGAACCTAACCCCTTATAACAGGTAACCATGTTATACGAGGGTTACCTGTACTGCCTATTCACTTTATAAAGATCCATGAATTAACATATTAAACTGCCTCTTGCCCAAAACACTGCTCTGACATGATATCAACAAGGTATTGAAAAGTAACAAGAATACTAGACGAATTATGAAACGAACCATTTTTAAATTCATGGAGTGCTATAATCAGAGGATTGTACTGCCAAATTCTCTTCCATTTCATTCCACAGATGCTCAATGGGATGCCAGTCTGGGAACCGGACTGGACAGAGCAAATGTATGGAGTCTTTCCTCATGTTCCTTACATATAGGAGAGGGGAGGTTCAAAAAAGATTTGTATTCACCCAGAAGTAGTTGTGATAGATAGAGGAAATATTTTTGTTTGATACTGTGAAATCTCTATAGCAACCACACAAATTTTGGCTTTGATCTGACAGTTTTTGGTTTTTCTTTTTGTAGCACTGAATAAAGTGTCACGATGAATAAAACAGAATGCAGTTTAGTCAGTTGGTTTCTTTTTCTAAAAGGGAAAATGCCCAATAACAATCCACGAATAAATGGTCGCTGTTTATAGAGAAGACTTACTGCCCAAGTTAGTGTTTTTGTACATTGATATAAACAATTGAAATGTGGAAGAACCTCAGTGCATGATGAAAAAATCCCAGGATGCTGAGAAAATTGTTGTAACAGAAGAGATACCAAAAAAATTGACGCATTAATCCTGAAAGATCGCCATATTAGCAACAAAGAACTAGATGCAGAGCTACAAATTAGTGTGGTCTATGAAGAACATCATCAACTAAGAGTTGCATATGAATAAAGTGTCTGCTAGATGGGTTCCCAAACTTCTGACCCATTACCAGAAGAAGGAAAAGGCACACATGAAATGTTGTCGATGTTCAGGAAAAGCAATAGGAGTTTTGTTCATGGCTAGTCACCATGGATGAAACTTATATCCATCACTATGATCTCGAAAATAAACAAATTTCAAAACAATGGAAGCATGCAGCATCACCATCCATCAAAACGTCAAAGGTGCAACCAAGTGCTGCTAGCAAGGGATGCTGTCAGTTTTCTGGGATCAGTGTGGTGTAATACTAACAGATTACCTTCAAAAGGGCTGTACTGTTGTTATTTGTTTTGTTTGTTATGAGCTTTTGGTTTTTATGAGCATTAGCAACTAAGGCCATATTGCTCCAGGGATATGCAGTGGTCATTCCCTGACCTTTCCGCATCCTCCATATTTGGTGGTCACGGGCTCGAACCCCGGTCTAATCAAGAAGCATGTGCTATGCACTGCTGCTCCTGCACACCTGGCTATGGAGGCGCCGGGCTGTACTGTGATGACAAATTATTATTCCAACCTCCTCATAAAGCTACATACTGCTATAAAAGATAAAATATGGGAAAAGCTGTCAAAAGGTTTGTGCCTGATTGTTAATGTGCCTGCACATTCCTCACTCAATGGAGTGAAGTATGTTCAAGAATGTGGGTTTGAAATATTACTGCTTGCTTATTCCCCTGATCTTGCACCCTCAGATTTCTTCTCTTTTCTGCCCTGAAGTCCTTTCTTCAGGGAAAACACTTTGCTGTTGTTGATGAGGCAATTTCTGCTGGCGAGTCATGGTTTGAAGATAGTCAGACTTCTACAAAACTGGCCTGTGGAAGTGCACTGAGAGGTGGCGAAAATGTTTCATTTTACCTGGTGACCACGTTGAAAAAGTGTAATACATAGCATTTGTTTCAATCTTCTTTCACAACTACTTCTGGGTGAATACAAATCTTTTTTGAACACCCCTCGTATTTGGCATGGAAGGTGGTTATAATGTCATCTTGAATATAATCCTGCTCACAATGGTAAATGTGAAACACTATGAGGTTTACCAGACCCTCAACAATGTCCCTGGCATTCACAGTGCCCTCCAAATGGAATCCGGGAACCAAGAGCATGCCACAAAAACATACCCCACACCATTGTACCTTCTCCAGAAGTCGGTACTCTCAGTAAAACAACAGTATAGCCTCACAAATGTGCACTCCTATAAGTATTGAAAAGCAAAAATCAGGACCCATCAGACCACATAACCTGTCTCCAGTCCTCCTGCATCCACCTTTTGCATTCCTGGCACCAATTTCAGCCATAATTTCTGGTTGGTGCCTGAGATCAGTAGCTTCCATGAAGGTCTCCTACTCCCATAGTGTACTGTTTGTAAGATTCTTTGCATGGTGCATACTGATATCTTGTGATATTCCCACATTAAATTGAGGTTAATTATTCCATCATTTGACAATGATTGTACTTGCTAATCTGCTCTACACATGCTTTAATATAACCTTAAATTTTTGGCCATTTCAACCTATTCACTAATGTTTTCCCAGCATTTTTTCATTCATAATGAATGAAAAAATGCTGGGAAAACTCTAATGACACTTATCTTTAAACACTCAACAAGTATAGCCCTCCACTCTGCTGTAGCAGCTAATGACTAATTTGGGCACTAGTTGGGTTACATAGCTTTACAATGCTCTGCTGAATACATTAAGCATAATTTGATCTCTTCAATTTACATATTCTTGCATACTGTTACACACAGCCCAAATCTTCATGGTCCTAATATAAAACAGGGAATAACAGAATGGGTAAGAACTCAAAAAGCAATTTTTAATTTTGAAAGCTTCTCTTTAAAATTAAAAAATGTTTTTTTCTTTTATTTATTTTGGTTGTCTTTTTTTCTCTCATTTCAGGTATTAATATCCTACAATTACCTGTAATTATTCATTACTTTGGGAGGTTCAGCAATAATTCCAGCATACAGAGAAGACATGGGACTCCAAGACTCATCTCTATAATGAGCTAGGATACAAGAAAAAAGAAAATTGTTAATTAATAAAACAATACATAATTAATCTTATATAATAATAATAATAATAATAATAATAATAATATAATAGTAATATTTATATAATAATTTGCTTCTTTAAATATTGAGAAAAAGACAAAAATCTGAAATATAACAAACAGAGAAAATAACAAAATTTAGGAAAAATTATGTATAGCAAAGTCCAATTTACTGCGCTTGAATTTAAAGTTTATCTAACTTATTTTGTTATCTTGACAAATTTTGTCAAGATATTTTGTGCACATTCCTCTTGATAAGAACTCGATATAAGTAGCATATTATTTTCAATTTCACATCTTTGAATTTAGCATACTGAGTATTCAGCCTAGTCAACAAAATAAAAAAAAGTTGTCTATTAGCAAAAAAGTGAAAATAATGTGATTAACATTCACACAGTACTGGGAGTACAATAGAATGCCAAAAAGAAATCAAATAAAAAAATGAGGATTGTATTCTCAAGAATAAAGAAGCCGTTGTCAGAGCTGATTTTAAACAGTAGTAGTAGTGGTAGTATTAGTAGTAGTAGCAGTAATAGAGGCATGTGTATGGGCTTATGAAGCATCAGCCAAAAAAAAAAAAAAAAAAAAATCAATTTCACACAACCATTCCCTCTAAAAGTTTGTCCAGTTCCTCCTTCAATTTATTTATGCTATCAACGTCCACAACGACAGATGGAAGTTTGTTCCAACAATCAACCATTTGCTGACTAAAGGCAAATTTCTGCACAGGTTCGTAATCTCAGCAAGTGGAAGAATCCCATCAGAATTCCGGGTGCTCAACCCCTTCAAAGGCCTCACACAGCTCAATCAGATTAACTCGCAGGTGCCAAGTCTCCAACCACTATAATTTGCAGAACTTAAGTCTTTCTTGGTAAGAGGATCACTTCGATCCCCTCACCAATCTTTTTGCCCTTCTCTATACACACTCAAGCAACTCTACATCCCACCTAAAATGATCCCTCCAGACCTAGCGTGGCCTGAAAATTGGCTTATACAAAGGGATAACCACCTCCTTTTCCCTGCTATCAAAATTCCTGTATATCATTGACAATACCCCATGACCTGCTCTAGCAGCCTGTCTGCATTGCTCAGAAAACTTCATATCTGACTGCCCAATCATCCCCCTAGTCTTTTTCATTTTCTACCACCCTAAGTGTAGTACCACACAGTTGGTATGTTTTGCTAGGGTTACTTCTACCCATATGGGTAGAAGTAACCCTAGCAAAACATACCAACTGTGTTATATATAATTGACATATGCAGTACTTTGCATTTGTCAATGTTAAACTTCAGTTGCCACTTCTCACTCAGCCCATCTGCCCAAATTTTCTAGATCCTGTTGCAGTAGCACACTGCCATTACTGTCATTAACAACCCTGTCAACCTTTGGATCATCTGCAAACTTCGACACTAAGCATGATATACCTTCATCAATATCATTGATAAATATACAAAACAACAGTGGGCCCAAAACCGAACCCTGTGGGACTCACTAATAACATTAGTCCACGAAGAGCAACATTCATTGATTACCACTCAACCACCCTTTTGTCCATTGTAGAAACTTACCCTTAACACCAAAATGCTCCAATTTGTAAAGTAATCTTCATTGCACAATAGTGCCAAAAGCTTTCTTGAAATCCAAGTATATGATATGAAAATTATTTTTTGCATCAAGTTCCTTTGTAACCACATCATATTATCCAATCAAATTGGTCAGACAAGACTTTTTCTTAACAAACCCATGCTGTGTCTGAATTATTGCTGAAGTCACTTCATTATTTTCCCTGGAACAGAAGTTAAACTAACTGGTCTGTAATTACTTGTGTCACCCTTAGATCGCCCTGTGTGAATCGGGGATATATTTGCACATCTCCAGTCCATGGGGACCTCCCCTGAGTCCAAGGATGCTCTCATAATTATGGCAAAGGGTTTGCTTACTTCCTTTGCCACCTCCTTTAATATAACTGGATAGATCCCATCCACCCCAGGTGCCTTTCTTATGTTTAACTTCAACAATTTCTACTCCACTTTGCTCATAGTTATTACAAAATCATTATGCACCCTATTATAGTTTGATAAACTTCTGGCATTTTTCTCCCTTAACTCCTCATGTGTGAATGTAGATGCAAAATACGCATTCAGTTTATTAGCTATCTGAGCAGGATCATCAACAGTCAAACCATCGATATCAAGTGGACCAATTTGACTCATCCCTTTCCTTTTAGATTTTATATAAGTAAACAAGTCCTTGCTGTTTTTCTTAGCATCCTTTGCCAAAGCTTTCTCATATTCTGCCTTTGCTTGCCAAATCTCCTTTGTGACTTGATTATAGACTATATCTGCTTATATCTGCTTAGGCTTCTGTGTCACCTAATAATTTATATGCATCCCATGCATTTTTCTTCTCTGCCACAAGTCTCATTAGTTCATCTGACATCCATTCATGCCTAAACCAGATTGAACAATATTTCTTAATTGGTATGAAAAGTCTAGTAGCTACCAGGGCATTTTTATATATTTATATGCATTCCTTGAGAGCTTCCCACTTATAATTTGCTGTTGGTAACATCATCAGTTCATCCCACTGTACAGAAACTGTAGCAAAAAACAGGAACAAAATCCCTTCCCTTTATCCCTGATGGTAATTATATCTTTAATTAAATCCCACATCAGTACACTTTGATCACTGCCACCTAGTGGTTCCTTTATCTGCAAATAATTCTTTACACCTGAATAATCACTGCTGATAACCAGATCAAGAATATTACCCTCTCTGGTTGCCTCTCGAACATGCTGCTGCAGAAAACACTCATGCAGTAAATCCACAAAAGTCTTGCTAGTGTGTGAGTGTGTTCGCACTTCCTGTTCCTATTCTTACAGTTACTACATACAGGTCTTTCACTTTTCTTACTAAAGTCCTTGTATGCATGCCCAATATGGGCACAATATCCACAGTATCCATTCTGCAGTATTTCGATGTGTCCATATCCTAAGCATTTGTAACACTGGGCAACTGAGAATATTTCCTTATATTTATATGCCATCCGATTAGCATATATTCTCTCTCTTTGCTTTATAATGCTCAAACCTCAATCTGACTTCCAATACCCAATTTGACACATTTCCAATCAATGCTGCTCTTCGTACACTAATGTTATTAGTAGAGTCCTGCAGGGTTCGGTTTTGGGCCCACTGTTCTTTTGTATATTTATCAATGATATTGATGAAGGTATATCAGGCTTAGTGTCGAAGTTGGCAGATGATCCAAAGGTTGACAGGGTTGTTAATGACAGTAATGGCAGTGTGCTACTGCAACAGGATCTAGAAAATTTGAGCAGATGGGCTGAGAAGTGGCAACTGAAGTTTAACATTGAAAAATGCAAAGTACTGCATATGGGTAGAAATAACCCTAGCAGAACATACCAACTGTGTAGTACTACACTTAGGGTGGTAGAAAATGAAAAAGACTTGGGGGTGATTGTGCAGTCAGATATGAAGTTTTCTGAGCAATGCAGACAGGCTGCTAGAGCAGGTCTTGGGTATTGTTAATGATATACAGGGAAAAGGAGGTGATTTTCCCTTTGTATAATGCACTACTTATTGAGACAATTTTAATATTTTCGTGAAATTCCTTTTTAGATACCCCACGATCCTTACAGTTCTTTATCCATATCTGTTCTAAGAACTTCTCTCTCTGCATATCCTTCTCAATATCAAACACTACAATTCTTGGATGCACAGTTCTTGGTATCACACACACACACACAAGTCTGACCTCCTGAATCCACAGACACCCTGATTTTCTTAATATCATCCTCCCCCTCCACCAATACCACAGTCGCTTATCATTCTTATGTTCTTTACTATCACATCTTTTAAAACTGGTCTTACTTCCTTCAAGACTTCTTGTTTTACTTGTTTATTTGTCTAACTTTTTGCTGGCCGCCTTAATCAGCAAGACCTTAGGAGCTTCTTTAATTCTTTAGAAGATTCTTGGACAACTTTAACATAAGTTAATTTTTCTTTCTTCTTGCCTTCTAATTGCTCTTTAAATAGCAAATTTTCCATATGTATGTCCATTGTCTTGGTTTCTAGGACATCACAAAGATCCATCATTGTTCTTATAGCCACAGTCTGAACAGGAATATTAATAGCAGGGAAAAGGTTTCTAGGACATCACAAAGATCCATCATTGTTCTTATAGCCACAGTCCGAACAGGAATATTAATAGCAGGGAAAAGGAGGTGATTATCTCTTTGTATAATGCACTACTTATTGAGACAATTTCAATATTTTCGTTAACTAAGCACATCATACAAATAAACTCTCAACCTACTTCTCATTTCTTTGATGTGCTCAAAGCCTTCATGCTTAGATCTTTCTTTACTTTCATCATTTCTCCTTTTCTTATATGCTACTCTCAATCTCTTAGCACTACCTTGGTCCTTCTTCTCAGCGCTATTACCAGTTCCAGTCTTTCTCTTCTTGGGATCATTTGGACCTTGTGAATTCTGTGGAAGGTTAGAGAGAGAGAGAGAGAGAGAGAGAGAGAGAGAGAGAGAGAGAGAGAGAGAGAGAGAGAGAGAGAGGAGGATCTAAACTGCGGGAGTCCTTGGCAAGGTCTTACCAGCAAACACCCATCTCTGTTAATTCTTGAACCTGCATGAGAATTTCACCCGTTATTTCCTCTCTTTCATCGTCTGTCACATCTGATGTTTCTGCAGCTAATTCCTCTTCACTAATGATATCTTCTGGCCCAGAAGCACCTGATGAACCCGCCATTGTATACAATAAAACTATAAATATATTTACAGTTAAAAGTTGAATCTCAATACAGAGAAACAGCTACTCTACAATATATACAATCAAGGTTCCAGAGTCCTGGCTCACAGCTGTCTGAATGATTCACTAAAACACTTCCAAACTCTATCAGAAGTGATAAAAACCATCCACACCAAGTCAAACGAGTTGTCATCCCAGGAGCGTAATCTCAAGGGTATGGAAATAGGATTAGTGATTTTTCCTCTGCTCCAAGCAGTAAAATTATCAGCCCATTTAGCCAGCAGGGAGCACCACCCAACTGCCCACCCCAGACTACGAGGAAGTAAAGCTAGCTATACCGGTTCTGGCACAAAATAACAATCAACAGCAAGAAAAGCAAGTTTTATAACTCACAAATCAAATTTTTTAAATCACTCAGATATCTCAATGTACAATTTACCCCAGAATAGCACCTTGGGGATGTACAGAAAGGCCAGACAGGATAGTAGGGAAGTCAGTCAAGAAGCATATAAAATCTAAGGCAGTGCATCCAGTCGACAAGGTGGCCAGTGCAACTGAGCCAGTGTGGTGTGCCATAAGCACTAGGAGAGCAAAAATGAGAGTAGGAGTGTTTTATAAGCCTAATGCTGAGACTATGATGAGTACAACAAACAACTGTCCAGAGAAATAGAGCGAACCAGTAAATCAGAATGTCTTATAACGGGTGACTTCAATTTTCCAGATAACTTGTTGGTTGGTCACTCAACACTAGAAAGCCTTTTGGGGATTTACTAGATAATTTTTTTTCTACAGCAGTATGTTAGAGAGGTAACAGAGGGGAAGCGATACTCTTAATCTGATTATCAGCAATGATTCTTCGTGCATTAGGAATCAGTAGGGTGGCCGTGATCGGACAAATCGGACACAGCAACACAAACTTAATGCAAAAAATAATTATGATGTCATATACTTGGAACTGAGGAGAACTATTGATATTATAGCACAAAAAAGACTGCTGTACAAATTGGAGCAGTGTGGCATTAAAGGCAAGTTACTGCCCTGGATAAAGAGATGGTTGAGTAGAAGACTGATAGGGGTTATAAATGAACACTGCTCTTTATGGACTAATGTAATTAGTAAAGTATCACAGACTTTGTGCTGAGCCCATTTACTGTTTTCTAAATTAATTAATGATACCGATACATGTATATCAAGCTTAATGTCTAAATTTGCTTGGTGATATAAAAGTTGGCAGGGTGATTAATGACAGTAATAAGGGTAAACTACTGTAATGATATCTAAAAAAAATTAGGCACATGGTCTGAGAAATAGCAGTTGAAGTTTAATTGACAAGTGCAAGGTACTGCATATGGGTGTCAGTAATCCCAGATCAATGTACCAACTGTGCTGTATTACACTCTGAATAGTGGAAAATTAAAAAGGACTAGTGGTAATTGTGAAGTCAGATATGAAGTTCTCTGAGCAATGCAGACAGGTTCCCAAGACAGCTCATAGGATTCTGTTGTTGTTGTGGTGGTGTTTTCTGGCGCAATGGCAACTTAGGCCATATTGCGCCTAGGATTTTTTCTATGATATACAGGTACTTTGCTAGCAGGGAAAAGGATGTGATTATCCAATTGTATAAGGCTACAATGTTAGGCTGCATCTTGAATACTGCATACAGGTTTGGAGGGCTCATTTTAGAAAAGATGTAGATCTGCCAGAACAGGTACGGAGAAAGACAACAAGATTGCTGAAGGGAATGAAATGATGGTCTTACCAAGAAAGGCTTCAGTTCTGAAAATTGAAGCATCTGTAGACTAGACAGGGGCAAGGCAATCTGATTGAGGCATTTAAAGCTTTGAATGTATTAGGCAAGATCGATAGTGATGGCATTCTTCTTCCTGGTCCGACTGTGCGCATGAGAGGGCATAAATTCACACTGAGGAAGAATGGCTGCAGGATAAATACGCAAAAGTTTATCTTCAGCAGCAGGTAGTGTTGATTGATTGTTGGAACAAACTTCCATCTATTGTTGGGAAGTGGGCAGTTGAATAATTTCATGAAAGAACTAGACAAATTATTAGTGGGTTGTGCAGATAATGTGGAAGGGTTGGTGGTTTTTTTTTTTTTTTTTTTACTGATGAAGCTTGCTTTCTTGCATCAGATGCCACTACTACTACTACTAATAATAATAATAATAATAATAAAAACTTTTATTCAGAAATTTAAAATATATTATTTTACTTTACTTTGTTTGAAAAATGTATTTTCCTTAAATTTGAGACAACTTCTTTAAACCATGATATCAAAAAGACTGAGTGATCTCTGACCTGTATATATGATAGTGAATCCCATGGCATGTGACCTAGAACAGTTCAATTTGTTAAGTTCTTTATAAATACTTTGACTATTACCTTAATAATAAGAAGGGTGCAGCTGATCGACGAACCAATTAGAGATATAAAACAGTGTTCATATATAAATTATTTCATGTACTATCAAAGCTCAGTAAACAATACGCACAGTACACCAACTTCATTCAATTTTTCTGCCAAAAAAATTAAGGAATGATTATGAAAAAGAACAGGGGGAAGACATCTACATCTGGATTTTATCACATATACCCTTATAAAAATACACATGAAGCTCTTCTAATCATTGCATTACCAATTCAACCCTTACAATTATAATATAACAACCTGATTTACAATGTCAGTTAGCAATCTGCACAAACACATCAATTATTTAATTACTTAAAAATTAACTCATTAAATTCTAGTTAACATCATGAACATAATTCCTGGTCGAGGCTTCAAATTATTTTTGAGAACAAACATATTCTCAAATATTGTGAGCAAACACATTCAAGACTAGTTTTATAATGTGTAATATATTTATTTATGTATATGAGTACAGGATTCTCTGATGGACTGGAACTAATCTCAGTAGAAACTATAATGTCTGTCCTCTTCATAACATTATGAACCCAACTAATTATTTCATATGCCCACCAATGCATATGTAACTGCACACCATTGATTAAATAAAATATAATGCTACTAAGACCAAATATTCTCAATTTGGAAGCCTACAGCAAAATCTGTCTAATGATTCAACACTAGACAACTTGTCCCCAGTTCTTCTATACAACTCATATCTTCCAATTATCACATTCCAAAATAAAGAATGGGCACAACAGGTGTCAATATCTTTAAATAAGGTTAGCACATCCAAAAGCTACATAAATGTTAGTAGTCATGCAGTAATGCTTTACATATCTAATGGGGGCATTTTAGTTTCAATTTGTAAGACATGACTTGCTAGTGGAGAAAAAAATGCTACAAAACAAGACAGAAGCAAAAATAGCAAAAAAAGGATAGCAATAAGCAATACAGTTTGCAGGATAACAAAATATGTAAGTATTGATTTATTTCTCACTTTAAGATATACCTATCCGGTCACTGTTTTGCAAGGAGGCCAATTATTTCACTCCTTCCAGAGCCCATACCATGTTATCGTATGGTGTGGTCTCTGATCAGGTCAAGCAACTTTTGGAACAGCAAGGTGTTTTGGCAATTAACTTCATCTGATGCATAAAAATTAGCCACACCTCTGAAGAGCTTGGTTGTTCTGAAACCAGGATTTTTCTCTGCTGACTGATATGGGCATTCACAGAACTCCATAAATCAATCAGGATCATCCTTATTCAAGAGTATTCAGAAATATCACACATTACAGATTACACAAACCAGGTCATTCCAGTGAAGCAAACAGCTTCACTGGAATGGCCTGGCTTTTCCAGTGGGCCGCTCTCACTGTATATTTCATATTATATTATTTCATATATCTGCATTTTGTGAGCACAAAAAATTTCATTGAAGAAAATACTTTGTTGAATGGGGCAAAAACTCCTTGCATAATATACACTGGTGTTCAATGAAAGTGCATCACCTAGGAATTTCACATTTCTAACCATTTTTCGCAATAGAATGTTATATTAATGACTAGTAGCACAAACAGAAATATAAACAAAAGATATTTATTAATAGTTAAGGAAAAGCTAAATAATATTTGACAAGTGCTCTCAAAATATTCCAAAATGAGCATTTTCAACCTTTATACAACAGTTTTGGTAAACACGACTATTATGGCTGGCTGAAATGTTATCAGAAGCCCTCACAATTTGCTTCAATTTATCATTTTAAATGGAAAACAAAATGAAAAGTTCACCAGGTGCAAACTAATACTTAGTTGAACTGCCTCTGGCCCTGATGACAGAAGCACACCATTGAGGCATTAACAAGATCAATTTCTGAAGATAAACTGATAGTTAATGGTTCCAAACACAAATTATGGCTTCCTGAAGTTCACGAAGGGTCTTTGGTTTCTTTCTGGCAACTTCAGATTCTGCACAATGCCAACAGTTTTCTATAGGATTCAGGTCTGGTCTGTTTCCTGGCCAACCAACAGTTGTAATGGACTGTTCTTACAACTATTTTTTTCACCTGTAACAAATGTAAACACATTACTGTTGATCCTCTAATGCAGAAATGAAGCTAAATCAACTACAAAAGTGCCTACTTATACTTTTCGCCCGATGACAAGGAGCAGAGTCATCCTGAAAGATGCAGTTATTTGGCAGGTTGAAAAGGTCTCTAATGGTCGGCAGCAATTTACCTTCCAATATAGCCAGGTATCCATTGGCATTTACAGAACCTTTTATAACCTGCAGGTGACCTACTCCGCAACATGAAATGCACCCCCACATCATTTAGCTGGTAGGGAATTTCACTGTAGACACCATACAGTCTGGATGGTATTCTTCACCACGTCTACGTCGAATCGTTTGTCTCCCATCAGAGCCAGGCAGGTTGAATTTATTTTCATCGGAGAAAATAACTGGACTTCCACTGCTCGGGAGTCCATTTGACATGCTCCTTACACCAAATTAATCGGGCCTTTTTCATTTTTTGTGTGAGGAGGAGCTTCTTCTTAGGACGACAGGCCCCAAGTCCATTTTTGAAGAGGCGTCTTCTGACTGTTACAGCACTTGTTACCACTCCTGTATTTTCTTCCCGTTCTCTTTTCAGCTCAGACGAAAAAGCTTTACGGTTTTTAAGGCATAAGCACTTCAAAACACTGCCCTGTTTTGGCGTAGAGCCTCGTTTGCAGTGCCCGGTTCAGCAGAAAGTTTTTTTCGTATCAGCAGAACCAGTTTTCTTGAGTTTAGAAAGAAATTACTCACTTTCAACTGATTACAAGACACCCTATAAGCAATATGACAGGAAGAATATCCTTTCTCACGTAAAGCTACAATAGCACTCTTTCTTCGTGGCATCAATTGCATGTAACTCGCCATCTGACTTAAGCAAGGAATGACTGCAACCCTTGCAGAGCATGCTTATATAACTGGAAGTAACAGCTGATGCAATATTATGTCATTACCTAAGTGTGTCAATCTTATCTGATTGCAATCTGTAAGAATACTGCCATATACTTACATTATTCAGATGGCAATTACAATTTTAAGGGGTGATGCACTTTCTTTGAACACCAGTGTAAATATAATAACTTTATGCAAGAAAGCACATAAGAGTGAAAGAAGGAAATACTGTAAACTACTACAGGGGAAATAAAGCAAAAAAAAAAAAAAAAACAGTATTTTAAAATGTCTAAGAAGGGATTCAGTACATTCAGGCACACAAATAGGAATGACAATAAACAAATAATTTTAAAAAAAAGCACTTACCAACAATACGTGACCCTACTGGCAATATAACTTCAGGAGGTTTTGAATAGGCAAGATGCTTCGGTGAATACATACGGGAAGACAGCATTCTGTTGCCATCAAACTTCACTTTAAATACTTTTCCTCCTGGAGCATTAGGTCTGATATCTGTTAACCTAGCTCTATACCAGACAGATATAGGGTTTGAGCCTTTCATGGCAAGAACTTTCATTCCCGCTTTCAGTTCCCTAGAAAGTATATTTTAAATACTGTGTTCTAGTGGTTATAATTAAAAATAATACTTAATGCATTTTTTATGTCTAGCTGACATTTCAAATATTAATTTTATGCTGGGTGATGTTTTTACTTTAATAAAAAAAAAAATAGAAATTTTTATGATGGAGAGGGGGCGTTGGCTTAAATTCACACTTAAATAGTCGTTACACAATCATGAATCAAGTTATAAATAAATAACTTACTCCCTTTTAACTCTACCTAAACCTGGTAAATTTGGCCTTTGTAGGGCAACTTGACCAACATGGATTACCTCTCCACCAGTGTCTCCTGCAGAAGATAATTTAACCTAAAAAATTAAAACATTATATACAAAACAAGTCAAATTAAGATTAAGAGTTTTCACAATTTCCAACAAAGCTACATTAGTTAGTATTTCAAAGTATGAAAATAATTATGTCAGGCATGCCCCATTGTATATTACTTATTTCAAAGAAAAATCTTGTTAAAAATCTTGTTTCAATAGAGTTGCCCCTTACACCCTACCGAGTAAATTTATCAACTAAAATGCAAATAATAAGCTCAAACATTGATAAATATCAAAACAGCATAGAGAAAACATGAATTTTGAAAAGATCCTCTGCAGTTTGGAACTGTGGCTAATGCAAACTGGAAATTTACTTGTACCACCAATTTAAAACTATATAAAATGTTACAGAAAAGTTTCTGGTAATCTATACTTAAGGAGAGACAACACAGTTGTGTCAGTAGCATACCTGGGGAGGGGGGGAAGAGCATTTGCTTCCCCTGCAACATTTTTGCCTTAAATGGAAGGGCGTGCAATTTCTTTCCATCTGTTGTGGCTGGTAATTCCCAGCTTCAATGATACCAGCAAGTGTTTTCTGAAATTCTTCAGCAGCAATGCAGTCAGCACTTGCCACTCCACCAGTTACCTTGATTTTATGTAGATTTGCACAAGCTTTGAACTGAACCCTAAAAGGTTTGTATCTATGAAAGCTAGTAACTCAAAAGTTCATAAGTAGAGGACTGCCTGTATTTATAAACACTACTTGTCGAAATGTCACACAAAAACTGATTTCAATATTTGTTAAAAAAAATTCCAATAGATGGCATCAATTTAACTTCAAAAATCTGTACGGGTTTTTTTGAAACAAACTTGAACATGAATGTTGTAAAAAATTAGTTCTCGGCCGTGAGCTGTTGCAATTGCATCTTGTGTGAGACTGTGTCCAAAAAAGTTTTTAAGCTATTGAAATTAATTTTTATGGGTTAAAGTTTTAAACAAGAATTTACAAGATGTGTAATAAAAAAAAAACTATCTGGATGGGATAGAATAAAGCTAAAGGAACAGGAAATAACTGAAAAGGAAGCAGCTAAATGTCAGCGGTTAAACATCTTTCGTCCTACTAAAAACACGGAAGAAGAAATCAATAGGAATGAAGACGAGAAAGATATACAAAGGGTACTAGGAAAGTTTTGCAATACAGCTTTGTTTATTTAATTTTTTCAAAGTAATTTCCTCTACATTCAATACACCTCTCCATCCTCCGAAACCAATCTTTAAACCAGTTCTGCCAAGTTTCACTAGGGAGTAAAGCACACTCGTTGTCCCAAGCCCGTAGAAGGTCCTCATCACTGGACAACCACCTCCCTTTTAGCTTCATTTTCACATGCGGGAACAGTGCAAAGTCGCAGGGAGCAAGGTCTGGCCTGTAGGGAGGGTGCTCGAGAAGTTTCAGTCCTGTCGTGGTCAAATATTCGGTGCAGGCTTTGGCGCGGTGAGCTGGAGCATTTTCGTGATGGACGTACCAGGTGTCCATTCTTGACTGTGGCCGCAGGTTCTTCATAGATCCAATGACTTTAGGCAGGCATTGTTCAGTATACCACTTAGCTGTGACTGTCTTCTGCATGTCCAAAACGACACGTTCCACAATTCCACTCAATTTGAAAAATACAGCTATCATTTTCTTCTTTACAGATCGGGATTTTCTGACAATTACGGGTGTGTCGTCATCATCAAAGACTCAAACTTTGTTTTGAGCCTTGGTCGGCAGATCCTAATAGTACAGCCAAGTCTCGTCACCTGTCACGATGTTGTTCACATACGGAGATTGTCCCTTATCAAACTTTTTTAACATCTCCCGGCACCGAGTCACACGTCGTGTCATCTGCTCTTCAGTCAGTTGGTGCGGCACCCAGAGAGAACAAAGTTTCTTCACGTGCAAATGATCTTGCAGAATCGAACGAATTGCTGGTGCATTGAGGCCCAAAGTATCCTCTATCTGTTGGTAGGTCACTCGCCTGTTTTCGTCAAGCATTTTCCTCACAGCAGTAACGTTTTCCTCCGTAACTGACGTTCGTGGCCTTCCCGGCCTCTTAGAATCCTCCAGAGTGAAATTTCCCCTTTGGAATTCTCTATACCACCTGAATAGCGTTGTACGATGTGGACAATCATCATCTAGTGCAAGAGTCATTTCTTCTAAGCACTGGTCTATGGTTAACCCACGCACAAAATTATACCGCAAAACTGTCCTTATCTCATTTCGTGACCACGATGCCATCGCAAGCACTTTCCACTCTCACTACTAATGAATAACTGAGCCCATCGACTTGGCGCAGTGGCTATGCACGTATGAACATGTCTCAATATGTAGCAACAAGCAGCTTCCTGTGATTCATTGTTGAGTCATATTGCAAAACTTTCCTAGTACCCTTTGTACAAACTGCAGATGAAGCCAATCACATGAATGAAAGTATTTCAACAAATTCTACTGATAAAAATGACAGTATCAGTGTCGACATTCAGAATATACTCTGGTAATAAGTGATGAAAAAAATGAAACTGATGTACCACTATCAATAGTCGACATTGATATTTCTCATCCAGAGAATTAAGCAGAAACTTTAGTCTTTTCCGAACTTATTAATATTGAAGTAGATTATCTGACAGATAATTCATTTGTTTTACGATAAACCAATCACACCGCCTATTGTGCGAGTAATTTTAAATGCAGGTCCTTGCCAGCCAGGTCCGTTGGACAATTTTCAAAATTTTTCCAAAGGATGCAGCCGGTCGCAATTTCATACCACAGTGGTATCAAAAAAAGGCATGAGAAAAGTGGCCATGAAAGTGCCAGGCAGTGGCTAATATATTCATCAAGAGCCAGTGCTTTGTTTTACTTTTATTGCTGGTTGTTTACAAACTCTTCAAATAGGTTGGATCCTTGGGGTACCCAAAAGTTAGTTTTAAAATTTTGCCAAAGGAGTACACAAAACTGGAAAACATGAACAAAGTGATACACACAGAAAAGGATTTCTTTCTAACAAAATTTTGCTTTTTCCATGATAAAACTGTCTTTGCCAATCTCGTGACAGCAGAGAAGAAAGAAATAGAAAAGAACAAACTGATTTTAATAAGTATCATTGATGCAGTTCTGTTTTTGGCAAAACAAGGCTTAGCATTTCATGGTCAAACACGAATACAGAGGCTTAGGTGGCCCAAGTTTAAAAAGAGGGAAATTTCTTAGAGCTCATCACAAATGAGCTCTAAGAAAAATGATAGCCTAAATAATAAATTTATTTAGGCTATCAACTTCCACAACAAGGGATGGAAGTCTGTTCCACCAACGAACTACCCGCTGGCTAAAGATAAATTTTCGCACATCTATCCTACATCTATCTTTCCTCAATTTGAATTTATGCCCTCTCAGGTGATTATTCTGAGCAAGAGGAAGAATCCCATCAGCATTGAGCATGCTCAAACCATTCAAGGCTTTATACACCTCAATCAGATCACCTCACAGGTCGGCGCCTCCGTAGCCAGGTGGGCAGAAACAGCAGTGCGTAGCACGCACTTCTTGATTAGACCAGGGTTCGAGCTCGTGACCACCAAATACGGAGAATACGGAAAGGTCAGGGTATGACCACTGCATATCACGGGAGCAACGTGGCCTTAGTTGCTAATGCTCCTAAAAACCAAATAACAAACAACCTCACAGGTGCCTAGTCTTCAGACACTGTAATTTGCAAAACTTAAGCCTTACTTCGTAAGAGCAACCCTTGGTTCCATTCACTAATCTTGTTATCCTTCTCTGTACTCGTTCCAACAGCTCTACATGCTTCTTAAAATGAGGCCTCCAGACCTGTATACAGTACTCAAGGTGTGGCCTGACCATTGCCTTACACAAGGGGATAACCACCTCCTTATCCCTGCTAGAAAAATTCCTGCATATCATTGACAAGACACCATGGGCTACTCTTGCAACCCATCTGCACTGCTCAGAGAACTCCATATCTGCCTGCACAATTATCCCCCCCAGGTCCTTTTCGTTCTCTACCACTGTGGTACCACAGAGTTGATACGTTAATCTGGAGTTACTGCTTTCCATATGTAGTACTTTACATTTGTCAATGTTAAACTTCATTTGCCACCTCTCAGCCCATCTGCTCAACTTTTCTAGATCCTGTTGCAGCAGCGTACTGTCATTAGTGTCCTTAACAACCCTGCCAACCTTCGTATTGTCTGCAAACTTGGACATTAAGCCTGATATACCATCAACAATATCATTTATAAATACAGAAAACAATAATAGACCCAACACTGAGGGATTCCACTATAACATTAGTCCACGACAAGCAGTGTCTATTGATTACCATTCTATCTTCTCCCACTCAACCATTCCTTTATCCACACCAGCAATTTGCCTCCAATGCCACACTGCTCCAACTTGTGCAGCAGTCTTCCGTGTGCAACAGTATCAAAAGCCTTTCTAAGATCCAAATATATGATATAAAAGTTGTTCCCTGCATCCAGTTCCTTTGTGACCACATCATATTATCCAATCAAATTAGTCAGGCAAGACTTTCCCGTAACAAAACCATGCAGTGTCCAAGCTATAACTGAAGTCCTGTCTAGATGATCCTACAGTGCTTCTTTAACCAGTACCTCCATTAATTTTCCTGGAACATTAAATTAATCTAACAGGTCTATAATTACTTGTCACCATTTGATCCTCCTTTGTGAATTGGGGTCACATTTGCACATCTCCAGTCCATGGGTACCTCCCCCTGAGTCAAAAGAATCTCTCATAATTATGGCCAAGGGTCTGCTTACTTCCTTTGCTGCCTCCTTTAACATAACTGGATAGATCCCATCCACCCCGGGTGCCTTTTTTATCTTCAACAATTTCTCCTCCACTTTCCTCTCAGTTATAGAGAAGCCATCCATTTTTAATTCACATTAATATGACATTAAGTTTAGATTTAAATTTACAGTTATGCAATTATTATGCACATAAGTCTGAACTTGACTGCTAAGAGCTTATTATTTATTATAAAGAATACTTTTGCCAAAACTGCAAAGAAGTTTACTAACATATTAATTAGTGCAATTTATATCACTTTATATCTACAAGTATTAGTAAAGGATAGCGAATGCTTAAAAAGTGGTATTCACCTTGAATTAATCTGTGATGGCTTACTTAGGCAGCTTAGTTAATATTTAGATTGAATTGTTCAGTTGAAGGAAATTAAAAGGGGGGGGGGACGTAGGTAAGTGTTTACTGAGCTAAAATAGGTGCAAGGAAAGAGAAGTGTACACATCCAACTTATATCTTATGTCTCATGAGCGTCTCGCATCGGGCGCCATAACCTGGCTTTTGGTTCATCCCACAGCACCTGTTCTGCTTACCAAAAGTGGCCCACTGGGCACTCACATCCTTTCGTCCAGGCTTCGAGTCAAGCAAGCCGATCCTTCAATGACAACCAATCCTTGGTTGTCATTGAAGTAAAAGAAGCAAACGAATAATTGAAAACTAAGTAGGTGAATACTGTGAAGCCAATAGTCGTAACGGGGACTTTCGTTGGTTAAAACGTCTTCAGTTAGCAATGTGTGGAGAGTGAACGCGCGTGGTATTTAAGAAATAAATTATACTCTTGTGATGCCTTTTTTGAAATGTGGGAACTTTAATCGCGAGAGGTTCCAAATTGGGGAAAGATTGAAGGGAAGTTCAGAATTTAGAATTTTGAGTGGTGCCAGTACCATTCAATGGCTTCGTATTGAAGTATTCTGTAGCTGGATTTTAGTTTAATGATAGAAATGGCAGAGTCAATGAGGGGGATGTGGTTGTGGATCTGGGCATGAATTGTAAGTTCTGTGACAGATTGGTTAGACATGAGGCTATGGAAATGATAGTATGCACAGGTGTTGGATGTTTTTAATGAGCCAAATTTGGTAGTGGTACTTCCGATGTAACATGTATTACAGTTTGGTTGGTTGACAATTAATGAGGTATATTATATTATTGAGGTCATTGGTAGGATATTGTGTATGTGTCTTTATAGGAGCTGAAGAAGGATCCTAATTTGTTGTAGGTGGAAAAAACAAGGGAGATATCAGTGTCGTTAAATATATGGCGGAACTGTCCTACGAGTTCGTTGTGATAAGGGAGGACTATGCGGATGTTTGTTTTATTGTTGTCTTTGGTTGGATTGTTAATTGTTTGTTTGTTATTTGGTTTTTAGGAGCATTAGCAACTAAGGCCATATTGCTCCGAAATATGCGGTGGTCATTCCCTGACCTTTCCGCATCCTCCGTATTTGGTGGTGATGGGCTCGAACCCCGGTCTAATCAGGAAGCGCGTGCTAAGCACTGTTGCTCCTTCCCACCTGGCTACGGACGTGCCACTGGATTGTTAAGTTTAATTTTATTTTTAGCGATGGAGATTGTGTTTAAAATAAGTTGGTGGGGGTAACCTCTGGATATAAATTTGTCAGTGAGATATTGGATTTCGTTGTAAAGGTCGGTTGGTGAGGAGCTGTAGTTTAGTGCATTGTCGATTTGGTTATATAAACTGCTTTTTTAGTGTTTAGGGGGTGATGAGAGGCAAAACGTAGGTATTAACCAGTGTTGTATTTTTCCTGAAAATTTCCATATTTAATTTTGTGCCTGTTATATAGATAGTGAGATTGAGGAAATTTATCTGATTGTTTTGTCCAATTTCAAAGGTGAATTTAAGTCTGTCGTGTATAGAGTTGTGTTTTACAAAGAGGTTATCAATGATGGATCTGTTGCGTATTACAAGAATGTCGCTGGCATAGCGCATGTATAGTTTTAATTCAGGGGGGAAAGGGTGTAGAATTTTGCTCTCAATGGCGGCTAGGTAAATTTCGGACAATGGGGCCGAAATGCCTAGGCCCATCAGTAGGCCAAATATTTGATGAAAAATTTTTTTGTTAAATCTAAAATATCTTGCCTCTAATAGAAGGGTGGTGAGCTGAAGAATATGGTCTGTAGAAAGGGAGGTACGTTTTGTTAAGGTATCGTCTGTTTCTAAAAACTTGCATAAGGCTTGTAAAGTAAATGGGATGTGGAAATTAGTGTAGAGGGAAGTGACGTCATAGGAAGCTAAGATGTCTGTATCGGATATTATAATATTGATTTTTTGAAAAGCTTGATTGGTGTTATTGATCTTGAATGTGGAAAATTTAGTAAGAGAGGTTATAATTTTGACCAGAAAGGAGGATAAATTAGCGAAAGCTGATTTGCTGTATGAAACAATTGGTCTTAAAGGATGGTTGCTTTTGTGTAACTTAATGATCCCAAACATGTGGGAGGATGTTATTACGGATTCCGATTTGCTGTAGTGTGAAAAGGTTGATTTCGTATTTTGTCTGAGTTTCCTGAGAATTATGTCAAGTTTGTTTTTGAGTTTTTGTGATTGGCATTAGCATTAGTAGAGGCATTGATGCAAGAAAGCAAGATTATTCAGCATCGCCAAAAAAAAAAAAAAAAAAACACCACTCCATTTCACCCCTCCGTACGTTCAAAATACCTGTCCAGCTGAGCCTTAAATATATTTAGGCTATCAACTTCCACAACAAGGGTTGGAAGTCTGTTCGACCAACCAACTACCCTATTTTGCAAATTACAGTGTCTAGAGACTAGGCACATGCAAGATGTTCTGATTGAGGTGATTATTCTGAGCAAGAGGAAAAATCCCATGGGCATTGAGCATGCTCAAACCATTCAAGGCTTTATACACCTCAATCAGATCACCTCGCAGGTGCCTAGTCTCTAGACACTGTAATTTGCAAAATATAAGCCTTTCTTCATAAGAGCAACCCTTTGTTCCATTCACTAATCTTGTTGTCCTTCTCTGTATGCGTTCCAGCAGCTCTACATCCTTCTTGAAATGAGGCCTCCTGATCTGTATACAGTACTCAAGGTGGGGCCTGACCATTGCCTTATACAAGGGAATAATCACCTTATCCCTGCTAGAAAAATTCCTGTATATCATTGACAAAACACCATGAGCTACTCTTGCAGCTCGTCTGCAAGAGTAATTCATGGTGTCTTGTCATGGTGTAGCTCATTTTTGTAAAAAGCCGATATGTAACTTATTGGAAAAATATTTAATGAATATGTTGGTTAGTTGAGTTTTTTTATTATTATTATTAGACACGTATAGAGGCATCAGAGAGAGAGAGAGAGAGAGAGAGAGAATAAGAAATATGAAAAAATTAAATAAAATTAAAAATTGGAGGAGCAGTGCAGATAAGGTGTCAGTTAATACCGTCAAAAATATCTTGTTAAATTGACAATGACAATAAAAATATCTTGTTACATATCGCCTTTTTCCAAAAATGTCTCCACCACAATATCATCCCCAAATTCGCCCGCCTTTTTCCTAAAAATAATTGTAAAAAATACACCGTACATCTATCATGATCATCTGTGAAGAACTCAGGAAGAGATTTAACAAAAAATATAGCCTTTTAAATAGCATACACCAACTTAGATTTCACCTTAAAAAAAGAAATGACCCCTCATGCCTGGATCGAGTTCACCAATCAAAACAATAAATGCATTAACGCTAACCAACCAACCAACCAAAATATAATACAAAAACATAACAAAAAATGGAATTCCCTCACATCTTGTTCCCCTGAATTAAAACTATACATGCGCTACGCCGACGACATTCCTGTAATACGTAACAGATCCATCATTGATAATCCTCTTTGTAAAACACAACTCTATACACGACAGACTTAAATTCACCCTTGAAATTGGACAAAACAATCATATAAATTTCCTCAATCTCACTATCTATATAATAACAGGCACAAAATTAAATACGAAAATTTTCAGGAAAAATACAAACACCGGTAGATACCTACATTTTGCCTCTCATCACCCCATAAACACTAAAAAAGCAGTTTTATATAACAAAATCCACAATGCACTAAACTACAGCTCCTCACCAACCGACCTTTACAACGAAATGCAATATCTCACCGACAAATTTATATCCAGAGGTTACCTCAACAAACTTATTTTAAACACAATCTCCATCGCTAAAAATAAAATTAAACTTAACAATCCAACCAAAGACAACAATAAAACAGACATCCGCATAGTCCTCCCTCATCACAATGAACTCTGAGGACAGTTCCGCCATCTATTTAACGACATTGATATCTCCCTTATTTTTTCCACCTACAACAAATTAGGATCCTTCTTCAGCCCCTATAAAGACACACACAAATATCCTACCAACGACCTCAATAATAGAATATACCTCATTAATTGTCAACCAAACTGTAATACATGTTACATCGGAAGTATCACTACCAAATTTGGCTCATCAAAAACATCCAACACCAGTGCATACTATCACTTCCATAGCTTCATATCTAACCAATCTGTCACAGAACTTACAATTCATGCCCAGACCCCCCCCCCCCTCGTTGACTCTGCCATTTCTATCATTAAACTAAAATCCAGCTACAGAATACTTCAATATGAAGCCCTAGCTATTGAATGGTACCGGCACCACTCAAATCTCAAAATTCTAAATTCAAAACTCCCCTTCAATCTTTCCCCAATATGGAACCTCTCGTGATTAAAGTTCCCACGTGTCAAAAAAGGCATCACGAGAGTATAATTTATTTCTTAAATACCACACGCGTTCACTCTCCACACATTGCCAACTGAAGACGTTTTAACCAACGAAAGTCCCCGTAACGACTATTGGCTTCACTGTATTCACCTATTTAGTTTTCAATTATTCGTTTGCTTCTTTTACTTCAATGATAACCAAGGATTGGATGTGCACACTTCTCTTTCCTTGCACCTATTTTAACTCAGTCAACACTTACCTACATCCCCTCCTTTTAATTTCCTTCAACTTAACAATTCAACCTAAATATTAACTACACTGCCTAAGTAAGCCATCGCAGATTAATTCAAAGTGAGTACTGCTTTTTAAGCATTCGCTATCCTTTACTAGTCTATTGTACTTGAAGATCTCTAAAACTTCGCACCTACAAATATAAAAATGATGGAAATTGCACTAACTTATATGTAAGTACAAAGGGTACTGGGAAAGTTTTGCAATACAGCTTTGTTTATTTAATTTTTTCAAAGTAATTTCCTCTACATTCAATACACCTCTCCATCCTCCGAAACCAATCTTTAAACCAGTTCTGCCAAGTTTCACTAGGGAGTAAAGCACACTCGTTGTCCCAAGCCCATAGAAGGTCCTCATCACTGGAAAACCGCCTCCCTTTTAGTTTAGCTTCATTTTCACATGCGGGAACAGTGCAAAGTCGCAGGGAGCAAGGTCTGGCCTGTAGGGAGGGTGCTCGAGAAGTTTCAGTCCTGTCGTGGTCAAATATTCGGTGCAGGCTTTGGCGCGGTGAGCTGGAGCATTTTCATGATGGAGGTACCAGGTGTCCATTCTTGACTTTGGCCGCAGGTTCTTCATAGATCCAATGACTTTAGGCAGGCATTGTTCAGTATACCACTCAGCTGTGACTGTCTTCTGCGTGTCCAAAACGACACGTTCCACAATTCCACTCGATTTGAAAAATACAGCTATCATTTTCTTCTTTACAGATCGGGATTTTCTGACAATTACGGGTGTGTCGTCATCATCAAAGACCCAAACTTTGTTTTGAGCCTTGGTCGGCAGATCCTAATAGTACAGCCAAGTCTCGTCACCTGTCACGATGTTGTTCACATACCGAGATTGTCCCTTATCAAACTTTTTTAACATCTCCCGGCACCAAGTCACACGTCGTGTCATCTGCTCTTCAGTCAGTTGATGCGGCACCCAGAGAGAACAAAGTTTCTTCACGTGCAAATGATCTTGCAGAATCGAACGAATTGCTGGTGCATTTAGGCCCAAAGTATCCTCTATCTGTTGGTAGGTCACTCGCCTGTTTTCGTCAAGCATTTTCCTCACAGCAGTAACGTTTTCCTCCGTAACTGACGTTCGTGGCCTTCCCAGCCTCTCAGAATCCTCCAGAGTGAAATTTCCCCTTTGGAATTCTCTATACCACCTGAATATCGTTGTACGATGTGGACAATCATCATCTAGTGCAAGAGTCATTTCTTCTAAGCACTGGTCTATGGTTAAACCACGCACGAAATTATACCGCAAAACTGTCCTTATCTCATTTCGTGACCACGATGCCATCACAAGCACTTTACACTCTCACTACTAATGAATAACTGAGCCCATCGACTTGGCGCGGCGGCTACAATGCACGTATGAACATGTCTCAACATGCAGCAACAAGCAGCTTCCTGTGATTCATTGTTGCGTCATATTGCAAAACTTTCCTAGTACCCTAGTACCCTTTGTATAATGGTTAATATAAATCTTAAACAAGACTTTTTAGAAAATTTAAAAATATATGAAGCCGGTTTTGAAATAACAAAAATAAGTATTAGCTATTTAAAAATATCAATGAAAACTAGAATTTGCTTGTCCTCTCTTATGTTCTTGTCATCAGATGGTTTTCAACTGCTTAATTAATGCTACAGTCTTAATGCTTGTAGCAGAATAACTCTGCCTCAACTAAACATTGCTTTGGTACTGCACAAATTTTAAAAAAATGACATTATCAAAAAATAATAATAATAATCAGCCTGAGAGCCAATTTAATTTTGGGATATATAAATTGCATAACCAACCCTTTGACAGATAGTAGAAAAAACCAGCAAAAAACTCAAGAAGAACATCAAATCTTACTTAACAAAAAAAAAAAAAAAAAATGTTTCACAACTTACTGGTTGTGAAACAAACTTTTCAAACCCTCATAAAATAGCAGGTGCAGGTGGTCTCTATTTATATTTCTGACATGTTGGACAGACAACTTGTGTAATCGAGATCCACTAATATTCATAAAATTGGACAAATGCTAACTTATTGTGATTTTCTCTTGTAGAGGATTTGTGTCCTCATTTTAAAATTAATTTTTTAAATCAAAAGCTTTGATTTTGGATCAAATAAAAACAAAATATTAAATAAAATATATAGAATATTAAGAAATATTATAGCTATTTTAGAATTTTAAAATCAGGAATTCTCTTATCTGAGATTTTAAGTTTTTCAAGAGTAATTGCATCCAGGTAAGGTATAATTAGAATAGACTGAAATAGCATTGAAAGACCTGCCAAAAGACAGATGAACCTTGTAACAGGACAAAGAAATGAAAGCAAGCTTTGACCCTAAATCCATGCATGGCAAATAAATAATTGGAGGTATAAAGGGAGATAAACCAATATTCATAAAATCGGACAGATGCTAACTTATTGTGATTTTCTCTTGTAAAGGATCTGTGTCCTCATTTTGAATTTAATTTTTAAATCAAAAGATTTGATTTTGGATCAAATAAAAATAATATATTAAATAAAATATATAAGATATTCTTCTTCTTCTTTGGTCCTTAGTTGGCAGCTGGGGGAGGCGGTTGGCCACGCAACCAGTATGCTGCTGTAGGTGCCGCAGGGTTTCGGACTTGCTCTGTGATGTTCTTCCATACCTTACGATCCGTGGCTTCAGTCATGGCCTGGTTGAGGTCGAGACGTCGGCTCTTCAAGTTATCTTCCACTTGCTTGGCCCACGTTTTCCTAGGCGCGGTCCGTTGGATGCTCCATTGGGTGGGTCGTTGTCTCCAAAGGAGTGTGGATGGTATTCTGTTCATGCCCATTCTACATACGTGGCCAAACCATCTGAGCCTTCGCTTCTGGATTTGGTCGGCAATGGTTGGTTGCTGTTGGCATCTGGCGCGGATGGTATCATTAGTGATGCGGTCGCGAAGAGAGATGCCCAAGATCTGCCGCAGGCATCGCATTTGGAATACCTCAAGTTTGTTCAAATCTAACTTGAGACAAATCCATGTTTCCGATCCGTAAAGAAGAATGGGCAGGATCAAAGTCCGGAAGAGTCGGATTTTAATCTTTGTGGAAATGTTGGTCCTCTTCCACAGACACCATTTGAGCGAGGAGGCGAACGCAGTGGCCGCCTGTCCAATTCTGCTGTGGATTTCCATGGTGGATGCAAGGTATTTTCTTAATATAAGATATTAAGAAATATTATAGAAATATTATTTTCTTATCTGATATATCTTATTATTTCTAAATCCTGATAGATCTTACTTTCTTCAACATTTAATTAAATATTTAACTAGTCATTTCTCTGCTTATATCACTGAGGAAATTAAATGGAACAAGTAAGCAGTTAATGAAATAGCTAATAATTTGTAATATAATTATCCTCATGCAATGGGGATAATTATTATACAAATATAATTTATGCAAATCACATAATCTGAGTTAAATATAGTGAATTTGAGAAGAAATAAATCTACATTATTATAATTGGAGAATGCCAAAATGGCTTCAGGGAATGAAGCAGAGGATTGTGATTAACAGTTATTCTTCAGATTGAGCTAATGTAAAAAGTGGGGATCCTCAAGGATCAGTGCTCGACCACCCTCATTTCTAATTTTCTTAAATGACTTCAATGGAAGAACAGAGGGCATTATGCCAAAATATGCAGATGATATCAAGAGTGAGAGAGAAATTAATGTTCAGTGCTGTGCACAGCTGCTTCAGCATGACTCAGCTAGCCCTCAGAGATGGTCAGAAAAGTGGCAAATATCTTTTAATTCAATAAAATGAAAGGTTTTACATTTGGAGAATAGGAACCCCAAAATAACTTATGCACTTGGCGGGATTGAACTAAAAACAGTAGTGGAAGAAGGAGATTTGGGAGTTACGATGTTGTTGTAGTTGGTTTGTTTTATGGTGCATTGGCATCTAAGACCATAGGGAGTTATGATATGGTCAAGTTCTCTGAGCAGTGTAGGTGCCAGAGAACTTGTGCTCGGAAAAATGATTTATCAAATGTTTGGTTGTAGAGATAGGGAGGTAATAATATCCCTGTATAAGGCAATTGTGAGACCACACAAAGGAATACCGTGTCCAGGTATGGAGACCGTAACTAAAAAATACACAGAGCTTCTTGAAAGGGACCAAAGATGGGCAATGCACCTGATGAGATCAGAAAAGGGTGTTAATATGAAGAAAGACTTTGAATATGAGCTGTACAGCTTAGAAGACACCTTATAGGAGATTTTATTGAGGTGTATAAGGCTCTGAGAGGTGAAAGTAAAGTAAACAAGAGTGAAATTTCCACTGTTATAAATTTTTCCGAACTAGGACCAAAAATACAAATTACAGTGGCAGGATTCAGAATGGATTGCAACAAATTTTCTTTTTGCCAGTGAGTTGTTAATTATTGGAATATGCTGCCTCCAGGATAGTTGAAGCTAAAATTCAAAGCTCAGCTGGGTAGATACCTATGTAAGGAGGAAGTCAAATAGGTGGGTTTCTTTTTTTTTTTCTTTTGGGAGCAAAAGCCCAGGGCTTCCTTGTACCACGACTTATACTAATACAGGCAAGTAGTGATAGTTTTAAAGATTTGTTTGCTTTCTCTTCAAAGAACATATGATCTGTAATTGAAATACTTACAACATTATTTGAAATTTTATTTTCCTTTAATGGCTGATGCTTCTTTAATGGTGGTATTTGATAAGTATGATCAGGTCTTGGGGTAACTATATAAAAATAAGCAAATGTAAAGTGAACAAATAAAAAAAAGAAAACACTGAAATTATATTAATCTTCAAATAAAAGAAATATATCTACTTATAAGATACAGCATGAGACAGTTAAAAAACAATTACCTTATTTAAAAACACACACGTGCACACACACTCCTGTAACAGCACTTTTTGAAGGGACAGGCACCAAAGAACATTATAATTGGGAAAGAATTACAAGCAACCCCCCCCCCTCTTTTGGAGACTATTTTTCATTGTTCATCAATACTTTGTGGAGAAAACCTCCACGCTTAGTGTACACACACTCTCACTCTCTCTCTCTCTCTCTCTCTCTCTCCCCCCCCAATGTACTGCAAAAACCTAGGGAGGTGCATTATGGCCACAGAAGCCTATGCGCGAACAATTACCAAAAAAAAAATACTATTATAAACAATGCAAATTAAACTATACATACCTGGAGTATTACTGTATAAACATAATAAATATAATATTAGGGTAATAATAATAATAACAGAGTCATTAATGAAATTTATTAATGCCATGTTAAATACATGGCAAAGACACTAATTATTGTAGCAGCAAGGAAAACAAACAAATAATGTTGGATACTAAAACTAAGGAGAACATGCAACTGGAATGATGATTAGCTATAGTTCTGAGTCAAATATGAAATACACATCATCTATGAAGTATACAAACTGAACCATTAATACAGTCAAATCTCTATATAAGGAAATCAACCACTAGCTTGAAAAAATTTGTTAAACAGAAATTTCGTTACAAAGAAATATGGCCTTTTCAACAATGAAAAAATACTGTAAATTCAGAAATATAGTAAAAGATGGGAAACAAGTGGGAATGAATAAATTTTCTAACGTTTTAAAACAATTAATTTATTAATACATACATATTAAGAAATGACTACTTACAAGATGCACACAATACATTAATACACTTAAGTGTATAAATTATTACATATTTGGTTATTTTTTGTTGTACACTGGATTTTACTGTACATCATTCATAAAAATCTGCATTTGTTTACACACTCAAATATATTTTCTGTCACATTTTCTTCACATTGAAGGCCTCGATGCAACGTTTCAAATCATGCCAACATTTCATGTTTATAAGGTTTAATATTGCCTTCATTTTCATCCAAGTCATCGTCGATACTGTCACTAGTTCTTTAAATATGTTCCAAAATGTTGGAATCAATCGGATTCAGCTACTATGACATCATTATCAACTCATAAAAATTCGTCAAGAACAATTTCTCAACTGATCAAACTTCGCTTGGAACTCTTCCCAAGATTGCTCAATGCCTTGTAGTATCCCTCTCATCGCTGTTAATTGGCATTTTAGCAAAACAATTCTTAATCTTTGTTTCCGTCAAACCTTGACTCCACACTTTCGCTAACTCTGATATGCACATTGCAAATCTATAACAGAATCTACATGTTGGTTAGATTCTACTCTCAGTAGAATTTTTTTCAGTACAGTAATACCCCGAAGTTACGCGATAGGTGGGTCCGACGAAAATCACTTAAGTCGAATTCGCGTAAGTCGGGGTACAACTTTGCATATAAATTTTGTTTAATTGGGACCAAGGACTAACAAAAACTAGTTTAAAAGAAAAATATTTAATAAAATTGCAGTTCTTTATACATATTAATACAAAATATGTATTAAAAAAAATAAATTACTTGCGTAAAAGAGTTATTTCGATGTCGATGGCTTCATAAAATCTAACAAATTCGTCTGACAACACAGCGCCTTTTTTTTTTTTTCGTGCAGAATTTCTTCATAGCAAGCTAATAATTTTTTTTATTCCTTGCTTTGTAGCTATAATGCGTTCTTCATTGGAGTCTGTTTTCTAAAATTTTTAAGCCCTTTTCAACTGAGCTGAGACCTTCTGTCAAGCTTGTAATTGTCATGTGCTTTTCTGGTAGAACTGGGTCTGAAGGGTCGGATACTTCAGTGAGTTTTGCTCACGCATCTCTATAAGCTCGTTCATTGTCGGCTCCTGACTATGTGAATCCAACAGCTTGTTGACATCATCACCATTGACTTCCAAATCTAATTGCCTGGCAAGATTAACAACTTCTTCTATCACATGAGCGGCATGATTAGTTTCTGGCATTGTTTTCATCTAATTTTTGAAAAAAAATGGACAAAGTTTCTTCCAGACACAATTCAATGTTTTTTTTGTGAATTTCATCCCAAGATTCTTATGCATCTAAAACATTGAATTGTTTCCAAAAGTCTTTAACAGATGTCTCGCTATTTTGTCTCATAGCTTCATTAATACGTGCAACAAACGCCTCATGTAGTAAGCCTTGAATGTTTTGATGACTCCTGGTCCATCGGTTGAAGCAAGCTGGTTGTGTTTGGAGGCAAAAACACAACTTTCACACGTGGGTCGAAATTAATTAGGGTGGCAGGAGGGTGACCGGGTGCATTGTCAATAATGAAGCATCACTTTAAATGGAATCTGTTTAGACTTGCAATAACGTTCGACTTCGGGTATGAAGTGGTGACCAAACCAGTCCTCAAAAACGGAAGCTGTCACCCAAGCTTTATGATTTGACTTCCAAATCACTGGTAAGCTAATTTTAGATATATTTTTTAAAACTCTTGGGTTTTCGGAGCAATAAATTAAGAGAGGTTTTAACTTGCAGTCACCAGCTGCATTCCCGCCAACCATCACTGTCAATCGGTCTTTGGAAACCTTAAAAGCCTAGAAAGTGTTTTTCTTCACACACGATAAAAGTTCTTTTAGGCATCTTCTTCCAGAACAGGCCAGTCTCATCCACATTAAATACGGTTTCACTGCTATAGTCACCTTCTATCATAGCCTTGAGTGTCTCGGGAAAAGAAGACGCAGCTTCTTTATCGGCACTTGCCGCCTCTCCACTCTCCGCAATGCTGTGCCAGTTACAGAGAGTTTTAAATCAGTTGAACCAACCGTTACTAGCTACAAAGTTTATCTTTGCCCACCTCCCCAGCTTCTTCTTTCAACCTCTCAAAAATCAGCTTAGCTTGATAGCACAGTGTTCTGATCGACTGGACAATTCTTCACTTTTACATGATTATCACACCATAATTTCAGCATTTTTTCCATCTCAGCAATAATATCATGACATTTACGAATTATGATTGAGTTCAAGGACTGAGTATTTTTCACCGCTTCGTGAATTCTTTATCTTTCATTATTGTTCTTACTGTGGATTCCGGTAACTCAAACTTCTTCGCCAATTCACAAATTTTCATTCTGCTATCAAAATCCTTGATAATGTTAAGTTTACATTCCAAAGATATTGTTTTCTTTTCCTTACTAGGTGCAAGAGAATCAGATTTACTTTATTTGAACGACAATTTTTTTAAGGGTTTAGAAAACGTATAAGAAAACAATCTTAACTTTCGTGGATCGTAGAATCGTAATTGTGCACATAGAGTTCGCAGGAAACACGTCCAATGCGTATCACAGCAAGAGAAACACAGAGGGTCATTTTTCATATGCTACCGATATACGGCTCAACCGATGCATTAGCATTAGTAGAGGCATTTGATGCAAGAAAGCAAGCTTATGCAGCATCAACCAAAAAAAAAAAAAAAAAAAAAAAACCACTTCCACTTCACCCCTCTGTTCGTTCAAAATGGCGCCTCCGTAGCCAGGTGGGAAGGAGCAGCAGTGCTAGCACACGCTTCTTGATTAGACCGGGGTTCGAGCCCGTCATCCACCAAATACGGAGGATGCGGAAAGGTCAGGGAATGACAACCGCATATTCCCCGAGCAATATGGCCTTAGTTGCTAATGCTCCAAATAACAACAATAACAACCGTTCAAAATACCTGTCCAGCTGAGCCTTAAACTTATTTAGGCTATCAACTTCCACGACAAGGGATAGAAGTCTGTTCCACCAACCAACCACCCGCTGGCTAAAGGCAAATTTCCGCACGTCTATCCTATATCTGTCTTTCCTCAATTTGAATTTATGCCCTCTCAGGTGATTATTCTAAGTGAGAGGAAGAATCCCATCAGCATTGAGCATGCTCAAACCATTCAAGGCTTTACACACCTCTATCAGATCACCTCGCTGGTGCCTAGTCTCCAGACACTGTAATTTGCAAAACTTAAGCCTTTCTTCGTAAGAGCACCCCTTTGTTCCATTCACTAATCTTGTTGCCCTTCTCTGTACTCGTTCCAGCAGCTCTACATCCTTCTTGAAATGAGGCCTCCAGACCTGTATACAGTACTCTAGGTGTGGCCTGACCATTGCCTTATACAAGGGAATAATCACTTCTTTATCCCTGCTAGAAAAATTCCTATATATCATTGACAATACACCATGGGCTACTCTTGCAGCTCGTCTGCACTGCTCAGAATACTTCATATCTGCCTGCACAACCACCCCCAGGTCCCTTTCATTCTCTACCACTGTCAGTGTAGTACCACAGAGTTGATACGTTGCTCTGGGGTTGCTGTTTCCCATATGTAGTACTTTACATTTGTCAATGTTAAACTTCATTTGCCACCTTTCAGCCCATCTGCTCAACCTTTCAGATCCTGTTGCAGCACCATAGTGTCAGTAGTGTCCTTGACAACCCTGCCTACCTTTGTATCGTCTGCAAACTTCGACATTAAGCTTGATATACCATCATCAATATCATTTATGAATACAGAAAACAATAATGGACCCAATACTGAGCCCTGAGGGACTCCACTAATAACATTAGTCCACGACGAGCAGTGTCCATTGATTACCACTCTCTGTCTTCTCCCCCTCAGACACCCCTTTATCCACAGCAGCAATTTGCCTCCAATGTCACACTGCTCCAATTTGTGCAGCAGTATCAAAAGCTTTTCTAAGATCCAAGTATATAATATCAAAGTTATTCCTTGCCTCCAGTTCCTTTGTGACTGCATCATAGTATCCAATCAAACTGGTCAGGCAAAACTTCCCCTTAACAAAACCATGCTGTGTCCGAGCTATAACTGAAGTCTTGTCTAAATGATCCTGCAGTGCTTCTTTAACTAGTGCCTCCATTAATTTTCCTGGAACATAAGTTTAACTCACAGGTCTATAATTACTTGTGTCAGCCTTTGATCCTCCTTTGTGAATTGGGGTCACATTTTCACATCTCCAGTCTGTGGGTACCTCCCCTGAGTCCAAGGAAGCTCTCATAATTATGGCTAAGGGTTTGCTTACTTCTCCTGCTGCCTCCTTTAATATAACTGGATAGATCCCATCCACCCCGGGTGCCTTTCTTGTGTTTATCTTCAACAATTTCTCCTCCACTTTACTCTCAGTTATTACAAGATTCTCTAGCTTACTGCTAGAGTTGAATACACCACTGGCTTTCCCCTCGCTAAATAATGGATGTGATCCATTTCTCTCGTGAAAACTGTAATTTCCCATAAAAGTTGAGCACGAATTCGAAAATTTGTATTCTAACTGTCATATTTATATGACAGTTGGAATACAAATTCTTGTATACAGTATGTGTGCAGCTCATGCAGCAGCAAAGTTGAATTTTGTTCATCTTTTGCTCTCACTCTCCGCCGTCGCACCGTATATCAATAGCATATGAAAAACGACCTTGAAGATAGTGGGCAGCAGTGTTGCCAAACGAAAAAAATCAAGAACCACGTAACTCCGACTTCGCGTAAGTCAGGATACTACTGTATGCACCTTCGGTAGTGCATTTTCAAATTCTTGATAATGCCTTGGTTTCCATTGGCTGTGGTTTAAACGAGGTATTCGGTGGGAAGAAAACAAGATTCACACTAGTAAGTTTCAAAATTACCAAGTGAAGATGGGCAGTTGTCAACAATCAAAGCAATGTTTCTATTTTCTTTTGTCATATTTCTACCAAAATTTAAAATCCACTGCTCAAAAATTTCGCTTGTCATTCAAGTTTTTTGTTGTAGTTGTAGTCCAACTCTAATGACTTTACTCCTTTGAAACATCATGGTTGTTTACTTTTGCCTTTTATCAAAAGCTTCAGTTTTTTATTACCAGCTATATTTGCACCAACCAACCAAAGCTGTAATTCTCTCCTTACTATTTTTACCACCTACACATTTATCACCTTTAAAAGTCAGTGGCTTGATCGGTATACATTTTAAAAATAGACCTGTTTCTTAAACGTTGAATGTCTTAGGGCTCATAGTCCTCCATAATTTTTTCGAAACTGTTTCTTTCCAATGGGTACTGTCTTATTCGATTACAACCACACTTTCAAGAGAAATAATTTTCTCGAATAAGTCATAGCGCTTTTTAAATTTCTCGAGCCAACCAGAACTGGCTTGGAATGTTTCATGAGTCAGAAAAGATGCATATTCCATAGCCTTTTATTTTATTAATGGCCCTGATTTTAGCACATTTTGGTCTCGAATGAACTTCACCCACTTAAAAATGGCTTCATCTACATCTTCCCAAAAGGCATAATTTCACACACTTCCGACTGGGTCACGTTTCCTCAAACAGTTTGACAATCTAAACACTGTTTTTCAGAATAGTTGGCACTACTGGCAGGAATACCAAATTTTAAAGTGATTTTTTTTTTTTTTAATGACCTGATCTACACAGTTAAGTGCTACCACTTTTTTTCACTACACTCAAGGATTTCCTCTTAGACATTGTAAGGTTACTTCCACAGCAGCTAAAACAAAACTGATTTAGGGACCACTTATACCTACCACACAGAGACAGGTGAAATTTAGTGAAAGTGTGAATGACTCATTTCTGTGAAACAGATGAATTTTTGGGATAAAGGAAACCACTCTCTCCTAATTCTCTAATAAGGTGCTTACAATAGAAAACCGGTTGACCAAAGCTAATGTCTGTGTCGGAAATATGCCTTAACTTTTGTCAATGGCAGTGGACACATAGATAGCAGTTGATCAGTGCAACTTCTCGGTACAGTAAAGGTGTTTGTATGGCATTAGTATTAGCAGAGGCATACGATGCAAGAAAGCAAGCTTATGCAGCATCAGCAAAAAAAAAAAAAAAAAAACCTCCCATTTCACCTCTCCATTCATTCCAAATGCCTGTCCAGCTCAGCCTTAAATTTATTTAGGCTATCAACTTCCACAACAAAAGATGGAAGTCTGTTCCCCTAATTAACCACCCGCTGGCTAAAGGCAAATTTCCGCACATCTATTCGACAACTGTCTTTCCTCAATTTGAATCTATGCGCCCTCAGGTTCTTACTCTGAGCTGAAGGAAGAAACCCATCCGCATCCTGCTTGCTCAACCCATTCAAGGCCTTATACACCTCAATAAGATCACCTCGCAGCACCCCGCAGGTGCCTACTCTCCAGGCGCTGCAATTTGCATAACTTAAGCCTTTCTTGGTAGAAGCACCCCTTTGTTCCCATCACCAATCTCGTTGCCCTTCTTTGTACTCATTCTAGCAACTCTACATCATTCCTAAAATGAGACCTCCAGATTTGTACACAGTACTCTAGGTGTGGCCTCAACAATGCCTTGTACAATGTGATAATCACTTCCCTGTTCCTGCTAGCAAAATTCCTATATATCATTGACAAGACTCCATGACCTGCCCTGGCAGCCCATCTCCACTGCTCAGCAAACTTCATATTTGACTGCAAAATTACCCCCCAGGTCTTTTTCACTTTCCACTTCCCTAAGTGTAGTACCACACAGTTGGTATGTTTCTCTTGGGTTATTGCTACCCATATGCAGTACTTTGCATTTGTCAATGTTAAACTTCAGTTGCCACTTTTCAGCCAATTTTCACAACTTATCTAGATCCAGTTTAATATAGCATAATATCTTTACTGTCGTTAACAACCCTGCCAACTTTGTATCATCTGCAAACTATGACATTAAACCTGATATACGTTTGTCAATATCATTGATGAATACACAAAACAACAATGGGCCCAGCATCTCTAATGTTCTTCCAACTCCACTAATCACTTGGAGCTCTTTGACTTCCTCTCTTTGCAACTTGACTTTCTCCAGTCCAACTTTCCTAACAATGAAGTAATTTTCCTTGGTGATTTTAATGTTCACAACTCCAGCTGGCTTCCGTTTTCTAGTCACACCGACCCAGCAGGTCGAGATGCTGAGGCTTTTGCAATTACTAATGAACTTGCACAGATTGTTCATTGACGTACAAGAATACCGGACAATCCTAATCATACAGCCAATACGTTTGATCTTTTTCTCACAAACAACCCTTCTAAGTACACAGTCGAAGTGAGAGGTCCTTTAGGCATTTCAGATCACAACTTGGTGATTGTCTCTTCTCCTATGGAACCTTTATCTCATGGCTATTCCCAACCTCGTGTTGTTTGGCATTACAAGAATGCAAAATGAGATGACCTGCTAGACTTCTTTTCTTCTTTTCCTTGGTCGGATTACTGTTTCAAAACTTCTGATGTCGAAATTTGCTCAGATCGTGTCAGTGAAATTATTCTTGCAGGAATGGAATCCTTTATCCCACACTCCACTTTAAAATCTCGTCCTTTATCTAAACCTTGGTTTTCCAATAAATGTGCTAAGGTTGTTCAAGAGAAGAATGTTGCATATTGTAATTGGCTTGTTTCTAATTCTTCAGTTAAATTTTCTGCCTACACCAAAGCTCACAACAATTGTAAAGCAGTTATTAATCAGTCCAAACTAAGAGTAGAAAACTTGCTTCTTGCCCTAATGGTAGCCGAGCTTTCTGGTCTCTTGCCAAAGCTATTGGCCACAACTTTTGCCCACCTCTGCTCCCACCTCTATCTAAACCAGATGGTTCTGTTGTCACTTCAGCCAAGGATCTGCTGATCTGCTAGCATCCCATTTTTCTTCCAACTCATATATTAATAATCTTGGTAAAACACCTCCCACCATTCCCAACACGCTCCATTGTATGCCTCCTGTGGTCTTCTGTCAAAAGGATGTCAGAAGGATTTTGACAAATCTTGATGCTAAGAAAGCTCCAGGGCCCGATGGTATTTCTCCACTTGTTCTCAAAACCTGTGCTCCTGAACTTACTCCTGTTCTTTGCTGCCTTTTTTCACTTTCTTATTCCAAAGGTGTTTTTCCTTCTGCTTGGAAATTTGCTCATATCCAGCCAGTTCCTATAAAGGGTGACAAATCCCTCCCATCCAATTATCGTCCCATTGCAACTACTTCTACTCTTTCTAAAGTAATGGAGAAATTAATTAACCGCCAACTCTTAAACTACCTAGAAACCTTCCGTCTGATCAACGATCGCCAGTACTGATTTTGTCAGTGTCGATCCACTGGAGATATTCTAGCTTATGTTACCCATTTATGGACTAATTCAATGGAAAGGTTCGGTGAAACACAAGTAGATGCTCTTGACATCTCAAAGGCTTTCGATTGTGTTTGGCATAAAGGTGTTCTAAACAAGCTTCCATCTTATGGTTTGCCAACTGTTTTTAATAATTGGTTATCTAGTTTTCTCTCTGATCGCTCACTGAGGGTGATGGTAGATGGCTCTCTGTCTTCTAACTTCTCCACTAATGCCGGTGTCCCCCAAGTTTCTTTTCCCCACTCTTTTTCCCTTGTATATTAATGACCTTCTTCCATTGACTGGAAATCCTATCCATAGTTTTGATGATGATAGCACATTGCATTCTACTTTCCATTTTGAGAAACCTTGCCCTGTTCAATCAACTTCAACTTCTCGAAAATCTGCTACAAATCCCTTAAATGCCGATCTTCAGGTAATTCTCCAGTGGGGCAAAGACAACTTAGTTGACTTCAACCCTTCTAAAACTCAGTCTAGTCTTATATCTCACAAAAAGGATTCTTCTGCTCCTATGCTTATCTTTAGTGCCACTCCGATTTCTAGGCAAAATGATATATCTCTTCTGGGGATTACCCTGACTTCTAATCTCTCTTGCACAAGCACATTACAAATATTGCTTCCTCTGCATCTAAAAAACTTGGTTTTCTCTTTCGATCTCAGCATTACTTTCCTTCCAAACAGTTGCTCACCTTGTATAAATCGCAAATCCGCCCTGCCATGGAATATTGTTCCCACATCTGGCGTGGTGCCCCCAAAACCTCTCTCTCAGGCTTCTTGATTCCATTCAGAAAAGGGCAGTTAGGTTAATTAATGATTCATCTCTAGCAGAGTCTCTCCACTCGCTTTCTCATAGACTTACTGTTTCTGGTGTATGCCTCTTCTACAGATACTTCCATCTTCTACAGTCTTCCATCTTCTATCTTTATAACTGGAAGTATCTTCTACAGATACTTCCAATTATAAAGCCAATTCTTCTGAATTGGCTTTATAATTTCCGCTCTCTCTTTCAAAACAGTCCGATCACGTGCCACCACCAGCCAACATCTATTTACTATCCAACTTCAAACTCACAGAACCAACTTTTCATCTTCCTCATTTATTCATTCAACTGAAGTTTTCTGGAACAACCTTCCTTCATACACATTTCCTGAAAATTACAGTCTACAGAAGTTCAAGTCCAATGTCAACTAATATCTTCTTTCGTCTTCTCAACTTCCAACCCAAGCACGGTACTAAGGACTATAGGTTATAATACATCTCGTGTTTGGGGTTTACATAAAAAAAAAAGCCAAACCATGGGGAACTCCACTAATAACATTTGTCCACGAAGAGCATTGTCCATTGATTATCACTATCTGTCATCTCCCACTCAAACATCCTTTTATCCATTGTACCAACTTACCCTTAAGGCCATACTTCTCCAATTTGTACAGCAGTCGAGCTGTACAAGTTGATAGTATCAAAAGCTTTGCTGAAATCCAAATATACGGTATCAAAATTATTTTTGACATTCAGTTCCTTTGTGACCACATCATAGTATCCAATCAAATTGGTCAGACAAGACCAATACAAGACCTTTAACAAACCCATGCTGTGTCTTAACTATTACTGCAATCTTGTCTAGATGATCCTGCAATTAGTCTTTAACCATGACTCCATTATTTTCCCCGGAACACAAGTTAAACTAACAGTTCTATAGTTACTTGTGTGAGGTGCCTCCGTAACCAGGTGGACAGGAGCAGCAGCGCGTAGCACACGCTTCTTGATTAGACCGGGGTTCGAACCCGCGACCACCAAATACAGAGGTTGCGGAAAGGTCAGGGAATGACCACCGCATATTCCCGGAACAATATAGCCTTATTGCTAATGCTCGTAAAAACCAAATAACAAGTTACTTGTGTCACCTTTTGAACCCCCTTTGTGAATTGGAGATACATTTGAACACCTCCAGTCCATGGGGACATCCCCTTAGTCCAAGGAAGGTCTCATAATTATGACTAAGGCTTTGCTTACTTCCTTTGCTGCCTCCTTTAGGTTTTACAGGCACCTCTAAATTGTACAATGCTCTTAAGAATTAAACCTTTAGCTCTTAATTCATGCTTTCTATAGAGTCAGCTCTATTGCCTAAAGGCCAGGTGAGAAAAATGTGTACCCAGGTCTCTTAAAATCAGCTTGTTATATTGAAATTTTCTTCGTTATATGGAAACTATTTTCAAATGTAATGACCAAGGAAAATCAAAAACGTTTACTACATAGAAAATTTTGCTATATGGAAGTTCATTAAAGAGAGGTCCAACTGTATTCACACACACACACACACTCTGTACACCATCATAAATAACTTCTTATTACGTACAGGTGATGCCTGATAATTCATTCCAGAAAAACAGAGCTCTAAGTGAATCCACACTAAACAAGTGCTAAATCAGCATTAAACTTTCGAGTGCCAATGAAAACATGTTTTGGCCTTGAGAATTCACAATTAAATGTTGCTTCTGCAAATTACACAATTTTTTAAAAATTTACTCATAAAGTCATACACCTCCTACTTTGAGTGTATTAAATACTTGAAATTGTAATCACTTCATTGGATTGCATCAATCACCTGAATGGTAACAACAAGTAAACTTGCACTAACATTTTTTTTTTCTTTATTTATTTACTCTATATATAAAATACTTATGGTAAAGGCAACCTATTTTGGCATTCAACACATTATCTCTGCACTTATCTCACATTGGTCCTTTGTAAATGTAAGTGCAAGGAAGGTGACCTTTATTAATTTATTTAGAGAGGAAGTGGCATTTCAGATCATATTTCTAGGCTATCAGCAATGGGAGTTAGGAATTGACAATGCATAATTTATTTTCTTTGAAAAAAAAAAAAAAAAAATTTAATTCCATTAGTTTTTAATTTCTTTATAAATTTTTGTTGCTTCTAAATTGAGAGGGCATCAGCTATGGCCTATATCTCTTTTTTTTTTTTTTTTTTTTTTTATGGCTAACTACAGCAAACCATTCTTCAGTGTTTATCACAGCTATATTGATTAACACAATTAAGGGGGAAAAAATTCAAAGAATTGTTTTTATAAATCAAAATTTACAATTTTAAGGAAATTACTATTTTTAGTCAAAAAGAAAAAGATAGAAAAATAGTGATTTTACAAAAAAAGGTGGAGAAAAGTCTATTGTACTCTAGCACAATGGTAGAGTTGGAAAAGGGGCCAATCAAGACAAAAATCCTCTGTCATAAATCCTGAGATTTGGCAGCTAAGTAATGACATCTATAATAACAATCCTAGCATTACCTCTGAAAATTCTTATTTAAACTACCTACAAATGTAAACAACAGGATTATTTAAGTTTTTAAAATGTAGTTAGAATGCATTTTAAAATTAAACTGGAATATGGGATGTTTATATGTCTTTGTGGATATTATTGTGCCACTGCCTTCCTGATATGATTAAAATGAATTGTTTCATGGTACCATCTGGAGTAATCTTAAATGCTGCTTTCTTGGACAAATACAGACATTATAGATTCAGCTTGACTGAATTGCTTTTCAGCAAAAGATGTCCTCCACCAAACATTTTTTAGAACACAGCTAAACATACAGTATACACTGAGAATCACGAATGCATTACCATATTACCAAATGGTAATTTATGTTGGTTGAAAAGATTAATACTGTTTGGTATGAGTATACTACAAGTAGCAAGTGAATTGCACTTCAGCATACCTTTTACATTTCTGTTAAATTACAAAAAACAAAAATTATATACATACATGGCTGTCTCACTGGTGATTTTAAAAAGGAATCAAAATTAGTAACAGGGCGTAATGGAGGTACTGAGATTCCATTAACCTTCAACGAATTTAAATCTGGCAATTTCCTGGAAGAACTATCAAATATTCTGTCAATTATCCTCTCATTAGAAGTGACTGAATTTCTCTTTGAAGAAATACTAGAAAGAAAATAAAAACAATAATATTATATATGTACTTTAGAAATTGCTACCAAAATGAAATAATTTTGTATTAAGTTAGGTTAGGTTAATATGATAAACACTGTAATGGGTAATTTAAACAGTAGTAGTAGTGGCATGTGATGCAAGAAAGCCAGTGTGTGAGCTTATGCAGCATCAGCTCTATTGCTATTTATCTCCGTGTAAGCTACTACCAGCAACTTATAGCCCACTACTACAAGCAACTTATAGCCCACAAATCCACTTGTTCTTATTTAACTCTGGCATTATCTGTGAATAAAAAAAAAAAATAAGGTTTCCACTTTCTTCAAAATAAAGTTACAATGCAAAACACCTAAATATAACAGTTACTATTTACGGTATTGACACAGTTAACAGAAAGAAAATCAAAACACTCAAATAGCAACGTAACTACTTCACACTAGGGTAACATGTACAGAAGATACGGAGCCCGCTTATGCTACCTTTAAGGGACTAATGTCAATGACCTTATACTTGTTAATAATGTTAATGAAAACTTCAAAATTAAAAAATGGCTCTCAGTACTCAGTGTATAAGACACATCTTGATTTTAGGACTAATTACGGGATAAAAAAAAAAAGTCTTATATACTGTAAAATATGGTAATTAATTCCATTAATCATTAATATAATTATAATCATATAAAAAATTAACTTTTACTTGTAGAGCTAATCATCTCTGTATGTGCCCTCTGTAAAACTATAAATTCAAGGCTTCTTCAAGACAAGTAATCAGTCTGCATTTCTGTCACAGATGCTCCGGCCAAATGAGTGCCAATAATTACACCAGTCAAAGTAAATTAAGACTGCTTGTGCAGCAATGCTCACTCATTATACTGAATTTGCATCAGAGTCTTTCTTTATATTCATGGCTAGTATACTGGTAGAAAGCAACACAAATATTACACTAGCCATTCATGTATATACAGTGCTCCCCCCCCCCTCCAGATTTGAATTAATACTGGAAGGCCCTGGTATGCAACTATTTTATTTAAAATACCCTATTATCTTTTATAATTTTAGCTTCTGTATAAGTTAAGTGTAAATGCATAATTAATACACAGCCAATTCTAAGTTAGCAAAATATTTGCAAAGGCGGCATCGTTTTTAAGTCATATCTTAGAGGCATAAGCCCTAAATGCATTATAATTTTAGCTTCTATAATTTAGGTAAGAAATGTCAAAAATATTAGTTTGATTAAGGTGTGACACTAATTTTGTTTTTAAAAAGCTTATATTATCCCTTCTTCCTTTTCTTTCTACTTTCTTTAGATTTAATAACAGAACCCAAAGAGGTTCCAAAATATCACTGGATTTAGGGAAAAATTATCAGGCTATTTGGAATTTATTTCATAGTAATTGTACTTCACTCAGGAATCAATAACTATAATTTTGTTTGTTTATTGAATGGAGTTAAGTGTTTTATTACTTAAAGTTGTCTACCCACAACACTGTGCCTTTCACACAAGACCTATATCCCAGAGAAATTTAGCACCATTCTTCCTAAAGGAATATTGGTGAAAACCAATATTCTATCTTTCATGAATGAAGATAGAATATTGGTGGAAACCTGTTTTTATGCACCACTCCAGAAACTTCAACATATATTCTAATGGACTGGTATCAGGTGATTGGAAAGAACATAACAGATCCCCTACCCCTGTTATTTTCATCCTCATCAACCATGCAAGTAAATATCCCACACCAATGTGAAACTGTGTGACACTGCTGAAATCTAAACATTTGGATGAAAACACTCTAGAAGATACAGCACCTTCAACTGCTGCTACACATGCACAAATCCAATTATTAAAAAAGCCAAAGCATGACTTCTCAAACCACATCACATTCCAATATTGCCTCAGTAGTCCATGGCCTATGCTTCCAGCACAACTGATGAGTGTCTTATGAATGGTTAGGAAATACAACCAGTCATTCCATCAAGCTTTGTGCAATTTCTTTCTGACCACTTTCATAAAAAAAGAATATAAAAAAGCCATCTTAATTTTGAAAACACTTGGTCCAATGTTATCTACTGTATTTCAGAATCTACACTAATTACTGGATACCCCTGTTACTAGGAGCACTGTCAACCACTGTTTAAATTCTGATGATGATGTTCTTCTTCTTATCTTCCAAAAGTGCCTTTGTGACAGTTTTTCATAACAAGCATTGAGTTCTACTATTTTGTCAGAGATACTCCTGGCCAAGTGAATGCCAACAATTACATCCACTCAAAGTCAATGCTGTTGTTGTTTTTGGTTTTTAGGAGCATTAGCAACTAAGGCCATATTGCTCCAGGGATATGCGGTGGTCATTCCCTGACCTTTCCACATCCTCCGTATTTGGTGGTCACGGGATCGAACCCCAGTCTAATCAAGAAGCGTGTGCTACACACTGCTGCTCCTGCCCACCTGGCTACAGAGGCACCTCAGAGTCAATGAGGTCTGCTTGTGTATTAATGCTCACTCGTGACATTGGAGTTCCATCACAGCCTCCTTTTATAATCACAACTAGCAGACTGATGAAAAGCAACATGAATATGACATCAGCCATTCATATATGTCACAAAGTAGATTGGGGTTTCAGGCTGAATCCCTATGGATTCCACTTTAGACAACAAAGGAATCAGCATAGAACCTTTTGGTGTTCTATATCACACCCTTTCTTGTTTCTATATTTTTTAATGACTGCTGAAAGCATAATCAGTCTGATGATAAGGCTGCAAGGATGGCATGCTACTTAAACAGAACATATATAAATTATTTAGTTCAGAGGCATGTAGCATTTTTTGTCTAGAGGTCAAAACAGGTAAAATGCTAAAGGCACAAAGATTCTCTTGAAATCAATTCCATCCATTCTTGTGGAATCAATTCCTTGTCATTAATAACACCTTTTATATTTTATATTATGTTTTATTTTTCCAAAATAAAATATAATTTTTATTATCAGTATTTACATTTAGTTTAATTTTTTTACATTTAATAAGTAAATATAAAAACAACAAGAACATTACTATTACATTGAGTTTCTTGAACGGGTGCAAAAGGGTGCATCTTGAATGATGAGATCAGCAAAAGGTTGACCATATGAGGAAAGACTCAGATTACGTAAGTTACAGAGCTTGGTGACCAGGCACCTCAGAGGTAATCAGATTGAGGTTTATAACGCTCTGAGAGGGATTAGTAAAATTAATGACAATGGAATTTTTACTCAAATTGCAGGGTTGAGGTTTAGATTAGATTGTAGGAAGTTTTCTTTTACCCTGCGAGTTGTTGTTTGCTGGAACAAGTTGCCCTGCAGGTAGTTGAGGTTGACAGTTTTAATAAATTCAAAGGTCAACAAGCACAGCAAAATTAGTCAGATGGGCTCAGAAGTGGCAATTCAGGTTTAACATTGAAAAATGCAAGGTACTGCATATGGGAAGCAGTACACCCAGTAGTATCACACTCAGAGAAGCGGAGAAAGAAAATGAGGTAATTCTACAGTCTGACAAAGTTTTATGAGCAATGTGGGTAGGATGCTAGGTCAACTCATGGTGTTTAGCCAATGATATACAAGAATTTTGCCAAGTGAGACAAGAAAGTGATTGTCCCATTGTATAAGGCAAAGGTTATGCTACATCTGGAGTATTGTAAACAGGTCTGAAAACTTTATTTTGAGAAGGATGCGAGTCCATTGGAATGGGTACGGAGATAAGACTGGTTTGTCAATCACAAAAGGGTCCTCTTACCAAGAGAGAGACCTGAGTTCTGAAAACTGCAGCTGAATCACAGTGTATGAGATGAGAACAGTGTTTTTCAATTTTTTTGAAATTAGCTATAACAATGTAAGGTTTAATATATAAAAAAATATTTTACGTAATATTATTAGTTTAATACGAAATACACACCACGGAGTATTTTAAGATTTTTTATCAAGCGCACAAAATTTACTGCAAAATAAATATTGAAATGAATAATATTAACAACTGCTGATTTTTCATCAAATATCCTCCATTAGATTTTATCACTGCCTTACACAGACATGGAATTCTGGCAGTTAATTTTATAACAGTTTCTTGACTAACATTATTCCAAACAATCTGCAAGGTTCCCCATAAATTTTGTTAAGATGGGCAGACTTCAGACTCAACTATCTAGACAATCCCATAAAAGCTCTATTAGGTTTACGTCAGGCAATTGGGGTAGATACCATAATTTAAAATATCCCCCCCTGTTGTTTAGTTGCCAGAAAGACCTGCACAGTTTAGAAATGTGCTTCGGTTCATTGTCTTGTTCTAATATAAAATTTCTTCCACAAAGTCAAAGTCCACAGGATACTGCATTATGTTCAGGAATGTTTTATAGCCTTTTTTTCTTAAAATTCCTTCAATTCTAACGATGTCACCCACTAAAGAAAAACAGAATAAATTCCAGATCATGATCAAACCACCACTGTACTTGACTGTAATTGAATTAAAATTGAATATCTCATGTAAACTCTGCTTGGATGCAAAAATTTAAAATTAGATTCATCCATCCACAGCTCGTTTTTCTACTCCTCAAATATCCGACGTTGATGGCTCTTAGCCCAAGCCAACCATTTCGATTTTCTAGTTTTAATAATAAGAAGAGTTTTTGGACCACTACACAGCCATGAATTCCTGCTTGTTTAAGAGAACGTATTACAGTGGATGTAGGCATGTGAGTTTCCCTGTTCCTACTGAACTCAGCTTGGATTTCAGGTGCAGGAAGTCATCAAATGCATTTAGAAATTAGTGTTATAGTCTTTTCCATTGTTACATGCGGTTGTTGTGATCATTGTTCTTTAAACTGCCAGTCTCCTTGAATTGTTGAATGATAGTTTGTATTCCTTTAAATGAAACACCTAATTTTCTCCAAGGCACTTCTTTTTTAAACACTCAGTTCCTTATTTCTTGCTGGGTTTATCACAAAATACACAAAACTTATACTAAACACTCTTTCTGAATGATGTGTGTTCGACTTAATAAGTTACAGCTCTTACTCCTCTTTTTATATTATTGCAAAACACTCTAGAATCATCCATAATCTTGTGTGATATTAAAACAATACTCCCACTTTCTGGAATACTCTAGAATGATTTACAGTGTTCTACCACATTTGAGTCTTTTTCAACTTTCTGGAATATTCTAGAAAATTTCTTAAATATTTCTTGAATATTATTTAAGTTTTTTGATTTTTATTACATAATAGAAAATATTTTGATAAAATATCAGTAAACAAGTTGGTCCTATTTTAATAAAATCTTTGAAAATTAAGAAAAATGAAACATGATTCCAAACATTTAAGCAGGAGCATAGTTTCATTGAAAAAATCTGATTTAACTGTTTAAAGCCTTAAATGGATTAAGTAAATTAAATGTGTATGGCATCCTTATTCTTGCTCAAGAGTTACAATTAATTTTATAAAAAATTAATTTTTGTATACTAAATTAAAATTATGCAGTAAAATGAAAATAAAAAAAATTCTGGTAGAAACTGAGAAAAGAAATCAAAAAATCTGAAAGTACAAGCAAAAAAAAAAAAAAAAAATATTTCAAATATACTTGCTGATAGTAAAACTAGGATGCACACATCATGAAATCTTTCTGGGTATCAAAATGTGTTATTTTCTACAGGCCAAATATTGCTATAGATTTCATCTATAATAATAGTTCACCTGTGTCTGTATTACTATAATGAAGAGTAATACAGATTTCACCTATTCTACTCTACTTTTTCATTTGGCCTAAATTAAGTTAAGCATTGTATAACACATCCAGGCAGACCAAATCAGAGAGAATGAGAATGTACACATTTCAATCTTTATTTAAAATAAACAGTGGGTGTACAGAATACCTAGACACTGTACAACACAATGCATGTATTACATGCCTTGCTAGTAATATAAATAAAATATCAAGATGTTCACAAAAATTTAATAAAATGACCTGAACTTCCATTATAACTTACTCTAGTTTAGCTTTAAGTTTCTCTAGGTTATTCTCTGCAGTGTCAAGAATGCTCGTGATTTCATCAGATGATGCTATAAATTAAGTAAATAATAAAATAAATTATGATTTCAATTCAACGTGCATGTTTCCTTTACCCAAAAATTCAACACAAATATTTACAATTTCTAGTCAATAAAAACTTTGGTTTGTCATAACATAAAATAGAAGGTGGTGGGATGGGAGAAATACTGTTAGGACCCCCAATTATATATTATGGAATTCTAATGATATTCAGAATAATATTAGGGCAGGAGTCCTAGTATTATTTTTAAATAACCATTGCTACTGATTTTATTAACTAATTAAAGTATAGTAGAAACTTAATATGACAAACCTATAAATAAAAACTGTCCAGATTAAAAACAATCTTGTATCGCATTAAAAATAACATTGACAACTCCCTAACAAGATCAGCAGATGTTTATCTGCTGATCTTGTTACTCTAAGTAATCTTAAATTTAATTATGCATCATGTAATTACACACACTCATGCATGCACGCACACACACACACACACACACACACACACACACACACACACACAGTGTGTGTGTGTGTGCATTTGAGCAGAGAAGAGAGGGAGACTTCCATAATATTATCATATTATGATAATATTATGGAAGTCTCCCAGAATTGGTAGCACCAAAAAAAATTATCGTGTCACCTGACAGAGGTCACCTGACAGAGGCCTAACTTCCTTTTAGGCCTCAGTCACCTGACAGAGGCCTAACTTCCTTTTTATCTTCTGGGAAAATTTTTTTGAATTCTGCTTAAACAATGTCAATATTTCATCCTTTCTTAATGAATTGCAGTACTTATTTATGTACTTTTTTTTAAACTTTAATAAAAACAAATTAGATCCTTTTCAAATGTTCTGTTTTATACCTTTTATTCTCAAACAAAAAAAAAAAAAAAAACACATTAATTCCACTGACAATTGCAAAAAAACATTAAAACATAAAAAAGGAAATCATTTCTTAGTTTGTTCCATTTTCCAATTTAAAATACCATTAAGTATCAAATTTTCATATGTAAAGTATATACAGTCGGGTCTCCATATTCACAGGGATTATGTGTCAACACTTCCCACGAAAGCGTGAAATTCCGGGAAAATCTGTACTCTCGTTCAAATAGCCCCATGTGTTTTCTGTGTAGGCCTAAACACTTATGCAACCATTTACAATTAACCTAAATTTTTAAATATGTTTAAAAGGTTTTAATTGCATTTTACAATAATGAGTAACATTTTAGACCAACGTTTTGAAAATACTGTATCAAAATTTTATTACATAGTTAAGAACATGGCATGCACCAAAGTATTCACCACAGTATTCAGTACTCCTCAGTAGTAGGGATCTCAGAGACTGGAGAAGAAGCAGGGTTGGCTGAGGTAGAGACTTCTGGTTCAGGGGTACGAGGAGTTTTAGGCATCGATGTAGAAGTTGTCCTTTTCAGAAATGTTGTGATAGGAAGTTGCTTCTTCTTTTGTTTGAACTCATTGAACATGGCTGTGTATGATGTTAAAATACTGTCGAGGCTTTCCCAGAACTTCGCTACACGAATCATGTTGTCATATTTATAGAAGTGCACAAGGCGTTTGGCATCACACATTGCCTGCACTAGATTTTCCAAGTCAAATTTCTTCTCTTGGAGTGGTTCTTCCTCAATGTCATCCTTAGAGTTGGAACAAACAAGCTCCTCAAGTTCATCATCCATTAGTGTGTTGTTGCCTGTCCATCAATTAAATCGCTGTTATCCTCCTTCTCCTCTAAGTCCTCGAAATCTATTATCCGTATTCTCCTGGCCAACTCCTTTATTTCTGCGATAGTTTTCTTACACTTTTTTGTCTGGAATGGTTCATAGTTTATCTGGACTGAAGTTATGCACAACCTCGGGCCACAAGTTCTTCCAACAGGCCTTTACAGACTTGTTTTTGATGCACATGTTTTATTAGGAAGAGACTGTCAGCTATGGTGGAGTCCTTCCAAAACAGAATAACATTGATACTGTCGTCACTGTCCATGGCCTGATTCAGTCCATAGAAAGACCACCTCGACATCTTCATTTGAATAGTCTTATATATCACTTGGGTGTCCTGGGGCATTGTCCAGCACAAGGACTTTAAATGGAAGCCCCTTTTCCTCCAGGTATTCCTTGAGGGTTGAAGCAGTAGTGGAACCAGTTCAGGAAGAGGTCCTTCATTGTCCAGGCTTTTGCATTCCACATCCAGTAGACAGGCAGTATATTCTAGTTACGTTCTCTAAAAGCTCTTGGGTTCTGCATGCGGAAAATTAGGCCAGGCTTTGTCGTATGGCCTGCTGCATTGCTGAAAACTAGCAACATAACCCGATCTCATGCCGCCTTGAATCCTGGGGGCTTCTTCTCTTCAACAGCTATATACGTGCACTGAGGCATCTTCTTCCAGAAGAATGCCGTATCACTGGCATTGAAAATCTAGACAGGTTTATATCCCTTCGCCTTGATAGATAAGCTTCTTGGGTTGTGCAGGGTAGGCTTAAGCAGCCTCTGAAGCAGACTCGCTTCAAATTCAAGAGGGGTGAATAACACCTCTTGAATTTATGGAATGCCTGCAATGAAAGTGGCTTCTGTGGTACTGCTGGTACAGGGGATTTGCTGCTTAAATCTGTTGAAAAGAACGAGAGCCTTACCGGAAATCACACCAATGTTCACAGGCAAGTTTTTCTTGTGCTGGTTCTCGATCCAAATGAACAGTGCGTTCTACATTTTTAAGATCACTTTGTCACGTACATAAACTGTATTTAGCAATAAGTGTTCCACCAGATTGCACTGCCCTTTCTGATCTCAGTTTATGTATAGTATGGTACTTTCGTTGATAGCAAACATACAGCCTACGGGTACATACGTGAGCCCTTCTCGATATTTATCTAGAATCCACACTTTCTCGTTCAAAGTCCACTTTCTTGACCCTTTTAGGCTTTTGTCCGTCACTAGATGCACTTCATTTAGAACCCATGGGCAAAAGGTGACAAGCCGTCCTACTCAGATGACACTCACAGAGGGACTGAAAAGGTGCATGCCTCACAAATCACTCAGGGTGAATGCAGCAAGCAACAGCCAAATTTTTAGTATGATAAATTTTGCTCCCACCAATGCGAAAACAGATCCCGTGAATATGGAGACCCGACTGTACATATTTCTTCTTCCAGAAATAATTCAGAAATGAGCTACAATCAGACCTCTATATAACGAAGTCAATCGTTCGCTTGAAAAAATTCGTTATAAAGAAATATAGCCTTTTCCACAATGAAAAAATACTGTAAATTCAGAAATATAGTAAAAGATGTGAAAGAAGTGGGAATAAATAAATTTTCTAACATTTTAAAACAATTAATTTATACATATTAAGAAATGACTACTTACAAGATGCACACAATATATTAATACACTTTTAAGTATATAAATTATTATATATTTGGTTATTTTTTGTTGTATACTGGATTTTACTGTATATCATTCATAAAAATCTTGCCGTTTGTTTAAACACTCAAATATATTTTCTGGCACATTTCCTTTACACTGAAGGCCTCGACGCAAGGTTTCAAATGCTGCCACCAACATTTCACGGTTATAAGGTTTAATATTGCCCTCATTTTCATCCAACTCATCATCGATATTGTCACTAGTTCTTTAAATACGCTCCAAAATGTTGGAGTCATTGGGATATTCAGCTACTATGACATCATTATCAACTCCTAAAAATTTGTCAAGAACGATTTCTCCAATGATTAAACCTCGCTTGGAACTCTTCCCAAGATTGCTCAATGCCTTGTAGTATCCCTCTCGTCGGTGTTAATTGGCTTTTTAGCAAAACCTGCCTTTGCAAAACAATTCTTAATCATTGTTTTCGTCACATCTTGACTCCACACTTTCACTAACTCTGATATGTACATCGCAAATCTATAAGAGAATCTACAGGGTGTCTCAAAAATATTGGTACAAACGTTTGGGGGAGGTAGGTAACATCTAAAGGAATGTAAATCGCATAGGAACCCATAACCAGAAACGTCACCGGAAAGTAGTAGCAGAGGCACAAGAAGCAGAAATGACACAAGACAATAATTAGTGCCAAACATTTATTTGACATAATATTAACAACGGAGTATGGAGATGGATAAAAAGATGCATTTCGTGATGTTACAACAGATGCTCGAAGGTTCCACCATGAGACGCGATGCATGCGTGACACCGACGCAGCATGGACTGGCGGACACAGTTGAACACACCTGGAGTTTCTTTGACAGTAGCACTCCGTCATGTTGAAACCAAATGTTACATCTCTCATTTGCTGGAACATCGTCAAGTAACCCTGGTAGAACTTGTTCAAGAAAGATCCGATATTTAGCAGAGTTCATGCAGAATGGTAACAGGTATGGGCCGACTAAGCAGTCACTGACCATACCTGCCCACACATTTATTGCGGAGCAATGTTGTGCCACATGGAGGCGTACACCGTGTGGGCCCTCTGCTAATCCATACACTAGGTGCATGTCTGCCAGCTCACAGTTCATATATCAATGCATGCTCTTCGTGCGGCAACTACTGCTTGAATGAGTAAATCAGAAATTTTCCCTCTCGCGAACTGATGAACAGCGCCATGTACCGACTTACAGTGACGTTTCCAGTTATGGATTCCTATGCAATTCACATTCCTTTAGATGTTACCTACCTCCCCTAAATGTTTGTACCAATATTTTTGAGACACCCTGTATATGTTGGTTAGTTTCTACTCTCAGTAGAATTTTTTTCAGTATGCACCTTCAGTAGTGCATTTTAAAATTCTTGATAATGCCTTGGTTTCCATTGGCTGCAGTTTAAACAAAGTATTCGGTAGGAAGAAAACAAGATTCACACTTGTAAGTTTTGAAATTACCAAGTGAAGATGGGCAGTTGCCAACAATCAAAGTGATGTTTCTGTTTTCTTTCGTCATCTTTCTATCGAAATTTAAAATCCACTGTTCAAATTGCTTGTCATTCAAGGTTTTTGTTGTAGTTATAGTCCAACTCTAAGGACTTTACTCCTTTGAATCATCATGGTTGTTTACTTTTGCCTTTTAACAAAAGCTTCAGTTTTTCATTACCAGCTATATTTGCACCAACTAACCAAGGATGTAATTCTCTCCATACTATTTTTACCACCTACACATTTATCACCTTTAAAAGTCAGTGGCTTGTTGGGCAAACAATTTAAAAATAGACCTGTTTCTTAAACGTTGAATGTCTTAGGGCTCATAGTCCTCCATAATTTTTTTTCAAAACTGTTTCTTTCCAATGGGTACTGACTTATTCAATTACAACCACACTTTCACCAGAAATAATTTTATCAAGTAAGTCATGGCACTTTTTAAATTTCTCCAGCCAACCAGAACTGGCTTGGAATATTTCATGAACCAGAAAAGATGCATATTCCATAGCCTTTTATCTTATTAAGGGCCCTGATATTGGCACATTTTGGTCTCGAATCAACTTCACCCACTTAAAAATGGCTTTATCTACAACTTCCCAAAGTCATAGTTTCGCACAGTTCCAACTAGGTCCCGTTTCCTCAAACAGTTTAAGAATTGAAATAGGATTTTTGAGAATGGTTGACATTCTCCCATTCACATTAAATTTGAAAATGATTTATTTTTCTTTTTTAACACTGCGATCTACACTATTAAGCACTTTCACTTTTTCACATTACACTCAAGGATTTCCTCTTACACATCATGAGGTTACTTGCACAGCAGTTAAAACTGTTTTAGGGATCACTTGTAGCTGCCACGTAAACATAGACAGGTGAAATTTAGTGAAAGTGTGGATGACTCATTTCTTTGAAACAATAGATGAATTTCCAGGATAAAGGAAAATCACTTTCTCCTAATTCTCTAATAGGACACTTATGATATAAAATGGGTTGACCAGAGCCAATGCCCGCATCGGAAATATGCCTTAATCTTTGCCAATGGCTGTGGACAGCTGACCAGTGGGACTTCTTGGCATAGTAGTGCATGTTGTATAGGTTTTACTTCTTTTTAGCCATTGGTGACCCATTGCTGGGCAAACGCCCCTCCCAAACTTCCATCTTTTTCTATCCCATGCCATGGTTAGAAAGTTTCCTCCTGTAGGGTTTTACAGGTACCATTAAATTGGAAAATGTTTTAATTCCATGAATTAAAAGCCTTTAGCTATTAAAAGCTAAAGAGATTAATGCTTAATACTTTTAGCTCTTAATTCATGCTTTCTACAGCATCAGCTTTATTGCGTAAAGGGCAGAGGTGCAAACAATGCTTACCCAGGTCTCTCGAAATCAGTTCGTTATATGGAAATTTTCTTCATTATACGAAAATATTTTCAATGTAATGACCAAGGGGAAATCAAATAAGTTCGCTACATAGAAAATTTTGCTATATGGAAGTTCATTAGAGAGAGGTTCAACTGTAATCACACACTCTGTACACTTTTCGTAACACTCGTAACACTGGCGCCACGCCACTAGTTGTGGCGCCAGTATTATGAGGAGCCTTATGAATGAAGGGCAGTGGGTGTTCCTATTAATTTTCAATGTTAGTGTTGTTGTGGCTCTTATGTTGGTGCGATGAGTGCCACAAGGTTCCACTGTCTCAAATTCCTCTAATGTGCCTAGCAGTTTAATAGGACAACCTCTGAACCCACAATATTGGAGGGGGGGGGGACTTCTCTTGAAAAATATTGCAGTTTGAGTCCACGTTGTGTTTTTCATTGAAGACTATACTGGTAGTTTTGCCTTCAATTCCGCAATAATCTTTTACTTATCTCTGTTGTGGATGGGAGTTAGCAGAGAGAGGCAATCATTAAAAACAAAACAAACATTTATTAAAGATCAGTCAAGCACAACACTTTCATAATACATGATTTAAAAGATTAAAACATGAATATATAAAAAAAATCATGAGCAGGATGACATAGTAAATCATTATAGTGGTTATATGCTAGATTTTTTCTGATTTTTTTATGAGAACCCCAAACGAGAGGTTTTATAACCTATAGTCCTTAGTACCGTGCTTGGGTTGGAGGTTGAGAAGACGAAAGAAGATATTTGTTGACACTGGACTTGAACTTCTGTAGACTGTAATTTTCAGGAAATATGTATGAAGGAAGGTTGTTCCAGAAAACTTCAGTTGAATGAATAAATGAGGAAGACGAAAAGTTGGTTCTATGAGTTTGACGTTACACAGTAAATGGATGTTGGCTGGTGGCAGCACGTGTTTGGACTGTTTTGAAAGAGAGCGGGAATTACAGTAGCCAATTCAGAAGAACAGTGCCCATGGAAGTATCTGTAGAAAAGGCATGCAGCAGAAACAGTACGTCTATGAGACAGCAAGTGGAGAGACTGTTAGAGATGAGTCATTAATCAACCTAACTGCCCTCTTCTGAATGGAATCTAGACACTTGAGGTTTTGGGGGGCACTACCCCAGATGTGGGAATAATATTCCATGATAGGGCGGATTTTCGATTTGTACAGAGTGAACAGCTGTTTTGGAAGAAAAGTAAAGGCAAGAGCGAAAGAGAAAACAAAGTTCTTTTGGATGCAGAGAAAGCAATATTTGTAATGTGCTTGTGCCAAGAGAGATTAAAAGTCAAGGTAAACCCAAAGAGAAATATATCATCTTCCTAAAAATCAGAGTATCACGAAAGATAAGCATAGGAGCAGAAGAATCCTTTTTGCGAAATATAAGACAAGACTGAGTTTTAGAAGGATTGAAATCAACTAAGTTGTCTCTGCTCCACTGAAGGATTACCTGGAGGTCGGCATTTTGGGAATTGGTGAAACCGTTTCAGCAGGGCAAAGTTTCTTGAACTGGAAAGTGGAATGCAATGTGCTATCATTGGCATAACTATGGATAGGATTTCCAGTCAATGGAAGAAGGTCATTAATATATAAGAGGAAAAGAGTGGGGGAAAGAACCTTGGGGGGGCACCGGCATTAGTGGAGAAGTTAGAAGACAGAGAGCCATCTACCATCATCCTCGGTAAGTGATCATTTCTCATCTATCGATTTGCACAATGTAAATAGTCCAAGACCATGAATGAGGCACGGGCCTCCTCCGTTAACTGCTGCTCTGTTCACTATCTGTCCATTTCTGAAACACCTTAACTACAGCACTCCTCAAACAGTCCACAAGATTCATAGTTTCCATGAAATTGCCAACCTTCAACAGGTAACCAACAATCATCACTTTTTCAAAGTCAGATCACAATCAAATCCTTTGTTCTTATCCATGTCTATCAAGTACATTTTATTAGAAAAAAAAAAAAAAAAATTGTTCTTATTCATACACCAGCACAACCACCAAGGTCAAAGGCATTAACAATAAATCACATTTATAATTGTGAATCATATTTAGTGGTCACAGGCTTGAATCACAGTCTACTCAAAGCCTGTGTGTGCTACTGCACTCTCCCTCCTGACCAGTCACATGCCATGAATCTGAGGTAAATATTTACTCGTTCTCACTGTGACACATGACAGGGAGGAATGGCCAACTGTTAAAACAAGGGAGTAATGTAATCATAATTTTTTTTACCGGACAGCCACGCAATGTCACTAGAATAATGAGTTTTCATGCCAACATTTCACTGTTTTTGGGTTTTCTACAATTTTAAAGTATAGCAATATAATTGCCTCTGTCTCAAAATGCATACCTATATATTTCTGTTTATAATTGGTGCAATTTCCATCTTAGATTGTATCATTATTTCTTTGAGTTTGTTATTTCAGGTAACAAGTTACTTTTTATTTATTCCTTATACAAGGAGAAAATTACCTCCTTATCCCTGCTAGAAAAATTCCTGTATATCATTGACAAGACACCATGACCTACTCTTGCAGACCATCTGCACTGCTCAGAAAACTTCATATCTGCCTACACAATTACCCCCAGGTCCTTTTCATTCTCTACCACTGTCAGTGTAGTACCACTGAGTTGATATGTTACTCTGGGGTTACTGCTTTCCATATGTAGTACTTTACATTTGTCAATGTTAAACTTCATTTGCCACCTCTCAGCCCATCTGCTCAACTTTTCTAGATCTTTTTGCAACAGTGTACTGTCATTAGTGTCATTAACAACCCTGCCACCCTTCATATCGTCTGAAAACTCTGACATTAAGCCTGATATACCATCATCAATATCATTTATAAATACAGAAAACAACAATGTACCCAACACTGAACCCTGAGGGACTCCACTAATAACATTAGTCAACAAACAGCAGTGTCCATGATTACCACTCTGTCCTCTCTCACTCAACCATCCCTTTATCCATAGCAGCAATTTGCCTCCAATGCCACATTGCTCCAATTTGTGCAGTAGTATCAAAGGCCTTTCTAAAATCCAAATATATGATATCAAAGTTATTCTTTGCATCCAGTTCCTTTGTGACTACATCGTAGTATCCAATCAAATTAGTCAGACAAGACTTCCCCTTAACAAACCCATGCTGTGTTCAAGCTATAACTGAAGTCTTGTCTAGATGATCCTGCAATGCTTCTTTAACCAGTGCCTCCATTAATTTCCCTGGAACAGAAGTTAAACTAACAGGTCTGTAATTACCTATGTCTCCCTTTGATCCTCCTTTGTGGATTGGGGTCACATTTGCACATCTCCAGTCCATGGGTACCTCCCCCTGAGTCAGGAAAGTTCTCATAATTATGGTGAAGGGTTTGCTTACTTCCTTTGCTGCCTCCTTTAATATAACTGGATAGATTCCATCCACTCCAGGTGCCTTTCTTATCTTTATCTTCAACACCAGAAGTGTTCCACCCACCATAACCTCAATCCCAAACGGGACTATGAAATAACTGACCACGTCTGACACTTTTGCCACCACCTCTGGTTCGAGTCACCCAATATATTGGGCAATTCGAGAGCCATGAACTGCTGCAAAGGCATGAGACTACACCCAATCTTAGAGACAACCGTTTTATGTCTAGAAAAGCACTGGAGAAAAACTGCACACATCCGTGCAGCAACAACAAACATCAGTTTAATGATTGAACGGCGCCTCCGTAGCCAGGTGGGAAGGAGCAGCAGTGCGTAGCACACGCTTCTTGATTAGACCGGGGTTCGAGCCCGTCACCACCAAATATGGATGATGCGGAAAGGTCAGGGAATGACCACCGCATATCCCGGAGTAATATGGCCTAAGCTGCTAATGCTCCTAAAAACCAAACAACAACAAACAACAACAATGATTGAACCACCTACCTCGTGCCCTCGCACGTCTCACTGCATGCATAACTGTGTTCGTTAGAATAATTAAGCTTCAATTTTTCTGTTGAAAAAGAGGCAAGATTTGTCTCGAAAGCTACAGTATCTATTTGAAATCAAAGAAATTCAGTATCGATTTGTAATTAAATTATTTTGCTGGCTAATACTTAATAATCATTTACCATGGATCCCAGTACAACAGGCCCATTTGTCCTCAGGGTTAAAGTTTAATTTTGCAGATGATAAAGAATGGCAGTGTGGTTAATAACAGTAATCAAGGGCCTACTGAAAACAATCTAGAAAAATTAGGTAAGGGGTTGAGAAGTGGAAACTGATTTTAACATTGATATATGCAGATTACTGCTACCCTTACTGCATACTGGTAGCAGTACTCATTGCACAGTCTGATATGAAGTGCTCTAACTAATGCAGACAGGCTTCTAGGGCAGCTAATGAGATTTCATCAATGATATACAATAATTCTTCTAGCAGGGATAAGGAGGTGATTATCCCATTGTATAAGGCCATATCTTGATTACCCCACTGTTAGGCTATATTGGAGTACTGCATACATGTCTGGAAGCTTCATCTGAAGGGCAATGAGATTTGTGAGGTAAAACAAAAGTGTGCTTTACCAAGAAGGGCTTCTGTTCTACAAATTTCAGCTTATGGAGATTAGCCACCTGAAAAGTGATCTTACTGAGGTGTTTAAGACTGAGCAAGATCAATGCTGATAGCATTTTTCCTCTTGCTCAGAGTACACATATGAAAGAGTATAAATTTATTTAAACTGAGGAAGAATAATTGCATGATAGATGTGCAGAAGTTTGCCTTCAGCCAGTATATAGCTGAATGTAGAAAGAAACTTACAGCTGTTGTTGTCAAAGTGAATAGTTTGAATAACTTCAAGGAAAAACTAGACAAACTACTGGAGGAGATGAACAAGCGATGAAGGATTTTTTTTTTTTTTTTTGGTATAAGCTTGCTTTCTTGCATCCTTTGCCACTATTAATACTAATTCACATAAACCTCTCCCCATATTCTGCTCATCTTTCATTCATCTCAACTTCCACAAAAAGTGTTTTTTTTTTTTTTTATGATATGCTATTATTTGTGGTTGAACTGGAATATATACAGTATTAAAAAATTTTGATTTATTAACATCTACTGTTATAGAATACAACTCTCTAAAATGATTATCATTTTAGAGAGCTGTATACTAAAATGATTACCAATCATAACAGCAATGCCAATGAGAATACAAACAGTAGAAAACTATTGGGAAGGAAGGGAAAATATTTGCACATTATACATGTATATCATGGCATAAAATTTAACACTTGATTACACTCACCTCCTAAATGATCAATCTTTTGTGACACTTCCTTGAACTGGTTTTCAAAATGTGAATGAAAGTTTATTTTTGTTAATGTAGATTGAATAGCTGATTCAACATCAAAATTAACAACATATATTACATATTTTTGAACCTCATCTAATTTTGGTTTCTTCAGGAGGTTACAATCTTCACTCTCATGGTGACTGTTATTAAAAGTTAAATTCTGATTCCATCTCTTTCTATGGCCAGCAGGAACAGATGCAATAATTTCTATATCACCATCTTCTGAAGACATTATGATCTTTTCTTCTCCAGCAACTACAAATAAAATGATTTTTTTATTCATATGACATATCTTAAATTAATCTCGTCAATTTTTATTACTAAATTCCATTTAAATATCGCATAAAACAACATTCTAAAACAGGAATGAGTACTTTATTTGTTCACCTGTGGGGCAGACAAAAACACCACAAAATGTCCTTAGTCGGTGCATTTGGCTGTGGTCCAACAATAATGTACAGGTAAACAAATATGCAGATATGATTCTGTAAAAAAGAAAAAAACGCACAGAAAATTGTTAACTAAAGAGTTAGTATATTTCCTGACAAACACAATTACAGGGAAACTCAGAGTTTCTAAATTCTGTACAGTGGGACCAACTGATGTTACCAACAGCAAATTCTAAGTGGAAAGCATTTAAGGAATTAATCGTGGAAGCTACTAGACGTTTCATACCTACCGAAAAATATTCTTCAAGGTTTAAGCCTAATTGGTTGTCAAATGAACTAATGAGACTTGTGGCAGAGAAGAAAAAGGCACGGGATGCATATAAATTATTAAGCAACTCAGAAGCCTATGGCAGATATAAGCTAGTCTGTAATCAAGTCACAAAGGAGATTAGGAAAGCGAAGGCAGATTACGAGAAATCTTTGGCAAAGGATGCTAAGAAAAACAACAAGGATTTCTTTGCTTATATAAACTCTAAAAGGAAGGGGATGAATCAGATTGGTCCACTTGATATTGATGGTTCGACTGTTGATGCTGCTCAGATAGCAAACAAACTGAATGAGTGTTTTGCATCTACATTCACACATGAGGTATTAAGAAAGGAAAATGCCAAAAGGTTATCAAATTGTAGCAGGGAGCTTAATGAATTTGTAACAACTGAGAGCAAAGTGGAGGAGAAATTGAAGTTAAACATAAGAAAGTCACTGGGGTGGATGAGATCTATCCAGTTATATTAAAGGAGGTGGCAAAGGAACTAAGAAAACCCTTAGCCATAATTATGAGAGCATCCTTGGACTCAGGGGAGGCCCCATGGACTGGAGATGTGCAAATGTATCCCCAATTCACAAAGTGGGATTGAAGGGTGACACGAGTAATTACAGACCAGTTAGTTTAACTTCTGTTCCAGGTAAAATAATGGAATCACTGGTTAATGATGCATAGCAGGATCATCTAGACAAGACTGCAGGAATAATTCAGACACAGCATGGGTTTGTTAAGGGAAATTTGATTGGATACTATGATGTGGTTACAAAGGAACTGGATGCAAAAAAATAATTCTGATATCATATACTTGGATTTCAGGAAAGCTTTTGACACTGTTGCACGTGGAAGACTACTGTACAAATTGGAGCAGAATGGTATTAAGGGTAAGTTGACCTTAAGGGATAAAAGGGTGGTTGAGTCGAAGGAGACAGGGGTTGGTAATAAATGGATGCTGCTCTTTGTGGGCTAATGTTATTAATGGAGTTCCACAGGGTTTGGTGTTGGACCCACTGTTGTTTTGTATATTTATCAATGATATTGATGGAGGTATATCAAGCTTAGTGTCAAAGTTTGCAGATGATACAAAGGTTCGCAGGGTTGTTAATGACAGTAATGGCAGTGTGCTACTGCAACAGGATCTAGAAAATTTGGGCAGATGGGCTGAGAAGTGGCAACTAAAGTTTAACATTGACAAATGCAAAGTACTGCATATGGGTAGAAGTAACCCCAGAGAAACGTACCGTGTGGTACTACACTTAGGGTGGTAGAAAATGAAAAAACCTCTGAGTAATTGTGCAGTCAGTTATGAAGTTTTCTGAGCAATGCAGATAAGCTGCAAGAGCAGGTCATGGGGTTTTGTCAATGATATACAGGAATTTTGCTAGCAGGGAAAATGAAGTGATTATCCCTTTGTATAAGGCAATGGTCAGGCCACGCCTTGAGTACTGCATACAGGTCTGGAGGCCTCATTTTAGGAAGGATGTAGATTTACTTGACCATATACAGAGAAGGGCAACAAGATTGGTGAGGGAAACAAAGGGATCCTCTTACCAAGAGAGGCTTAAGTTCTGCTAATTGCAGCGGCTGGAGACTAGGCACCTGCAACGTGAACTGACTGAGGCGTATAAGGCCTTGAACGAGTTGAGCAAGCTGAATTCTGATGAGATTCTTCCACTTGCTCAGATTACGAACCTAAGGGGGCATAAATCCAAATTAAGGAAAGACAGTTGTAGAATAGATGTGCGGAAATTTGCCTTTAGCCAGCAGGTGGTTGATTTCTGGAAAAAAAACTTCCATCTGTCGTTGTGGAAGTTGATAGCTTAGATAAATTCAAGGAGGAACTCGACAAACATTTTAGAGAGAATGGTTGTGTGAATTTTTTTTTTTTTTTTGGCTGATGCTACATAAGCTCATACGTTTGCTTTCTTGCATCACATGCCACTATTACTACTATTAAACTGTACATTCCCACTGACACCCTGCGGTGGCTATCAGAGAAAAAAATAATAATAATAAATATATTGTCATTTACATATTATCTTCATAAGCATTGTTATAACTAACAACAGTAATTACTAAAAAACTGTTAATTAGTAAAATTACAACTGAAACACACAAACACAAATGGAAAAGAAATAATAATTATGATATATTAAAATATCATATAATACCACAGAAAAAGAAGAAAAATATGATATTAAAGGAATTTGAACATATTTCACATGAGAATGAATGAGTCGTTAAATGATTATCATGCCTTAAGTTATTTCACTGCTTTGTGATAGATATGTTACCTCTATTTTGTTTCTAATTTTTCATATTTCATTTTGGAAAATATCTCCTTGTACATTCAAGCACTTTTAATTATGAACATTTTCAGGCTCTTCAGTTATATACATTTCATTAGATAAGAATTTGAAAAGCTACAGCTAAATAGTCACATAGCCTTTGCTATCAATATTTTAGTGTAAAATTTATAACTTTCATTGGGTTAAAATTTAAATTTAATTTCACTAGTGGTTAAAATTACTGTCTTGCAAGTATTGTTTAAATTTGTAAAGTATCTTGAAAGCTACAGCCAGTGGCAGAGCCAGGATTTTTTGTCAGCAGGTGCATTCACAAAAAAAAAAAAAAAAAAAAAAAAAAAAACAAAGGTTCCAATTGCCTAATGTTAAAAAAAAAACACCACAATAACAGATTTCAGCATCAGGGGATACAATGCACCTGCTGACCCTACCCCTGGCTACAGCTTAATATTCAAATAGTCTTTGTTATCGATATTTTGTGGGGAATTTCAATCTTTCACTCAGTAGTTTAAATTTAACTTCTTTAGCGATTTAAGTTTTTTCAACAGTTTAATTTCTGCGGTATTTTGTTAACCTAAATTAAATTTTTTTGTAAATTTTAATTTCGTAATCTTTGTAAAGTTCAAATTTTACTTAAATTATGGTTGCTACAAGATCTACTTACAATACAAAGTCCAGGGATATCGGGACTCTAATGGAAATACCTGCAGGCATTTCCAGTGTGAGTCACGACTTCACCATTTGTATAGTCGGTAGCATGTATTCTAAGGCTGGTCTAGTAGACAGACTCACAATGGCACATTATCTTCATGGGGCCCAAGGTAAATTGGAATTTGGGGGCCCCATCTAAAGATAAAACTAATATAGAACATTTTCAATTTCATTTTATTGTGACAACAAAACAAGCAAATTATATGACATAAGAAGGTTTAGGTTTATTATATGTTCAAGGTTTAGGCCTAAATGGTTGTCAGATGGACTAATGAGACATGTGGCAGAGAAGAAAAATGCATGGGATACATACAAATTAATGGGTGACATGGAAGCCTATGATAGATATAAGTTGGTCTGTAACCAAGTCACAAAGGAGATTAGGCAGGCAAAGGCAGACTACGAAAAATCCTTGGCAAAGGATGCAAAGAAAAACAGAAAGGAGTTCTTTACATACTTGAACTCGAGAAGGAAAGGGATGAATCAGATTGGTCCACTGGATATTGATGGTTCAACAGTTGAGGATCCTGCTCAGGTGGCTAACAATCTAAACGAGTATTTTGCATCTACATTCACGCATGAGGAGTTATTCAGGAAGGAGAATGATGTAGGTAAAGTAAACATTGGCAGTGAGCTGGATGATTTTGTAATAACTGAGAGGAAAGTGGAGGAGAGATTGTTGAGGATAAACATAAAAAAGGTACCTGGGGTGGATGGGATCTATCCAGTTATATTAAAGGAGGCAGCAAAGGAAGTATGCAAACCCCTAGCAATAATTATGAGAGCTTCTTTGGACTCAGGGGAGGTACCCATAGACTGGAGATGTGCAAATGTGACCCCAATTCACAAAGGAGGATCAAAGGCTGACACAAGTAATTATAGACCTGTTAGTTTAACTTCTGTTCCAGGTAAATTAATGGAGGCACTGGTTAAAGAAGCACTGCAGGATCATCTAGACAAGAATTCAGTTATAGCTCAGACGCAGCATGGTTTTGTTAAGGGCAGGTCTTGCCTGACCAATTTGATTGGATACTATGATGTAGTCACAAAAGAACTGGATGCAGGGAATAACTTTGATATTATATATTTGGATCTTAGAAAGGCTTTTGATACTGTTGCACATGGAAGACTGCTGCACAAATTGGAGCAGTGTGGCATTGGAGGCAAATTGCTGCTATGGATAAGGGGATGGTTGAGTGGCAGAAGACAGAGAGTGGTAATCAATGGACACTGCTCAACGTGGACTAATGTTATTAGTGGAGTTCCTCAAGGTTCAGTGTTGGGTCCATTGTTGTTTTCGGTGTTTATGAATGATATTGATGATGGGATATCAAGTTTAATGTCTAAGTTTGCAGATGATACAAAGGTTGGCAGGGTCGTTAAGGACACTACTGACGCTATGCTGCTGCAACAGGATCTGGAAAGGTTGAACAGATGGGCTGAGAGGTGGCAAATGAAGTTTAACATTGACAAATGTAAAGTACTACATATGGGTAACAGTAACCCCAGAGCAATGTATCAACTCTGCGGTACTACACTGACAGTGGTGGAGAATGAAAAGGACCTGGGGGTAATTGTGCAGGCAGATATGAAGTTCTCTGAGCAGTGCAGACGAGCTGCAAGAGTAGCTCATGGTGTCTTGTCAATGATATACAGGAATTTTTCTAGCAGGGATAAGGAGGTGATTATTCCCTTGTATAAGGCAATGGTTAGGCCACATCTTGAGTACTGTATACAGGTCTGGAGGCCTCATTTCAAGAAGGATGTAGAGCTGCTGGAACGGGTACAGAGAAGGGCAACAAGATTAGTAAATGGAACAAAGGGTTGCTCTTACGAAGAAAGGCTTAAGTTTTGCAAATTACAGAGTCTGGAGACTAGGCACCGGCGAGGTGATCTGATAGAGGTGTATAAGGCTTTGAATGGTTTGAGCATGCTCAATGCCAATGGGATTCTTCATCTTTCTCAGAATAATCACCTCAGAGGGCATAAATTCAAATTGAGGAAGGACGGATGTCGGATAGATGTGCGGAAATTTGCCTTTGGCCAGCGGGTGGTTGGTTGGTGGAACCGACTTCCATCACTTGTTGTTGAAGTTGATAGCCTAAACAAATTTAAAGCTCAACTGGACAGGTATTTCGAACGAACGGAGGGGTGAAATGGGAGAGGGTTTTTTTTTTTTTTTTTGGCTGATGCTGAATAAGCTTGCTTTCTTGCATCATATGCCTCTACTAATGCTAATGCTAAGAACTAAATATAAAATCATCAAAATCCTTAAAACCATTTCTGAAAGAACGTAATTATTACTACCATGCCTATACAGCTCTTCATTGCACATTAAAGAAGCATAGATAAGAGGGGATTAAAGCAGCATTAGTGAAGTAGAGCAGGATTTCAAAGGTTTTTTAGTATATTGTAAAGTTTATTTTAATAATAAGTTTTTTTCCCTGTAATAGTTTGATTATATTTATAATATAAAAAAATTAATTTTTTGAAAGTTTGTTTTATTAATAATTAGTAAATATCATAATGGTTATTACAAGATCACTTTGAACACTTTGTCAGAGGGTACTAGGAGTCATACAGAAATAGCCAATGGCGATAGTGAGGTGAGTCATGATTTTATCCTTTGCAGAACCTGTGACATGTATTACAAGGTCGACCTAGTGGATAATCCTAGCTCACTTGAAGATTCTTTTCTTTGTCACCATTGTAAGGAGTGCACTGATCTTAAGTTACAATTTGGTACATTGCTCGAACAATTTGAGTCACTGAAAAAAACGAGTGCTTCACTCATGAATAATGTTACTGGGAGCTCGTCAGGGACTCAAGACTCTAGCAACCTACCAAGTGATGCACTCCCGATTCAGGCCCCAGAACAGAATAACCAAGTGCAAACTATTCTGGTTCAAAAGAACTTAGTTCTCTTAGGAGACTCCATTGTCAGGGAAACGGGAAATCTTTTTTGTAATATGGACAGGTGGACTAGAACCAACCAGAGTATGTCTGCCGTGAGCAACTATTAATGATGTCACCAACAGACTGTCATATTTGGGGGGGGGGGGGGGGGGAGAATATTATTATATTCTCTTCGACTAAGCATACACGATCTGACGATTTGTTAGACAAATATAGGACCATACTGAAGAAATGTCATGAGTTAGGTCACAATGTCTATTGGTCTGCAATTCTGCAGACCAATGGCATGATAGGAGAGATTATATGCTGAAAGCCTTGTGGATTAAATCAAGACTTGAAGGACTCTGCAAGGCTTTTTGGAGGGGGGGGGGATGTCTATCATCTTGGCCCGCACTTGTAGGTAGAAGGAATCTGTTTTGTAAAGACCGGATACATTTATACTATCACCTGCAGTGAGCAGTTAACTGGATACAACGTTACAAAGAACAGCTGGCAAATCATAGAATGGAAGCTTATTTAGAAGACCTTTATGCCAAACACGACCAAAAGCCTTTGAAATGTCAAGAATATTCTGGCTCGAGTTTCACCAAACTTTTCCATTGAATTTGTCTATAGATGGGCAACATAAGCCAGAATATCACCAGTGGAACGTATGGACGGTATCCATACTGGCGATCGTTGATCAGATGAAAGATTTCCAGATATTTTTAAGAGTTGGTGGTTAATTAATTTCTCCATTACTTTGGAAAGAGTAGAAGTAATCGCAATAAGACAATAACTGGATGGAAGGGATATGTCACCCTTTTTAGGAACTGGTTGGAAAGGAGCAAATTTCCAAGCAGAAGAAAAAACACCTTTGGAATAAGAAAGTGCAAAAAGACGACACAAAACAGAAGTAAGCTCAGGAGCACAGGTTTAGAGAACAAGTGGAGAAATACCATCAGGACCAGGGATTTCCTTAGCATCAGATTCATCAAAATCCTTCTGACATCCTTTTGACGGAAGCCCACAGGAGGCATTGAATGGAGTGTGCTGGGAATGGTTTAAGGTGATTTACCAAGATCATCAATACATGAGTTGGAAGAATAATAGGATACTAGCAGGTCAGCTTTATCTTTGGCTGATGTGGCAACAGAACCATCTGGTTTTGTCAGAAATGGGAACAGAGATGGGCAAAAATTGCAGCCAATAGCTTTGGCAAGAGCCAGAATGCTCAGCTACCATTTGGACTAAAAGCAAGTTTTCTACTCTTAGCCTATTCGAAATCTAGTTTGGACTTAACTGCTTTACAAAGTATAAATAATACTTAATAATAAAAATTATTATGCAATGTTGCTTATAGAAACATAGTACTGGAAATATTTTATAATAAAAATTCAGAAATATCATACGATTTCAGAGAATATAGGCTTAGTGGCCTTGCTATCTAAGCCTGAAACCAACTAACTCAGCCATGGAGTGAAACCTGGAACCTGGTGTGCAGAGGACGGTGATGATACCACTGTGCTACCTGTGCAGATATGGGGCAGTACTATGAAAACAAGCCCTGTCAATATTACAACAAAAATACTATGTAACATATACTGATTTAAATAGACTACATCAAAAATTTATACTCGCCGGCTCACAGCAGGACCAGATTTACGCACAAGCTGGACAAACAACAGCTTAGGGCCTCGCATTACAAAGGGCCTCGGTCAGTACAAAAAAAAACAATAAAAAATAAATTTATAAATAATGAACATCAGTATACAAAAGATTAAAATTATTGTTGTTATTATAGACTTTTTGCTTTAGTGCTTTCACTTGTCATCATGGGTGCCAGCAGCATGATGCAAGGTGGTGCAAGTGCACCATATTTTGGATTTCGAAGTACAAGTAGGACCCATTTTACAGCATGCTTAGGTTCCAGCAAAACGGTCATAAAATGAAAAATCATAAAACAAGACCCAAATTGTGATGTAATTGAATGAGATAGGTTCCAAAATTCCCAAAATTTTTCCCAAGTATGCACTAATATTTCTATTCTTTATAAATAATTAAATATTTTAAACATTTAATGCACATGTTTTATTTATACTTATATATAAAATAATTAATAAAATAAAATTTTACTTTGGTCCTGTGGAGTCATCACTTGAGTACGTATTTACTCAAGTGATGACTTCACTACCCGTTTCGTCCACATTAAAAACTAAATCAGGGTGGTAGTTGCCTTCGTCTATTTAGCGTTTAAATTCAGAAGGATACTCTTCCATCACTGCGACGTCAGCACTACCAGCCTCACCAGACACTTTCACATTGTGAATTTTACAACAGTTTTTAAACTGATGAAACCACCCTCTGATGGCTGTAAATGTTTCAGTGCTACCAGACTCCTCACATATTTCATCAAATAATGACTTGCGTTGTCCAGAATTACCACCTGTGTAACAGGAATGTTATTTTGGTTCATATCATCAACCCACAACACTAACAATTTCTCCATTTTTTCCATTGTCTCACTGCATGAATAAGTTGTTCTGGAGGATGACACACTTGTTATCCCTGTGTGCGTGTTTTATTTTATGAACATTGTTCATAATCGTTGATTTAGTAGAAGGTGCTAAACTCAATGCCTTACACACATCCGATCGATGCTCACCAGACTCCGTGTGACAATCACATCCATTTTCTCCTTAATTGGTAGTGTTTTACACTCTTTTTGCCCCCCCCCAGCACAGAACATGGTACACTGAATGTAAACAAAGAACCCCGGGGGCTCACAACTGGTGGGTATGGGCTTGGCACACCAGGGGTCCTGAGCTGGATATCATCATTCTTCTCTTTCTTGGTGATTACCTTCTACTTTCGACACTCTCTCTCTCTCTCTCTCTCTCTCTCTCTCTCTCTCTCTCTCTCTCTCTCAGGGCAACTTGGGAATTCCCCCCCCCCCGGTGCAGCATAAGCCTCAGGCTTCCTTGCACCATATGGCTATTAATAATAATAACTCTTGGCGTAGCTATCATTCCCACAATGCACCACAAAAAACGTTAGTGCGTGTTTGGACTTGCAGGTGTTATTTTTATTATTATCATCAGTTTATTTCTCTTAGGAGAACACCCGATTACAGCCACAGGCTAGAGGGTGAACATACATATACAACTATGCTACAAAACATACATCTATGTTACAATTATAAAATACATGAAATACATAATATCTGATTTATAATTATCTGGAATATAGAATATTTGAGTTATTAACTACTCGCAAAGGCTTTTACTACCATAAACTGGTAAGAACATAATACCATGACAATTGAAGCATACCTTCTGCTTAACCACACACAAGTGGGAGTTTCACCGTATTTACATAAACACAAATATTTACAGCCGAACAACGTACAGCATTTGAAACAACAGGAATGACCGCGATACAGTAAAATAAAAAATTTGAAAGTTCAAATTTCCAGCAGTCGTCTTCTTCTGTGGGATTAGAGTTGTGTAGGTAGAACAATCCTGACATCTATTTCTTGATGAGGTCGGGTTTCCTAAAGCCCAGTGGCTTGTGTCTGGCCGAACAAGGTGCTGAAACTGTATCCTTACATCTGTATTTGCAAGTAAGAGTTTCTGAGAAATTCCTTTCTGTAGGATTTGCAATTGCAGAGCTTTTCAGGATTGATATTGAGGTTGTTGAATAGTTGGATGGTGTTTGCTGGAAAGAATCTTCCGAGGCTATCTAACTGCGTAAATGCCGATTTCAGTTGTGGTTTCTTATCTGCAACTCTTCTTGGTTTTTCGCCGGGTATTTTATCCACTCTCGGGCTTTCGGTGCATCCAGTCGTCCCGTTAAAAGCTGAGCGAGGGTCATTATGTTCCTTGACGTGATTATTTGTCTCCAGGGTGTGACCTCTAAATTGGAGTATAGTATAGCTAAGCCTTTTACCATCTCTTGAGATGGTAAAAGGCTTAGCTGAAATTCTGTTCAGCCATCTCAAGAGCCAGTATTCGAGTCCAAGAAAGGCTTTGATACTGCATTCGGGAGCTGAAGACCAGATTTGTGCCGCGTATAGGGGAATAGGAGTAACACATCTGTTGATGTATTGCTTCATCAGACAGGGGTCTCTAATACCGGTGAGCTCCTGCCTGGTTGCCCAAAGCGCCGCGTATGTTTTGTTACGGATGTATGCGAAGTGTGGGCGGAAGGTCAGGCCTTCGTCCCACTTGAGACCAAGATCAATGTCTGACTGTGCCTTTTGGACGAGGATGCCGTTCACAAATATTGCCATTTTATTTGGCTTTATTTTATTTGTGAAAGTCATTTGTGCCGTCTTTTTTTCGTTCAACTGCAGTCCGATACAATCTAGATACTCTTGAAGTTCTTTTATTTTAGTATTAGCCACTTGGTTGTGGTAGTCAGCTGATTTCTGATCTCCTGAGGTAATAAAAAATTTTATATCATCGGCATATGTGATGAAGTGCTTCTTGTTCTGGGCTAAGAAGGGTTCGAGGGCTATGGCAAAAAGTGTGGCAGACAATACTCCTCCTTGCGGGACACCTTTATCTACCTCATACGTGGCGCACATGTTTTCGTTTGTCACCGCAATTTGCCTGCGCCAAAGAGTGCTCTTTAATAAATGGAGGGCATTTCCTGTAATGTGAAAGTAGTCCCGCAGAATGACTATGAGAGCTGGGATGGATATGTTATCATACGCGGATGCCACAGCTAAATAGACTACGTCCACCTGCTGCTTACTGTTTAGTGCTTGCTGGATCCTTAGCAGTGTCCCCATGAGGTTGGTGATGGTCGATCTCTGCGGAAGTACTGAGTGCAGGTATTCTGGCCTGTGCTTAAAGCAATGCTTGATAATGGTGTGCAGGATTGTTTTTTTCAAAGATTTTTTGCAAAGAGCATCCGACAGCGATTGGTCTGAAGTCTTTTACAGATTTTGGGTTTTTTATTTTGGGGATAGGTTTTACAAAATAGCTTTTCCTTTCAGTGTTGCTGCACCGTGTTACTGAGTTCTGATTTTTTTGCTATTTTCAATTTTTTTCAGGTAATATTTTGAAACAGTCGTTAATGTGAAAAGTCGTGAAATGGACCATCGTAAAACGGGACCTACCTGTAATACGTAATTTTTAATAACTTGACTTCATTAAGATTGCATGTACACAAGGCCCTCGTTATAACGCGATTCGGCGCCTCCGTAGCCAGGTGGGAAAGAGCAGCAGTGCGTAGCACACGCTTCTTGATTAGACCGGGGTTCGAGCCCACCACCACCAAATACGGAGGATGCAGAAAGGTCAGGGAATGACCACCGCATATCCCGGAGCAATATGGCCTTAGTTGCTAATGCTCCTAAAAACCAAATAACAAACAAACAACAACAACATAAAGCGATTCGATCTACGCAGATTCGCTATAACACTGTTCTTATATTATAACCCATATCTCACTAACGCTGTCACAACTCACTATAACGCTCTTTCATCAGTGTAAAGATTGAATTTTTGGCATGTTTAACGAAAATGTTTCATCTGATGTAGCCGAAATGAAACAGCGTTTCCCACGCCAATACAGTGACTTGTTATTTAGTTCTGAGATCAACATTTTAAAACGTTATTAAGTATATTGCTTGTAATATTTGCGTTACATGCATTTATCCAAAGTCCTAGTCATTACTCAGTACAGTGTTAGACATTGTCCATAATGGACAGTTTACTCAAACATTGTATCATAATTAATATAACGCAGTTACATTTTCAAAGAGTTAATAATGGCGGAAAAGAATGAAAAAGCAACAACATCTGGACCCGTTACGAAGACTACAATGGTAAGAAAAAGACTGCATTTGAAAATTAAATTAGACGTTTTGAAGCAAATCAATTCCGTTCAAGGACAAGTGGATGTGTGCAATAATTTAGGCTTGGCAGGTTTACCTGTAAGAACAATTATAAAAAATAAAGAATTAAATTGAGCAGCAGGCAGGAAAGACAGCTGTTCCACTGCAAGCAACTAAATTGGTTAGGGCTAGGCCAGCTATTATGATTGAAATGGAGACTTCTAAATGATTTTATTGAAGATAATATCCAACACAGAATTTTGTTAAGTTAATTATTAGAAAAACTGATTAGTCAATATGATGATCTGAAGGGAGCAGCCATAAGTGCAGATCAAGGAGCCGAAACTTTCAAACAAAGAACTTGTTAAAATTAATGAAGAGCGGTGTTATACTTCAACAAGTTTTTAACATAGATGAAACAATTTTTTTTGGAAACGAATGCCTAAAAGAAGAAAAAAACATGCCAGGCTTCAAAGCGGCGAAGGATCATTTGACTTTATTGTTGGGTGGTAACGCAGCAGGATATTTTAAAGTTAAACCCCGTTTAGTTTACCAGAAAGTCCAAAGTACAACCCAAAATCGATCAAAGCTATGAAAACGACAGCCCATGGCCATTGGATTTTAATGGATTGGCATTTTAAGTTTAATTTTGATACGTGATGTAGTTACTTACCGCATAATTATATACGTATGGAATGGAGATTATTTTATATGTACAGTACAAATTTTTGATTATTAAATTTTTTTTGACAATATATTTTGACCGACGATTATTATTGATTAGGAAATATCCTATGGCATAGACTGCAATTCACAAATACGTATGTTAAATTACGGAAAAACAGTTTTTCCGGAACAAATTATCAGCGTTAAGCAGGGGTCACCTGTATTCGAATATTTGGTGAACAAAAAAATTTATGCCCACATGCACCACTTTGCAAAATATCCTGCCAGCGCCCATGCTTGTCGTAAAAAACAATTTCTCGCAATATACTTTTGGTTGTTTTTACAATGCGCCTATTTTTGGAATCAATAAATTACGAATGTGCCATAAGTAAGTAAACAATCTGCGATTGTTTACTTACCTATTAGGGGAAAGTGGGGCAAAAACGGCTAGCTAATTTTTGTCAGACAGTTTGCTTTCAGTGTTTTATATTAATATGTAATGTATTTGTCAAAATATCGGGTTTTCGTTAGTATTGGAACAATAAGGTTCTATATAAATCCTTAAGTGCGCATTAAACGAGGGAAAAGGAAAGTAAACAATTAAGGTTTAATTTGTAGTAGGAAAATTAAAGGGGGGTAGGAAAATAATGGGGGAGGCAGGAAAAATTAACTCCATTGTAACACTCACATATTTATCAAGAAAAGGTGTATCTACTTTAGATAACCAAATTTAAAATATATATATATATATATATATATATATATATATATTATAATTAATATGATAAATAAAAGTAAAAGATGGCAGTTCGAAACATCCGGAAAGTTTAAAAAATTATATCAAAATGTCAAAAGAAAGTTACGATAGCCTACATCAGATAAAGGCGGGAAAAATTTACTAAATACAGTACTCCGAAAATAATAAATAATGAAATCTGATGTCAGCAAAGTAAATATTGATGCTAAATCAGGTATTTCATCGGGGGACTACACCTGACATAGCATCATAATTTTTTAAACTTTCCGGATGTTTCGAACTGCCATCTTTTACTTTTATTTATCATATTAATTATAACATACATATATTTACATTTGCATCCGTTGCTGCTGCTTTGCGCGCTTCGGTACATTTGCCATATCCAGTTTATTTAACTCTCTGATGTTTTCTGTTTTTACTCTTTAATACAATCTTTTATATATATATATATATATATATATATATATATATATATATATATATATATTTGAGGCAGGTATTTCAACGTATTGTTGCAGTTGTATCTACTTTGGCAGAAGGAGGAGGATTGCCATTTCGGGGTGATGACGTGAAATATAATTCACCTCGAAATGGAAATTTTCTCGGATTATTAGAACTAATTGCTCAATTTGATCCTTTTCACACTGATCATATTGGTTGTTATGGGAATTCTGGGTCTGGGAAGCCATCATATTTATCTAAAACAACATGCAACGAAATTATTGATTTAATGGCTAAAGAAGTAAAAAAAAAATCTATTTTTGAAGATTTAAAAGAAGCTGGTTACTTTAGTTTGTCTGATTCTACGCCTGATCTATCACAAATTAATCAATTAACTGTTATTGTAAAATATGTATGTCATCACGATGGTCATCCCGTTGAACGATTTTTAGCATTCATTCCAATAGAAAACCATTCTGGAGAAAATTTAGCCAATTTGAAACTTGATTATATTAAAAATAAATGTAACATTGATTTTCGCAAGGGTAGTGGAAAGTCCTACGACAACGCAGCCAATGTGTTGGCCGCATTATCGTAGGCCTGTTACTGCATACTCATATTTCCTGGACATGTCCGAGAAATATAAGAATATGCAGTAAAAAAAAAAAAAAATTATAAAAAAATAAATATGCCCTATATATTCCCCGCGCTGGACATTCATTAAATTTGGTTGGCCACGCTGCATAGACGCAGTAAATGTCTTTGCAACAACCCTATACATTTTTCTCTGCTTTGACAAAACTATGCTCTATTTTAAAATCTGGTTTGGGATTTAAATCTGAAGTTCAAAAACGTCTTTCTGACTCTAGGTGGGAAGTACAGTACATATTAAAGCTACAAGAGCAATTAGGAATAAATATTGATTCAATTATCGATGCTTTAATTAAATTTCAGGATGAATACGAAAATGGCGAAACCAAAAGAGAAGCCTCTATAATTATCCACGAAAAAATGGAAGAACTTGAATTTATGTTTATGCTTGTATTACGGAATTACCTATTGGAACAGTTTCAAAAAACCAGCAAAATATTGCAAAAATATTACAAGATCTTCAAACATCATTAAATACTGGTTAAAAACTGTATGCATATTAATCAGAAATAGTTTCGATGAATTTTAACAAAATGCAAAAGAAAAAAAATTACAAGAAACAAATTATAAGTGCAAAGAAAAGAAAAGACGATCTAAAAATGTACAGATTAATGATGGAAATGCATTTGATATTGATGATCTTTCCGCAAAAGATAAATTTAGGATAAAATCTTTCATTCCTATCACGGATTCTTTAGAAAGTAATTATCAAAATTTATTTATTTTAATTATCAAAATTTATACAATATAATAACTCAACACAAAATACAGTCAGTTTTTCCAAATGTTGAAACTATATTTTGAATTTTTCTTACCTTGATGATAACTAATTGCTCTGAAGAAAGATCATTTAGCAGGCTTAAGAGGGTAAAAAATGAATGTCATACAACCATGCTTCAAAGCAAACTCTTATATGGAAAATGAAAAGCTTTATCATTTGAAGATTTCAGATTTTGCCATAATGAAATCACGGAAGCGAATATTTTTTTTATAAATAAAATTGTTTATTAATCATTACTAATAATTGAATAAAAAATTATTTTATTTATTTGTTAAAAGCAAAAAATTTCGTTTTATTTTTTTTTTAACAAAAACGAATGAAAATAGTCTTGTTTTATTATATTATTAATTTAATTGATATTAATTATTACCAATACCAAAAATATCTGGGTTTTTTTAAATTTAATAAAAACTTATTCATTACTATGTATTTAGCATTTTATAAGCACCCTCTGATGAACATGAAACACTTAAACCTAAAATTTACTCAGTAGGGGGGGGGGTCTCTTAAAAGTTATAGCTTAGGGGGATACAACAACCGGCCATGGCTCACAGCAACACCTCAACTCCACTGAACACCTACGGAACGAACTGTAGCAAAGGCTGCAGCCAAAAGAACTTTTTTTTATTTTTATTTTTTTATTTATTTATTTATTTTTTTTTTTTTTTCAAATCGTTTCTGTCATCTTTTTTGCAGGAAGACCGGAGATGAATTCCGGCAGATACCTCGAAAGTTTGTAGAAGGTATATACAGGGTGTTTCAGTTAAACGTTTCAGAACTTCTAAGAGGGGTAGGGTACATCCTGACAACTCGAAATCATATAGCAATGTGGGGTCGGAAATGCTTTCCTGAAGCGGTGTTGTACACAGAAGCACCATAAAAAGAAAAGAGACCGTAAGTGAGAAATCGTTTTAATAATACATGAAAAGAAGCAAAAGGTACATGGATTAAAGTAAGTGTTCGAAGTTTCTTCCACGGGCTACAATGCACGCCTCACATCTCCGACGCATGGACATCCGAACATTCTGGAATACTCCAGGCGAATTTCTTCGGCAGCTACTGCGATTCTTGCAACCAGCTCCTCAGCATTGTCAACAGGGGTGTCATAAACTAGCGATTTCATATGACCCCAGAAATAAAAATCAAGACATGATAGGTCGGGTGACCGAGCAGGCCAACGCACGGGACCACCACGTCCGATCCACTGTTGACCAAATGTGACATCCAGGTAGTTACGAGCATCTCCGCTATAATGGGCAGGGGCTCCATCGTGTTGGAACCACATTGTCTTGTTGCGTCGATGCAGAAATCTGTTCATCTCTCAAAAGTTGTGGCAATACTTGCTGCAGAAAGATCAAGTAGATAGGTCCGGTTAGACGACACGGTAACAGGTAAGGTCCGATGAGGTGATCTCCCATACATTGACCGAAAATCGAATCTGTGCTGCACGATGTCGTATTGCATGCGGGTTCTCGACCGCCCAGATATGGTCGTTATGCGTGTTGAAAATTCCTTCCCTTGTGAAGGATGCCTCATCGGAAAACAACACTTCAGCAGGAAAAAGGGGATTTGTAGCACATTTTCCAAGGTACCACTGTGCGAAAGCAATACGAGGTTGAAGAAACTTCGAACACTTTAATCCATGTACCTTTTGCTTCTTTTCATGTATTATTAAAACGATTTCTCACTTACGGTCTCTTTTCTTTTTATGGTGCTTCTGTGTACAACACCGCTTCAGGAAAGCATTTCCGACCCCACATTGCTATATGATTTCGAGTTGTCAGGATGTACCCTACCCCTCTTAGAAGTTCTGAAACGTTTAACTGAAACACCCTGTATAGTATGCAGAAAGTTTATTAAAGTTTGTAGAAAGCATGCTCTGCCCTGTGTGACGTGACAGCTTCTACAAGCTGTAAAATTATCTGAAATACCAAAAATGTTCCACGTAATTTTTTTTTTATTCACTTTTCCTATTTTTGAATGAGGGAATGGGGTGGGAATTTGGCTCCCATCCCCGCAAGGCTGTCTGGGTAATATATTCACTATATTTGGAATACAGGTAAATACGTAACACAGACAACCTGGATGGAATGTCAGATGTATTTTCCACTGCGCCCTTGTTTAGAAATCCCAGAAGTGAATAAACGAGGAAATTATCATTGCTTCCCTTTTCTGTCAAAGATCTTTCGGCGATGCGGTGATATCTTCCTTGTGCCCCTTTCTTTAAAAATTCTGAAATGTGATAATCGGAAGGTAAGTAAAATGGAAGCAATAATAATTCCCGGCTCATTCACTTTTTTTTTTTTTTTTTTTCAATTTTTAAATATGGGCAGGGGAAGTAAGGGTATATCTGCTATCTCCCGCAAAGTTGTCCGGGTAAAATATTACTATATTCACAGCGTCTAAGTCTAACAGACAGTACTTCAGTAAGATAACGGAAAAGAATTTGCAAACGCAATTATCAAACCAGCTTTTACCAATGAGAACTACTGTTAAATACCAGGTATATTAAAAAACAAAAAAAAAATACTTCGGACGATTACCAACGCGAACTGGTGAATCTTAAAATTTATCGTATGAAAGCGGTAAAAGTCCGAAATAAACAACATTTCAGGCTTTTACCAAAGTGAATTGATAAATACAAAGAGATATCGGATTTCGGACTTATACAGTAATGTATACACCGAGAAAGACATTGAAATAACACCACCAACTCAAATAGAAGTAGATTGCACCACGAGAATTAAAGCTCGGTTAAGGCAGTCGATGCGTGGTTATGTGTATGGCAAGCACGCATAATTACACGTGACGAACAAGGTTAAAACTTTCAAGAAGACATGACGATTGATGCAAACAGGAAGATGTCTCCGTTTCGAAACAATGCATCTATCTCCAGCTGTGCAAGGGTACGAAGAAGACGAGTGGAAAAACCCGTGGTACAAAACCGACGACGGATTAATAAGGTGAAAGAGCAGTAGCTCATGCGGATGATAGCAAAGAACGACGTGGAACAGTCCTAAACCCTTTGGAGAAAGACTATTGGACATGTTCTACATCGGTTGACATGTGTATATGTAAAGGCGGCACCTAGAACGTTTGTTCAACTCCGCCTCGTATCTCTGTGAAGAACAGTATCACTACATATGGGCCAGATGTGTGTGTGTGTGACGTAGGTTTGTGTGTGTTCTGTTGTTGTCTGGCAGCTTAGCTACCCAGAAGCATCAGTCACCTGGACAGATGATTCTGGGTACTCGTCCACACCACGTGAAAGTGGGCCAGTCCCAGTAAACATGTACTATCTCGAAAGAGACTTTGACCCACCTGGTGGGTCAAAGTCTCTTGGCAGGTGGACAAAGTCAAAGGCAGGTGGACCAGGAACCTCTGGGAGCCCATTCCAGAGGGAAGAGAGGAGAGCGGAAAAAAAATATCCGTGGTGCAGGTTGTAAATTAAAAAATAAAAAAGTCATAATAATAAAAAAATAATAAATAAATAAAAATTTAAAAAATAATAACAATAATAATAAAAAAGCTAGTGGTGCATGCAGGTAATAACATTGTAATAATAAAGTAATATATTTATATGTGAAAAATAAAATAAAAATTGATAGTATGGCAAATTTAGCAAAAAGAGAAAAAAAACCGAACTAAAAAAATGATAACAATGATATATAATAATAATAATTAAAATAAACAATAAAAAAAAATAAAAAAAAAATATATATATATATATATATATATATATAGAAAAAAAATTTGAATTTAGCCTTCCCCTTCACAAGTGTGAAATCTAGGCTGTAGAATTGTTTGTCTGGTTTTGGTTGGCATACAAGGTCTTTCGCCGGGTAAAAATGCCAGATGCAAAGGCCTGCAGGGAGGAAAGATTGTCTGGAGTCTGGATTAGTTGATCCACATTGTCTGGGGAAAGTTCAGAATGTCTCTCCAAAGTTGATCTCTGAGATTCTCGTACAAGTCACAGTCAAAAAGAAGGTGGTACCAGTTTTCCTTGCCTCCACAAAAGCATAGGTCGGTAGCGAGAATCCCCAGTTGGTACAGCTTTTCATTCAGGGAGCTGTGGTCAGTCACCAAGAAGGACGTTTCAAGGCTGAGAGAGAACCAGGATCTTGCAATTTTGGTCGTCGCAAACTTTACCTCGGGGAGGAATCTTTTGGTTACTGTGCATTGTGGCGACGTATTCCACCTGGTTTGTTAGATGTTGACCAATTCACTGTAACATCTTGTTTTTTCACACTTATCATCTGTAGTGAGATTAAGCTCAATATCCAGAATACAGGTTGGTATTTTCTTTCTGATTCTGAACCAGAGCCCACGGAAGACTGTAAACAAATCAAGTGGGAGAGTTCCCGAAATGTGAATTACGGGAACTCTCCCACTTGATTACCTGAATAGCTGCCGTGGATACAGTCCTGCATATACGGTGGGTGGCCAGGATCATTCCTCTTTGAATGGAGTTCAGTTTGTTTCTGATTTTTATAATAACTGCACGGTGGAAACACACACCGGCGGCATAACTTACAATGGGTAGGAATACTGCTTTGTAATATAACGATAACGTTCTCTTCAACAAACCGCAATCACTTCCAGAGACTCTGAGGATGGAGGCAGAAAAACCTTAACTTTGGTGCTGAGATGTTGGAGGTCTGAGATCTTGATTTGCGGGGGTCTCCTCAGGTCAAGTTTGTTCTTGAAGATCATCATTTTGGATTTAGCTGGATTTATATGGAGCTTATTTAACCTGGTCCAGATGGAGAGACTGGACAAAACATGCTGAGCATTAGCTTCCAGAGCAGAGCGTGAGTTTCCAGACACGATGATGGTAAGATCGTCCGCAAATGCTACAATTTTTGTTGTTGTCAAAGGAGTTACCAAGCCAATTTTGGAGAACCATGTTCCAGACCAGGGGCCCCAGGACAGAGCCCTAAGACAACCCCGGTAGACAGGCCTTGTGATCTGAAGAAATTGATTTTACTACTACAGAGCGCAATGAAAAGTAGTTCTACATCGATGGGATATCAGAGCGGAGGCCTTACTAATATCTCTCCTGGCTGCAAGTCACATACATCTGCACCTCGTCGGGTGCTGCGAACACTGCGGTTGTACGGCGGATGACTTAAAAAAAAAAAAAAAAGTGTAGTGGTCGAACTAATCGCATTTCCTTATGTATCATGCCGACGGAACGTTATGTGCATGGCGACGACAAAAAGATGAGATAGACCCCAAATGTATGATGTGTACAGTGCAGGTAGCTGAAGTGTTCTGGTCTGAGAAATGTTATACGTGTACAAGGTCATCTGACGTGGGAAACATATCGCAACATCACTTCCGACCGCGTTTGTTCGTCGTTGTTCCAGCTTCTCCTATCTGGCCCGGTGTATTATCCCTGTTCCAGGGATAATACACCGGGCCAGACGTGATTTTTTTTTTTTTTTTTTGATTTGGTAGTTGTTGGCGCATCGGCTTCTGTGGCCATATTGCACCTCCCAAGGTTTTTGCAGTACTTTGATCCAAGCCCGAGGCGGGAATCGAACCCGCGACCTTTGGGTTGCCGGGCAGGCACTTTACCCACTCGGCTGGCCAGACGTGTGCCATAAATGACTTGTCAGACATCTCCATTTCTTTTCACCAGTAGCTAAAGTATCAGTAAAGCTATATTTACAATTATTAAATTAAAATCACTTTCCCAGCTTACAACACCTCTTCTGCATTCACGATTTTCATAATTTGTTATCAATGAACTGGACTAACGAAACCACTGACTTTTTAACATGCAGTACGCGATGCACTACGAAATTTAAACAGAGCGATAAATCCCATCTCTTTTTCGAAACTGCTTACGTAAGGGATTTCCTAATCCGAACGAAACTGTATACCTAAGTTGTCACCTGCCGAATTTATCCGGTCGAAACTACTTAAAATAATTTATGCGAATCGCTTAATAGGACGAAACTACAATTTCCCCATTGTGTATACTTTCACTTATAAAATTCATGTACTAAAAATCAGTGATAAGAAATCAGATCAGTGATAATAAATAAATAAAAATTTAAAAAAATAAAATAACATAGCTACAATTGAGGGGGAGAGATAAAATAAAGGAAGAAGAGATGGGGGGAACCCTTTATCTAATCCACTTCAGGCCCAATGCCGGGGTTAAATCAACAGTTTGTTGACGATACTGGATGGAATTGCAGCGTGAATGAGTCTCAGAATAGCTAGCGAATGACCTTGACCCGCCAAAAAATAATCCCTCCACTATAGTTATATTATTGTGTTAACAAGCAGAAATTGTCCTTGCAAGTTTATTCTAAAATAAATTTCATTAAAGGTTCGCCACCACTGCATAGAGTGTATGTGTCATTCATACGGATATTTTGAGTCCATTACCGTATTCGCGAATTTCGCTATTCGATATCATCCCAGGAACTTATTACTCATGTAAGGAGGGCAGAAACAGCATATCAATAACTTGTATATGGCTGCTCAACTTAATCAAATAACTCGAATGGTTCGGGACCCATCACTACTCCACTGTAAAACTAACAGAAAACTGCAATGGACTTTAAAAATTGTAGCATAAAATTTCTCAATAAGAATGGGAACTGTTGTACAAATGAATTCCAAAGTATACAATTTAAAATTCTTCCGAAGACTTCCTTTTATATTTCGATTGGCCCCAAATATCGAAAGTGTACTCTTGATTACAACTCATCCTGAAGTATCTCAGTGACAGATATATAACAGTTGTGTAGAATAATGTGGAAGCATTATTTCAACATATATTGATTTTTTATCAACTATTCTAGTTCCCACTGCTGTTTAAAATATCTTATTTTTGAAAGAATATAACAGTTATTATTATTATTATTATTTACTGTTAAATGTTTAAAACAAAAAATGAAAATAATAAGAATTAAAAAAAGAGATTTAATAACCTCACACTACTGCGCATGCGCTCATGATCTTACCGCCTCACCAGAACACTGAATGCTCCTAGTCGCCGTCGCAGAATTTTAAGTACGGGTACCACGTCCTGTCGACATTACTGCTAAGAAGCTGTTTGGTCGATTACCCGAGCACTAGCGTCCAGGACTAAGCAACCGCACCATTAACTTCAGTTCGCACAGGTTTATGGGAAAAAAAATTAAATTCACACTAACTTAAGTAAGATGATACTCCAATTAACATGTTTTGTTTTTGCTTACTGTATTCACTGTCATATGGACCAGAATAAAATAATTTTCGAAAATGTAATAAAATAAATAAACAAACACAACGAATCACTGATTCAGAACATGGCAGTAACCGGAATTAACTTTTATAAATCTGGTGAACACAAATCCTCGGTATTTTTATTGATTAGCATAATTAACCAACTTCGTTAGATACTCGGTATCAAAATACTTCAAACTTCACAAAATACAAGGGAACCCATATACAGTACTGGAAAGTAACAGGAAAATTATGAAGGTAAAGAATTCGAAATCTACAAGAACCCTCAGAAAAATTCACAATGGATCACTCAAAGCATTCAGTTGTAGACTCTTGTCCTAAATAAAATATTTTATTTATACAAAAATAAGACAGACTACAAATTCTTTTAAGAATGAAGTTCGGACTATTTCTTCGAATCCCTTTTCAATAAGATGTGGTTCCCCATCTCACATTTCATTGGAAAGGTTTCTTCACCTTTAACGTAACATGCAAAACTATTACGTATTTATTTTATTTTTTTTCGACTACACTTGCATCAATTAAAGACAATAATACAGTACTACAATTTCGCACTTTGGTTTTGAAATTATAGCATATATATTTTTTAATTATTTCATTAACAGAGTTTTTTGAAAATTATTTTATAAATCGCAACCACACCAAGTGGGAAGATCGTGACGTGACATGTGCTCGCTATCGATACACTGTCGTCTGAATCGAAAACACTATGGTACAGCGGAGGCATCAGTTTCGTTTCCAAAATTACTGTAAAAAGTTACGACTATATATATATATATAAAACTTAACTTTAATGTACTTAACTTATTTATACATTATTACTTTCTAAAATTATGGTATTACTTGGGAGCATCAGGTTTGTAGTGACCCCAACCAACCGGCTAGTTATATATAAATCTAGCCCTGGATGGTAGCCTTATATATAAGGTAGATACCTATGTCACTACAAACCTGATGCTCCCAAGTAGTACCATAATTTTAAAAACGTAATAATGTATAAATAAGTTAAGTACATATATATACTTAATAACCCATGCACGTATAATGTCTAATTTTCACTGTACAATAGCATTAACGTAGGAGCTAATACCCTCATTTACGCTATTTATAAATTTAATGTTTAAATGATTAAAGAGGCCTTTGCGCTCTGGATTCATTATTAATATCGAATTACTGTGGACGCAGAGCGAAACGGAGACAGAATAAATTACAACAGGTTTAATCATAGGAAAAATACATACATATATTAGATTAACTAACTAAAATAACACAAGTTGTAGCCTAGTGGTCAGGCGCGCGGTGCGTAAGTACACGTGCCTTGAGTGACCTGGGTTCAAGCCCGTGACTGCTGAATACGGTGCTGTTTCTTGTATTCTGTGTATCTTGCAAAACTCCTCTCACCGTTTTGGTCATCCCGGAGTATAAACAGAAAATTTTTTTTTTATTTATTAGATGCATACAATTTCGGTGTATTTTCCTATTATTAAACTTGCCATAATTTATTCTGTCTCCGTTTCGCTCTGCGTCCACAGTAATTCGATATTAATAATATTTAAATCTAATTATCATTAGACATAATTCCAATATATATATATATATATACTCTAGATTGCAAGGGATAAATAAGTCGCCCATTACTTCAAAGTAATATTGTCTCAATATGACAATATTACTTTGTAACGTCTAGGAACTGCCAGCTATCCGGTTTTCACTAACACAGCATAGGTCCGGGATTCGAAAACAAATCTGCTCGCTCTAATCCTGACATAAACAAATATCAGGTGTGAACAAAATAATGGAACCACCTGATATGAAAGTAGTTTTTGTAATGGCTGTATGACGTTTTTATAAACATGCAGTAATGATTTTTTTTTTTAATTATTTATTTTATTTCTTTACTTTTTTTGTTTTTTTCATATAGTACTGTGAAGCAAAGGCGATAAAGCTCATTTAGAGGTGATACAAAAAAGGTACGTAAAAAAATGACCCACCTGCCTGAATTCCAAAGAGGCATAAAATTGTCGGTGCACGTTTTTGCTGGGGCATCCGTGACGGAAACTGCTGATTCGTTTAATGTATCCAGAATAAATGTATCGCACGTGATGTTTGCAATAAATTTATTCTGGATTCTCACCAAGTATGGAAAGTCAAATCTGATAGCAAGAATTACGGCAGAAAATCAAAGCTAACTGAAAGAGACCGCCAGATATTGAAAAGGATTGCAGCCAGAAAAGATAAAATAACTCCCTCAAAAAAAAAAAAAAAAAAAACCTGCAGAACCTAATGTGAGTTTCAGCAATCCAGGTTTTAGCAAAACAGTTCGGCGAGAACTTCACAGAGCTGAAATTTATGGCAGAGCCGCTACTGCCAATCTACTACGTTACTGAAATGCTAGAAATTGGATGCAATGGTGCACAAAAACTAGACACCTATGATGATTGGAAACGTCATATTTTCAGACGAATCATTCATAATTTTCCAACGTCAGGGTTTACGTTTGACGAAGACGAACGTCAATGGAAGAGTATCATCATGACTGTCTTGTGCCAACCGTAAAACAAGGAGAAGGATCAACAATGGTTTGGGCAGCATTATCTTGGTATTCTTAAAGTTCTATCATCGCACTGAACGGACGAATTACTGCAACTGATTACCTTTCTCTGAGTGACCAGATTCATCCCATGGCGCAAACAATGACATGTTTCACGGTGATAATGTTCCAATACACAGAGCCAGATGTGACCAATCTTGGTTTGAGGAGCATAAAACTCAGACTAAGTATCTTCTATGGCCTACACAATCACCTGAAGTTATTAAGCCACTGTGAGCATATTTGAAGAGGAGAGTCTGACAAATTCTTTAGGTGGTTGGTGACTCTCATCAGCCAGTGCAATACCACCACTTTGCTTATTGGAGGTTTGAAGTGGTGAAACCCATGTTTAGTCTCTATAGCAAAGTTTCCGGCAACCCCCCCCCATATTTCTCCTTCAACCCATGCACTATAGGTTTTGATACCTTTCGTGTTTGGGGATTTCATAAATGCAAAGTACTGCATATGGGTAGAAATAACCCCAGAGAAAAGTAAGTATCAACTGTGTGGTACTACACTTAGGTTGTTAGAATATGAAAACGATAATGTTTGCAGAGTAATGCAGACAGGCTGCCAGAGCAGGTCATGGAGTATTGTGAATAATATACAGGGATTTTGCTAGTAGGGAAAAGGTGGTGATTATCCCTTTGTATAAGGCAATGGTCAGGCCACGCCTTGAGCACTGAGCACAGATATGAACGCCTCATTTTAGGAAGTATGTAGAGTTGCTTGAGCGTGTACATACAGAGAAGGACAGCAAGATTATTGAGGGGAAGGAAGGTATCCTCTTACCAAGAAAGACTTAAGTTCTGCAAATTGCAGTGGTTGGAGACTAGGCACCTGCAAGGTGATCTGATTGAGGTGTATAAGGCCTTCAATGGGTTGAGCACGCTGAATTCTGATGAAATTCTTCCTCTTGCTCAGATTACGAACCTGAGGGGGCATCGATTAAAATTGAGGAAAGACAGTTGTAGAATAGATGTGTGGAAATTTACCTATAGCCAGCCAGCGGGTGGTTAATTGCTGGAACAAACTTCCATCTGTCGTAGTGTAAGTTGATAGCTTAAATAAATTCAAAGAGGAACTGGGTAAATGTTTTTTTTTTTTGGCTGATGCTACATAAGCTCATACACTTGCTTTCTTGCATCACATGCCCCCATTACTACTACTATAAACAGTTTCCTCCAGCTTCACTCAAGGAACTTAAAACGTTTCTCCATGAAGAATGGCTCAATATTCCTCTTATGACAGTTTCAGATTTATTTGAATCTACTTCACGTTACAATGCTAGTTGTTTGAAAATCAAACGGTGGCCCAACACCATATTAGCGTATACTGTAACCCTTATCACAGGTGTTTCCATTATGTCGTCCACCTCCTGCATGTGCCATTGAGTAAAACTCTTACTGATCACTAGACGTGGTACCACTATACCGTTTCACAGATGACCACGAGAGCTTTACTTCGTGTGTATATTTGTTAGATTAAAGTTTATAAAAAAAAAAAAAGTAATCATCTAGCGCAGTGGTTTGCGAGTGTCCCAGGGGGTTCGCAATAAAAATTCTGTAATGGCGTCTGCTTAGATTTACATGGGTATATTATTGTAAACTACAAAATATAACTAAGAATAAAGTAAAATAAAATTAATTAAAAAGTAAAAATTGTCAAAGAAAGAAACCACATCTCCCATAATTCCTTATAATTAGTTTACTATTTTACAGTATATCACGTTAAATAAATATGTTTTCCATACTAAATTTTTTTTTCATTCTCAAGAATCATTATGTATAGGTACTTTTTTTTTTTCCCCCTTTTTTTTTTAGAACATATAGTACTTAATATTCGGAGTGCTTTGAAAGAGAGCAGGAATTATAGAAGCCAATTCAGAAGAACAGTGCCATGCAAATATCTATAGAAAAGGCATGCAACAGAAACAAACTCTATGAGACTTTAATTAGCCTAACTGCCCTCTTCTGAATGGAATCTAGAAGCCTGAGGTTTTGGGGGCACTGCCCCAGATGTGGGAACAATATTCCATGGTAGGGTGGATATGCGATTTCTACAGAGTCAACAACTGTTTGGAAGAAAAGTAACGCCAAGAGTGAAAGAGAAAACCCAGTTTATTAGATGCAGAGGAAGCAATATTTGTAATGTGCTTTATGCCAAGAGAGATTAGAGGTCAAGGTAATCCCCAAGATCTTTCCTAGAAATCGGAGTGTCATCGAAGATAAGCATAGGAGCAGAAGAATACTTTTTGCGAGATATAAGACAGGACTGGGTTTTAGAAGGATAGAAATTAAGTTATCTTTGCCCCACTGGAGAATTATCTGGAGATCAGCATTTAAGGATTTGGCAGAGAATACTCAGAGAATGCCCAGGGTAAGATTTCTCAAACTGGAAGGTGGAATGCAATGTGCTTTCGTCAGAAAAACTATGGATAGGATTTCCGGTAAATGGAAGGAGGTCATTAATATACAAGAGGAAAAGAGTGGGAGAAAGAACTGAACCTTCGGGAACACTAGTGGACCAGTTAGAAGACAGACAGCCATCTACTATCACCTTCAGTGAGCAGTTAACTGGATACCCCGTTACAAAGAACAGCTAGCAAATCATAGGATGGAAGCTTATTTAGAAGACCTTTAGGCCAAATACGAACAAAAGCCCTTGAAATGTCAAGAGAATATTCTGGCTTGAGTTTCACCAAACATTTCCATTGAAATTGTCTATAGATGGGTAACATAAGCAGACTATCACCACTTGACAAAATCCATACTGGCGATAGTTGATCAGATAAAAGATTTCCAGATAGTTTTAAGAGTTGGCAGTTAATTGAGCTCTCAATTACTTTGGAAAGAGGAAAAGTAATCGCAATGGGACGATAATTGGATGAAGGGATTTGTCACCCTTTTTAGGAACTGGCTGGACAGGAACAAATTTCCAAGCAGAAGAAAAAACACATTTGGAATAAGAAAGTGAAAAAAGAAGACACAAAACAGGAGTAAGCGCAGGAGCACAGATTTAAAAAACAAGTAGAGAAATACCATCAGGACCAGGAATGTTCTTAGCATCAGATTCATCAAAATCCACAGACAGAAGCCCACAGGAGGCATTGAATGGAGTGTGCTGGGAATGGTTTGAAGTGATTTACCAAGATCATCAATACATTAGTTGGAAGAAAAATAGGATGCTAGCAGGTCAGCTTTATATTTGGCTGATGTGGCAACAGAACCATCTGGTTTTGTCAGAAGTGGGAACAGAGATGGGCAAAAATTGCAGCCAATAGCTTTGGCAAGAGCCAGAATGCTCAGCTACCATTTGGACTAAAAGCAAGTTTTCTACTCTTAGCCTATTCGAAATATAAAAATTCAGAAAAATCATACGCTTTCGGAGAATATAGGCTTGGTGGTTCACATTAAAAATATGTTGAAAGGGGTTCGTGATGAAAAATATTACATTCAAAGGGGTTTGGGAGTGAAAAGCGGTTGAGAACCACTGATCTAGCATAATACCTAGAAACCTTGAAGCTGTACCCAATATCCTTTCTTTTTTTTTTTTCCCCTTCTTCCAAGAAAATGTGGGAAGAATATCATACAGTATTTGAATATGGGTAAAGAATATATATTTTCGATATATATTCACTGTTATGTAAAATATATACTCTTGATTTACCGGGATCGGATTAATAGGGACACTTCAAGAAACCAAATAAAAAAAAAAAAAAAAAAAAACAGAAATCATAAAATTCAAGTAATAACTAGAATAAGTACAAACGACTTGCAAAACATCTGTTATTTACGACTTGCAAAACAGATGTTTTGCAAGTCGTAAATAAGCCACAAGAAGCGGCGTTATAAGTCGTCATTGGAAGATTAATGTACCTATTATCTTGCAACCCCGGTGTCTTCACACCACCCCTTCAAAAAAAAAAAAAAAAAAGAGAGAGAAGAAATGTTTAGTTTTTTTTTAGTGCGTCGGATCGACTGTTGTTTTCCGTCGAAATTTGTCTTTTCTGCAAAAAGAAAAATTGTTTCGTTACTTATGCAGGGATGCCGAAATTTTTTTATATAGTAATTTTTTTTTTTTTTTTTTTTTTAAATGTTTAGAAAACGTGAAAATGATGGCAAAACGCAAAAAAGGGTTGTGCTTTCAATTAAACAAAAACTTAATCATTCAAAAGTCTGAAAACGGTGTATCAGTTAAATGTTTAATGAACCATTATAATGTGGGTGACCAAACCATACGCGACATCGTTAAAAAAGGGAAGCTATAAGATTTAAAATCGACATCGTAAAAAAATAAAATAAATGGAAGCATCGTATTGGACATGCGAGTAGTGCGTGATAATTTTTTTTATCTATCCGCATATTTTTTTACGTAGGTTGCTGAACAAGCATTTTTCAATACAGTAAAACTCCGATTTACATTAAAAAAAATTTCACTCGCTTAATTTTTTTTTCGAGGGTTGTAAAATTTAAAACAGTAAAAAATAATAATAAGAAGAAGAAATAAATAAAAATAAGCCATCAATAACGACGATCACGGCACGCACAAATTGCACAAGTGAGAGACGGAGTAACAAGCTTAAAAATAGGAATGAAGAGAAGATTCTTAAAATTTATTTATATATTGCTTTATATGACTGAAGACTTCAGTGAAGGGGATACACATTTCACCATAACGTAAAAACCACAGAATTCCAGCTATCGGTATTATCGCAAATGCAATAAGATCGAGTTTACTACCCGTTTATAATGAATTGCACTAACAGAAACGCCCAAAAAACCAGAAACTGCAAATTGTCTTTATTGTATTATGGTAATGGCCTCCAGAAATATGCTTTAGTAAAATGTGAGCCAGAGTGCAGTGATAATAGTAAGTTTTCGCCTAAACCCTGTGAAGATCTTTACAGAAATTTTCATTTTGACCGTTATCATGGTGCCAACTAAGAGAATAAGTGACAGCGATACTAATAAATCTACCAAGAAAAGGAAAGCGTTCGAGGTGGATCGGAAAATTGAAATAATAAGGATGTATGAAAACGGTCAAACATTAACAAGTATAGAGCGGAATTCAGATTTGTCAATATAAATAGCGAACACAATAATAAAATAGAAAGACAGAATACGAGAAGCGGTGAAGGGATCGGCAGTGAAGTCAACTACAATAACCAAGGCTACAAAATACGTATCAGTTTTTACAGTAAAATAACGCGTTTTTGATTCCTTTATGTTTTCTTTTTTTATATGCCACTCCAGCTACTTCACCACTGCCCCCAGATAAAGTTTTTAATTGAACTAATTAAAAATATAACTATTTTTCTATACAACTAATATATAAATATAACTAATTAATTGAAACATATATAGCTATTTGTTTTCATTCTTCTGAGGATATTATGTGGCTTTGTAATTTTGGTACGTCAGGGATATAATAGCAATATTTTATTAGTCATTCACGAGTTACGAAAAACCTGACTTACGTAGAAGTCCAGGAACATATCTCTTGCATGTCTGGGGCTTACCAGGAACTCCCCGACTTACGTAATTTTTGCCGGTCAGTGCAAACTGAAAAAAAAATATGGAAACAAATTTTACATCTGTAGGGATAAATGGAGGTATTCTGAAAATATCGTAATGTGAACTCAATAACACAGGGGTCGGGAACCGTTTTTGAGTGAAGAGCCATTTTTGCTATAAATAAAAAAAAAAAAAAAAAATCTGAAGAGCCGCACCTCAGCTCAAGCTGGGAGGAGGGGGCAGTTTTAAGAACTGGAAAAGTGTGGGAAGGTGTTTTATTTAAAAATATATTGTTTGAAATATTAATCTTGAAAAACCGTAACAAACATCCAATTAGGTACAAATTAATGTGACTTTTGCTGCTGAACTTCTTGAGCGAGTCTCTCAACATCAGGCGAGTATGCCGTAATTTTCACCTTTTAACAAGCTTAGAGACTCGCATTGTTCAGACGGTTTCTTTATTTCTTTTTAATATAGTTCATGTTCGAAAATATTTGCCCGCAGAAATTCGTCGAACCCAAAACTGAGAGAAGTCCAAACGCAAATATTTTCAAACTTATACGTGTACGTGTCCGGTAAACTACTCCTTGCATCGAACACAATTTGGTCTTGCATTTTCAACTCATCCATTGCCGTCCATTTGTGTAGAATTGCAAAGGCAGACTTTTGCCTCTCCAAATCCTCAATTTCAGTTTTAAAGCATTTTAGTCATGCAACCACATGTCCTTGATTTTTAAGTCCTCTATAACTCCATTTCAAATTATGCTTCATGTAAGCTAAAAGCAAAAGAGCCCAAGTTACAAGTTCAAAGAGCCGCAGGTTGCCGACCCCTGCAATAACACCTCTTTTTTTTTTTTTTTTTTGTAATTCGTTCCAAGTCCTAGGAAGCTGGCAATTTCGCTTATTACTAAGCAATTTATCTCTCTAAAAGATCATATTTATAATGGAAATTGCACTACCCTTACATCGTTATCATATATGTTCTTGTTATAAGAATCAATTTTGAACGACTTTATGATATTTTTCAAAAAATACATTTTTGGAAGTTACAGCCATAAAACAATAAAAAAAAAATTCACTTTCCAGTTTATTGGGCTTTTCTGTTAGTGCAATCTATTATAAACGGGTTAACTGGGCTTTTCTGTTAGCGCAGACTATTATAAACGAGTAGTAAAACCCACCATTCCCAGCACGCTCCATTCAATGCCTCCTGTGGTCTTCCGTCAAAAGGATGTCAGCAGGATTTGACGAATCTTGATGCTAAGAAAGCTCCAGGTCCTGACGGTATTTCTCCACTTGTTCTCTAAACCTGCGCTCCTGAACTTACTCCTGTTCTTTGCCGCCTTTTTTCACTTTCTTATTCCAAAGGTGTTTTTCCTTCTGCTTGGATATTTGCTCATATCCAGCCAATTCCTAAAAAAGGGTGACAAATTCCTCCCATCCAATTATCGTCCCATTCAAATTACGTACTTCTACTCTTTCTAAAGTAATGGAGAAATCAATTAACCGCCAACTCTTTAAACTACCTAGAAACCTGCCGTCTGATCAACGGTCGCCAGTATGGATTTCGTAAGTGTCGATCAACTGGTGATATTCTGTCTTATGTTACCCATTTATGGACAAATTCAATGGAAAATTTCGATGAAACCCAAGCAGTTACTCTTGACATCTCAAAGGCTTTCAAACGTGTTTGGCATGAAAGTCTTCTAAACAAGCTTCCAACTTATGGTTTATCAACTGTTTTTTGTAATTGTTTATCCAGTTTTCTCTCTGAATGCTCGCTGAGGGTGATGGTAGATGGCTCTCTGTCTTCTAACTTCTCCACTAATAATGGTGTCCCCCAAGGTTCAGTTCTTTCCCCCACTATTTTCCTCTTGTAAATTAATGACCTTTTTCCATTGACTGGAAATCCTATTCATAGTTTTGCTGATGATAGCACATTGCATTCCACTTTTCAGTTTGAGAAACCTTGCCCTGCTCAATCAGCTTCAACTTCTCGAATATCTGCTACCAATTCCTTAAATGCCGATCTCCGGGTAATTTTCCAGTGGGGCAAAGACAACTTAGTTGAATTCAATCCTTCTATAAATCAGTCCTGTCTTATATCTCGCAAAAAGGATTCTTCTTCTCCTAAGCTTACCATTGGTGACACTCTGATTTCTAGGAAAGATGATATCTCTTTTGGGGATTACCCTGAGTTCTAATCTCTCTCTTGGCACAAGCACATTACAAATATTGCTTCCTCTGCTTCTAAAAAACTTGGTTTTCTCTTTTGCTCTCGGCGTTACTTTTCTTCCAAACAACTGTTCATTCTGTACAAATCGCAAATCCGCCCTACCATAGAATATTGTTCCCACATCTGGGGCAGTGCCCTCTAAACCTCTCTCAGGCTTCTATATTCCATTCAGAAGAGGACAGTTAGGTTAATTAATGACTCATCTCTAACGGAGTCTCTCCACTCGCTGTCTCATAGACGTACTGTTTCTGCTGTATGCCTTTTCTATAGATACTTGCACTGTTCTTCTGAATTGGCTTCTATAATCCCTGCTCTCTCTCTTTCAAAACAGTTGAAACACGTGCCGCCACCAACCAACATCCATTTACTGTCCAACTTCAAACCTTCCTCGTTTATTCATTCAACTGCCGTTTTCTGGAACAAGCTTCCTTCGTACGTATTTCCTGAAAATTACAGTCTTCAGAAATTCAAGTCTAAGGTAAACATATATCTTCTTTCGTCATCTCAACATCCAACACATGCACGGTACTAAGTGCTGTAGGTTCTAATACCTCTCGTGTTTGGGGTTCTCATAATAAAAAGAAAAAGAAAAAAAAAAAGTAAGCTCGATCTTATTGCATTTGCGATAATCCCGATAACTGGAATTCTGTGGGTTTTTACGTTACCCTATTACGGTGAAATGTGTTCTCCTTCACTGAAATCTTCAATCATATAAAAAACTAATTTTCCGAAACTTCTCTTTTCTTTCCTATTATAATGATGAAGGGAAAGCTACCAACAGAAGGTGCAAGTGGTGATAGTGCCAGGAAACGAAACAAAATTGATTTGGAAATGAAGATGATTAATTAAGAAGTACGAAGCAGGACAAAGTTTGTCATCTACTGCACAGAATTAGGTCTCGCTGCTTCAACAGAGAAAGCTATTTTAAAGGTCAGTGCGCGTATAAAAGAACATGTCAAAGGATCAACGCACCAGTTGTTCTCCAGTGATCACAAAACAGCGTTCAGGTGCTATATCGATTATGGGAAAGCTATTAATAATGTGGATGGAAAATCAGATTCCGAAGCAAGTGCCCTTTAGTCTAATACGATGGTTTCCACAACGTTAAAGTATGCGGTGAAGTCGCCGGTGCCGATTCTGCAACTGCAGAGAAATTTTGTGATGTGTTGGAAAAAAATATTGATGAAGGCAGCTATTCGATGCAACAATTTTTTTACGTTTACGAGACCGTTCTGCATTGGAAAAAAATGCCGGATCGAACATACAATGCCAGATTTCAAGGCGCCACAAGATAGGGCCATACTCTTGCTTGGGGCTAATGCAGCAAGAGATCACACATTAAAACCACTGCTTGAGTGCCATTCTGGAAATCCTCGTGTTTTTAAGGGCATCAATAAAGCCACCCTACCAGTGCATTTCCGATCGAACCAGAGATCGTGGATAACAGTATATCTCTCTCTCTCTCTCTCTCTCTCTCTCTCTCTCTCTTTGAGGATTGGTTTTAAATGCTGCTTCATTCCCAAGGTTGAAAAAAAAAAAAAATGTTGTAAAGACAACGACTTTCCTTTCAAGATTTTGCTTCTATTAGATAATACTCCTGGACATCCTACGCATCTAGATGATTTCAATTCGAACGTGAGTCATATTTCGACCGCCAAACAAGACTTCACTCATCCGACCTATGGATCAGGGTGCTATTTCGAATTTAAAAGCATACTATTTACGAACATATGCTCAGGCATTGTCTGCAGTAGACTGTGAGAAAACTTTTACTTTAAGAGACTTGGAAATCTTACAATATTTACCTTGCCATCTTAAACATTAACAAGGTCTGGGTGGAAATTACTAAAAGTTGCTTAAGTGGCGCATGGAAGAAAATATGCCCACGGCACGTAAAAGGCTTCGAAGGGTTTGAAAGAGACAAATCATATGAAGAAGTTACAGATAAGATTGTAAAAGTTGCAGAGCTATTTCAGCTGGAGGTTGATGCCAAAGACGTGGAGGAGTTAATAGAGGAAGAAGAGAAGGAATTATCTAACGAAGAACTTATTGACTTGCAGGCAGCGATAGGGAAAGAAGAAAATGCTGATGAAGCTCAAAATGAACCAAATGAGGAGCCGAGACGCTTCATCACCACAAGCTGGTGATGAAGCGTGTTTCATTTCGTGAAATTGCATCGGCAATGGCAAGGTTTGAGAAGATGGATCCTGACAGCGAACGAGTCTTAAAAGTTAACAGAGGGGTGAATGATATGCTTACTTGCTACAAAGAAATCTATGATGAAAAGAAAAAAGCCACCGTCCAGTCATCCATTAATATGTTCTTACGAAAGAACGTTTCTTTTTTGGTTCAATCAATTCAGCAAGCACAGTTGCGAGTGCTGCACAAGCATGGGGGAAATTCTGACTTACGTAAGTCGGGGAGTTGCTGTATACACATCGCTTTCAGCTGGACAGTCACGTAACCATTTTAATGATTATTGTGAGGCGCAACTGTTATCAACACTAACGACATCTACAAGAACGATTCTATATAAAACTCTTTTCGCGGCTCTTTCAAATGGCAAACATTATTCATATATCAGCTCTATAGTTTGTGCTTAATAATCGTTTGTAATGTGGTCAATAATTTATAGGTACTCTATTTTTGGCACGCAGGCAGAAAAAGATTTGCCATCACTGGTCTAGGGTACTTGTAAAATTCCATAGCCAGCTGCGGTATCGAATCCTTAAGATTTTGTCAGGTTCTTTCAGTTCGTGGACTACCTGAATGCCATACGCAAGCCTGATTTTTTTGGATGTCCCACATGAAGCACTCCAATAGACAAACTAGTTGTTTCAAATTCCTTGGAGCAGCTTTTCCCAAACTGGGGTCCGTATACCAGTTCCAAAACTTTTTATTTTTTGAAAGGGTTCGTAGATCTCAGTAGTTTGGGAATCACTGCCTTGGAGCATTCAAGTTTTTCGTTTGTTAATACTGATTGGGACAGCTATGGCCTTTTACAGTGAACATTGCCCTCTCTTTCGTAAATGAATTATCAAATGATGAATGGTACACTTACTTGCATCTCCTTGTTTGGAAAGGATTCTTGCAATGAACAACTGCTCTTCTTGATTTAAACGCATGGACTTTGAAATCTGCCGCCTCCGTAGCCAGGTGGAAAGGAGCAACAGTGCGTAGCACACGCTTCTTGATTAGACCGGGGTTCGAGCCCGTTCCACCAAATATGGAGGATGCGGAAAGGTCAGGGAATGACCACCGCATATTCCCGGAGAAATATGGCCTTAGTTGCTAATGCTCCTAAAAACCAAATAACTAACAAACAAACAAACTTTGAAATTTTAAAAAATAATAAAAAAAAAAAAAGTAAAAAGAAATCTGTAACCAACCACAAGCAAGGTTAGTTTGAAGGACCTATCTCTCTATTCTTCACTGAATTGTGACTCACTCACACATGCTGAATAAATTTTGAAAATTAAAATTCGCACTTTTGGGTGCGGTCGCATATATATATATGGTAAGCGTCTGTTGTCTTCGACGTGTCTGCCCGTCCGCATGCAGCATTGCTAGCTTTACACATTTAGTGCATGCTTCGCGTGTTGTTATGTACGAGCTGGTGAATGTGTTGTCGCTTATGGTACATATATATAGAGAGAAAAGAGACTAAAAGAAAAAGAGTATATGGAATAAGAGTAATTATATGTTATACATTTGTAATTAAACTGAACGGCGAAGTTTACAGAACGTAAAATACAGCTTTTATTACGTAGTCTATAAACTAGAATCTTAACAATTAATTGATAAGGATATAATTATATTTACTTCAATTAAATAGGAGGGGAGTGAAGGCGCCTAAAGTGTAACGCAACAACTACTAATTTGTTTTACTCCTCAACACTGGGTTTCGTTATAGTAACGCTGTACTTGTATACGAGTATATACTGAGGGGGTTTTTACTACACATACAGAAAATTAATACAGTAAAAATACACTTAATTAACCTCAGAGATTGAAAAAAAGCATTTCCTACAAAAAGGCATATTCAGTAAACTAAATAAAACTACAACTTATGTTAGCGTTTCGCACCGGCTCTAGAATTCTGTTATCAAGACAAGCTGCTACACAGTGGAGGTGAGTGGACTCTTCTGAGATAGACTGAACTGTTGTAAAGCGAAATGGTTTATAACTTGTCTCAGGAGTCCAGTCGGCCCAATATAAATTATAGCACCTTCTTGAGAACAAAATTCCAAAGCGGATCTGAAACTCTTGACATCAATTGCAATTTGATTAGTTCAATAAGTGTGCCTTTTTGTAGAAAATCCTCTTTTCCACCTTTAAGTAACAACCAATAAACGCGGAATGTTTTATTTTTTAATATTTTGAAATTTCATTATTAATTTCTACATAATGCCTACACAGTGCACATAAAAATAAACTTGCTACAGCATTTCGCGGTTAATAATAATGAATATCATTATCACTGTTCGTATTTATTATTATGAAGTTGAATTTTTTTCTTGCTAAAAGTCCAAGTATTTTTTTTTATTTTTTACATAAATTAAACTTCAAACCGCCAATTACATCTGAACTGAAATGGACTCGTTTCAGACGTATTACAAAATTCACGCCACTACACATGCGCAGAACCCAACGAGAGCGTGACACAGAAAACTGCAACACGCTCTCAAAGAGGTGCGTCTGGCGGTGAGATTATTGAATACACCAACGGTTTACTCTAAGTATCTGTGGCTCGAGAACTAGTAAAAGAATTGGTGGTTTTCAAACTTGAAACACAAATATAATTATTATATATAAATATAATATTATTTGATTAGAGAAATGCGTTTTACCTGAACTAACTGCTCTTTGCTCCACTGGCCGCAGACAGATTGAATTTCCAGGAATAGGCAATGCATAAGCCAGCGTTTGTGTGCACGGAACTGTGGGTAAAAACAACGTAGCAGACATTAATAAAGGAGATTGAAGTCTGCGTTATATACAAATATTTCACCCAAAAGTTTTGTGCTGTGTATGTAAATATATTTACAAGTATTACTGTTGGACAAAAACAAGTTTACTATCTATTTCTGCATCATGAATCTTTTTGCATAATCTAGTTAGACCATAGCAAGCTTGCTTACAATCATCACTTTAAAATCATAACTGGGTTTGCATCTCACTCTCCAAGAACGGGAAGCTCAAATCTTACTGCTCACTCACCCTTACTACTTCAAGCACCATTTGGTACTTTTTAAATTAGACAGGGGAATTCTGCTCTATATAGACACAGCCAATTATAACAGTATTATAAGGAATACTTCTAAAGAAGAAAACATTACACAACTTGCAATGCAACTGCTGTGAAGAGACAGTCGTCGTAAATGCAGGTTTCAGTTATAATCTAATTTCCATACAGCTATTGTGGCATAAGCTACAACGGCTGTATGGAAATTAGGGGTAAACGAAAGATATTTAGTTGCTCAGTTTGGGCCCATAAAAAAAGGTAAAGTGCAGCCATTATCAATCCGCTGCAGAATGGAAGCCTCCTCAACAATTCATGCTGAGGGAAATGGACCATAATCTGCCACGCTGGTTGGCAGATCGACCGTATTCAGCAGTCAGGAGCTTGAACCCCGGTCTATTCAAAGAGCGTGTGCTACTGCACTCCCGTTCCTGACCACTCGGCTGCCCATACTATAACATTTCCTACTTGGACTTAACATGAAAGAAATACAATGGATGGTCCCCGTGCATAACCCGTGTGTGTGTGTATTGTGTCTGTACATGTGGTGTCACGGACCGTTTTGCATGCATTGCGAGCTAATTATACCCAGAATTACTCGTGTTGAAACTCGACTCCCTCCGTTTGAAAGCTGCTAACTACAGCCTCGATTGAAGAGGATTTTAAAAATTCCTCCAGTCATCGACGGTATTGGAACCGAAACCTCTCCATACAAGTGATACTTGTCACTTTGGGGAAGAAACTGTCACAGAGAGAACAGACAGCGTGTACAAGATAACTTAGATGGACAATTAGGGCAAGGGGTGTACAATATTTTTCCTGCAGCGTGCCAAATAATTATATTTGAAAGTGTCGAGGGACGGTCCAGAAGCTACCGGAATCAATATCTACTCGCCCCAACTTCGGCTTTACTGGGCAGAGTATCTTCACGTACACATGGTGGAGTTGTCATAGTCTGTCTCGGATCACTTTCACACGAGAAATAATAATAAATAATTATGTGAAAGTTTTATAATAAATACTTTAAGAAAATAAAATAAATCGTATTTAATGCTTTTATTAAATAATGCTCATATTTAATGAAGCATTAAATATGAGCAAGTAAAAAGGTTCCTGTCTAAAGTAGAATTCATCGACAACAGTAATAACAATAAAAACCGGACACAGCCAACCACACCATGCACTTGGTACAAGTCGGAAAAAACCCATAAAGTAGAAAAAGTTTTAAAATAATAACTAGAGGCCTTCTCGCTTTGCTCGCCAACCCCCGCGCACGCTTTTCTACGTAATATGTAGAGGTATGACGGAGTAAGTCAAATCTTTTCTACATAAAATACACACCTGCCGAAACTGTTTGTTTGTTATTTGTTTTTAGGAGCATTAGCAACTAAGGCCATATTGCTCCGGGAATATGCGGTGGTCATTCCCTGACCTTTCCGCATCCTCCGTATTTGGTGGTGACGGGCTCGAACCCCGGTCTAATCAAGAAGCGTGTGCTACGCTCTGCTGCTCCTTCCCACCTGGCTACGGAGGCGCCCCTGCCGAAACGCACTGATCAATATCTAATCAGGAAATGACCTATGTAATTATTTACTTGTGCATTGTAGTGCACGGCATTCTCGAAGTCGAATAAATATCACTATGTATTTAACTGCGTTTACAGAGGTCATTAGGAAAAGGCCTGGAAAAAATTGAGATCTTGGGTACCAACTCCATACTTCGACTAAAAGTCAGGAAGAAGGCAGTGATTGGCAGGTGCCACTGTTTGACTCTGCCCCCATTCCTCGTAGGTTGACATGTCTAGGGTGTTTAACCCCCTCCCCCCAATTTCCCTTATTTTAAAATCGGGAACTAGGGGAAATTGGGGGGGGTTAAACATTTTGGCGATTTTAAAACAGCAGGATGGGGGATAAATACCCTAAGCTATGCATCCCCCGCTCCTCGACGACACAAAATCAGAAACAAAACGCATTCACGATAATCAGCCGGTAAAACTCCAGGTCTTGGGTACTAGTCCATATTTCTACAAACGGAAAAGAACAAAGCAGTGACTAGCAGGTGCCACTCACTGTTCTCCACCCACTGTCCTCCTAGGTTGATATGCCTAGGGTAGTTCCCCCCCCCCCACACACACTTGCCAGTGTTTTTAAATCGGGGAACCCGTTTTGCGATTTTAAAAGTGGAATTAGGGGTACACACCCTACCTAAGCTAAACGCGCCACACCTCGACTACACAAAACAATCAGAAAGAAAACGCCTTCACAATAATCAGCCAATCACAGAACTCCACCGTACAATCACTCCGTTCTACCACCACGCCCATTGCGCGAAGAAGTGGTACCCAAATAATATTATAGCCTTTTGCTTCGGGTTCCACAATGCATGGAAAATATTGTTGTATCCGAAAGAGCAGGGCTAAAATATTTAACTGAAATATTTAACTGAAGGACTAAAATATTTACAAAACTATATAAATACAGTATCTACAAATATACAATAAAAGTTACAATGGAACATCAAATGTTAGGCAGTGAAGCACGTGCACGAAGTTGGTGAATATTATGGAAGCAGTTGTCAATTAATTGCATTTGTAGTGACGTAATTGCCTCGCCCTCTTCTCCCAATGGCGCGAATAAATGTCACTAGGAGGAAAACTTTTTTGATGTATATAAATACTGATTCGAGCGAGATGCTGCTATGAAATGTCTTTACCAAGTAAAGACATTTCTTAGCATAAAATGTCTTTACCAAGTAAAGACATTTTATGCTAAGCACTTGAAATAAAAAAATTAAAACAATTTTACTATACGTATAGGTCAACAATAAACCTTTGCCTTCACTGAATTAACATCATGAGAAGCTCACTAGTGACCCTACTTACCTGTGCTATATTAAAACTAAAAAGCATTAAATATGAGAAAGGAAAAAGGTTCCTGGCACGTTGAAACCCGGATCATTATTTCTGGTAATAGAGTGTAATTGCATGTCAGTGCTTTCCAAACTTTTATGCTATACAAGTACCAAAAACAATTCGACACCCTGCCCTTTTTCTCATTTTCTTTGATATGAAATACAAACGGTACAACTTGCCTTGTTTCGGGCTAAAAACATTTAAACAAGAGTAAGTGGAATGGGGAGGTTAGAATGTCTGCTACCAGGCTCATATGTATATCTGTCTCACAGTGGCACCAGGACTATTCGTCCATCTCCACCAAATCAACCGGTGAAATACCACCACTTTGCTTATTGGAGGCTTGAAGTGGTGAAACCCATGTTTAGTCTCTAGAGCAAAGTTCCCCCCCCCCCCCCATACTTCTCCTTCAACCCATGCATGGTACTAAGTACTATAGGTTTTGATACCTTTCGTGTTTGGGGTTTTCAAAAAAAAAAAGTCATGTAGAGAGGAGGGGGAAAAAAATCCTCTTTAATCACATCGGCCTGAAGTGTAAATAAAAATAAATTTTCTGTTTATACTCCGGGACGACCAAACGGTCAGAGGAGTTCAAATGTGTATTTATTTCTCTGCCATCAGGTGGCAGCAACCACATGGGCAAATGCCACTCGATGCTCGCCCTAGCACAAGGAGCCCAACCTATGTCAGTGCTAACATAACACCAGAAAATCCCGCACCCACCAGTGGCCGTGCAAAACCGGCAGGTGCCCGCAAAATCCAGCTCCCAGGTCGCCCACACCCGAGAACCAGGGGAAAAAAAATATATCAGATGCCAGCAATCCCGCTCATCAATTGCAATGTGCACATATTAGCCAGCATGCAGATTACAACTGAAAGACGGCAAAAAAAAAAAAAAAAAAAAAAAAAAAAAATATATATATATATCAAAAACCCAAAAAAAAAAACAATAAAATAATAATAATAAATAACTGCTACCAGGCTCAAGCTTAAACAAGACTATTTTAAATCGGCTACGTCAATTATTAGCTTTAAATGAAAAAAAAAAACAAAAAAAAAAACGGATTTTAGAAAAACAGATTTGGCATACTTTACTTTTCCCCTCTATTTACTTTATATATATATATATATATATATACATTATTTTTTCTTCAATTATCCAATATTTAGTTTTCTTTAATATATCTTTATTTTTAGCTTGTATTCTTTTCCATCACGACTTTCAAGCAGTCACGGCATGATGACATTTCTCCACATTAGTATTTTTATATCAATCGCATTAAGAATTCATGGCGATTTTTTGAATTTGGACTGTTTATGAATGCTGTTTAATTATAGATAACTTTGTTTGTTTCTGTTTTAAAAGATCTGTGAAAGTTATATATTACGATGGCCGTAAATAAAACTGCCAATGAAATGGAACCACTTGCGTGCCTCCGCCGTTTTAATCAGGTCGGCAGAAGCTTCTGCACATTCTTCAGGTGGAAAATCTGCCTTTTCTTTTTGTCAATATACGTATGGATGAGGTAATCGCAGAACATGATCCCTTTTCGTGGTTTCATTTCAGCTAGTTCAGCGGTTACTAAACTACTGTGATCTATGAAACCCTTCAAATATGAAAAGAAGTTCGCGGACCCCCTATATATATATATATATATATATATAACATTGAATTTTCTTTTCAGAAAACCCAAAGTTATGTTAAAAACAACTTTATTCTTATTTTTATGTAAAACTATATATTTTTACATAAATCTTTACATATTTTTACGTAAAAATATATATTTTTACATACATATCGGAACACTTTTCATCTCAACATATTCACGAACACTTACAAAACAAGTTTAGCGGGAGCCAAAGAACTGTTGCTAATATTTTATTACACATGACGCACTGTGCATCAGGAGCATCTTTATTTCCAACACATGTAAAGCCGAAATTCAAATAACTGTCATTATACTTTCGTTTTGATATTTTATTCGTTGGTTCCTGTTTTTTCACCTCGAATTTTTGGGGAACAAAAAACTGCGATTGTTCATCCTCTCACTTTGAAGTGTGACGATATTGTGTTCGTTTTCATCGACCACAGTTGCACTACTGATAGTACTTTGCTTCTCGTTTTAAAGTTCCTTTTTTCAATCACAAATCCATCGTCACATATTTTAATAATAATATTTCGAAATACTAATAATTATCAAAAAAAAATTTTATACAAGTGAGTTTAGTTATGATATCGATTCGCTTCCTCCTCTCTTTCAACACGTGTAATTCAGGCATACGAATGGCATACTAGATCACCAGATCGCTACTTTTTCATAGATGTCATTACCTCTATGCATACTAAGCCTGCGAAAATAAAGTGTTCCGCGGTCTATTTGATTATTAGTCTATGCCAGATTAATATTAATAACCGGGAAAAAAAACTTAAATATTATGACACAAAAGTGATGTATACTGCAAATTTGCAAAATTTATTTTTTATTATTTTTTTTTAATTATTAATTAAAATTTTTCGCGGAACACTTATTCACATCTCACGGAACACAGTTTAAGAAACGCTGGTTTAAATAACGGCACACTGGTTACAATATATCGCTAGTATCGACATGGTTTTCGATTATCACATGATCAATATATCGATTTTATTATTATTTTTTACCATCCCTACCCCAACCAGCGCCAGTTAACATTTTCAGCATGGCACGATTTGATCCCTGTTGTTGATTCTTGCTCGAAGTTTCTGAAGGGATATAACCAAAGGGAGCTGGTGATGAAATCTTACTGTAAGTTGAAAAATGAAAGAATGGCAATCCAATGTTTCTTGTTTCCACTTTTTTTTTTTTTTTTTTAAACTGGCGCTGGTTGTAAGCAAGCAGAATGGAAAATTAATCGAAAACTATATCTCGATACCATATATATATATCGCAACTAATCATACGAGTATATCGATCATATGAATATATTAATCGAAAAATCATACCTCGATACTAGATCCATATCACAACCAATATGTCGACATTTAACATACGAGTATATCGAAAATTTATTTATTATGCTTAAGTTCTTGACCGACGGCTAGGTCACCTAATTTCTTCAGAGTATATACACTAACCCAGGGTTTCCCAAAGTGTGGTCCACGAAAAGAAAATACCAGTAAGTGAACACCTTATTTGAAATATACCTGCATAAAACTATAAGAATACAGTATTTCCTTTTCTAAAATATGTCAATTTTATGTAAACTTTTGATAATAAACAAAGAAATGAATTACCTATCTTTTATTTATATTTACTGATTATTATTATTAGCCATATGGTGCAAGGAAGCCTGAGGCTTATGCTGCACCAGCCAAAAAAAATTCCGAGTTACCCTGAGAGAGAGAGAGAGAGAGAGAGAGAGAGAGAGAGAGAGAGAATGAATCATCAGGAAAGAGAAGAATGATGATATCCAGCTCAGGACCCTGGGTGTGCCAAGCCCATACTCACCAGATGTGAGCATTGGGGCTATTAGGTATGTTAAATGTCCTAATGGTAGTATCATTATTTCCTACGAGTATAATTATTGAAAATACATTAATTTATAGCTATAGGTGGGCCGCGGAAAAAAAAAAAATCTGCAAAAACCGGTCCGCGCTTGAAAAAAAGCGGTATTTCTCAATCTGTGTGCCGGGAGTATGCTTCAGGTGTTCAAGTTCAAAGTTCTTTATTATTTTTTGGCGGGCTCCAGGGTTTCCCCTATTCGCCGCTGAAAGTAATCTATACATTGTGTACAATTTACAATGATTAATTATACATAAAGACTATTTACAATGATTAATTATACATAAAGACTATTTACAATGATTAATTATACATAAAGACTATTTACAATGATTAATTATACATAAAGACTATTTACAATGATGCTACATAAAAAGACTATATACAATGATGATACATAAATAAATACTGGGCTTCGGAGTCCAGCAGATTGATCAACACATCAGGTAAGAGTAATCCTAAGAAACAGTCTAAGCATTTTACTGAACCTCAGGAGCAAGAATTCTTTTCCTCCGTTTAAAAAATTTCTCTGCATAGGTGGAGAAGGCGGTATAATATTCAGAACAGTTAACCAATCTTGGCAGTTCGGAGCAGTCAAATACATTTGTGAGAAGTTGAAAATCCAGTCTTAAATCATCGTACAGGGGACAATGAAAGACGAGGTGCTCAACAGTTTCTTGAGCACCACAACTACAGAGAGGAGTGTTACTTAATCCTAGTGAGAAGAATTTCAAGTTAAGACTTCCATGACCGGTATATAAAAACGTGACGTATAAACCAGGATTGAACCAGTCCATTTTCTTGTCGTAATCAACAACCTCGGAAAAAAACTTAAAAAGGTCTCCCTACCCAAGGTAGAAGTAGACCACGTATTTTGCCACGCTCTACAACATTCACTTCTCATTCTTTTAATGTCTACCTTTTCTTGCAAGTCAGTATTATATGTTACACCATTTACAATCGCAGGAACATTTTTTCTTCTACAATATAAAAGATAATGTAATATTACTTCATATTGGATTGGCAGTCGATGACTGAGGACCTGGAGAGCAGCTGTAGAGACAGTTCGACAAGCTCTACTTACAGCGAGAAGAAAGAATCTTTGTGCATGGGTAAGATATTTTTGAACAAGGGAGTTACCGATTCTGTATCCTCAGCCGCATAACACACAATTGGTATAAATATACAACTGTAGTATAATTTAATGGAAGATTTCTTTACACCAAAAGTACTCCTGGTAATCTTAATAATTTTATAGGTCATAGCTTTTATTTTCTGAAGTACATATTTTGCATGGTAATTAAAATTAAGACGGTCATCAAAATAAATTCCTAAGTATTTGTGCTGCCGAGTACTCCTAATCATTTCTCCATTCAACTTAATAACAGGTGGTATATTCACATCAAGAGAGCCTTTTAGCAACATTTGTTTTGTTTTTTTAGTCGAGATTTGAAGTTTGTGTTTGACACCAGATATTCAAGTCCTCTAGAACTCCATTTGCTCTGCACTCTAGCTCCCGGCGGGAATTACCAAAAATCAGAATAGCAAGGTCGTCTGCATAAGCTATCTGAAGGATGTTGTCTCGATCAACCGAGAGCCACCCATCAAGGACCATGTTCCAGCACACAGGGCCAAGAACAGAGCCCTGAGGGCAGCCCCTAGAAACAGATCTGGAGACAGGGCAGAATCCTGAGGAAACTGTGATGCTGCGATAATCAAAGTAATTCGAAAGGAGACGGTAAATAGGAGCAGAGACCCCGGCCTCTCTGGACCTCGCCAGGACACATGGCCACCAAACAGTGTCGAATGCCCCTTGAAAATCAACAAAGAGACCGAGGACATATTTAGAATTGGAATTTTGAACAGAACTCAAAACCTGACAAATAGCATCAACAGAAGACCTTCCACGTGTAAAGCCAAATTGAAGTGGGGAACTTAGGTTTCTGTCTAAATAGTAATTTAGAAGACGAGAAACAATTAATTTTTCCTTCAGGTGTGCCGCGGAAAATGCAAATTAAAAAAAATTAATAAATCCAAGTTTTATAATGAAAATTAATCCAAACAAAAAATTTATTTATTTACGCTGCACAGATCCAAACCCCTTCCAGAAGTCAATGTGACGTCACATTTTGATTCCTAGTACTAGATCTGTTCACCTTTAATCCTTTATTCACCTTTTGATTCTTAGAAATAGATCTACTCACCTCTATTCGGCCATTCTTATCACGAGGGTCTCTCCCAGGAACCCTGCAGTTGTGTAAGCGCAACTTGTAAGCAGCATAATAAGCAATTTCCTTTGTGGTTTAAAAGTACTTTTTGTGCTTTTATATCTCTAAAACCTATTCAGTTAATTCGTATAGAACAGGTATTTTAAATTAACTGTAATAGTACATTCTAGAAGTAACTTTATTTATTTATTTTTTTTTTTTTTTTAGAAATTATTAGCGATGGATAAATTTTTAGCGAAAGGAAATTAGAAGAGGCAAATTGATAACAAGCTTGGAGAAAATGACAAAAACGAGCAACCATGAACATCAAAAGGGAAGAAAACTTTAAATATGATTTAAATTATACTGGTATTCAAGATTGTCCTCAACCTTTGTGTGGCATGTGGTCGACGGAATCAATGGTGACGAGTAAATTACAGCGTCATTTTTCTGTGAAACAAGAGAATTTAGCGTCCAAAACTGTGGAGTATTTTAAAAGACTGCTGGCCTCAACTAGAAAAACAATGTACAGAATTTTATAATATGGCTGAAATATCTGATAAAGTGCAAGAAGTAGCCGAACTGGTGGCAAAAAAAAAAAAAAAAAAAACCCCAACTGATTGCAGACAGAAAGTCTGATTTTACCAGCATGTCGGGTAATGGTGAAAAGTGTTTTGGGAGAGGAAGCTAAAAAAAAGAATAATGTCTGTACCACTTTCGAACAGAACAATTAGCAGGCGTATAAAAGAAATGTATGATGATATTGAAGAATAAGTTGTTCGAAATATAATTTTGGGCGACTGTTTGCATTGCAAGTAGATAATTCTACAAATATTAGATATTAGAACTGAAGTCAGCATCATTTTGACGCATATGGCTATCAAAAGGAAATGTATTTATTGCGTGAGAAAATGCTCATATTTTTTTCACTGAAGCAATCAAAACCTTGTGATTATTTAAATGATGAAATTTGGTGTTGTAAATTAGCTTTTCTAGCAGATTTATTCGCGCAGCTTAATGAATTAAATATCAGTATGCAAGGCCCATAAGAAAATTTACTCACTTCTCCTGACAAGTTGTTCGCCTTATGTAAATCAAAAAAAAAATTATAAATGGTTCCCTTCACTGCCAAAACGAATTATACTAAAATAATTAATGCAATAAGAGAAACATTACAGCTGTTAAAGACAAAAATTGAAGCATTACTTTCCATCTCTTAATACCAAAAAAATTTGTTGGTAAAAGACCCACTTGAAACAAGAAACTTTCCAATGTTAGAACTTAATCTGCAAGAGGAAGAAGAATTGGTTCAGATTCGTAGTGACCAGTGGCTGGAAATTCACTTTAATGGCGCTAATATTAGCAAAATTCAAAATGAATATCCACGAATTTCGGAAAAGGCGATTAGAATTTTATCGCCATTTTCCACTTCCTACTGCGAAACAGGGTCTTCCTCTTTAAACGAGATTAAATAGAGAGAGAGACTAAATGAGTGTAATCCTATCCATAATAAATCCTCGTATTAAAAAACTGTGTGCTTCCATCAAACCCAACCGTCTCACTGATTAAAATGTTAAATTGTATATATTTGTTTGTTTTTATATTTAAATATGTTATATTTTTACATATTTTCTTTTCTTTTAAATTTCATTCAATTCATGTATATTTAGAAAAGAACATTGAAAGCATTTAAAACAAATAAGTGTATTATTATATATACCCAACAGAAATAACTTACCGTTTGTGAATATATATAAATATTATAATATATATGAGTACAATAGTGATTGTACTGTGCCGCAACAGCGAAAAGGTTGAGAAACACTAAACTAGAGTATAAACCATTGACTGCAAGCTCAGAAAAATTTTCGTCGCACTATCCATTGTTAATCATTGCGTTGGTAAATCGTTGCAATAAAAACAGTTACAATGAATTGTTTTTTTTTTTTTTTTTTTTTAAAAAAAAAAAAAACAATGAATTGTAATCTCCACTGGCCCCAGCCTGTACAGACGTACAGAGTATAAACTAGAGGCAGGCTATATTTTCTCAAACCCGCCAGGTAGCCGAACGGCCCACGTGATCTTTAAAAACCATATCAAACCAGACGTCGCCCTCCCACCTCTCCGACCTATGCCACGGTTGCGGACCTGGCAATATTGCAGTTTCGCCACTAGTGCAAAAATATAAATGTCCCGTTACAGCCACCTGTGAAATTCATTCATGAGCCCAACTATATTATGTTCGTGAATTGCGTGTATTACTTGTGGATTTTGCCTGTTTGCTGGACGAAAAACACTTGTTTCGTTTTTTTGTCCCGGAAACTAGTCGCGAGTTTGCGCAGGTAGCCCATAAAAGTTACTCGAATCATTGACGCGATTCGAATCAGGATCTTTTCCACCCGGTGTACGAGAATGACTGTGACGATGCCACAGTCCGCGGTAGCACAGTGGTATCGTAACCGTCCTCCCTACACCAGGTAGAAAAGGCCCGGGTTCGAATCCCGTCGATAACCCGAGGAACTTTGATGTGCTTTTTTTCACTCCGTAGCTGAGTTAGTCGGTCTCAGGCGTATATAGCAAGGTTTTTTTCCTAGACACTGGGGTTTTTCGTCCAGAAAAATAGACAAATCGACCATAGAACACACGTAATTAACAGACATAAGACACAGTTTGGTGATGATGCCAAACAACACCAGAAACTATAGAAAATACATCGCAAAGGAGTCCGGAATGTCAGATGACACACGTCGACGATGCCACCTGGCCTCAGAAACTATTCAACACATCACGGGGGGATGCAAGGTGATCACCCAGACTGAGTACGCTCGTAGACATGACTACATAGCCAGGATAATACATCAGAAGCTAGCGAGGAAATATCAGTTGACCAAAGAAAGTGTACCATACTACAAGTACGAACCCCGGGCAGTACTAGAGACCCCAACTCACAAGCTGTACTGGGACCGCGCCATAATAACGGATAAGACCATCCCGCACAACAGACCGGACATAACCCTTGTGGACAAGATGGAAAAGGTTACCTACCTGATTGATATAGCGGTGCCCAACACTACCAATGTCCAAAAAACTAAGTACACGAACCTGAGGTCAAGGAGATGTGGCATATGCAAGAAGTAAAGACCAATCCGATCATCGTGTCAACCACCGGTATGGTACCAAAGACCCCGCATAGCAACCTACCGGCAATAGGTCTCCCAGAGAACACCTACAAGGAACTTCAGTAAGTCGCAATCCTGAACACCTGTAGGATAGTCAAGAGTTCCTCGACCAACAGTAACACCAGACATTACAACTACCCTATGTACTTGGTAGCAGAACCCGTCACGGAGTGGAATCCCCCAATCAGGGAGAAATAATATAAGAGCAACAGTAATAATAACTAGGGGGGCTTCGCCCCCTGCTCGCTACGCTCGATTCTTTTGATAAAATAAAACACTTCAGAAGCTTTCGACTGTGTGTGTGTGTGTGTGTGTTGCTCAGCTATGAATAGATAAATAGGTTAATATATCTATCATTTCTTGAGCTGGATATCTTCGTTCTTCTCTTTCTTGGCGATTCCTCTCTTTCTCTCTCAGAGAGACTCGGGATTTTTTTTATTTTTTTTGGCTGGTGCGCACCATATGGCTAATAATAATTTCATATGTATATCATATTACGCTCATCCTTCTTAACGAGTTACTATGTATTGCACTACCTCGAATAAATAACGCTTCACTAATAGAGAAGACTATTGTCACTTGTTCTCGATGGGCACCCCAGACGGCACCGTTTCAAAGCTAGTTGGCTTTTCATCGGTTGGTACCGTTCACACTACAATCACAGTTTTTCTTTAAGAGTTGTCTATGGTGTATCTACACGGATATTATATATCTTAAACTATATTATGAATCTTAATCTCTTAAAATATTATGCCTTGTTGCATTTAGTTTATATAAATAAATATGTTACATATGGAAATCAAAATGGCACCGCGTGGTCATGTCAGATAAACATAGCGCGTGGCCACGATTAAACAGAAGCTTGTTTACCACAGTAAAACAAGCTTCTGTAACGTATTTTTGTATTTGTTACATATTACTACATAACCTTCATCTTTCTTCTCCTGTTGGCTGAACAAATATCATTAGGAGGAAAATTAATTTTAATGTACAGAAAGATAACAATAATAAATGGCTTCCAATGCATGGCTCACGAGCAGGAAGATTTTCCCCGAGACAGTAGGATTATACTCGCTCTCCAAGACCAGGTAATCAATGCCAGGAACTATAGAAACCACATCACCAAGAAACCCGGAATGACTATACTCAATAGAAATTTAGTATTAGTAGTGGTCGCATGGTGCAAGAAAGCCTATGGCTTATGATGCACCAGCCAAAAGAAAAAAAAAAAAAAAACACAACTGAATAAAACAATGATAAAACACAACAACTAATAATTAATAAAAGAAAAGGAAATTAAATCTATCATCCTATGCGTTTCCCTCACCCGAAGGTACTATCCAGATGACCTTTGAATTTCCCCAAACTGTCAGCCTCTACCACCCATGTAGGCAACTTCTTCCAGTAATTTATAACTCACTGGCTAAAATAAAACCTCCCGCAGTCCAATCTAAACATCATCCCCCCGTAATTTGAATTTATGACCCCTAGTTCTAGCATCATTTATAATCGTGAAAATTTCGTCCTCATTCATTTTACTGATGCCTCTCAGAGCCTTAAACACCTGAATCAAATCTCCTCTTGTTTTATCATGTCCCCACTCAATATGTGGGTTACTGAGTTTCCAAACTCAGTAACCCACATATTTGAAGTCTTTCTTCATAAGGACGCCCTTTTGCCCATCTCACTATGCGAGTTACCCGTCTTTGCACCCTTTCAAGAAGCTCGACGTCTTTCTTTAGGTGGTCTAACAAAAGTCTTATGTAATGGGATTATCATTTCCCTATCTCTACTTGCAAAAGTTCGATAGCTCATCGATAGGACACCGTGAGCCTTCCTTGCAACCTGTTTACAATGCTCAGAGAATTTCATGTCTGACCGTATCGTAACACCCAAGTCCCTTTCCTCCAGTACTGGGTTTAGTTGAACTCCAAGTGAATAAGTTATTTTGGGATTACTGTTTCCCAGGCGTAATACTTTACACTTTGTCGGATTAAAGTATAGCTGTCATTTTTCTGACCATTCTTGAAGTCTATCTAGGTCTCTCTGAAGAAGCTCAGCTTGACAGTGATCATTACCGTAACTACTCTACCAATTTTAACATCATCTGCAAATTTAGACATCACGCCCTCTATCCCTTCATCAATGTCGTTTATGAAAATTAAAAACAACAGTGGTCCTAATACTGATCCTTGGTGAACCCCACTTCTTACATCACCCCCAATCTGGGGAACAGCCATTTATCACAATCCTCTGCCTCCTGCCCTGAAGCCATCCTGATATTCATCTAAGGAATTTTCCAGTGATTCCAACCTGTTCCAGCTTATAAAGCTGGAACAGGTTGGACTGAATCAAAAGCTTTGCTGAAATCTAAATAAACAATGTCGAAATTATTCCCTAAATCCAACTCATGAGTGACCCTTTCAAAACAGCGAACCAGATTTGTTAAACATGATTTTCCCTTTACAAAACCATGCTGAGTATCCTTGAGAATTTGAATTCTATCCAAATGATCCTGAATTCCACCCTTATTATTGCTTCCATGATTTTCCCTACCACTGAAGTCAGACTGACAGGTCAATAATTTCCCATTTCACTCTTAGAACCACCCTTATGTATGGGAGATACATTGGCACTTTTCCCCAACGCAATCTCACCAGTCTAGTGATGATCGCATAATTAGCCTCAATGGTCCAATGCACTCACTTGCTGCCTCCCTTAAAATTATAGGGTATATTCCATCAACTCCAGGAGCCTTACTGGCCTGATGGCTCGAAAGTTTTTTCATTAAATAATCTTGCGAAATTTCAATATCATTAATTACATATTTTTCAACTTCGCTCCCACAATTTCCCATTGCCACAAAAGGTTTTCTTCTGTAAATGACCAGGTTGCCAAGATTATGAATTATGCCCAGAAGCCAGCGAGGAAATAGCAGTTGATTAAAGAAAGTGTACCGTATTACAAACGAACCCCAAGCTTATTAGAGGTACTGGGACCGCGCCACAATAACGGACAAGACGATTTTGCACAACAGACTGGACATAACCCTTGTTGACAAGAAGGAAAAGACTACCTACCTGATCGACATGACGGTGCCCAACATTAGCAACCTCCAGAAAACCTGCGAGGAAAAGATCAGGAAGTACACAGACCTAAGACAGGAGGTCAAAGAGATGTGACATATGGAACAAATAACGACTATCCCAATCACAGTGTCATCCACCGGCGGCATATTATTAAAGAGCCTACAAAAGAACCTAGTAGCAATAAGCTTGCTTCTCAAAGAAAACTTACAAGGGACTCCTAAAATTCGCAATCCTGAAACACCTGTAGGGTAGTTAGTTAGTCGGAGAGTTTCTTGACCAATAACAATAACAGAGGAACATAAGATTGGTTGTTGCAGGGTTTTAGGCGCTTTAGAAATTTAGGCCATAGTGTGCCATATACATGTCTGTAAATTGCATGTGTTTCGTGGTCTATTTGCTGTTTGCTATACAAAACTCCTGAGTTTCCAGGAAAAGAGCCATGCTATGCTCGCCTGAGAAACTCTGCCATGTTATGAATTATGCCCATAAAAATTCCTGGCGTCACTGACGGGAATCGAACTCAGGTATTTTCTACCCGGTTTTGGGGATTCGATGATTATACCAACTGTGCTATACACGAGAGCCGGGACATGACATCTACGTCACCGTGACGGGAATGGAAAAAAAACAAAAAACCCCATCAGAATAAATAATATTTATTATTGTTGTTATATTTCTCCCTGATGGGGGTTACCCCCCGTGACGTGTTCTGCAACCAAGTGCACAGGGTGGTTATGTCTGGTGTTACTGTTGGTCAAGGAACTCCTATTATCCTACAAGTGATCAGAATTGCAAATTTCTGAATTTCCTTGTAGGTGTTCGCTGAGAGGCCTATTGCTACTAGGCTGTTATATAGGGTCTTTGGCACTATATCGGTGGTTGACACGATATTGTTATCTCTCTATACATTAAAAAAGTTTTCCTCCTAGTGATATTTATTCGAGCCAATGGGAGAAGAGGGATGAGCAATTACGTCGCTACAAATGCGCAGGTATATAATTACATTGTTGTCGTCCATTGAAAGACTGCCTCCATAATGTTCAACAACCTCGTGCACATGCTTCACTCTGTAATACATTAGCATTAATAGAGGCATATGATGCAAGAAAGCAAGTTTATGCAGCATCAGCCAAAAAACACACCTGTCCAGCTGAGCCTTAAATTTATTTAGGCTATCAACTTCCACGACAAGGGATGGAAGTCTGTTCCGCCAAACAACTACCCACTGGTAAAGGCAAATTTCCGCACATCTATCCTACATCTGTCTTTCCTCAATTTGAATTTATGCCCTCTCAGGTGATTATTCTGAGCATTGAGCATGCTCAAACCATTCAAGGCTTTATACACCTCTATCAGATCACCTCGCCGGTGCCTAGTCTTCAGACACTGTAATTTGCAAAACCAAAGCCTTTCTTCGTAAGAGCAACCCTTTGTTCCATTCACTAATCTTGTTGCCCTTCTCTGTACTCGTTCCAGCAGCTCTACATCCTTCTTGAATTGAGGCCTCCAGACCTGTATACAGTACTCAAGGTGTGGCCTGACCATTGCCTTATACAAGGGAATAATCACCTCCTTATCCCTGCTAGAAAAATTCCTATATATCATTGACAATACACCATGAGCTACTCTTGCAGGCCGTCTGCACTGCTCAGAGAACTTCATATCTGCCTGTACAATTACCCACAGGTCCTTTTCATTCTCAACCACTGTCAGTGTAGTACCACAGAGTTGATACGTGGCTCTGGGGTTGCTGTTTCCCATATGTAGTACTTCACATTTATCAATGTTAAACTTCGTTTGCCACCTCTCAGCCCATCTGTTCAACCTTTCCAGATCCTGTTGCAGCAGCATAGCGTCAGTAGTGTCCTTAACAACCCTGCCAACCTTTGTATCGTCTGCAAACTTGGATATTAGGCTTGATATACCATCATCAATATTATTTATAAATACAGAAAACAATAATGGGCCCAAGACTGAACCCTGAGGGAATCCACTAATAACATTAGTCCACGATGAGCAGTGTCCATTGATTACCACTCGTCTCTCCCCCCTCAACCAACCTTTATCCATAGCAGCAATTTGCCTCCAATGGCACACTGCTCCAATTTGTGCGGCAGTCTGCCGCGTGCAACAGTATCAAAAGCCTTTCTAAGGTCTAAGTATATAATATCAAAGTTATTCCCTGCATCCAGTTCTTTTATGACTGCATCATAGTATCCAATCAAATTGGTCAAGCAAGACTTTCCCTTAACAAAACCATGCTGTGTCCGAGCTATAACTGAAGTCTTGTCTAGATGACCCTGCAGTGCTTCTTTAACCAGTGCCTCCATTAATTTCCCTGGAACAAAAGTTAAACTCACAGGTCTATAATTACTTGTGTCAGCCTTTGATCCTCCTTTGTGAATTGGGGTCACATTTGCACATCTCCAGTCTGTGGGTACCTCCCCCGAGTCCAAGGAAGCTCTCATAATTATGGCTAAGGGTTTGCTTACTTCCTTTGCTGCCTCCTTTAATATAAGTGGATAGATCCCATCTTTCTTGTGTTTATCTTCAACAATTTCTCCTCCACTTTACTCTCAGTTATTACAAGATTACAAGTACATGACCACGTACGGCATCATTTGATGTTCCATCGTAATGTCAGCTGATGAAGGGACGTCATATAGTTTGTATATTTATAAATAGTTTAGTACATTGTAAATATTTTAGTCCTACTCTTTCGGATGCAACAATATTTCTCATGTATTATGGAACCCAAAGCAAAAGGCCTTTTCCTAAGTGATCTATGTAAATGCAGGTGAATAATTACATAGTGACATTTATTCTACCTTGGGAATGCCCTTGTCGTGTGGGGGGGGAGGGAGGGAGGGTAGCCAATTAGAGAAGAGGGATGTGGGTCACGTGGTACAAGTCGACTGGGCAACTAAGTCACTACAAATGCATCGAAACGCATGTCGATATCTAAACATAAAATTAAAAACTTCCGTGCTTTTTAATTGAAATACCTTGTACGTGTAAGAACATAGTAAAATTATAATCTGCGAGAAAAATTACATTAAAGCGTATGATTAAAGTGGAAAAAATTATCAATTATTCTTTACCCATTTTACCCTCTCCTCCTTTATTTGCAAGAAATCGACCATTCCGATACAGCTTGTGTCAAAATGTACACACTGTTCACTGTCCCCTGAAGAAAATGCCAATGACGTGTTCTTGCCTTGCCTTGGCAACGGAACGGTTCATTGCACTAACGGGTAGTTCCGGTCTGAATATGTGTTACTTTCCCCGCCAAAACCTGTTCAAAAATTATTTCGCTTTTCTCTTGCTTTGGCTTGAAAAGGTTGTGAGAGGCGAGAGAAGACATGAGGGCCAATGACCTTGGGCCTCAAAGAGTTCTACTAATAAAATATTTCTTAATAATTAGTGCATTTGCAGAAATACGCTACAAAAATAATTTTAAAATAAAATATACATTCAAATTATGCCTCACTTTTCTGTGCCCTATTTGGTTCTTGGATATATTTTTTATTTATTTATTTATTTTAATACTATTTTTTTAATTATGCATAGGGGTTTCAAAAGCCCGAAGTGGCTTAGCCTCTCCGGACTTCTGAGAATGTCTGCTTGATATTGCATTATCACTACTTTGCGACTGTTTACTAAAAATTTACGTTTTCAGCGTGAATTAAAGAAGATATTACTTCTAAGTTGAACGCGTTATTCATCTTAATTTAATTTTATTTCAAATAATAATTCAAAAAAGTTGTGATGTAACAGACGAACAGCTTTCCACATGGGCTCCATCTGTGGTCAGAAGAAAGGTGAAACATGAATTTTCCCAGCCTGAACAGAAAACCTGTCTATTTGCACTTTCTAGCGCAAAATGTTACTAGTTTCTTGAAATCTTCACCATTGGATACTGTTTTTAAGATGCTTTCACCTTCGTGGGTATCCGAATGAATATACTGTAATCATCATCATCCTCACACTGGCTGGGAAAAACAAGAATTAGAATCAATGACGGAATTTTTCTGGGCCTTTTTTCACTAACATGCCTGAGTGAGTCGTCTGAGACGAAGGTAACATGCTTTTATCTCTCGGAAACGCCAATTTGGCGTTTCCGAGAGATAAGTTTACTGATTTAAACTCAGTCAGGACTCTGAACACGTGGCTTGAATTATTGAGTCTTGCCACTACAGTATTTCTATTAATACTGTACACTACTGTATTTTCACAGTAAACATGAAACAGTGGCTTGGTTAAATCCAGTCTACTTGTAATATTTGTATTAGAACATCCCCAAAATAACATCATTGTTACTTTTTTTCCAGCTTTAATCCATTCCATTCCAGTTGTCAGCTACACCACCTTATGTTTCTTGGTGAGGCTCCCATAAAACATGAGTTGCTCTTATGGAAGTTTGTAATGCCGTGAAAAATTTATTCCCACTGGCAGATTATATTTAATATTACTGATCAAGACGAGCCATTTGGCGCCTCCGTAGCCAGGTGGGAAGGAGCAGCAGTGCATAGCACACGCTTCTTGATTAGACCGGGGTTCGAGCCCGTCGCCACCAAATATGGAGGATGCGGAAAGGTCAGGGAGTGACCGCCGCATATCCCGGAGCAATGTGGCCTTGGTTGCTGATGCTCCTAAAAACCAAACAAACAAACGAGCCATTTGAATTCGCCTCAAGCTAGTCACTTAGGTAAAATGTCATCATTCAGCACAACAGCATTGACCCCTGCAATTTACCTAATCACTAAATGTCCATAAGATTCAATAACCAACCTGCACGATGAATGACAAGTAACTTCGCTTGTTCTTGAAGTTTTGTGCTCAGATCGGGCATACCGTTTGTTCTGCTCTTGGGTATCCGGCTTCATGTTTATTTTATTTATTGGGGGGGGGGGGGGGGGTATGAAATTAAAACATCCAAAAATTTTCACTATATAGTTTTCCATTATCTCTCTCCTCCACCTCACGTATTCCATATATTAATTTCAAATTATTTCTATTTTTTTATGTTATTACTTTTTTTTTTTTTAGATTCGAATTAAGAATCGTCACTTTTTCAGTCTGCAAATTTGACTGTACAATACATTTATTTTATTACTTTATACATCACTTCATCAAATAGGCCGCCGTAGCCTAGTGGTCAGGCGCGCGGATACATAAGTACACGTGCCTTGAATGACCGGGGTTCAAGCCCGTGACTGCTGAATACGGTGCTGTTTCTTGTATACTGTGTATTTTGTAAACTTCTCTGACCGTTTGGTCGTCCCGGAGTATAAACAGAAAATTTCACTATTCGTGATCGTCCCAGGAAGATCACGAATAGTGAAATTCGCTAAATAAGGTCAGGGACTCTAATATACATATAATTTTAATGAATCACAGTACTGTACTTTATATTACATTAATTACACATAGTATATTGGGCGCCTTCGTAGCCAGGTGGGAAGGGGCAGCAGTGCGTAGCACACGCTTCTTGATTAGACCGGGGTTCGAGCCCGTCACCACCAAATACCGAGGATGCCGAAAGGTCAGGGAATGACTACCGCATATCACGGAGCAATATGGCCTTAGTTGCTAATGCTCCTAAAAAAAAAACCAAATAATAACATCGTATATCGTGTAATTAAATGGCATACACAGTGTGCAATTTAATGACGAACCAAATGATGAAAATATACGAGTACAAACAAAGATATCCAAAAAAAGTTCCTGTTTTTTTTTTTTTTTTTTTTAATCGGTAGCTATTGATGTAATTTCTTTCATGTATACGCGTAGCAGGTTTGATTCCCTAATTATACAGGTCTGGGTGGACAGAAATCGTGGGATACCTACCTAGTAAGGAGTTGGCCCACCTTTCGCCCGGATAAGCGCAGTCACACGACGAGACATTGAGTCCACTAGTTCACGAAGGCGTTCCACGTCGTTCGACGGCCACGTTCATCCACCACCTTCCTCCGCACTGTCCACGATGAGATGTTATTTCGGAAATGGCGTATTCTCGATTCACTCTTGACACTGTCTAACGGGGATAGTGCGATTTCTATACCACCTCGGCGATATAGTGATCCATGCGTCGGGCACCCACTATCATCCCTCTTTCAAGGTCGGATAACTCAAGACGTTTATCCATACTGACATCGAATTACCGTCTAAGTGAATGCAGTGTAACTACACTGGTATTCAAAGAGTGCATCATCCCTTAAAATTGTAATTGTCGTCCAAATAACGTAAATATATGGCAATATTTCTTACAGATTGCATCAGATAAAATTGACACGCGTAGGTGATGGAGTAATATTGTATCAGCTGTTACTTTCAGATATATAAGCAAGCTTTGCAAGAGATGCAGTCATTCCTTGCTTGTGTCAGGATGGCGAGTTATGCAGTTGACGCCACGAAGAAAGTTCTATTGTTGCTTTACGTGAGGAAGGATGGATGTTCTTCCCGTCATATTGCTTATAGTGTCTTGTAATCAGTCGACAGTGAGTAGATTTCTAATACTGGTTCTGCTGATAGGAAAAAAGGAACCGGATGCAAACGAGTCTATGCCAGAACACGACCGCGTTTTGAAGCGCTTATGGCTTAAAAACCGTAAAGCTTCTTCGTCTGAGCTGAAAACAGAATGGGAAGACTATACAGGAAGACACCTCTTAAAAAATTGACTTGTAGCCTGTCGTCCTAAGAAGCCTCTTCTCACACAAAAAATTAAAAAGGCCCGATTAATTTGGTGGAAGGAACATGTTAAATGGACTCCCGAGCAGTGGAAGTCAGTTATTTTCTCGAATGAGAAAATATTCAACCTGCATGGATCTGATGGGAGACAAAACTATTCGCCGTAGATGCGGTGAAGAATACCATACGGACTGTATGGTGTTCTTGTTATTTGATTTTTAGGAGCATCGGCAACTAAGGCCATGTTGCTGCGGTGGTCATTTCCTGACTTTTCCGCATCCTCCGTATTTGGTGGTCACGGGCTCGAACCCCAGTCTAATCAAGAAGCGTGTACAACGCACTGCTGCTCATGCCCACCTGGCTACGGAGGCGCCGTATGGTGTCTACAGTGAAATCACCTACCAGCCAAATGATATGGGGGTGCATTTATATCGCGGAGTAGGCCACCTGCAGTTTATAAAAGGTTCCGTAAGTGCCAATGGCTATATTGGAAGGCAAATTGCTGTGAACCATTGGACCATTTAAACCTGCCAAGTAACTGCATCTATCAGGACGACTCTGCTCCTTGTCATCGGGCGAAAAGTGTACGTAGGCACTTTTGTAGTTACTTTAGCTTCATTTCTGCATTAGAGGTTCGACAGTAATGTGTTTACATTTGTTACAGGTGAAAAAATGGTTGGAAGAACGGTCCATTACAACTCTTAGTTGTCCAGGAAAGAGCCCAGACCTGAATCCGATAAAGAACTGTTGGCATCGCATCGTGTGGAATCTTCAGTTGCCAGAAAGAAAAAAGAAACCAAAGGTCCTTCGTAAACTATCAGTTGATTATCTTCAGAAATTGATCTTGTCAATGCCTTGACGGTGTGCTGCTGTCATTTGGGCCAGAGGCGGTTCAACTAAATATTAGTTTGCACCTGGTGAACTTTTCATTTTGTTTTCCATTTAAAATGACAGACTAAGCAAATTGAGGGCTTCTGATAACATTTCAGCCATAATTGTCGTGTTCACCAAAACTTTTGTATAAAGGTTGCAAACGCTCATTTTGGAATATTTTGAGCTCCCTTAAATATTAATTTTCCTTTTTGTTTATATTTCTATTTGTGATGCTAGTCATTAATGAAACATACCATCGCGAAAAAGGGTTAGAAATGTGAAATTCCTTGAACACCAGTGTATATACCTGCCAAGCGGTGGGTTCGCCCACTAGAGAGAGGGTGACAGCGTCGCGATGCCCAGGAACCAAGTATGCCATGAACCATGAATTCTGTCCTTTCAGTGTAAGTTGAGGGATGTTGATGTGTATTAAGCGTCAAAGCAATTAATGTTACCAGTATTGGTATTAAAAAGTCCGAATGATGCAAGGAACTTGTGTCTGACTGTATTTTTATATCGATTTTTTTTTTTTTTTTTTACCAGTTTGTTGGATGGAAAACCCCAGTTTCAGAGAGATAAATCTATGCATCGTAGATCGATAAAATCGAATAACCTTGTGGAAAAAAAGCAGTAAAAAAAAAAAATTCTCCCTGCCGAGATGGAATTAGCACAGTAGTTACGATCACCATCCTTCTACATCGTGCTTAATTCGAACCTTAAAGGAATCCTGCACACTATGTAAAAGGATGGCGATTGTAACTATTGTGCTACAGCGACGAAACTACTGTAGTTATTACTTCCGTACTGATTCCTTGTCGTTTATTGTGTTTCACACCACGTGCGGCACGCTTTCGTGCCGGCTTGTTTCGGTTAGCATTAATTCTAGCGCTGAACAAAGATGGACAAGCAACAAGTGAAATTTTGTTTAATAGGAAAAGGTGTAAAAAAGAGACAACCTATTGCAATAGGAATTCGCCTTTTTCTCTTCTCTTCCAGTTTATGTCGTGTATACATTGCGTACTCTTTTGTTTTCTCGGATATAAGAAAAGCGCATGCATTTTCTAAATCTTCTTCCAAATCTGAAGAGGATGAACTGTGGCAATTCATTTTGCTTCAGCTTTCCTCAAAGTGAATGACACATAAAACGTTACGGGTTGCCAGACGTATCCCATTTGGAATTATAATAAAATTTCCAAGACACCCCTTTTTTAACATTTGAAAAAAAGCAAAAATCGTAAAACAACCTGTTGAGATGATTATTTAGAAAGAAAGAATTAACTGACGATAAAGTTGTTGTTGAAATGCACCCTTAATTAAAGACTAAAAACAACATTCTATCCTATTTACAAAGAGGGGTTGTAGAATACAGGTAGGTCCCGTTTTACGATGGTCCATTTTACGACTTTTCACATTAACGACTGATTCAAAATATTACCTGAAAAAATTGAAAATAACAAAAAAAAAAAAAAAAATCACAACTCAGTATTGTTGTTATTTGGTTTTTAGGAGCATTAGCAACTAAGGGCCTATTGCTCCTGGGATATGTGGTGGTCATTCCCTGACCTTTCCGCACACTCCGTATTTGGTGGCTCATGGGCTCGAACCCCGGTCTAATCAAGAAGCATGTGCTACGCACTGCTGCTCCTGCCCACCTGGCTACGGAGGCGCCTACAACTCCGTAACACGTTGCAGCAACACCTGCAAATCCAACCACGCACTAGATGGGTTTTTTTTTTTTTTTTTGGTTTTTGTGGTGCATTGTGGATGGAATGATAGCTACGCTAAGAGTTATTATTATTATTATTATTAATAGCCATATGGTGCAAGGAAGCCTGAGGCTTACGCTGCACCAGGAAAAAAAAAAAAAATTCCCAAGTTATCCTAGAGAGAGAGAGAGAGAGAGAGAGAGAGAGAGAGAGAGAGAGTCGAAAGTAGAAGGGAATCACTAAGAAAGAGAAGAATGATGATATCCAGCTCAGGGCGCTAGGTGTGCCAAGCCCATACTCACCAGATGTTTACATTCAGTGTACCATGTTCGTTTCATTGTGAATTTTCCCTCAATTGTTAACGGGTTACACAGTGTTATTTCTCATTAATAATATTTTTTGTGTAACTATGAGCTCTGTGCCGAAGGGCCAAAAAAGAGTGTAAAACACTAACAATTAAGGAGAAAATGGATGTGATCGTCACATGGAATGCTGGTGAGCATCGGTCGGATGTGTGTAGGGCAGGCCCGGGCAAACTATGGCCCGCGGGCCGCATGCGGCCCGCCGCACATTTGTGTGCGGCCCGCGAGCTTTAATTGTATTTTCGAAAAAAGTTTACTTATTTTATGCCCTTTGCGACGCCTTTTTGAAAAATAAATTTGTACAGTCCATTCCGGTTATTTGGGACACATCGGGACTGGTGCATTTTGGCTTGATTAAGCGGCTGCCCCAATTATCCGAAGTTTCACGTAAATAGTTAAAAATGCAATGTACTCCCCCTTTACAATTGTTTCACTGTACAATCAAATCACATTACGATGGAGTCAGCATCGTAATGTGATTTGATAGGTAGCATGTAAAGTACCGTTCACTATTACAATGTGCAGTAAGCGCCGGTCATTGTGATCACGTTTGTGAATTGAATTTTAATTCTATTAAACAGCGATTCTAATTAGCGAAAATAGGAGGAATATTATCCACAGGTTATAAAAGTAAAGTTATATTAAACAGCACAAATTTACCCTTTATTACCTTACTAATTAAAAAATTAAATGATACGTGAAAATCGGAAGAATTAATACGTACTGTAATATGTACATACGAACTAGTTGACATTTCTGTTCACTGACATTTGTGGGTGGGGGTTAAAATTTAAAACGGTAAAAAGATAAGCAATCAATAACAAAGAACACGGTACACACAAATTGCAAGTAACAGGATACGCGCAAGTGAGAACGGAGTAACGAGTTACAAAGATTTAAAAATAGGAATGAAGAGAAGATCTGAAAATTAATTTTTTTATATGATTGAAGATTTCATGGAAGTGTAAACACATTTCACCATAATAACCCACAGAATTCCAGCTGTCGTTATTATCGCAAATTCAATAAGATCGAGTTTACTGTCCGTTTATGATAGATTTCACTAACAGAAAAGCCCAATACACAGGTGACTGCTAATTGTTTTTATTGTTTTATGGTTGTGACCTCCAGAATTTCGACCAAACCATGTGGTACCGTCGGAGACAATCGTAGGGTAATCTCCAGTGCTGGGGTCTCCTGCCCCGATTAAACGGCATGCTGTCCCAATTCCAACGGGCCCTTTTATAACAATATAATTTGCGATTATAAACTAACCGCGCGAAACTACAGTAACAGACAACTGGTGATGACGACAACAGCTTTGCTGAGGTGGCGGAGTAATAGGATAGAACTGCTGCCTGCCCTCAGTTCCAGTCTGTTTTCTCTGACGGTCATCCCGCAGTTAGTTTTTTGCGTTATCTTCGGTTATCATCTTTGGTGCCAGTAGCGATAAAAATATTTACGTCCTTTTAAAAATGAATAAAAAACGAAAAATTCAACAAGAGCATCGTGTCTTCAATGAAGAGTGGAGCACAAAATATTTTTTTGCTAACATAAATAATAAGCCTATTTGTCTCATCTGCCGGGAGAGTGTCTCAGTGTTGAAAGAGTACAACATTAAAAGACATTTCACTACTAAACATTCCGAATATGGTGCCAATTTAACTCCGGAAGCGAGAAAGAAAACTGCTGATGGATTGATTCAAAATTTATCTAGACAACAAAATGTGTTTACGCGGGTAACTAAGGAACAAGAAGCTACTGTAGAGGCAAGTTTTGTTATTTCTCATATAATTGCAAAAAGCAACAAGCCTTTTTCTGATGGAGACTATATTAAAGAATGTATGACTGAAGCTTGTGGAATTATATGTCCTGACATTAAACACAAATTTGAGAATATAAGTTTATCTCGGCGAACCATAGTAAGAAGAATTGAATGTATCGATACAAATTTGAATGAACAATTATTATCAGTATTAGAATCCATAACATGGTACTCGATAGCTCTCGACGAAAGTAACGACCAAAAGAATACTGCGCAGTTATTAATTTTCATACGTGGATGTACCTCTAATTTTGAAATTATTGAAGAGCTTCTTTCGATGGAATCTCTTAAAGACCAAACAACGGGAGCAGATATATTTGAAAAAGTTGAAAAATGCTTAACAAGATATAATCTACAATGGAACAAAATGGTAAGCGTAACAACTGACGGAGCACCAAGTTTGACAGGTAAAAATGTTGGAGCGTTAAAGAAAATTCAGGATAAAATTTGTGAAAATTATCCTGATTATAATTTAATTACAATTCATTGTATTATACATCAACAAGTATTATGTAAAAATGTGTTAAAAGTTGAACATGTCACATCTTGTATTATTAAACTAGTAAATTTAATACGATCGAGGGGCCTGAAACACAGACAATTCATTAATTTTCTTCAAGATATTGAATCCGAGTACACAGATATTCCTTATCATAGCCAAATTCGATGGCTTAGCTTAGGAAAAGTTCTTCGGCGAGTATGGGATCTTAAAGATGACATCATTTTATTTTTAAAACTGAAAAATATTATGGACTTTCCCGAATTAACTGATAATAACTGGATTTGTGATTTTGCGTTTACCCTGGACATCGTGACACACTTAAATACTTTCAACACCGTGTTACAAGGGAAAAATTTATACGCCCATGATATGGTAAAAAGTTTGAATGGATTTCAATTAAAACTCCAGTTGTTCCTTCGACATTTATTAATTAACAAGGTAGACCACTTTCCAACCATGAAGTTGCTGAAGATTCCAGAAAATAAATTTGAAAAATATTGTGAAATTATCAGCGCTTTGAATGACGACTTTTCACGAAGATTTGGCGACTTCCGAAAAATTGAGACAAGTTTGGCAATAGTGCGCGACCCATTTTCAATAGAAATTGATAGTGCACCGAGTGAACTACAGCTTCAGATTATAGATCTGCAGTGTGATACCGATCTGAGAGAATTGCACCGTCGTGAGGAAATCTGTAAATTTTACAATACTCTTAATTCGGACAAATTCGACGAACTTAAAGATTTTGCCCGAAAAATGTTGGTTATTTTTGGATCAACTTACATATGTGAACAAACATTTTCCATCATGAATCTAAATAAAAATTGTTTACGATCAAGCATCACCGATGAACATTTACAAGCAGTTTTAAGAATCTCAACTACAAAATTAACACCCGAAATTAAAAAAATGGTAAAAGATGTAAAACAGTTCCATTCATCTCATTAAATTCTTGGTTGTTAGAGAATAATTTTTTTATGTAAAAGATGTAAAACAGTTCCATTCATCTCATTAAATTCTTGGTTGTTAGAGAATAATTTTTTTATGTAAAAGATGTAAAACAGTTCCATTCATCTCATTAAATTCTTGGTTGTTAGAGAATAATTTTTTGTTGTATTTCTTCTTCATGATAACAAATAATATATGTATATCTAAAAATAGGAATTTACGTGCGGCCCGGCCTTCTTTGTGAATTTCTAATGTGGCCCTTCAGCCAAAAAGTTTGCCCAGGCCTGGTGTAGGGCGTTGAGTTTAGCGCTTTCTACTGTATCAACGATTATGAACAATGTTCATAAAATAAAGCGCACACGCACACAGGGATGTGTGCAAGGAAAATGTGTCATTCTGGAGGTTGACACAGGGTGTGTGTCATCCTCCAGAACAACTTATTCATGCAGTGAGACAATGGGGGGAAGGGGGGAGGGAAATGGAGAAATTGTTAGTGTTGTAGGCTGATGAACCAAAATCACATTCCTGTTACACAGAGGGTAATTCTGGGCAAGGCAAAGTCGTTATTTGACGAATTATGTGAGGAGTCTGGTAGCAGTGAAACATTTATGGCCAGCAAAGCGTGGTTTCACCAGTTTAAAAACTGTTGTAAAATTCACAATGTGAAAGTGTCTGGTGAGGGTGCTAGTGCTAACATTGCAGTGGTGGAAGAATATCCTTCCGAATTTAAACGCTTAATAGACGAAGGCAACTACCACCGTGATTTAGTTTTTAATGTACACGAAACGTGTAGTGGAGTCATCACTTGAGTAAATACGTACTCAAGTGATGACTCCACAGGACCAAAGTAAAATTTTATTTTATTAATTATTTTATATATAAATATAAAATGTGCATTAAATGTTTAAAATATTTAATTATTTATAAAGAACAGAAATATTAGTGCATACTTGGGAAAAATTTTGGAACCTATCTCATTCAATCACATTATAATTTGGTCTTGTTTTACGACTTTTCATTTCACGACCCTGTTTTGCTGGAACGTAACCATGTCGTAAAACGGGTCCTACCTGTACATGTATTTATATTATGCTTACTTTGTAACCTTTTACATTCTACTTGACTTTTTTTTTTTTTTTTTTATTTCGTTGTAATGGTTTAAGACTCAGGCAACAAACTTTTTTTTTAATTTAAAATTCCCAATATCAATTTGCTGTATGAAGAATATGTTCTGTTGAAATCATTTCATAAAAATATTGCGACAAAAGACCTCAAAAATACCACAGATGTTTGGATAAAAATTTTAAATGCGTACGACGTACGTAATAGAGAAAAAAATATATTAATTTTGTTTTTCCTTTGCCTCACTCAAATGCAATGAGTGAGGGGGGTATTTAGCTCAATGTTTAACGCGTGGTAAAAGGATAGAAATAAGAATGTTGAAGGAGAAGTGTTGCCGAAAACCAATCACAATGTCATGCTAAGAATCTTACGCAAATGCACTAAAAAATGAACTGTTAAAGAAGATTCGCTCAAATGAAAAGTATTGCTAGGTAAATATTTTCTTTTTGATAAAATAAATCAGGTTTATTAAATGCGCATTGTAAACAATTGATGTTAATATTTATTAAAAAAAATTCCTTTAGTGTTTATAACTCTTGCAATAAAATTTTCCGAATTAAACGAATTAAAGCACGGGCTTTAATTCGGTTGATTTTATGTTAAAAAATTTGACTAATTTTGGATTCCACGAACTTGTAAAAATCAACAAAATATAGAAATAAAATGGTCATTGTGGAGAGCATAGTGTGTGTCGAATTCTTATTTAGATTACTTAATATTAATAACTGGCCAGTACCTATACGTTAATTTAATACCCTTTGATTTAAAATGAATACTACGAAAAAGAGTAAAACGTACCATTTTCATCAAGAGTGGGAACTAGAATACCTTATATAAAAGAAAAATATTGTTGCTTGATTTGCAATGCTACGTCCGTGGCTAGACCCAAAAGGGGAAATTTAAAAAGGAACTTCAACGCACTTCATGGTAAATACCAATCGGATTTTCCGCCTAATAGTGATCTTAGAAAAAAATAAATTAAAAGAACTTAAATCCAGATTATTAGAACAACAAAATTTCATCATGACACATAATTTACAACCTAAAGCAGTAACTGTAGTATCATTTTCTTGCAAAAAAAAAAAAAAAAAAAATGCAAACCATTTTGTGATGGCCAATTCATCAAAGATGCATTTTTAGAAATAAGATTGTCTTTTTTGAAAATTTTAAGGAAAAAAAAAAATTAAGTGCTCTTCAAGATCTGCAATTATCTCGAAATACTGTGATACGACGCATCGAAAAAATGAGTAAAAATGTGAGCGAACAACTGCGTGCTCATATTGCAAATTGTGTCCTTTTCTTTACAACTGGATGGATCTACAGACGTCAGATTGACGTCTGTAGATCAATTGCTCGTTTTTATTCGTATGGTTTTTGATGATTATGCCCCTAGAGAAGAACTGCTGGATATGGTTCCGTTAAAAGAAAGAACTAAAATACTTGAAATATTTAACGCATTCAAAAATTTTATTGAAAAAATTAAATTACCACTATTTAAGCTCATATCAATAACAGATGGCGCTAAAGCAATGACAGAGCATCTTAACGGATTCATCGCATTGTACCAAAAGGATGATGAATTCCCAGATTTTGAGTTACCACTGTATCATCCACCAACAAGTGTTAGCCAGCAAAAGATTAAATACTAGAAGTGTTATGGACATGGCTTTCAAAATCGTGAATTCCATCAGAGGAAAATCTCTTCAAAGGAGACTTTTCAAAATGCAACTCGATGAAAATTTACCAGATCTGATATAACACATAGATGTTAGGTGGCTGAGTCAGAGTAAGTTTCTACAGAGATTTCGAAATTTGCTGAATGAAATTTAAAAAAATTTGTTGATCAAAGGGGAGATTATTATCAGCAGCTACAAGATAGAGCTGTTGTGATATCTAGCTTTTTTGGCAGATTTTACCAGTAAATTTGGTGATCTGAATTTGGAATTACAAGAAAAAATAAAAATGTGGGCGACATGATCAGTAGTATTTCTGCATATAAATATCAATTTTTGGCAATGGCTAAAGATCTCAAAGAAAAAAAAATTCGATCATTGTGAAAGGTCATTTGCAAAAATATTCTGATTTTGAATTTAATAGTGAGAAATACGTTTCTAAAATTGAGAAAGTTGTGGATGATTTTGAAACAACTGAAGACACTGTTCAATATATTTCTTATCCATTGTCGACTTAGATACGAAACAAATCGTTGAGATTTTTCATATGGAGAAAATATTACTTGAAAATGAAATTATTAAATTGCGAAACGATATCTTCCTAAAGGCAAGATCATCAGAAAAAGACTTTTGGAAATATGTTTGCCGAGAAAAAAAGTGTCCAAATGTGAAAAAAGAGTGAACTTTTAAGTTCCTGGTTTGGTTCCCCATATCTACATGAATCGGACTTTCCGTATTTGAAAGAAACAAAAAGACGAAGAATCGCTGTACTCTTACGGACTTGCATACAAAAGATTCTTTACGGTTGGCCTTTTCACAATATATCCCCGATTTTGAAAGCTTGGCAGATGACATGAAGACACAAACTTCGCATAAATTAAAAAAAGTATGAATTTAAAATAAGAATTCTGAATTGTATTTAATTTTAAAAACAACATTTTTCAACATGTGTTGATTAACTTTTTTTAACCATGTGCAATGAAATTCTTGAGATGGTAGATTCGCGGCACATTCTGAACAAAAAAAAAAGTAGATCGCATCACAAATTACCCGTGTTAGAAGATGAACATAAAACACGTAAGGCGAATTTTGACTGAAGATTTGGGGAAATTTTCGAAAATAGTGTACGAGGGCGGTTTCGCATAACTTAATTAACATCAAAACAAAAGGAAATTCTGCGAGTTATATTAACTGCCTGCAAACTTTACTTAATTAAGGAGCACTATGAATCAAGAAAGGCTAAATGCTCAAGCAATGCTTTCAGTAGAGAAAAGCTTGGTCAACAGTGCACCAAACTTGAATGAAAAAGTTATTAATTTATTTTCAATAAATAAAAGTTCGTCTGTTAATGGTAAATACTGTATCTAGTTAATGTTTTGTAGTTTTTTTTTTTTACTTGTTTATTATTATTATTACTGTGTCTACATGTCTTATAACCAAAACAATTTTATATAAAAAACTTTAAGACGCAGCATCAAGAATCCCCCAAACATCAAGAGTCACGAGCCGCCGCTGGTACCTGGTCACAGATGGGGTATCGCAGCCGACGATCAAACCGAGTTCCACGTAAGCAAAAAACAAGGTTGGTTTAGTGGAGAGGACTGTAAAAAAACTTGTCCAGTCGACGAATCCCGGTTATTGCTGTTTCAGGCTGATGGAAGGGTTTTTTTTAGTGTATTGATGTCTAACGGCACCAGGGGTTTCCCTCATCTCCCCGTTGCTTTCACTGTAGATGAACCAGTTCAGTGGAAAGACCAGAGATTTGAAAGTGTGTGGATATTGTTAATGTGTAGTGTTATGTACCGTTGTTCCTCTGGCCATTTAGCCGCCAGACTACTGCTGGAGCCCGACTTGCCCAGTGGAGGCAGACCAAGTACCCAGTAGTTTCTATTTTACTCTGGCAGGTCCTGCCACTTACTTTCCTGAGATTTCGGTGGCTAGGACCTAAAAAAAAAAAAAAAAAAAAAAAAAAAATATATATATATATATATATGCGCGAACACGCAAAAGTGTAGCATACACATATTGCGTGATACACATGTTGGCATTTGCGTGAGGGAGTTTTCGCTTGATTGATAGTGCCGAAAATATGGGGGAATAGTATTTTAGACATAATTAGATTTAGGTGTGTGGGGCTGATGGGCGGGTTAGAATACGGCGAAAAAACGTAAGCCCATGGATCCATATTCCACTGCCACTAACAACCTCAACAATAGAGGTTGTTAGTGGCAGTGGAATAGCGCGCTGTGTGTTTACTTGGTGCACATTGGCCTGTTGATCCAGTGGAGCAATATTGGGATGCCACATGTTATCTTGAGTTTGTTCTAAGTGCATCTCTGTATGGCTGCAGTGAGCCATAAAGCAAATTCTGTGAATGAATGACTTCAGCCTACTTGCAGCTGCTTTAAGATTGAGTACCCGTGGAATGAAGTTGAGCAAGCTCTTTGGTGAAGAGATCTGCAAACATCCAATTTACAATAACTGTGGGAAGCAGGTAAGCCATCATGGACCAGCATCCTTCTGGCATGCTTTCGACACCTCGGACTCAATGCGACGAATCCAGGCTGTTGTGCGAGGCGTAAAGAAGGACCTACCACAAGATCTCGCCTTGAGCTCTTAAATGCACAGTTTGTTTCAAAGAAGTGGAGGAATTAGTGAAGTATGGAAAAAAAGAGGCCAAATGCAATTTACATTATAGACCAGAATGGGAACAGAATCGAATCTATTTAGTTATATATTTATATGATTAATGTTGTTTAATACTGATTAAAAATTTTAAAAAAAATAATAAAAAAATAAATAAAATTAATACTGATTAAGGTACTGCTATAGAAAACTCGTAATTCCGTAGGAAGTTTCTCTTTCAATCATGGGATCTGCCTCAGTAGTCTCCCGTACCTCTTCCATGGGCATTTTCGTACAAAAAATAACAAAGTTCTCTTTGTTAAATTATTTAGCAACAATTAATTGCTTTGTTAAAGAATATCTCGCACCTCTCACCTATACCAACACTTATATAGTCGCATACTTCCTTCGCTTCAATCATGAGTGTTTTTGAAAGATTTTCACAATACATTGAATTCCTGATTTTTAGAATGGCATTCTTAAAGTTTACTATATATTCATGTATTTTAACTGCCTAAATTTCTCGAGATTGCAACTGATTATAAATGACTTCCACGTGAGGCATCATCTGATGGAAAAGTTCTAACCAGAACTCTAATTTTTCATTACTCAAGATGTGCAAAATCCCAGTTGCGTCTGAAATCGTCTTATCTGCGTTTGCTGTCGCTTGTAGTTCATCCATGCACAATCCATGGATTCAAAATTTTCATAAACGCCGTTCACGGTGCGAACAAAAAATTCCATTTTGTAGGGGAAGGTCAGAGAACACGGCTGTCCATACCAATGCTTGCTGAGAACAGAGAGAGAGAGAGAGAGAGACGCTGTGGTGATCTCGAGAAATATGTTGGTATTGACATGAGGTTCGAAAAGAATATTCTTGTTTCTCGGGTACTACTTGCTGAATTTCTCATCTTCAGATTCAGTTGGTGTGCATAGCATTGAATAAAGTGTGCATTTTTGTACACTTCTTTTATTTTAGCCTGCACTCCCCCTTTGTGCCTTTTATCACACTTGAGCCATCAAATGTCTGAGCAACCAGTTTGAGTATTTCCTTCGAGGATTATAACTGATCTAGAATGCACTTCGATATTCCGGAGTGGAAAAACCTCCAAAACGTCTCCATTCAGTTCATATCTCAGAAAAATTACCATTTGTATATATTCTGAAACATCTGTTGGTCATCAGCCATGACAGCTACGAATGAAGCTTCTTTAATTTCTCTTTTTATTTCATCGCGACATATTTTCAGCTAACAGTCAAGAACCCCCAGGGGCTCACATCTGGTGAGTATGGGCTTGGTATACCCAGGGTCCTGAGCGCGCTCTCTCTCTCTCGGTAATTTTTTTTTCCTGGTGCAGCATAAGCCTCAGGCTTTCTTGCACCATATGGCTAATAATAATATCACTCTGAATAGTTTTTGAAATGCCTTTAAATGCTGCATTACTTTCTAAATGGTTCTGTAAATTGGAATCTAATGTGCAGACAAAATTTATTAATCCTCCTGGATTTTTAGAATCGTCTTTTTCGTCATGTCCACATAAAGGAATTTCAAACTGTCCACAATTTTATGCAGTCTATTTTAGATAATACCTCACGATTCTTGGTAACTTTTCTGTTACGTTTGAAAATCGAAAGTCTGTAGACCTCACCAAGAGCTGTTCTTTAATATTTAAGCCTCCCAAAAGCAATAGTGAAATCACATTATGAATGTTTTTTCGAACTCTCACGTTTTAGAGTTTTTTTCTTTCATTCTGTTTATGTTTGTAAAGCCAATTTTGTCCACGTTAAGACACCTCCGAACAGTAAACATGGAAAACAAAACAATGCATTTTTAACTTCACAACCACAAAGCCAACTTTTCCTTTGGTACTATTCAGTTTTAAAATTGCGAATATATTTCTTGTTATTACTTATTCCCCGCTGAGAAATTTGAATCTTTGGTGTGGGGCGGCCTTCTTTTTTAATCGAATTTTTTTCTTGACGAGGTAATTGTGAAAAATTAAGTTGAAGTTTATTCACTGTCACGCGATTTACTTCGTGGGGAAGCTTGGAGGTCATGATCAAATCAAATTTCACAAAATCGTGTGTCGTTGATATAATGTTTTACTTGCACATCACCTCATAATATAACTTCAACTTACCAAGTTCAAGCTCAATTCAGCTGTAATCACATAATTACACTGTTCAATGTTGAGTATTGACTTATCACTGATATTATTTAGTTACTTAATGGGAATTCGGGCGAATAACAAAAAGACACCGACATTGTGACTACACACCCATCATGGTCAACGATGAAATCTTCACTGCGCGCTTTACAGTGACTTTGATTCGTTTCACCTATAAAAAATGTATAATGGCAACCAACTACCAGATATTTACTGGAATGCAAAAAGTGTCACTGCCTGCCGCACAGCGAGGCTTACGGTTAATTAAACTTCAAAGTTGGAAACGATTTCGTGTTTTTATTCGTTTATTATTGAAATGATTACTGGCAACAGAGGATGCGCATATTATATGCGGGTCCTGTTAATAAAAATATTCATTGCGTTGCACTGTACTTCAAAAATTTCATATACTCCGTTCACTGTATATCTAGATTTAAATAACTGGAGGTGCTGCAGTGCCTATGGACGATCCGGCCCTGCCAGGTACATCGAGTTATCCGTTATGAATTGCCTCTGACTACCAGTGTTTTACTAGAGTATTTAACTGGCTTAGCTATGCACATAAATAAAAAAAAATAAAAAAATAACAAACACGGTTGTATGTGTTACAGTATGCACATTTCGCTGTAGAACAGCTAGCTACATGAGGGCATTTTGTCACCTCACCTCATGCTAACAACTTTTGTGTTGGCATTTTCATGTGATAAGATGAGTAATGATATTCAGTAACGGCGTAGCGCACCCTGGGCGAGGATTAGCGAAGCTCTCTTTCGGAGTGGTGCTGACGGCTAACCGTTTGAAAAACCGGAGAGTTAGTTTCACATATCCGCAACTTCCGGTTTCGCTCGTGTCAATTACTTAAAAGTAAACAGAGTTGTTGGATGGCTTCTATAAAAATACCGAACATGCATACTGAACACACATTTGGCTCAAAAGAAAAAAACAAGTTCTCATTGGAGAAATATTGATAGCAAGGAACACTGATCTAAAATATGATGGAATTAAACTGAAAGTTTATTCAAAATCATTTTCATAGAGCAGAATCGTTTTAATAATTTAAATTTGATTGCGCACCTTTTATTATTTATCTTAGAGAAAACATCTTTCATATCCAAACAACTGAGGAGGTACATAAAAAGTTATGTAGAGCTTCGACATAAAATATTGTTAGTTACGTTCATCTATTCCAGTGGTTCACAGAGTGGGTGCCGCTTACTCTTTATAGGGGTGCCGCGACGTCAAATTTAGCATCGGCTTACATCTTGTCCGTCGCTACAAAAGTTCGTCATCACTAAACGAACAGATTTGTCATTATTTTCCTGATATATCTATCGACAGTTTTGACTGGATACGAAATCCGTTTGTTGAATTGACTCTTAATAAAATGGAGTTAAGCCTTAAAGAAGAAGAGGAATACAAATTCGCAATGACCGTACGTTGCGATTAAAATACTCTGAAATTTCACTATAATCCTTTTGGATATTAATTAAGAAGGAATATCCCAACATAGGAGCCAGAGCACTTCAAGTTTTGGTACAATTTTCTACCTCGTACTTGCGAACTCGGGTTTTCTACGCTAGTTAATATCAAAATTGCTTCGACAGGGATGGGATACACTTAAATAGAAAGGGTGCAAGAATATTTGCTGATGCTATCGAGGCAGTGTTAGGTGGGTCGGAAAACTGCTAGCTTGGGGGGAGACAAAGACTAATGGATTAACAGTAGCCACTGGCAGAGGTGAAAGAGATTCTTGCACTGCTTCTATTGGAATGAGCAGAAGCCTGAAAAACAAGATGCAGGATATTTCAGAGACTGCTGGAAGTCATTGCGGTACAAGTAAACACATGGGTTGTGTTAGGGTAGCTAAGAAGAGAAACAGGTGCATGTATACTTGCGTGTACACCAATGCTAGGAGTTTAGTAAATAAATTTGATGAATTGGAGGTATTGCTCAAAACATTAAAGGCAGATATTGTTGGGATATCAGAGACGTGGTGTCACACAGATATAAGGAATGCAAAACTGGAATTTGGGGAGTACAATGTGTATAGAAAGGATAGACAGGACAGGAGGGGAGGAGGGGTTATGCTATTAGTTAAAAAACACATAAAATCCAAGGAAGTGAAGCCAGTCGACATTGATGGACAGGGCAGTGTCGAGTCAGTTTGGTGTGACATAAGCATAGGTAAATCAAAATTGAGAGTAGGAGTGTGCTATAGGCCTAATGACTCTGATGAGTATAATAAGAAACTGTACAGGGAAATAGAATGGGCCAGTAAATCAGAGAGTCTTATAATGGGGGATTTTAATTTCCCAGATATTGACTGGAATTTGTGGGTTGGTCACTCACACACTAGCAAGGCTTTTGTGGATTTATTGGATGATTGTTTTCTACACCAGCATGTTCGGGAGGTAACTAGAGGGAATAATACTCTTGATCTGATTATCAGTAGTGATTCTTCATGCATTAGGAATCTGCAGATAAATGAACCACTGGGTGGCAGTGATCACAGTGTGCTGAAGTGGGATTTACTCAAGGAGGTAACTACCATCAGAGGTAAAGGGAAGGGTTTTTGCTTTCGTAAAGGCGACTATGATGGTCTGAGACAGTATTTAAATTCTATACAGTGGGACCAACTGATGATGTTACCAACAGCAAATTCAAAATGGGAAGCATTCAAGGAACTAATCTTGGAAGCTACCAGGCTTTACATACCAACCAAGAAATATTGTTCAAGGTTCAGGCCTAAATGGTTGTCAGATGAACTAATGAGACATATGGCAGAGAAGAAAAATGCATGGGATACATACAAATTAATGGGTGACATGGAAGCCTATGATAGATATAAGTTGGTCTGTAACCAAGTCACAGAGGAGATTAGGCAGGCAAAGGCAGATTATGAACAAATTTGGAACAAATTTGCAACTTTCCAACCAGAGAAAATGCCTACCTCGACCTAATATTTTCCTCTACTCATACAGATGTTCACACCGACAACCCCATGTTTCACTCGGATCATTCACCAATTACTTTTGACATCACAGTGACTTCTCATAACTTCAAATGCAGCTCCCGTACTCCTCGATTCAATTTCAGAAAGGCTGACTGGCCTCTGCTCAAACTAGCTCTAGAAACGTAGACAAGCAGCTCCCTGACGCTATGGATGACATCGATGTGCTCACAAACAACCTGATTAACTGTGTCCATTCAGTTATATCTGACCTTGTTCCTCAATCCCATCTTACCGCACGCTCTACCTACCCGCACTGGTATAATAGTGAACTAATACGTAAAATCAAATCCAAAGAATTCTACAGAAACAAGTATAAGCAAACAGGTGACAGTCAATACTATGAAATATTCAGCCAACTCTGCAAAGAAGTGAAAACTCTCATATTAAACTCCTACAACATGTATACAGAGTCAGTTCAGGATAGTCTGCTTACTCACAGAGATATCAAACCATTCTGGAATTTCATGAAGCATAAGAACATAACCAGTAGAAAGTTACAACTCCGTAACGCAGATGGAATTCTCTTATCTGACGAATTCAGTATTGCTCAAGAGTTTGCCAAACACTTTTCTAAAATTCAAACAAATGATACATTGAGACCTGCCTCATTTCCTGACTTCACACCTGTTAAAGATGATATCCTCATTAATCTCTTTATCACTGATGAAGATTTAAATTCGGCATTAAAAAGCATGAAAAATGACTATACTAGAGGCCCAGATGACATTCCAGGCTTATTTTGGAAAAGGACTGTCACTACATTGAAACCCCTCATACTGCGGATCTTCAACCTGTCTCTCAGGCTGGGGAAGTATCCTAAGCACTTTAAGCAGGTCAATATAGTTCCTATTTTCAAAAAAGGTGATAAAAATGACGTATGCGATTACAGACCCATAACCTTACAAAACAGCCTGGCTAAACTCTTCGACACAGCAGTGCACAAACATCTCTTCGAATTCTTCAAGCCTTTTATCGATCAGAATCAACATGGTTTCTGCAGTGGCAAGTCAGTAGTCACAAATTTACTTCCTTTCTGGCAATACACCTCTGAAGCTCTTGATAACCACCTACAAGTTGATGCAGTCTACACAACATATCTAAGGCATTTGATAAAGTCCCGCACGAACAACTTCTGGAAAAACTTAAGCTATATGGTATCCGTGACCCTTGGCTCTCATGGCTACGCAGCTTTATTACGCATCATTCCTTGAGCGTTATCATTGATCAAGTGAACTCAGACTGTTTTATACCACTAAGCGGAGTACCACAAGGCTCTCCCTTAGGTCCTCTTCTTTTCATTGTTTTCGTAAATGATCTTCCTTCTTTCATCTACACCTCCAATGTTCAAGTTGCTCTCTATGCAGATGATCTTAAGATCTACTCAGCAGTGAAGGAGACTACCGATTCTCAACAACTTCAATGTGCTCAATAAATTCTCTCTGTGGCTATCTCTGAATGGCTTGTCTGCTAACCCCTCGAAGTGCAAAGTTATCTCTTTCTCATCTTGCAGATCTCCACAACTAATGAATACGGAGTATAGTATTAACTCTGTGATCATCGAAAGGTGTGACCAAGTTAACGACTTAGGGATTCTCTTTTCCAGCAGTGCTAAATTCGATGCCCATGTCCTTAAAATCACCAGCAAAGCATTCAAAACACTGGGATTCATCAAACGGAACACATACAAGTTCAAAAACTACAGATATGCGGTTATCCTTTATAAAACTATTGTTCTGCCAATCCTTGAATTCAGTTCACCCATCTGGAATTCTCACACAAAGACTTTAACTAACAAAATTGAAGCAGTCCAAAAAAACTTTATCCGTTACTTTACGTACCGCAATCCTCTATTCTATCACTCAGTGTATTATGAATCGCTGTGTGATTACTTTCATCTGAGGCCTCTGTACGCTAGAAGAGTTACTGCTGATATCGCCCTTCTAGCCAAAGTAATCACTGGAATTTACGAAGCATCTGATATCCTGAGTAAAATAAACTTCAATGCTCCTTGTAGACAAGTCAGGAACCTTACACCGTTTCGCCTTGACTCTGCCAACACGGACTTAATGAAGTTCAGTCAACTGAACAGAATCAGCAAATCAGCAAATGACTCTGGCATTGACTTCTTTGACAACTCCCAATCACTGATGAACTCCATCCACAAGTTTGCCTCTTCACTTAAACTGCAAAGTGACTAGCTCACATCTAATTATTGTAGCTTTTTATTTGTTATATTATTTTTCTATTCTCTAACGGATTAATTATTACTTGTTTTACCGGTAACTTAACTTAATACAATCCTCTTTTGTACAAAGGGTACTAGGAAAGTTTTGCAATATGACGCAACAATGAATCACAGGAAGCTGCTTGTTGCTACATGTTGAGACATGTTCATACGTGCATAGTAGCCGCCGCGCCAAGTCGATGGGCTCAGTTATTCATTAATAGTGAGAGTGTAAAGTGCTTGTGATGGCATCGTGGTCACGAAATGAGATAAGGACAGTTTTGCGGTATAATTTCGTGCGTGGTTTAACCATAGACCAATGCTTAGAAGAAATGACTCTTGCACTAGATGATGATTGTCCACATCGTACAACGATATTCAGGTGGTATAGAGAATTCCAAAGGGGAAATTTCACTCTGGAGGATTCTGAGGGGCCGGGAAGGCCACGAACGTCAGTTACGGAGGAAAACGTTACTGCTGTGAGGAAAATGATTGACGAAAACAGGCGAGTGACCTACCAACAGCTAGAGGATACTTTGGGCCTAAATGCACCAGCAATTCGTTCGATTCTGCAAGATCATTTGCACGTGAAGAAACTTTGTTCTCTCTGGGTGCCGCATCAACTGACTGAAGAGCAGATGACACAACGTGTGACTTGGTGCCGGGAGATGTTAAAAAAGTTTGATAAGGGACAATCTCGGTATGTGAACAACATCGTGGCAGGTGACGAGACTTGGCTGTACTATTACGATCTGCCGACCAAGGCTCAAAACAGTTTGGGTCTTTGATGATGACGACACACCCGTAATTGTCAGAAAATCCCGATCTGTAAAGAAGAAAATGATAGCTGTATTTTTCAAATCGAGTGGAATTGTGGAACGTGTCGTTTTGGACACGCAGAAGACAGTCACAGCTAAGTGGTATACTGAACAATGCCTGCCTAAAGTCATTGGATCTATGAAGAACCTGCGGCCAAAGTCAAGAATGGACACCTGGTACCTCCATCATGATAATGCTGCAACTCGCCGCGCCAAAGCCTGCACCGAATATTTGACCACGACAGAACTGAAACTTCTCGAGCACCCTCCCTACAGGCCAGACCTTGCTCCCTGCGACTTTGCACTGTTCCCGCATGTGAAAATGAAGCTAAAAGAGAGGCGGTTTTCCAGGGATGAGGACCTTCTACGGGCTTGGGACAACGAGTGTGCTTTACTCCCTAGTGAAACTTGGCAGAACTGGTTTAAAGATTGGTTTCGGAGGATGGAGAGGTGTACTGAATGTAGAGGAAATTAATTTGAAAAAATTAAATAAACAAAGCTGTATTGCAAAACTTTCCTAGTACCCTTTGTACATATGCTTTTATTGTTTGAATCTATATCAATGTTTATCGTCCTGTTGGATTTCATATTATTGTTATTATGTTTATTGATCTCATCTCAGATACACTGTTAATGGTTACCTGTTGTGTATCTTGTTATTAATAAAATAAAATAAAATAAAAATAAAATGAGAAATCCTTGGCAAAGGACGCAAAGAAAAACAGAAAAGAGTTCTTTACCTATTTAAACTCAAGAAGGAAAGGGATGAATCAGATTGGTCCACTGGATGTTGATGGTTCAACAGTTGAGGATCCTGCTCAGGTGGCTAACAATCTAAACGAGTATTTTGCATCTACATTCACACATGAGGAGTTATTCAGGAAGGGGAATGTCGTAGGTGAAGTAAACATTGGCAGTGAGCTAGATTATTTTCTAATAACTGAGAGGAAAGTGGAGGAGAAATTGTTGAGGATAAACATAAAAAAGGCACCTGGGGTGGATGGGATCTATCCAGTTATATTAAAGGAGGCAGCAAAGGAAATAAGCAAATCCCTAGCCATAATTATGAGAGCTTCTTTGGACTCAGGGGAGGTACCCATGGACTGGAGATGTGCAAATGTAACCCCAATTCACAAAGGAGGATCAAAGGCTGACACAAGTAAAAAAAGACCTGTTAGTTTAACTTCGGTTCCAGGAAAATTAATGGAGGCACTGGTTAAAGAAGCACTGCAGGATCATCTGGACAAGAATTCAGTTATAGCTCAGACACAGCATGGTTTTGTTAAGGGCAGGTCTTGTCTGACCAATTTGATTGGATACTATGATGTAGTCACAAAAGAACTGGATGCAGGGAATAACTTTGATATTATATATTTGGATCTTAGAAAGGCTTTTGATACTGTTGCGCATGGAAGACTGCTGCACAAATTGGAGAAGTGTGGCATTGGAGGCAAACTGCTGCTATGGATAAAGGGATGGTTGAGTGGCAGAAGGCAGAGTGGTAATCAATGGACACTGCTCAACGTGGACTAATGTTATTAGTGGAGTTCCATTCACTAATCATTCACAGTGTTGGGTCCATTGTTGTTTTCTGTATTTATAAATGATATTGATGATGGTGTATCAGGCTTAATGTCCAAGTTTGCAGACGATACCAAGTTTGGCAGGGTTGTTAAGGACACTACTGATACTATGTTGCTGCAACAGGATCTGGAAAGGTTGAGCAGATGGGCTGAGAGGTGGCAAATGAAGTTTAACATTGACAAATGTAAAGTACTACATATGGGAAACAGTAACCCCAGATCAACGTATCAAATCTGTGGTACTACACTGACAGTGGTAGAGAATGAAAAGGACCTGGGGGTAATTGTGCAGGCAGATATGAAGTTCTCTGAGCAGTGCAGACGAGCTGCAAGAGTAGCTCATGGTGTCTTGTCAATGATATACAGGAATTTTTCTAGCAGGGACAGGGATGTGATTATTCCCTTGTATAAGGCATTGGTCAGGCCACACCTTGAGTACTGTATACAGGTCTGGAGGCCTCATTTCAAGAAGGATGTAGAGCTGCTGGAACGAGTACAGAGAAGGGCAACAAGATTAATGAATGGAACAAAGGGTTGCTCTTACGAAGAAAGGCTTAAGTTTTGCAAATTACAGAGCCTGGAGACTAGGCATCGGCGAGGTGATCTGATAGAGGTATATAAGGCTTTGAATGGCTTGAGCATGCTCAATGCCGATGGGATTCTTCCTCTTGCTCAGAATAATCACCTGAGAGGGCATAAATTCAAATTGAGGAGGGACGGATGTCGGATAGATGTCCGGAAATTTGCCTTTAGCCAGCGGGCAGTTGGTTTGTGGAATAGACTCCCATCGCTTGTTGTTGAAGTTGATAGCCTAAACAAATTTAAGGCTCAGCTGGACAGGTATTTCGAACGAACAGAGGGGTGAAATGGAAATAGTGGTTGTTTTTTTTTTTTTTTTTTTTTTTGGCTGATGCTGAATAAGCTTGCTTTCTTGCATCATATGCCTCTACTAATGCTAAAAGTAAGAAGAGGAAAAGACTGAAGTCGGATGAAAATGAAATGGGGGTATGTTTGTCTAAAATACGCCTAAATATAAACGAACTATGTAAATCGCATCAATCACATGATTCACATTGTTTTATGTTTTGTTCTCTTTTTAAGAATATTTTTATTGTAATAAGCATTTTTTCTTAAAATTAACAAAATTTAAATATTTTATATATATATATATATATATAAAGCATCCATAAAATTACTGAGTTTAGGTTGTAAAGATGTAAAATTATAGTTAAAGTGTAATATATAGAACACCCAATTAATGCCATCAAACGATCGAACATTACATCGGACGTTATGTATATACTAAATAGATACGTTATAGTGTAAAGTTAATATCTTTAAAGTTTGAAAATCCATATAGCCATAGTCCTGCCATATCTCCAGTATACATGAAAACCAAAATATAAATCATATTAAGTAAATTAATAAAATAATAAAATAATAAGCCCAACACAGGAAAATTATTTTGCAAGGAACTTTGTCGAGGGCTAAACCCTTACAAAATAACCAACCCATGCTAGACTGAGCCATCGGTTTCTGTTATCATCTGCCTGTATACTAACGCCAAAATAATATAATAGTGGAAATGTGGAATAATTTAGTATAACATTAACGTAAGATTTGAGACAAATGTAAGTCTAGAATGCCAAAACAACAAGTGTCGTACCGTAATACATAACAACAATTTATAAATGATACAGGCTGGATGATATTTAGCCCGACCGATCGCTACCACATTATAAGCACAACTGAGTAATTATTAAAATTTTTGCTGAACACAATTTAGCATAAAATTTTGCAGAAAATAGCTAATAAAGCTAACCGAAGGAGAACGGAAAAATGTATAGTAGAGCAATAGTACCTCACTCCCCCTCGAATTACTCTAATAGTTCGCGAGGTATGAAAAATAAGGCAAGAGGAAAGCTAAAAGCAAAAAGAAAGAAAAGGTCAATTTATCGATAGTACATCGGATATTAACCGGGAGCGTAACTTCCCGACCCTAAAAGTAGGGATCCTGGTTAGGTAGTAAAGGCCTGTAAAAATATATCAATCGAATAAAAAGAAAAAGAAGAAAAAGAAAAAGGAAAAAACGGAATGGCTAATTCCTAATAAAGTTTACTTTAAGTAGGACATAAATAATGTCAGATAAAGTCAAATTGTCAGTAATGCTAAGAGAACGAAAGACGGAACCTGTCAGATAAGGTCGGATTGTCAGTAATGCTTAGAGAACAAAAGAGGGGACATGGTAAAAACCCCGTAAGGAATCTACTTTTAGGGTCGGGAAGTTACGCTCCCGGTTAATATCCGATGTACTATCGATAAATTGACCTTTTCTTTCTTTTTGCTTTTAGCTTTCCTCTTGCCTTATTTTTCATACCTCGCGAACTATTAGAGTAATTCGAGGGGGAGTGAGGTACTATTGCTCTACTATACATTTTTCCGTTCTCCTTCGGTTAGCTTTATTAGCTATTTTCTGCAAAATTTTATGCTAAATTGTGTTCAGCAAAAATTTTAATAATTACTCAGTTGTGCTTATAATGTGGTAGCGATCGGTCGGGCTAAATATCATCCAGCCTGTATCATTTATAAATTGTTGTTATGTATTACGGTACGACACTTGTTGTTTTGGCATTCTAGACTTACATTTGTCTCAAATCTTACGTTAATGTTATACTAAATTATTCCACATTTCCACTATTATATTATTTTGGCGTTAGTATACAGGCAGATGATAACAGAAACCGATGGCTCAGTCTAGCATGGGTTGGTTATTTTGTAAGGGTTTAGCCCTCGACAAAGTTCCTTGCAAAATAATTTTCCTGTGTTGGGCTTATTATTTTATTATTTTATTAATTTACTTAATATGATTTATATTTTGGTTTTCATGTATACTGGAGATATGGCAGGACTATGGCTATATGGATTTTCAAACTTTAAAGATATTAACTTTACACTATAACGTATCTATTTAGTATATATATATATATATATATATATTTTTTTTTTTTTTTTTAAATTTTGAATTATTTTAGTTTCTGGATATAAATTAGAAAATGTACTTATTGTTCTAAAAACATTAAAATAAGTATGAAAAAAATAATCGAATATTATTTCTTTAACAAATTGAATTATTTACTTTTTTTTAACCACTAGCACTACTTTTAGTCAATATAAAAGTTTTACAGATATAAATAATTAGGTTGTTAGTCCTTAATATTCACTGAAAATGGGCTTCTCCACTAGGTATATCTTTTTAAAACCATAAAAAAAAAATTAATATCAGACACCTCAATCCCCAAGAGCACTGGATTTTACAGAGCTTACAGCGTGGGTGTGTGCTCACATGCATGTGTTACTATAAAATCGCAAAATTCAGACTTTTACCAAAGCGATTTGTTAAAAATTCAAATATTAACACATTTCACTTCACTATAATGGCCCTTTTCAGAGGAGGGAGTGAAATACAAACAATAAACTTGTGGCACCAACCAAGCAGGAAATGTCACTGAAATTTTTTTTTCAAGTAATAAAATAAAGTCAACTTATATGGAAAAAGAATAATAGGGAAAAAAAAAAAGAAAACGGCAAAAGCCAAGTGAAACAGTATATTTCTTTGCAAGTCTGGGGTTTCCAAAAATGAAAAACTAGAAGGGGAAATGCAGGAAAAAAATGGGAGGGGGAGAACAGTGTCTTTTTGAAGGCTTAGGATTTCCAACAACGAAAAATTAGAATGGGGAATTTTTTCACAAGTGAAACCCAGTACATGAATGAGATAACATATCTCTTTGATTTCACTCACATTTCACTTTATTTCACTCTGATAAAAGCCTGTTTGATAAATCACCTTTGTGAATTCTTTTCTTGTGGCTGAAGTTCTGTATATTAATTAGGCATTCCGAATATTATAAATGTTATCGCCAGAAAAGTTTGCAGGGAACAGGATATTTCCTCCATGCTCTTCTTTAAAAATCAGAAAAGTGAATAAAGGGTGATATTATCATTGCCTCCCTCTTAGTACTTTTACTAATTAATTGTTTGAAGATGTAATATCCAAAGAAGTCAGCTTTACACAAGCTGTGACATGGATATCTTCTTACACAGAAACAATGCAATTGCATATATGAAATCCATGTGCTCCAGATATATACAATTGCACATGAAAATGTTTCAGCAAAAAATGTTTATGAAGATCATCTGACATATGTAATTCAGAGTGCCATGAAACAAAAAATAATATAATTTATTAAATCAATCTGTTTATGGTTATATTTCTACAGTGAAGACAAATTTCCTAAAAAAAGGGGAAAAAACCTTTACTTATTTTGAGCTGGTGGTTTTCAAGAGTCACCATCACCCTTTCACCAAAATTGAAACTCTATATACAAGGATTTTCAGTTAAAAGACACCAAGGTATAATCTTACTTATTTTTAAGTTTGGACAATTTATCATTTAGGCCCTTTTTGTCATATTTGGACTGAAATCTTTGAATTATTACCAATATACGAGGTATGGCTTTAAATAAAAAGCCATTAAAGCCATAAAAAGCCGAGGTATGGCTTTAAAAATTGTTACAATAAAATAAATATAATGAAATCTTTCCTACCTTACAGGTTATCTATCCCCTTCAAAATAATTGCCTTGGGCTTGTGCACACACTGTTCCATATGTTTCTTCACAGCACAAACATTTCTGTAAGCCCTTTTAACAATTAAGTCATTTTTTTTTTCTGAATATCTTCAATGAACTGAAAATGGGTTCCTTAAGTACACTTTTCAGTTTAGGGAAGAGAAAAAAAGTCCACAGGACTAGGTCTGGCGAGTAGGGTGCACGTTCACACACAAGGATTTGTGTTTTCACTAGAAACTGGCAAACAGAGAGCACGTTGCATGATGAAGCATCCAGCCATCATTTCACAATTCAGCTCTCTTCCTTTGAACTTTTTCAAGCAGCCTTGTCAGACTGTCAATGTAGTAGGTTTGATTGACAGTCTGATTTCATTGGGCATATTCAGCCACAATAATTCCTTTAGTATTGAAGAAAACAAGAAGCATGGTTTTATTTTTTGATTTTGACATCTTGCTTTTTTTGGTCTTGGGGTGGGGGGGATTGTTTTGTCTTCCACTGCATTGACTCTTTTAGTTTCTGCATTGAGCAAAGAGCCAACTTTCATTTGCAAATAATTACAGAACTGAGTAAGTTTAAATCTTCAACTTTTTTCAAAACAACTTCACAAACTTGGGAGTCTTCTCATTCTTTGATCTTCATTCAAAAGTTTTGGCATACCTTGACATACACTTTTCTCATGCCTAAATTTTCAGTTAAAATTTGTCTGCTTATTTGTTCACATTGAATTCTGGTGCAATCATAATTCTTAAACGACGATCACTTCTAATCAATGTCCTTACCTGGTACACATTTTCATCAGTTTTCATGGATACATACAGCCTGGTCATTCACTGTTTTCCACATTCACTCTTCCTTCTAAAAATCTTTTATGCCACCCATACACAAGAGCTCCTGACATAGTGTCTTTCCCATACACTTGATATAAACAACCTGTTGTTGTTTTCTTTAGTTTTGTTAAAAATTTGAGGTAGATTTGTTGTTTGATTCTTTTGTCTGTCATTTTTCCAGAAAACTGAAACACAAGATAATGAAAACCTGTCTCGCTGTCAAGTGAATGAGTATTTTGCGATGTGACTTGACAAACAACTAGGAAAAGATTGAAGATCAACTGCTGTGTCTTTATTTCACAGGTGACACTTTATATGTAGTATGCACAGTCCCATAATTTAATAGCCATACTTTGTATTACAAAATTTTAATTTAAAAATTGCAAAATCTAAATAGATTTCACAATTTCTAAATTAAAATTTTGTCTGGTAACTGCTTCTTTCTCAATGAGAAATCTGTCTCCCTGTACTCATTCTAGTCTCAAAAAAAAATCATTGGTGTTCATCTGAAAGTATACTTATGATTATATTATAAAAACCAAAGCTGGTTTTCTTTGATGAAAAACAAAGGCAGAAGGTTGTTGTGCTTTTGTTTTTTCTTCAAATAGTGCTGTATTTGCTCTTCAGTATTCTCATTTAACTGCATAGAGCAGCTAACTATACGAGAGTAGTTTGTAATTCATGGGCAACTTATTTCAATTTACCTCTTATAGATTGGAAATTATGAATGGGGAATGACATTTCTTATGGGTCACCATTAACCATTCACCATGTTATTTTTCCCAACATGTCATAGAAAGTATAAGGGGGCCGTGATATCCTCAACTTGGTTTTCACCAAAAATCCAAACTGAATCCAAAATTTGACAGTACAGGAACCAACAAGCTTGGTCACCACAGTGTTATAAAATAAGTAGTGTCAAAAGATATTTCTGTAGTGAAGGATAAAGGGGAAGGTTTCAATTTCATGAGGGGACTATGATGAAATTAGATATTTCTTGGGCTGTATTAACTGAATAGAAAACTGTAAGCTGTTGAATATGAATTCAATATGGAAAGTTCAAGGGATTTATCCTGGAAGCTTTCAATGTATTTGTAGAAGTTTTGCAAAAGAAAGATGCCCAAGTTAAACCCTTAACCTACGAGCTTAAGGGTTTAACTGAGATAGAGAAAAAAAGCATGGGACAGTTACAGACTATCACAAAATACTGATTTATGAGTATTATAAGCATACACGTAACAAAAGCACTGAAGGGATAAGAGCAATTACTAGTAAAGACATGGAGAGAAACGTTCCCTCCATGTGCGAATGAAACGAGTGTATCAGATCAGTTCCTTACTTGACCAAATTAGAAAAGTTATAGAAAGGCTAGCAGAAGTTACAGATGAGCTAAATAGGTGCTTTGCAATCATCTTTACAGCTGAAAGTCTATTTGAGGAATTGGTGACAAGGAATTACAACTGATGTAAATTAAGTGACATATCAATCTCAGAGAAGAGTACTGTATATGGGGGAAAACTGCTGAACAAATGTAAGGGGCACCAAGAGTGTATGATATTTATCCTGTTATACTAAGAAAAAAAAAAAAAAAGCAAAAGCTGCATGCCAGTGCATTGCTCTATTAAGAATGTTAATGAAATTATTAGATTTCTGGGATGATACCTCTGGACTGGAATGGATATGCAGCAGTATATCATTCCCACAATCAATTTAAAAAGTTCAAAATACAGCCAAAATACAGGTAGTAGACAACCACAGCCCAATGAGTTTGACTTCAATGGTTGGTAAGATCATGAAGTCTCTGATTATGGAGACAATACAGGACCATCTTGTTCAAAATGGTATCCTTAATGGATCATAGCAAGGGTTTGTGAAGGGGAAGTCTTTCCTAACAAATACAGTTAATGATTAAACCAAAGTCACAATACGGTTGGATGCACGAAAAACTGAAATTATTTACTTGATTTCAATAAAGCTTTTGTATGGTTCACCATGAAAGTCTATTATAGAACCTGGTGCACACTGAGATTAATGGAAAGATCTTTTTTTTTTTTTTTTATGTGAACCCCAAACACGAGAGGTATTAGGACCTATAGTACTTAGTACCGTGCTTGGGTTTGAGGTTAAGAAGACGAAAGAAGATATTTGTTGATATTGGACTTGTACTTCTGTAGATTGTAATTTTCAGGAAATACGTATGAAGGAAGGTTGTTCCAGAAAACGGCAGTTGAATGAATAAATGAGGAAGATGAAAAGTTGGTTCTGTGGGTTTGAAGTTGGACAGTAAATGGATGTTGGCTGGTGGCGGCACGTGTTCGGACTGTTTTGAAAGAGAGTGCGGGAATTATAGAAGCCAATTCAGAAGAACAGTGCCCATGGAAGTATCTGTAGAAGAGGCATGCAGCAGAAACAGTGAGTCTATGAGAAAGCGGGTGGAGAGACTCTGTTAGAGATGAATCATTAATTAACCTAACTGCCCTCTTCTGAATGGAATCAAGAAGCCGGAGAGAGGTTTTGGGGGCACCACCCCAGATATGGGAACAATATTCCATGGCAGGGCGAATTTGCGATTTATACAGAGTGAGCAGCTGTTTGGAAGAAAAGTAACGCCGAGAGCGAAAGAGAAAACCAAGTTTTTTAGATGCAGAGGAAGCAATATTTGTAATGTGCTTGTGCCAAGAGAGATTAGAAGTCAGGGTAATCCCCAAAAGAGATATATCATTTTGCCTAGAAATCGGAGTGTCACTAAAGATAAGCATAGGAGCAGAAGAATCCTTTTTGCGAGATATAAGACAAGACTGAGTTTTAGAAGGGTTGAAATCAACTGAGTTGTCTTTGCCCCACTGGAGAATTACCTGAAGATCGGCATTTAAGGAATTGGTAGCAGATTTTCGAGAAGTTGAAGCTGATTGAGCAGGACAAGGTTTCTCAAAATGGAAAGTTGAATGCAATGTGCTATCATCAGCAAAACTATGGATAGGATTTCCAGTCAATGGAAGAAGGTCATTGATATACAAGAGGAAAAGAGTGGGGGAAAGAACTGAACCTTGGGGGACACCGGCATTAGTAGAGAAGTTAGAAGACAGAGAGCCATCTACCATCACCCTCAGTGAGCGATCAGAGAGAAAACTGGATAACCAATTACTAAATTACTAAAAACAGTTGGCAAACCATAAGATGGAAGCTTGTTTAGAAGACCTTTATGCCAAACACGATCAAAAGCCTTTGAGATGTCAAGAGCAACTACTTGTGTTTCACCGAACCTTTCCATTGAATTAGTCCATAAATGGGTAACATAAGCCAGAATATCTCCAGTGGATCGATACTGACGGAATCCATACTGGTGATCGTTGATCAGACGGAAGGTTTCTAGGTAGTTTAAGAGTTGGCGGTTAATTGATTTCTCCATTACTTTAGAAAGAGTAGAAGTAATTGCAATGGGACGATAATTGGATAGGAGGGATTTGTCACCCTTTTTAGGAACTGGCTGGATATGAGCAAATTTCCAAGCAGAAGGAAAAACACCTTTGGAATAAGAAAGTGAAAAAAGGCGGCAAAGAATAGGAGTAAGTTCAGGAGCACAGGTTTTGAGAACAAGTGGAGAAATACCATCAGGACCTGGAGCTTTCTTAGCATCAAGATTCATCAAAATCTTTCTGATATCCTTTTGACGGAAGACCACAGGAGGCATTGAATGGAACGTGTTGGAAATGGTGGGAGGTGTTTTACCAAGATCATTAATACATGAGCTGGAAGAAAAATGGGATGCTAGAAGGTCAGCTTTATCCTTGGCTAAAGTGGCAACAGAACCATCTGGTTTGGACAGAGGTGGGAGTAAAGATGGGCAAAAGTTGCGGCCAATAGCTTTGGCAAGAGACCAGAATGCTCGGCTACCATTAGGGCAAGAAGCAAGTTTTCTACTCTTAGCCTGTTCAAACTCTAGTTTGGACTGGTTAATAACTGCTTTACAACTGTTGCGAGCTTTGGTGTAGGCAGAAAATGAAACTGAAGAATTAGAAACAAGCCAATTACGATATGCAACATTCTTCTCTTGGACAGCCTTAGCACATTTATTGGAAAACCAAGGTTTAGATAAAGGACGAGATTTTAAAGTGGAGTGTGGGATAAAGGATTCCATTCCTGCAAGAATAATTTCACTGACACGATCTGAGCAAACGTTGACATCAGAAGTTTTGAAACAGTAATCCGACCAAGAAGAAGAAAAGAAGTCTCGCAGGTCATCCCATTTTGCATTCTTGTAATGCCAAACAACACGTGGTTGGGAATAGCCATGAGATAAAGGTTCCATTGGATAAGAGACAATCACCAAGTTGTGATCTGAAGTGCCTAAAGGACCTCTCACTTCGACCGTGTACTTAGAAGGGTTGTTTGTGAGAAAAAGATCAAGCATATTGGCTGTATGATTAGGATTGTCCGGTATTCTTGTAGGTAAATGAACAATTTGTGCTAGGTCATTAGTAATTGCAAAAGCCTCAGCATCTCGACCTGCTGGGTCGGTGTGACTAGAAAACGGAAGCCAGCTGGAGTTGTGAACATTAAAATCACCAAGGAAAATTACTTCGCTGTTAGAAAAGTTGGACTGGAGAAAGTCAAGTTGCAAAGAGAGGAAGTCAAAGAGCTCCAAGTGATTAGTGGAGTTGGGAGAACGGTAGAGACAACAGATGAATTTGACACAATGAGGTAGAGAGATTTTAAGCCAGAGAAGATCAAAGAGAGGAGATTCCAAATTGCCAAGTCTCTGACAGCTAATATCAGAACGGACATATGCACAAGTACCACCTTTGAGGCGAAAGGAATCATACAGCGAATAATTTGGGCATCTGAGATGAGCAGTAGATGAATCACCGATAACTGAGATTCTGTCAGAAAAAGTACATGGGGTTTGGCAGACTGCAAGTGGAAATGGACATTGTTGAGATTAGAATTGAGACCACGTATATTTGTGAAATGAATTAGGAAGTCCTTGGGAGGTTTAGATCTTTTCGCAGATAAGCTTGCTCTATTAGTTTGACAATTCATGGTGTATTCAATAGTAAGGAAAAGTAGGTGTGACATGCTGTATGAAGTAATGAAATTTTTGGATATGGCATACATGTGGTAAGAATATACCCAGATCCTTGACATAACGTGGCCTCGACAATGCTCCCCGCATACACACTACTCGGACTCCCTCCAGTCACTATCTGGCAGAGTAGAGGCAGCAAGATTATACACTAGCTGATCTGGAAGCTTCCTAGAGAGTTACCAATAGGTTCAGTCCGGTGTACTAACTAGCGGCCGGCCTGCGAACACCGTTTTAGAGCTGTACCCTCGAAATGTAAGGAATATTGGATCTCGCCACGACGTTCATCATAACCTCAAAAGTCATCAATCATACTGCATGATACAAGAGATAGGGAAAGAATGACCGGAACTTAGCTCTAGAGACTAAACATGGGTTCCACCATTTCAAGCCTCCAATAAGCAAAGTGGTGGTATTTCACCGGTTCATGAGTCATCTACCACCTAGTACTGCCTGGTAACATAGAGGGGCGGCGTTCCTCCATGTGGTGTGGGCGCCACACCTCGACCCCTGCTTACGTTGGTTCACACCTGGGTGGTCACCCACCATGTACTTGTGCACGGAGGTTATACCCAGCATTACTAACAGTCCCACCATCGTGAAGGTGCAAGCAGAGGATTTGGCTGTCACAGACCGTCCGGACCTCGCCGAAATTAGGTCCACTTGACTTGAGTCTCACCCAAATATCAGTTTCATCAGCGTTTTAGACTCCCAGATAGCAAGTATAGCTTGTCTGGCATCTCTGAGAGAATGTCTGTGACAACCTCAAGGACCCTTGAATCAAGGTCTAAATAAAAAATTTAAAAAAAAAGGGAGAGAGAGAGTGGTAATAAGGACTAGGGCAAACAAGTGTAGGAAATACAGTCCTTCAGGGATCAGTGTTGAAGCCACTTTTCATAACTTCCTTAATGATGGTGTGCAAGCGGAAACTTTTTAGCATTAGTAGAGGCATAGGATGCAAGAAATAAAGTTTTATACAGCATCAGCCAAAAAGGAAAAAAACTTCCCATTTCAGATATTCATTTGATTGAAGCATTTCTCCAGTTCTTCAATTTATTTAAACTATTAACTTCAACAACATATGGAAGTTTTCCCAGCAATGAACTGGCTGCTGGCTAAAGACAAATTTCTCCACACCTATTCTGCAACTGTCTTAATTCAATTTGAATTCATGCCTCTTCAAGTGTGTAATCTAGGCAAGAGGAAGAATTCCATTTGCATTGATCTCACTCAAAGCATTCAAGGCCTTATACACCTCAACACATCACCTCTCAAGTGCCTAGTCTCCAGACACTGTAATTTGCAAAACTTAAGCCTTTCTTTGTAAAAGCAACCTTTTGTTTCATTCATCAATTCTCGTTGCCCTTCTCTGTACTCATTCCAGCAGCTCTACATCTTTCCTAAAATGAGACCTTCAGACCTGTATGCAGTACTCAAGGTGTAGCCTGACCATTGCCTTATACAGAGATATAATTACCTCCTTATCCCTGCTAGCAAAATTCCATTATATCACTGACAAGACTCCGTGATCTGCTCAGGCAGCCTGCCTGCACTGTTCAGAAAATTTCATATCTGACTGCACAATAATCCCCAGGTCTTTTTCAATCTCCAGTAGTCTGATTGTAGTACAGCACAGTTGGTACTTTACTCTGGTGTAACTGATACCCATATCCAGTATTTTCCATTTGTCAACATTAACCTTCAGTTGCCACCTCTCAGCCCATCTGGCCCAATTTTCTTTATCATGTTGCAGTAGTGTACTGTCATTAACAATCCTGCCAACCATCATATTGTCAGCAAACTTGGACATTAAGCCTGATATACTGTCATCAATACCACTGATAAATACAGATAACAATGGGACCCAACATCAAACTAAGGGGGACTCTACTAATAACATTAGTCCACAAAGTGGTGGACTAATGTCCACAAATTAGTGTCCACTGATTCCCATTCTCTGTCTTCTTCCATTCAACCATCCCTTTATACAAAGGGTACTAGGAAAGTTTTGCAATACAGCTTTGTTTATTTAATTTTTTCAAAGTAATTTCCTCTACATTCAATACACCTCTCCATCCTCCGAAACCAATCTTTAAACCAGTTCTGCCAAGTTTCACTAGGGAGTAAAGCACACTCGTTGTCCCAAGCCCGTAGAAGGTCCTCATCACTGGAAAACCGCCTCCCTTTTAGCTTCATTTTCACATGCGAGAACAGTGCAAAGTCGCAGGGAGCGAGATCTGGACTGTAGGGAGGGTGCTCGAGAAGTTTCAGTCCTGTCGTGGTCAAATATTCGGTGCAGGCTTTGGTGCGGTGAGCTGGAGCATTTTCGTGATGGAGGTACCAGGTGTCCATTCTTGACTTTGGCTGCTGGTTCTTCATAGATCCAATGACTTTAGGCAGGCATTGTTCAGTATACCACTTAGCTGTGACTGTCTTCTGCGTGTCCAAAACGACACGTTCCACAATTCCACTCGATTTGAAAAATACAGCTATCATTTTCTTCTTTACAGATCGGGATTTTCTGACAATTACGGGTGTGTCGTCATCATCAAAGACCCAAACTTTGTTTTGAGCCTTGGTCGGCAGATCGTAATAGTACAGCCAAGTCTCGTCACCTGTTACGATGTTGTTCACATACCGAGATTGTCCCTTATCAAACTTTTTTAACATCTCCCGGCACCAAGTCACACGTCGTGTCATCTGCTCTTCAGTCAGTTGATGTGGCACCCAGAGAGAACAAAGTTTCTTCACGTGCAAATGATCTTGCAGAATCTAACGAATTGCTGGTGCATTTAGGCCCAAAGTATCCTCTATCTGTTGGTAGGTCACTCGCCTGTTTTCGTCAAGCATTTTCCTCACAGCAGTAACGTTTTCCTCCGTAACTGACATTCGTGGCCTTCCCGGCCTCTCAGAATCCTCCAGAGTGAAATTTCCCCTTTGGAATTCTCTATACCACCTGAATATCGTGTACGATGTGGACAATCATCATCTAGTGCAAGAGTCATTTCTTCTAAGCACTGGTCTATGGTTAAACCACGCACGAAATTATACCGCAAAACTGTCCTTATCTCATTTCGTGACCACGATGCCATCGCAAGCACTTTACACTCTCACTACTAATGAATAACTGAGCCCATTGACTTGGCGCGGCGGCTACTATGCATGTATGAACATGTCTCAACATGCAGCTTCCTGTGATTCATTGTTGCATCATATTGCAAAACTTTCCTAGTACCCTTTGTACATAGCAGAAACTTGCATATATCTGTATATACAAGTTGCTTATATATACAGAAATATAAAACCTTGTGTGTGTGTGTATATATATATATATATATATATATATATACATACACACACACACACACAACCATTGAATTATATTAACATAAGTTAAATTATAATAAAGTGAATAAGTAAATAAATAATTAAGCATTCATTAGAGGCAGCGACATGCAATTCCTCCATATGAAGCTAGTTGCTGCCTCTAATGAATGCTTAATTATTTATTTATTTTATTATAATCTAACTTTCGTCAACATTTAATATAATTCAATAGTAATGGGTCAATATGCTAATTTAGCAACGCCTGTGCCGCCATCTATTTTTCTTTTTTTCTTTTATATAAGCTGATTCAGCTTACAGTATGTCAGTGGTGTGGCTCTGCTCTAGAGTGCTGTCTGTTCTATATTTTATTTTTTGCTGCATAAGGACCACCGCTGTGCAAATCCTCTGCATTGGTGGATCGATCGGAGGAGGGAGGGTGAATTGGTACTTCGATCTTTTCACCATGGCGACGATTTGTATAGCGACTGAAATGCAGCGATTCCATGACCATTATTGGCCTCGTGGTCCTCTGTCGATATGGGGCATGATGGTCAGTCTATTTTATTTTAATATTGTTTGGTAGTTCCTTTAACCCTCTTTTGGTGATATTTCACGTCTTTCAGAACTGGTACCTCTCGGGGGGGGGGGGGGTACCACTAAATTAATATGTAATTGGCATTATCCTAAATTTTGTATAGTTTTGTTAATTGGATTTAATGTTCGAAATTATACAAGGGTTTCTGGGCTACTATTTATATCTATTCTTTCTTTTCATTCGTTTGTTTATTTGCGTTATTTTTATGTTAATTTTCACTCTACAGTTTTTGCCATACTACTGCCTTATGTTTTATTTTATTTAATTTAAAAATATTGGATATATACACACACATATATATACACACACTTCTATAATATCCAATCAAATTGATCAGACAAGACTTCCCCTTAACAAACCCATGCTGAGTCTGAACTATAACTGCAGTCTTGTCTAGGTGATCATGCAGTGCTTGTTTAACAAATGACTCCATTATTTTCCCTGGAACAGAAGTTAAACTAACAGGTCTGTAATTACTCATATCACCCTTTGATCCACCTTTCTGAATTGGGGATACATTTGTACATCTCTAGTATATGGGAATTCCCCTAAGTACTAGGATTCTCTCATTAGCATGGGCACACATGATGCAAGAAAGCAAGCATCAGCCCAAACACACGCACACACCCCCACCCACCCCTCTTCTCATTTCATCTGTCCACTCAATCCAAATGTTTGTCTAGATCTACCTTGAATCTGTTTAAGCTATCAACTTCTACGACAGATCGAAGTTTGTTCCAGCAATCGACCACCCAATGGCTAAAAGCAAACTTCTGTACATCTATCCTACAACTGTCTTTATGCCCCCTCAGGTGATTATTCTGAGCAAGAGAAATCCCATCAGCATTGAGCATGCTCAAACCATTCAAGGCTTTATACAACTCAATCAGATCACCTTGCAGGTGCCTAGTCACCAATCTTGTTGCCCTTCTCTGTACTCGTTCCAACAGCTCTACATCCTTCTTAAAATTAGGCCTCCAGACCTGTATACAGTACTGTACTCAAGGTATGTACAGTACTGCATAAGGAGGTGATTATCTCCTTGTATAAGGCAATATCATTGCCTTATACAAGGAGATAATCACCTCCTTATCCCTGCTAGAAACATTCCTGTATATCATTGACAAGACACCATGAGCTACTCTTGCAAACCGTCTCCACTGCTTAGAAAACTTCACATCTGCCTGCCTGCATAATTACCGCCAGGTCCTTTTCACTCTCTACCACTGTCAGTGTAGTACCACACAGTTTATATGTTACTCTGGGGTTACTGATTCCCATATGCAGTACTTTATATTTGTCAATGTTAAATTTCAGTTGCCATCCCTCAGCCCATCTGCTCAACTTTTTCAGATCCTGTTGCAGCAGGGTACTGGACATTAAGCCTGATATAACATCAATATCATTAATGAATACAGAAAACAACAATGGACCCAACACTGAACCCTGGGGACTCCACTAATAACATTAGTCCACAAAAAGCGGAGTCCATTAATTACCACTCTGTCTTCTCCCACTCAACCATCCCTTTATCCATTGTAGCAACTTACCTTAATGCCATACCTCTCCAATGTGTACAGGAGTCTTCAATGTGCAACAGTATGAAAAGCTTTCCTGAAATTAAAGTAGAGTATATGATATCAAAATTATTTCTTGCATTCAGTTCCTTTGTGACAACAGTATCCAATCAAATTGGTCAGGCAAGACCTCCCTTTAACAAACCTATGCTGGGTCCGAGCTATAACTGAAGTCTTGTCTAGATGATCCTGCAATGCTTCTTTAACCAGTCCCTCCATTAATTTCTCTGGAACAAAAGTTAAACTATCAGATCTGTAATTACCTGTGTCACCCTTTGATCCTCCTTTTTGGATTGGGGTCACATTTGCACATCTCCAGTCCATAGATACCTCCCCTGAGTCCAAAGAAGCCCTCATAATTATGATTAAGGGTTTGCTTACTTCATTTGCTGCTTCCTTTAATATAACTGGATAGATTCCATCCACCCCAGAACAATTTTTCCTCCACTTGATTCTCAGTTATTACAAGATTATCTAGCTTACTGGCAGAGTTTAATACACCTCTGGCATCCCCCTCCCCAAATAACTCCTCATGTGTGAATGTAGAAGCAAAATATTCATTTACTTTGTTAGCTACCTGAGCTGGATCATCATCAGTTAAACCATCAATATCAAGTTACCAATCTGATTCATCCCTTTCCTTCTAGAGTTTACATAAGTAAAGAACTCTTTGCTGTTTTTTTTGGCATCCTTTGCCAAAAATTTCTCATAATCTGCCTTTGACTGCCTAACCTCCTTTGTGACTTGGTTACAGACCAGCTTATATCTATCATAGGCTTCTGTGTCACCTGTTAATTTATATGTATCCCATGCATTTTTATTCTCTGCCACATGTCTAATTAGTTAATCTGACATCCAGTTAGGCCTAAATCTTGAACAATATTTCTTAGTTAGTATGAAAATCCTAGTAGCTTCCAAGATTAATTCTTTGAATGCCTCCCATTTTGAAATTGCTGTTGGTAACATCATCAGTTGGTCACACCATATAGAATTTAAATACTGTAGTCACCTTTCCAAAAGCAAAAACCCTTCCCTTTACCCCTGATGGTAGTTACCACTGAGTAAATCCCACTTCAGCACACCGCAATCACTGCCATCTAATGGTTCCTTTATCTGCAGATTCTTAATGCATGAAGAATCACTACTGACAATCAGATCAAGAGTATTAATCACTCTAGTTGCCTCCCGAAAATGCTGCTGTAGAAAAAAAATCATCCAATAAATCCCCAAAAGCCTTGCTAATGTGTCCTGGAAATCCACATTGACCAAACCCCAAATTCCAGTCAATCTCTGGGATATTAAAATCTCCCATTATAAGAGTGATTTACTGGCCCACTATTTCTCTGCACAGTTGCACATTATACTCATCAGATCCTATAACACACACCTACTCTAATTTTTCCTTTCCCAATGCTTATGTCACACCAAAACAGACTCAACATTATATTGTCCACCAACGTCAAGTGGATGCAATTCCTTAAATTTTGTGTTTCTTAACTAACAGCATAACCCCTCCTCCTTTCCTGTCCTTTCTATACACATTCCAATTCTACACTGCTTATGTCTGTGTGACACCACGTCTGATGTCCCAACAATATCTGCCTTTGATGTCTTGACTAGCACTTCAAGCTCATCAAATTTATTAACTATACTCCTAGCATTGGTGTACATACCAAGTATTTGTAAAATAATAAGAGGAGTTTACCTCAATATAGTACGTAGAACACTTCCATATGATACTCTCCAGAATTTAAAACAAAAAAATGGAAAACTTACATTAGAGTAAAAAATAAATAACTCCAATGTGTACAGGAGTCTTCCATGTGCAACAGTATGAAAAGCTTTCCTGAAATTAAAGTAGAGTACAGTATATGATATCAAAATTATTTCTTGCATTCAGTTACTTTGTGACAACAGTATCCACCCTAATTTAACACAATTAAAAAGAATATAACAAAAATAATCAAAACGATTTTTTTTTTAATTGTGTGGAGGAGAAATATTCAAGATCATTTTGAATATTTTCGTTAGATTCTTTTTAATTGTATTAAATTGATTTGAATTGGTTTTTAATTATTTATTTTTTACTCTACTGTAAGATTGATTTTTTCATTTTAATTTCTGGACAGTATCATACAGAAGTGTTCTACGTACTATATTGAGGTAAACTCCTCTTATTATTTTACAAATATTAATATCAACGTAGAACGTATTGAGTATTACAGCTTTGATTCAAACTATCTAAAACATACAAAGTATACATGCACCTGTTTCTACTCTTAATTAACCTAACATAGCCCATGTATTTACTTGTTCCACTATGACTCCCACCAGTCCTGCTTAGCCTTGCTTTCCAGGCTTCTGCTCAATTGCATTTCAATAGAAGCAGCGCAAGAATCACTTTCACCTCTGCCAGTGGCTACTATTAATTAGTCCTTGTATCCCCCCCCCAGCTAGCAGTTTTCTGACCCACCTAAGTCTGCCTCAATAGCATCAGCAAATATTCTTGCACCCTTTCTATTTAAGTGTATCCCATCCCTGTAGAAGCAGTCTCTCCTGTTAACAAGCACAGACCAGGCTGAGAAAAATTCTACCCCTTGAGCCTTGCACAATCTCTCCAGGGCCAAATTAATCGAAAAGGCTCTCATGATATACTCCCTCTTATCGTGTCTGTGCAGAATTTCAGACACTTTCAAATTCAACCCTAACTCACGGCTTTTTTCCAATATTGACCTGTATTTGTTAAGTAATTCCGCCAGTCTCCTACTCTTAATATCATTAGTGCCAATGTGTACAACAATATCACCCGTTGTGCCCTTAAAAGATGATATCTGCTCTACAACGTCAACTTTTGTCCCTGACAAACATACCCTGGTCCTGTTCCACCTATCCTTTTTGCACAATATTTTCCCCGTTTCCCTGACAATAGTCACCACCAACAACTAGTTCCTTTGGGACCAGCACATTCTGCCTTGGGGGATTGCTGCTGTGTTGCGTGATGTCCAAGTGCAAGCTCTGGCATTGATATTGGCAACTGAGAGCTTGATGGGGCCCTCAATTTAAATCCTTCGGGGGCATCCACCCTGTCCTTCAAGCTCTCATACAGATCCATACCAATGCTGATTTCCCTCATACTCCTTACATCGGGCACACAAAGACATTCATATCATATTGCTAAGGGGAATCCCTTAGCAATATGATTGATCCACAAACATCAAACAAGCAGTGCACTTCAAAAGGCTGTGATTCACAGGTCAACTGGCCCCCTCAGTTCTTCCCTGAGCCACAGCACTCCGATTAGTTTGAGCCTTTTGCTTTGCTGCTCTGGTCTGAGTCATGATTTCTATTCAATTTCAAATAAAATTCCAAGACAAAATATAACCCTAAACTTATATTCCAATGCAGTTATAACAGTATATATAAATATATATGTATTTCAGTATCGAATATTATCTCAGAGTTACGTTATATGACTTTATCTCCTATATGTATGCATTCATTTATAAGGTTAAGTTTGCAAAAACTAGGTCGTTATATATATATTTAGTTGAAAGAGTACAATTTAATTGACAATGAAATTTAATAAGATTAGTAAATTTTACTGATTAATTGGTACTATTATACTCGATATCTAGTTTTACGCTAAATCTTACGCTATTTAGTTCGGGGTATACGTTGTATCTTATAAAAATGGTGGCAAGTTAGGAACAGTAATTCTATGGACACGAGGTATTAATTACTTTCAAAATCGCGCTACCTAAATTCAAAATAAACCACGGAACTTGACTAGGTCTATAAGTTACTTATAGAAAATAATTTAATCTAACAGTTAAGTCAATAACCCGTCTAAATATAATTAAAAACTTAGCGTTCCCGAGAGCTGCAAAACCTGTCGAACACATGGATTCGATACCCTTACTGATACTAAGTAATAACCTACAAAATCTCTAAGTTCAAATTAAACTAAAGTATCGTTACTAGGAATATAAAGCAACTATACAAAATAAATTAATATCCCAATTTAAGTCAAAAAAGCAAAAATTTAAGAAAACTTCCCTATTAGCTGGAGCCGTAAAAACTTCGCCTCTTCATGTGTAATCATGGCTATGGCTTTCCTTACTGTGCTGACTCTTTTAATATAACAAATAGATCCCATCCACCCCAGGTGCCTTTTTTATGTTCAACAATTTCTCCTCCACTCTGCTCTCAATTATTACAAAATCATTTAGCTCCCTATTATAGTTTGATAAACTTCTGTCCTTCACTTCCCTACAGACTTCATATGTGAATGTAGATGCAAACTACTCATTCAGCTACCTGAGCAGGATCATCAATAGTCAAACCATCAATATGAAGTGGACCAATCTGATTCATCTCCTTCTTTCTAGAGTTTAAATAAGTAAAGAAGTCTGTTGTTTTTCTTTGCATCCTTGCCAAAGATTTCTCGTGATCTGCCTTCACTTGCCTAACCTCCTTTGTGACTTGATTGACTAGCTTGTATCTACCATAGGCCTTTGTGTTGCCTGATAATTTATATGCATGCCTTGCATTTTTCTTCTCCTACACAAGACTCATTAGGTTCATTTGACATCCACTTAGGTCTAAACCTTGAACAGTATTTGTTAGTTGGTATGAAAAGCCTAATAGCTTCCAAGATTAATTAATTTAATCCTTCCCATTTAAAATTTGCTGTTAATAACATCAGTTGGTCCCACTGTATAGAATTTAAAAATGGTCTGAGACCATCATAATCACCTTTACGAAAGCAAAAACCCTTCCCTTTACTCCTGATGGTAGTTACAACTAAGTAAATCCCACATCAGTACACTGATCACTGCTACCTAGTGGTTCCTTTATCTGCAGATTCTTAATGCATGAATAATCACTGCTGATAATCAACAGTGATTATTCATGCATTAAGACAACTGTAGTTCGAGAGGCAACCATAGGGAGTAATACCCTCTCTGGTTGCTTCTCAAACATGACGCTGTAGAAAACAATCATCCAATAAATCCACAAAAGTCTTGCTAGTGGGCGAATGACCAATTCACAAGTTCCAGTCAGTACCTAGGAAGTTAAAATTCTCCACTGTAAGGCATTCTGTTTTACTGGCCCACTCAATTTCTCTGTACAGTTGTTTGTTGTACTCAGCAGAGTCATTAGGCCTATAACACACTCCTACTCTCATTTTTGCTTTCCCTCATTCTTATGTCATACCAAACTGACTCATCATTGCACTGTCCACCCATGTCAACTGGATGCACTGCCTTAGATTTTATGTTTCTTAACTAACAGCATAATCTCTCCTTGCTTACTATGCTTTCTGTACACATTGTACCCCCCTCCCCCCCAAATTCAAATTTGGCATTTCTTATAGCTGTGTGATACCACTTCTGATATCCCAACGATATCCGCCATTGATGTCTTGACAAGCACTTCAAATTCAACAAAATTTATTTACTATACTTCTAGCATTGGTGTACATGCACCTGTTCTTACTCTTAGTTACCCTAACACAGCCCATGTATATACTTGTTCCATGATGACTCCCACCAGTTCTTGAAATCCCCAGCACCCTGCTTTCCAGGCAGCTGCTCAATCAAATGGAAGCAGTGCAAGAATTACTTTCACCTCTCTGCCTGTGGCAACTCTTAATCTATTAGTTTGTGAATCCCCACGAGCTAGCAGTTTTCCCGACTCACCTACACTATCTCAGTAGCATCGGCAAATATTCTTGCACCCTTTCTATTTAAGTGTATTTCATCCCTGTATAAGCAGTCTCTCTTGTTAACAAGCACAGACCATGTTGAAAAGAATTGTTCCCCATGAGCCTTTCACAATTTCTCCAGCCAGAACGAAATTGATAGACAAGGCTCTCATCATATATTCTTCCTATCGTGTCTGGGCAGGACTGCAGATACTTTCAAATTTAACCCTATCCCATGTTTTCATGACATACATTAAACTGGATTTATTAAGTAAGTCTACAGATCTCATACTCTTAATATCATTATTGTAACATGTCAACAATTTCACTTTTTTGTGCCCTTAAAAGATGATATCTGCTCTACAAAGTCATGAACTTTTGCCCCCTGGCAGATTTTTTCAAAGTTTTCTGATGATTTAAAGATAAAATAGGTGGTTAACAACCCAAACTAAGACATTTTGCTTCAAAATTCCTTAGATTATTTGGTCTGGAAAATGGCAACTGAAGTTTAATGAATCTAAATGTAAGGTTTTGAACGTGGAGAAAAGATATTCAGGAGTTATTTATGAGCTATGAGAAATGCAGTTAAAAGTGGTCCAGGAGGAAAATACTTGAGGGGAAGGGGGTATGATTCAATTAGACATGAAATTTTCGACAAAGTGTAAACAGGCAGCTAGGAAGGCACACAATGTCTTGTCTATGATATATACAACTTTGTAGTAAAGAAAAGAATGTCACTATCCCTTCAAATACAGCTACTCCCTGATTAACTTAAGGGTTGCATTCCGCAGAATGCTACGTAAGTTGGAATTTCCTCCATACTTGTGCAGCACTCACAACGGTGCTTGCTGAATTGATTGAATCAAAGAAGAAATGTTCAATGAACATGTGAATAGAATTATTTATTGTATTTATTCAATTTTTTATCTAATACGCAGGAAAAATTACAAAGCGTGGAATTTAAAAAATTTCAAAATGATAAAATTACAAAAAAAAGAGAGGAGATGGGCATAACATCAGTAAGTTTTCTCTCGAGCATCGTTGCCAGAATCAGCATCTTCAGCTGATAAGTACGCCGCTGCAGAGATTTAGAAGGGGTTGGCCACTCAACCTTACGAAAGAACATTAATGGATGACTGGATGGTGGCTTTTTTCTTTTCATCATAGATTTCTTTGTAGCAAGCAAGCATATCATTCACTCCTCTGTTAACTTTTCAGAATCGTACGCTGTCAGACCCATCATCTCAAACCTTGCCATTGCCGATGCAATTTCACAAAATGCCACTGCTATCTCTCCCTGGTGATGAAGTACCTCGGCTCCTCATTTGGTTCATCTTGAGCTTCATCAGCATTTTCTTCTTTAACTATCGCTACCTGCAAGTCAATACGTTCTTCGTTAGATAATGCCTTCTCTTCTTCCTCTATTAACTCCTCAACATCTTTGGCAACAATCTCCAACTGAGGTAGCTCTGCAACCTCTTCATATGATTCGTCTTTTTCAAATCCTTCGAAGCATTTAATGTGCCGTGGGCAATTTTCTTCCATGTGCAATTTAACACATTAACTGCCAAAGCTTATTTGGATAAACTGGTCTCCGATGCCAGTTTGAGTTAGGCATGTTAAATTATTCAAAACCCAAATTATAATATATATTCATCACCAAACCTCATAAAAAAAAAAAAAAGCTTATTGTTTTAAGAAAATGCCTTAGGAATTATCTCTTAGTTGGTGTATGTAATAGAAAATTCTTCGCGGCAGCCAACTAAGAGCGAACTCGACGCCCGACTAAGCCATGCTGAGCATGTACGAGAAATCAAAAAATGCCGCAGACACTATTATTGTCCAGCGTGCTAAGAGAAGCTAGCTCTTTGCGTGAACAAAATATTTTTTTTGTGAATAAATTCTGTTTTCTGCCACCGTGGTTGATTTTCCCAGAAGCCAACTGTCCATCAGTTGTACATACTTGCTATGAATATACTTGTAGCTGCACCTAAAAGGCAAGTCATACCAGTCCGATTTAACTTGTAGTCAGCGTCCTGGACCAGATCACCAAATACAAATTAACTCATATTCGGCATTCAACGTGTCAAAACAACTCTTAGTAATTTCCACCCAAACCTTATTAATGTTTAAGATGGTGTAGTAAATATTGTAAGATTTCCAAGTCTCTTAAAGTAAAATTTTTCTCACCGTCTACTGCAGAAAATGCCTGAGAAAATGTTGTGCTTAAATAGTATGCTTTTAAATTCGAAATAACACCCTGATCCGTAGGCTGGATGAGTGAAGTCGTGTTTGGTGGTAGAAATGACTCTAACATTCAGTTTAATTACAACTGTGTTCTCTCCCTCCCCCACACAAGTGAGATCACATTCAGAATACTCTGCATAACCCGCAAACCTTTCACATACTATCTATACTGAGTGGACAGAAAAATGGGATACTTAGTAAGGGGTAGACCCACCTCAATTCTGATCTCAACGATGTCCATTTCCACTTGCAGTCTGCCAAACCCCATGTACTTTTTCTGACAGAATCTCAATTATCAGTTGATTCAACTACTGCTCATCTTAGTTGCCCAAATTATTTGCTGTATGATTTCTTTCACATCAAAGGTGGTACTTGTACATATGTCCATTCTGACCTTCCCTGTCAGAGACTTGGTAATTTGGAATTGGTAATCTGTCAAATTCATCTGTTGTCTCTACCGTTCTCCCAACTCCACTAATCACTTGAAGCTCTTTGACTTCCTCTCTTTGCAACTTTCCTAACAGTGAGGTAATTTTTCTTGATGATTTTAGTGTTCACAACTCCAGCTGGCTTCCGTTTTCTAGTCACACCGACCCAGCTGCATTAGGCATCCATTAGGCACCTCAGATCACAACTTGGTGATTGTCTCTTCTCCAATGGAGCCTTTATACCTCGTGTTGTTTGGCATTACAAAAATGCAAAATGGGATGACCTGTGAGATTTCTTTTCTTTGTCAGATTACTGTTTCAAAACTTCCGATGTCAACATTTGCTCAGATCGTGTCAGTGAAATTATTCTTGTAGGAATGGAATTCTTTATTCCACACTCCGCTTTAAAATCTCGTCCTTTATCTAAACATTGGTTTTCCAATAAATATGCTAAGAATGTTCAAGAAAAGAACATTGCATATTGTAATTGGCATATTTCCAATTCTTCAGTTTCATTTTCTGCCTAAGAGTAGAAAACTAGCTTCTTGCCCTAATGGTAGTTGAGCATTCTGGTCTCTTGCCAAAGCTATTGGCCACAATTTTTGCCCATCTCTGCCAAAACCAGACTGTTCTGTTGTCACTTCTGCCAAGGATAAAGCTGAACTTCTAGTATCCCGTTTTTCTTCCAACTCATGTATTAATGATCTTGGTAAAACACCTTCCACAATTCCCAACAGGCTCCATTCAGTGCCTCCTGTGCTCTTCCATCAAAAGGATGTCAGAACGATTTTGATGAATCTTGATGCTAAGAAAGCTCTAGGTCCTGATGGTATTTCTCCACTTGTTTCCAAAACCTGTGCTCCTGACCTTACTCTTGTTCTTTGCTCCCTTTTTCACTTTTATTCCAAAAGTGTTTTTCCTTCTGCTTGGAAATTTGCTCATATCCGGCCAGTTCCTAAGAAGGGTGACAGATCCCTCCCATCCAATTATCGTCCCATTGCAATTACTTCTACTCTTTCTAAAGTAATGGAGAAATCAATTAACAGGCCTCCGTAGCCGAGTGGTCAGGAGCGGGAGTGCAGTGGCACACGCTGTTTGAGTAGACCGGGGTTCAAGCCCCTGACTGCTAAATACGGTCGATCTGCCAACCCGCACTGGACCAGCGTGGCAGATTATGGTCCATTTCCCTCATCATGAATTTAGGAGGCTTCCATCCTGCAGTGGGTTGATAATGGCTGCAATTTACTTTTACTTACTTACAATTAACCGCTTACTCTGAAACTACCTAGAAACCTTCCATCCGATCAACGATTGCCAGTATGGATTATGTCAATGTCGATCCACTGGTGATATTCGGGATTATGTTACCCATTTATGGACAACTTCAATGAAAAAGTTCGGTGAAACAAGCATTTGCTCTTGACATCTCAAAGGCTTTCAATTGTGTTTGGCATGAAGGTCTTCTAAACAAGCTTCCATCTTATGGCTTGCCAACTGTTTTTTTATAATTGGTTATCCAGTTTTCTCTCTGATCACTCACTGAGGGTGATGGTAGATGGCTCTCTGTCTTCTAACTTCTCCACTAACACTGGTGTCCCCCAAGGTTCAGTTCTTTCCCCCACTCTTTTCCTCTTTCAATATTAATTACCTTCTATTGACTGGAAATCTTATCCACAGTTTTGCCGATGATAGCACATTGCATTCCACTTTCTATTTCCATTCATGCTTGCTGCACCGCTGTCGATAATTTTGTCTCGTTCCTGGGTGGAGGATCAAAAGCTTGGAAGGACCTTTCCACAGCATCCCAAAGATGCACCACCACTCCAGTGGTGGTGACCCTGTGCCTTCCCACATTGTGGCACCAATGTGGGGAGGCACATTGTCCTGCTGGAAGAGTCCAATACCCTGTGGGTGCATGATGATCACAAAAGGATGCAGATGGTCTGCAAGGATGGTCATATAACCTGGACCGTTCAGAGATGTATCTAGACATACCAGAGGTCACAACATGTGCCAGCTGAGCACACCACAGACCATTAACAACTGCCTAAACAGTTCCTTGTTGACAGGATGGGTGCATAGCTTCGGGCGGTTTCCACCAGATACGCACCCTCCTGTCTGCTCGAAATAACTGGATACAGGACTCATCAGACCAGGAGACCTATTTCCAATCATTCAAGGTCCAGTGCCGATGTTCTTTCATCAGTTGAGGAATAGAGTCCTGTGTTGTGGTGTTAGCAATGGGACTCTGGTGGGTTGGCAGCTCCCATAACCTATTGCAGCTAATGATCGCCTGATGGTCTTGGTGGAGACGTTTCTGGCACCTCATTGAAGCTGGCGGTGATTTGTGCCACTGTTGCCCTCTGGTTGGCTGAAACAATGCGAGACAGACATCGACAGCTATGTTCATCCACCACGTTTCACTGCCAACAACGCTGTCCACACTGAGATGTTGTTCCGGAAATGGCGTATTCCTGATACACTCTTGATACTGTCAAACAGGGATTGTGCAATTTCTGTACCACCTAGATGCGATAGAGTGACCAATGCTTCGGGCACCCACTATCATCCCTATTTCAAAGTCCATTAACTCAACGTTTATCCATACTGACATCGAATTACCATCTACGTGAACGCAGTGTACCTATATATCTGCCAAAGCGGTGGGTTTGACCACTAGCAAGAGTGCAAGAGGAGTGACAATGTCACGTAGCCTCGAAACCAGGTGTCCCATGAATTCTGTACTTTCAGTGTAAAGCTAAGAATACACCTAATTCTGTTTTTGCACGAATTTTTTTTACACGAATTTGATTTAACACGAATTCAAAATAAATATTTCATTCTCTTTTTACGCGAGTCATTTTGATTTAACACGATTTCTATGAATTTTTTTTGCCTAAATTCTAAGAAATTTTTTTTTTTTATTTGTGGCATATTAGTATCATTTCTATATTGCACGCACCAATAGATTAGTGTGATTATTAGCTATTTATTAGAGTTATAACTAGTGTGTGCGTTTTGAAACGTGTGCTTTTTGTTTACCAATGTGTACGTCTAGGTATCTATGAATCATCAACGTTTTTATTGAATTTGGTGCACATCTACGGTATTCGTGAATTGTATCTTCGAAAGACATTTAGTAGTAAGCTCTATTTCAAAGTGAAAGAATCTTTAGTGAAATTTGTGCACATATAAATTTATTAATTTTGCTGATAGTCAATAAATTGTAAGTTTACAAATTTTTCATACTTTTTTTATTAATTATAACTGAGATATTTTTCGGTAGCCCTTATATAATGTCGAATAATTCGCCTATTACCAAAATGAAAAGGAAAGCGATTTCTTTGGAACTTAAAATTCAAATTTTAGATCGTCTTGCAACTGGACAAGGGGCTACGTCTGTAGGAAAGCATTTTGGTGTACATGAAGCTACCATAAGAACTATTAAGAAAAATGAAGCTGCAATTAGGAAGTCGGTATGTTCTAGAACAAAAGTAAGTGTTAATTCATCATCATATACAAGAGATATTGTCAAGGAAAAAATGGAAAAGGCTCTAGTAATATGGATAGAAGATGAGTCACAAAAAAGAGTACCAGTAGATGGAAATGCCATCAAGCAAACAGCACTAAGAATTTACAGACAGATTAAAGAAAAGGAGCCAAGCACTACATCTCAGTTAAACAGAAAGTATGAATTTTCTGCGAGTACAGGTTGGATGATAGGGTTTCTTAAAAGGAATGCTCTTCCTAATATAAAAATTAAAGGTGAAACTGCATCTGCAGATGAACCGGCCACTAAAGTATTCCCGCAGGAACTTGCAAAAATTATTGAAGACGGAGGATACACTCCTGATCAAGTGTGGAATGCAGATGAAACTGGTTTCTTCTGGAAACGAATGCTGAACAGAACGTATGCAGCCAAATCGCAGAAAACTGCTGGTGGTTTTAAGGTAGCTAAGGATTGTGTGACCTTGTTATTTTCCTCCAACGCTTCAGGAGATCGTATGTTGAAACCACTGCTGGTAAATCGAGCCCTAAACCCACGTTCAGTGAAAGGTGTAGATATCAATAAACTGCCTGTTCACTGGATGTCAAACAAGAAGGCCTGGGTGACAACTGCTATCTTTACAGAATGGTTCAACAAATGTTTCGCCCCAGAAGTCAGATGTTATATGAATTTGAAAGGTCTCGAATTTAAAGTTCTTCTGATTTCTTGACAATGCACCCGGCCATCCTGTCTTGGAACACCCAAACATACAAATTTTATTTCTGCCACCTAATACTACATCTTTGATACAACCGCTAGACCAAGGTATAATTGCGACAATTAAAACATACTACGTAAAAGGAACATTCTAACACGTTTTGGACAAACTGAATGATGAAACACTAACAGTCATTAATGTGTGGAAGAAATTCTCAATTATGGATTGTATCAGTCAAGTTGGATTAGCGTTAACTGAATTAAAACCAGCAACTTTAAATGCGTGTTGGAAAGCGGTTTGGCCACAATGTGTAAAAAGCAAAGATCCCATCATCCCTAATACGACCGAATTTCCCAACATCATTACAATGGCACACAAAATTGGTGGAGAAGGATTCGATGATCTATCGTTTGAAGATATTGATGAATTGTTAACCGACAAAGCCCTAAGCGAAGATGAAATATTAGAGGTTGTCCTTGGGACTCCTTATCCCACAGAACGTAGTGATAATGAAGAAAATGATCCTGTTCTAAATGCAGATTTAATAAAAGAAGGTCTGGAACTGGCCAGAAAATTAGGTAATCATTTTGTCAAACATGACCCTAATGAGGAACGCGCTGGGAAGTTTCAACGTGAACTGAAGAAGTTGTTGACAGCCTCTTACAGAGAATTATATAACGGCCTAACCAAAACACGAACACAACGATTAATAACTGAATTCGTTCGTAAAAACCGGTGAAACATCAGCACCAGAGGAGACTCGTGCTGATTTTTCTCAAGAGATCACAGAAAGAATTTCATAATAGAGGAAGAAGACCATGTCCACAACATTTCTAGTGATATTCCAGTCATACGCAAACGTATGCGCCGTTTATTATCAGAAAGTGAAAATGAATAAAATCTTGTTATGTGCAAAACAGATTTTTTTTGTTCATGAAGAATTTTTTTCATTTCATATGCATACAAATTTACTTTAATACATTTTCATTACATATTATTACATGTGTATTTTGTTGAAATAAAATAATAAGCTTAAAACGAATATTTTTATGTGTTTTTTTTAAATTATTTTTACTGATTTTTTAGATCCGGAACCAATCGTCTTTCCTTCCATAAATACAATGTCTTTTTTTACACGAATTTTTTTACACGTATTTTTCAGGAACGTATCTATCGTGTAAAAACAGAATTAGGTGTACTGCATAAAAACAGTATTTAATTTATAAATTTATTTTTTCCATACAAATTATATGGAAAAAAGAAAAGAAAATTGTCAGATATCTATTTGAATCTTGGGAACGCTCAACAAATCTTTCTATATGAACCAAATATAAAATTTAACAAAAATCCATCCACTGAGAGTCCCTGTGTTACACGTGGACAGGTAGACAATAAGCACTTTGCATGTATGCTAAAGCACCTAAAAAATCAATTGTTTATGCAAAATATTAATTCAGAAGTCATAATATTTAAACTGTAATACATACTCCGATTTTAACCTTAAATTCAAAAATTTCAACCCAAACATGCAAAAAACTGTTCAGACAATAGCCAAATCACAAAGATAAGAAAGATAAGTTCAAATGTGTTTTAATTAAAACACCTTGTATGTGTGTGCATTTGTTTGTGTGTACACACACACACACACACACACTGAGTGATCACTGAATTATGACCACTACCTGATACCGTGTTGGGCCCCCATTCACACAGATAACAGCTGCTATTCGCCTAGGCTTCGACTCCACTAGATGTCTTAAGATGTGCCAATATCTCAAATGTAAAGATATGCAAGATAGATCCCAGTGCCTTTTAATCAAAACACACCATATGTGCAAGTGCAAACACACTGAGTGATCACTGTATTATGACCACGTACCTATAGGTGGTGGTCATAATTCAGTGATCACGGATAACAGCCACTATTTGCCTAGACACTGACTCCACTACACTGTTCTGCCCAGGACCTATTGAATGGGCACACTGCCTGGTGAATTTAACTGACCGCCCGGCTAAAATTTAAGTGATTCTCGCTGTACTGCTCATTAGTACTGCTCACTGATCTCAATCAATATTAATTCGAACATATCATGCGATTGAGGTCAATGCGACAGGAACATATAATGTTAAATTATGCAATTAATTTTTGCTCACTTAAGTCATATTTATAAAGAACAGAAAATTTTATAGTATTCCGAAGTATTACACTTCCCCGCCCAGCTACTTCATAATGCCACCCGACTGGCAAAATTTTCTGGGGGAGGACGCTGCACTAGATGTCTTAAGACATAAGACATATATAGAGATCTGTAGCCGTGCTGCCTGTAAGGCTTCCACAGTGTCAGAACAGATGACAGTTGCAGGTCCATATGCTTCACTTCCCATTCCAAAACATCCCACAGTCAAGTCAACTGAGGTCAGGCAAATTTGGAGGCCAATCAAGATGGGTGATATCTTCACACTCTGTTCCTCGAACCACTCTTGCACAGTGCGGGCCTGATGGCACGACTAGTTATCTTAAAAGATCCTGTTTCTATCCACAAAAAAAAAAAAAAAAAAAAAAAGCAACATGGAAGGGTGTACATAGTTTCCAAACAGATGCCCGTATACCTCACCAGTGAAACATTAGTCCATATGCACCAGGGTTGCTAGTTCTTGCAGGCAAAACATGCCCCATTATTAAGCAACCACCACTCTCTGCCTGGATAGTGGGCACCATGCACATAGTGTTAATTGTCTTGTGGCACTGGGTGTCTCCCCCCCCCCCAACTCTGCCGAAAAATGTACAATGGCTCCATGCTGCTTTTGCCACATATGAAGGCATCCGTTGGTATGCTGTGTAAGGTATTTGGCCTCATCTAATCAGCACACTCATTTCAAGTCTTCTAGTGTCCAACCAGTGCGTTGTCAACACCACAGCATTCACTGTCAACAATGATCGGTAGTGGAGAGAGAGCATCTCTTGAGTCGTCTGCTGTGGAACCACATACATCTGAGTGTGCGGCACATCATCATTTGGGATTATTTTCTCATATTCCCCATATTGTATTGCAATGCCAACTGTCACACATTGACCTGCCTTTAAGCCTGTATGTTACACCTTTCACTTACCACAAACATCCTTTGCATATTCTTTTAGAGTTCTGTCAGAGGGAGGTGGTTTGACCCATTCAACACCATCCTTTCTATACTTTTACCACAGTGGACCATGGACAACCAACAAGACATGCCATTTTCGATATGAAAGAAGCTCCCACAATCATGCCCCTTTAAAAATCATTTCTTTACTACATCCCAAAACCACTAATTTATCACTTTGACTTGCACAACCAGATGCAAATTATCACTGCTCTAGAATAAGAAGCTGTCAGCTTTTTATACTGTGATTATTCAGCACAGTCCATTACTATGCTGAATAATTATGCAGAATCAATGATCAATGTGTATGTGTGTGTGTGTTACAGAATATAAAAAGAAATAAAATGTGAGGAATTATTACTGTCAGAGAAATTTTAAAAATTTTTATTTAATAATTTTTTTTAAAATTATTTCTTCCACAGCCTCATTAATTCTATTTTGTTTCTGCCATATAAATTTTTCAATAGTTAAGTATTCCCATGCAAAGCCAAGTACGGTATTTACTGTTGATTCTTATATTTCAGTTTTCAAAGCCACAACCAGTCTCTTCCATGGCTTCCAATTGTACACACACACACATAAAATAGTCCAATAAAACTAAATGATACAATGAATGAAATAAAATGATCATAAACCATAGCGTGTAATATTCATATCTTCTATTTTTGACAAAGAGAGCTAAAAAAATTTCTAGACATCTTAGAACCCCTTGATCTGTAAACTGGATCAAGGATGTTACTTTTGGTTTTAAAACAGCCTTTATGTTCCCTTCTTTAATTTCCTCACAGTTGGGATTGAAGGAGTGTCATCCATACAGAGAATAGCCTTTTCAGGAAAAGGCTATTTTCTTCAATTTTTTTTGAAAAAGGTAAATTAAATAATTCATGAAAAAAAAAAAAAAAAAAAAACCTTTAACTAATACAGAGCCCATCCATGCTGATTTTTGTGAGTGGTAGTAACCTGATAAAGATCCATCAATTTATATTTATAAAAAGTTCTAGAATTAGTTGATTTACGACAACAAAAATGGAAATGTGTAGGTTCCAGTTGCATTGCTTCTGACTATTTTTGAATTTTTTTTGTATCCTTGTGCTGCATTGTTCATTTTTTTTTTATATTTGTTTTGTAAGTAACTTTATGATTTTGACCTGTTCAGTACATAAAATTCTTCTCCAATCAGTTTTACTCTATCAACAAATAATCTTAAGTCTGTAAATTTCTGAACAGCAAGCTGATCAACGAATAATCTCTCCCCACTAATACTGCATCCCATGTCATGTCATATTTTTCCTTTCAAGACATGTGTAACTTGTTATAAAACTTCCTGAACCAATCTTTTGTCTTTTGTTGTAAGACTAGGCTTTTCTTTGATACTGCTTTTATAGATCCGTTGATTGGAGCCCCACATCATCTTTCTTGCTACAACTCTGCTATCTCTTATTTTTATAATTTTTTTTAATATGCGATTCAATACCAATTTGTTTTAGCCTTGCTTTTATCAAGTCTTTTCAGAGCATCCAACTTAGTTTTCACAGAAACAACAATTCTTTATTTTCTCAACCATACTTGCTAAAATTATGTACTATAACAACAAATAATTTCACTGGTGCAAACATGAGTAGGAAAAAACGTACACCTGACTTTTCAGGAGGCATACAATTCATCAGGCAGGCGTGTTGAACTACACTGGTCAGAGTGTAATGGCACACTGCCGTAGACAGACTATGGAAGGGGGAACATGGTTACAGGCCATTTGAAACAGTCATATATGACATAAAAATTTAGAAACACTAATGTAATGTACCCATCACATGCATTTCAATCTACACTAAAGTGACCAGACATCCCAGATTATGCGGGACAGTCCCAGATTTCAGTTGTTTGCCTCACAATGCAAACTGTCACGGAAAATGACACAGATTGGACATGTAGCCTCCACACTTAATGGCAAACGTAATGCAAATCATTTACATTATGTTTGCTGGGAACAAACTTTACAACGGAAAGAGTTTTTTTGATAGTAAATAAGCTGTGGACGCAACAAAAACACAGCTGACCGCAGAAATGCTGAAAGCAATACTACAAGTTAAGTGCAATTTTGCTTATTCTTGGGAAGAATTTTACGAAGAAATAGCAAATAAGGAAGAATTATTAAGAAAAATTCACTCAGCAGAAAAATATTTAATTATATTAATTTCATTTCTCTTGTGTTTATTGTTAAAAGAAGTTTGTATTTTTATTATTTCTCAGGAAAAAAAAACATGACCCCATTAATAAATTTTTTTTTCCCTTTTAATTACAATTATTTTTCTTGGTTCACATCCTTCACACAACCCTCTGTTTCATTAGACAGCGGAACATGAGTGCCGTATACTGAATTACAGCCTTTCTGTGAAAAATATAATAATAAAAAAATAAATAAAAATATACACACACACACACACACACACACACACACACACACACACACACACACACACACACACACACACACACACACAGGGTGATTCACTACCAGTGCGACAAACTTGCAGGAGGTGTAGGGGGCACAAAGACGAATCGGAATCACATAGCATTGCAGGGTCCGAAATGCCTTCGTCAGAGAACGCTGAATGGGAGGTCACGTGAACAGCGATCCAACTGGAAATCAGCATTTGCGAACCGTTTCTGTTGAAGAAACCAAGTAGCAAAAGTCCTCCAGAGTGGATAATCCGCAGGGCCCAATGAATGGACACGTTGCAGATGGTATGAACTCATTTGGTTTGTTGACAGTATCCTCCATACAATGGATTGGGAAATACCCAATTGTTCGCCTATCGCTCGAGTACTCTTACTCTGACTGCCTTCTGCAAGACGTAGGACATTCTCCTCATTGTCTGGCGTCCTCGTCGTTCGCTCTCGATTCATGGTACCTCTCATGAAACAACCAGTCTCGTGTAACCTTCTGTGCACACGTGCGAAAATCGTATGATGAGGAGCACGCCTGTGCGGGAAACGTTCCTGGTACAAGCGCAGAGCGGCGCGAGCGTTACAATCCGCAGCTCCATACGTGAGGTGCATGTCGGCCAGTTCAACGTTTGAATACTTTGTCCATCCTACTGTCTCGGGAACCGGTTTGCAAATGCTGACTTCCAGCGGGATCGCTGTTCACGCGACCTCCCATTCAACATCCTCTACCGCATGACGAAGGCATTTCGGACCCTGCAGTGCTATGTGATTACGATTCGTCTTTGTGCCCCCTACACCTCCTGCAAATTTGTCGCACTGGTAGTGAATCACCCTGTATATGAAATATTTTGTATAATAATATAGAAGTTAATTCAAGCAGACAATACCAAGCTGGATTTAAAGAAATGCAAGGGATATAAATATATATTAAAAAAAAAATTATATATATATATACACACATACATAAAAGATTGTGGGTAGACAATGATAAAAGTTGTGTGTGTGTGTGTGTGTGTGTGTGTGTGTGTGTGTGTGTGTGTGTGTGTGTGTGTGTGTATTTATATATATTTTTTTTAATATATATTTATATCCCTTGCATTTCTTTAAATCCAGCTGGTATTGTCTGCTTGAAACTTCTTTATTATTATAAAAAATATTTTATACACATTATGGTCGTAATGCACAATTGCTGGTGCCTCCGTAGCCAGGTGGGAAGGAGCAGCAGTGCGTAGCACACGCTTCTTGATTAGACCGGGGTTCGAGCCCGGCACCACCAAATACGGAGGACGCGGAAAGGTCAGTAAATGACCACCGCATATTCCTGGATCAATATGGCCTTAGTTGCTAATGCTCATAAAAAAACCAAATAACAACAACAGCACAATTGCTCTAGCAACTACATTGGCCCATAAGTATTAGTTATAGCGTGATACAATTTATTAACTTTCTTTCGCTATTACTCATATATATATATATAATTATTACGAATAATAAAAATTAAAAATAAATAGAAAAGTTGGATTTGAAGTGCAATAATATGGATTATGGATCAGGGACACTGCAAGAGCAAAGGTACCCTACAACCATAATATATACATAAAATTATTTTTATTGTTGTGTGTAGAATTTAAATATAGAATTTCACTAGTGCTAATAATGAAAATACCGTGTATCCTGGTAGCCATATATGTGTTGAACAAAGGGTGGGAAAAAGAAAAAGGAAAAGAATTTTCTTTTTCTTTTTTCCACCCTTTGTTCAACACAAAGGAAAAGGAAAAAGAATTTTCTTTTTTCCACCCTTTGTTCAACACAAAGGAAAAGGAAAAAGAATTTTCTTTTTCTTTTTTCCACCCTTTGTTCAACACATAGGAAAAGGAAAAAGAATTTTCTTTTTCTTTTTTCCACCCTTTGTTCAACACATAGGAAAAGGAAAAAGAAAAAGAATTTTCTTTTTCTTTTTTCCACCCTTTGTTCAACACATATATCGCTACCAGGATACACGGTATTTTCATTATTAGCACTAGTGAAATTCTATATTTAAATTCTACACACAACAATAAAAATAATTTTATGTATATATTATGGTTGTAGGGTACCTTTGCTCTTGCAGTGCCCCTGATCCATAATCCATATTATTGCACTTCAAATCCTTTTCTATTTATTTTTAATTTTTATTATTCGTAATAATTATTATCCTAAGCTTTATCCAGGTTGAGCTCACGCTGCCTAAAACAGCTTATATACACTTGTTATTTCTTTTTCTACCCGATATTTATATATTCACCATCCTATCCTATTTATTTTTAATATTCGTAATTATATATATATATATATATGTAAAATTTATATTTTGTAGATTAAAGTGACCAGATCATTAGCATTCTTGTTATTTGGATTTTTTTTTTTTTTTTTTTTAAAAAGAGCATTAACAACTAAGGCCATATTGCTCCGTGATATGCGGTGGTCATTCCCTGACCTTTCCGCATCCTCTGTATTTGGTGGTGACGGGCTCGAAACCCCGATCTAATCAAGAAGCGTGTGCTACGCACTGCTGTTCCTTCCCACCTGGCTACGGAGGCGCCACTTAGCATTCTAATGCGGGACATCGGGGTGGGGAGAGAGGATTTTTCAATCCCCTAGAAACAATATACACATTTTTAAAAAATATTTATATATAAAAAATATTCACATGCAAAATATAAATTAAATATATTGACTTCTTTGAACTAAACTTATAAAATATCACACTTTAAAAAAAAAATTTTTTTAAATATATATACAGTATGTTGGTTTTTTTTTTTTTTTTTTTTTTCACAGAAAGGCGGAAATTCAGTACACGGCATCTCTCGTGTTTCACTACGTGACGAACAGAGCTGCGTGAAGGATGTGAAGTGAGAAAAATAATTTTAATTAAAAGGGGAAAAAACACTTATTAGAGGGGTCATATTTTAATTGATTTTCGTTTTTGTTTACTGAAAAAAAATGTTAGGTTTTTTTCTGAGAAATAATAAAAATATTACTTCGATAAAAACAAGTGATATTAAATAATATAATTAAACATTTTTCTGCTGAGTGAATTTTTCTTAATAATTCTTCCTTATTTGCTATTTCTTCGTAAAAATAATAAAAAAAAAATTGCACTTAGCTATTGCTTTCAGCGATTCTACGGTCATCTGTGTTTTTGTTTACGTCCACAGCTTATTTACTATCGAAAAAACTCTTTCCGTTGTACCGTTTGTTCCAGGCAAACATAATGCAAATGATTGGCATTAAATATGGTGGCTACATTTCCAATCCTGGACAGTTTGCAGTGCGGGGCAAACGACTGAAATCCAGGACGTCTGGTCACTTTAAATTCTACACACAACTCTCAGTTACAATACTGATGGGTCAACAGTAGTATGATGCAGAGCTGTGCCGAGGGTGAGGCGAACGAGGCCCTTGCTTCAGGTTAAAAGCTGAAAGAGTCACCAAAAGAAACATTTTGGTTTCTTTTGGTGAAAATAATTGCCAACGTTGCCATCATTAACACTGATGTTAACATTAAGAACGTTGCCATCAGTAGGGCGCAACTTGCATTTCACGGAGATTCGTTTATAATACAGCAATTATTAAACTCATAAGAAAGAACGCTGTCTGTTACTGTAAATAACACACCATACTGTGTTATTTACCTTCAGCAATTGGCTAGCTTTCATTCTTTAACAAGAAAATATACGTGTGTGTATGTATGTAGTGTATTAAAGTTTGGAAGGCTCCCAAAAAAAAAAAAAAAAAAACGAAAAAAAAATAAGGTAGCACTTTGGTTGTCTAAACAAGTTAGTAAAATTTTCGTTTTTCATTCACCGATAAAGTATCGAAGCCTTTGCCGTTTAATTTAGTTGTACAAAACTAACAAAAATTAAAATATTTTGTTAGAGTAGAAGCCCTCCAATTCTCCGGACAAAAACATACCATGACAACAATACGAAGTCTTGTTTTAAGAAATGAATCATACAATTACTCAGTTGTGAGTAACCAGTGAGAGCCGTCCTACTGCCATACATAATCTAAGTGGAGGGGATTAGGGAAAAATACAGTGAATAGATACATACACTGGTGTTCAAAGAAGTCACCTAGTGAGTGCATCACCTAGGAATTTCACATTTCTAACATAAAAGATATTTATTAATAGTTAAGGCAAAGCTAAGTAATATTTGCCAGGTGCTCTCAAAATATTCCAAAATGAGCATTTGAAATCTTTATACAACAGTTTTGATGAACACGACAATTAGGGCTGAAATGTTATCAGAAGCCCTCAATTTGCTTCAGTTTATCATTTTAAATGGAAACAAGCCGACCGGGCTAGCCGGGTGGGTAAAGTGCCTGCCTGCCAACCCAAAGGTCGCGGGTTCGAATCCCGTCTCGGGCTTGGATATCACGATGGTACCGCACTATCCGGTTGGATCTCATGGCCACGATACGCGAAGAAAGCAGGGAAAAAAACTGTAGTTCGTGTATTGATCACATCATTTTTATCATACCATTAAAATAAAATGGAAAACAAAATGAAAAGATAACCCAGGTGCAAACTAATATTTAGTTCAGCTGCCTCTGGCCCTGATGACAGCAGCACACCGACGAGGTATTGACAAGGTCAATTTCTGAAAATAATCAACAGATAGTTCGTGGTTCCAAACACGAATTATGGCTACCTGGAGTTAACGAAGGGTCTTTGGTTTCTTTTTTCTTTCTGGCAACTGCAGGTTCCACACGATGCCAGCAGTTCTCTATAGGATTCAGGTCCGGGCTGTTTCCTGTCCAGCTAAGAGTTGTAATGGACAGTTCTTCCAACCATTTTTTCACTGTATCAAATGTAAATACATTACTGTCGAGCTCTAATGCAGAAATGAAGCTAAAGTAACTACAACAGTGCCTACTTACACTTTTCGCCCGATGACAAAGGAACAGAGTCGTCCTGAAAGATGCAGTTACTTGGCAGGTTGAAATGGTCTCTAATGGTTGGCAGCAATTTGCTTTCCAATATAGCCAGGTATCCATTGGCATTTACAGAAACTTTTATAAACTGCAGGTGACCTACTCCGCAATACAAAATGCACCCCCATATCATTTGGCTGGTAGGGGATTTCACTGTAGTTACCATACAGCCTGTGTGGTATTCTTCACCGCATGTACGGCGAATCGTTTGTCTCCCATCAGAGCCATGAAGGTTGAATTTTTTCTCATCCGAGAAAATAACTGACTTCCATTGCTCGGGGGTCCATTTAACATGTTCCTGCCACTAAATTAATCGGGCCTTTTTCATTTTTTGTGTGAGAAGAGGCTTTTTCTTAGGACGACAGGCTACAAAGTCCATTTTTGAAGGGGCGTCTTTTGACTGTTGCTACCACTCCTGTATGTTCTTCCCATTCTCTTTTCAGCTCAGAGAAAAAGCTTTACGGTTTTTAAGGCGCTTCAAAACGCGGTCCTGTTTTGGCGTAGAGACTCGTTTGCATCCGGTTTTTTTCCTATCAGCAGAACCAGTATTCTTGAGTTTGGAAAGAAATCTACTGACTGTCGACTGATTACAAGACACTCTATAAGCAATATGACGGGAAGAACATCCATCCTTTCTCACGTAAAGCAACAATAGCACTCTTTCTTCGTGGTGCCAACTGCACGTAACTCGCCGTCCTGACAAGCAAGGAATGACTGGCAACTCTTGCAGAGCGTGCTTATACAGTATAGCTGAAAGTAACAGCTGATGCAATAAAATGTCATCAACTACGCGAGTCGATCTTATCTGATGCAATCTGTAAGAAATATTGCCATATTCTGACGACAATTACAATTTTAAGGGTTATATTATAGACCAAGCTCGAAATGAGATCAGAATACAGTAAACTCCCGCTGTTCGCGGTCGCTGATTTAATATAAAATGAAACCTAAAAAAATGGGAATTTTAAAGCGCTGTGAACATTTTCCGCCATAAAAAAACATGGGCATGGCTAAAATTATCTTTCCCGGTCAAAACAGGGCTCAGTGGGTGGGGGGAGAAGGGTGACAAAATCGCGAGCGTGGATGTTTCTCTCTAATCCTTGTTCAGTATGTGTTATGCGCTTGTCATGGAAGATTTCGTCGTTTGCTTTTCATTTATATGCTTATAAATTTATAAATTGATATTGTAAGCATATCAATTTATAAATTGATATGCTTACAAAAGTGATAAATCTACCGTTTTGCAATGTAAAACAGACTTTTTCGAGTGTGTTAACGGAAGAAAGTGACTTTATTGTGGACAAGTTCTTTCTAACCCGTACAAAAATATGGCTACGAATAACAAGGGAGATGTGAAAATATCAAAGAAGGTGATGACATTAGCGAATAAAATTGAGTTATTAGACAAAATTTCTAAGGGTGAAAGTGTCTCCTCAGTGGCAAAGCATTATAAAATGAACGAGTCAACGGTACGATCAATCAAAAAATCGGAAGAAAAAATTCCGCCGTAGTGTCCGTGAAAACGCGCTAATTTGCTTAAAAAATTTGCTCTGTAACTCGTGATGTTAAATTAGTAAAAATGGAAAAGGCTTTAAATCTGTGGATAGAAGACCGAACTCAAAATAAAATTCCGTTAAGTTCACTCATCATTCGTGAAAAGGCAAAACTTCTTTATCAACACTTGAGCGAAACTGGTGATAGCACTGGCAGGATAAGTTTTTTTAGCTAGCAAAGGCGCTGGTTTGAAAGATTTGTTTGAAATTTCTAATAAATATTACATTTAATATTAAATTGTTTCTTATTTTCATTTCGATGCCATATGCTTGCATTTCACTATGTGCTGTCTATGTACATAATCATATTATGAAGGTACATATAATACATACATAGACAAAATTTTAGACTAGTTTTTCTTATATATTTCATACTTTGGAACGGAACCCCTTTATTACTATGGGAGCCATAACTCAGTATTCGTGGCATTTCTCAGGAACGTAACCCTGTTCCTGTATTGTAAAATAAAATTACTGTATTGCTATGCATTATTAATTAAATGCTGAAAATTAAAATTAATGCAAAAATAAATGACCTAATTATACCAAACCCCTTTACTTTTAAAATATACGGCATCCGGCGATGACTGGAGTTCAATCTCGTGTCTAGTATATATAATTGGGGTACGGTTATATATACTACAAGATATGAATAAACACTTTTGTCAGCGGTTCATTTTGTAATGTATACCTGTTGGCATCTTGCTTAGCAGATCGAATCAAATGCGCAGTGATTGACTAAACGCAGGTCTGTTGTTTAAAAACCCGAAACAGAAAGGTATATGAACCTACAGTAATCTCCAGTACTACAGGTTGAAGATTGAGAAGATGAAAAAAGATGCTTGTAGACATTAAACTGAATTTCTGTAGATTATAATTTTGAGGAAAGAGATGTATATAGAGGATGTTCCAAAAAAAAAAAAAAAAAACGGAAGTTTAAGGAATAAATGGGAAAAAAAGAAAAGTTGGTTCTGTAAGTTTGAAACTGGGCGGTAAATAAAGGATGCTGCCTGGTTGTGGCAAGTGTTCGGACTGGTTTGGAAGAGGGAGAGAGGGGGGGGGCGAAATTATAAAAGGTCAATTCAAAACAGTGTCAATGAAAATGCCTATAAAAAATGCATGAGCAGAAACAAAGTCTACGCGAGACAGAGTGGAGAGGCTTTTGTAAGAGATGTGTCTTAATACAGATATGTAATCTTGTCTAAAAATCTGGGTGTCGTTGAAGATATATATAAAAGAAAAAAAACTATTTTTTAAAACTATTATGCCACCCGAATATTTAAATACATATGCTATGCTGTGTGTCTTATGTCTGTTAATTTCGTGAGTTCTATGGTCGATTTGTCTGTTTTGCTGGACGAAAAACCCAGTTTCTAGGGGGGAACCTTGCTATCTACGCCTGAGACCAACTAACTCAGCCACGGAGTGAAAAAAAAAAAAAAAAAAAAAACATTAAAGTTCCTCGCGTCATCGATGGGATGGTGTCGTTGAAGATAAGCAGAAGGATCCTTTTTGCGAGATATAAGACAGGCCTGAGTTTTAGAGGGATTGAAATGAACTAAATTATTTTTGCGCCACTGGAGAATTATCTGGAGGTGGGCATTTAAGGAATTGGTAGTGTATATTCGAAAAGTTGAAGCTGTTTGTGCAGGGCAAGGTTTCTCATAAATTAGAAGGTGAAATGCGATGTGCTATTATCAGCAAAACTATGGATTGGATTTCCAGTCAATGTAAGAAAATAATTAATATACAAGATGAAAAAAGTGGAAGAAAGAACTGAACCTTGGGGAACACACCAGTTAGAAGACTGGGAGCCGCCTACCATCACTGAACGGTCAGAGAGAAAACTGGATACCAATTACAAAAAACAGTTGAAAATCCATAAGATGGAGGCTTATTTTGAAGACTTGGACAAATATGATAAAAAGCCTTTAAAATGTCTTGAATACCAAACGTTTCAATTGAATTTGTCCTTATCATTAGGAAATGAAAGAGCATCAAGGCTCGGTATGTCCTACGTTATTGATTAATTTACAAAATAATCAGAGGAATTTACCAAGACGTTTCTTTACTAACACTCTCCTTGAATTAAATTAATTTTAAAATAACTAAATGAATTCTAACACTCCGAGGCAAAACAACAGTGGTCCAATGCACCCGGAATATATGACTCTAAAGCTCTAAACCATTCACCAGAATATATTAGAACTCCAACGAATGTCAACAAGTAAGAGAAGATATTGCATCTATAAATTAAAAATGAACACAAATAACTTCGGGATGTCCTAAAATTGGAATTTTTTTTTTTTTACTTTTCTGAAGTGGACCGGACTTTTGACTTTGGTCGCGTGTTCACAGGACAGTAAACTTAAATAGAATGACCTATATGAGAGTTTATTTGTTGTCATGGAGCATGCGCGTAAAAGACCAGGAAACTGAAATACGGTAGGTGCCCGTACGTTGATTGAATTATTATGAGTTAATTTAATTTCTAGTGTTTCAGCTATTAATAAATTTGTATAAAAAATCAAATTATTATATTAGGGTTACCCGTAATTGATTACATCAACTCATTTGTGTCTATAAATTGCATGTTCTCTGGTCGATTTGCCTGTTTTTCTGGACGAAAAAACCGCAGTTTCTGGGAGGAAAAAAAAAAAAAAAAAACCTTGCTATTTACGCCTGAGACCTAACTCAGCCACGGAGTGAAAAAAGCCCATTAAAGTTCCTCGCGTCATCGGAGGGATTCGAACCCGTGCCTTTTCCACCTGGTGTGGAAGGATGGCGACGATACCACTGTGCTACCACGCAGACAATAATTTTGTATAGTTATGTTGGACATTAATGATTTTTGCGTCATTAAATAAAAACCTATGGGCTTCGCTAATAGCATGAAAGGCAATTCTGAGGCTGCGGCACGTGAAGCTGTGTATTGTTTCACTCATTTATGCAGAGTAGAGCTTGTAGACCCCTGATAAGACGAGTCGCAATCTTTGCATAAAATATGGTGAATTAAATCGTTTGTTTGATACGTAATAAAATATGGTGAATTAAATCGTTTGTTTGATACGTAAAAGAAGATATGATGGTTATTTAATACTATTTGTAATTTTCTCGTAGTTTTAGAAACAATTTTAAATTCTGTGTCTTTGAACAGTTGATTGAGTTGTTTGACATTGTTCGATGTAACAGAAATAAGAAAAAATATTGGTTTCTTATTTCTCTTGTTATTCGGAGTAATTTGCTTCAGTCAATTTTTGCTTGTTCTTTAATGTGTCTAATTACAGACAGGGGTAGCCACGATTTGAAACCTATTTTCCAACATTTTTATTTCGGTGTTTAAAGGCGATTCAGATGAAGAATATTTAAATGTATTTTGGAATTGATTTAACAAGATTGATCTTTTATACGTGAAGGGATGGGAAGTTATTCACCCTCCACGTATAAAAGATCGATCATGTTTTATTATTATTAGCTATATGGTCAAGGAAGCAAGAGGCTTATGCTGCACCAGCCAAAAAAAAAAAAAAAAAATTTCAGAATTACCTTGAGAGAGAGATATGCAGAGTGCACTCTGCATAAAAGAGTGAAACAACACACGACTTCATGTGCCGCAGCCTCAAAATTGGCCTTTCATGCTATCAGTGAAGTCCATAGGTTTTTATTTAATGAAGCAAAAATCATTACTGTCATAACATAATTATACCAAAAATCATAACATAATTATACTAAATTATTACTGTGCGATATCGCACAGTAATAATTTAGCACGTGATAATAATTTAGATGATTATTAAATGTAATTATTACATTTAGCACATGTAATAATAATTTAGATAATTATTAAATGTAATTATTATTACATTTAGCACATGTAATAATAATTTAGATAGCACAGTGGTATCGTCACCATCCTCCCACGCCGGGTGGAAAAGGCCCGGGTTCGAATCCCGTCGATGACGAGAGGAACTTTAATGAACTTTTTTCACTCCGTGGCTGAGTGAAAATACCAGACGAGAACACCTCAACCGCCATCTAGATCCCTTTCAGTGACGTTTGCCTTGCAGTCATGTGCCAACCTCTCGCCAGATTAGCTGACGTGCAGAATCGATGCTGAGACTTGAATCTACTCTCATCAGTAAAGAGTACCTTAAGTTAAGATTTTGTGGTTGTAACCTTTAGAAATAGTGCTGGTCCTTAAGTTTTGCACACTAGTGCATGTGCGTGTTCTTCACCAATTTACATATTGTGCAAGATGGAAAAAAAAAATATATATATATATATCATGTGTGTCGAGCAAGTATAGTGGAAGTTAAGTGAAACTTCTTTTGAAACGTTTATTATTTCAATGTTATAGTGATTTAATATTTTACAAATTTATTACAAAGTTTTTACAGATTTAATATGGTAACAATGATACAATTGACTTACGTTGCTTAGATCTCTCCTTTGTACTCAATGGAGGTGGTTTCGGTGGGCGCATTGCATGTATAATGCCCTATATGCCTTACAGGGCCGCGTTAACGCTACGGCCAAACCGACCATGGCCGGGGCCTCATTTTCAGTGTAAATATTCTCTAAAGTAGCGATAAAATTTTCTAATAATAACAAGAAACCAAAAAAAAAACGTGTAATATAAAATCAACATGGTGTTTAAATTTTATTCTTATACCTTTTTATTGTACAATAAATTAAACTTTCTATTAAAATTGTTTTTTTTATTACTATTTTTCAAGTCAAAAAACATTTATGACCTCTTAATTTAAATTTTTATCAAGGAATTATTATTCACAATATAAATATCTATGTGGTATTTGCATTTATATGTAAGTGTGTAATATACATATTAAAGGGACTTCAAATTTAAATACGGCCAGGGAGGGGCCTCAAATTTAAATATGGCCGGGGACCCTTGATCCGGCAATGTTTGGCGGTATCTAATGAAAGGCATTAATTTCTAAAACTGCAACGCTATGTCCACGAGTCGTCCTATGCTTACCGCTTGTGCTACTGACATCACATCACCACTTCGCAAAAGTAAAGCTTTTTATTCTGTTTGGCTTTTCAACTATGCTTATTACAAAAACACCAAAGTAGAATTAATTTGAATTTGGCGCGCTTCTTTCTCTTATGATAAAACTGTTTATCTTATGGTTAATTTATTTGTTTGCTAAGCTAAGCCAGCCGCGTTGCTGCATGGCGTAGTCGCACAGTATTCGGTGATGTCTATTCATTATTCTTCTGTTTTAGGCATTCCTGATACTGAACACCTCTCTCTCTCTGTCCGTTGAATGAAAATTGGACTACTAAAACAACGCAATTAAAAGCTGAAAAGTGTAACTTTCCCCTTTTTTAACGGGTGTCAACAAAAAAATAAAATACATAAAAGGATAATGTTACTTATTGGTACTGTTTAGCGAGAGATTTACATTACTTATTATGCGATTGACATTCCCATGACGGTCGTTTCGGCGCCTGGAACACTATTGCACTAGGCAGGGCCGAGTTAACGCTACGGCCAAACCAGCCATGGCCGGGTTTGGCCATAAAGAGGGACCTCGTTTTCAGCGTAAATATTTTCTAAAATAGTGATAAAAATTTCTAATAATAATAGTAAACCAAGGAAACGTGTAATATAAAAGCATTCTTAAACTCAACTTTATTCTTATACATTTTTTTGTACAATAAATAAGTTCAGTTTCTATTAAAATTGTTTTTATTATTACTTTATTTTTCAAGTCAAAAAACATAAAACATTTTTGACCTCTTAGTTTATATTTTTATCAAGGAATTATTCACAATATAAATACCTATGTAGTATTTGTGCGTGTGTATATATATATATATATATATATATATATATATATATATTAAAGGGGCCTCAAATTTATAGCTGGCCTATTTCATGCTGGAAGCCTGTCTAAAACGTATTTCATTAGATTCAGCCATCTTTTAATTAACTGTCTAAAATGTGGTTTCAAGTCAAATAAACTTTATGGAATGTGTCATAACTTAAAAATAACTGAGAAGTACATACATAATGTACATCACGGCAGGAAGCTAGGGCCTAACAGGAAACATAATTTAAACTATATATGTATAGACATGTTATAATTTTAATAGTTCATTTTTTAAAATAAGCTCACATTTTCAGCCCCGACCACACGTCGGTAGTGCACTAAAAATTTTTTTTCTTTCGTAAGTTATCGATTCCATACAGCATCGAAAATTATTTTAAGGCTTAGAAACCAATATATTTGAGATGAACAATTTATTCTATTCCACTTAATTTATTTTTGGACCACATTTTTTACTAATTTTACATTTTCCTTTTTTTAATTAATTTCATTCATCCAATTCTTAAACTATATTAAAATTTTATTTTGTCAGCACTTTCAATAAACCCGCAAGCGAAATGGACACTTCGGTCGAGAGTGCACTGCCAGCAGTTTACTGGCTGCTCCGCTATACACGGAAAGTTAAAGACTGTCTGCATTACGTTATTTCTAACATACGAAAGATTTTTGTGGCTAGATACTACAGGGACATCTGCAGTGAGTGTTCCGTTATCTCAATACTTAGTTTTTTTATTTGAGAATTAAGTTTAATAAAGATTACACTAATTTTACCTGAACTAACTACTCTGTATTGTCACGGAACTAACTGTGACCTCGGTTCTCTAAACTCCTATACAGATTTGTTATCTTCCAGGACTGACTACTGAATCAACGTACAAGTGGCAATGGATTGTGGGTAATATAAATGTTGAGAATTTTATTTGAAAATGCTGGTGAAAACGACTAAACGTAGAAGGAATTTTAAAAGTTAACTAACTACAAATGCATCTATTCTTCTTTCAGTTGGTAGCACAAGAATTGCTATGCATTTTTATACACTTTAGCAGGTTACACCCACAGGTTAATGTTAATTGTACCATCATACCCAGTAGAAATGTCTTATACAGTATTAAATTGCATATAGTCATCTCTAATAATTTCCCCTAAAATAATTGTTTATTTTCTACGTTTCTGCATACAATTAATATTTATTTTATAAATATTTTACGGCATATTACTAATAATTAAGTAATCGCCAATTCTTGGTTTTATTTCTTTGCTATAAACATTGAAATACTGAATCAAAAAGGACTACTTCGGTTCTTTTGGATTAATTATATTACTAAATACCTACAGCTAATGATTGGTTTTAATATCGTGATTAAATTAAGTTCATTATAGCGAAAACTTATTTCATTAATGGTTTTTCGAAGAATCACTACAAGTATATAAAAAAGAATAAATTATAACAAACATAATTAAAAATAATAGCACAAATTAGTCTGAATAATTTTGCTTTGATGTTCCTGAGCATTCAACTAATATCTTGAATAAATTATAAAAACATTGTGTGCTTCAAAAAATAAAAATTTACAAAAAATCCCAAACTTCCTATGGAATCGATTTTATCTAAACTTTCAAAATAAGGCTTTAAATCAAGCGGGATATATAACCATGTTTGATACTAACAGCAGATCAATCTCCTCGACAGCATAGTAGATTCGCCACTTTGGGTTCAAATCACTTGGAAAACTAAAAGAAATCTTAAAATGCATTTTTTTTTTTTTTTTAATCTTAAAAATGGAAATTGGGGCTTTCAGTCTGCACAACATGCAAATTGGTCCCTGATTTTTATCGAAATAAAAATCACAACTGGTGTCGTTATGGCCAAAGTAGTCAATTCACCAAGAACTTCCGAAACGAACACGTGGAAGTCTCTCAACCCAGTTCATGCTCTTAACCTCTTGGGTTTGGAATAATTTTTATATTTCTTGGAGCAAAAAAAAAAAAAAAGTAGCTTCAGTTTTTAAATATAAATTATAACATTCATTTTAAGATTTTTGCTTATATCAACCTGACAATTTTACCTTCTCTTTAAAAAGCAGTACCTTATTTTATTATTTCTGCTAACATAAAGTCGTTAAAAGAAACAAATCTGATGACATAAAACTTAAATATATATTTAAGTTATTACATAAAGGAATATCTTGTATAAAGATTTTACCGATATTTAACTTACATATGGAAAAATATGAATAACAGAAGTATATATATTACTGTTTATCTTGTTTTATTTAATTTATTTTTTAAAGCAAGTGAAGTTGTGTATTACAGTAGAACTGTAATAAAATCTTTTGATTACTCAATTACCTTACGTCAAATCCGAAATGCAATTCGTGCATGCGCACTTCACCATCCAACGCCTAGTTTAACCACGCGTTGACTCATCGAGAGGAACAAAGCTGGAACGCCAGGCACGTAAATGCTTACTACTCGTAGGTACAAAAAATATAAGTAGCACTGTGTATGTTTATATACACACACACACACGTTAGGGAAACATTTCTATACGATATGTGATAACCTCGTTACCAATAACAAAAAGTTCTGTAATATAAGTACCAGTTTTATACCTGAACTAACTACTCTGGCTCTCGTTGCAAGATCTCGTCTTTCCCACTCTTTAGCAATAGGTCGATTAATGCGGTCGGTTATTCGCATACCAGGACTAACATCTGCATCATAAGTAGCAAGGAATTGTGGGAAAAAGTGATACTCCTGATCGTTTAATAAGTTCTAATACAGGATGCGCCAAAATTATGCAATACCTCTATAAAGTAATTTTATTCATTAATTGGGTGCATAATGAAAATTACGCACCTAATTTATTTAATTTATGAAATTAAATAAAATAACTAGCTAATTTATTGCTGAACTACGTAACTAACATGATTTGAATCGGTCTTGTTTCAAGGTCAACTTTATTGAGGATTTTTTTTATTTATTTAAAGCAAAGGAAATCATTCCATTTTCATAAAACATTCATTTCGAGGACGATTTTATTTTAATTTAGGAATTCATATTCGAAATATACAATAATACGCAAGTAAATGATTATTAGGGATAACTGAATTCTTTGTAACATTACTATTCAAAATAATTTAATTCTATAAAAACATGATATAAATGATTATTTTCATAATTTATGATCTCCGCAATTCATGCTATTTTTGTTACATAAAACTGTTTCCTAGCAAGACTATTTCTCAAAACCTGAGAATGAACGCTGAAGTTGCTCAGTCGTTATTTGCATTAGATCATGACACAAGATAGTACTGTATTAGTAGCGGCAAATAATGCACCCAGCATAAAAACTAAAATATCTTCTTTTTTACTTTTTTCAAACAACAAAAATTGGTGATAATGGACCATGTATAATCAAACACACGTAATATAGATACTCACATGGCAAATTCACAATTATGAGAAGTTTTCAGATGTGATCGGCCATGAGTTGCCGGTCAACACATGGCTCACTGACTGGAGCAACTACTCAAAGATACACAATAACTGTTCTAACAATCTGTTGTTACCATCCAAATACAGGTTAGCAGTAGTAGGCGTTAAATATAGGGATAGTCGCCGCACGGTCTGCTAATCAGGAGGGGCAAATATATTGTAACGCCCCCTGTTGGATCTAAATTTATATTTTTCAGACTGTTTCGTTCCTCCATCCTAAATATAATATACACTGAGCGACCACTCTTTATTAATGTACACCTATCCTTTATATCGCATGGAACCAAATGACATCACATTTGGTACCATGCGATATAAAGCGGGTGGGCAGATAAGTAGGGATGCTGTATACGTGCATTTCAGTGTGAGAATGGACAAGAAGAAAAATTGAAGTGACTCGGAACGCGGCATAGTAGTCGGTGGCTGAAGCACCTGTATGAGTATCGCGGAAACTGTAACCCTGCTGGGTTGCACTTCTACGTACATCTCGACTGTATCGATTCATCCAATTACTAAATAATAACTAGCCAACGGCGATTTTGCGGCTCGAAGCTACTCTTTGACGCGAGAAGCCAGCAGAGGATGGCAAGACTTGTGCAGGGCAACAGAAAATCAGTATCGCAGCCGATGACTAAACCATGTTCCATTCCTGTCAGCAAAAGAATAAAACCTATCCATTAGAGTTACCTGGAAAGGTACTTCATCTACCCATGTGTAAATTGAGTGTGTTTTTTGGTCCATTTGCATGCTTTGCTGGACGAAAACCCCCAGGTTCCAGGGAAAAAAAACTTGCTGTCTACGCCTGAGACCGAATAACTCAGCCACGGAGTGAAAAATGCCCATAAAAGTTCTTCGCTTCATCGACGGGAGTCGAACCCGAGCCTTTTCCACCAGGTGTAGGTGGGATGGTGACGATACTACTGTGCTACCGCGCAGACAGCAAAAGAACAAGAAAAAAAGAAAGGTAAGATTACAGTGAGCTCCAGAACACAAACACTGCACAGGGGATGATTGGAAAAATGCCGCCTAGTATGACGAATTCCCGTTCCTGTTTCACGCTGATGACAGCTAGAATATGGCGAAAACAGCATATCATTTCATGTACCCATCCAATGCAAAATTGATAGCGATGTGATGGTGTGGGAAGTATTTTTGTGGTACACTTTGGGCCCATTGATACCAGTGGAGCAACACTGGGATACCACGGGTTATCTGGGAATTGTTTCCGAGCAAACACATCTCTTCATGGCTGCAATGTATCCATCTGCGAATGGGTTCTTCTATCTTTCAATAGGATAATGTGCATGTTATACGGCCAGAATTGGTTCCAGGGACGTGAGAGTGACTTCAGTTCACTGCATTGGCTTCTTCAATCCAATTGAGTACCCGTGGGATGAGGAGCTTTTCGGATGGTTCGCAGCAATCAAAATTAACAAACGTGGGAAGCAGTTGGGTCAATGTTGCCCATTATCCCTGTGGCACTCTTTTGACACCTCGTTGAGTCCATGCACGGCGAATCCAAGCTGTTCTGAGGGATGGGGGAGGAAACCTGCTAGGTATTAGTAGGCATACCTAACAAAATGGGCAGAATGTGAGCGCGAACTTGTATTAAACTAGAAGTAAATAATATGGCCAAATAATACAGGGCTGTAGTACAGAAGCCGGGAAATAATAAAATTTAGATATAAATGAACAAAAGCCAAAATAGTTAATTTTAGCCGTTAAAACAAGTTACCTTGATTGTCAGGCTATCGAAATATTGCTTGTTTGTCGTAGATCTAGCAGTCTGCTGTAGAGCAGTTTCTCAATCTTTTTACTCTCGTGGCACATTTTCCAAAGAAGAAAAATTTCGCGGCACACCTACGTAGTCATAGAAGAAGAAATTTCTAAATTTTGCGGCACACCCTTTGAGAAACACTGCTGTAGAGATTACATTCATGACTGACTCTCCCCCCTCATTATTCGTATCGTTGGATTATTAACTATTGTGAAATTTCACTTTTTAATTAAATAAATCATAATTTAATTTATTTATTTAATATTATTCTGTCCCCGAAAAAACAAGATGTAATCTATATTTTATAGATTACATCTACGATTGTAGCCTGAGTAGTCAATACACCCAAAATTCTAAAGGGCTACACATCACAAGGATAAAAATTTTTTTCTTTTGCCATTCGCATTCTGCTCGTGTATTGTCTCCGTTCTCCCCACACCGGATGGAAAAGGCCCGGATTCGAATCCGTCGATGACGCGAGGAACTTTAATGGGATTTTTTCACTCCGCGGTTGAATTAGTCGGTCTCAGGCGTTAGATAGCAAGATTCTCCCCCACCAGGAACTGGGGTTTTTTTCGTCCAGCAAATCAACCAGAAGACGATTTGCTGGACATGGGTATATGTGAGAAATTACGAGTGGCCCTAATATAATAATTTGAAATTATCATTCTGTTTGTTGGTTTCGGACTAGTTATCTTTTCATTGCCTTCTTGGTCTTCCTCTGCTTCGTTTGCTTATTAGTTTATAATATTTATTTCGCTACCAATAAACGATAATGAATCTGTAAATTTAGAAATGCAGTTAGTTTGTCACAAAGGAGGGTTTCAGCTCTTCAAGAGCTAACTAAAAATATACGCAAGAAATATTTGGAAAATATTACTGTTAGAATATAATAGGACCAGTGCCGCAGCATTGAATCTTGGCCCCCAAGGAAAAGCCGAAAATTACAGCAGAGCCACCAATAAACACCAGCAGAGCTGTACAACAAAATTCTAAGTAAAACTTATCACAGCAGTAAGCAAATTGAATTTGATTAAAGCGATCCCAGCCAAAGCAGTAAGAAAGTATCTCTACTTAGCTTCAAAACGATCGTACTTCCCCACCACTCCCTTATTATGTCGCTAAGAAGACCATATGGAAACTAAGTGCGCCACAATCGCCCTCTCAGGTAACGCAATACAGTACTGAGAGCTCAAGTCTACCCAGTATTTGGGGGGAGATAAAATAACCCTAGATCTCATGTTACGCTAGTGTTGAGAATATATCAATATGGTGAATTGTAACAAGAACAAATAAATATCTGTAATAAACTGTTTGCTTCAGTAAAGTATATCCGTTTCCCATTATATTAAGAAATAAATGTGCAGCCTTATATTTATTACATTACTAATTTTACATAAATATCCAAGTTTAAAAATTTCCGCTTTATATTAAGAAATAAACTGTATTTCTGTATACCCTTGTATTTATTGTAATTTTATGTTTTAATTTTGTTCGAACGAACAGGATCACGGACTCGTGCTCCTAGTGGCGCGTGATACACATACAGCATTTATTAGGCGGTTTGTTGTAAAAAATAAATGTCCTCGAATATGCCTGTGCTTAAGAGAGTGAATAAATGTATAATTAAGTAATTGTCATTTATGTTTTGTTTCCATTTTATATATAATTAGCCCTTCATAACGAATTATTCACTTTTCGGATTTATATTATATAATGTGGAACATTTTTAAATTATTATTAACTTCCTTTTCGGATTATCCAAAGATCCTTGATTGAAGGGATAGGAGATATATTCCGTGTGCCCTAGTTTAAAAATCTAAAAAACTGAGCGAACCATTAATGTGGAACACTTTTAAAATTATCATTGCTTCCCTTTCGAACTGTTTTCAAGCATTCTGGGGATGAAGAATATCCCTTCTTGGCCTTGTTTAAAAATATAAAACACGAATGATTAGTTTATGTGAAACATTGGGGAAAATATTATCACTGAAATCCCTTTTCGAATCAATCTTTCAGTGACGGGGATAGTGGATATGTCTACTATCTATGCCCTTGATGACCTATTTCACTAAATACTGTTTTCCAATTTCAAGCGTTTATGTGCAAAAAAAAAAAAAAATCGGAATTTTTCCCGAAATTCATGTTGAATATGTATATCAGTAGCACAATTATTAATTACTTAAACTTTAAGTTAAAATAAAAAGGATGATTAGTTTCAGCTGATATGTATCTTCATAAATTTAAAACTTTCAGTTATACTAATTGGAACTGGAATTGTAATTATTTGTTTTAACTCAAATTGATTATAACATGATTATAAAATCAATTGTCATAAATCACGCTGAAAAGAAGCTCTTTTGCAATACAAAACTTTAAAACACACTAATGAAATGTAAAAAAGTTAAACATAAAAAAATATGTGATTCCAAACATGATTAACAATTGTACCATTTATTTTAAAAATCAACCTCGAATACAGCTTACGCCTTCATTGAAACAAATGTAAGACTTTTCCAGCCGACTTTATCGTGCAGTCACTCCTGGCTCCACGAGTAACAGTCGAACAGGGCAGCGTGTATGCACAAGAAGCGGGCATCTCAGATATTACGAACATGTGAGGCTGCATGCGTTCTAAAATGCATTCTATGGTAGTTTCTATTGTATTAAGCCTATATAATTTTGAGGAAAAGATTTAAAAAGAAATATTGTGACTTTTACCTGAATGAGATTATAGAATTTCCTTCTGCTGAGCCTTGCCCTTGTTTTCCTGCAGCTTTCATTTACCTGGATTAACTGATACATCAACACACTTGACAGCTTAGAATTGTGGGTAATTTTACGTGTGACGTAAACTGCGAAGGCAGGGGTGGTAACATTTGTTCACATATACTGTATATATATATATATATTTTTTTTTATATTGAGTAATATGCACTGTAATTATACACGCTTTAGTTTAATTGTAAAACTATTCTGATAATACTAAATTTAAAATAAAATTTATAATGTCTTAGTATCTGATATATAAACTGTTTGTGGGCGCTCAGTAACAAAGGAACTTGTACAAGAAGCGGGCATCTCAGATATTACGAACATGTGAGGCTGCATGCGTTCTAAAATGCTTTCTATGGTAGTTTCTATTGTATTAAGCCTATATAATTTTGAGGAAACGATTTAAAAAGAAATATTGTGACTTTTACCTGAATGAGATTATAGAATTTTCTTCTGCTGAGCCTTGCCTTTGTTTTCCTGCAGCTTTCATTTACCTGGATTAACTGATACATCAACACACTTGACAGCTTAGAACTGTGGGTAATTTTACGTGTGACGTAAACTGCGAAGGCAGGGGTGGTAACATTTGTATCACATTTACTGTATATATATATATATATATATATATATATATATATTTTTTTTTTTTTTTTTTATATTGAGTAATATGCACTGTAATTATACACGCTTTGGTTTATTTTTAAAACTATCTGATAATACTAAATTTTAAATAAAATTTGTCTTAGTATCTGATATATAAACTGTTTGTGGGCGCTCAGTAACGAAGGAACTTGTTACTGAATCCTGATAATGTTGTAATAACTTGGCATTTTTTCATGTAACAATAATTTTATGAAAGTGTTTAATTTTTCTATAAACAGTGTCCGTATTGCTAACAGCGAGACTCTGGGCGAGAAGGATTAGCCTCAGGAGAAGGGGCTAATCATTAGATAATCCTTATCGCCCAATGCCTTGCGATTCATAAATTACGTTTTAAGAAATTTCTTAAATTTCATTTTTATTTATCCAAAAAAATATCTTCCTCTGCTTTTCCTGAAATTGAATTCAATGCGGATTGTTTCGTATCTTGAGCTCGTTGAGCGTATTCGAACAACGCAATCTTAATATTTAGAAATCAGTTTTATGAATTTAAAACAACATCTAAAGATTTTTAGTATCTAAAAGTTATGCGATGCTAAAATTTCATAATACTTATCAATCTTTCCAGTAAATCTTGCAAGTTTTATTTTATGTTATTTTTTATTATTTATTTATTTATTTTGTCTCTGTAATGCGTAACTGATTCTCAAGATCGATTGTTTTTCCTTTTAACAAACAGTCCATGTTCCAAATCAAGGTACTTTGACACCGATTCTGTGTGGACTCCATATTTTCATATCCTTCTAACGCAGTGTACATATATTTCTAGTTGCAACATCCTTGTAATAAATGGGGGTTTGTTATATTGGAAATAATCGACATGCGAAAAAAAGACAACAGAACTTAGATTTTGATTATACCAGAAAATGCCAGTTCTTTTCTCGTGTAAGTGATGAAAAATGCCTATACCAGAAAATGCCAGTTCTGTTTTATTATATAGGTTATATAGGGTTATAACGAGGCATATATGTTTTATATGCCTCGTTATAACCCTATACGCACTTTTTATCACTCACACGAGAAAGTGTAGGTCTGTATATTATATCGCTGTGAACTAGTTCAAAACAAAGAGAACATTTTTCAAGTTCACTGCATTGTCAACATCTATGAGATCTTGATGTTTGCACTAGCGTCTCGATTTGATTTTTCTCAGTCACTGTTGAACTAACGTATCCCTCTTTATTTTAGTTGTCAAGATTCTCTTATTTTTTCTTTACGAATGCTTATTCTATAGCTTTCCTGAGCTAGTGATTAATTACATAGTGGGAAGATTCATAATTCATTTCTATCAAGTATCCGCTTAATTCTTCACCAATTCACCTGTCCTTTTTCTTTCGGGGACACCTGATTTGAATTTCCTTCTTACGTGACGAACCTTTTGAAAACCAGACATCGCCTTTAAACTCCTGGATTCGATCCCGTCGAAACGAAAGGAATTCTTATGGTGTTTTTTTTTTTTTTTTTTTTTTTTTTTAACACCGTGGTCGATTTCGTTAGTCTCTGAAGAGAATCTTCTTCTTCTTTGTCTTCGCCTTCTTCCCACGTTCATATGGGGTCGGCATTCCCTTCCTTAATTCTCTTCCTCCATTCCTTTCTAACCAGGGCTTCCTCTCTCCTCCATCATCTCTCTTTCAAATCCTCTGCCACCTTGTCCTTCCATCTCAGCTTAGGTCTCCCCCCTCTTCCCTATCACCTCAAGCTTTTCACACCTCTTCCCTACATACTCCTCACTTCTTCGTTCCACATGACCAAGCCATCTCAACCTAGATTCCTGTATTTTTTTTTACTCAGAGCCCCACCTTAACCGTACCTCTAATGTAGTCATTTCTTAACCTGTCCTTCCTCGTCACACCACACATCCATCTTAGCATCCTCATCTCCGCCACTTCCATCTTCTTCTCCTGGGCCCTTGTAATCGCCCATTTCTCAGCACCGTACATCAATGCGGGTCTAACCACAGTTTTATACACTCTTCCCTTCATTCTACAATTAACTTTCTTATCACACAGCACCCCCACTCATCTTTCTCCAGTTCAGCCATCCACATTGCACTTTGTGCTGTATTTCTGCATCCCTCTCAACGTTTCATCCCAGATACTTAAATTTCGAAACAGATGGTAGCTTTTCCTCCTGCAGTTTATAGAACTCTCAACTTCTCCATTCAATACCATATATTCTGTCTTTGATCTACTTATCCTCATGCCTCTATCTTCCAACGCTTTCCTCCATTCCTCCAATTTCTTCTCTGCCTTTCCTTGGGATAATTCGCACAGTACAATATCATCCGCGAACAGCATACTCCATGGTGCTCTACTCTTCACTTCTCTCACCGACACATCCATTACCAGATCAAACAGATATGGGCTGAGAGCTGATCCCTGGTGTAGTCCAACTTCCACAGAGAACCCCTCAGTCATACCTAAACTGCTCTTAACCTGAGTCATCGCTCCCTCGTACATATCCTTCACAAGCCTTACGTACTTTTCCGATGTATCCTTCTCCCTCATACATCTCCATACCTCTTGTCTGGGCACTCTATCATATGCTTTTTCCAGGTCTATAGACACCACGTGCAACTCTACTTGCATCTCCCTGTATCTTTCCATCACCTGCCTTAAAGCAAAGACCGCATCTGTTGCTCCTCTTCCCGGCATGAAACCAAACTGTTCATCTCCTATTTCCGTCTCCTGCCTTAACTTTCCTTCCACAATTCTTTCCCAGATCTTCATCGAATGAGACATTAATTTTATTCCCTGTAGTTCCCACATTCCTGTACATCACCCTTTCCTTTAAAGATTGGCACAAGTATACTTTCCCCTCCACTCATCGGGTGTCCTCTCCTGCTGCCACAGTTTTTCCATCAAGTCCCATAGGATATTGATCCCTCCTTCTTCCAGACTACTCCATACCTCTACTGGTATCTGATCAGCACCTACTGTTTTTCCTCTCTTCATTTTTCTGAGTGCGCTTTCCACTTCTTTCCTGCTTATGCCTTCCACTACTCTTACATTCATCTCTCCATCCTCGCATAGTGCTCTTGGGTTTTCCTCATTTAATAGCTTCTTAAAATAGTCTTTCCACCTTTCCTTAACCTTCTCCGGGTCCTGTATAACCACTCCCCACTCATCTTTTATCTGTTTTATTGATGAGAAGTCCTTCGATGACTTATCTCTCGCTTTGGCTATTCTCATCAGTTGCCTATCTCCCTCTTTCCTTTCCAGTTCCCCATAGGCCTCGTCCACTGCCTTTGCTATTGCCACAGCCCTTTTTGCCTCCTTATTTGTTATTGTATATGGTTCTTTATCTTCCTGGCTACCTGTTACATCCCATCTTTTCTTCATCTCCTTTTGTTTTATCACCGATTGCACTTCCTCATTCCACCACCAAGCCTCCTTTCCCTCTGGCGTTAAAACTATTCAGTCTCTGAAGAGAATGAATAATTTTAATCTCGGAACTCGAGTTTTTAGTAATGCACATAGGCAAAGTAACCGCAAATACAAAAAAAAAAAAAAAACCAATAAACCCAAATACAATAAATCCATGCAAATACAAACAGAATATACTACCGCCTCGCGGCCTTAGATACCTTGGCTTGCTGATGCACCATATAGCTAATAATAAAATAATAATATGCTAATGTTTTGGTGTAAAGCAGCGTTTCCCAAACTAGGGTCCGTAGACCAGTTCCATAGGAGCCGCGAAGGGGTTTCAAGTAATATGTGTTTATTTTATGCAAAAAATACATATAAATATGAAAATATTTAATCAAAGTAAAAGATACAATTAACGTAATATACGTAATTTATTTCATTTTTTTGTTATTTTTTTAGTTTGAATTCTATACATATTTCAAATTATTCGTTCTATGTATGGCAAACTGATGATAATAAAGTTATTATTAAATATCAATGTAAAAATAAGAATCAAGTTGAGTTATTTCACACATAAAACTTTACAAAGGAATACAATAAGTTCATTACACTTGTCTTTACACACACTGTGTAGGGGTCCGCAAACTTTTTTTGATTTTGATTTTTGAAGGGGCCCTTAGATTTCAGTAGTTCAGAAACCGCTGCTGTAAAGACAAGTGTAATGAACTTATTGTATTCCTTTGCAAAGTTCGTGGAAACAAATACATACAAAGTCGACCGCATGACATGGCCCTTCTTATATGCTTACACCTAAGCTTGTAGGCTGAGCTGTTTCTTCTATATACATGATATTTCAATCAGGGTAATCTCAGTTATTTTTAGGTTTAGGTTCGTCTGAACCTTTTTTTGTTAAATTAAATTTGTATTGAAATTTTTTAATTTTACGTTAAAATCGGGCTATGTATTATTACCTGTTAAAATTTACGATTTGTAAATTAAAATTGTCTACTCAACTACCTTTTTCTCCCTAGGAAAACTATTCCCCACCCTCGGTTTAGTTTAAAAAACCATCGGCGCAATTCTGAAAATAGTATAAGCCCTTTTTATTTGAGGAAGGGTAAAACATAACAGTAATAATAAACGGTCGAACATGCGGAGACGAAACACAAACCGCCAAACGCAAGTATACGATGGGCGTTTGAAAAGTTCGTGGGCAGGGAATGAAGGATTCATTTGAGGATTCTGATAACACGTTACTTTTCAACATAGTCCCCTTGGAGTTAATACACTTTTGCTACCGATGCTGCAATGCGTTGATTCCAGCAGCGAAGAACGTTTTCTCTTGAGCCTCCAGGAATGCGTCCACTGCAGCAATGACGTCACTGTCTGTGGGCAAATGGAAGCCAGGTATTATTTCAAATTAGGAAATAGGTGAAAGTCCAATAGCACTAGATGTAGTGAATATGGGGGATGATCTAAGATTTCAAAGACTCACTCATGCAGTGCAGCCATGACAATGATAGACTTGAAGCAGGCGCGTTGTCTTGGTAGCACAAGACTACTTTGCTCAAGTTTCCTCGTCTTTTGATGTTTGTAATATGCTCTTGTAACTGCCTGGCCTCTCTGAAAGTGATCTACTGCATCAGCATCCCAGAAAAAATCGATGTCATCACCTTGTGGCGCAAGAACACGAGTCCATAGACCCATCGTGCATGGTGCCCACTATCCAGGCATATTTTGCTGGCAAGAACTAAGACCCCTGGCGCGTGGAAACCAACGTTTCACTAGTCAGGTCTACGGGCAGCTCTTAGCTCGTAGGATACCATGTGCACCCTGCCATGCTACATTTTTTCCCGGACAGAAACGGGATCATCCAATACGATAATGTGGCATGTCATCTGATCCGTACTCTGCACGAGTGGTTCCAGGAACACAGTGAAAATAGCATCCACCACTGTGTACCTCCCAATTCATCTGTTTGTTTGTTATTTGGTTTTTAGGAGCATTAGCAACTAAGACCATGTTGCTCCGGGATATGCGGTGGTCATTGCCTGACCTTTCCGCATCCTCCGTATTTGGTGGTGACGGGCTCGAACCCCGGTCTAATCAAGAAGCGTGTGCGGAGGCGCCCCCAATTCATCTGACTTAAATCCAGCTGAACACCTGTCAGACGTTTTAGAATGGGAAGTGAAGCATATGGACACGCAACCGTCATCTATTCCGACACTGTAAAAAGCCTTATAGGCAGCATGGCTGCAGATCCCTACGGACGTCTGCGGACATCCAGTGGAATCGATCCTAGGCGACGAATAGCGGCTGTTTTCCGAGCGAACAGTAACCCCAACACGTTTGGTGGTCATAATTCAGTAATCATTCAGTGTATGGGTGCATTATGGTCTAAGTAGCTACTAAAACCATACTAAAACAACAATCTGTATATCAAATAAAAAAATGTTTGAGCCTTACAACTTTTAAAAATTTAAAAACTGTTGCAATTGAAATAATTTTTTTTTTTTAAATTAAATACCTTTTTTTTTTTTTTTAAATTGCGCAACCCCCCCCCCCTCGCCCCGGACCTGTTTATGTTGCTCGCGAGCCACATTTGAGAACCCCCTTCCTTTAAAGTGTTCCGTTAATTAGCAGCTTTTCGCAACTTGACATAATTCGCCCCTTCTCGAGAATAGTCCAAAAAAAAAAAAGATGTCACTATCTGGATTCGTGGATAACACATTTTCACCTAGAAGAAAAGAAACACACTGCTCTTTTCTTTAGCGGCGAGTAGCCTAATTACACTTGTGACGATTTTGGAGATAAAAATTTCATGCTTTTTGCATTATTCCAGTAACTAACATAAAAAAAAAAAAATCCATTTTTGACTTCTCCCATTGTAATTTTAAAAGTCCGAATGTTGAAAACTCCAAAAGTTACACTTATGAGAGTTAACTCGCTAAAATTGATATTTAAATTGACGGACAAAAAAAACCGCATCACTTGTGAATTTTGCAAATAATGTGCTTTGCACTGCATTGTGGGTTGCAGAAATGTTCCAAATGCATTTGTTAGATGGGATATATATCTCTATGAACGAAATCCAATAAAAAGACTCCACCTGATATACCTAATTGCTATAAATATCTTCCCAAAGGATAAAATGCGTAATTAATGGAAATACAGCAGGCCCCCGTTATAACGCGGTTCGCTTTACGCTGATTCGCTATAACGCTGTTCTTATATTATAACCCGTATCTGACTATAACGCTGTCACAGATCACTATAACGCTCTTTTACAGATTGCATTTTTGGCATATTTAACGAAATCGTTTCATTTGATGGAGTCGATAGCTTGAAAATGAATAGCAAAACAGCATTAAAACGTTTCCCACGCCGACTTGAGAAATTTTCCCACGCTCAGTGAAATATTCTCGCACGCTAATTTAGTTTCAGTACAGTGACTTGTTACGTAGTTCCGAGATCAACATTTTAAAAAATGATCAAGTATATTGCTTGTAATATTTGCGTTATATGCATTTATGCGAAGTCTAGTCATCACTCAGTAGAGTATTAGACATCGTGCGTAACGGAAAGTTTACTTGAACATTGTAATAAAATTGTATCGTAATTAATTCAACCAACACAGTTATATTTTCGAAGAGCTAATAATGACTGATAGGAATGAAAATGCAACAACGTCTGGGCGCAGTACGAAGACTATAAATGTAAGAAAAAGACTGAATTTGAAAATTAAATTAGACGTTTTGAAGCGAATCGATTCCGGTCAACGACAAACGGATGTGTGCCATAATTTAGGACTTGCAACTTTAACTGTAAGAACAATTATAAAAAAATAAAGAATTAATTTTTGCAGCGGGAAAGATAGCTGTTCCACTGCAAGCAACTAGGACTAGGCCGGCTATTAGGATTGAAATGGAAAGACTTTAATTTTATTGAAGATAATATTCCAATGCAGAATTCAGTTAAGTTAAATATTAAAAAAAGAGAGAGAGAGAAAGAGATTAGCCAATATGATGATCTGAAGAAAACTCGCCTAAAAAAAAAAAAAAATGTGGAACCATTTAAAACTGGTAAGGGCTGGTTGAATAGATTTAAAATCCAGGGAGAAGCCGCAAGTGCAGATCAAGGAGCCGAAACTTTCAAAAAAGAACTTGTTAAAATTGTTGAAGAGGGGTATTATGTGTTATACTTCTCAACAAGTTTTTAACATAGCTGAAGCAGGACTTTTGTGGAAACGAATGCCTAAAAGAAGTTTCATATTGAAAGAAGAAAAAAACATGCCAGGTTTCAAAGCGGCGAAGGATCGGTTGACTTTATTGTTGTTTGTAACGCTGCGGGGGATTTAAAATTAATACCCCTTTTAGTTTATTTGGAAGAGGGCCAAAGTTCAACTCAAAATCCACACATTTGTCATGATTAAATTCATCAATGAAATTAAATTCATTATTTTAATTGGAATTTTAAATTTACTTACTTTAAATTAAGTTACCACATAATTATACGTATGCAATGCAGAATATTTTATATGTCCAAATATTTGAATATTAAATATTTTGACCGAAATTTGTGCATCTTTTCATTACTGTTTATTATTCATTAGGAAATATCCTATGGCACCGACCGCAGCTCATAAATACATATGTTACCTTATGGGAAAGCGGCGCTCGCTTAGCGCGGATTCACTTAGCGCTCTGTTTTTCCGGAACGAATGATCAGCGTTAAGCGGGGGTCACCTGTATAAGAAATCATGCAAATGGTAATCATCACAACCAAACATACATTTTATTGTATTTACTTGTACAAACTGAAATGACAAGTTAACATAATAGTATTATGTACAGTAAATCAGCAAAATAAGTCCTCAATATTTTGTTGTCCCTTCTCGAGCTGCAATTACAACCTTGCAACGATCTGGCATAGAGTTAATCTACTTCTGGATATACGGTTGCCCAATTTCGTGGTACCACAATTACTCTCCTGCAGCTGAATCTTATTTGTTGGCTTCTTCTGAGCAATTTTAGACGACATTATGCACCAGCAATTTTCAATAGGGTTCAAATGTGACTGTTTCCGGACCAGTCCAACACTGTAATGCCAGCATTTCTGAGGTATGACTGCACCTTAAGGGAAAAAAATGAGGGACAACATTGGTGTAAGTAAGTCTTACACCAATGTTGATGTTAGACGATTTAAGTCTTGTGTGCTGAGTCCTGATGAAAAATGCACTTTTGGACGTCTGTGTGGTGATCCCTAATAACGGGTTTCAGGAATTCCTCCAAGATAGCAGTGTAGGTTTCTGCATTCATCGTTCCGTTAATAACCTTCGCCCACCCCTTTGCTTGTTATGCATCCGCAGACCATCTGACCGGCGGGAAACTTTACAGTCGGTGTTATGCAGTCAGGATGGTATGCCTCCGGTTTTCGTCTTCTGACATATCGCTTCCCATCCGAACCATGCAGGTTGAATTTCGATTCGTCAGATGACGATGTCTCATTGCTCTTTTGTCTACGAAACATGCGTTTTAGCCGAAGCAAGTCGCTTCTTTCTCGTTTGTTGAGTCAACAAAGGCTTCTTCTTGGGCTGATAGGCATGCAGAGACCACATTCCGAAAGCCGTCTTTGGATAGTTCGTGCACTTGTTTCAACACCAGACCCCATCTCAAAATCCAGTTTTAGATCAGCATGGCAATTACGAAAGCATAGCCGTTTCAATTATCGATCTTGGGAAGGTGTAGTCGCTCTCTTACGGCCTGATCCAGGTCTTCTCTTCACATCACCGGTTTTCACGCTTTAATTTCAGCACCCGGGATATTGTTGACTGGTGGCAGCCTATTTTATCAACGATAGCACGCATAGAAAGCCCTTCCTGGGACAGAGCAACAGCTACTTTTTTTTTTTTTTTGGTGTCAACTGAACATATGGAGCCATGTTTACACCCCCACAAAACAGGCATCTTCATTCCTGAATTATATGCTATCAAATTAGCACTTGGTAAAATTGTTCAGCTATTCATTTCACCTGCCATAATTTACACAGACTCCCTCAGTGCTGTGTCTGCCCTAAGAAAGAATTTCTCCTCTTCCCATCCAGTCTTGAAATACATTCATTCCCAGTTAATTTCCTGCAACGTGTCCGATCAATTAATCAGCTTTTACTGGATACCTGGTCATTCTGGCATTCCAGGAAATGAAAGTGCTGACTTTGCTGCTAAACATCCTCAATCCTCTCTTCTCACAACACCCTCAGGTTCCTTACAGCGACTATAAGCATATCATTCGCAAAGCATGCTACGACAACTGGTCACAGATCTAGAAAAGTAACACCAACAATAAACTTTACCAGATAAAACAAGATCCAAAGCTGTGGCTCTCTAACTTCCGACGAAACAGAAGAGAGGAAGTGGTATTGGCACGACTTAGAATTGGACACATTCATCGTACACATCTCTTCCTGCTATTGAGAGAAAACGCACCTAAGTGTTCATTCTGTCAGACGCAATTTACGGTACGTTATTTTCTGGTTAATTGTCCTTTACATTCAACCATCCGCTCTAACACTTTCAAATCTCCCTCTACATTGAACATCTCTCATGATTTATCGCACTTCACAGGAAATGAAGCAAACGTAGAAGAACTTTTGATGTTCCTAAAATATATTGACCTATACAGGAGCATATAATTTAACATCTAAAACTATATGTTGCCTGTAAATAAACAGGAACAGACACTATTTGGCCTCAGTAACCCTTGTGTCTTTAAGCTCTATACCAACAACAACAACGACAACCACAAAACAGGATACTAATGAGCGTGTATACCCGTCCAATGCCGTATTTATAGAAACAGCTGCTGCAATTACTGTCTGATGCAACCGAAGCGGTATCTGATGCAATACCTTTCCTTTGCGTCAAACAAAATGACCGTAATCAAACAATATCTTATACGTTTCACTACAAATGTTACTTCTTTTTTTTTTTAAGGTGATGCAGTTTTATTTGTCCGCCACTGTATGTTATTCAAGGATTCCTGTTATCAAAGACGAACTATACATTCTAGTCCCCCTTCTAGGTTGCCGAATGCACACGTAATCTTCAGCAGCCATACCAAACCAGCCGTCGTACCCCGACTCCTCTCTCTCGCTCCCAGCAGTGGCGGCATGGTAGTTTTACCACTGACACAGATGCAGTATCAATGTTGCACCTCAATTGATATTTTTCATTCCATCAACCTGAATTTATCCAGGTCTTGTAGAAGTAGTATACCCTGAATATCATTAATTAATCTGCAACCTTTGTAGCAAACCGAAACACTGAATTTGGTGTGCTTAAATCAACATCGTTAATAAATGCTTGGTTTGGTTTTATTGGCGCATTAGCATCTAAGGCTATAATGCGCCAAGAGTTGATAAATGCTAAAAACAGTAAAGGGCCAAACGCTGAAACGTATGTGATTCCACTGATGACATTAGTCCATGAAGAGCAGCGGCCATTAAAATTTGGAATTTTTAACTTTTGGAAAATTATTTAATTTTAGAAATTGGGACCTCACGTTAACAATGTTGTGCTAATAACTGTTGTATCACGTCACTTAAATTATGTCATAGAAAAACAGTGGATTTGTTGGTTGTTTTCTCTTGTTTATTGGAAAATAATGTTCGATAGGAGTGTGTTAAGCTCCAAATAACTAAGGGCAATAGGCGTCAGAATATATTATGTCTGTAACTGCGTATGTTCTTTGATCGTTTTGCTGATTGCTAAACTAAAATTCCGAGATAAAAAAAAAAAAAAAATTGCTGCCACCCTCGCCTATGATCGACGATTGAAGCTACATTGTGAAAAAAGCCCATAAAAATTCCTCGTGTCACTGAATGGATTCAAATCTCCTAGGTCAGTGATATGACTTAGGAGATTTTAATCCTTCATACCCTCCGTCCCCCTTAAAATATTTCATAAATTTCATAATTCCCTACCAGAACACGTGAATTAAACAGATTTGACATAAAAGTATGGGTATACATGCTTTTATAAAGTAATGTGTAGTTCAATACATTTAATTAAGAGATTATATATTCAGTAGGTTGCAGTTACAGGTAGGGTTCCCCTAAATTTTTTCGTGGTGTTGCCGTATTCACAGGCCATACATGCTTCAGCATACTTGCACCGTTAAGATGCACAGTGTTTCTATGTAAATGTATACTACAACCATTTATTTTGTGAAGTCACTCTAGTATTTATAGCTTACATTTATCTCAAGGAATCTTTGTTTTTCATGTAAATCTATTTAAAAAATGTGTAGCTTGTAATATGTTAATAATACAGTTAATAATAATAATTATTATTACCATTTTTTCCTTGAACTAGGAATGTTATCTCCTTACGAAATATATTTTTAAAAAAATGTATTTGAAAACGAAATGCACAAGGCATAATCCTTATGGGTTTTGGTAATTAACTATATAACATTGGTGTAGATACACCGATATTATGTTTAAAAAATATATAATAGTACAATAGTACTACCTGAAATTATTTATAGACTGCAGTTGTCTTAGTGTCTTGGATAAGTTAATCGTAATTTAAGAGCTACATACCTCCTCCTACAATCAATAAATCATAACATTTGTACGTTTCTGGATTCTTACTGAATCCTGTCTTCTTCTTGACGCCAATATACGAGGAAATATCTGAAAATTCTACTAAACTTTGGTTCCGATTTCCACGGAGAGACTCCGGTGCCCTCGTACAGTTTTAAATGTCCCCCCCCCCCCCAATAGGATTCGGTAAAAATTCAAAAACGTAACGATATTTTATAATTTAGTGTTCAAAGTACTTGAAGGGTTTGTACCGCTTAGCATAATTTCTATGTCAGTAGTGTTTTTCTTCAAGATCATAATCACGAAAACCATTACGTAGAGTTTCCACCTCTCCGCAGGGCCATGCAAATGGAGGTTGCATTGGATGCGCTGCACCAGGGCCCGACCTAGAGGGCCCCAATCGAGGGAGCCATCAGTCTCAACATAAAAAACTAGGCCCCTTAACCCCGTTTGCATCCGGGTCCCCAAGTACCTTTGCACAGCCCTGCCTCTCCGGGTTCGACTTGGAGTCTTTGGTTTACGCAGGCCATATTCGGAGTTCTGTTGTAATTTATTCGGGTCGAATGGTAGAGAAAACACAAAATTTTAATTCCATTTTAGTAATTTTTCCACATTTAGCAAATTCATTTTTTAGTTAAAAAGTAATCTAGAAAATTTGCACTTAACATGAAACTTAACATCATTGCACTAATCACTTAACATGAAAAAAATTCAGGACTGCTTTCACCACCTACCCACCCTCGAACCCATAATAATTTTCGGATCACGCATTTTGAAAAATGGCAATTTCACTACCACGTGACGTCCTTTCCAAATTACATACCATTAGACGTATTCAAATCAAAGACGTATGTCTAGTTACAAAATATTATTACTATTATTATTTATGTATATATATAGAACATAAATATAAACAACTATTTTTATTTTCCTGTTTATACTCTAGTCTAGACAACTATATAGAATTAGAAGTGTTCAAGATGAAGATTCACGCGAATTCAAACGTTAGCAACTATCTGCAATTGACCAATCCGCTGTTGTGTTTATTATTATTATTATCATCATCGCTAGCCACGTGGTGCAAGGAAACCATTTAATACCTTCATGAGCTAAAATATTATGACCCCTACCTAATAGGCCACATTTCACGTTTCGACTCCATGAGACCGCGGGAGGTGTCCTGTATCCTTGACGAGCTGGACAGGACGGCCCGGAGCAGGACTGACGAATGCTGCATTCCACACTATCCCACAAATGTTCAATGGGATTGATATAAAGGAAATTTGGTGTTCGTGTGGGGCACAATAAATGCTTTATGATTCCCGAACCATTTTTGCACAATGTGGGCCTTGTGACACGAGGCGTCCTCCTGAAAAAGTCCAGTGGCATCTGGATACACGGTCACCATGTAAGGCAAAACTTGGTCCGAAACAATGCCGACGTAGGATCTAGCGGTGAGGATGTGTTCAATGGGGATGAGGGGACCCAGCAATATCCATGAAAACATCCCCCAAACCATGATACCACCGCTGCCAGCCTGTTTTCGTCCAACCGTGCAGTCAGGTTGCAGCTGTTCACCTGCTCGCCGTCGAATTCGCAGCAGTCTATCAGCATGATGGAGCCAGAACCTGATTCATCAGACCATGCGACTCTTTTGCAGTCGTTCAATGTCCAGGAACGGTGCTCCCGTGCCTACTACAGGCGGAGGTGTCGATGATGGTCTGATGAGGTTGCCTGTTCTGTAGGCCTATCCGCAAGAGCAGAGGCTCTTGCGGATAGGCCTACAGAGCAGATGGCGTGCTCAGAACGTTTTGCCTACCCTTTCAAAGTCAGAGGAGCGAGAAAAAAACATCAAGTTATAAGCTTGTAAAAAATTCTAACCAGTCCGTCATAAATCGAGGTATGGGCCTTCTCCGATGCATTATCTTAGGTGTGCTGCCACACACCTTATATTATTATTATTATTATTATTAGCTACATGGTGCAAGGCTACTAGTGCAGCATAAGCCCGAGGCTTATGCTGCACTAGCCGGAAAAAAAAAAAAAATTCCCGAATTACCCTGAGAGAGAGAGAGAGAGAAATCAAAGGGAATCACCAAGAAAGAGAAGAATGATGATATCCGGCTCAGGACCCTGGGTGTGCCAAGCCCATACTCACCAGATGTGAGCCCCTGGGAGTATATAATGCATTATTGTCTAGGACGTCTATACAGACTACAACATTCATGGTTTTATCCAAAAGAGCCAATATTCCCAGGTCAAAACCATGAAAAACAGCCACAGGCATCATGCTGCCTCCTAAATGATACAGTCTAATATCGTTCCGATAGTGCAGTTTGTGCATATTATTATCTAATAATACAGTCTAAGGTAGACGTCTCTGGGAACCTGCCACCTCCAGGCAGGGCTGTCAGACCATGGACCGTAACTTGTCATTCCAAAAGCATAGCTTTCCATTAGCTAAAGCACAGCGGGCCTTACACAAATCTAGACTCCATCTGGAATTATTTGGGATGATTAGTGGCTTGTGGATTCACTGTACTGGCACTGACGTGTTCCAATCTCACTGAGGGCGTGTGTATGTATGTGCGCGCACGTGCTGCGACAATGTCGATCTCCGTTCCCAGTGGACGATTCTTTTCAGGGCTATTCTGCCGCGTTTCGTCAACTTCGGAAAAGACGCGTTTCGTGACGATTTCAGCACTAGCCCGCTTCCATTCGCAGATCAAATCACTAATCGTCGACCTAAGAAACTTCAGTGCCGTTGAACTGTCACATACAGACTGACCGCTTAGCATTTCACGCAGGAAGTCTGTTAACTCCGTCGATCGCGGCATCTTGCATTCACAACCGTGCTACTGTGTCATCGAAGACCTACGAGCGTATTTATAGGCATGTCTGACACATGGTGTTTGGGTAGGATGGCAAGCAACTATAAATGGAGGGTTATCCGCATATGCAGTTTATATTTTGTCTTTCACTTCTCAAATGATATACATTTTCAACATAAATCACAACCATAACGTTGTCATAAATACGCGTCACTTGTAAAACATCACTTACACCGTTTAGTGAAGGGCGTACTTCTTGAGCAGTTGGTGCTTCGTAACCGGGAGGATTCCTGACCGCCGTATTCGTGCCTCTCATGCTTTAGTTCCTGTTCTCAAAAGACTAAAAACAAGTTAGTTAATGTATGTGTGCAATTAATCATCTATTGTGCGTTGGCAATAGTAACAACTCATGATTAATAATAATAAAAAAAAAAAGACTTCTATGCACGAAACACGAATATTTTCGTTTCTGCGCATGCGCCACATTGCCCATTTGTCCCTCCATTCAGAGAGTAGCAACAAACATAATATCCAGTGGTTCAGCTACAATATACCCTATTAAATAGGCCCTATATGATATGTATGAAAAAATAAATAAATTAGTAATTGCTGAATTTCTGTTGGTCTGATTTTAATTAAATTTGGATAGGATCAACAGATCTTTCTGAAAGATTTAGACAAAATTTCAAGAAAATCCGTTTTCTTGCGGATTTACTTGCGGACGGAAGGACGGACAAAGAAATAATAACAGTCGGATTTCTACTGGTCTGATTTTAATAAAATTTGGGAAGGGTCGATAAATATTTTTAAAAGGCCAGAATAAAAAATTTCATGAAAATCGGCCAACCGGAAGTCGAGTTTTACATGCTGGCGGACGAACATGGTGAAGACTGTGCGCATTACAAATACTGTAATTCAGTATATGCTAATACGCCTAAAATGGCTTATTTCTATATTTATGCTGCACTAAAGTTTGCTGTTAACAGTGCCTTTTGATTTAGGGCACACTAATTGTATGATTACGTACATATTCATTTGATCCTAAAGTCAGTATATATATACCAATTATCCTGATAATTTCTCCGAAATTATTAGGGTAATTAGTACCCTAATAAAATCCGAGGATGTAGGAGAAACTACTTCTTATTTGCACTACTATATTTTCGCCTTCACAGAGTTCAGGTACTATTATTGCTACTCTATTAGTTTTTATTCATCTTGCTGTTGACGAGGTGGCCGAGTGGTTAAGGCGATGGGCTGCTAATCCATTGGGCTCTGCCCGCGTGGGCTCGAATCCCATTGTCCCCCTAATAACTTTTTACCCTAGAGGCTCACATCTGGTGAGTATGGGCTTGGCAAACCCAGTGTCCTGAGCTGGATATCATCTTTCTTGGTGATCCCCTTCTACTTCTGACTCTCTCTCTCTCTCTTAGGGTAATGCGGGAATTTTTTTTTGGCTGGTGCAGTATAAGCCTCAGGCTTCCTTGATGATGATGATGATGATCACCATATGGCTAATAATTCAGGGGATATTCATGTGTTGTTAAGGCTGATCCCAGGGTTTCCCCCATCAGCCGCCGTTGTACATCTTGTGTAGAAGCTTACGCCCAAACCGGCCATTTTTATGTAGTGTGTTGGATGTGTAAGTGTAGTGATATGGTGTGTTGTTATGTTTTCGGCCGGTACCTGGCTCTTAGCAGATGGGAAGTAGCAACACCTGGTCACCACGTACCAACCCCCATCCCCGCCACGTGGAGGCGGCCAGGATCTACTATCACCTGTAGGACTAACCCAGGGCAAAAGACCCGAGAGAGACAGCCCAAATTAGGATGAAATGAAAAGGCTATAGAAGAAGGAGTTTGGGAGCTGGAGAGGTAGGAAAGAATAGAAGAGAGGAGGATCAAACAGAGGAACCCTCCAATAGTTAGAAGAAAATAAAGCAAGACTAAAGGAGATAAAGGTGGAGAAGTGGACTGAGTTCTCATTCTATGGGAAATAATGCTATGGAGGATCCCATCCTAGAAGCTAGGATCAGCAAGATTTTTTGAAATATAATTATGTCTAATCCCTTGTAGACATTGCTCCAAGCACTTATAATTTTTTTTTTTTTTTTAATACCCCAATCACGCTATAAACAGGTTCCACGTCTTCAGAAGAATACCAAGAATTCACACACACTAGATACAGGAACACGTTCAGTGTCCAGCAAGCTATATTTGATTACAATGAGTGTCCAATCATCATCAACTTCTGATAAAATTATCCCAAATTAGCGAGTCTAAGCCCCTCTCTGCTTTTAAAAGCCCGTGACGCAAAGGTGTTCAGTGCTATAAATGCCGCTTGAGATCGGATAAGCGCAGACTTATTTCTCATTGTGCAGGTATCTGAAACAAGCTGCAATTCACGCCTGTAGTCTTGATAATATTGACAATCGAAAATAATGTGGTCAACATTCTCTTCCTGTCCACAGAGACAAAGCGGGGTAGGAGACAATCCTAATTTTAATAATTTGCTATTAATACTCCCGTAGCCGGAGAGTAAAAATGTACCATGCAAGCCAGGTGCAAATATGGCTAATAATAATAATAATATCCGCATATTTCTCTTTGTATAACTTAAATTTAAATAATTGGCTATTTACCACATCCATCACATAGGGGTCGCCACATGCATATTAACTTACTAGAGGGATTTGCATTTCGTTCATGACGATTATTGTTGTTACTACATGGCGTCTTGGATACTGTAGATATGTCCTTATGCTTTATATTTATTCTTATTTTAATTATTAAATTACGGGTAAACGATGTTCAATATGTGCTTGCATAAATACTTTATATTATTATTTTTTTTTATTCTAAAAATTTAACTACCTTTTATTGGTTTCAAATCACTTAATCTCTAAATTTATTACTATTATTATTTCATATAACTTAGCAGATATTGATCATTACAGAAACAGACAACTCCTTGTCGTTTTTTGCCTTCAGTCTGGGTGGTTGGCCCCAGACGAAGTCACCTAGATTGTGGGTAAATAGCGATAAGTTTGGTGTATATATTTTAATTTAGATTCTCTAAATTTATATTCATTATAAAAATCCTGTCTTATATACTGATAGAGAACACAATTCCTCATTAAATGCTTTGAATCTTCTATACCACATGAACATCTATCATCATAGACTAAACCAAGATCTGTAGGAAGCATAGCCTACATCTAGACCCGGAACTTCGACTAGAAAATCTAGTTATACCAGTGGTCCTTAGTGTTGTCCGCTTTCTTGGTGTGATATTCGACGAAAAACTCACCTTCCTTGAACATATAAAAACGTTCCCGATTACTTGTCTTAAAAAGCTTAACATCCTAAGGCAAAATATACAGGGTGTTTCAGTTAAACGTTTCAGAACTTCTAAGAGGGGTAGGGTACATCCTGACAACTCGAAATCATATAGCAATGTGGGGTCGGAAATGTTTCCTGAAGCGGTGTTGTACACAGAAGCACCATAAAGAAAAGAGACCGTAAGTGAGAAATCGTTTTAATAATACATGAAAAGAAGCAAAAGGTACATGGATTAAAGTAAGTGTTCGAAGTTTCTTCCACGGGCTACAATGCATGCCTCACATCTCCGACGCATGGACATCCGAACATTCTGGAATACTCCAGGCGAATTTCGAATTTCTTCGGCAGCTACTGCGATTCTTGCAACCAGCTCCTCAGCATTGTCAACAGGGGTGTCATAAACTAGCGATTTCATATAATCCCAGAAATAAAAATCAAGACATGATAGGTCGGGTGACCGAGCAGGCCAACGCACGGGACCACCACGTCCGATCCACTGTTGACCAAATGTGACATCCAGGTAGTTACGAACATCTCCGCTATAATGGGCAGGGGTTCCATCGTGTTGGAACCACATTGTCTGTTGCGTCGATGCAGAAATCTGTTCACCTCTCAAAAGTTGTGGCAATACTTGCTGCAGAAAGATCAAGTAGATAGGTCCGGTTAGACGACACGGTAACAGGTAAGGTCCGATGAGGTGCTCTCCCATAATACCGGCCCATACATTGACCGAAAATCGAATCTGTGCTGCACGATGTCGTATTGCATGCGGGTTCTCGACCGCCCAGATATGGTCGTTATGCGTGTTGAAAATTCCTTCCCTTGTGAAGGATGCCTCATCGGAAAACAACACTTCAGCAGGAAAAAGGGGATTAGTAGCACATTTTCCAAGGTACCACTGTGCGAAAGCAATACGAGGTGCATAATCCTCCGGTTGCTGTGTCTGGACACGCTGCACGTGAAACGGATGCATGTCTTGTTCTCGGAGAATCCTCCAGACGCTGCAATGGGAAACCCCGACTGCGTTTGCTAGACTTCGTGTACTCGTTCTTGGATTCCCCTGTACATGCTGCAGCACATTCTGTTCGACGGCTGGAGTCCGTGCTGTTCTTACCCTGTCCCTGTCAGCTCTTTCAAATGAACCTCTCTCAGCTAACCTCTGGTGCAGTCTTGCAAAGAAATTATGACTGGGAATACGCCTCGTCGGATATCGTTCCGCGTACAAACGCTGTGCGGCTGGCCCACTACAATTTGCAGCCCCGTACGCCAAATGCATATCGGCTAACTCTGCGTTCGTGTAATCATCCATCCTACTAACTTGGCGTTCTTGTTCAAGAAATTCGAAATTCGCCTGGAGTATTACAGAATGTTCGGATGTCCATGCGTCGGAGATGTGAGGCGTGCATTGTAGCCCGTGGAAGAAACTTCGAACACTTACTTTAATCCATGTACCTTTTGCTTCTTTTCATGTATTATTAAAACGATTTCTCACTTACGGTCTCTTTTCTTTATGGTGCTTCTGTGTACAACACCGCTTCAGGAAAGCATTTCCGACCCCACATTGCTATATGATTTCGAGTTGTCAGGATGTACCCTACCCCTCTTAGAAGTTCTGAAAAGTTTAACTGAAACACCCTGTATAAGGCGTTCTATAAGGCAAAACATGGGGAACTGACCGTTACTCAGTACTACATCTGTACCATTCATTAATATGGTCACATGTGGAGTGGTTCTGTAGTGTATAGCACAGCTTTACACTACAGAACCATTGTCCACCTAATATGCTGGTGCTCTTATACGCTGAAGCACATGGAACCTCCTTGCAGCTACGCAGACAAATGCTTTTATTAAATTATGCAGAAAAATTCAAAGGGAATCCAAATCACTCCACATGGAATGGACTCTTCTCTGCTAAATGGAAAAAAACCTTTATAGAGCTTACCCATCTATAAACCCACCAACCAGGATACGTCTTCGCTCACTACAGACTGACTGGCAAATTTACCTTAGTAAGATACAGCCTAATTGCCTCTTATATGATACGTCCACCTTGGACGTATCATATACCGCTGTATGATCTTTCATTCACAGCCTTGGGGAAAACTTGTACGATGCCCAATGATATCACTGTGTCTTCTTGATTTCTATCTCCTGCTGGCCTTAGGCCAGTCCTGAGGCAGGATCATCTGCTGGCACCACCTTGCACTGGTGCGGGATTTTTATTCATTTTATTAACTTAGTTTTATCTTTATTTTTTCTTAATTTTATTTTTATTCTATTTTATTTACTTATTTTTATCTTTAATTTTTCTGATTATTATTTTTTTTATATTTTTTACTATAATTTTTTATTGCTTTAACTTTTAATTCTCTTTATTTTTATAATTTTTATTAATTTACTATTTTATTTTACTTTATTTTCTCATATTTTGAATGGTTTAGACATTCAGTATGTGACAGTCGAAGTTTGCTGCGGTTCGCGCTCAGTTGTGGCCCGCCTCCTCGCGGCGTAGACGGGTATCAGGATGTAACTCCCTGGTGCTTGTTGCTTCCTGAGAGCAAAACGGCCAGAAACAACTACACACACAACATAACAAACTTAGCATTACACACATTTCCGGCCTTCTGCAGAGTTTTTGTAACATCACAGTGTACCACGGTGGAGTTGAACGAGCGTTTGGGAGAAGCCTTACATAAGATACTATAAAAAAATAATTTAAAAAAAGCCAATTTTGAAATTTTTCATGCAAATTAATTTTTTTTAGATTACTTTGTAACGAAAATTTTAATTTGTTAAATATTATTTACTAGAAGGACTTTTTTTAATGATTAAAAAATTATTATAAAAATAAATATAAAAAATTTAAAAATCACAGATTAAAAGATTGGTGCATGATAACAAATATTTTAATATATCTATCATGTTTTGTGAATTACATACATTCTAAAAAAAGATATATAATAACATACAGGGTTGTTAAAATTAAAGTATCCCTATGTAGAGGGCTCTGGAGCGAGTTCTAAGGCTTGTACTGAAGAGAAATTTGGACAAGTACAATAAAGAATGCGCTCGCCATTTATTGGGAAAAAAAAAAAATAGTAATAAAATTTGTCCTCTATGTGTCCTCTATTTTGGTCAACAACAGTTTCCATTCGAAGAACAGCATTTTATTTAAATTTGTCACTATATGGTGCTGTGGCAATACAAATCACTTAAACATCGCTACAATTGTTCAATGTGGCCTCCATTTTCCATTCGAAGAACAGCATTTTATTTTCACAGCAGAACGTAACATGTCAACTGGAATAGTCAGCACATGACGTCTAATGCTGTCCTTCAGATCTGCCAGAGTTTGGCATTCTTCCCGATACACCTGGTTCTTCAAAAAACCCCACAACCAGAAGTCGCATGGGGTGAGGTCCGGTGATCGGGATGGCCAAGATGTCTGGAAACAACGGCTGATGACCCGTTCGTCTGTAAAGTGTTGCCTTAGCAATCTTTGGACACAACGGTGGATGTGGCTTGCTGTACCATCTCGCATGAATATGGTATCCTGAAGGCACCCACGTTGTTGCAGCTCTGGTATTGCGAAATTTGCCAACATTTCGTAATATCGCTGTCCAGTGACGGAAGAGGTGCGGGGTCCAGTCGGTGTTACCTGTTCAAAAAAATATGGCCCAATCATGAATGTGGCCGTAAATCCACACCACACTGTCACTTTTGGAGAATGCAACGGGACCTCTTGGATAACTCGAGGGTTTTCTGTTGTCCAAATGCGACAGTTGTGCGTATTCACTTGTCCATTTAAGCAGAAGTGGGCTTCATCGCTCCAAAGGATGTTCCATGGCCAAGTGATATCCACTGTCATTTGGCGCCAGAAACTGAAGTGCGTATGTGAAACGAATATCTGCATCACCATGCTTTAGCTGCTGTAGCATGTGCATCTTGTAAGAATAGTACCGCAACGTCTGACCCATTACTAGCCTTACTGTGGAATACGGCATGTCCACTTCACGAGAAACAGCTGGTACACTTGCGCGACCACATGGAGATAGACTTGATAAATCCACGACAGCCATAGCCCCCATCTTCAACACAAGAGGAGTCCACTCGTTTTCGACCTCTGCCTGATTGAACACCAAGATGTCCTGTCGCTTCAAATTTCGCAATCATTTTGCGGACAGCACAAACAGTCATAGGTCCACGTGGGCCTTATGCGCTTCTGACGCTGGAATTCTCTGATAGCCGCAGCTGCATTGTTGCTGTTCTGATAGTACAGCTTCACTAATAGCGCCTTTTCCTGCAACGTTGTTAGCATTGCTACTGTAGTACAGGCAAATATCTACTGTATGATTTTGAAGAAACTGTTTTGCTTTTATACAGTACAGTAGAGCTGAGTAGTGGCGCTATGGCAATAATTTACGATTATGCAATCGTAAATTATTGCGTTATTTATGCAAATAACTTACGTTATTCTTTATTGTACCTGTTTTCTAAATTTCTCTTCAGTACGAGCCTTTGAACCCGCTCCAGAGCCTCTACACAGGGATACTTTAATTTTAACAACCCTATACAATAAAATTTCAATCGTCTCAAAATGGAATAGAATTTTTCCTTTTTCTCTATCACTCTATATAATCCAGGGAGATTAGGATGCAAACCGGAGAAGTGGTAACCTTATGTGTCCCTGCACACACGAGGGAAGGGGGGGGGGGGTAAAAGTAAGTCTCTTTTTCCTCAGAACATTTTATGTTACATACCTGTTCCGTCAAGTGTTGCCGCTTGTAAAAGATACCAACGAAAAATGTACAAGCTCCCCTCCTCGACAAATAAAATTTCTAAGTGTACCATTGTCCCTGTCAAGGTAATAACTTGAATTGTAAATCATCACGTACTAATCTACAAGTCTGCACACTAGGAGACAAAAGGCAAAATGGAATTTGAGGGCCCCAACAACATTAAATATTGAATGACAGAAGAACACGGAGAGTTGAACTTAGTTCAACTCTCCGTGTTCTTCTGTCACTCAATATTTAATGTTCTTTACGCTCGTGTTTTATGTTTCTTACAGTGGTTCATTTAGGTTTCTTACACTCATTAAAATCAAAACCTGCCGAATTATTCCACTGCACCTTAATTCTGCTTGGACATTCACTCGACTGGTTGATAAGATTGTGGCTACCTTCTCCCTACTACTGTACTGCCTTAATTAAGCATAAGGGCGCCAGTGGCGCCGATTACATACAAGGCAGTCTTTATTTTTTCAATTAACTCAACTATTTAAGGAAAAACTAAATATAAAATTTCATTAAAATCGGTAAAACCATTTTGAAAAAAAAAACATAATTTTCAAATTAATCTTCAAGTAAAGTTCACTGATTCACTGACAGGTAGAAAGTTCAGTTTCCGATAAAAATCACTTATATTAATAAAAAACAGCAATGAGTTTTTGAAACTGATTTTGGGGGCCCCCGGTAGATGTCTTTTTTGCCTATAGGATAACGCGCCACTGATAACGAGCCTCGTATAACTTCATCACCTAGAAAAGAATCCGGAGGGGGGGGGGGGGCTTCCATAAAAAGGAAATTGCTTACTCATGTAAGCGATTCCCTTTATAATGTCTATTCCCATAATAGATATTATATTCTATCAGTCTGGGTAGCAATAGCTTCAGTAATCAAACAAGCCGAAATAACTATGAAAAAGGAGTATGAAATGTGACCGTTGCTCACAACATCATGCAAGAACGTTATGCAAAAAAAAATTTTTTTCGACACCAAAACACAAGAAATGCAAGCGAATTGTCGAATAATTTGATTTATCAAATCAAACGTTTATCGTGTAGTTATGCCTTGCCTTGCCTGTCAATAGCTGCCCAGTGAGCCTGTTTACCAGAAGCAAGTAGACACGCTTCAGACACTACAGAGACATCTGTAATCACGTGCTTTCATGACGAGTCGTGGTTATGGTAATACTTAATTAATCCCATACTGTTGAACACATAGTTTTAACGCTAATATTACGGTTAAAGGAAAGACAGTTTTAAAAAATCGTTAGGAATTTTACCTGACTTAGTGAGGATCGTTTTTCGATGAGACTTGTCCTAGTAAACTTTCAGCTAGTAGGTTGATTTTTCAGTTTCTTTTACCTGGAGGAACTAATGCATCATCGATCTTTTACGTATAGAATTATGGGTAATTTTAAAATGTGACGTGACTCGGAAAGCGGGCGGAGAGGGGGGGGGGTTAATTTCTGTCTTTTTTGTTTAGTAGTTTTTCAGTTGATTTCGAATTCTGAAATTTTGTTAAACTATATTTTTATGCAAATGTACAAAATTCGAATTTTTGAGGGATAAAAGCACTAAATTATATCAGTTCTAATACAGCAGCACAGAACGATAACCTGGGGCATATAGATGCATCCCCCCCAAAAAATAGCTTTGTAAATATCATGTTTTATTATGATAAGCTTTACTGAGGTGCCTTTCCAATTTTCCGCTACGGCACTCGGGGGGGGGGGGGGGGTATGTTGGCGTAATGCATTTTTATGGAACGTTTACTTTTGAATCAGTTAAAAGTTTAAAATTTCTATTACTCGCAGTTTAACTTCAAAAAGTGAATTTATCCTCACTCAGGGTTTTTTTGCGCAGAGCAGGGATGAGGTATTTCTTTGTCTGGGGTAATTACTCGGTAGTGTGCCCTATTCCTCCTCAACTAACTATATTAAATGAACTTAATCCATTAATTAAAGTCCTAAATTGCGCCCCTTACAGCCCTGGACCAGTGTGATGATTTCCCGACCATTATCACACCTCTTTTCGGGCACCACTACTTTGGTCGTAGTGCATTGGCTCGAGTATCGAAACTGCAATACTGCCGCTAGGTCCTCACCCGAACAAAGTGATGGTGGACAAGGTATGAGTGGTATGATGGGGGACAACATAGTGGAGCTGTTATTTGGTTTTTAGGAGCATTAGCAACTAAGACCATATTGCTCTTGGGATATGCGGTGGTCATTCCCTGACCTTCCGCATCCTTCGTATTTGGTGGTCACGGGCTCGAACCCCTGTCTAATCAAGAAGTGTGTGCTACGCACTGCTGCTCCTGCCCACCTGGCTACGGAGGCGCCGTAGTGGAGCAGTCACCGCCAGAATGCAGTAACACGCGCATTTTAGTGTACCATGTTGGAGCTCATGTTACCGCAAAATACAGTTAATTAATGGTTTTATTCTTGTAAAAATTATTAGCTGTAAACTTATCTGGCCGTCCGTAATACAACCGACAATACTACTACTATAAAAGAGTGAGGAGGGGGGAAGCATCTAGATTATTTTCTAAGGGTGTATAACGATGATGAGATATCAAGCTCAGTAATTGAAAATTAAGCTTGAATTTTTAACCAGTCATATTCTTGTACAGTTAGTCAATCTCAGGCAAAGCAGGGTTCCCCCCACCCCGTAAATTATCCGCCAGAACAACATGGAAACCGGTTAGAAAACAGACATATTGTACAGACATAATCCACATGGCCTATATTCGGGTTAATCAGTCAATATAGAGAGGATGGAGGAAGATACTATAGTATAGGATCTTTCGTATTCATAACTAAATAAATAAGCAAGATTGTTTGCTTAAGGCTACGAAAGGAAACGGAATTGTTTCTCGCGGTCCCCTGGTGATCATTCAAATATGCAGGTAGTAGAAATAGTTACCAAACATGAAATGCACACACATGTATTTTCTACAAGCTCCCGGGAAGATTTTCCTCCGTCCTAGCTCCACCAGTGGTAACCAGGAGCCCGTTAGAAAATATTCTGGTGTGTGGAAAGGGGGGGGGGATGCTTTTACGGTATTCTCTTATGGCAAATATCATATATATGTGTGTGTGTTCCACATTTTTCGTTAGAGTTTTCATACATTCTACTCTTTTTATTGATTTTACCTGTATTTTATATATATATATGAAATTATGTAGAAAAATATGGAATTTGCGAAATAGAAAAAGAGTATCAGAACAGATCAATGTCATCAAAATAATGATTTAACATTACACCATTCTGCAAAACATATTACATTATTTATTAAACTGAATACAATTGATGAAAAAGAATTTGGAATATAAGTATTACGAGTGAAAAAACCTCTGCTTTAACATAGGTTCCCAAACTTTCTCGGTTCACGGCGCCCTTTGTGTCCCAGTAATTTTTTCACGCCATCCCTATGCCAAAAGAAATACCTAACACAGTAGTTTTCGACCTTTTAATATATACCTGTATAATATAAAGAACAAAATATTATACATCTGTATAATAATTTTATTCTTTAAGATCGATTACACTAGTTTACAAATTTAAGTTTGTTCACTGGGGTTTGAATTTCAATAGGTCCTACTGCCGAAATATGTTGCTGTGATTTCAAATATGACTTAGATTTTTTTCTACCACATCCAGATACATCACAATTTAAGAAATAAAGAAGTATTGTTTTTTACGAAAATATATAACTTTATTGTATTTAGAAATGACAAATTGTTTCATATGTCAAAAAATACGTAAATACTAACAAGTATTAATCAAAATTCTGAAACCTTCATTAATCAGACCTTCGATCTTTGTTTGAAAAGAACGTTTAATTGTTTTTCTTTTATGTACAGTGCCAGGTTTCTCTCATTTTAAACACCAGCAGTAGTCGGCCATTAATGCTTATATTCCACCTTCTCTGGTACCTCTGCTCAATTTCCTTTATGTCCTGATGGAATCTGTCCCCTTGTTCTTCGCTCATCTATATGCAAGATTTTCAGGGGAAAAATCAAGATGGGCATGCAAAAAGTGAATTTTGATGTTCATATTGCAACATAAATTGCGGAATTTTTCGAGCATATTTTGAACAATTTTCTCATAATCCTGTGATTTATGATTTCCTAGAAAGTTTTCCATGACACTTTTAAAAGCAATCCAGGCTTCCCTTTCAACATCAGTCATAGTTTCAAACTGACCGTCTAAAATCAATTTTCTAATTTGGGGACCAATGAAGATACCCTCCTTAAGTTTTGCGTCAGATAAACGGGGAAATTTACTGCAAAGGTACTTAAAGCAGTTGCCATCCTTATTCAATGCTTTAACAAATTTCTTCATTATGCAAATTTCTTGATATGCAGTGGAGGTAAAAGTATTTTATCTGGCTTCACCAAACTTTCGTGCACAATATTTTTTGACCCCGGTGTAAGATTGTGCCTCCGAGGCCACTGCATCTTTGTCCAATGCAGCGCTTTAGCTCTGCTATCCTATTCACAAATAAAGCGTGGCATTTTAATGTACCCACCCTGTTGCCCCAACCACATACATAACACTTTTAAGTTTCCACATAGTTGCCATTCGTGATCTTGATATTTAATTTTCTCCAGAAGCAACTTTAGATTGTCATAAGTTTCTTTTAAGTAGACTGAATGAGCGACTGGGACAGATGTGTACTTATCTCCATTATACAAGAAAACACCTTTAAAACTAGTCTTAGAAGAGTCTATAAATAGTCTCCATTCACTAGGAACATTTAATAAGGCACTTATTAAACCAGCGACATCACTGCAATATATGAGAGGATCTTCTTGTGAAAAATACTGTATAAACTCCTTTTCACGATTTCTGTACCAGGAGCAAGTAAGTTCGTCGCTTGAAGTCTGGGTCCCAGAATTTCAGCAGCATACTTTGGAAGACCTAAGTCCCTTACTAAATCGTTCAGTTCGACTTGCGTGAATTGCTGTGGCGTTAAAATATTTTCTGGTTGATAACATTCCTCTTTACTAACCTCTTTAGCTTCTGCTTTGGTGGAAGAAGATGTGGACTCCCCAAAGTTTCTGGTGGAGGTTTTACAGGCAGATCAAGTCCATGCGGAACCGGCCTTATGGCTGACGGTAGATATGGATATTTGATGTCCTTTTTATTTTTTGAATTGTAACCTTTAACGTCACATACACAAAAGTAACATTCGGCACGGCTTACTGGCTCGCGCTACACCATAGGAATAGCAAATGGCAAGCACACCTTTTTTCCTTGACTCCATTTTCTAAGATGTTCGACACATGTATGGCATACTTTATGCGGTGCCCACGATTTATCTTGATCGCCTAGTTTTATGTCAGAGTATGCATAATACGATTTTTTTACAAAATCGGTTAATATTTCGTCTCTGCTTTACAGGAACAAAACAACCACATATGTAACAAAATATGTCGGGACTGTTTATACACTTTCTGGTTGCCATACTAAAAGAAAACTAACACACAATGAGAGCTTACGACGGTTTTTACAGGAGTACTGTGACCACATAAGGGATGTGCCACTTATATAGGGGCGCCTCCGTAGCCAGGTGGACAGGAGCAACAGTGCGTAGTACACACACACACACGCTTCTTGATTAGACCGGGGTTCGAGCCCGTGACCACCAAATACGGAGGATGCGGAAAGGTCAGGGAATGACCACCGCATATCTCCGGAGCAATATGGCCTTAGTTGCTAATGCTCCTAAAAACCAAATAACCACTTATAGAGGCTCTGTGGTTGAGTGGATTGTACAAACAAGTGAGTGTATGCTCAGACAAGTTTAACCCGTCAGGACTCCACTCGGAAAATAAAATTCTGGGAATCATAGATGGGCCGGAAGAGCGGGGTGGGGGCCGTCTACCTTCCTGGGTTCAGGTTGGCTACCTTGCAGTGTGTATAGTTACGGGTTAAACATGTACAATCTGTTGTATTTGAGGCAAATATTTGATACTGATTACGAATATAGGGGTATAAAACTTGTAAACCATTGCAGAAACTATAGTTATGTACACATTTGCGTATAATACCTAGGTAATATTTTGTTAATGAATTGTGAAAAATCTTTACGTGATAGAAACAAACGGACTTCGGTTTAGTAATCGGTTTAGTAATGCATAAATAACTGCCACCTACTTTTACTCAAACCCCAGATACACTTTAATCTATAATTATAGATCACAAAATTAAAAAGATACGGTACAATGGATACCGTATATCTTTTTATAGTGAAATAAATATACAAATTTAAAAAAATAATAATAATAATAAATTTAAGTAACTTAAACCCAAATTACATGGCACCCCAAGAATGTTGTTGCGGCACCCTAGTTTGCCGCGGGAACCCCGTTGAAAACCACTGGTTTAAAGTGACCAGACGTCCCGGATTTCAGTCGTTTGCTCCGCATTGCAAACTGTCCGGAAAATGTCCCCGATTGGACATTAGCCTCCATACTTAATGGTCACTTTAAACATTATAAATAAATATATTATATGTATATGTATAAATTTTTTAGTATATGTATAAATTATAAATAAATATATACCTATACTTAATGGCAAACATAATGCAAATCATTTGCATTATGTTTGCCGGGAACTAATGGTACAACGGAAAGAGTTTTTTTTGGTTAGTAAATAAGTTGTGGACGTCAACAAAAACACAACTGACCGTAGAAACGCTGAAAGCAATGTTACAAGTTAAGTGCAATTTTGATAATTCTTGTAAAGAATTTTATGAAGAAATTTCAAATAACGAAGAAAAATTAAGAAAAATATATTTAATTTCTCTTGTTTTTATTGTTAAAAGAAGTATGTATTATTATTATTGTTTCACAGAAAAAAACCTAACCTTTTTCACTAAACAAAAATGAAAATCGATTAAAAACATGACCCCTCCCTCTAATAAGTGTTTTTTTTTTTTTCCTTCTAATTGCAACTATTTTCTCAGTTCACATCCTTTACGCAACCTTCTGTTCGTTACGTAGCGTAACACAAGGGGTACCGTATACTGAATTTCAGCCTTTTTCGAAAAAAAAAAAATAAATAAATAATAATAAAAAATTAAAAAAAAAATATATATATATATATACTGTATATAGGTTATATATATATATATATTTTTTTTTTGGTTTTTAAGAAGTGTAATATTTTATTTTATAAGTTTAACTTTAAAGACGTATATGTATTTAATTTATATTTTGTATGTGAATATTTTTTATATATAAAAAAATTTAAAAAATGTGTATATTATTTCTAGGGGGTTGACCCCCTACCCCCCCAAAATGCCCTGCATTGGAATACTAAGGATCTGGTCACTTTACCAATGTTGGACTTCATTGTTGTACCCTATAAATAAACACATAAATTATAATAAAAATAAAATTAAGATGTAGCAAATTATTGATTAATAGATACATTGAATGGAACGTTAACTAGGGCTAGCTCCACTCAATACATCCTCTCAATAATTTGCTGAGGCTATCTGTTTCTGTTTGCCATTTGCCAGTTTGTCTAGGTTCAAATATACTAAGAATATAATTTCAGTACACTAATATAATAATGCAATATTACATGCTATGTTCTTATTGACTGGTCATGGTTCTATTAATGCAAAGTTGCATGATTTAGGAATTACTGAAAGATCTAGTTGCCATTGTGGCGAAAGAGAATCATATGAACATATTATGTACAACTGTGAGGAGTACAGCGATCTACGAATTGTATTGGTATCTCGGGTTTGTAATCTCAATCTTATGATAGAAGGCTGCGAGACAATTCTGGTTGATAAACAGGAGAACTTCTTGGCTTTCCAACTGCAATATTTCTTAGGCGGAAGACTCTTATGCATCTGGAAGCCTTGGATTTGTAATGCAGTATGGTGATGTAGTGCCGAATTACCTATAAAGTTCTGTGAAATTGTGGAGGCTCGAGTCTGCTATATCCACTGCAACTCCAGCTCCTTGTGCTGGCATTTCCATTCTCGGCAGCTCCTGGCTTTCCAACAGACTGTGAACAGATTTCATTGGAAAGAGCTCTTTCCAATGAAGTCCGGACTTTGTCTGAAATTTATATTTCCTCATCTGGATAATGTATATGTGACCAAAACCAACCCGGAGGACCAACAGCTCAGTTCTACACAATACTTTCATAAGTGAGCTCATTGCCATTTTCTCGGGACAATGGACTTGCATACATAATACCGATGGGCTCATTGAGACCACTGTGAGGGGAAAGGGGTAACGGAGAGTAAGTTTGTCCTCTAAGCTGTCAGGTAACAATGAGCCTGATCAGCATCTCCCCCTGGATCAGCGACTTGTTACCTGAAATTAGGCTTTTATGTTAAATTTAAACATGAAATTTTATAACAGCCCTAAACTTGAAGAAATTTCTTGCGTTCTTTCAATCGATCCATATATAAATCTGTTAAAAAATTTTTCTGGTGTATTATAATCATTAAAATGCACTTAAAGCCCCCTTCAAATGCCTTCGCATCCGATTGGTTAAACAACAATTTTAAGCTACTTATGCTATTTCTAACCCATTCCACTCTGTCCGTCCCGCTATGGACTCATCATGCATGTATTAATTATGTGCTCAGATGAACCGAAGATGATAATAGCTAAAACGGCTAAATTATAACCCTCACATTTTCTTTCCGGTGATAATTTTGTAAAAGAGCAGATGCGTGAAAGAAATGTTTGTTATCTGCTGAAATTGAGTTAAAAAAACAAAAAAAAAAAAAAAAAGTCACACGTAAAAATTGGGAAGGCATTCTAAACTTTTTTTACTGTTTTCTGAGAAGTGTGGTATATACGATATGCCACACTTCCAGAAAACAGCAAAAGTGTCGTATATACTTACTAGCTGCAACCAGCGTAAACTTTTGCATTGTGTTATTTTTGAAGCCCTTTATGCTTAATCATAAAGTTGATTGAAGACGTTTGCGTCTTTAATTAACTTTCTCTTCATCCTCTCTCGGTACAATTGAGCTCTCTTTCTGTCATCCTCTCGCTGGTTAGTGAGAGGATGTTCAGTGGTGAATACAGTGCTTCGTAGCAACTTCGACTGCAAGCAGTATGCAGCGCCTCTAGCGGCAACCAATGATTGTCCGCCATCTTGTGAAGTTAAAGCCTGAATGTTGTGTTGCATAAACTGCATTGGTGCGCACAAGTTTAGATATATATAGAGGGTTGCCACGTGATCTCAGAAAATCGGACAGCTATCGGTTTGACATATCCGGTTTCTATCCGCAGCTTCCGGTTTCGCGCATTCTATCAATTACCTACAGTAGACAGGATCGATGGATGGTTGTCATTTAAATACACGAGTAATTTTTAAAAAAGTTCTCATTGGAAGTTGTAAAATATTGTTCCATTATATTAAAAATATTAAATGGAACTAAACTGAAATTTTATTCAAAATAAGAATCTACATCCTACAAATTGAATATGACTGCCCAGTTTTTGTAATTTGTAATTTTTTATTAACTCTTCTCTCACACACACACACACACAAAATTACTTCGTAGAGATTCAACGCAAAAACTTGTTCGTTATCTATAACAGCAATTAAATAAAATCAGTAAAACAGTTGAAACTAAATTATTCTAGCTATGCGAGAATAATAAAAGATTATAAAATACGGTTCTACCTAAACATCAACAATGATTTCAAGATCTACGTAACAAAATTTATACCAACTAATCGAGCAAATACCGGACAATTACATGTCTGAACAAAATAGTTAAATAAAACACTTCAAACTATTTTAGGTAATATAAATATCATAAATAACGTGTAAATATTAATGCCAATTAATAAAATAAGTAAAATAAATAAAATAAATTTAATTTAATAAAATTAGAAAATTAAGTAAATTTTTTTTAATATGGGCATGAAGTAAAATAAAAAGATTAATAATGGATATGAAATTGGTTTCAAGGTTTAAATTGTACAAATTATTTTTCGGTAGACTAATGGTAATGTATATATATATAACATATAATTCATTGGTATATACATTTTAAATTGTACCATGTTATGAAAAGTACTGTGTATAGTAATACGTTACTTTCTCAAATTCCAAGGAAGGGTAAGGGCCCCTGACAATGTGTTTCGAGCTAACTTGGGCAATTTCGGAATATCACCTATTGTTATCTTCTCAACAATCTTTAAGAAATTGCTTGTCACAGATAGGGGCAAGAGAATAGATAAAACTGTCTGTTTACTGCATTTACTAAAAAGAAGTATAAAAATTTTAAATATGGAATACACAATAGTCTCTTGAGATAAGCAGTGTAAATCTGCACACAAACAAATAAACACCGAATTTATATTTGCCGTATTCTTGAATGGTTACAATTTTACAACCAATCCACTTGTCTATGGTAGATATTCTACGTTGCACGAATGACCTTGAGACAAACCAGCAGAGGCGGCGCGCTGAACCTGGCATGCTCGCTCGATAACTGCATATGAGCAGCAGGCTACACCACCATCAGAGAGGTTTGTCGCAAGCGAGACAATGGTGAAGTCCAGCATGAGAAGAAATTAAATGAAGGCTATTTTTAAAATTAAGGTTCGGCTAAAGGAAAAAAAATTAACATTCAATTAAGAAATGCAAAAAATTAAAATGTATTAATTAATTCGGAAATTATTTTAATACATTTTTGAATTGTTTAACTTTTTGAGCTGCTAAGCATCATACATGGAGGGCTTTTCAGGGATTTTCAAACTTTGCGATACCGCGACCCCCTAAATAAAACTGATTTTATTTGAAACGAAGAAATATACTACTTACTTTTAATAATTAATTTTTCATCTATAATATCAAACAAAGCAATGACAGAACCTTACAACTTTATAAAATAAAACCGTTGCATTGAAATAGCTCTCGATCCACAGAGTAAGAATCCATGTGGTAGCAGGAAGGAAGCTCTAAAAAAGAAAGAAAAGGAAAAAAGGTTACGTTGCATACGCTACACGCACACAAAGTGTATAATAGCGTAAAATGAACGAGTGGTTCGAATTGGACTGAAAATGCAATTTGCAAGTAGGATCTGCTTTAAGATAGTTTCACGAAAGAACGAATTGCATGTTTAGCAGATAGTAGACTTGAATTATCCAGATAGGATTAAGTGGATGTGAATGTACAGGGAGCGGCAATAGCTATTTATATAATTCTCTAATTTTTTATTTCATTTGAGTGGCCATTAATTAAAGCATTGCATTCAGTTCAGCGACCGTTTTTGCACTGTGTTTACCAAAGATTTAGAAAATGTCTTCTTCTAAAAATGACAAATTCTATAAATTACTAAAACAACTCCTGCTAAAAAAAATATCCCGCGTAAGAGAGATCTATTATTATCGAATTAGCATTCACATTAGAATTTTAACAGTTTCAGATTACGATGCACGTTAGTGCATCTCACCTGGTAGCTGCACAGCTGATTTATAGTGTATAAATTTATTTATGCAATATAATTGTACTCTCATTTTAACACTACTAGTGTGAAACATATGAGCCCTACCCCCTTCCAGTATAAAAATTTCTGAACGCCACTTCTCTCATATTAACCACTACGGTAAAGAGACCAGACATCCCGGATTATGCGGGACAGTCCTAGATTTCAATCGTTTGCCCCGCATTACAAACTGTCTCGGAAAATGTTACAGGTATCATTACGGGTATATAAAGGTCATTCATTTTATTTTTTCCCAAAATGGAAAATACCAATGTACAGCGAGTTCAGTGCCTTCCAATTCAGTAATCTTCGAGCAAATTGTTTAGGATAGTGCTTCTCAAACTGAGCTTCCCCTCCCCCTCCCAAACACAGAAATATACTGATATAAAACTATTACATATCGTTACTGATCAAAGACAAACCCAAAATTAGATTAGTAAATTATATGATTCCCCCCCGTTTAAAAAATTCATTTTATATTTCCGGTTTTTGGAAAAAAATCGAAGTAAACAAATCTTCAGTTCAGAAGAGTGCGCCACTACGCCTTTGTGTAGTCGACAGCAGTTGCCAATCGAGAGATCTAGAGTTCTTAGTGAAAGTGGAGCATTCAACAAAATGAAAAAAAAAAAAGGAAGAAGAAAGTAAGTATAATTTGGGCTATGTAATTTTAACCTGGAGAGGCGGATATTAAGAAGAACTAGTGGTGGTAGTAGCGTGAAAACAAAAGAAAGCAGTAAATCAACTGAAGTGTTACCCATATCAGTTCCAGCTTCACCAGGACCATCTATGTTGACATTTGACATTATCAAGTGGTGGTGAGAAAAGAGAAGCCATTCCAACGCAAAATGTAGAATACGAAAAAAACTCGAAAACTATAATCCTGATTATTAAAATCTTATTTTTATGGCGAAAATTTATTTTGTGACATATTTATGTTTTTTTCTGTTTTTATGGTATATTTAACAATACTTTGAACTGTGATTAGAAAAATAAATATATAATACAATTTTTAATTATTTTTGTAACCCCTTTCTAGTAGAGGGCAGTCTTATGAAAATCACGGACGGCTGACACCCACGCGGCGGCCCTGGGCAGTGAGAATATTCTTGACTTCACCATTACTAACGATTCAGATGACGTCACATGGCTTAAAGTATAGGCACCATTGTCAGGAAGTAATCATGCAATCGTCAGCCCGAAGATGAAGAAAGGTATTTGCAGTAGTTAAAGGTAAAGGCGTGGGTTTCAATTTAAGATGGAACTTTGACAGTTTAAGGCGCTATACAGCATCTGTTAATTGGGCGAATTGCAGAGTGAGGGTAAATAAGCTTGAATTATGGAATACCTTTAAAGCAAAAATCATAGAAGCCATGAATGCTATGAAAATATTGCAGGAGGTGGATCCTGAAATGGATGAATGCAGAGCTGGCCAATTAAACAGAACAGAAAAAGATTTCATTCAAATTAAACAATGATCAAATTTTGGAATCCGAAAAGGCAATATTCTATTTTATGGCTGGCTCTATGGAATTACGATGAGAAGTGCTGAAAGAGCCGTTTTATTTTCAAAGCGGGACATCCCTTTTTTTCAAAGTGTACGAGTATTACGCACGAAGTGTTATTCCTTTAAACGTCATGACTAGGAATTTTTAAGTGTAATATGACTGGTGAAGATTCAGGGTTCAACTCGTTTTGGTGGTTTTCCATATGACAATTTGAATTTGCATTCTGCTGTTAACATGTAAATAAGCCCATTTCCATTCAACAAACTGAAAAAGACAAAAATCTTTGCATGTACTGGAATAATCGCAATGTGATGTTCCACACCGGGTTCGAGTCCCGTCGATGACGCGGAACTTTAATGGGCTTTTTTTCATTCCGTGGCTGAGTTAGGCGGTCTCAGGCATAGGTAGCAAGGTCTCCCCCCCTCCCCCAGAAACTGGAGTTTTTTTCGTCCAGCAAAAGAGGCAAATCGACCAGTTGGAGAGAACACACGCAATTTACAGACTCAAATACGGGTTTAAAACTGCTGAATTAAACTTAACAACCTAATTTTCAAACTCTGGAAATTTTAAGCTAGAGAAAACGCTCTTATTTGCTGATATACACTTTATTCTTGGGAATGGTGTTTTTCTACCAAGTTGGATTTTTTTCAGGTTTCAAATATTTCCAACAGATGGTATTTTAAGCTTCAGAAAATAAAATTATTTGCTGATATACACTTTATTCTTGTGCTAACAACTAAAATAAACTTAAATGTCTAATTTAAACTTAACGTTAAATAAGCACACTTGGTGTTGCTTAAATATGCACTTTATTCTTGTGCTAACAACTTAAACGGCAAAATTACAATCTAAAGGAAAGACCAACTGGAGCCGCAGAAAATCGTTTTGTGAAATTTCTAAGTGGCCACAAATGCAAGTCAGAAGGTGCCAACCAACAGAAGAACACTGCCTCCATAAGGAAGGATTTTGTACATGTCAGCTTTTCATTGCCAACATTTTAATTGTTTGGACGGAAATTCTAAGTTCGAAGCCCAAAAGTCAGCTTTTCATCCCGCATTAAACTTTTAAAATTAACTACTAAAGAACTTAACTGTTTGGCAAAACTAAAATAATCTTAACTGGTTTTAAAGAGATTGACAAAAATAAACTAGCCTAATTTTCAAACTTTAAGAAAAAACTCTTATTTGCTGGTCAATTAAGAAGGAATTTATTTGTACAAGTCAGCTTTCCATACACACTGTACACAAGTTTCTTTCAGCTTTTCATCCCGCATAACGACTTTTTGGGAAAATGCCTACAAACATCATGGCGGTCATACCGTTATCAACAGAGGGCTTCTTAGTTTAAACACACAATCAGCTTTTCATCCCGCATAACGAGACACAGAGAAATTGTTTTTGTGAAAATTCTAAAGTCAGAAGGTCTCAACCAACTAACATTTTAATTGCCTGTATGGAAATTCTAAGTTTAATAACCACAAGTCAGCTTTTCATCTCGCACAATGTCTTCAAACGTTATGGAAGGGTTGCGCGTATGCGAAGCAGACGCATGGAGGCGGTGGCCCATCTCCTCCAACCACGAACCTTCCATCCCAGAATGCATCTTTCTAATTAAGTATGCACCCAGGATGCATTGCGCACACAATTAACTTTCAAAATATTCACAAAAAAATTACAAGTCCTGTTTTTGACGTCATAACCGATACAGTAAAAGGCTATATCTAACCTTCCAATACTGGGGGTCATGAGCAAACTGCAATCTGAAGTTATGAACAAATTGATGCCGTTTCCAACCACAGTCATTGATAGAATTTCTATTTAGTCACTCAACTTTCCAGATTCATGAAAAATGGGGGAAAGTATACTGACACACGCAAACGCAATCCTTTGTAGCAATGGCAGCTCGTGACTCGGATGTATGGGGTGCTGCTTCTTAAAGTTACATTAAATTGCCTTGGTTATAAGACAGAGATAGTAATAATAAGAAGAATGTTTAAAAATACTACAAAATATTAACTGGACACTTAATGTTTCCGGGTTGAGCACGCTGAATTCTGAAGGGATTCTTCCACTTGTTCAGGTTACGAACATAAGGGGGCATAAATTGAAATTGAGGAAGGACAGATGTAGAATAGATGTGCGGAAATTTGCCTTTAGCCAGCGGATGGTTAAATGCCGGAACAAACTTCCATCTGTCGTTGTGTGGATGTTTGTTTGTTATTTGGTTTTTAGGAGCATTAGCAACTAAGGCCATATTGCTCCGGGATATGCGGTGGTCATTCCCTGACCTTTCCGCATCCTCCGTATTTGGTGGTGACGGGCTCGAACCCCGGTCTAATCAAGAAGCGTGTGCTACGCACTGCTGCTCCTTCCCACCTGGCTACGGAGGCGCCTCGTTGTGTGGAAGTTGATAGGTTAAATAAATTTAAGGAGGAACTGGACAAACATTTAGAGGGGATTGTTTTGTAATTTTTTTTTTCGGCTGATGCACTTGCTGATACACTTGCTTTCTTGCATCACATGCCACTACTACTACTTACCATTAACAGACTTGGGTAATCTTGAAATTTTATTTAAAATTAAATCCATTCTTCGGTTTTTTTGTTGAAAATAGATTAATAACTTTTTCATTCAAGTTTGCACTGTTGACTAAGCTTTTCTTTATTGAAAGCATTTCTTGAGCATTTAGCCTTTCCTGATTCATAGTGCTCCTTAAAAATGTTTTTATTCTTTTTAATGTCGAATAGCATCAGGAAAGGCATCTTTCGGGCTCTGAAATATCATCAGAATGGTCAAAAAAATTTTTGAGTTTTATAAGTTCACCAAGAACTTCGGCTAGATTATTTTCTGAGACAAATTTCAGAAAGTCAATTATTTTTTTTTAATAATTGTGTATATCACGTCTGCTACAGAAAACTTGTAATTTCGTCAGAAGTTTTTCTCTTTCAATCATGGTGTCAATCTGAGACAAATTTCAATCAATTTCAAAAAAAATTTCTCAGTAGCCTCCGTTACCTCTTCCATGGGCATTTTCGTACGAAAAATAACAAAGTTCTCCTTGTTAAACAATTTAGCAGCAATTAATTGCTTTGTAAAAGAATATCTCTCACCTTACATAATCGCATACTTCCTTCGCTTCAATCATGAGTATTTTTGAAGAATTTTCACAGTATTTCGAATTCCGGATTTTTAATTCTTAAAGTTTGCTATATATTCATGTATTTTAAATGTGTCAATGTCCCGAGATTGAATTAATTATATATAACTTCCACACGAGGCATTATCTGGTGGAAAAGTTCTAACCAGAACCCAAAATTTTCCTTACTCAAAATGAACAAAATTCCAGTTGCTTCTGAAATCGTCTTATCTGCGTTTGCTGTCGCTTGTATTTCCTCCATGCACTTTTTAGATTCGAAATTTCATAAACGCTGTTCACGGTGCGTATAATCTTGTAGGGAAAGGACGAAGAACACGGCTGTTCATATGCTTGCTGAGAACAGAGAGTCGCTGTGGTAATCTCGAGAAAAATGTTGGAATCGACACGAGGTCCGAAAAGAATATTCTTGAATCTCGGGTAGTACTTGCTGCATTTCTCATCATCAGATTCAGTTGGTGTGCATAGCAGTGAATAAAATGTGCATTATTGTAGACTTTTTTTTATTATCGAAGAAGATATTAGACAGTAATCAGTGCATTATAGCCTAAGTTGCTGATGCACCAACAAATTTAACAACAACAACAACAACATTTTATTTTATCCTGAACTCCCCCTTTCTTGCCTTTCATCACACTTTCGCCATGAAATGTCTGAGCAACCAGTTTTTGATAATTTCCTTCGAGCAGAGGTTCCTAAACTTTCTCGGTTCACGGCGCCCTTAGTGTCCCAATATTTTTTTCACGGCACCCCTAGGCCAAAACAAATACCTAACACATTGGTTTTCACCATTTTAATATATACCTATATAATAATTTTATTTGTTATATAGAAGTACTAAATAAAGATCAATTATAGATCACCACAAAATTAAAAAGGTACGGTACAGTGGATACCGTACACCTTTTTATAATGAAATTAATGTAAAAATTTAAAACAAATAAATAAATAAAATAAAAATAATAACTTTAAGTAACTTAAACCGAAATTACACGGCACCCCAAGAATGTTGTTGCGGCACCCCAGTTGAAGACCACTGTCTTCGAGGATTATGTCTAACTGATCTAGAATGCACTTCGAATTCCATCTGTCGTTTGGTTTTCCGGAGTGAAAACCCTCCAAAAATGCTCAAAACTGTCACCATTCAGTTCATATCTATGAACAATTACCATTTGTATATGTTCTGAAACATCTGTTGGTCATCAGCCATGACAGCTACAAATGAAGCTTCTTTAATTTCTCTTTTTATTTCATCCCGGCATATTTGCATCAAACAGTCAAGAATATCAGTTTGAATAGTTTTTGAAAAATGCCTTTAAATGCTGTATTGCTTTCTAAATGGTTCTTTAAATCGGAATCTAATTTAGAGGCGAAATTTATTAATCCTCTGAGTACTCCTGGATTTTTCAGAATTGTCTTTTTCGTCATGTCCACGTAAAGGAATTTCAAACTGTCCACAAAATTTAATTCAGTCTGTTATTTTAGATAATATCTCACGATTTTTGGTAACTTTTCTGTTATGTTTGCAGACCGAAAGTCTGTAGGCCTCACTTAAGTTTTTCTTTAATATTTACGCTTCCTAAAAGTGATAGTGAAATCACATTATCAATACGTTTCTTCGAACCCTCATGTTTTCCAGTTTTTTCTTTCATTTTGTTTAGGTTTGTAAAGCCACTTTTGTGCACGTTAAGTCACCTCCGAACAGTAAATATGGAAAACAAAACAATGCATTTCTAACTTCACAACCACAAAGCCAACTTTTGTTTTGGTACCATTCAGTAATAAAACTGCGAATTTATTTCTGATTATTACGTATTCCCAGCTGAGATATTTGAATCTCTGGTGTGAGGCGACCTTTTTTTTTAATCGCATTTTTTTCTTGGAGAGATAATTGTGACAAACTAAGTTGCTGAAGTTTATTCACTGTTACGCGACTTACTTCGTGGGGTAAGGAGAGATAACGCGAAAGTTCCTACCCAATGTCGACAAATTCTATCCGAGATCACCACCCTGGTTCCAACCAGGACTATACTCAACATATTTTCTAACGGGCCACGGACTCTTCAACGACAAACTTGTAGCACTCGGACTGCTTGAGGACCAACAATGCTCATGTGGGGAAAGAGAGACGTGGCATCACCTGATGCACCAATGCCCAAATTACGAGGACCTGCGCGGGAACTTCATCACACAGCTTGCTTATATACCTCAGGAGCAGGAAAACCACCTCCTGGATTCCTGTGAGGAGTACAAGATCTTCACAAAGTATGCGCAAGACCTCTTCACGAGAAGAGCTGCAGCAGTAACAAGAAATAGACAACAATGAACAGAAAACCCAATGCTGTATCCCAAGGTGGACCTATAATAATAGTGGACATGACACCTCCTGAATGTGATCGACAACCCGGATGAGACCAAGCACAAGAACAAGACTTTCGACCTGACGTGACAACTACCAACGTAGGACAATGAATCTTGTTGTCAATGCGCCAAATGTACGATCCGAACCGGGCCCTAGCCGGACTCGCTTTAATTCACACTCCCTGGCAGGGAGGGAGAGACAACTTTCTGTCTCCCCCTCCATGCTGCTCCTTTTTTCTCCTGACCACCTGGGAGCACCTTCTCTGTCGTCTCCATACTTCTGTCTTACACCCCCCCCCCAGCCTTCAGTCTTCACCCCTTACTCTATCTTTATCCAAGCGTACGTCCCACACGTCTAAATTTAATCACTGAACCGTGATCGACGACATTTGGCTTTTCAATTCTAGCGTTAGCTCCCCCCCTTTTTTTTTTTTTTACCTAGGCCCCAGCCACTGAAATCTCAGGAAACTAGGCGACAGGGCCTGCCAGAGTAAAATATAAAGCTACTGGGTACCTGGTCTGCCTCCACGAAGCCAAGTGTGGGCAACTTTGGATCCCATCGGGGGCCCAGCGGCTAAATGGCCAGAAGAACAACGGTACACAACATTACCAGTTCTCTGCACCAGTTCTAACGAATCAACATTCGGGGCTCCAAACCTGTACGCAGTACTCAAGATGTAGCATAAACTTTCTCTCACTGAACTGTCTCTCTTCGTCATAGCAGCAAATGTCCTTAACTGCTCAATTTGTACAGCAGTATTTCATGTATAGGTGTCTTTGGCTTGTAAAACGGGATAATCGCCTCTTTGTCTCTGCTAGTAAAATTCTTATATATCATTAAGAAAATTCCAAGAGCTGTCCTGGCAATCCATCTGCATTGCTCAGAGAACTTCGTATCTGATTGCACAATTACCCCCAGGTCTTTTTATGGTTAGTCTTTGCAGTCTGGTATAATTTTGCTCGTGGGAGGGGATAGGCCTGTCAATCACTGCTCCTCGTAAAGATTGATCGGTAGGGGTACTAGATTTTAAAGACTAATTGGTAAATTTTGGTCTTTTGAATAATGAAATTGAACCTTTCAAAGTTTTGAAACTGCCGAAAATCCAACATGGCTGCTGTTTGTTTATAAATGAGAGAACCAACATCTAATTTACAAAAATTATTAAAATAAAAATTTAGACACATTTTAATGAATAATCAAAAGTTATGACGGGGAGAAAAAAGTATCTTAGGATCCACAGCCGCAGACGTTACTGAGAGAATCTGCAGAAAAACAATAAAAACGACCTTTCGAAGTCCACCCGAATACAGTACATTACTATGGTGATCGATACAACGTAGCCATGGCAATATACTTAGAAAATATTGCTGATATCTCAGTTTATGGTGTTTAAGTAATCTTCAAAATGCCCCTGAATAGACTTCAGGGGCTCATATTTCACATCAAATCGTTGATGATCTTTAAAACACAAATAATCCACGTTGCCTAAACCTAAACACAGACACGAAAATACAAGTACCGATCCTTATCTATATTCTTTTATAAAAGTAAAAAATCGCCTTCATTCATTTTATTATCTCCTCTCAGAGCCTTACAGATCTCAATCATATCCCACTATTAGGTTCGTGTTTGCCAAGCTCTGTAGTCCGTCTCAAGTCCTTGCTTATATGGGCGCCTATTGCAGATCTCACCAAGTCGGTTACTCATCTTTGGATCATTTCAAGCTTGATGTCTTTATTTTTAGGTGGTCTCCACACTTGGGCAAAGCATTCCAAGTGGAGTCTTACAATTGCCCCATATATTGAGATTATGACCTCTCTAACCTTGCCAACTATTACAGCTTGGAGAGCTTCGTATTCAACTGTTTCATAGCTTCCAAATCCCCTTCTTTTTCTAACTCAACTGTAAGATCTTGAATTCTGTTGTATTTCACTAGGTACACTTTTCTGACCACCCTTGAAACCTATCCAAATTATCCTGGAGGAGCTCAGCTGATCCACTCTCCCAATCTTTACATCATTTGAAAATTTCTGTATTACACACTATCTATTTGCAAATGTCACTTATGAAAAAGTTCCAGAAGCGATGCGTGGGGAACCTCACTTTAGGCAAATCTGAAGAGTAGATATTAATGACAACAATTTTCCTTCTGCCTTGCAGCCATCCGACAATTCAACTTAGATTCTTATCCACGATTCTATGTTCCAGCTTATACAGTGCCCTCTCACGGGAGACTGAGTCAAATACAAAAAATCAAAAATCAAAATAAACAATGTTGAAATTACTGTATTTTGTACATCAAGTTCAAAATATCTAGGTTTAGTTAAACATGATTTTCCCATTAACAAAACCGCATTGTGTCCTTTACAAGTCCATTTCTATCTAAATGTCTCAGTCTCACTATTTCTCCCCTGACAACCACCATAAACAAAATTGTTATGCGCTCATTATTACATGTATGCGAGTGGCACTATTTGAACTTATTACTAACCTCATCCAATGAATTTTAGGAAATGACTGCATGTAGCATTAATTTTTTTGCATTAGCAGCCGGCTATAGTCACGAAATTTTATATAAAGGCCCCGAAGAGTACTGTAAATAAGTTCTGAAATTTTCAATTGGATTGTAAGTGTTTAATTTGAAAATATCTAGAATTTTGCCCAAACATGATAGGAAGGAGCACATGTAGACTTTGTCAAAATATTCGCCATGGAGAGATTGTGTAAGATTCATTAGATAAAATTCTTCCCAGTATGGCCAGTACCTAAAGATAGGAAAGACTTTTTACAGGATAAGGTGGCTCAGAAAGCTGCATTTGGGATTATAGTCATGGAGACTATTGGTGGCTACTGCATGGAGGCGAAACTAGGTTTATAGTCACTCATTTAAAGCATTTGGCAGTCTGTTAAGCAAGGCGTGGAGCATTAAGAAGTAAGCAAACTTTACCCGTAATTTCATTAGTATACTTTAATGGAGACTGTTAGATTTTAGGAGCATTGGCAACGAAAGCCATGTTGCTCCATGTATATTGTCTGTATAGTGCTTGCGTTATTAGGTAGATTTTCTGTTTTCTAGACGAAAAACTTGAGTTTCCGGGAGAAAAAAAACATACTACCCTCGGCCGACAAACTCAGCAAGTTGTGAAAAACACCCATAAAAATTCCCCGTCATCAACAGGATTCGAACTCAGGTCTTTTCTACCCGGTGTGGGAAGGATGGCGATGCTATCAACTGTGCAACCACGAGGGCCTTTGATGGAGGGAAAAGGTCAGAGAAAATAAGGGAATTAGTGGTTAAAAAAGGATCATGTTGAGAGGAAGAAAGTTATATAGCAACCATACCATGGATTTATAAAGGATAGATCTTGTCTAACCAATCCGATTAACTACAATGAGGTAGTCACAAAGGAAATGGATGCAAAAAATAATTCTAAAATCCGATATTTGAATTACAGTAAAACATGTGCCACTCTTACACGTGGATGATGCTCTACAATTTGGAACTGTATGGCATTAGGGACAAGTTACTATGGATAAATGGATAGTTCAGTAGCAGAAGGCAAAATGGTTATTAGTGGAATCCTACTGTGTCCCTTGCTATTTTCAATAATTAAGAATAATTACATCAAGATTAATATCTAAGTTTGCTGATCCTACAAAGGTTGGCAGGGTGGTTAATTAACCAGGGTGTGATACTACTGCAACAACTGGATAAATCAGATATATTTTTTAAACAAATGCAGATTAATGCTTTCCATGGAAATCATTTACTTTTGTCATTAAGGGCAGAAAAGACACCAAAAGTATAGGCATGATTCAGTCTCATATGGATGACTGCTTTGCAAATAAAAACTAAAAGAGCAAAGAATGGGGACAAGGAATTTTTCATGTATGTGAAAACAAAGAAGAAAAAACGAATCAGATGTACTGCGTATGGGGGGTCTTAGATAACCCAGCTGATGTTGCGGACGAATTGAATAGGCATTTTGCATCGCTCTTTACTGATGAAACAACATTCATACTGAAGAGAGGCTGTGCAAGCAAGTCTGCATATGAAATCAGTGATTTAAAAATTAGTGGACTATTTTTAGAAAAACTTTCGAGCATAAAGGCAAGCAAGGCTCCTAGAGCTGATGGTATATACCCAGTAATTTTGAGAGACAGTACTGAACCAGTGAGGTTATGTGGGCATCATTGGACTTGGAGAGATTCCTTTGGGACTGAAGAAATGCCAATGTATCTCCAATACACAAAGCTAGTTCTGAATCTGGTAACTACCAACTGGTTTGTCTGACCTCAGCGGTAGAAAAAGTCTTAGAAACTAATGTTAATAAGAGTGCCATCCAGAGACATTTAAAAAGATGTGTGTGCATTCTGGACACACAACATCATGTTTAACTGACCTCAGCGTCGAATTCAGGGGGGGAGGGGAAGGGGGTTGACCGGAGATGAGTTCCACCCCTAGCAAAAAATAGTAATTTTTATTTTAATATTCATTCCAAGCCCTCGGACGCTGAAAATTTCGGCACATTTTTTTGTTTAATTTTAATTGAAAATTTCCTGTAAGCGTTCGCTTACTATGGAAGCATGGTGTGAAGCTATATATGGAACCTACTTCAATAGAAATGCGAGAGGGAGAAATTTCTGAGAGGAAGATGTATTAGTTTTCTCTCTCTCTTAGCATTAGTGGAGGCATACGATGCAAGAAAGCAAGCTTATGCAGCATCAGCCAAAAAAAAAAAAAAAACCGCTTCCATTTCACCCATCACATTTGTTCCAAATACCTGTCCAGCTCAGCCTTAAATTTATTTAGGCTATCAACGTCCACAACAAAAGATGAAAGTCTGTTCCACCAACCAACCGCTGGCTAAAGGCAAACTTCCGCACATCTATCCTACAACTGTCTTTTCTCAATTTGAATTTATGCCCTCTCAGGTGATTATTCTGAGCAAGAGGAAGAATACCATCAGCATTAAGCATGCTCAAACTATTCAAGGCTTTATACACCTCAATCAGATCACCTTGCAAGTGACTAGTCTCCAGACACTGTAATCTGCAAAACTTAAGCCTTTCTTTGTAAGAGCAACCCTTCGTTCCATTCACTAATCTTGTTGCCCTTCTCTGTACTTGTTCCAACAGCTCTACATCTTTCTTAAAATGAAGCCTCCAGACCTGTATACAGTACTCAAGGTGTGGCCTGATCATTACCTTATACAAGGGGATAATCACCTCCTCATCCCTGCTAGAAAAATTCCTGTATATCATTGAAAAGACACCATGAACTACTCTTGCAGACCGTCTGCACTGCTCAGAAAACTTCATATCTGCCTGCACAAATACCCCCAGGTCCTTTTCATTCTCTACCACTGTCGGTGTAGTACCACAGAGTTGATACGTTACTCTGGGGTTACTGCTTCCCATATGTCGTATTTTACATTTGTCAATGTTAAACTTCATTTGCCACCTCTCAGCCCATCTGCTCAACCTTTTCAGATTCTGTTGCAGCAGCAGCATACTGTCATTAGTGTCCTTAACAACCCTGCCAACCTTTGTATCATCTGAAAACTTGGACACTAAGCCTGATATACCATCATCAATATCATTTATAAATATAGAACACAACAATGGACCCAACACTGAACCCTGAGGGTCTCCACTAATAACATTAGTCTACGTAGAGCAGTGTCCATTGATTATCACTCTCTATCTTCTCCCACTCAACCATCCCTTTATCAATAGCAGCAATTTGCCTCCAAGGTCACACTGCTACAATTTGCGAACACAGTCAACTGGGTAATAGCAAACTGGGCGCCGGACATCTGGGCGACAAAATAATAGATCAAATATGCAATGCAAATAAAAAAAAATTATTTGCATTTCATATTTGATCTATAATTCATATTATAGTAATATATGCAATACCACGTAAATATTCTATTATATTTTTCCTATCATAATTTATAACTTTTCTTAAAATTCTTTGGTAGGCTTCATCATAACGTCTACGTTTGTGCTGATGTTGAAACCTGCTACTGCTCTTTCATAATCAACATCATGTATTTTTGAATTTTCCGTAGTCGGTTTATAAAAATCCATAAATTTGGATGACTTGTGCTGCTGCCAAAGCTCAATTGCAATTTTCGATGACAGGTTCCCACAAAATTATTTGTCCTATCGCTTCCATTTATTGTTCTTTAGTACACAGACCAAACGTTGGAGGGAAAAATTTGTGGAGCCCTGGTATTATTATTCCTTAGACGACCTATGTATGTGTTCGTAAACCATTCTAAAATTGGTTCAAATCATTGGATAAATGATTCCCAAGTTCAGAAATAGCGTAAATAATATCTTGTTCGGGAAGGAAAGCAAGTGAAGTGAAGTGATAATTTTTGAATTTAAAGCAAATTGCGCATCAGAATTGTATCTGGTTAAAAGATTGCACAAAGCTAAATGCTTACGAAGATTTTGTACGAGATGAAAGAAGCAACCATTTATGGTAGTTTGCGGAAATACTATACTTAACGCTTGATGAATGGCAGTTTCATAATCAACATTTTTATTTTCTGGATCAAGTAATGGCCACATTTCATGTATCATATAAAATAATTTTGTGTATGTTTCAAGTGTCTTATTAGGTAGTACACAATATAAAACAGGACCTCCATCCTTTCTAGGCAAAATAGCAAAAATTTGAGCAAAAAGAGGGGGAGAAAGTAAAAATGTGCCATGCACAAATAATTCATTCATGCTTTGGCTCCACATTGCATGACTTTCACGACCAAAAATTAATATTCTCATTGGGTCGCCCTGTTCTGATCCAGAATCTGCCAATAAAAAACGTTCAAATTGTGATGGACTGAATTCATAATTTAAGTATTCTACAGGAATAATTATTATTTCTCTAGAATCAGAATTGGGGCCTTTAAATTTTTAAATCTTCTTCTTTGAATATTTCTGCGCAGACTGTTATGATTTGGAAGCATTCCTTCTACCGCAGAAGAAACATTTTCTAGAACTTGAGTTCTGATTTGTGATGGGTTGCTCATTGTCATATCCATTAATTTTTTGGCTGCTGTACTAACTTCTTGAGTTATTACTCTGGCCACATTTCCAGAACTGCTACACGTGTGTTCCTGTTTTTCAGAAATTAATGATCCATCACTGACACTTGTCCAGATTCTACATTTGCATCCTTTGTTTTTATTTTTGCATCGCCAAAATTGAATGGAACCTTCCTTATCAATCTGTCTTTAACATAAAGATACCCATTCCAAGCATATTTTTTCTTGTCTCTTTGACTTAATATTCTTGAAGTATCCATTTCTGAAGAATAGAAACAAGAAATATAAATAAAATATTAAAAATATAAATAAATATAATTAAGAATTTTTTCAGTACTATTTTTCACTTGTTGGGACACAAGATCCATAATAATAATTGTACTTAGCAATTTGTTTCATTTGACTGATAATCAAGAGTTTAAAATTTATTTAAATGAATTTGGATGTTACTTTTACAATTTGCTTCCTGTTACTTATAAATATGCTAAGTGTTAAAAAAACAAGCCCTATATGATTATTAAGATTATAAATTTTGAATACATATCTTTTATTTACTTACAGTTGTTCTCTGCATGTTGACACAAATATTGGAAACGATGTAATAAAAAACAACTAGAATTGTTTAATAAAAGTCAAAATATCTTGAGAATGCTTATTGAACTAAACCGCACAAAATGCAAAAATGATAAATTGCCAAATAAGAAACTTGATGCAGTGAAGCTTAGAAATACTTCTAACTCATTTTTGAAAATGATTTGCTCTTATACATACTTATTTTAGATTCGCGGTAAGTTAGTTCTTCGAAAAATTTTTTTTTTTTAATTTATCGAAAATTAGAATATTGGAGGCAAATTCACGCAGGTAAGCTTAGGTTAGATTAGGTCGTTAGGTCTGGATTAGTTTTTTTTTTTTTTTCAATTATGTGGAAATTACTCATAACTCAACTTATAACTCATAAGTCTTAACCATATTTATATTTATATATATTTTACCAATATTTAAGCGTGCAAAAATTTTTAACTTTCTGTCGCTCAGTTGTCGTGCAGTCTCGTCTTGTCTAAACATGAACTTTGATTCTTTGTGGAATGATTCGCTCATTTAAATGACAAAAACAGAAAACCAATTCAACAACAATCTCATACACTTAATTTTGGAATCAAATATTGATTGCTGTTATTTGGTTTTTAGGAGCATTAGCAACTAAGGCCATATTGCTCCGGGGATATGCGGTGGTCATTCCCTGACCTTTCCGCATTCTCCGTATTTGGTAGTAACGGGCTCGAACCCCGGTCTAAGAAGCTTGTAACGCACTGCTGCTCCTGCCCACCTGGATACGGAGGCGCCTCAAATATTGGATATGTTGAGCTAAAGACATTATGTATCAAGCTATACCATATTCCTGTTTTAAATGCTAGTGCCAAACTTTCTTTCAAGCACAATAAATCGAATCGATTGATGAGAAAATGAAGAAATTGAATGGGACAGGAAACATTGTAAGACTGCATGAAGATAAGCGCAGATGGCCTGAATGAGTTATCGGAAAAATTAATAAATGAAGTGATTGATATACCTGGTGGTTATAAAATAAGTTTCCCTATTCGGGAGACCCTACTGTCAAAACGGTTAAGGTTTCTGGCGCCTCCGTAGCCAGGTGGGCAGGAGCAGCAGTGCGTAGCACACGCTTCTTGATTAGACCGGCGTTCGAGCCCGTGACCACCAAATATGGAGGATGCGGAAAGGTCAGGGAATGACCACCGCATATTCCAGGAGCAATATGGCCTTAGTTGCTAAAGCTCCTAAAAACCAAATAAACAAACAGTTAAGGTTTGTGCTGTGAAAATCGGTGGGTATGTCATTTGGGGTACGGGGAAGCGATTTGTAGAAGACAAAATAGTTCAAATTTCCGCCACCAGGAGAAAAACAGCACAGCACATATGTAAAAGTTGTCATTTACTTCAAGACAATGCTTACACATCCTGTAAGATAAAAGCAGAAAGGCCAATGCCAATAACTATTATGGCTAGTACAAGCGTTTGACTTCACTGTAGCCTGAGGGGGGTTAGGAAAAAAAAAACTCTCAGTTTATAATTGGTTATAATTTCTGGTGTTAGTTTGTTTTTCTCTTGGTAGATGGTGTTAGTTGTCATTTCAGAATTTAATTTTCAGATAAATTTTTTTTTTGGGGTTGGGGCATGAACTGGGGTTGTTATGCTTGGTGATCTTACCTTGCACCTGTGCGGGTTCCCACATTATATTTGGGTTAGATATAGGTTGTGATGTCATAGTGAATTTTTTGTGAATATTTGTAACGTTGTCGGGGAGGGTCATCTTCTGGGAAGTTTATTTTGGAGTGGTTATGTTGTGACCCGCCCGGTGCGTTGCAGACGTGGCACCTTGTGTGTGGGATGAAAAACTTTTTTTTTTTTTTCCCTGAAAGATAAAAACACCTTGTTGATCCCAACTGTTGTTGAGATCTGAAAATAAATTCGTTGCTGTTTCCCTCTGTTGCTGAGACCTGAAAAGTTCAAAAATTAAACCTATGTGTTTCCTTGGAGTTTATCAAGTTTATCTGCAATGTCGATGTGTAAAATTTAATTGAAAGTAAAATTAAGCAGTTGTTAAAAGGTTATTACCTGTTCTTGAAGTCTTGTGAACTTTATCTGCAATGATTGTTATTTTCTCAAAAAACTGTAGTTTGTGAATATTGAGAACTAGACAATTCATCCACTTCAAATTGCAATATCTGCAGACGTTGCAATTTGCAGCCCTTAAGTCGTTCTTGATAAGAGCAACCCTTTGGTTCGCCCCTCTGTACTTGTTCCAGTAGCTCTACATCACTTCCTAAAATGAGGCCTTCAAACCTGTATGCAGTACTCAAGGTGTGGCCTTATCCTTGCCTTACACAAGGGGATATTCACTTCCTTATCCCTGATAGAAAAATTCATGTATATCATTAACAATACCCCATGAGCTGCTCTGGCAGCACTGCTCAGAAAGCTTTCTGATACAAAACCTGAAAAATCATGAATCAAAATCTGACTGCATAATTATACTCAGGTCCATTTCATTCTCCACTACCCTGAGTGTAGTACCACACATTTCATAGGTTACTATGGGATTACAACTTCCTATATGCAGTACTCTGCATTTGTCAATTTTAAACTTCAGTTGCCACCTCTCAGCCCATCTGCCCAACTTTTATAGATCCTGTTGCAGTAGCGTGCTGTCATTACTGACATTAACAACTCTGCCAACCTTTGTATCATCTGCAAACTTTGACATTATGCTTGATATATCTTCATCAATATCATTGATAAATATAGAAAAGAACAATGGGCTTAACACCGAACCCTGGGGGACTCACCTGATGATATTAGTCCATGAAGAGCGGTGTGTTTACCACTCTGTCTTCTCCCACTCAACCATCCCTTTACCAATAGCAGCAACTTACCCTTAATGCCACATTGCTCCAATTTGTACAGCAGTCTTCCATGTGCAACAGTATCAAAAGCTTTGCTGAAATCCAAGTATATGCTATCAAAATTATTTTTTGCATCCTGTTGCTTTGTGACCACATCGTGTTATCCAGTCAAATTGGTCAGGCAACATTTCCCCTTAACAAACTTATGCCATGTCTGAACTATAACCGCAGTCTTGTCTAGATGATCCTGCATTGCCTCTTTAACCAGTTACTCCATTATTATTGGGCGCCTCCATAGCCAGGTGGGAAGGAGCAGCTAGTGCGTAGCACACGCTTCTTGATGTAGACCGGGGTTCGAGCCCGTCACCACCAAATACGGAGGATGTGGAAAGGTCAGGGAATGACCACCGGCATATCCCGGAGCAATATGGCCTTAGTTGCCAATGCTCCTAACCCCCCCCCCCCAAAAAAAAAAAAAAAAAACAGAAAAAAAACCCTCCATTATTTCCCCAGGGAAAGAAGTTAAACTAAGAGATCTGTAATTACTCTTGTCACCCTTTGTGAATTGGGGTTACATTTGCACACCTCCAGTCTGTGTGGACCTCGCGTGTGAAAGTATATGCAAAATATTCATTCAGTTTGTCAGATACCTGAGCATGGATCATTAACAGTTTTACCATCGGTATCAGGTGGACTAATCTGATTCATCCCTTTCCTTCTAGAGTTTACATAAGTAAAGATGTCTGCTGTTTTACTTTGCATCTGAGGATGCTCTCATAATTATAGCTAAGGGTTTGCTTACTTCCTTTGCTGCCACCCTTAATATAACTGGAAAGATCTCATCCACCCCAGGTGCCTTTCTTATGTTTAACTTCAACAATTTCTCCTCTGCTTTCCTCTCAGTTATTACAAAATCATTTAGCTCACTGTGAGAGGTTGATAAATTTCTGGCCTCCACTTCTGTGAATATTTTGCATATACTTGTGTGAAAGTATATGCAAAATATTCATTCAGTTTGTCAGATACCTGAGCAGGATCATTAACAGTTTGACCATCGGTATAAGGTGGACTAATCTGATTCATCCCTTTCCTTCTATAGTTTACATAAGTAAAGATGTCTGCTGTTTTTCTTTGCATCCTTTCTCACAGATTTCTTGTAATCTGCCTTTGCCTGCCTAACCTCCTTTGTGACTTGTTTACTATAGACTTCTGTGTCACATAATTTATATGGATCCCATGCATTTTTATTTTCTGCCACGAGTCTGATTAGTCTGCCTGACATCCATTTAGGTCTAAACTTGAGCAGTATTTCTTGGTTGGTATGAAAAGCCTAGTATCTTTCAAAATTAATTTCCTGAATGCTCCTCATTTAGAATTTGCTCTTAACTGTTTGAGACTGCCATAGTCACCTTTACAACAGGAAAAATTGTAATGGATTCATTCTAATGTTTAAACGATGACTACTTCTAATCAATGCCCTTACCCAGGCTACATTTTGATCAATTTTTAATGGTTATTGATGGCCTGGTCATTAGTCATCTTTCATATTCTCTCTTTTTTTTTAAATGAAAACCTCAAAATGAGAAGTATTAGAACCTAGGGTACTTAATACCGCACATGGGCTGAAAGTTACTTTTCAGGAAATACACATGAAAGAAGACTTTTCCAGAAAACGGAAGTTGAATGAATTAAAAAGAAGAAAAGTTGGACAGTAATAGGATGCTTACTGGTTGTGGCACGTGTTTGAACTGCTTTGGAAAAGAGAGAGAGCAGGAATTATAGAAGCCAACTGAGAAGAACATTGTCCATGGAAGTATCTACAGAAAAGGCCTGTGCCACAGAAACTGAAGAGAAGAGATGTGTCATTAATTAAGCCAACTGCTCCCATTTGGATGGAATCTAGAAGCCTGACAGAGGTTTTGGGTGCACTGCCCTAGATGTGGGAAGAACATTCTATAGTAGGGCAGATTTGCGATTTGTACAGTGTTCACGCTGTACAAATCGCAATCTCATGATTACTTTTCTTCATGATTGGAAGAAAAGTAATCATGAGAATGGAAGAGAAAACACAGTTTTTTAGATGCAGTGGAAGCAATATTTGTAACGTACTTATGCCCAGAGAGGTTAGAAGTCAGGGTAATCCCCAATAGAGATATATGATCTTGCCTAGAAATCAGAATGTCATTGAAGATAAGCATAGGAGTAGAAGAAGAATTCTTTCTGTGAGATATGACAGGTCTAAGTTTTAGAAGGATTGAAATTGACTAAATTATCTTTCCCCACTGGAGAATTACCTGGAGAGCAGGTAATTCTTCAGTGGGGAGAACATTTTTGGTAGTGGATATTCAAGAGTGTGCAGGGCAAGGTTTCTCAAACTGAAATGTGCTATCATCAGTAGAACTATGGATAGGATTTCCGGTCAATAATCTTTTATGCCATTCAAATGTGCAAGCTCTTGACATAACTCATAGTTTTCAGTTGGCGTTTTCTTTAGTTTTCTTAAAAATTTGAGATTGATTCAATCTTTGATTCTTTTGTCCGTCATTTTTCTGGCAAACAGCAAAAACACAAATTAACGAAAACGTTTTTCGCTGCCAAACTAATGAGCATGTTGGAGTGTGACTTGGCAGACAACTAGGCAGGGTTCAAGGTCAACTTCTGTGCCTATGTTTCACAAGCAGCACTTAGCGTATATTGACTGTGCACACAGTCTCATTATTTAATAACCATATCTCGTATACTTTCACCCCAAGATGATTTTATTTTCAGAAAAGTACTTTGAACGTTAAAGGCTATTTCAACAGTAAGTCATGAAATTCATGCACTGTAATCAATGTTGCTCTTTCCAATCTGCACATAATCAGCAAATTGCACCTGCAGTGTCATCTGATTGAGGGATTTGACTGGAACGAGCAATCTCCATGCACATGGCATTCTTCCGCTTGCCCAAACTACATAAGGGGACATAAATTCAAACTGAGGAAGGATGGTTGCAGGACAGATGTGTGGAAGTTGACCTTCAGCTAGTTGTTGATTGTTGGAACAAATTTCTGTTGCTGTGAAAGCAGGTGATCTGAATAAATTCAAAGAACTAGATAAACTATTGAAGGGGATGGACAGCTGATATGGAAGGCATTTTTTTTTTTTTTTTGGCTGATATAAGATGCAAGAAGGCAAGCTATATAAGCTTGCCTTCTTGCATCATTTGCCACTACTAATACTAATTCCTCCAGTCTTCATCAGGTTTGAAACCACACCTCCCTAAATGAGTTACAAGCAGTAAAACTACTACACTGTAATGGCATACTGCATAGGTGCATGCACAATCTGTGATTTGTCTTTTTACTGACTGGCAGGTGCAAGAAAACTCAGTCATGTGGGGCCATTTTGACTTGATTCCATTTAAATAGATGATTTTTGGAATCTTTAATAGAGAAAACATAACAAAAGCTGCTTTAAAAATCTTAGGTGTGTTTCTGCTGAATGGGTAGAATGGTTTTAGAGTGCATAACATAATTTAAGCTGTGTGTGTGTGTGCGAGAGAGAGAGAGAGAAAAAGAGTTAAAAAGATTCTGTGCAACTACCAATGGAACTAATAAATATGTTTCAAGAATTGCAATAACAAAAGCACTAAAATGTATCTTCAATTTACATACTTGGCGATACTTAAAATTTTAGTTAAAAAAGGATTAAAAAACACACAACTATAAGAAAACCTGCTTTTATTTATGTGTTGTTAATGGTCAGAAGATTTTAAATGCTCGTGTGAACTTTAAATATATAAAAATACAACTGCCGTAATATTATGACAAACTAATAACCTTCGTAACAATGAAGTATATTTTTGCTAGAGGAATTAAATCTATACATTCTGAATGACTTTAAATACATGAAAATATGTCTTTGATATCAATATTTACACATTTATAGTTAATTGGCTGCATCTTACATAGCACACTGATTCTTCACAATAGTAACTATTTAAGTTATAGTTACATTTCATTTAATTGGATGGCAGATGCTTGTCACAAAAATTGATAACTTAATGCACATAATATATTCTCCTCTTCAAACTTTTATGCTAAAAATAAAAAAAAATAACAGCATGAAAATTTAAATTTGTTATGCATTTCTTTATGCCTATGCTAATTAAGCAACAAGTGGTAAATACCAAATAAATTTCAAATATATATTTTTATTTAATGATACAGATATTATTAATCCTGTTATATACAATATAACTAGATAGTATGAATCAGAACTGTGTCTACGTACTATATTGAAGTAAACTCCTTATTATTTTACTAATACAATATAACAGAAATAAATGCAACATCTTAAACGATTTCAGCTTTAAACAATTATTTGTGAGTTAATAGATAATCTGTTTTTCATATAAAAAGTACTTTCATAATACAATGTAAATATAATGAAATTATAGCATAATCTCAGGTGAATAAACAACTGTATCAAACACTGAACAATCAATTTTAAGCAATTCATTATTTTATTTATTTAACTCTTTCAGTAATTAACCCATTATACATAGATTTTTTTTTGTGTGTGGGCTCTGAAGAGTATGTATGTATGTAGAATAATTTGAAGGTCACTTCAAAACAGTGTTTCCATTAATGTATGTGTGCACTGTCTTAATTTCTCTAGTTTGTGCTGGCATCTCCTATCTGTTTCTTACAAATTGTAGTTTCTTATTAACTGCAATCATACTAACTGTAGTTTATAATAGATGCATGCAAGAAAATAGCTGTGAAAATGGAGAGAAAAAAAAAGAAGAAAAAAATCATACCTATCGAATGATGTGGGCTTATGAAAACTGAGAATGAAGATTTTCTGTGGAATTCTGATCTAGAATGTAACTAAACGAAATCGAGCAATAATAAATGTTTGTAGAGGATATCAAAAAAGAAACAATGGGTTTTATTTACAAATTTTTTATGAATTATTTTTTAAAATCCTGATTTGAATTTAGCATTTTGGTAAGAATTTTAACTAGTTTTGAAATAACAGTCAAAATAAAAACACAATAATATTTTCATGTATTTATGTACAAAGTGTTCATTTGTACAAAATTTGAAAATTAAATTCCATAAAAAAAAAAAAAAAAAAAAAACACCCCTCACTCCGCTGGGTCCACTGCTATACAAAACTTGCTGCGTGGGACCGACACAAAGCAATATTCACTGATGAATGAATTAAAAAAAGTAAAAATAAATTTAAAGATATTTAAAGATTATTACTATATTTAATACCACTCTTATATACCATGTGAAATTAATAATGTAGTCTAAGTAAGCTATTTGCATAAACTACCATATATTAAGGTAACGTTTCAGGTATCTTACTGATACACATCATGAGACTGTGCTGCTGAAAACTCTTCTTGCCGATGCTCCCAGAAACCTGATGTGCATACACATCACATTTCTGAAACATTACCTTAATACAGAGGTTTCCGAACTTTTTTAGTCATGGAACATTTTTCATCTCACAATATATTATCACACAATATATATTCATGGAACGCTTGAGAAACAAGTTTAGCGGGAGCCAAAGAACTGTTTGCTAATATTTTATTACATACGACACACTGTACATCAGGAGCATCTTTATTTCCAACACATGTAAAGCCAAAATTCAGATAACTGTCATCATACTTTTATTAGTTGGTTTCTGTTTTTTCACTTTGGATTTTTGGGGAATAAAAGGCTGCGATTGTTCATCCTCACTTTGAGGTGTGACAATATTGTGTTCATTTTCATCGACCACAGTTGCAATACTAGAAGTACTTGCTTCTTGTTTTAAAGTTCCTTTTTCAGCCCAAATCCATGGTCATTTATTTTAATAATAATAATTTGAATACTGATAATTATCAAAAAAAATTTATAAAAGGAAGTGATTTTAGTTATAATATCAGTTTGCTCCCCCTCTCCTCCAACCCATGTACTCCAGACTAAATTGCATATGAATGACATATTCACTACATTGCTACTTTTGCGTAGATGTCATGACCTCTAGGCAAAAGCCCACCAAAATAAAGCGTTCAGCGGTCTATTTGATTATTAGTCTATGCCAGTATATTAATAACCGAAAAAAAAAAAAAAAAAAAAAAAAAATAATAATGTTAAAAATTACAATGATACAAAAGTGGTATATGCTGCAAACATCCAAAGTTTATTTTATTTAATTTTTTAAATTATTAATTATGATTTTCCACGGAACCGCATAGAACCCTGATAAGACAAGTTGCAATCACAGCAAGAAATGTTGTATACTAGATCATTTATTTGTGTTGCGAACGAGGCAAGGACTGAGCGATTGTTCAGTATAGTGTGTAATTTCCATATTAGCCTGGCTATGATTTTAAATTCAGTATCTTTAAAGAATCTGTTAAGTTGTTCATGCCACTGTTCAACATATGGGACAGAAATAAAGTATTTTTTGATATTACTATTGTTCTTTGGTGTATTTTTTTCTGTATTCTATTCTTAATTACCCTAATTCTGTCTATGTAGCAAGTGGGTAACCCCTGTTTAAGAATCTACTGGTTAATATTTGTATTTCTGAGCCCAAAGCAGATTCTGTCCTTGAATATTTATAAGCATTGAGAAATTGATTAAAGATAATCGATCTTTTGTAGATGAATGGGTGATAGCTGTTATAATGCAGAAGCATATCGGTGTTTGTAGGTTTAGGATAGATGTTAAATTGGATTTTATTCGCGTCCCGAGTAAGCATGAAATTTAGAAAATTTAATGACTTAATATCCGTATTCTCCATCTCCAATGCAAATTGAGTCTAGAATGAATATTATTAAACAAATGTAAAATGTCTTGGATAGCGCTACTATCGGTAATGACTAGAATATCGTCTAAATACCTCCCATGTTATATGATACTGAGTAGAAAAGGCATCAAATGTATACGTTCAATCATTGAGCGATAGATCTCCGATATTAGGCCGCCAGGCTTAATCCCATTGGCAAACCAAAAATTTGTTTGTATACTTTGTCTCGAAAGGTGGTATAGTTGGCTTCAACTAAGAGTTTAATTAAGTGAAAAATTTCCTTAATAGGAAGCTTCGTATAATTAATCGGTATTGAGTTATTATTTAACATATCCCAAAGAATATCTAATGTGTATTCAACGGTGACATTCGTATATAATGAGGTAACATCTAGTGAGAATATATTATCATTACCGCCAAGTCTACAGTCCTTAAGGTTATTAAATAGTGTACCATAGTTCTTAATCCCAAATTGTATCGCCTGTCCAATGGGTTTTATAATGCTATATACACGTGTAACCATCGATGAAAATGCCGAGTTTCTGTAGGAAACAATAGGTCGAATAGGAAATCCGGTCTTATGTAATTTTACGTGACTGAAAAGTGTAGGAATATCGTATGTTCTGGCCTTCAATTCGTTTAATTGAACCATAGTAATGTAGTTGTTTTTTTTGGTAGGTGGTTAATGTTTTATTGTATTGATTGACCCAATTGGTAAATAGTGCCGGATCTATTTCAAGGTAAGTGGAGTTATCTTATACAACTGACTCTTAACTTATTAATATAATCAGGTTTATTGAGTATTACAACTGGATCTCCTTTTTCAGCTATCTGAATAATAATGTCTTTATTTTCCCAAGGTTCATGTAAAGCTGAACTGCCATGTGTATTCAATTCGGGTAGTCTCGTTTCTTAAACAGGGGTTACCCACTTGCTACAATAGACAGAATTAGAGTACAAGCTAAGGATAGAATACAAAAAAAATATGTCACAATAATAAACTCTTAATATTTAAGAGTTTAAATTGAATTAAGAAAATTTATTTAATTTTAATACTATAAAATAAAATATGGTACAAACAATCTATTTACAATAAAATATAAAACTTAAAATGGATTAAAATAAATATATAAAACATTTAAAATATATGATAAGATAAAAGCGCTAAAACTAGACTGTAGCCTTTGGAAGCATCCGCTTCCTTTCCCAACAGTGAAAGGTACAAAAAAAACACACCAATCAACAATAGTAATATCAAAAAATACTTTATTTCTGTCCCATATGTTGAACAGTGGCACAAACATATCGAATAAAGATACTACCGAATTTAAAATTGTAGCCAGGCCAATATGGAAATTACACACTATACTGAACAATCACTCAGTCCTTGCCTAGTTCGCAACACAAATAAATGACCCAGTATTCAACATTTCTTGTAGTAATTGCAACTCGTCTTAGTGTTAGTAATGGCCACATGGTGTAAGAAAGCCTATGGCTTATGCTGCACCAGCCATAAAAAAAAATAAAATAAAATAAAACAATGATAAAAATAAAAAAATAAATAATAATAATTAATAGAAGAAAAGGAAATTAAACCTATCATCCTATGCACTTCCCTGACCTGAAGGTACTATTCAGATTACCTTTGAATTTCCCCAAACTACAGCCTCTACCACCCATATACGCAACTTATTCCAGTAATTTTTAACTCACTGGCTAAAATAAAACTTCCTGCATTCCAATATAAACATTTCCCCCTGTAACTTGAAATTATGTCCCCTACTTCTAGCATCATTTATAATCGTGAAAATTTCGTCCTCATTCATTTTACTGATGCCTCTCAGAGCCTTAAACACCTCAATCAAATCACCTCTAAGGTGTCTAGTTTCCAAACTCAGTAACCCACATATTCGAATTCTTTCTTCATAAGGACGCCCTTTTGCCGAATCTCACCAGGCGTGTTACCTGTCATTGCACCCTTTCAAGAAGCTCGATGTCTTTCTTTAGGTGCAGTCTCCATACTTGAACACAGTATTCCACGTGTGGTCCAACAAAAGCCTTATATAATGGAACTATCACGTCCCTATCTCTACTTGCAAAAGTTCGATAGATCATCAATAGGACACATGGGCCTTCCTTGCAACCTGTTTACAATGCTCAGAGAATTTCATGTCTGACCGTATCATAACACCCAAGTCCCTTTCCTCCAGTACTGGGTTTAGTTGAACTCCACCAAGTGAATAAGTTATTTTGGGATTACTGTTTCCCAGGTGTAATACCTTACACTTTGTTGGATTAAAGCATAGCTGCCATTTTTCTGACCATTCCTGAAGTCTATCTAGGTCTCTCTGAAGAAGCTCAGCTTGACAGTGATCATTAACTACTCTACCAATTTTAACATCATCTGAAAATTTAGACATTACACCCTCTATCCCTTCATCGATGTCATTTATTTAAATTAAAAACAACAGTGGTCCTAATACTGATCCTTAGGGAACGCTACTTCTTACATCAACCCAATCTGAGGAATAGCCATTTATTACAACCCTCTGCCTCCTGCCCCGAAGCCATCCTGCTATCCATATAAGGATTTTCCCAGTGATTCCAACCTGTTCCAGCTTATAAAGCAACCACTCATGTGGGACTGAGTCAAAAGCTTTGCTGAAATCTAAATAAACAATGTCGAAATTATTCCCTAAATCCAGCTCGTGAGTGACCCTTTCAAAATAGTGAACCAGATTTGTTAAACATGATTTTCCCTTTACAAAACCATGCTGAGTATCCTTGAAAATTTCAGTTCGATCCAAATGATCCTGAATTCCACCCTTGATCATTGCCTCCATGATTTTCCCTACCACTGAAGTCAGACTGACAGGTCGATAATTTCCCACTTCACTCTTAGAGCCACTCTTATGTATGGGAGATACATTGGCACTTTTCCAATCCAAGGAAATCTTCCCAGAGTCTAGTGATGCTCGCATAATTAGCCTCAATGGTTCAATGCACTCACTTGCCGCCTCCCTTAAGATTATAGGGTATATTCCATCAACTCCAGGAGCCTTACTGGCCTGTAGGCTCGAAAGTTTTTTCATTAAATAATATTGCGAAATTTCAATATCATTAATTTCATATTTTTCAACTTTGCTCCCACAATTTTCCATTGCTACAAAAGGTTTTTCATTTGTAAATATTGATGCAAAATAACTGTTGAGTTCATCTGCAATGGCAGCTGGTGTATTTAATACTATCCCCTTTCCCTTACGTAAAGGTCTGATCTGGTTTGTTCTGCTCTTCTTGGCATTTATATATGTGAAGAATTCTTTATCCCCCCTCTCTGCTCTGTTTGCTAGTGATTTCTCATAAACTGCCTTTGCCTGTCGAACCTTTTCTGTGGCTCTATTACAGATCATCTTGTAGCTGTTATAGGCTTCAGTACTTTTTATTGCTCTGTAACCTTTCCATGCCACCTTTTTCTGCTCAAGTAATGTGGCAACTTCACTATTCATCCAACTTGCAACCCTCCTTGGAGTATTTTTTAATGGTAAATACGCATTCAAGGCATCTGTGATTAATGTTTTAAAAGCATACTACAGTTTCAAATGTATTCATTCTCTGTGCGATATCTACCCAGTTAATAGAGGCCATGTAGTACCTTAAGGCATCGTAATTTCCTTTTCTGAAATTAAAACCCATTCCTTTGCCTTTTACTGCTACTACCTCTCTCATCATCATCTACCGTAGAACTCCGTGATCACTTCCTGCTACTGGTTCCTCTACTGTCAGCCCTGTTATGTTATCTGATTCATGCGTGATGATGAGGTCTAGGATTTTCTTTTCTCTAGTACTTTCCCTGACATACTGAAACAAACAACAGTCATCTAGTTGATTTAAAAATTTTGTTCCCCATGTAAAGTTTCCTTCCCATTTACTCCAATCAATTAGAGGCAAACTGAAATCACCCATAATAAGACATTGAAGCTTGCCTGCCCATTCCATTTGCATGTAGAGGCTTTCGTCATAATCTTCACAATCACCTGGTCTGTAGATTACTCCTACTTGCATTATACCTTTGTTTCCAACTATCTCACACCATACAGATTCTATACTAGCATGTGAAACATCTGAATCCAGGAAACTATCGTCGCACTCAGGCTGCTTCTGATAAGAAGCATTACCCCACCATCCCTTCTATCTACCCTATCCTTCCTAAATACATTATACAAGCCGTACTGAAACTCATCATCCCCAATTTCCGGGTGGCACCATGTCTTCATAAGCCCTATTACGTCCGCGTTACTTGTTTTAACCAGCAGTTTGAATTCGCTCATTTTACTGACGACACTTCTAACATTACTATATAAACAATTAAGACTTACTGTTCTTGTATATTTAACAACCCTAACACAACCCTTGAAGTTTTTTAGGCTCTCTTCCCTGGCTCTAGCTACCTGCTCACTTGAAACATTTCTGCCCCCACAGAACATCTAGATAATATGTCCACAGTTGGGGTAACAGATAAGAACTCTTGAGATATGCACAAGAGTTGCTTTGACCAATATTATCAGATAAACGCGTGTCAGTATTACCCACATCCCTCCTAACTAGCAGTTTCCCTGAACTTTTAAGGTATCCTCAATAATACTGGAAAAAACTTTTGCACCACCTTTGTTTAAGTGTATCCCGTCTCTACAAAACTAATTCCTTCTACCTACAAGTGTGGACCATGCTGATAGACATTTCCCCCCTAAAGCCTTGCAGAGTCCTTCAAGTCTTGGGTTAATCCATAATGCTTTTAACATATAATCCCTCCTATCATGTCTGGGCAGAATTGCAGACACATAGACATTGTGGCCTAGCTCGAGGCATTTCCACAGCATGGTCCTGTATTTTTCCAACAAATCGTTAGATCGTGTACGTTTAATGTCATTTGTCCCCACATGAATAATAATATTCTCTTTAACCAACTTAAAATCTGACAATCTGTTGGTGACATCATTAATAGTTGCTCCCGGCAGACATACCCTGGTTCTACTCCACCTATCCTTATTACAAAAAATATTCCCCGTTTCCCTGACAATGGAGTCTCCTAATAAAACAATGTCCTTTTTAACCAGAGTAGTTTGCACTTGGTTTTTCTGTTTTGAGGCCCGAATCGGGTGTGCATCACTTGGTAGATTGCTGGAGTCTTGAGTCCCTGACGAGCTCCCAGATGCATTATTCTCGAGGGCAAGCACCCGTTTTTTCAGGGACTTAAATTGTTCCATCAGTGTACCAAATTGTAATTTAAGATCGGTGCACTCCTTACATCGATTACAAAGAAAAGAATCTCCAGGTGAGCTATGATTAGTTACCAGGTCAACCTTGGAAAACATTCCACAAGTTCCGCAACGGATTAAATCATGACTCATCCGTAAATCGTCATCGGCTATTTCCGTATGAGTCACGATACCCTGTGATATGTTTAAGGCAGATCTCATAACTACCATTATAAAATTAGCCAAATATCAATGAAAATTAACTTTAAAAAATTATATCTATAATATTATTAAAATCAAACTGTTACAGGAAAACCTATAACAAAATAATCCAACAATATCTAAATAAATCAAATATTTAAAAGCACTAATCAACAGTAATCCAATCCACTTAACTGAGGAGCCCTGACGAAGTGCGTACGCTCACCTCGACTGACAACACTCGAATGTCTTATAAGGGTTCTACATGGTTTCCTCTGAATTTTCGTGTTAATCAACACGTGGCCTCAGTTCGTGCTTCTTGTTCAGCAGTGTCAGAATTAACCTTCCATGCCGTTAATAAAAAACATACTTTTTTATTTAAAAAGGCCAAAATACTTAGTGTCCAATGTACATACAAGACTATTAATTGGAAACCGTCGAAATTAAATTACATGAGAATTCTGTTCATGTTTGTCGACCATATCTAATCTCCAACTCGTGGTCCTTTACGCAAATGCACGAAGACAAATAATTCCTATTTAAGTTCCATGCTCTCCCCATTCGGCAATTTTCATTTCTGTGATCATGACATACAGTCAAAAAGCATTGTCAGCTTCAGGAAGGAAAATCGTTTTGCAATATTTTTCGTTAAATTAATTTTTTAATTGTGTTACAATGTGTTCATTTGATTTTTAATTATTGTTAATTATTTCTTAATGTAATGTAAGATTTTCAATTTTTTTGAATTGTTTTTGTATCAATATTGAGGTAAACTCTTATTCTTTTAAAAATATTGATATAAACGTAGAGCGTATTGAGCATTATAGCTCTGGTTCATACTATCAAATTCATTTTTAATTTCTTATTGACTTTTTTCTTCACTTCCTTTCTCTCCAGGTATAACCTATCGATACACACAATTGTGGAGGATTTTTTGAATACCTTGGGTACATAATTACATTAGATTAACACTAAGGTACTTGCCCCAAAGTTACCATATTTCTTTTCTAAAATATTGCCTTCAAAACAACATCGTTCCGAAGTTTGCCAAGGTCATTTTAAATCATAAAATTTCGGGCGTTAAGCAATTAGCACTTGCCACATCGCATAATATAGTTAGGCTTGCCTTAAGATCCTAGTATTCTAATAAACAAAAATACCTTTCCCAAGTTAGGAAGCTTCTTGACTTGAAGATATCGAAGACATCCATAGATTTGTGACATGAAGCACAGGCCTCAGAAATAAAAAAACATAAACGTTAACAAATTGAATAGATTATCGGGAAAATTAAGACACGTTCATATGAGTTCTAACACACTGTTGCAAGCATGCAACCAAATGCATATGAGTTATGTGATGACCCCCGCACAATGATCTACCGCAGAATACTTCAGTTAGTTCATGAACAACCCCTTGCCCAACATTCAATGAACCGACGTATCAACAGGTTACAAATCTTTCTTCGTATATGCTATCGCAGGACCAGATTTCACTTTTATCCAAAGGATTAAATTACAATTTACCACCTCGAAAACTACCTAAAAAGAGCGTAATTGATATTGAATTTGGACTTCGTAATGTTCCACAAAAAGATTTATTTATTCAACAAGTTACCAGGTGGTGAATAACAAAAGAAACGCGACTTCCTAAATTGAATATACATGACAGTTCAGCTTTATGTGAGAAAATAAATAAATACATTATTATTCAGATAGCTGATAAAGGAGATACAGTGGTAATATTCAATAAATCTGATTATATTAATAAGTTAGAGTCAGTTGTATCGGATATCTCCACTTACCCTGAAGTAGACCCAGCACTATTTACCAATTTGGTCACATCAATACAATAAAACGTTAATCCCCGTATCGAAAAAACGACTACATTACAATGGCTCAGTTAAAGGAATTGAAGGCCAGAGAACATACAATATTCCTGCACTTTCCGGTCAGGTAAAATTACATAAGACCGGATTTCCTATTTGGCCTATTGTTTCCTACAGAAACTCAACATTTTCATTCTTGGTCACACATGTATATAGCATTATAAAACTCTTAAACAGGCGATACAATTTCGGATTAAAAACTATGATTATTATTATTATTATTATTATTATTAATGGCCATATGGTACAAGGAAGCCTAAGGCTTATGCTGCACCAGCCAAAAAAAAAAAAAAAAAAATTCCCAAGTTACCCCCTGAGAGGGAGAGAGAGAAGTAGAAAGGAATCACCAAGAAAGAGAAGAATGATGATATCCAGCTCAGGACCCTGGGTTTGCCAAGCCCATACTCACCAGATGTGAGCCCCCGGGGTTATGATACACTAATAACCTTAAGGACTGTAGACGTGGCGGTAATGATAATATATTCTCACTAGATGTTACCTCGTTATATACGAATGTCAATGTTGAATACACATTAGATATTCTTTGGGATATGTTAAATAATAACTCAATACCGATTAATTATACGAAGCTTCCTATTAAGGAAATTTTTCACTTAATTAAACTCTTAATTGAAGCCAACTATATCACCTTTTGAAACAAAGTATGCAAATTTTTGGTTCGCCAATGGGATTAAGCCTGAGTAGCCTAATATCGGAGATCTATCTCTCAGCGATTGAATGTATGTCTTTGACGCCTTTTCTATCCAGTATCACATTAATATGGGAGGTATTTAGACGATGCTCTAGCCATTACCGATAGTAGTGCTATCCAAGACACTTTACATTCATTTAATAATATTCATTCTAGACTCAATTTACATTGGAGATGGAGAATACAGATACTAAGTCATTAAATTTTCTAAATTTTATGCTTACTCAGGAAGCAAATAAAATCCAATTTATCATCTATCGTAAACCTACAAACACCAGTATGCTTCTATATTATAACAGCCTATCACTCGTTCATTTACAAAAGATCGATTATCTTTAATCAATTTCTCAATGTTTATAAATATTCAACGACAGAAACTGCTTTGGGCTCAGAAATACAAATATTAAGCAGCAGATTCTTAATAGACAGAATTAGGGTATAAGCTAAAGATAGAATACAAAAAAAAAAAAAAAAAAAAAAAACACACCAACCAACAATAGTAATATCAAAAAATACCTTATTTCTGTCCCATATGTTGAACAGTGGTACGAACAACTTAACAGATTCTTTAAAGATACCGAATTTAGAATTGTATCCAGGCCAATATGGAAATTACACACTATACTGAACAATCACTCAGTCCTTGCCTCATTTGCAACACAAATAAATGAACTAGTACACAACATTTCTTGCAGTGATTGCGACTCGTCTTATCAGGGTTCTATGTGGTTTCCTTTGAATTTTCATGTTAATCAACACGCCGCCTCAGCTCGTGCTTCTCGTTCAGCAGCTTCAGAATTAACCTTTCATGACATTAATGTAAAACATACTTTTTTATTTAGCGAAGCCAAAATACTTAGTGTTCAATGTAATTATACGAGACTATACGAGACCAACTGATGATGTTACCAACAGCAAATTCAAAATGGGAAGCATTCAAAGAACTTATCTTGGAAGCTACTAGGCTTTACATACTAACTAAGAAATATTGTTCAAGTTTTAGGCCAAAATGGATGTCAGATGAACTAATGAGGCATATGGCAGAGAAGAAAAATGCATGGGATACATACAAATTAACACATGACACAGAAGCCTATGATAGATACAAGTTGATATGCAACCAAGTTACAAAGGAGGTTAGGCAGGCGAAGGCAGATTACGAGAAATCCTTGGCAAGGGATGCAAAGAAAAACAGCAAAGAGTTCTTTACTTATGTAAACTCTAGAAGGAAGGGGATGAATCAGATTGGTCCACTTGATATTGATGGGTCAAGTGTTGATGATCCTTCTCAGGTAGCTAACAAACTAAATGAATATTTTGCATCGACATTCACACATGAGGAGTTATTCAGCGAGGGGAATGCCAGAGGTGTATTCAACTCTAGCAGTAAGCTACAGAATCTTGAAATAACTGGGAGTAAAGTGGAGGAGAAACTGTTGAAGATAAACACAAGAAAGGCACCCGGGGTGAATGGGATCTATCCAGTTATATTAAAGGAGGCAACAAAGGAAGTAAGCAAACCCTTAGCCATAATTATGAGAGCTTCCTTGGACTCAGGGGAGGTACCCATAGACTGGAAATGTGCAAATGTGACCCCAATTCACAAAGGAGGATCAAAGGCTGACACAAGTAATTATAGACCTGTGAGCTTAACTTCTGTTCCAGGAAAATTAATGGAGGCACTGGTTAAAGAAGCACTGCAGGATCATTTAGACAAGACTTCAGTTATAGCTCAGACACAGCATGGTTTTGTTAAGGGGAAGTCTTGCCTGACCAACTTGATTGGATACTATGATGCAGTCACAAAAGAACTGGATGCAGGGAATAACTTTGATATTATATACTTGGATCTTAGAAAGGCTTTTGATACTGTTGCACATGGAAGACTGCTACACAAATTGGAGCAGTGTGACATTGGAGGCAAATTGCTGCTATGGATAAAGGGGTGGTTGAGGGGGAGAAGACAGAGAGTGGTAATCAATGGACACTGCTCATCGTGGACTGATGTTATTAGTGGAGTCCCTCAGGGCTCAGTGTTGGGTCCATTATTGTTTTCTGTATTTATAAATGATATTGATGATGGTATATCGGGCTTAATGTCCAAGTTTGCAGACGATACAAAGGTTGGCAGGGTTGTCAAGGACACTACTGACACTATGCTGCTGCAACAGGATCTGGAAGGTTGAGCAGATGGGCTGAGAGGTGGCAAATGAAGTTTAACATTGACAAATGTAAAGTACTACACATGGGAAACAGCAACCCCAGAGCAACTTATCAACTCTGTGGTACAACACTGACAGTGGTAGAGAATGAAAGGGACTTGGGGGTGGTTGTGCAGGCAGATATGAAGTTCTCTGAGCAGTGCAGACGGGCTGCAAGAGTAGCTCATGGAGTATTGTCAATGATATACAGGAATTTTTCCAGCAGGGATAAGGAGGTGATTATTCCATTGTATAAGGCGATGGTCAGGCCACACCTAGAGTACTGTATACAGGTCTGGAGGCCTCATTTCAAGAAGGATGTAGAGCTGCTGGAACGAGTACAGAGAAGGGCAACAAGATTAGTGAATGGAACAAAGGGGTGCTCTTACGAAGAAAGGCTTAAGTTTTGCAAATTACAGTGTCTGGAGACTAGGCACCAGTGAGGTGATCTGATAGAGGTGTATAAAGCCTTGAATGGTTTAAGCATGCTCAATGCTTAAATTGCATGCATGATTCTTCCTCTAGCTCAGAAAAATCACCTGAGTGGGCATAAATTCAAATTGAGGAAAGACAGATGTAGGATAGACGTGCGGAAATTTGCCTTTAGCCAGCGGGTGGTTGGTTGGTGGAACAGACTTCCATCCCTTGTGGTGGAGGTTGATAGCCTAAATAAGTTTAAGGCTCAGCTGGACAGGTATTTTGAACGAATAGAGGGGTGAAGTGGAAGTGGTTTTTTTTTTTTTTTTTTTGGCTGATGCTGCATAAGCTTGCTTTCTTGCATCAAATGCCTCTACTAATGCTAATGCTAATGCTAATACTATTAACTGCAGAAACCGTCGAAATTAAATTACACGAGAATTCTGTTAATGTTCGCTGACTATATCTAATCTCTGACTCGTGGTCCTTTACGTGCATGTGCAAGGACACATAATCCCTATTTAAGTTCCATGCTCACCCCATATTTAGTAATTTTCATTCCTGTGATCACGACATTTGGTCAAAAAGCATTGTCAGCTTCAGGAAGGAAAACAGTTTTGTAAAATTTTTTTCATTAAATTAATTTTTTTCTTAATTTTTAAATTGTTAAATTGATTTTTAATTGTTTATTTGATTTTTAGTTTTTTAAAAATTGTTTTCGTTTTAATTTCTGGAGGGTATCATACAGAAGTGTTCTATGTATCATATTGAGCTAAACTTCTCTTATTTTTTTACAAATATTGATATCAATGTAGGGCGTATTGAGCATTATAGCTCTGGTTCATACTATCAAATATTGCTTGTAATATTTGCGCTGTATGCATTTATCCAAAGTCTAGTCATCACTCAGACGTTTTTGCTGTATCATTCTTATCCACCATTATTAACTCTTACAAAATGTAACCATGTTACATCGTTCTTAACGGACAGTTTACTTAAACATTGTATCATAACTAATGCAACACAGTTACATTTTGTAAGAGTTAATAATGGTGTATAAGAATGAAAAAGCAACAAGGTGTAGACAGGGGATGAAGACTACAAAGTTAAGAAAAAGATTTTGAGTCTGAAAATTAAATTATGTTTTGAAGTGAATCGATTCTGGTCAACGACAAGTGGAGATGTGCAATAATTTAGGACTGGCAGGTTGAACTGTAAGAAGAATTACAAAAATTAAAGAATTAATTTTAGCAGCAGGAAAGACAGCTGTTCCACTGCAGGCAACTAAATTGGCTAGGGCTAGGCCGGCTATTATGATTGAAATGGAGCAACTTCTAAATAATTTTATTGAAGATAATATCCAACCCAGAATTCTGTTAAATTCAATTATTATTAAGCATTAGTGTATATGAAGTATGGTATAGCTGCACTTGTTCTTACTCTTAACACATCCCATGTACTTATTTGTTCCACAAAGGACCCACAGCAGGACTTGAAGTCCCCGACACCATGCTTTCCAGGCTGTGTTCCAATAGTTATATTATTAAATATTTATTATTCTTGACTGCATCCTTAATTGTGTTTAAACTTAAGTAATTTGACGATAAAAAATAAAATAAAAGGGTTAATTTAATTTTTGGCATAATTTATACAAGGAGTGTCCATTTGCATTGTGATTGATTTTTCCATAAATAATAAGTGAATAAGTTTCAATTTTAAAAATTGATAGAGGTGACCATTTTCTTGCTACTCATTTTATTTGAAACTGGAGTAAAATTTGGACAACTGGACTCGATTGTTCACAAGCAAATTCAATTATTCCCATTATATGAGTGGAACTTAGTTTGAAGTATGATGGTCTCAACTTTTAAAGAAGATTATTTATTATACAAGGGAGTAGCTCCTGAAAGCTGGAAATTGGCATCCTCCTGCCAATTTCTAGCTTTTATCAACCAGTTAAATTTTTTAAATGAATTTTTGCCTATGTATTTTCTCTTTATGTAAACAAATCAGTGAAAAGTTACATCTCTAAACAGACCAATATTTTTAATAATGCTACTAAAAGTGGAGTGTCACCCCTGGCCTACTGATAAAATCTCTCTCTGACTTTGTATGTCAAAAATGTTAAGGAAATAATATGTTTGCAAAAATTTTTGAAAGTGTATTTGCTTGACAGCTCACAGGTACCTCTAAATATGTGCAAAAATTCTAGTAATGATGTTCATCTCAATATAAGTTCTGGGCATAATGCAAGATATTAGCAATGAATTATTTGAATACATAAAATCCAAATTTTATCTATTTAATTATATTAAAAAAAAAAAAAAAAAAAATTGCATGCTCCTACCTACTCTTTTTCATTTTTTGTTAAATTGACATTATGGGTTAAGTGTTAAAACATGATAACATGTTCTTCAGACAAATTTGTTTCAAGTAGCTGTAGTTTTAAACCACAATTTATACACTTTTACAACAGTCCTTGATGGCTGGTTGTCTCTAAGATAAATAGTAATTCTTCCCCCAACCACACACAGACTTATGCATATAGACATATAGCTTATGCACAGTACAGGTAGTTCTCGACTTTACGAGTTAATTTGTTCCTAGCGCTTGCTCATAAAGCGGGAATTTATTTCCCATAGACAATGTTCAAAATAGGAGTTATGTTATCAACAATGAATGATTTATCCAAAGAAATGAAAACGTAACCTGTAAAATCAAGCAAATTATAATAATAGAGAAATTATTTATGACTTACAAATTGTTAAAGATTGTTTATTCTTCATCATCATCGACTAAATGCACACTCGTTGATCACTCATTATTGGCTTGGCACTCGTTGGTTTGTTGCACAAGGAGTCTTCTTCAGAAATGCTTAAAGAGGTGTTTATTTCCAAGATAATCTTATCTTATCTTTTCTTTATAATATCGGTGTAAATACACCATAGTTAACCCATAGATTTGAGCTACGATTGTAGCGTAGAAGGCATCGTTTTAATTGTATCTCATAATGTGGTTGCCTTCACAACAAGATAGCTACTATTGAATTACTTCAAATAAGTAACGCTTCTCTAGCAGAGAAGACTACTGTTATTTATTTTCAGCGTACCACCACCCAGACGATCGTTTCGAAGCTTTTTGGCTTCGTCATCAGTGGGCGGGTAGGTAATACAACAAGCCATCTCAGTTGCGAAGTTATATCCACATTATGAGAGATGCCAGAAGGGTGTGGTGGTAATGTATTTGGAAAATTCGATGCACTAGGCATAATCCTTATGGGTTTTGATAATTAACTATATAATATTGGTGTAAATACACCATAGTTAACCCATAGATTTGAGCTACGATCGTTTGGGTGGTGGTACGCTGAAAATAAATAACAGTAGTCTTCTCTACTAGAGAAGCGTTATTTCTTTTCTTTATAAATTTCAATAGCATGCATAAGCATTTTTTAACAGAATGCACAAATTGCAACTAACATGATTTGCACAGAATACCAAATTTATGAAGCAAAAAAAAAAAAAAAAGGAATGAAGAGAAGATTCTGAAAATTTATTTATGTTTTTTATACGATTATGCCCTTCAAGTAAAGGGCAAACACATTTCACCATAATAACATAAAAACCCACACAATTCCAGCTATTGGTATTTTCACAAATGCAATAACATCGAGTTTACTACCCGTTTATAATTTCTTGCAGTAACAGAAAAGCCCAATAAACCTGAAAGTGCAAATTGTTTTTATTGTTTTATGGTTGTGACATCCAGAAATGTGCTTTAGGCAACTCCGTAGCCAGGTGGGAAGGAGCAGCAGTGCGTAGCACATGCTTCTTGATTAGACCGGGGTTCGAGCCCATCACCACCAAATACGGAGGATGCGGAAAGGTCAGGGTGACCACCGCATATCCCGGAGCAATATGGCCTTAGTTGCTAATGCTCCTAAAAACCAAACAAACAAACAAACAAACAAACGTGCTTTAGAAAAAAATCACAAAGCCATTCAAAATTGGTTCTTATAACATATGATTACGTTGAAAGTGTAGTGAATTTAATGATTTGAATTGGTAACTAATACAATTTACACTATAAAAACAACCTTTTAGGGAGTTATATAGCGAAAATTTGAACTTCCGAGGTCGTGGAATGAATTACGAAAAAACAATGTGTTATTGGGTTTGCATTACGATATTTTTGCGATACGATGGTAACAGATTATGTTGATACTTGATACTTTTTTCAAAGTATGAAGTATCAACAAGTATCTCGCTTTACGAAAACTTTACGAGTTTTCGTAAAGCAAGAACTGCCTGTATCTGTGGTGATCTAAAATAACTGATAGAAGTTGCAGCATTTATTGCATGACTCAGTGCAAATATTCAACTATCGAAGTGCTTTCTCTTGTTTATAAATTTAAATCAGTTGACTAATGTATGTCTTCATGCAGAAAAACAAAAAGACAAGTTACTACAAAACATGCTTCTTGGTACATAATTTGTTGGCAATACAGAACAGAAAAATCACTAGACATTTTCTTTACACAGGCATCATTCTAACTAAATTACAGATATATGAGGGGTGTTCATTTAATTCATGGACTGGTGAAAGATCTTATCTTAATTGTCATCATCTGAATCTTCTGTGGATTTCTCCTTCTCCTTCTCCCTTTAACTTTACACACCTTTGCCACTGTCGTACCCACACATTAAATGCTTCTTGCAAGGCATTTTTTGAAAGACTGCAAAGTGCTTCTGTTGTGGCTCTGTGAGCATTGTTGTGTTGGACACAAAACGCTTGCTTTCAGAGCTTTATTCAGATGCGGAAACACGAAATCACACGGGGCTAAGCCTGATGAATAAGGGAGATGTGGCAGAACCCTGGCACCTATGGCAGTGATCATTGCCTGCACAATATTAGCTGTATGGGGCCTGGCCATTGTCTTGATGGAGAAATCACTTCACACCGTAATATGACTACCTTACCAATACGCTCATTACCATACGCTTCATTCATCTCTTTAACTGTTTCCAATGCATTTAAGCCCGCGTGACACAATAATGAATCACATATTGCTGTTCAACCTATTATGGAAAGTTTGCACAGTAAACATAAAATCTTGCACCAGTCTGTGAATTAAATGATTACCTCTCGTATTACTGCTGACATGCTTTAAATTCGTTTAACCATACCGTAAGGGATTGATGAGTTTCGTTATGGCACTTATAATGTTAGGAATGACAGCAAAATAGGAAGAGTGTGGGAGAGGGGGATTATAATACTTCTCAAAAACAGTGAGCATTTCAAGATTTGGAACTTACAAATGACAGCACAGAATCTGAATCTGTATGAGGGTTTGTTGGAAGCAAAGGAAGAATGACAGTGGGAGTATGCTACAGACCAAAAGATTGTGAAGAGTATGATCAAAGCCTCCTATGAAGATGGAATGGGGAGCAAGTGTAAATGCCTTTTTATGGATGATTTCAACTTGCTTCTTACTGGCTGGAACAAGTGGGAAGGGAAGCTCACCATCTGGGACAAAATTTTTTAATCAACCAGTTCACTGTTATTTACATCAGTATGTTAGGGAAAGTACTAGAAACAAGAATATTCTAGATCTGATCACTGTCTGTGATCCAGACGGCATAGTTTTAAAATTGCATAATGAAGAAAGAAATTGCAGTTGTAAAGGTAAAAGCATGGGTTTTAATTTCAGGAAAGGGGACTATGACAGTCTAAGAGGCTTGTGGCTGCCTCTATATTAAAGGAGTGGGGGAAGGCACAAAGAACACCTTTAAATAAGCAGTTACAGAAGGTGTGAATGAATGTATATCATTAAGAAAATATAGCATGAGCCAAGTTGTATGAAAATGAAGCCGTCCAGTTTAAAAGAACAGAAAAGGATGGCATGGGTGAGTTGCACCGTGATGATATGTATTCAAGACTAGAACAGACATAAGTTAAGCTCTAATAGTACCACAGAAAAGGGTTAGGCTGACAAAGGTTGATTATGAGAAATAATGGTTAAGAGAGCAAAATAAAAAAAGGACAATGATCAATCTCTGTGTATAAAAATAAGAAAAAAAGAATAAGGAATTAGGCTAGACCATTGAGTAATGGATACAGAGAAGTTGTAAATAACCCAGCAGGTATATTGATAAACCTTTATTGATGAAAGTCCCTTAATGGAGAGGAGAAATTATGTGAGTGAAGCTTAAGCAGTAATTAGTGATACTGATATTACAGAAGATTGTTTATTAGAAAAACTTTTGAACATAACAGCAGGTAAGACTTCTGCGACTGACGGCATATAACTAGTAATTTTGAGAGTGGTGACAAGAGAATGCAATAAACCATTAAGATTAATTATGAGGGTATCGATGGACATCATATGGTTTCTGTAAAGTGTAAATCTTGTTTAACTAATTTGGTTAGCTGTTATAAAAGTCACTCAAGTGTTGAATATACAAAATAATTTCAACATTTCTTATATGGACTTCAGCAAAGAATTTACTCTGTCCCAAACAAGAAGTTACTGTATTTTTTTTTTTTTTTTTAGGAGCATTAGCAACTAAGGCCATATTGCTCCGGGGATATGCGGTGGTCATTCCCTGACCTTTCTGCATCCTCCGTATTTGGTGGTCACGGGCTCGAACCCCGGTCTAATCAAGAAGCGTGTGCTACGCACTGCTGCTCCTGCCCAACTGGCTATGGAGGCGCCAAGTTACTGTATAAATTGGAATATGTTAGTATCATAGGTAAGATACTTATGGGTACAGAAAAGGGCAATGAGATTAGTGAGGGGAACATCCCTTTGTTCTTACCAAAAAAGGCTTTGGTTCTGCAAATCACAGCACTTTGAATGGTTTGAACAAGTTCAGTGCTGATGGGATTCTTTCTCTTGCTCAGATTATGCACTTGAGGGGGCATAAATTCAAACTGAGGAAGGATGGTTGCAGAATAGTTGTGCGGAAATTTGCTTCTAGCTAGCGAGTGGTTGTTGCTGGAATAAACTTCCATCTATTATTGTGGAAGTTGATAGCTTAAATAAATTCAAGGAAGATCTAGAAAAACTTTTGGAGGGAATGGATAAGTAGTAGTAGTGGCATGTGATGCAAGAAAGCAAGTGTATGAGCTTATACAGCATCACCCAAAAATAAAAACAAAAAAAAAAAAAAAAACACACACCATTCCCTCTAAATGCCTGTCCAGTTCCTCCTTAAATTTATTTAACCTATCAATTTCCACAACGACAGATGGAAGTTTGTTCCAGCAATTAACCACTCGCTGGCTAAATGCAAATTTCCGCACATCTATTCTACATCTATCTTTTCTTAATTTGAATTTATGCACCCTTAGGTTCGTAATCTGAACAAGTGGAAGGAACCCATCAGAATTCTGCTTGCCCAACCCATTCAAGGCCTTATACACCTCAATCAGATCATTGTGCAGGTGCCTAGTCTCCTGCCACTGCAATCTGCAGCGCTTAAGATTCTCTTGGTAAGAGGATCCCTTCATTCTCCTCACCAATCTTGTTGATTGTACACGCTCAAGCAAATCTCTGTACATGCTCAAGCAAATCTACATCCTTCCTAAAATGAGGCCTCCAGACATGTAAACAGTACTGAAGGCGTGGCCCGACCATTGCCTTATACAGAGGGACAATCACCTCCTTTTCCCTGCTAGCAAAATTCCTATATATCATTGACAAAACCCCATGACCTGCTCTGGCAGCCTGTTTGCATTGCTCAGAAAACTTCATATCTGACTGCACAATTACTCCCAGGTCTTTTTCATTTTCTACCACCTTAAGTGTAGTACCATAATTAGAGTACCCAGAGAAACGTACCAGTTGGTACATTTCTCTGGGGTTACTTCTACCCATATGCAGTACTTTGCATTTGTCAAGGTTAAACTTCAGTTGCCACTTTTTAGCCCATCTGACCAAATTATCTAGATCCTGTTGCAGTAGCACACTGCCATTACTGTCATTAACAACCCTGCCAACCTTTGTATCATCTGCAAACTTCGACACTAAGCCTGATATACCTTTATCAATATCATTGATAAATATACAAAACAACAGAGGACCCAACACCGCACCCTGTGGGACTCCACTAATAACATTAGTCCACGAAGAGCAGCACCCATTAATTACCACCCTCTGTCTTCTCCCACTCAACCATCCTTTTATTCAGTGTAGCAACTTACCCTTAATACCATTCTGCTCCAATTTGTACAATAGTCTTCCATGCGCAACAGTGTCAAAAGCTTTCCTGAAATCGAAATATATGATATCAAAATTATTTTTTGCATCCAGTTCCTTTGTAACCACATCATAATATCGTATCAAATTTGTCAGACAAGACTTTCCCTTAACAAAATCCCATGCTGTGTCTGAATTATTGCTGCAGTCTTGTCTAGATGATCCTGCAATGCATCTTTAACCAGTGACTCCATTATTTTACCCGGAATAGAAGTTAAACTAACTGGTCTGTAAATTACCCTGAGTCCAAGGATGCTCTCATAATTATCAGAGCATCCTTGGACTCAGGGGAGGTCCCCATGGACTGGAGATGTGCAAATGTATCCCCAATCACAAAGGGGGATCAAAGGGTGAATTGGGGATACATTTGCACATCTCCAGTCCATGGGGACCTCCCCCGAGTCCAAGGATGCTCTCATAATTATGGCTAAGGTTTGCTTAGTTGCTTTGCCACCTCCTTTAATATAACTGGATAGATCCCATCCACCCTAGGTGCCTTTCTTATGTTTAACTTCAACAATTTCTCCTCCACTTTGCTCTCAGTTATTACAAAATCATTAAGCACCCTGCTACAATTTGATAACCTTCTGCCATTTTCAAACCTTAATAACTCCTCATATGTGAAATGTAGATGCAAAATACTCATTCAGTTTGTTTGCTATCTGAGCAGGATCATCAACAGTGGAACCATCGATATCAAGTGGACCAATCAGATTCATCCCCTTCCTTTTAGAGTTTATATAAGAAAAGAAATCCTTGCTGTTTCCTTAGCATCTTTTGCCAAAGATTTTTCGTAATCTACCTTCACCTGCCTAACCTCCTTTGTGACCTGATTACAGACTAGCTTATATCTGCCACAGGCTTCTGAGTCGCTTAATAATTTATATGCATCCCATGCATTTTTCTTCTCTGTCACGAGTCTCATTAGTTCATTTGATAACCATTTAGGCCTAAACCTTGAACAATATTTCTTAATAGGTATGAAACTTTTAGTAGCATCCAAGATTAATTCCTTGAATGCTTCCCACTTAGAATTTACTGTTGGTAACATCGTCAGTTGACCCACTGTACAGAATTTAAAAACTATCAGAGACCACTGTACTCACCTTTACGGAAGCAAAAACCCTTTCCTTTACCCCTGATGGTAATTATATCTTTAAGTAAATCCCACATCAGTACACTGTGATCACTGCCACCTAGTGGTTCCTTTATCTGCAAATTCTTAATACACAAATGATCACTGCTGATAACTAGATCAAGAGTATTACCCTCTCTTGTTGCCTCTCGAACATGCTGCTGCAGAAAACAATCATCCAATAAATCGAAAAAAGTCTTACTAGGGTGTGTGAGTGACCAACCCACAAGTTCCAGTCAATATCTCGGAAGTTAAAATCCCCCATTATAAGACATTCTGATTTACTAGCCAACTCTATTTCTCTGTACTATTATTCATTGTACACATTCGAGTCATTAGGCCTATAACACACTCCTAATCTTATTTTTGCTTTCGCAGTGCTTAAGTTACACCAAACTAACTCAACAGTCAGTCTAGTGTAAGAGCATATGCATTTGAGTTCTAGCACATGGTTCCAGGTGATGGGACTACTGAATACAGTTAATGATTGTATTCTTATTAGAATGATCACCTGTAAACTCCTCTGACCTATGTAGTTAAGGCAAAGTATAAACAAATGGAGAAAGCAAATGAATATAAAACACCATTATGCCTGGCATTTGTGGATTATGAAAAGGCATTTGACTCCATACAGCATAAGGCAATGTTTCGGGCACTGGAAAGACAAGGCATTGATACCCCATATATTATGATTTTGAAGAAAATATATGAGAGTGCTACCTCCTTTATTAGACTAGACAAAGACAGTAGCAAATTTAAAATCGAGAAAGGAGTTCGACAAGGAGACACAATATCTCCGAAGCTGTTTACTGCTGCCATTGAGGAAGCTTTCAGAAGATTAGACTGGTCGCAGAAAGGAGTCAATGTGAACGGAGAGTACCTAAACCATTTACGATTTGCAGATGACATTGTTGTCATAAGCCACAATCACAAAGAATTAGAAGAAAATCTTAATCAGTTATGCACAGTTAGTAAGGATTTTGGACTAAAGATGAATATGGCTAAAACAAAAGTAATGATGAACAAGTATGCCACGGAAAGGGAAATAACGATTGAAGGAGCAGTAATTGAAAAGGTGGAGTCATATACTTATCTGGGACAAGTTATTAGCTGTAATAATGATAAATGGCTGGAAGTCAAGAGAAGAATAAATTTTGGATGGATAGCATTCAGGAAATATAGTCACATACTGAAGAGCAATATCCCAGTTTGTCTGAAAGGTAAAATAATGAATCAATGTATACTCCCCACCATGACTTATGGAAATGAAACTTGGGCACTCAACAAAAGAATGGAAGAGAAGCTGAGAACTACACAGCAAAGAATGGAACGAATTATATTGGGAATCAGACTGTTAGATAAGAAGAGAAACACATGGATTAGGCAGCAAACTCAAGTAAAGGACATTCTTATCAAAACTAAAGAACTAAAATGGTGTTGGGCAGGACGCATAGCTCGAAGCCATGATGACAGATGGACTAAGAAAATAACAGAATGGTACCCAAGAGGAGCTAGAAGAAATCCTGGAAGACAAAGGCGGAGATGGATAGATGAAATTCATGAGTTTTTGGGTAGTAAATGGATGGCCAGTGCTCAAAACAGAAGGAACTGGAAAGTTGCTGGAGAGGCCTTCATCCTGCAGTGGACTGAAAATGGCTGATGATGATGATAAACAAAACTTTTATTTAATGGCCATTCAAAGAGGAACTAAATTTTAGGGATAACAAGAAACAAAGCAGCAGACTGAGCAGTCAGAACAGTAGTTTTGCAGACGAACTGAACACATATTAGCAAAAAGGCCTCATGTCAGGAACATGCACTGTGCCAATTTCAATTTTATTTTTAAATAAACAGTTATATTAAATACTGGTTTAATTATATGAAGAAATTTTGTTTTATGATTCTTTATATGATAAATTTCACTGGTATATTGGTATACTTGAGAAACCATGTGATAAAGCTGGAAAACATGAAATGAGTGATACCGAAATTTCAGATTATTATGAAAACTTTTGAGCCTAAAAGGCTAGTAAGGCTCTGGAGTTGATAATATACACTTCGTAATTTTGAGGGAGGCAGCAAGAGTGTGCATTAAGGTTAATAAGTATGAAGGCATCACTAGACTCAGGTGAGAGTCCCTTGGATTTTAGAAGCCAATGTATCACCAATACACAAAAGGTAGTTCTTAAGGTTGTTTATCCTTAGAACACTCTTGAATTTTTGTTCTGCACAAATATGGAGAGAGGGAGGGAGAGAGAGAGTGAATGTCATGGTTGGTTCTTTTGAAAATAAACAGGAAGAATGTTTCATTAACAGGGCCCAAGGATGAAGGCATCACTAGACTCAGGTGAGAGTCCCTTGGATTTTAGAAGCCAATGTATCACCAATATACAAAAGGTAGTTCTCAAGGTTGTTTATCCTTAGAACACTCTTGAATTTTTGTTCTGCACAAGAGAGAGGGAGGGAGGGAGAGAGAGAATATCATGGTTGGTTCTTGATCAAATAAACAGGAAGAATGTTTCATTAACAGGGCCCAAGGATGGCAAAATACTTCTATGGAATAAATTTGGTGGATATACACAGTTTTGTCTTTTTTATGAGAGCGAAAACAAAATGTTTCAAGATTTTTTTGTGCCCAATATAAAATGTAATTCACAAAGTATTTATTTAAGCAGAATGACTAAGGTGAAGCCTATATATTAAACCAATTTATCAAATTTGGGCCTATTATATTATAAATTAGAATACATAAAGAATTTGTTAGCAAATTCAGCAAACTTCAGCAGATGTGCATTAATAACAACATCAAATGATATCAATTAGAGAATCTTTTAATCACTAATATACTGTTTATACATATAATTTATTAAAGAGTATATAAAAGCTGATAAATGTGTCTAAGTCAATTAAAGGAAAATAGGATTGTTCAACCTGTAATTTGAAAATACCCTAAAAGTCATTTAAACATTATAGTGGTGGTTTTATTTTGAACGTAATGTTGAATTACAAAATGGAATCCAAGCCTTAGAAGTTTTATGTTTGTTTGGTAAATCTTAAATCTGCCTGTAGCACATTATTTTCAAATCATCAAAAATTGAAAAAACCCTTGCTGTCAAATTGACATTGACACAGTGTACATATATGTCGCTGGACAGATAAATGGCCTTCAGCTGAAAACTGCATTATTAAGTATGTCAAAATTCAAGGACAAAGTATTGTTTTTTCTTGGAGAGCTTTTGCTGGCAATAATTCAGGCTTGCCACTTTGCATGTTAATTAAAGATGCAGTGGCCCTATCTGTACATATGTAAACACTGTGTACCTATTTGTCTAGCATAAAGATCCAGGACAATGTTTTGGGTATAAACACACCTTGACAACTACTGACCAGTTAGCCTGACTTCACTGGTAGAGAAAATCATGGAGGCAGCAATCAAGAGTGCAAATACAGGATCATTTAGATAAAAATGGAAAATTGCATTGTTTTGTAAAGGGAAAATCATATTTAACTCTTTTAGCTATTTTGCAAGTCACTCATGATCTGATGTAGGTAATAATTTTAATTGTTTACTTGGAGGGGATTTTTCAACAAAGCATTTGACTCAGTCCTGCGTGAGAGGCTGTTTAAGCTACTGTTTAAGCTGGAACATATTTGAATCACAAGGAAAACAGAAAATTCTTTGATGGGCTAAAATTCTGCAAGTGTAAAAATGTCTTCATTTTTACTTTTTGTTCATCCTTAAGAGCAGCCACCCTATACTTTTGTTACTACAATATGTGTAGGACAACATTCACTTCTTGTGGAAGGCTGTTTTCTTTCGTTCTAGAGCACGCTTGTTGACGCCGCACCAGGGAAAGCGGCAGTTGAAACACCATTCCACCGTAATGAGTCCGGTTGGTTCACAGAGAGAGAGGTCGTTATTCGATCGGATCGGAGAAGCGCTGTGGACGCAATATTTATAAAAATGGTGAGAAAGTATGTGACCATCATCGGGGAAAGAAGAGTAATGTTAGAAAAGAACACACTTCTAGTGTAATCTGAACCAGGTAACTAGGGGTGTTTGTTATTTGGAGATTCCTTATGTAGGAGTGGGTGAACTTTATGTCTGATAACCTCCACTCAGTCTGGAGATGCAATCTTATACAAATATGAAGTTCCCCTTTACTCCTCAAATTCCATCTTTGGTTGTGTCGGTTTGTTTGTTTATTTGGTTTTTAGGAGCATTAGCAACTAAGGCCATATTGCTCTGGGGATATGCGGTGGTCATTCCCTGACCTTTCCGCACCCTCCGTATTTGGTGATCATGGGCTCGAACCCCGGTCTAATTAAGAAGCCTGTGCTACGCACTGCTGCTCCTGCCCACTGCTGCTCCTGGCTACGGAGGCACCTGGTTGTGTCGGGTCTCCAAGATGACAGTCCCCAAGTTTTTCTTCGCTCTGTAAAATTAACCCGAGAACCAATACAGGCTTTGAAGCTGAGAAGTGGGGGAACATATATATATGAAGAGGGGAGACGAAAAAGGGGTTGTTCAGTAGTGGTGGAGTTGTTGTCGTTGGGGCAAGAAGAGTTGTTGTGGTTGTAGTAATAGGGGGGGGGGGAGAGAGAGAGAGAGAGAGAGAGAGAGAGAGAGAGAGAGAGAGAGAGAGAGAGAGAGAGGGAGAGAGAGAGGAAGGGGATCAGAAGAGAAAACACAAAAGAATTAGGAGAGAGAGAGAGAGAAAAGCGAGGACCAAGAAAGGACATGGCAAAAATAGTATCTGATGGAGAGCTGTGCTGACTTCTCGACCCCCGAAGATACCCAGAAGTTCTCTAGTAAGTCCACCCTTGTTTTAGATTACAAACCGAAAGAAACTGTCCAACAATAAGACCTACCCCTTTGTATTATTTTCACCCTCATACATCTCTCCTCCTTGATATATACTTTGATAAGTGTCTATCTATTGCGCTCAGACCCTAAGATGTATTACCAACACAACTTATTACTCAAAATAATACTGTTAGTCATTGTCAAACTCGCCTGTTAGTTTTATACTGGTATATGAATGCTTGGGCAGCGAGATGTCTGTCAGTTCACCCGAGTATGAGTAATAGCTGTCCTCCAAGGCTACACGAAGAACACAGACAAATTTGTAGATATGTATAGTTTTCATAATAACCTATTGTTTGGCCAGAAGTAAAAGTATAGAGTTTGATGTTACCATATTAAAGACAATTTTTAGCTTCTTTTAACCATTTGTGTAATCTGTCTATGTTTAATAAACCGTGTTTTGTCTGTTCACACTTGCCTCATGACCATTCTCTTGCTACACACTATCCATAGCACAAATAATAAAGAAAGAACCATCATTTGCGGCGCTCTGGAGTCCAACCATCTGGAAGGAGCCCAGAGTGAAAATCACAATGTGATCTTGTTGTTGTGGGTCTATTCTCCACGTTCCAGAATAGGCCTTGAGAACATGAGATTCTGTCCTAAAATAAACCACTAGTCCGTCATGTAAAACAGGTGTTTTCTGAAACATTAATATTAGTGATTGAACTTGCCCGGAAACTTCATTGTACACATTGAACGTTGAATTATTGTAGAAGTCAATTGCCTTAATCGCCATGTGATGAAGGTTGTCCAGCAAGCACACTATAACAGACAACACTGTGCAACACAAGGCAGAAAACAGAAAGTTGCAATTAACCAACCTACCTGCTGCTGCATTGATTGTTGAACCAAGTGGGCAAAACCCTCTAAAATCACACCCTGATCATTTCAAAGGATGGTTCAACAATCAACACAGCAGCATATCTCATTCCCCAGATGAGACATTGGTGTTCCATTGCCATGTATGCTCTCTTGCAGTCATCGGTTAAATGGATTCGCAAGGCGCTGATCTTAAGACCGCGGTAGCATAGGTGCTCAAGCACAATGTTGCACATGGTTTCATGTGAAATTACTGCTTCAATATAAGAGACACACATCTGTCTGCCTGCACTGCTGCATTCATCTCTATGACATATTTGAATTATGTGGATTAATTTTTACTCCTGTTGTTGCCAACAACACTTATCTGGTCACTGGTTCTGGCCTTGATTTACTGGTAATTTCCAATAGTGGAGTTATGTTTTGTCCTTATAAGCAGAATTAAAATTTTTCTTTATAAGCATGCCACCTGATACACATACATATGTGCTTGCTTGCATGAGGAACACACTCTAATGAATCCTGAAGTTACAGGTCGCTATGACTGTTTGTTATTAAGAAATAAAACCAAAAACCTTATTTTCCTATTTTATTGTTTATAACCTTTACAGCATGCTTCACCTGGCTGTATGCTATTTTTTTTTTTCCTTTTATTACTAGTTAATGTAATCCATCTTTGTACTTTGATGAAGGTAAGAAGTGTTGTTCTGTGAAATATTTACATAATTTCAATAAGATGTTTTATTATCACATTAGTTTCTTTATGGTATTCAACAGAATCACACATTTACTGTGGTTCATTTTTAAACATTAAAGAGCATTTTGAATGCCTTTCTATTATGATGCATTACTTTAATAACAGCAAAACAATGGCTATATGATCTACAAATTTTGTGGTAGTATATATATGATTATTAATGACATTAAAATAGCTTCAAGCTTCAAATACTTCAAGAACTTACTATATTCTTGTTTAATCTCTGATTCTTGGAGAAATGGCTTTACATCACCATGAAATTCAGGACTAACTGGCACTGTTGTGTAATTCTGTTCACCGTTCTGGAAAAAAAAAAAAAAAAAAGAAGATTTTTTTTAACATTAACTAAAATAGATATACTATACAGTTGGTCGTAGACTTACGACCGACTTCCGTTCTGACTGACAGGTCGTAAGTCGATCTGGTCGTATGTCGGCCATATATTTATTAACAGTATTTTTTAACCTTTCTAATCTTTTTATCATCTTTATGATTTATTTTTATAATCTTTTATTTTTCATTTTAAATACAGTAATGTTTTTATCTTTTACTTAGCGATACTGAATATACCTTCGTTTCTACGCCTAGGCTATCTCTCTCTCTCTCTCTCTCTATGAGGTTAAATTCAAACGTTCTCTACATTTTAATTGGTTTATTATTCATACTGTTTATAAAAAAACAAAACTACAATCTATAATTATATTGTACATAATGTACTGTAAACACAAAAATACAACCTAAAATTAATGTAAAAATTAATATAAATGAAATTTACAAAATCAATTTTCAATCTTTGCTTGTGCTGGGTTGTGCATCGTCAGGGCCATGTTCTTGGGTTGAGGTAGGAAATGTTTATTTATAGAGACATTATGCAAAGAAAATCTTTTTTTAAAAACGCATAAACCACCCAGTACTAGCCTGAAAATCTTCTGTGTAATCGTCTCCGGCGCGTGATTTTAAACTGAAACAAACTTCTAGCCCTTGCTTGCACTGTGTGAAGGTTCATGGGTGTATTTTTTTGTATTAAATCTTCCATCCACATAAACAACAATTTCTCTATTTCATGGATGGGTTCCTGTCGTTGTTTGGTTAAAATTGTAGGCTTAATAAGTGCAGAACCTTTCACAGCTTCCCGAATTCTTTCTTTGTCCTCAAGTATCGTCAATACCGTGGAATGTGATAACTTCAAGTCACATGCTATCGTATTCACTTTCTTTCCGCCTTCATACTGCTGGATAATTTTCATTTTACACTCTAAATCAATAGTTTTCCTTGACTTTTTAGCTGGCGTATATGTAGATGAAGTCATTTTCCTTTTACTAAACATTTTATGCGTATTTCAGTAGAATTTTAATTAATACACCACACGCAACAGATACTTGAAAGCGACTGGGTGTATGTGAGAGAGAGTGACTGGGTGTATGTGCCTGGTGCTGTCTTCAGGCCTCCCATCATCGATTAATTAATTTATTTATTATTATTTTTTTTTTGTGGTCGTAAGTCGCATAGGTCGTAAGTCGACGACCAAGTGTATATGGAAAAATACCTTTATGGTTTTGTTGTTAATGTTAACAACAAAACCATAAAACATTATTATTACTACTATTAATAGTGGTATTGGCAAATGATGGAAGGAGGGTAAATGAAGCTTATGCTGCATCAGCCAAAAAAAAAAAAAAATAAAAATAAATAAATAAAATAAACACAATGCTACTCACCTTATCTCTTCATCCCACCTAGTAACATTAGTAGTAGAATCAATATATATAATATTCCATCACAGCTATACAGCTAGGGGATTTACAAATAAATCTGTAGCTATAGTCAATCCACTCCAGGATGGAGACCTCAAAAAGTCATGATGTTGAGGGAAATGGGCCATAATCTAACACATTATTAATCTGACTGCTAAATAAGGCAGATCAACCATATTTAGCAGTCAGGGGCTTGAGCCCCAGTCTATGCAAAGAGCTTGTGCTATTGCACTCCCACTCCTGACTATTTGGCTATGGAGATCTAAAATAAATCTGTAGCTATTGTCAATCCACTGTAAGGTGGAGGCCTCTTCAATGAGTCATGTTGAGGGAATGTACCACAATCTGCCATGCTGGTCCAGTGTGGGTTGGCAGATCAATTGCATTTATCAGTCAGGGGCTTGAACTCTGGTCTACTTAGAGAGCATGTGCTAAATGCACTCCCGTCGCTCCCAATCACTCGGCTATGGATGCTGTATTTTACAAATATGACACACTATATGTTTTATGATGAACGAAGCATTGCCAATTATTTATGAATACCTAATAATGCAAAATAATACAGAGATATTTATTAAAAGCATGGTGTTCAGAAACTATACACAATACAGTTAACAAGAGAGAGAGAGAGAGACTCTTGCATGTGCACAGGTTACAATAAATTCACTGACCGCAGAGTCACTAGTGAAAAGGCAGATTCCCTACTTACAGTTGAAGCACCCTTTAGAAGATAGACCTTCTCACTTTTCAATAAGGTTTAAACCTGGAGCAATTATGGAAAAATCACAATCACATAATTTCTGCAAAGATAGTTCTCCTATATTTGCTATTCTCCACAAAGTGTTTCAGATCAGAATCTGTCTGCATTATAGAGGCAAACCAGATTTGACTTAAGGGATAGTGAAGCACTTAGGATGTGACGAGGGATCCTCCAGTGGCATAAATCCCACATGTTTGGATAACTAATATGGCTTACCATCATCTTTACTGTGGTGTACAGTCTTTTTGCATAGATCTTATGGTGTAGCCCGGTATACTGCATGTTCATTGCCAACTCCCTAGCTCTGACTTGAGATGGCAGCTGGTGCTTGAAGTTGAGCAATTCAGAAGTCAATGCACATCTTCAAAAAGCAGTTGTAGGGGCAGCAGAAGCCCAAATTTCTGAGGCATACAACAGCACTCAGTGAATCATTTTGTAAATATATTTGAGTGATGTTTCCCGAATTCTAACATGAAGCAGATAGTGCTTTTCAGTCCATCTCATCTGATTAAATCTTTGATGCATTGGGCATGAAATTAAGTTTGGGATCAAATATTACCCACAAGTCCTTGTGTTGAGTCACTTATAGAATGGCAACAATGTTGAGAGATGGCTGTATCTGTGAAGGTTGTTTTTTGAGTGAGAAAACTACGATGGCAGATTTTGCAGGGTTGATAATCAATGAGAATCGTGTCAGGTAGTCAGAGAAATTTCTGAGAACATTGTTTATTCTGTTGGTAAGAAATTGATAACCTTGCACAGGACTTGAAGTAATATGAAATTTGATGTCATCAGTATAGTATGAGGTGCTACCCAAAATCCCGAAATGTACTTATAAAATAAATTAGACTCACCCTGGGTCTTATTCGCCACCATCACCTTCAAAGTAGTTTCCCACTGATCTGAGCACTTCTCCCATGATTTGAATGCATCCTGAAAGTCCTACTTCGTCATAGTGTTCAGTACTGCCTGCGATTCAGTTTGGACATCCTCTATGCTGTCAAATCTTCAACCCTTCAGCATGATTTTCATTTTTGGGAATAGGAAGAAGTCGCAGGGGGCTAAGTCTGGTGAATAGGGGGTGGGGATGATCGTCATGTTTTTGGATGCTGTGGTGAAGATGGACTCTTCACAAAGTCTTTGATTTTTAAAAGTCTTTACAAAGACTTTTAAAAATCAGCTTAAGTGTTGAATAATAACTAGCTTTTAAGCCTCATCATAAGGATACTAGGCATTCATGTCATTTATATTCAGATATCACTTTGATTCAGCATGAGCTATTTGAAAAGTTTATACAATTAACACTTTTATTTATAAAGTAATAACTGTTTTCTTTTCTAAACAAACAACATTGTTTTTGTTTTTACAGTTCCAGTTTTATAAAGTATTGCAGAAACAATTATATGAAAGTAACTGTTTTCAATTCAGTGATTTTCTGAATGAACATCCTTGGGGCACCTACAATGGATTTATGATAACTAAAGAGACGTATACTCGCAATTGCAACATATCTAAATGTATCTGGAAAACAGATCGATTGAGGTAGTACCCGATACTTGTGACAAATCTTTATTTTCTTAGGTTTTGTCGCTTTCATTCTTGCTCGAAACTCTCAAGAACACTCATCGTTGAACATTAAAATTTTATTTTTGAAAATTATCGATGTGAAAACATCTGTAGTGGCACCTAACAATGGAATGTAATGAAAATGCAAGACAAAAAAAGAAATTGTCGACCAATATTTGTATTGTTGCAATCATATGACAAATATTTGTATTGTTGCAATTATATTTCTTGCAGAAGTAACTGCAAAAAGTATGATTGCAATGATGTCACACTATTCAACAAATGGCTACAAACAAATGGGTAATTATGCTATTGGCTTGGATTTTGCTAACTTCTTCCAAGATAGTTTATGTTTTCACATAAACTATCTTTAGTGCATTTTTTTTGTTTTATTGTGATTTTCTAATGTAGTTTGATGAAATTCAAAGGATGGTGTTTGAATTTTGTAAATCGGTTCACTAGAGCTCGAGATATCGTACTGGTCATGAAAAATGCATCATGCGGTCTAATCACACTACTAGTGAGTGCCTGGCACAGACTAGTGGTGAGAGCATGGGAAGTGCCTTTGGCAGAAGCCACGGATGACATAATCACCCCCATGACAAGCATTTTTTGTGATCAATCAGATTTACTCTATTGTAGGTGCCCTAAGAATGTTTCGCATAAAAAAAAAAAAAAAGTGAAGATTTAGCCATATTTTACTATGGAATATTCTTCACAAATACAATATATAAATAAATGTACTCAATATATACAGGGGTTTAAGAAAATATGACAATAAAATGAATAATTACAATGGGCAATATATGATTTTTACCTGTAATGTTTGACATCTGTTTGCAGAAATTTTTGGTAGATTTCAAAAATAATTTTTAAAATTTCACATCATTTCACAATTTCTACATATAGTCAGGTTTTTGTGTTTACCCAAAAAACATATATATTACCACAGTTCAGAAGTAGATATAACACTGATCTGTTGTATCACCTGCAAATAATAAGGCGCCTCCGTAGCCAGGTGGGAAAGAGCAGCAGTGCGTAGCACATGCTTCTTGATTAGACCGAGGTTTGAGCTCATCACCACCAAATATGGAGGATGCGGAAAGGTCAGGGAATGACCACCGCATATCCCGGAGCAATATGGCCTTAGGTGCTAATGCTCCTAAAAACCAAACAACAAACAAACAACCTGCAAATAATAGTATTTGCATGTGCTCATATATGGTGGTAATTAATGTTGGTTGGGTTAACATGTTCTTTGTATGCTTCCCATTTACATATCTATTACATGTTTGTTTCTTCTGTGTTTCACTTGGCATTGTATTGTTAAAATGTTTAAGAAGAAGCAAACCAGGTGTCGAAATCACTTTGACAATTTCTTCTACATGCACGGATGTTCACATATGTGGAGCCTAAATCTTACAGCCAAAGTACAAAGAATATAAGTGCACATTCTTTGTACTTTAGTTTACAAGAGTTGAGCTTCACATACGTTCTATATTACCTGCACACCACACATCTGAGAATATGGTGTGGCGAGAATTGCATAACCATACTTATGATAGCTATTTCTGCATTACAAAAATATCAGGAGCGCCCAGAAGAATCAAGCAAAGCATAAAATATCCTAACATATCATCTACAATAAGGTATGTTCCAAAATGAAGATTTTGCTGATACCAGATTCCCCAAAATTATGGGATAAAGAAAGCAGTGATGAATTTTAAAGATCCTTGTGTTGCAGAATTTGCTGGACCATCCACAGATTTGGACTACCAACCAGAAATGCAGCACTGCATTTAATAAGTAAGAAGAAATTAATGTCTTAGGCCGTGATTTAAATTCATCTAAATTTTAAATGCAGAATGCCTTGATTCTAGGTTACAAAAGGAAGTTACTAAAGTCTTTTCAAAATATTTTGCTATGGAAGATGGTATGTGTTTCAGTAAAGATATCATTGTCTTCTCAATGATGTGGACATTGAACACAGTACTAATGATGTATATTTACTGATGTGCTTTAAAATTAAGTTTGTAAGCAGTTTAGCCATATAATAGAAATGCATTCCCATCATTATCAGGTCCTCTATCAGACACTGATTATCTGTTTCTCTGTCTCATTGTTGTTGTTGGGTTTTTAGTGGGCATTGGCAAGTAAGGCCATGTTTCTCCATGTTGTTCTGTAAATTGAATGTGTTCTGAGATCGATTTTATGTTTGCTGGACAAAAAACCATGCTACTCTTGCCTGAGACTGACTACCTCAGTCACGTTGTGAAAAAGAACAGTAAATACTCTTCCCATCATTGATGGGATTCGAACTTGTCTTTTCCGCTTGATGTGGGGAGGATGGCGATCCTACCAACTGTGCTACCCATGAGGGCTCTCGCAGTGAATGATTATCAGTTCTCTATCTTGTGCTGATTGCTCGAAAGTTACATATGCAAGAAAGTCCAAGATCCTGAGTGCAATAAAGCACCATGACTTAGAATATCTGTGGTTTGCTAAAAAATATGACAGATAAAAGTATCAAACAACAAATCAACCTCAAAAATTTTTAAAACTAAAGAAAACACCAACCGAAAGTTATGAGTTGTTAAGTCATGTTTAAAGGAAGATATATGTCAACAGCTTGTGCATTTGAATGGAGAGAGAGAGAGAGAGAGAGAGAGAGAGAGAGAGAGAGAGAGAGAGAGAGAGAGAGAGAGAGAGAGAGAGAGAGAGAGAGAGAGAGAGAGAGCATATGGAAGATGATTAATGCCCGGGCCATCCCATATCCATGAAAACTGATGAAAATGTGAACTGGGTGTAAGGACACTGATTAGACGTGATCATTGCTTCAGCATTACAATGGTTGCACCAGAACTTAATATGGACAAAGAAATTGACAAATTTTAACTGAAAATTTGGGCATGAGAAAAGTGTGACAAGATGGTGCCAAAATTTTGAATGACGATTAAAGAATGAGAAGGCTCCAAGTTTGAGAAGTTGAAAAAAAACTTAAGATCCAGACTTTCTAAGTATTGCAATTACTTACGATGAAAGTTTGTTGTTCCAGTATGATCCAGAACTAAAAGACAATAAAACGGAAGACAAAACAATCCCCCAGACCAAAAAACTGAGAATGTCAAAAAAATGAAAACCATGTTTTTTGTTTTCTTCAATATTATAGGAATTATTATGGTTGAATACATTCCACCAAATCAGAATGTCAATCAAACACAGTACACTGAAGGTTTAACAAGGCTGTGTGAAAAAATTTGAAGAAAGAGACCTGAATTGTGGAAGAATGGTTGGATGCTCTATCAAGACAATGTTCCAGCACATAATGTGCTTTCTGTTCACTAGTTTCTGGCCAAATAACAAATCCCTGTGTGTGAATATGCACCCCACTTGCTAGACCTAGCCCCTTGTGACATTTTTTCTCTTTCCTAAACTGAGAAGTGTACTTAAGGAAACCTATCTTCATTTCATGTAAGGCATACAGAAAAGAACAACTGAAGTGTTACAAGGGCTTACAGAAGATGACTTGCAGAAAAGGAACAGTGTATGCAAGGACAATGCAATCATTTTGAAGTGGCCTTCTAAGGTATGAAATATTTCATTATATTTATTTTATTGCATTAGTTTCATTATTTAATAACCACACCTAGTATTAATGATCAGATTAATGATGAATTTTATTAAGGCTCTGGATAAAGAAGGAAATGGATTCTACTGCCTAAGGGAAGTGTTTCCCAATTTAACAGAGCAACAACTGAAAGAAGTAAATTTTCATCAGGCCCCAACTCTTCAAAAATGATATATTTGAACCAGAGCCTGAGGATAATGAATTAGCAGTTTGAAAACTGTTTAAAGAAGGTCTGCATTAATTTCTTGGAAGAGGGAAATTACGGATCTCTGCTGTCAAATTTACTGCAATGTTATCAAGATATGGGCTGCTGAATGCTTAAAAATTCATTTTCATTATTCCAATCTCAGATTTTTGACTCAAAATCTGGGAGATGTAAGCGATGTGCAAGGGAGAATGGTTTCGTCAGGATATATCCACAATGGAAAAGCAATACCAAGCGATATTGGGATACTGCCACGATGGAAGATTGCTGCTGGTTTCTTAAGGGATAAAGCAAAATGAACTATGCAAAAACTCTGAGTGGCAAACATTTCTAATGAAATAGAATGTATGTAGTACATTGTATGTTTGATTAAAGTAGTGAAACCTCTATAGAATGGACACCACTGGATCACATAATGGTGTCCATTACAGGAAGATGTCTGCTTTGCAGAGGGCTGTGTGGCCAGTTTCAATAACTGGTTGTTTATGCAGAGTTTTTTTTGTAAATTCATTATTATTGTACATATATGCTTCAGTTAATTAACTTTTAGTAAAAATGAATATAAATTGAATATGAATACTTCGTTTAGAACATTTCATTTTGGCAATTGCATTTTCATTAAGGATAATTAGATCACTTAATAGTTTTAGTCCATATTCATTATTTTTGCTCATAGAATTTTTTTTAATGCAATAGGAATACCCTTCTTACAGCCCTGCTGCAATCAGCTAGAAATTTAATTTCTTAAAAAACTGGCATGCCATCAACATAATGTCTAAAAAAATTTTGACCAGTACTCCAAAGGGAAATCAGCATACGTGGCAGTGAGAATGGTAGTCATTACGCAATGCTGAGCAAAAGTGGTACGTGACAGTACTAAAAAACTGTCATCGTCCCGCAGTCAAAAAACCGGACACCACTGTCACTAATTAATGAAAGTTATGTCAAGCATTGCGTAGTGTTTTTATTGAATATATAGGAACATCGAACATACAGGATGCTCATAAGATCACTGCATGGAGAGGGCAAACAACATATCGAAACCACTCTGAAGTGTCTTTGTTTGTTATTTGGTTTTTAGGAGCATTAGCAACTAAGGCCATACTGCTCCGGGATATGCGGTGGTCAATGCCTGACCTTTCCACACCCTCCGTATTTGGTGGTGATGGGCTCGAACCCCAGTCTAATCAAGAAGCGTGTGCTACGCACTGTTGCTCCTTCCCACCTGGCTACGGAGGCGCCTACTCTGAAATGAAACAGGACCTCGAACTCCCCCACTCGCCAATAAAAAAAATGTGCTGTTGATCAAGCTTCTGTATTAGCTGTAACTTCATTATGGGCGCCTCTGTAGCCAGATGGGCAGGAGCCAGCAGTGCATAGCACACGCTTCTTGATTAGACCAGGGTTCGAGTCCGTGACCATGAAATATGGAGGATGGGGAAAGGTCAGGGAATGACAACCGCATATCCCCGGAGCAATATCGCCTTAGTTGCTAATGCTCCTAAAAACCAAATAACAAACAATAAATAGCTTCATTCTGAGATGGAGACATAACATGTTATGAAGTGTTGACCACATTAATCCCATGACTGATATGTCATATGGATTTCACTGCACTTGACACAAAACTTCCTCAAACCAGCTTCATTGCGCCCTTGTTGACTTTTATTTGGCTGCCACCTTTGCCAGGTGATTGCATAAATGGGCACCCTTTATGAAGTTTCCATATCTCATATTGTAAGCCAATTTAGTCTATTATGTAGGTCAATTTAGTGGCTTCTTTTTAAACCATGTTTGAAATTCATGCATAACGGCAGGGGCAGACTGCAGCTCACTGAACCAAAGTATGCACTCACCTTCTTGAGGATGGCAAATTCTACCACTATCACAGCCTTATTACCATACTACCATCCACCTTGAGGTTGTCACAGACATTCTCTCAGATATGCCAGACAAGCTGTACTTGCTACCTGGGAGTCTAAAACGTTGATGGAACTGATATTCGGGTGACACTCAAGTCAAATGGACCCAATTTCGGCGAAGTCCAGATGGTCTGTGTCAGCCAAATCCTCTGCTTGCACCTTCACGATGGTGGGACTGTTAGTAATCCTGGGTATAACTTCCATGCACAAGTACATGGTGGGTGACCACCCAGGTGTGAACCAACGTAAGCAGGGGTCAAGGTGTGGCACCCACACCACATGGAGGAATGCCGCCCCTCTATGTTACCAGGCAGTACTAGGTGGTAGATGACTCTCATCAACCAGTGCAATACCACCACTTTGCTTATTGGAGGCTTGAAGTGGTGGAACCCATGTTTAGTCTCTAGAGCTAAGTTCCGGTCAACCCTTTCCTATCTCTTCCATCATGCAGTATGATTGATGACTTTTGAGGTTATGATGAACATCGTGGCGAGATCCAATATTCCTTACATTTTGAGGGTACAGCTCTAAAACGGTGTTCGCAGGCCGGCCACTAGTTAGTACACTGGACCGAACCTATTGGTAACTCTCTAGGAGGCTTCCGGATCAGCTAGTGTATAATCTTGCTACCTCTACTCTGCCAGACAGTGACTGGAGGGAGTCCGAGTAGCATGTATGCAGGGAGCATTGTCGAGGCTGCGTTATGTCAAGGATCTGGGTATATTCTTACCACGTGTACGCCATATCCAAAAATTTTATTACTTCATACAGCATGTCCCAACCCACTTTTTCTTACTATTGAATACACCTTGAATTGTCAAACTAATAGAGCAAGCTTATCTGCGAAAAGATCTAAACCTCCCAAGCACTTCCTAATTCATTTCACAAATATACGTGGTCTCAATTCTAATCTTAACGATGTCCATTTCCACTTGCAGTCTGCCAAACCCGATGTAGTTTTTCTGACAGAATCTCAGTTATCGGTTGATTCAACTACTGCTCATCTCAGATGCCCAAATTATTCACTGTACGATTCCTTTCGCCTCAAAGGTGGTACTTGTGCATATGTCCGTTCTGATATTCCCTGTCAGAGACTTGGCAATTTGGAATCTACTCTCTTTGATCTTCTCTGGCTTAAAATCTCTCTACCTCATTGTGTAAAATTCATCTGTTGTCTCTACCGTTCTCCCAACTCAACTAATCACTTGGAGCTTTTTGACTTCTTCTCTTTGTAACTTGACTTTCTCCAATCCAACTTTCCTAACAGTGAGGTAATTTTCCTTGGTGATTTTAATGTTCACAACTCCAGCTGGTCGAGATGCTGAGGCTTTTGCAATTACTAATGACCTTGCACAGATTGTTCATTTACCTACAAGAATACTGGACAAACCTTGATACAGCCAACACGCTTGATCTTTTTCTCACAAACAACCCTTCTAAGTACACGGTTGAAGTGAGAGGTCCTTTAGACACTTTTGGATCACAACTTGGTGATTGTCTCTTCTCCAATGGAGCCTTTATCTCACGACTATTCCCAACCTCGTGTTGTTTGGCATTACAAGAATGCAAAATGGAATGACCTGCGAGATTTCTTTTCTTCTTTTCCTGGGTCGGATTACTGTTTCAAAACTTCTGATGTCAACGTTTGCTCAGATCGTGTCAGTGAAATTATTCTTGCAGGAATGGAATCCTTTATCCCACACTCCACTTTAAAATCTCGTCCTTTATCTAAACCTTGGTTTTCCAATAAATGTGCTAAGGCTGTTCAGAGAAGAATGTTGCATATCGTAATTGGCTTGTTTCTAATTCTTCAGTTTCATTTTCTGCCTACACCAAAGCTCGCAACAATTGTAAAGCAGTTATTAATCAGTCCAAACTAGAGTTTGAACAGGCTAAGAGTGGAAAACTTGCTTCTTGCCCTAATGGTAGCCGAGCATTCTGGTCTCTTGCCAAAGCTATTGGTTGCAACTTTTGCCCATCACTGCTCCCACCTCTGTCCAAACCAGATGGTTCTGTTGTCACTTCAGCCAAGGATAAAGCTGACCTGCTAGCATCCCATTTTTCTTCCAACTCATATATTAATGATCTTGGGAAAACACCTCACACCATTCCCAACATGCTCCATTCAATGCCTCCTGTGGGCTTTCGCCAAAAGGATGTCAGAAGGATTTTGACGAATCTTGATGCTAAGAAAGTTCCAGGTCCCAATGGTATTTGTCCACTTGTTCTCAAAACCTGTGGTCCTGAACTTACTCCTATTCTTTGCTGCCTTTTTTCACTTTCTTATTCCAAAGGTGTTTTTCCTTCTGCTTGGAAATTTGCCCATATTCAGCCAGTTCCTAAAAAAGGTTGACAAATCCCTCCCATCCAATTATCATCCCATTGCAATTACTTCTACTCTTTCTAAAGTAATGGAGAAATCAATTAACCACCAACTCTTAAACTACCTAGAAACCTTCCGTCTGATCAGCGATCACCAGCATTGTTGTTTTTTGTTTATTTTTAGGACCATTAGCAACTAAGGCCATATTGCTCCGGGAAATGCGGCGGTCATACCCTGACCTTTTCGCATCCTCCGTATTTGGTGGTGACGGGCTCGAACCCCGGTCTAATCAAGAAGCATGTGCTATGCACTGCTGCTCCTTCCCACCTGGCTACGGAGGCGCCAGATCACCAGTATGGATTCCGTCAGTGTCGATCCACTGGTGATGTTCTGGCTTATGTTACCCATTTATGGACTTTGGAAATGTCCATAAATGGGTAACATTTGCAAATCTTTGGAAATTCAATGGAAAGTTTCAGTGAAACACAAGTAGTTGTTCTTGATATCTCAAAGGCTTTCGATCATGTTTGGCATAAAGGTCTTCTAAACAAGCTTCAATCTTATGGTCTGCCAACTGTTTTTAGTAATTGGTTATCCAGTTTTCTCTCTGATCACTCACTGAGGGTGATGGTAGATGGCTCTCTGTCTTCTAACTTCTCCACTAATGCCGGTGTCCCCCAAGGTTCAGTTCTTTCCCCCACTCTTTTCTTCTTGTATCTTAACGACGTTCTTCCATTGACTGGAAATCCTATCCATAGTTCAGCTTCAACTTCTCGAAAATCTGCCACCAATTCCTTAAATGCCGAACTTCAGGTATTCTCCAGTGGGGCAAAGACAACTTAGTTAATTTGAATCCTTCTAAAACCTAGTCTTGTCTTATATCTCACAAAAAGGATTCTTCTGCTCCTATGTTTATCTTTAGTGACACTCTGATTTCTAGGCAAAATGATATATTTCTTTTGGGGATTACCCTGATTTCTAATCTCTCTTGGCAGAAGCACATTACAAATATTTCTTCCTCTGCATCTAAAAAACATGGTTTTCTCCTTCGCTCTCGGCGTTACTTTTCTTCCAAACAGCTGCTCACTCTGTATAAATTGCAAATCCGCCCTGCCATGGAATATTGTTCCCACATCTGGGGTGATGCCCCCAAAACCTCTCTCAGGCTTCTTGATTCGATTCAGAAGAGGGCAGTTAGGTTAATTAATGATTCATCTCTAACAGAGTCTCTCCACCCCACTAACTCCTAGACGTAATGTTTCTGCTGCATGCCTCTTCTACAGATACTTCCATGGGCACTGTTCTTCTGAATTGGCTTCTATAATTCCCTCTCTCTCTTTCAAAACAGTCCGAACCCGTGCTGCCACCAGCCAACATCCATTTACTGTTGGCTGGTGGCCAACAGTAAATGGATGTTGAAAAAAGAGCCAACTTTTCATCTTCCTCGTTTGTTCATTCAACTGCCGTTTTCTGGAACGTCTTCTTTTATACGTATTTCCTGAAAATTACAGTCTACAGAACTTCAAGTCCAATGTCAACAAATATCTTCTTTCGTCTTCTCAACCTCCAACCCAAGCACGGTACTAAGTACTATAGGTTCTAATACCTCTCGTGTTTGGGGTTTCCATAAAAAAGAAAAAAAAAAGCCACAGAGCTTCCCCCGACCAGTTGGTGAAAAAAAAAATTGAAAATAACCTCCATCATATGGAAGTGGCTGTTCCACTCGCACAACAATGCCCCAGTTCTGCAAAAGAGGCTTTTGGACTCCCTGTGTTTGTGAAAAATCCTCATGGGCTTCTGGTCAAAATTATGTATGCAGTCAGTTGGCAGAACTCTATAAGAAATGTATTAATTGCACTATTCCCACACTTTTTTTCCTTTTTGTATGTACACATTATAAAGTGAATCCCATATACAGACATAGTAGTAATAGTAATAATAATAGCCATATAGCACAAGGAAACCAGAGGTTTCTGCTGCACTGGGTGGAAAAAAAAAAAAAAAAAAAAAAAGAAAAAAAAAAAAGAAGCAGATTAAAAAAAAAGGGCATAGGTGACTATCCCAGTTGACCTCTTTGAATTTATTCAAACTGTCACCCTCAACTACTCATGAGGGTAACCTGTTCCATCAAAGACTCACTGAAAACTTCCTACAATCTAGTCTAAACCTCTTTCCTTCTAATTTGAATTTATGCCTCAGAGTTCTGGAATTCTCTACAACATCTTGCTTCTACAACATTTCTGCTTCACTCATTTTACTAACCCATCTCAGAACCTTATAAACTGCATTCAGTTCACCTCTGAGGTGCCTGGTTGCCAAGCTGTGTAGCCTACACAATCAGAGTCTTTCCTCATACTTTTGCCCATCTTTGGACCATTTAAAGAAGTTCGTTGTCTCTTTTCAGGCAAGGTCTCCATTCTTGAACACAGTATTCCAAATGCGGTCTCACAATTGACTTATACAGTGTCTACAAGATAATGTTCCATAAATCACTGATAGGATACCACGAGCTTTCCAGGTTGCCTGTTTACACTGCTCAGAAAAATTTTATATTTGCCCATATTATAACTTCCAAATCCTTTTTTCCTCTTCGGTTTTTAATTCAACCCAACCAAGTGTATAATTTATTTTTGGGTGGCTATTCCCCAAGTGCATTAAAACCTTGCATTTTTCTGCATTAAAACATAGCTGCTACTTTTCTGACCAGACCATTCTTGGAGCCTATTCAAGTCATCCTGAAGAAGCACTGTTTGGTAGTGATCATTAACTACTCTACCAATCTTAACATTGTCTACAAATTTTGACATCAAGCCTTCTATCCCATCATTGATGTTGTTTATGAAAATCAGAAACAACAGCGGACCAAGAATCGATCCTTGGGGAACCCCACTTCTGACATAACACCAATCTGAAGAATATCCACTGGTCACAATACCCTGCCTTTTCCCCTGCAGCCAACTTGCACTGCATCTTAGAATCCTACCAGTAATCTGAACATGTTCCAGCTTATACAGTGATCTCTCATGAGTGACTGAGTCAAATGCTTTGCTAAAATCCAAATAAACTATGTTAAAAATTGTTCCCTACATCCAGCTTAAGTATTGTTTGTTTGGTTGGTTTTTAGGAGCATTAGCAACCAAGGCCATATTGCTCCGGTGGTCATTCCTTGACCTTTCCGCATCCTCCGTATTTGGTGGTGACGGGCTCGAACCCCGGTCTAATCAAGAAGCGTGTACTGCGCACTACTGCTCCTTCCCACCTGGCTACGGAGGTGCCTCCAGCTTAAGTAACAAAGTAGCAAAACATCAATATAACTTACCCGATTTTCACTTAACAAAACTACGTTGTGTGTTCTTCAGAATCCCATTTTGTTTTAAATGTCTCTGGATTGCACTCAATCATTGGTTCTAAGATTTTCTCTACCACTGAAGTGAGATCAACAGGTCTGTAGTTATCATTTTCACTCTTAGAACAGCCTTTATGTATTGGTGTTGGCACTTCTCCAATCCAAAGAAATCTCTGCCCAGCCCAAAGGTGTCCATACAATTAATTTTAATGGTTCAATACACTCCCTCAAAATTACTGGGTATGGTCTATTGGGCGCTCCCCAATTTACAGAAATCAGACTTCACATAAAAAATTAAAAAAAAAAAAAAAAAATAAATAAATAAATAAATAAAATAAATAATAATAATAATAAAATAAATAACAGTCCGCACAGGAATCAGTTGTAATTGGTGACTTCAAAGATACCTACAGGTCGGTTTCCAGTGGGAACTTTCCAAGAATGCAGACATTGCCCATGTACATAGCTTGCCATGACTTATCATGTAACGTGCAATGACTTGTATGTATTTAGAATGAAAGCTTCTTGTTAAACAATTTCTTCTATTGTCTCATTTTTATACCCTGTTATTTATACTACCACTCTGTCTCGACGACAGAGTGCTTCTGTTTTTTTATCATTGCATGTTTTCTCAGACAGTATGGCAGGAAAGTGTGTGAGTGGACCTGATAATGTTAATGTTTTAAAAAAAGCAGCATACAATTTAAGTTGGCGCCTCTGTAGCCAGGTGGGTAGGAGCAGCAGTGCGTAACACACGCTTCTTGATTAGACCGGGGTTCAAGCCCATGACCACCAAATACGGAGGAGGCGGAAAGGTCAGAGAATGACCACCGCATATCCCCAGAGCAATATGGCCTTAGTTGCTAATGCTCCTAAAAACCAAATAACAAACAATTTAAGTTAGAACAAAAATCAGAAACTCTGAAAATGTATTAAGGTGGAAAAAGAATAACCACCATTAAGACATGTTTTAAGGCTGGCAACATCCACCATGAATGGAATAGTGAAAGGTAAAGAATAAATAAAAGAACATGCAAAAAATTAAGCGCCTTTAAAGTTTACTGTGGGAAAAAGAAGGCATTCATTCAGAGTTCCCTGCATAAATCAGTGAGAAAGACGATCCTCAACTTGCAGATTCTCTGACTCCAACTTCAGTGCCATATCCATCTTCAGCACCATACCCATACAGGCTTTCCACTTCTTCAGCTATTTTAGAGCTGGAAGAGGAGTCTGATATTGACGATGTGATAGCCGTCTCTTCAACCTCATCCTCCTCCAATTAATATTAGTGTCATATAAGTTATATGTATTACATACTTGGTTTTTTTTAAACAATACTCTAATATTGCGGACTTCGTTTACTTTTATATATAGATTTTGGGTGGATCAAAGTTATGTAAAATTTTGACTTATGGAAAGGTTTCTGAAAAACAGCATCCTTACATAATTCAGGAGTGCCAGTATATGAACTCCAGGAGCCTCACTTGTCTTTATGCTTGAAAGTTTTTCTAATTAACAGTCATCTGCAATTTAAAAATCATTAATTTCATAATACTCAGCCTCACTCACACAGCCTCTTCTCAGCATAAAGGATCTTTCTTCAGTAAAGACATATGCAAAGTACCTGTTCAATTCATCCGCAACATCAGTTGGGTTGCATAAGACTGTCCCACACCCAGTACACATCCAGACTGTCCCACAGCCTAATCTGATATCATTAGCTTTTTTTCTGATTTGTATCACATACATATTCACATATATTCCTGCACTGCAACTACTGGTACATGCAGCAACCTGGACAACAAGATTTCTGAAATTTCAGGACCTGCTGTGGGTCATCACGGAACAAATGAATACATGGGCTGTGTTATGGCAACTAAGAGTAAGAAAATGTGCATGTACACTAATGCTAGGAGTATTGTAAATAAATTTGATGAATTTAAAGTACTGAATGCAGATATTGTAGGAATAGTGGAGACATGGTGTCAGTCAAACATAACTGATGCTGAATTTGAATGTGGGGAGTATAAGGTATACAGGAAGGTAAGACAGCACAGGAATGGTAGAAGGGTTATGCTCTTAGATAATAAGAACATTAAATCTAAGGTAGTGTATCCAGTTGACTTGGGTGATGAATTTATTTCCTACAGACATAATGTTAACAAAATGGGTTACATTCTCAACAATTAAATTTGACCATAGTAACGTTAAACAAAGGTCAACAAAACAATATTTTATGCTTAAACAATGATTTATTTATCCAAAGAAATGAAAACATAGCTTTAAAATCAAGCAAATTATAACAATAAAGAAATTATTTGTCATTCAAATATTAAAGAATATTTATTCTTCATCATCAGTCGATGACGACGAAGAATAATGAGATCATGTTTGCTTATGACCTCATATTTTGTTTCCAATATTATTCTTCTTCCTTGCTGTTTCTTTTTATTGACATCACTCCCCGCAGTATTACTTTGTTTTGGCATACTGTACAGTATTAACAAGGGGGATAAAATTGAAATTGTATCCTATCCAGGCTAAGGATAGGATACAAAATACTACACCAACCAACAATAGTAATATCAAAAAATACTTTATTTCTGTCCCATATGTTGAACAGTGGCACAAACAGCTTAATAGATTCTTTAAAGATACTGAATTTAAAATTGTGGCCAGGCCAATACGGAAATTACACACTATACTGAACAATCACTTGGTTCTTTCCGCATTTGCAACACAAATTAATGACCTGGTATACAACATTTCTTGCGGTGATTGTGACTCGTCTTACGTGTTTCTCTCTGAACGTTCAACGTTCTGACGTTCAATGTGTTTTTCTCTGAATATTCGTGTAAATCAACATGAAGCCTCAGTTCGTGCTTCTTGTTCAGCAGCATCAGAATTAGCCTTTCATGCCATTAACGAAAAACATACTTTTTTATTTAACGAGGCCAAAATACTTAATGTCCAATGTAATTATACGCGACTATTAATTGCAGAAACCGTAGAAATTAAATTACACGAGAATTCTGTTAATGTTCGTCGGCCATATTTGATCTCCGATGTGTGGACCTTTACGCGCATGCGCAAAGACAAATAGTCACTATTTAAGTTTCATGTTCAACCTTATTCGGTAATTTTCATTCCTGTGATCACGACATATGGTCGAAAAGCATTGTCAGCTTCAGGAAGAAAAATTGTTTTGAATATTTTCGTTAGATTCTTTTTAATATTTTTACTTGCGTTAAATTGATTTTTAATCGTGTTAAATTGGTTTTTAATTATTTTTTACTCTAATGTAAGTTTTTCGATTTTTTTCGTTTTAATTTCTGGAGAGTATCATAACGAAGTGTTCTACGTACTATACTGAGGTAAACTCCTATTATTTTACAAACAATTGTTCATTATACTCATCAGATTCATTAGGCCTATAACTAGTGGTGAGCTATAGTGGGCTCGCGAGAGCCCATTATTATTTTTTTTTGAAAATTTGAGAGCCCATTGTTGAGACAATCATTTATTTTACAAATAAAATCCTGAATGCAATTATTGAGTGTCCAGAGCCGAAACTACGGTGGGACGAGCAGGGCACCACTCCCAGCATTTTAATGGTGCAATTGATTGTTATGTATTTTACAATTGCTTCATTTTTGATTTAATTACAATCAGACCTCTATTTAATGAACTTCTTTGTAGCGATTTTTTTTTGATTCCCCTAGGTAAACTAATTACTTTTAAAAATAGTTTCCGGTGAACGAAGAAAATTTCCATGTAACAAACGGATTAGGAGAGAGAACTTTGTATGCATTGTTCTCACCTCTGGCCTTTAGGCAATTTAGGTAATTAGAAAGTGCAAATTAAGGGTGAAAGGGATTGCCATTTCAGAATGTTAGTGGTGTCCGTAAAACCTATGCAGTCACATACTGAGAAGTCGTGCTTTTCAATATGCTTTCCATAGCCAGAGGATTATGAAGATTCTCGACACAGATTATAGCGTCTGGTCAACCTGTGTTGTGGTTCCCCTTTACTCCGACAAATGGGCATATGTTTTCGGAGAAGTGAGTGATCCATGCCTTCCAGTAAATTTCTCCAGTCTATGTTTACATGGTCACAATAGCTGAATATCCATGTGATTTCGACATTTTGCACTGTATTGAAAGAACTAGTGAGAGTAGGAATGTAGACCGGGGGGGGGGGGGGGGTTGAGGCAACTAAGATATTATATAAACTTTACGAAGACGAAATGTTGGCAGATTTTGAAACTTTGTCCAGCCCTTCGCTGTGCAGAAAATGTTCTAAAATATAATGGCATACAGGCAATAATAAAAAAAAATAAAATAAAAAAAATGTATCACAATCTCCAATACATTAGTGCGAATTAAGGATGATTGCTAAAGGACTGGATGTGGAAACTATAAAGATTGGTCATATGTTTGGGCCACGATGAGCAGCTTGTAGCTTGCGGATGGCATTGTGGGTTGGAGGAATTATCCCGCTCTGTGCAAACATTTTGAATCAATAGTTAAATATTCCGGATTATTAAATCGACATCCTGCAGGAGCTCTCTTACCTTTCAGAAGTTTTACAGAATGACAATGGTAAAAGCATATAAATTAATTATTTGAACTATCAATGCTATTGCTAATTTGAAAAATTCTGAAGGAAATTATGAAGCCAAAATTGAGAGCATATTCAAGTGGAAAGAATTTGAAGGAATTAAAATCGAAAGTAAAAAAAAATTACCTTGTTATTAAATGCATTGTTTTATCCTTAAAGGATAAGTTATTAATGCAACAGGGTGATTTTAAATTAAATAAAGAAAATAATGATACCATTGAAAGAAATTTTAAACACATGCTTCGCGAAATTGTGGAGTGTGAAAGAACTTTCATCTTGGTGGCAAGATGGTGAAAACCGAATAAGAAATTTAAGTTTTCTGATAAAACATGAAATAAAAATTAATGATTTTAGAGATTTTGTCAAAGACATTTTTATCTTTAAAATCGAGTGAAATTACCTTTTCAATTAAGAAAGCCAGGATATATATTTGAAACCATTGCGATTAGCAGTGCTGAAGCTGAGTGAGCTTTCAGCATAATGAATAACATTGTGTAAATTAAACACGCTGCAGATTATGAGGACCATACATTTAAATGGAAAAACCATTGTTTCAATTTGATCCAGATCGTTAGGCAAACCATTCCTCTGTAATCATTGCTCAGCTATTGAGCAAAGCAGAAGATCAACAACAAATATTAATAAAGAAGTAAATTCTACATGGCAATTTTTAGAATAAATTCTTCTTGAATATTTGTGAAATAATTTTTTTTCATGTAATCTGTGATTTTTTTGTGTACTTTTTCTAGAAAGTTTGTTTTTTATGTAATATTTGTTTTATATTGTGGAATGTTTTGTGATAGTTTTTATATTACTGTGATATGGGAAATATTTCATGTTATTTTTTATTAGCAATATTAAAATTTTATCATGAAAAAAATGTATCCATTATATTTCCCTAGTTGTTAAAAAAAAAGAAGAATAAAAAAGTTGCGCGTGTGCTTGGCACACACGGTAGATAGTTTACGCGAAACATTCTTCGCGTTTCTTTTAGGTATTTTGATTTGTATATATTGATTACAAAATAAAAGAGCTTTTTTTTATTTTAATTATTTTATTGATCATTCACAGATTTTCATAATTTTTGGAAGACAAGATACAATGGATTTATGATAACTAAAGTAAGAGATACTTGCGATTGCAATGTAACTAAATGTCTCTGTAAAGCAGCACCAATTGATGCACTGATCTTGTAAAAGATCAGTACATCGATCAGTAAGTTTTTTTAGATAGATGTAGGAATGTTTTACACATTCACTTATACGCATGGTTAACGGGGTAATAAGCCGCATCTGTCACCCCCCTAAATCTGCCCCTGACTCGAGTTACCATAACAGTCACGAAAAATACATCACACACTAATCACACTACTAGTAGTGCGAGTGTGGGAAGTTGCGGATGATGTCACTTCCGCGACCGATCAAATTTACTAAGTAGAAAGTCGAAAAACTGTGAGCCTATTGTTAAAATATTCACAGCTCACCACTGCCTATAACACACACCGACTCTCATTTTTCCTTTCCCAGTGCTTATGTCACACCAAATAGACTCAACATTGCATTGTCTACCAACATCAATTGGATGCACTTCCATAGATTTTATGTGTTTCTTACCTAACAGCATAACCCTTCCTCCTTTACTGTCCTGTATATCCTTTCTGTACACATTGTACTGCCCAAATTCCAATTCTGCACTGCTTATGTCTGTGACACCACGTCTCTGATATCCCAACAATATCTGCCTTTGATGTCTTGACTAGCACTTCAAGCTCATCGAATTTATTAACTATATTTCTAGCATTGGTGTACATGCAAGTATACATGCACCTGTTTCTACTCTTAGTTACCCTAACACAGCCCATGTATTTACTTGTTCCACTATGACTCCCAGCAGTCCTGGAAATCTCCATTGCCTTGATTTTCAGGCTGCTGCTCAATTGCATTTCAATAGAAGCAGTGCAAGAATCACTTTCACTTCTGCCAGCAGCTACTGTTAATCCATTAGTCTGTGTATCTCCCCAAGCTAGCAGTTTTCCGACCCACCTAACTCTGCCTCGATAGCATCAGCAAATATTCTTGCACTCTTCCTATTTAAGTGTATCCCATCCCTGTAGAAGCAGTGTCTTCTGTTAACAAGCACAGACCAGGCTGAGAAAAATTCTACCCCTTAAGCCTTGCACAATCTCTCCAGGGCCGAATTGATCGACAAGGCTCTCATCATATACTCCCTCCTATCGTGTCTGGACAGAATTGCAGACAATTTCAAATTCAACCCTAACTCACGGCTCTTTTTCAACATGACCTGTACTTGTTAAGTAATTTCGGTGGTCTCCTACTCTCAATATCATTAGTGGCAACATGTAGAATAATACCACCCTTTATGCCCTTAAAAGATGATATCTGCTCTACAACATCATCAACCTTTGCTCCTAGCAGACATACCCTGTTCCTGTTCCACCTATCCTTTTTGCACAATATGTTCCCTGACAATAGAGTCACCGACAACAACTAGTTCCTTTGGGACCAGCGCATTCTGCCTTGGGGGTTGCCGCTGTGTTGTGTAATGTTCAAGTGCAAGCTCTAGTATTGGTGTGGGCAGCCGAGAGCTTGATGGGCCCCTCAATTTAAATCCTTTGAGGGCATCCACCCTGTTCTTCAAGCTCTCATATAGGCCCATAACAATGCTGAGTTGGTGCCTGATTTCCTCACACTCCTTACATCGCACGCACGCGCACACACACATTCCCCTTGACAACATCACGTCCCATTCCTGATAGCTCCACAAACATCAAACAAGCAGTGCACTTCAAAAGGCTGTGATTCAGAGGTCAACTGCCTGTCTCAGTTCTCCCCTGGGCCACAGCACTCCCATTAGTTTGAGCCTTTTGCTTTGCTGCTCTGGTCTGAGTCGTGATTTCTATTCAATTTCAAATAAAATTCCAATACAAAATATAACCCTAAACTTATATCGCAATGCAGTTATAACACTATATATATGTATTTCAGTATCGAATACACGAGGTATTAATTACTTTCAAAATCGCGCTATCTAAATGAAAAATAAAACAAAGAGCTTGACCAGGTCTATAAGCTACTTATAGAAAACAATTTAATCTAACAATTAAGTCAATAAACCAGCTAAATATATTTAAAAACTTAGCATTCGCGGGAGCTGCAAAACTTGTCCAAAACGTGGATTAGATACCCTTACCAATACTAATGAACAAATGTTACAAATTATAGGACATGATCGACAAATGATGAACATTTGGAAAGATGGAAGGTAAAATACTTGGGACACATCACAAGAGGAAAGAAGTATAAGTTGTTGCGGGTGGGAAGGATGGAGTTGGTCGACGAAAAACCTCATGGATGGATAATATCAAGAGACGGGCAGGACTGGGATTCGAAGAACTAGTCAGATGGGCTGAAGATAGGAAAGAGTCGTGATCACGGACCTCTGAACTTAATAGATGACACTGAAAGAAGAAGAAGACTAAAAATCATATAAAACACATTTACGATGTGAGGAGATGAATGACTTTTTCTCTCTGCACATATAGGCATGGAAGAGGATTATAAATTCAGCATAACATGCAAAAATAAACAATTGACAGTCAAGTCCAAATGCAAACATCTTGTATCTTATATTGAATTCTTGTATTGTTACACTACAAGATTTGGAGTGGTAAAGATATAATAATTGGATATTCGAATTAGACATCTGAACTACATCTCACTGACGAATTCAAATGTGCAAGAAACAGATACGTGAAGATATTTCGAACACTACTTCATGTGCATTGGAAAATTAATGTACATGTAAATAAAGTAATTAAACATTTGGTTATGACTATAAAAATAAAATTAAATATTTTATTTATAAATAAATATTTAAAATACTTATTTTCACTTATTTATATTCACAATTGTTTGTTTTATTATATATAGTTACCTATGTAAAGTAAAAATATATTTTTAGTTATGTAAAATGTTTATTGAAATATGAATAAAATTTTTGTTATATGTGTACTTTGTTCCACTTATTAGACCTCACAGGAAAATTTTACTGCATGTCAGTTTTTATTGTAGAGCAACAAAAAGTAATATGCTGTGAAAAAGTCATCAGTTCATCTGAAACGCTAACTGACATTAGTAGGGCTTTCAGACAAATAGTACCTTCCATGTGTTAAAGTCTGCATGTATGTAACATACCTAAAAGGAAAATTATTTCATTGATAGTATTACATTTTTAATAGTCAATCTTCAAGGCCAACCCCACCTACCCACTAAAAAAATATTTGCTGGATTTGTCACTGAAGCGATTATTATTTACACTACTAAAAATGAAGCATCATAAACAAAATATAAATTCAGTCATTAATATCAGAGCACTACTAAGGGGATCAACTTTTCCCTCAATTTATCATATCTTCATCTTTAAAATCATTTTTTAGTTTATGCAAACTATGGCTACCTAGTATGCATGGATAATGACTGGCTGATTCATTAGTCATGAATTAGAACCTATATAATCTACCATTCATTCTTGACAACCTAGATTTAAAATAACAGTACGTATTGTTTCACTGATCCTCTCAAATAAGCAGGTAATTAAAGTAAAATTTAAGTAGGAAATGAAAATAAATTTTAACTATATAATAAAAAGAAAGCATCTGTTACCAATTAAAGCATTACATGTGCATGTTTTTAACTTAAAAGCAATTTTACTTGTCATGAAATTAAAATCAAGATCTATGTTGATTCTATTATATATTAAGAACAAAAGTAATCATAATTATTGCATTTTGGTATTCAGAAGTCTTGTATTTATAGAATGTAATATAAGAAAAAACTGACCTGCATACATAGTGAACTGGAGACTAGTATATTAGCATCACTCTGAACCATAGTACAGATATCAGGATCCAATGTAACTTGCAGATGTTCGTATTCTGACTGGATATTAAAAAAAATTATTTGAACAGCAGTATCATATCTTCATCTTTAATGTATACAAATGATGTATGAATAAGTAAAGCACACATTGTCAGATCAAAAAAGTCTGACTATTTTTCGGAAAAAAAAAAAAAAAAAAAGTATATACAGTATAACATTTTTATAATGGTCCTTCAAAGTAGCTTTCAACCTGATGATATGCAAGTGTCAAAACATTCCTGTCCTTTCTGGATACGCTGCTGGAAGTCTTCAATTGATGAGTTCTGCTATTGCATTCTTGAATGGATATATCACTAAATCAATGTGGTAAACACTAGTGAGCTTGTAAACTCAGGATTTTTTTTGATAATTTTGGGGCTTTCTGTTTGGCATACATTGTATTTTGCAATGAAAGAATAGTTTTAAGCATCTTATTTATACAGATTTGTTTAGTTTTGTATTTATTTAAATATTTAGAAAATTACGTGTTAACACAAGGTCAGCTGTTGCCACCACAATTATTACAGAGCAGCAGTCAGTTTAACAAATAAGTTCTAACCAGGAATGGAGATAAGAATAATTCTTGAATACTTTATTTTGTGTGATTCTATGAGCATATAATTACAGTAAATTCTGTTAAATACAGCATGTTTTACAAAAAAAAAAAAAAATAATAATAATAAAAATTTTTTTTTTTACAATCTGGAAATATTAAGGAAGTAATCTAGCACTTGTTATCAATAATCACATTGGTCTTTAAAAATCATCGCAAAAAAAACAAAAAGAGAAGACATTTCTTTCTTTATAAGCTGCTTACAAGACTATCACATCCTTTTATCTGTTTTTGTGGCCATCAGGATTTAAAGTGCAGAAATAGTGCAATGGCCTTAATTCTCACAAGAGAACAAATTTGCCTTTGCAATAAGTTTCCCTGGTAAATAAATAAATAAATTTCCATTTTATTCTCATTATGACCAAGGCCAGGAGAATTTACATATTCACTGTGACTGCACACTGTGAATAATTTATAGAGGGCAGCCAGACAGATTTTTGGTGCCACATATAACAGGCTGTGCATTTTTCATGGCAGCATATGGGCTTGAATCTACAACCTATTTACTTATGGCTGTGCATGCTAATCATCATGCTAATTTATTTTGTGGCTGGACCATGGCCAGTAGCAAAATAAATAAAAATTTTCTGTTTATATTCTGGTACAAACTCATAAGGTCAGAGGAGCTTACAAGATAGAGAAAATACAAGAACATTATACTGTAATAGGGTCTCACATTTTGTGAGTATGGGCTTGGCACATCCAGGGTCCTGAGTCATCATTCTTCTTTTTCTTTGTGATTCCCTTCTTCTACTTCCGACACACACACACACACACACACACACACACACACACACACACACACACACACACACACACACACACACACACACACACACAGGGTAACTCAGAAATTTATTTTAGCTAGTGTAGCATAAGCCTCAGGCTTCCTTGCACTATATGGCTAATAAGAATAAGAATAATAATAAAATAGTCATGCAGGTTTGAATGATGGTCACTCAGAGCACATGCACTTTGTATCCTCATACTTGGCCCCTCAGCTATGGAGGCCTATTGTTGTATTTTCAAACAGATGATCTCTACAAAAGGTTAATTGGCTATTTGTTTAAAAGATCAGAGTGCTATGGCAGCCTGTTTCAGAACTGACTGGTCTCTCATTAAATAGCAGGTGGTCTTAGTGACGACATTCAGACAAAACAGTTGTAAAAATGTTGTTTGATGTGTTGTTTATAGTGTAATATAGCTAAAGCTATCTGTTGGAAGCAGTGCAACTCATAGGGAGGCAAGTTTGTTCTGCTACGAGAATGCATTGTCCCTGCAGCTTTAAATCCTGCTGCCAGAAGAGCAGATGAAAGGACAAGACAGTAATAACAAATCCAAATAAGTTTGGTTGTTTGCGTTTAACAGTTATTGAAATGTACTTCTCTAAACCTGCTCAAGTACCTCTCTAAAATCTGGATTTTAGAGATTAATACTTCAATGACAGCCATAAGCAGGTGGAATTGATTATTGCTTCTATTATGATGCAATAGCCTGAAAAGCAGGACACATTATAAGGCTTGCTTGGAGTCCATGTGAAACTATCAATTGCATGGGCTGTGTGAGTTATTAAAAAAACAAAAACAGGCACACATTTACTTGCTTATAAACTAATGGTGGGAGTATAGTAAGTAAATAAATCTGATGAGTTTGAAGTATTAATTAAGTTCTAATATGCTGTTATTGGGAATGCAGAATTTGAACATAGCAATTATGTGTACAGAAAGGACAGACATGATGGGGAAATGTTGGCTTTTGGTTATGAAGCAGAGATTAAAAACATTCTAAAACAGTTGCTGGGGTATTTCAATGCAGCAGTTGAAATAAAATCAAAATCTAGTTGTCTGTGTTATTAGTGCCAGACCAAGGTATTTTCACGCCCCGGGCAGAAATATTTTTCAGCGCCCTGCTAGTCCGTGCCTTAATCCGGCCAGCACTATGTGTTATATTTTGATCATGAGGGGATAGTGAAGATCAAGCATTAAATCCTCAGAGCTTTGACTTCGGGTTATTTTCAACTTGAGGCAAATACTATTATCCACAGTTCCACTTAAAACTGCTAATACCTTTTTAAATTATATAAGCATCACCTGAATAGGCGATGCTATACATTTAAAAATTTCGGACACCACCACCATATACCAATTCGGAGCTCAATGGCTTTTCACCAGCAGGTAGATAGTCTCTACTGAAATGATGCAGGTAATATATATAAATTCCGATTTCATTTCAACTACTGAAATGAAACACTCCTGAAATTCCTGCAGTATTAGCATTACCATTGACATACGATGCAAGAAAGCAAGCTAATGCAGCTTCAGCCAAAAAAAAAAAAAAAAAATCTATAATACTTTATTACTAAGTGCATGGGTTGAAGGTTGAAAAGATGAAAGAAGATACTTGCTGAGAAGTGAAAGTGCAGCCCAATTCCAGAGGTTAAACTTCCATACACAATTTGGCTGTTCACTTGAACAAAATACATTATTCACAGTTTGGCATTTGTTTGCTATAATGAGAGACAACCCGCACTTGCTGGTGAGAAGCCTTTAAAACAGTTGTCCTGGCAGTGTCTCAGATTTTTAAATATATTAGCTGATTCACCTAGTCAGGTGATGCTGCACAATTTAAAAAGATATTAGCAAACTTAGGTAGAACTGTGGATAACAGTATCCAAAAGCTAACTATTGCATCGAAATATCCATCTAATTCTTGTAGTACTGTCATGTCAAAGTGGCCAATGAGCAGATATCCTTTCTGATATCTGCTCAGTGAAAAAAACCTAACCAGCTACGTGCAAATTCAGTTTGCCAGTAACATAATGCAATTATTTTTATGTGAAACTGCTTGTTTCACCTACAAATAATTGCAAATTGTACATATATTTGAAAAATTTCCATACCTTACTGCTGAAGCTAACAAACAGAATATTTGCACAGATTTAGAAGAAAAAAAAATACCAGTTTCACCAACAAATAAAGTGTATTTCAAGCATTACACACTTGGCATCGCCTAAAAAGATTTTTTAGAGCTAAAAGCCTCAAACTACAGAAAATTTACTAATCTAACAAATTAGCGTATAGCATCATGCTAGTTCATAGCAAATCACCGAGATAGGTGAAATGGCATCTTTTTTTGTTATATCTCATATTGTGAATGCCTTCACAATGAGTTGCCATGATAATGCACTACTTCAAATAAGCAATGCTTCACCAGTGGAAAAGACTAATGTCACTTATTCTCGGCAGATACCACCACCCAAACAGCCATGTCAAGGCTTTTTGGCCTTTCATCTGTGGGTGGGTAGGTAGCCTGGTGTTACAATAAGTGGCAACCCAGTTATGAAGTATAAATCCACAATATAAGAGATGCCAGATGGTGTGCAAAAAGGTTTTTAGAGCTAAAAGTCTCAAATTACGGAAAATTCATTAATACAAGTTAGTAGTAGTAGTAGTGGCATATGATGCAAGAAAGCAAGTGTATGAGCTTATGCAGCATCAGCAAAAAAAAAAAACAAAAAAAAACACACCATTCCCTCCAAATGCCAGTCCAGTTCCTCCCTAAATTTATTTAACCTATCAACTTCCACGACAGATGGAAGTTTGTTCCAGCAATTAACCACCCGCTGGCTAAAGGCAAATTTCCGCACATCTATTATACATCTGTCTTTTCTTAATTTGAATTTATGCCCCCTTAGGCTCGTAATCTGAACAAGTGGAAGGATCCCATCAGAATTCAGCATACTCAACCCATTCAAGGCCTTATACACCTCAATCAGATCACTGCGCAGGTGCCTAGTCTTCAGCCACTGCAATTTGCAGAACTTAAGCCTCTCTTGGTAAGAGGATCCCTTCATTCCCCTCACTAATCTTGTTGCCCTTCTCTGTACACGCTCAAGCAAATCTATATCCTTCCTAAAATGAGGCCTCCAAGACCTGTACGCAGTACTCAAGGCATGGCCTGACCATTGCCTTATACAGAGTGACAATCACTTCCTTTTCCCTGCTAGCAAAATTCCTATATATCATTGACAAAACCCCATGACCTGCCCTGGCAGCCTGTCTGCATTGCTCAGAAAACTTCATATCTGACTGCCCAATTATTCCCAGGTTTTTTTCATTTTCTACCACCTTAAGAGTATCACATAGTTGGTATGTTTCTCTGGGGGTTACTTCTACCCATATACAGTACTTTGCATTTGTCAAGGTTAAACTTCAGTTGCCACTTCTTAGCCCATCTGCCCAAATTTTCTAGATCCTGTTGCAGTAGCGTACTGTCATTAGTGTCATTAACAACCCTGCCAATCTTTGTATCATCTGCAAACTTCGACAATAAGCCTGACATACCTTCATCAATATCATTGATAAATATACAAAACAACAGTGGACCCAACACCGAACCCTGTGGGACTCCACTAATAACAGCACCCATTGTTTACCACCCTCTGTCTTCTCCCACTGAACCATCCTTTCGTCCATTGTAGCAACTTACCCTTAATACCATTCTGCTCCAATTTGTACAATAATCTGCCATGCATAACAGTGTCAAAAGCTTTCATGAACTAACATGATGCTATGCTAATGCATCATGTTAGTTCTTAGTAAAATATGCATCATGTAATAACTAGCATCATGTTAGTTCGTAGTAAATAACCGAGTGACAACTGAGTTATGAAGTATAACTCTACAATATGAGAGACACCAGATGGTGTGCAACAGCATAGACCAGTGGTGTTCAACCTTTCCCCGTACAGGCCATATTCAAAGTTAGATTTGTTTTGCGGGCCGCACTGAGTGATTCAAGAAAAATTAGTTTGTTACATTTTCCACATCTTGTTACATGTAAAAGGAAGTTTCTGTTTTCATGCTACTATTTTTTATTTTCAGGCTATATATAAATAATGCAAATTCCCAACACTTTCATGTGCAACAAATCTATGTCAGTGATTTATTTTTTAGATTTTATTAAAATGATAAAAATATGACTTACTTTTGGTTTTTAAAAAAATAATATCTTACGTTACTATCTATAGGATCAATCTTTTCTATTTTTTAGAAAAAATAGAAAAAATATTTTTATATTTTTTATATTTTTCATCTCAAGCAGAGATCAATAAGGGAATTACGAAAGGCAGAATGGCTATCGGCCTGTTAAATTCTGTTCTATGGACAGAAATATTTTAAATAAAACAAAGAAACTTGTATTTCAAACGATAGTACAAAGTCTTTTATTATATGGATCTCAGACTTGGACTTTGAACAGACGATGGGAAAACAAATTGCTCTCCACAGAAATGAATTTTTGTAGATGCTTAGCAAGAACTTCTAGGAGAGATAAAAAAAAAAGGAATGAAGACGAGAGAGAGAGAGAGAGAGAGTGAGAGAGAGAGAGAGAGAGAATGGAAGTGAAAAAGGATAAAATTGTTACTATCAAAGAGAAGCATTAAAATGATATGAACATGTAAAACAGATACAAGAAACCCAAGAAACCAGATATCCAAAGGCAATCCCAGAATGGGTAGCACCAGGAAGAAGGAGAAGAAGAAGACACGAATAGATGGAGTGAAGAAGTGTATGACAGCTCAAGGTCTAATTGACCAAGACATTTCAAACCGTACTTACTGGCTGGAAAAAATTACCACCAAAAAATAACTTGTAGGCTGAGGAAACCCACTGCAATTGGAAATACTCCTCTATTAAAAAAACAAAAACCTTACTTTTGCTTTTAAATGTTCACTTTAGAAAATTCACAATCTTAAAAAAAATCACTGCTTTTCAATATTAAGGTGAATAAATAAATATAATGCTACACCTAAAATTGAAAAATATTCAAAAATTTTATTAAGTATACACAATTGCATTTACTGAACAAAACATTTAATGAGATTTTTTTTTGATAATTAACAAAATTTAAAATGCTGTTTTAGTTCACTTTCTGCGCGGGCTGTATAAAAATAATTTGCGGGCCATATCCAGCCTGCAGGTTGGGCACCCCTGGTATAGACTAAAAAGGTTTTTAGGGCCAAAAGCCTCACACTAATAGTGCATGGCATCATATTAGTTCGTAGCAAATTATCAACGTTGGTGATGCACTACAGTTAAAAGACAAAATTTTTCTTGAAAAACAATTCTGCAATAAATTTGTCTTCTATATAAAATACATATGTAAAGGGAATACGTACTTTTGGATGCACCTCTGTGTGATTTGTATTTTTAAGAAAACTTATGCAACAGATAACTATCAAAAAGATCTGCTGACTGACAAGAAAAAGCAAAATCAGGTTAACATTTGTCTCAACGTCTTCAAGAAAAACTTCTGAAACAGATGCAGCATTTTTCTGGGGTTTTCAAAGGTGAAGAAACATGGGCTTATGGATGAACAACTCTGAAACAAAGCAACAGACTTCATAATGGAAATCACAACAAATGACGGTCAGACAAGTTAATTCTGAAGAGCAGTTTTATAGGTGATGCTGATGCATAATACAAAGAAGTTCTACAACATCAACAGAAAGATGTGCAATTAAAATGTCATGAAGAATTGGTGCATTGAAGACTGATTTCTTCAATATTGTACAGTATGTTCAGAAAGTCCTGTTACTTCCTGCTCCCTCCCCACCACTAAAAAAAATTGAAAAATGCCAATAAAGAAAAAACTACTAACAGTCACTCTTAAGTCATACTAAAAATATGCGCTTGCACAATTTTTCATTTCTATATCTGACTAATACTGTGTTTTCATGCTTTACACTTTTCTACATAAGAAATATTAAGTTATTTATTATGACTTTTACATTTATTGTTATATTTACATTCAATTTTACAAGGAGCACATAATACAAAATCCATAAAAATTTGCAAGTATATTTACAGTCGAAGCTCTATATAATGACCCCCCAGGGGAATGAGCAAATAGTTGTTACATCAGAAGCACGTTATATCGATTGTTCATAAAATAGCATTAGGTTAACGAGAAATTGGTTGGGAATCACCACATAAGATCTTATAAAGTGTGGGAAGTTAAAAGGAGGGTTGCTTATAAAGAGTTCCGACTGTATTTCTTTATGATATACAGGGTGTTTCAGTTAAACGTTTCAGAACTTCTAAGAGGGGTAGGGTACATCCTGACAACTCGAAATCATATAGCAATGTGGGGTCGGAAATGCTTTCCTGAAGCGGTGTTGTACACAGAAGCACCATAAAGAAAAGAGACCGTAAGTGAGAAATCGTTTTAATAATACATGAAAAGAAGCAAAAGGTACATGGATTAAAGTAAGTGTTCGAAGTTTCTTCCACGGGCTACAATGCACGCCTCACATCTCCGACGCATGGACATCTGAACATTCTGGAATACTCCAGGCAGCGTGTCCAGACACAGCAACCGGAGGATTATGCACCTCGTATTGCTTTCGCACAGTGGTACCTTGGAAAATGTGCTACAAATCCCCTTTTTCCTGCTGAAGTGTTGTTTTCCGATGAGGCATCCTTCACAAGGGAAGGAATTTTCAACACGCATAACGACCATATCTGGGCGGTCGAGAACCCGCATGCAATACGACATCGTGCAGCACAGATTCGATTTTCGGTCAATGTATGGGCCGGTATTATGGGAGATCACCTTATCGGACCTTACCTGTTACCGTGTCGTCTAACCGGACCTATCTACTTGATCTTTCTGCAGCAAGTATTGCCACAACTTTTGAGAGATGAACAGATTTCTGCATCGACGCAACAGACAATGTGGTTCCAACACGATGGAGCCCCTGCCCATTATAGCGGAGATGTTCGTAACTACCTGGATGTCACATTTGGTCAACAGTGGATGGGACGTGGTGGTCCCGTGCGTTGGCCTGCTCGGTCACCCGACCTATCATGTCTTGATTTTTATTTCTGGGGTCATATGAAATCGCTAGTTTATGACACCCCTGTTGACAATGCTGAGGAGCTGGTTGCAAGAATCGCAGTAGCTGCCGAAGAAATTCGAAATTCGCCTGGAGTATTCCAGAATGTTCGGATGTCCATGCGTCGGAGATGTGAGGCGTGCATTGTAGCCCGTGGAAGAAACTTCGAACACTTACTTTAATCCATGTACCTTTTGCTTCTTTTCATGTATTATTAAAACGATTTCTCACTTACGGTCTCTTTTCTTTATGGTGCTTCTGTGTACAACACCGCTTCAGGAAAGCATTTCCGACCCCACATTGCTATATGATTTCGAGTTGTCAGGATGTACCCTACCCCTCTTAGAAGTTCTGAAACGTTTAACTGAAACACCCTGTATATATATATATATATATATATATATTTTTTTTTTTTTTTTCCTCAAATTTATATAAAGTTTAATTTTAAAATTAATTAAAAAAACAGCACAATTAATACAAAAGTAGAAAATTAATCTGGCATAGTTATGCTAGAGAAGAGGGTCTTGAGTGACCTCAGGGAGAGGGGTGATGTAGGTTGTGTTCCTTTACTATTGGCAAAGGAATGTTAAGTATTTAACCCTTCAGTAGTCACATGGATGACAACTGTCACCATGGAATTTTAAATTGGTGCCAATAAATGGTAACTGCACTTGCAGCTCTCAATAACTTTCTGTCTTAAGCTAATTTACTGTATCTGTGTGAATCAAGGTCAGCTGGTGGTTAGTTTTTTTTCTGAATAATACACAAATTGGGTTGGAGGCCAATAACCATTAGCCTTTGTGAATCTATTTAAGTTATCAACTTCTACAACGGCAGGTGGAAATTTGTTCCAGCAATCAACCACTCGCTGACTAAAGGCAAACTTCTGCACATCTATCCTACAACTTTCTTTCCTCAATTTGAATTTATGCCCTCTCAGGCAATTATCCTGAGCAAGAGAAAGAATCCCATCGGCATTGGGAATGCTCAAACCATTCAAGGCCTTATACACCTCAATCAGATGACCTAGCAGGTGCCTCCAGCCACTGTAATTTGCAAAACTTAAGCCTTTCTTCGTAAGAGCAACCCTTTGTTCCATTCACTAATCTTGTTGCCCTTCTCTGTTCTCGTTCCAACAGCTCTGCATCCTTCTCAAAATGAGGCCCCCAGACCTGTATACAGTACTCAAGCTATGGCCTGACCACTGCCTTATACAAGGGAATAATCACATCTTTATTATTGCTAGAAAAATTCCTGTATACCATTGACAAGATACCATGAGATACTCTTGCAGACAGTCTGCACTGCTCAGAAAACTTCATATCTGATTGCAGAATTACTCCCACTTTGGGGTTACTGCTTCTCATATGTAGTACTTTACATTTGTCAGTGTTAAACTTCAGCTGCCACCTCTCGGCACAGCTGCTCAACTTTTCTAGATCCAGTTGCAGTAGTGTATTATCATTAGTCATTAACAACCCTGCCAACCTTCGTATAATCTGCAAACTCAGACATTAAGATGTTGAATTAAATGCTGATATACCATCAACAATATCATTAATAAATACAGAAAACAACAATGGACCCAACACTGAACCCTGGGAGACTCCACTAACAACATTAGTCCACGAAGAGCAGTATCCATTGATTATCACTTTCTGTCTTCTTCCACTCAACCATCCCTTTATCCAGCAGCAATTTGCCTCCAACGCTACACTGCTCCAATTTGTGAAGCAGTCATCCATGTGCAACAGTATCAAAAGCCTTTCTAAGATCCAAATATATGATATCAAAATTGTTCTTTGCATCCAGTTCCTAACATCATAGTATCCAATCACATTGGTCAGACAAGACTTCCCCTTAACAAACCCATGCTGTGCCCAAGCTATAACTGAAGTCTTGCTTAGATGATCCTGCAGCGCTTCTTTAACCAGTGCCTCTATTAATTTCCCTGGAACAGAAGTTAAAATAACAGGTCTGTAATTACTTGTGTCGTTCTTTGATCCTCCTATGTGAATTGGGGTTACATTTGCACATCTCCAGTCTGTGGGGATTTCCCCTGAATTTAAGGATGCTCTCATAATTATGGCTAAGGGCTTGTTTACTTCCTTTCCTGCCTCCTTTAATATAACTGGATAGATCCCATCCATCCCAGGTGCCTTCCTTATGTTTATCTTCCACAATTTCTCCTCCACTTTGCTCTCAGTTATTACAAAATCATCTAGCTTACTGCCAGAGTTTAATACACCTCCGGCATTCCCCTCCCTGAATAACTCCTCTTGTGTGAATGTAGATGCAAAATACTCATTTAGTTTGTTAGCTAACTGAGCAGGATCATCAACTGATGAATCATCATCCACATGACTAACTGCATTAAATTCTGCTTTACATTTCACATTGCTGTATTCTGGTTCAGTGTTGATTCTGAGTTAATTTATTCTGTCCTTGTTATGATTCCAGTTTTTGCTAAAAAATAAAGTGTGTACTGTAGTGCAAACTTAGATTTTGGAGTGTAATGTGCTTGTTTACATTTAGTTTTTGTATAAGTAGATTTTTTCTTGTCATGTTCCAAAAGAGTAGGTAAATTTAGTGCTGAGAGTGAAGCACTAGTGAAAAAATGAGAATACAGATGACATGACAAACTAAACTAACCTAACATAACTTAACCTATATTTACTGTAATAAAATACCATTATTTCTCAAAAGAAATATTTCTTCAAAATATATTGTACACATATCACGGAAACCAATATCTTTACTCTGTGTTTAATGCATATACAATTCCATTAAATATTCTATTAGTATTGCATATCAGATTATTTCATGATGAACCTTCTATAAATAATAATGTACTGATTGATAGAATAAATATAATCGATACAAATATTCAATATTTCTATCTTCAGTAATAGAATATACAGTATTTACCATCGATGCTTAATACAAATATTTTACTAATGTTGAACATCAGATTAGTTATGGCCATCCTTTTCTTCCAGAAACTTAAACCAGTTTATACGGTCTCTGAGCAGATCAATAAGAATAAAATTACAACGGGGCAAAAAAAAAATCCAAAGGCTTAAAAATTAATTTTAATCTGGAGGACAATAGTCATCCATGTGATAAAAGGGTCACACAATACTGAAGGGTTAAGAAAATTTCACACCATGCACACGATGCAAAATGCTTACAGAGAAATACCACAGATAGAGAGATTGATGTTGCAAACATGGATAAAAATGCATTGAAAGGATACCACTTTATACATATGCACTTCCATCCTATGCACTGATGGTGCCTCCCTAGCCAGGTGGGCAGGAGCAGCAGTGCGTAGCACATGCTTCTTGATTAGACTGGGGTTCGAGCCCATGCCCACCAAATAAGGAGGATGTGGAAAGGTTAGGGAATGACCACTGCATATCCTCCGGAGCAATATGGCCTTAGTTGCTAATGCTCCTAAAAAAAACCAAATAACAGATAAATAACCTATGCATTGCTTGAATTTTTTCCAACTTCAATTGCGTAAAGTTTTGTTTGAGTAGGTCAAGGTTTACATAAGTAGGGGTGCCTCCGTAGCCAGGTGGGCAGGAGCAGCAGTGAGTAGCACACGCTTCTTGATTAGACCGGGGTTCGAGCCCATGCCCACCAAATATGGAGGATGCGGAAAGGTCAGGGAATGACCACCGCATATCCTCGGAGCAATATGGCCTTAGTTGCTAATGCTCCTAAAAACCAAATCACAAACAAACAAACATAAATAGGAAACTGCCTGTATTTATTAATATTAAGGAAGATATATCAAGTTTAATGTCTAAGTCTGTTCATGATACAAAGGGCAACAGGGTGGTTACTGGTAGTAATCAGATTAAGCTACTTCAACAAGAACTGGGTAAATTAGGCAGATAGGCTAAAGAGTGGCAATTGAGGTTGTTTAGCATTGATAAATACTGCATTTCGTAGTATTACAAATGCAGTAGTTGGTAGAACAACAACAACAACAACAAAAAAAAAAAACCCTGGGGTTTATTGTAAAGTCTAACATGAAGTTGTGAGCGTGCAGACAGGCTGCTAGAACAGTTCATGGGGTTCTATCAGTGATATACAGAATTTTTCCAGCAGGAACAAAGAAGTTATTATACTGTTTATAAGGCAATGTTAGACTGCATCTTGAGAACTGCATACAAGTTTGGAAGGATCATTTTAGCAAGGATGTACATCTGATGGAACAATTACAGAGAAGAGCAACTCAGGGATGCAAAAGGGTACTCTTATCAAGGAAGACTTGCGATACCTGAAAGCTAGGCAATTGAGGAAACTAGACTGAAGTGTTTAAGGCTTTAAATGATTGAATAAACTAAATGCTAATGGAATCCTTACTTTTTTTCCTCAGAAAACATGCACAGCAATGATATAAGTTTAAATTGGAAAAAGATGGTTGCAAGCTGAATTTGCAAAAATTTGCTTTCAGACAGAGAGTAACTGATTGCTGAAATAAACTTTCATCCAGTATTGTGAAAATAGGCAGTCTGAATAAATTTAAGGGATTACACAAATTATTAGAAGAGATGGCCAAATGAAGTGGATTTTTTTGGCTGATGCTGTATAAGCTTGTATCCTTTCAATTTTTCCACTACTAATACTAATTCATTAACAAATGAGGGGTGAATAAGTTCCATACCGAGAATGTGTCATGCGATCTTTCATTGTGGATGTGAAGCCATTCCTCTAACTGTTAAAATTTCTTCAATGAATAATCCACAATTATGCTGACACCTGTATAATGTCCTGTTTATGTTTACAATTTTCCTAAACATGCTTCAAACAGCCTTTTCTTCCAGCATAATACCATATTCTTTTGTTTTTTGTTGTTTGTTTGTTATTTGGTTTTTAGGAGCATTAGCAACTAAGGCCATATTGCTCCGGGATATGCGGTGGTCATTCCCTGACCTTTCCACATCCTCCGTATTTGGTGGTGAGGGGGCTCGAACCCCGGTCTAATCAAGAAGCATGTGCTACACACTGCTGCTCCTTCCCACCTGGCTACGGAGGCGCCATTCTTTTAGTGATACTGTCTTATTGACTATAGTACTACGCATATATTTCATGGTTTTATTTCTATGTGGCATTTCCTGAAACTGCTTATAAATTTTATAAGTTGAAATTGAAACTGCTGTTAGGACATGGCATATGTAACATATTTAGATAAAACTAGCGATTGTCCAAGTACTTCCATAGCTTGCTTTCAACTGTTTTTCAATAGCAAATTTTTGAAAATTTCAATACTTTATTTACAAAAAACTATTTCAGTTTTCTGTAAATAAGGGTTTCCAATAAAAACCATTTTTATACAATAGTGAGAATCTGATATTTAATTCAGTATTAGTATCAATATTAAGTGCTGGGGCACAAAATGCTCACTATTTTTTTTTATTTTTTTAGGAAACATAAATATTGGTAATTATAGTACAGTGGATTCCGGTTATTTGGGCCACCGGTTAATCGGGGCAGCTGTTTATTTGGGGCAAATCTTAAAAAACAGAAACCAATCGAGAAAATAGCCAGGGCTTACTTCGCTTAATTGGGACAGCATGCCGTTTAATCGGGGGCAGGAGACCGTAAGCACTGGAGATTACCCTACGATTGTCTCCTACGGCACCACGTGGTTCGGTCGAAATTTTGGAGGTCACAACCATAAAACAAAAACAATTAGCAGTCATCTGTTTATTGGGCTTTTCTGTTAGTGAAATCTATCATAAACGGATAGTAAACTCGATCTTATTGAATTTGCGATAATACCGACAGCTGGAATTCTGTGGGTTATTATGGTGAAATGTGTTTACACTTCCATGAAATCTTCAATCATATAAAAAAATTAATTTTCAGATCTTCTCTTCATTCCTATTTTTAAAGCTTTGTAACTCTTTCTCCGTTCTCACTCGCGTGTATTGTGTTACTTGCAATTTGTGTGTGCCATGTTCTTTGTTATTGATTGCTTATCTTTTTACTGTTTTAAATTTTAACCCCCACCCACAAATGTCAGTGAACAGAAATGTCAACTAGTTCGTATGTACATATTAATTATTCCGATTATCACGTATATTCTTCCGATTTTCACATATCATTTAATTTTCTAATTGGTAAGGTAATAAAGGGTAAATTTGTGCTTAATATATCTTTGTTTTTATAGCCTGTGGATAATATTCCTCCTATTTTCTCTAATTAGAATCGCTCTTCAATAGAATTAAAATTCAATTCACAAACATGATCACAATGACCGGTGCTTACTACACATCGTATAGTGAACGGTACATTACTATGGTGAGTTTGTCGTAACGTGATTTGATTGTACAGTGAACCAATTGTGAAAAAAGGTGGGGGGGGGTTTACATTGTATTTTTAACTATTTACGTGAAACTTCGGATAATCGAGGCAGCCGATTAATTGGGCCAAAATGCACTAGTCCCGATGTGTCCCAAATAACCAGAATGGACTGTATTTAGTACTGTGTATGGGTTGAAGGTAAGGAAGGCAGAAGAATTGCATCACCTTAAAAAAAGTAACATTTGTAATGAAACAAGATATTGTTTGATTACAGTCATTTTGTTTGTTGCAAAGCAAAGGTATTGCATCAGACAGTAATTGCAAGGTATTGCGTCAGCCATTTCTATAAATATGGCATTGGAAAGGTATACACGCTTGTTTTGCAGATGTGTAAGCATGGCTCCATACGTTCAGTTGACAACAAGGAAAAAAAGTCAGGCTTTCTACACGTGCTATCACTGATAAAATAGGCTACCACCAGTCAACAGTATCCCGGATGCTGAAATTAAAGTGTGAAACTGGTGATGTGAACAGAACACCTGAATCTGGCTGTAAGAGAGAGACTACGCCGTCCCAAGAACGATATTTGAAACAGCTATGCCTTCGTAATTGCCATGCTAGTGCTCCTGATCTAAAACTGGACTTTGAGATGGCCTCTGGTGTTGAAACAAGTGCACAGACTATCCAAAGACGGCTTTTGGATGTGGTCTGCATGCCTATCAGCCCAAGAAGAAGCCTTTGTTGACCCATCAAATGAGGAAGAAGCAACTTGCTTGGGCCAAAACACATGTTTCATGGACAAAAGAGCAATGGGGCACCATCATCTTTTCTGATGAATCAAAATTCAACCTGCATGGCTCGTATGGGAAGCAATATGTCAGATGAAAACTGGAGGCATACCAACCTGACTGCATAACACCGACTGTAAGGTTCCTCGCCAGTCAGATAGTCTGGGGATGCATAACTAGCAAAGGGGTGGGGCGAATTAACTTTATTAAAAGAACGGTGAATGCAGAAACCTACACTGCTATCTTGGAGGAGTGCCTGAAATCTGTTATTAAGGATCACCACACAGATGTCCAAAACTGCATTTTTCAACATGATTCAGCACCTTGCCACACAGCAAAACTGGTAAGTTTTGTGTGCTACTTAGACTTAATGACGAGTTTGTCTTGTTGTCTCACAAGGCTTAAACCATACTCACACCAATGTTTTCTCTCGCTTTTCTCCCTTAAGGTGCAGTCATACTTCAGAAATGCTGGCATTACAGTGTTGGACTGGCCTGGCAATAGTCCAGATTGAAAATTGCTGGTACATATTAATGTCATCTAAAATCGCTCAGAAGAAGCCAACAAGTAAGATTCAGCTGCAGGAGAGCTTTGTAAGGGTGTGGTACCACGAAACTGGGCAACTGTATATCCAGAAGTTGATTAACTCTATTCCAGTTCATTGCAAGGCTGTAATTGCAGCTCGAGGAGGAACAACAAAATATTGAGGACTTATTTTACTGATTTACAGTACATAATACTATTACGTTAACTTGTCATTTCAGTTTGTACATGTAAATGCAATAAAATATATGTTTGGTTGTCAAGATTACCATTTGCATGATTTCTCATATTTCCATTAATTAGGCATTTTATTCTTTGGGAAGATATTTATGGCAATTAGGTATATCAGGTGGAGTCTCTTTTATTGAATTTCATTCACAGAGATATATATCCCATCTAACAAATACATTTTGAACCCACAATGCAGCGCAAAACCCACAATGTTGTTTCTGCAACCCACAATGCAGCGCAAAACCCACAATGTTGTTTCTGCAACCCACAATGCAGCGCAAAACACATTACAGGTAACCCTCGTATAACATGGTAGTTTGGTTCCTACAAAATCTCGTGTAATGCGAAACTGTGTTATACAGGACTAAGACCATTACAAAAGGGTGGGGGGGGGTTACATTCTAAAAGCTAACAAAAATATGCTATTTTTTTTTTATAACTATCAGAAACTTAATTTTTATAGTAGTAATAACTTAATATTTAAATTTATTTTTATAATAGTAGTAACTTAAATAGTAATAGCTGAACAAATGTCTTACCTTACAAACTGTGATACTTATATGTGAAATAATGTATGTCCATTTAATTTTCTTCCTCTTCATCGCCGCTAAGCATAATCACTTCTGCAACATCTAGATTTCGGGTACTTCTGCTCTGAAAGTCACGAACTGCACTCTTTGAAATTAGAATTAATTTTTATGGTCTCAAACAAGCACAAGTTCAATAGCACAGAACCTAACCCAGGAATCTCCCAACAAAATACAGTGAACCCCCCCCCCCCCCCTTTAAATGATACATGAAAATCGGAAGAATATTTTCCAGTTAGCAAAATAAAAAAAATTTACGCTTACATACACGGCTTAATTAATACATACTGTAATATGTACATACTAATTGATATTTCTGTTTACTGAACTTTTTTTTTTTTTGGTTGTAAAATTTAAAACAGTAAAAATGATAAGCAAGTAATAACAAAGAACACTGCACGCACAAGTTTCAACAAAGATGATATAAAGTAATCAGTTTCTGAAAATTTATGTTTTTTATATGATCAAATAATTCATGGAAGGCGAAATACATTTCACCATAACATATAGCAAATGTAATGAGATCGAGTTTACTACCCATTTATAATTAGAGATTATTGATTACACTAACAGAAAAGCCCAATAAATCGGAAAGTGCAAATTGTTTTTATTGTTTTATGGTAGTGACCTACAAAAATGTGCTTTATAAAAATATCATGAAGGCGATAACGACTAGCGAGTCAGGATTCACAAAAAGGAATGGAAACGTTGAAAATTACATCTAACATAATAGCAGGGTTTTCCTAGCACTAAAGCTCAAAAATGCATGTTATGCGAGATTTCCAGCAATTCACAAACTGTGTTTGAGCGAAATCTTGTTGCAGAAGTACTGTGTTGTGCGAGGATTGTCGTGATTTATCAATCGTGGTAGAGCAAAACTGTGTTGTAGAAATACCATGTTATACGGGGTTGCCTGTACAGCAGGCCCCCGTTATAATGTGGTTCGCTTTACGCTGATTCGCTATAACGCTGTTCTTACATTATAACCTGTATCTGACTATAATGCTGTCACAGATCACTATAACACTCTTTTACAGATTGCATTTTTGGAATATTTAATGAAATCGTTTCATTTGATGGAGTCAATAGCTTGAAAATGAATAGCAAAACAGAATTAAATTTTCCCACGCCGACTTGAGAAATTTTCCCACGCCGACTTGAGAAATTTTCCCACTCTCAGTGAAATTTTCTCCCACGCTAATTTAATTGCAGTACAGTGACTTGTTACGTAGTTCCAAGATCAACATTTTAAAAAATGATCAATCAAGTATATTATTGCTTGTAATATTTGCATTATATGCATTTATCTGAAGTATAGTCATCACTCAGTACCATATTAGACATCGTGCGAAACAGACAGTTTACTTTGAACATCGTATCATAATTAATGCAACCAACGCAGTTACATTTTCAAAGAGTTAATAATGGCCGATAAGAATGAAAAAGCAACGTCTGAGCGCAGTACAAAGACTATAAATGTAAGAAAAAGACTGAATTTGAAAATTAAATTAGGCGTTTTGAAGCGAATCAATTCCGGTCAAAGACAAGCGGATGTGTGCCATAACTTAGGACTTACAAGTTTAACTGTAAGAACAATTATATAAAAAAATAAAGAATTAATTTTAGCAGCGGGAAAGATAGCTGTTCCACTGCAAGCAACTAGGGCTAGGCCGGCTATTAGGATTGAAATGGAAAGATTTTAACTAATTTTATTGAAGATAATATCCAATGCAGAATTCAGTTAAGTTAAATATTATTAGAGAGAGAGAGAGACATACACACACACAGAGATATATATATATATATATATACAGTGCTTTTTTTGTAAAAAAATAGGTGCCGGTACTCATTCTTTGCTATCAGGAAAAATTCCGTGCTGGCACGCAGTGGCTGTCAACCATGCCAGCTGCTTCCGTCTGTTAAGGAGATCATGTGACACTGGGCGGAGTCAGCACCCGTCAATCACGGCCATATCGCTAGCAGTCGGAACGCTATACCCGATACTGAATCTGGACCATTAATTTTATTAACACAGTTTATTAAGCATAAATTTATTATACAAGTATATAAAAAATAAATCAAAGGTGAGTCTTATTTAATAAATAAAAAATAATAAGTAAAATGTAAAAATAAGTACCAAGTAAAAAAATAAGTAAAAATAATTTCATAATGAAGTTTTGTTCGAGATTCAGAAACGGGTACCCCTTCCAGACTGCTAGTGATACGGCCGTGATCGACGGGTGCTGACTCCGCCCATTGTCATGTGATCTCCTTAATAGACGGAAACAGCTGGCACGATTGACCACGCACTGCGTGCCAGCCATGTCACACGCTGTTAAAGAAGGTGCTCGTACGCAGTACCGTTGCATAACGTCACAAAAAAAAGCCTTGTATATATGTATATATGTATATATATATATATATATATATATATATATATATATTAGCCAATATGATGATCTGAAGAAAACTCACCTAAAAAAATGTGGAACCATTTAAAACTAGTAAGGGCTGGTTGAATAGATTTAAAATCCAGGGAGAAGCCGCAAGTGCAGAAGGAACCGAAACGTTCAAAAAAGAACTTGTTAAAATTATTGAAGAGGGATATTATGTGTTATACTTCTCAACAAGTTTTTAACATAGTTGAAGCAGGACTTTTGTGGAAATGAATGCCTAAAAGAAGTTTCATATTGAAAGAAGAAAAAAACATGCTAGGTTTCAAAGTGGCGAAGGATCGGTCGACTTTATTTGTGGGTGGTAAGGCTGCAGGGTATTTAAAATTAATACCCCTTTTAGTTTATTTGGAAGAGGGTCAAAGTTCAACCCAAAATCAACACATTTTTCATGATTAAATTCATCAATTAAATTCATGATTTTAATTGGAATTTTAAGTTTAATTTTGATACGTAAGTAATTACCACATAATTATATACTGTACGTATGTAATGCAGAATATTTTACATGTACAAATATTTGAATATTAAATATTTTGACCGACATTTGTGCATCTTTTCACTACCGTTTATTATTGATTAGGAAATATTCTATGACACCGACCACAACTCACAAATACATATGTTACCTTATGGGAATGAGGCGCTCACTTAGCGCTCTGTTTTTATGGAACAAATTATCAGCATTAAGCGTGGGTCACCTGTATTTGCAAAATTCACAACTGATGCAGTTTTTTTGATCGCCACTGTACTTGTTTACAATAGACTTGAATATGCATAGATTGCAATTTTCAGGAAATCCACGTGAAGGAAGGTTGTTCCAGGAAGCTGAAGTCAAAGGAAGAAACGAGGAAGAAGAAAAGTTAGTTCAGTGATTTTGAAGTTGAACAGCAAATGGATATTGACTGGTTGCAATGCAAACCAGTCAATATCCATTTGCCCCTCTTTCTTGCAAACTTTGTAGAAGTTTGCAAGCAAGAGGGGGAATTGAAGGTGCTAATTCAGAAGAACAGTGCTTGTGGAAGTATTTGTAGACCATATACACTGATGAGCCAAAACATTATAACTGGCGAGTCGTTATGCAAATTGAAGCAATTCCAGCCGAACTACAGTGCATGCGCGGGTCAGGACACGATATAAAAAACACCTGATACTGAGTTCCGTTAATCAGTGTTACTCTTGTTCTTCAGATGGGAAAGGCAGCGGACTTAAGCGAGTTTGACAAAGGCCAAATTGTCATGGCTAGACAACTGGGTCAGAGCATATCCGAAACGACGGCTGGTGGGGTGCTCACGGTCGGCTGTGGTGAGTACCTATCAAAAGTGGTGCGAGAAGGGAAAACCAGGAACTGCCGGAGAGGTGTTGGACAACCATGGCTCATCAATTCTTGAGGTGAGCGAAGGCTTTCCCGGATGGTATGTGGCAACAGAAGGGCGACTGTGGCGCAACTTGCCGGTAATTGGAATGCTGGTGAAGGGAGTAATGTGTCACAACACATAGTACATCGAACCCTGCTGAAAATGTGGCTGTGTAGCTGCAGGCCACTCTGAGGGCCCATGCTATTCACGGTTCACCGGGCGGTAGGGCCTACCCATTGTAGGCCCTACCGCCGGTGAACCGTGAGCATAGAAACTGGACCTTGAGTGATTGGAAGAAGGTCGTCTGGTCCGATGAATCATGTTTCCTGTTGCACCATGTGGACGGTATGCGTGCATTGTTTACCTGGGTAAGTGATGGTGCCTGGATGCACCGTGGGATAAAAACAAGCTGATGGCGGAGGTGATGTTCTTCTGGGATATCCTAGGTCCAGTCACCTATGTGCTTGGCATTCTGATGTCTACCACCTACCTAAACATCATTGATGATGTTTAGGTAGGTGGTAGACGTCATGGCAACGGTCTTCCCCTCTGGCGGTGTCATCTTTCAGCAGGATAATGTGCCATGCCACACCGCTTGGATTGTTCGAGACTGGTTTGCGGAGCAGGAGGAAGACTTCCGGGTATTGCCCTGGCCTCCAAATTCGCCAGACATCAAGCATCTGTGGTTTGTGTTGGAACAGTAACTCCGATCTGTGGCATCTCAACCACGCACCTTACAGGAGTTAAAGTATCTGCTGGTTACGTGTTGGTACCAGATACCACAAGACACATTCAGAAATCTTATAGTGTCCATGCCTCGCTGGGTACGAGCTGTTTTGGCTGCACGTGGAGGACCAACGTCATATTAGGTAGGTGGTCATAATGTTTTGGCTCATCAGTGTATGTATAAGAAACAAGTTTGTGAGATGGAGAGGGGACATATTTTGTAAGAGTTGGGTCATTAATTAACCCAACACACTGTTTTGAATAGAGCTTAGAAGCCAGAGAGAAATTTTAGGAGCACCATGTGTGCAAACAGTATTCCATGGAAGGGCAGATTTGAGATTTGCACAATGTGAGTAGTTTTTATAAGCAATGCAAAGAGAAAATCAAAAGAGAGAGAAAATGTGTATTTTTAGATAAAAAAGCAGCAATATTTTTGATATGCCCATGCCAAGTGAGATTAAAAGTCAGTAATTTCTAATAGAGATATATGATCTTGTCTATAAATCTAAGCATCATTGAAGCACAGGGGCTGTAGACTCCTTTTTTTTTTTGAGCGATATAACAGAGGAATGAGTTTTGGAAGAATTGAAATTAATTAAGTAATCTTAGTTAAATGCTGATCTGCAGGAAATTCTTCACTACAGAATTTGCAGAAAATTTGAACAGTTGATGATGTCTGTGTAGGACAAGATTTCTCAAACTGGGAGGTGGAATGCCATGTGATATGATCAGCAAAACTATGGATTTCGTTTCAGAGAAAGGTCATTAATACACAAGAGGGAAAAGAGTTAAAGGAAGAAAGAACTGAACCTTGGGGAATACCAGCATTAGTGGAGAAGTTAAAACAGCAACTACCATCACTTGAAGTTGAAAAAAACAGTTGGAAATCTGTAAGATGGAAAATTGTTGATCTTTATGCCAAACATGATCAAAAGTCTTAGAAATGTCAAGAGAAACTGCATAAGTTTCACTAAGTGTTTCCACCGAATTTGTCCACTAATGGGTAACATAAACCAAAATATCACCACTGGATCGAAACTGAGGGAACACATACTGGAGATCATTGATCAGATGTAAATGGATACTCAATTACTGGGGAAACAGTATTTAAAAGGAATTATGCCACAGACTAGAGCAGCAAGGCAACAGACAGACATAAAGTAGCAGAAGTGCTGCAGCTCAGGGAGAGAACTGAAGAGGGCAATTCTCCAACACATCACGCTAAAAAAGGTGCAACTTGTGAAATGTTTGCAGACTTTCTGGAACAGGACGTGATCTATCCAAAGAGGATGTCTTTGTTTGTGCTAGGTGCAGAGAGTGTGAAGGAATTAGGTGCCAACCTAGCATTCTGATTTTGAAGTTGGTATAATGGATAAAAGGATGGTTGAGTGGGAGAAGACAGAATGGTAATCAATGGACACTGCTCTTCGTGGACTAATGTTATTAGTCTCCTAGTATTTGGTGTTGAGAGACCATTGTTGTTTTCTATATGTATCAATGATGATGAAGGTATATCAGGCTTAATGTCTAAGTTTGCAGATGATACCAAGGTTGGCAGGGTTGTTAATGACAGTAATGACATGGCACTACTACAACAGGATCTAGAAAATGTTTGGCATATCATGAGGTGTCAACTGAAGTTTAACATTGATGTAAAGGACTGCACGGGCAGCAGTAACTTTAGAGTAACGTACCACCAACTGTACAGTACTACACTCAGGGTAGTGTGGAGAATGAAAGAGACCTGGAGGTAATTGTACAGTCAGATATAAAGTTTTCTGATCAGCGCAGACAGGCTGGCAGGGCAACTCACGGGATCTTGTCAATTATATACAAGAATTTTGCTAGCAGGGATAAGGAGGTGATTATCCCTTTGTATAAAGCAATAGTCAGGCCACACCTTGAATACAGCATACAGGTCTTGAAGTCTAATTTTAGGAAGGATGTAGAGCTGCTGGAACAACCAGAGAGAAGGGCAATGGGTTCTGCAAATTCCACCATCTGGAGATTAGGCACCTACGAAGTGATCTGATTGAGGTGTATAAGGCCATCAGATGTAAGACCCCAGGGGGGCTTACATCTGGTGAGTATGGGCTTGGAACACCCAGGGTCCTGAGCTGGATATCATCATTCTTCTCTTTCTTTCTTGGTGATCCTCTCTCTCTCTCTTTTATTTTGGCCAGTGCAGCATAAGCCTCGGGCTTCCTTGCACTACATGGCTAACAATAATGGTTTGAGCAAGCTAATGCGATTCTTCCTCTTGCTCAGATTACGCAACTGAGGGGAAATAAATCCAAACTGAAGAAAGACAGTAGCAGAATAGATGTGCAAAAATTTGCCTTTAGCCAGCTAGTGGTTGATTGCTGGAACAAACTTCCACCCGTCATTGTGGAAGTTGATAGCTTAAATAAATTCAAGGAAGAACTGGATGGAAAAATGTTTGAAGCGAATGGATGCATGAAAAGGGAAGTGTTTTTTTTTTTTTTTTTTTTGGTGATGCTTTATAAATGTGCTTTCTTGCATCATATGTTTCTACTAATGCTAATAAGTGCATTCGGGCAATAATTGGATGGGAGGGATTTGTCACCCTTAATAGGTCAAATACGAGCAAATTTCTTGGTATCACAACTATTCAAAATTCTACTGATATCCTACTGACAGAAGACTGCAGCAGGGACTAAATAGAGTATACTGGGAACAGTGAAGAGGAGATCAATACAAGAGTAATAAGAAAAGTAGAATGCTAGTAAGTCAGCTTTATGTTTAGTCAAGGAAGCAACACAAGTTTTAACAGAGGCAGGTTTTAACAGAGGCAGGCATAAGATGGACAAAAGTTGCAGCCAGCACCTTTGGAAAGCGATCAGAATGCTCAACTTATGGACAAGAAGAAAGATCTTACTATATCTTGTTCTTGTAATGCCAACCATGAGACTGAGAATGGTCGTGAGAGAAAGACCCCAATGGAGAAGAGACCATCACCAAGTTGCGATCCGAAGTGCTTAGAAGACAACTCAGCTTGACCGTGTACTTTTAAGGGTTGTTAGGAGAAAAAGATCAACAGTGTTGGCATATAGTTAGTGTTCTGGTACACAAGAGGAATAGAAATTCTGGTACATGTGATAGGTAAATTCTGGTAGGTATGTGAAGAATTTGTGCAAGGTCATTAGTTATTGCAAAAGCTTTAGCATCTTGACCAGATGGGTCAATGTAACTAGAAAAAATGGTATCCAGCTCAAATTATGAATATTAAAGTCACCAAGAAAAATTGGACTGGAGTTGGGAAAAAGATAGAGGCAAGAGATGAATTTGACAGAATGGGGTAGAGAAATTTTAGACCAGAGAAGACTGAAAAGAGGAGATTTCAAATTATCATCTCTGACAGGGAACATCAGAGCAGACATATGCACAAGTACCACCTTTGAAGCAAACAGAATCATTAGGACAACTGAGCTGAGCAGTGATTGAGGCAGCTGATAATTGGGATTTTGTCAGAAAAAGTGGGGCTTGGTAGACTGCAGGTGGAAATTCCTCATTAATTTAACAAATAATATATTTGTTAAATGAATGAGAAAGTTTTTCAGGGGTTAAACTTTCACAATTAAGTTTGTTTTATTAATTTGACTATTCATGATGCAATCAGTAGATAAAGTAAAAGTAGAGGATGAGATGTATTGTATGAAGTAATGAAATTTTTGGATATGGCACACACAGCAAGAATATACCCAGCTCCTCAACAATGCTCCCTGCATATTAGAGGTCTGCATGGGCCTGGGCCTGGCTCTCAGACTTTGGCCTGAGGGTGGGTCGGGCCAGGTCGGGTAATAAGCAGGATGCTCGGGCCGGGCCGGGCCGGGCCTGGTAACAGGAATGATGTTTGGGCACAAAGAATTGTAATGAATTTTATTTCCAAACATTTCAGACTATTTCCTACATATATATATATTTTTAAATATTTTGTTATGCATTTAAATTCTTAAAGGATTTTTAGAAAAAATGTGTGTTAGTTGTCTATTGACACTTTCAATTGAGCAATAAGGCGCACTCCGCCAATGTCTCCAATATTCACCGAAATTTGTAATTTTTTGTGGAAATGACCAGGTCTGTATTTTTGCTCAGTAAAGTAGTCTTTACCCTTAAGTGGACATAGTTGCAATTTACATTACATTACGGGTATATGAGTCTTTACATCACCAGGCAATGGGTTCCTTTTTAGTTGTATGCGTACAGTATACAGTATTTATTAAAAGTGTGATAACGTTAATCCCTTGTCCTACTACATCCGAGATTTTGGGTTGACCTACTTTCAATTCTAAGAACATTCACTTGTAACACATTCTAACTGCTTCTTTGCTATATCCAATACTGACCAATAATTTAGAAATACAGTAAGGGGAATGCTTACACATCTTTCGTACAGTGAGAATTGCCAGTTACAAAAGTGACAGTCAGTTATAATTTTTTAATTTAAGTAGAGGTGGATAACAATATTTGTTTTGGAATTATATTAAATATGGTAAATTGAAACTTCATTACATTTTCTTTTTTATATAATTAATATTGATAATTATTTTGGATAATTATTATTGTTATATAATTATTAATATTGAATTTTTAATCTGCAAGTATGTTTTTTTTATTATTATGAAACTTCAAAGTAATGCTAGCAATTTTATTTATATAAAAAGTTTCAATGAGGGTGGGATAAAAAAAAAAAAAAAAATTCAGTCTTTGGTCAGGCTGTCTAGATTTTGGGCCAGGCTGGGTTAAAATAAAAAATTTAGGCTGGTGCAGACCTCTACTGCATACACACTACTCGGATTCCCTCCAGTCATTGCCTGGCTAAGTAGAGGCAATAAGATTATATACTAGCTGTTCTGGATGCCTCCAGAAGATTACCAGGCGCCTCCATAGCCAGGTGGGAAGGAGCAGCAGTGCGTAGCACACGCTTTTTGATTAGACCGGGGTTCGAGCCCATCACCACCAAATACGGAGGATGCAGAAAGGTCAGGGAATGACCACCACATATCCCAGAGCAATATGGCCTTAGTTGCTAATGCTCCTAAAAACCAAATAATAAACAAACAAATAACAATCCAGAAGATTACCAATAGGTTTGGTTTGCTAGTTTATCTAACAGTCAGCCTACAAACACCATTTTAGAGCTGCATCCTCGAAATGTGAGGAACACTGGATCTTGCCATGATGCCCTTTATAACCTCAAAAGACATCAATCATACTAAATGATGGAAGAGACAGGGTTTGCTGGAGCTTTGCTCTGGAGACTAAATATGGATTTCATCATTTTGAACCTCAAATAGGCAAAGTGACAGTATATCACCAGTTGATGAGAGAGCCATCTAGTATTGTCTGGTAACATAGAGGAGCTTGCATTGGTTCATTCACACCTAGGCGGTCAACTCCAGTATACTAGGTGCCATATTACAGGACAACTTGAATTCAAGGCTTGTATCCAGGGTTACTTACAGTCCCACCATTGTGGAGGAGCAAGCAGTGATTTGGCTGACTCAGAATGATTGAACTTTGTTGAAATTTGGTTACTTGAGACTGATATTCAGGTGACAGTTAACTCAAGTGTCATCTGAATATCAGTTCCATCAGCATTTTAGAATCGCAGGTAGCAAGCCTAGCTTGTCATACCTGAGAGAGAATGTTTGTGACAAATCTCAAGGACCATAATGTTAATAATAAATGTTTGACAATAATATTAGTACGTGTCAGAAAACAGCAAGTCTGTTTTTTGAGCTGCTCATCATCCGGGTTACATGATTGGGAGGCTCATGTGAAAAAAAAAAAAACTGACCATTTTCAGAATGGGTACATTCTCGCATTTCCATATAAACATTCTGATGAGTTGAAATTCAACAATAGACCTGCTCTTTTTAATAACTAAGTGTTGGAAGAGTTTCATTGATGTTGTAACGTTTGCTAAACCAAAAATAATTTATTTTATTCAACTTGTTACTCTGTTAAAAAAGACATTTTATAATGCATACACATTCCATATGAAATGTGGAATTTGATATCTTGAATCACAATGACAAAAACAATAACAAAAGAAAAAGAAAAAAAAAAACAAAACACAATGAAAAGCTTACTTGGGGCATACTAATTATATATTTATATACTTACACCATTTGACTCTCTCGCATTAAGACAATTTTCTAAGTCATCTTCAGTTTCCAATTGGTAAAAGCCATCACAAAGATTCAAGTAAGAGGAAAGCCCAACCCTTGCCTGAGAGCCAAACAAGAGCTCATGGGGGATTTTTCCAGTTTTTTCATTTAGGGCTGTATTTCTTGCAAACTGTATAAACTTCAAACTGTTACTCCATTTCTGTGATTTGTTTTCCTTCATCCATTCAATTATTAATTCCTGTATTTCAACACAACAATCTTCACTATACCACGAATCAAAATATGCATTTGAGCGACCACTAACAATGATGCAATCCTGCCACAGTGCTTTCAATTCGCGAATAACTAATATCACAAATTCAGTGCCCTTGTTACTATACAATATGTGTGGAACACCAAATATCAGAAATATATCTAACAGTTGATTTGCTACTTCAACAGCATATTTGGTTCTTAAAGGCCGCAATACACAGAAACCGGTAGCGATATCCTGAAACACCATAACAAAATTAAAGTCGTCATCAGGAATGTATTGAAGATCTACTATATCAACACGACCACGAATAAAAGTTCTGTTTCTTTGATCTGTTCGGAAAGGTGATTTTGTAATTTCAGGCTCTTTGGTAACCTCCACCGATAAAACTAATGGTGGTTGAAGCAGTTCCTGTGGACTTAAACCTTCTTTCAAGAGAGAGGATTCGGTTACAGGCATCGTTGGTTGACAACAAATGGATGACACAGGTTTCGATTCATAACGTATGAAGTTCCGTTTCCTCTTTGGACGACAACTTTCACAAAATGATAAATAAAGATCAATCGTATCCTTCGTGATATTGAAGTATCCCTCTTCATGTAATGTACGAAGTAACTTGTCCCTGCCTCCATGATTAGTCTGAAAATGTGCTTTGTCTATAACACCATATACTTCTTCTAAGGCAACATAAACTCGAGCCGTAGGAGGTTTATCTCCGATACATCCGCTTAAAGTCAATTTATCGCGACAGACTAGAACTTCGCGAGTTCCAACATTCGCAACAACAAACTTCCTTATGAGATAATATTCCTCTGGAGAATTATATACCTGCCGATCCTTTGCACTCTTGATTTTGCTGATTAAATCACAGTACTTGGCAAGAGGATACACATTTCTTATCTTTCCATCATGGAAACGTTTCCATAATTCGGTATTAAAGAGCCGTTCCCTATCCTCCATACTTCCATCACGGCATTGTCACGACATCTATCTACTTTTATTTACAACAGCAACACAGTGAAGGAAAAAAAAAACACGCTTTAAAATAACTCTGCAGAAGTATTTTTTTTTATCTTAATAAAAAGTAACTAGCAGTTGAACTACACTGTCATCCTGCCTACCATCAGAATTTGTATTGAAAATATAAAACTGATGTTAAAACTTTCGACTGTTAGGCAGGTTATTGAATACGACCTGCTGACGCCTATTCACTTCTATAAAAACGTCGCAATAGTCTAGCATTCAATTTTAAGACATTATATACCTTCATTACAAAATCTCGGTTTAGAGTAGTTTTTTCTTGCAAAGTAGTCTGCATCGCGTTTCATTCTTGCTGAACAACTGGAAACCGGTTGATCTCCAAATGTTATCTTCACGACCAAGCAAAAGTAATTCCAGGTGCTGATTGGTTTCGTAAGCCCCTGCCTCACATAGTGACAGTGTTTTTTGACAAGCGGCACCGGTGCTTTCGCACAACTCCGCATTTGAATCTCTTGTGAAGTAAGACAGTACTGTCAAGGCCAGATAGCATATGTTAGTGTATGTTCATGTTTGCTTAGTGCGGGTTATGTTGTTCATCTGGCCGCTTAGCCTAGGGTCCGTGGAACACCACAGACCGCTAGTTACCGTCACTGGAACTGGGACAAGGTATTTGGGAAGAGAACTCTGGCTGGCCGACCCTGGGGTTAGCCTGAGCGTCCCAGGGAGAGCCAAAAAAAAAAAAAAAAAAAATAAATAAATAAATAAAAATAATAAAATAAAATAAAAAAAATAATAATAACAAAAAAAGTAAACAAATAAAAAAAATATATATATATAAAATAAAAATAAAAATAATAAATATATAAAAAAAATAATAAATAAAATAAAATAAAAATAAAAAAATAATTTTTTTTTTTTGAAATAGGAGAAGGGGTAAGAGATTGAGGTGAAGAAAGAAGGTAAGCAGAAGAAAGAGGGCGAGGTAGGGTGGGCTCCCCCCAAAGGGGGGAGCCCACCCTACCTCAGGAAGAAGAGAAAAGATTGTGAGGTCAAGTGACCCACAAAGTCAGATTGCCTAATAGCATGACCCTGCATTTGATGTCAAATGCCAGTCCCACTCCCAGAGGAGTGTTTATATGAGTTCCTACACAAGTAGGAAAATCAGACATTGTCCTACACCTTGAAGAGAAGAGGTGCCGGCAAGTGAGTGGGTGCCACATTGGGCAAGGGGGCCCAGTGTCAGCAATTTAATCTTCTTCATCCAAGGGTGACTTGTGGGCAATGAGCAGTGTCCCACACTGGGTAGAGGACTTGGATAACCTTCTCTTAGGGGATGAGAGGAGGCACATGGATTCATGAAGCTCAAGGATTGCTTGGAGTTCTTGTGTCTATTGTAGAAAAGTCCTTTTTGAGTTCGTGGGTTTGTCAGATAGCTTCCTTTGTGAACGTTGAGAGATTCTTGTTAGGTCAGGATAAAGATCAATATCCTGTTTGTGTTTTCTTTGATTCCATTCAGGATATGTTCTGTGAATTGAGTTTTGGGTTAATTATAAGATGGGGGTGCGTTGAACAGTTTGCTGTAGGTGAATTTGACGCATTTCAAATACAGTCTGGGCAAAAGTAGTGAAGGCTTTGTAGTTGGTTTCGTCAATTATGTAGAGATGTTCCTGCCCACTGGGTATATTTCCAGTTCTGTAATTAGGAGACTTCTTGGTAAATCATAAAGAGGGCAATTATACATGAGGTGAATCCAGTCTTCATTGTCACCGCATGTGCAGAGAGGAGAATCGGTGAGACCCAGGGCATGCAGCTTGGCCCAAAACGATCCATGACCAGTGAGGAAGAATGAGACGTGAAGGCCTGGTGAGTACCATGGAGGAGGTTTTGGTGCAGTTATCATAACTTGTGGAAGAAATCTTTTAGTTGTTTCACCTTTGGTTGTTTGCTCCCAAGATCTTTGCCAATGCTGGAAGAGCTTAGAGTAAATCTGTTTCATTTCGTTTTTTGGATCATTAGCTAGATCGAGTGTTACATCCAGAATGGTGGTGGGAATTCCTCTCTTTATGCGGTATGCAAGGCCGCGACGAATAACCTCCAGGTCCAGAGGAAGAGTACCTGCTAAGACCTGCAGGGCAGGATTACTGACTGTGCGGCAAGCTCTAGTCACAGTGAGTAGGATATTGCGTTGAATTGTATGTAGCTTTGCTTTATTATGGGGGAACCATATGGCTGCACCATAGCACACAGCTGGTAAGAAGATGGTTTTGTAAAGTAGCATGAGAGTCCTCCTCTTCAAACCCCAGTCTGCTCTGCTAATTCTTACGATCATGGCAGTATAACGACGTATTTTGTTGGAGAGGTAGTTAAGATGAGGTAAGAATGTTAATCGGGAGTCGAAGGTTACTCCTAGATATCTTAGTTCTGTTTTGAGTTGCAATGTCTGCCCAGAGATTTTAATTTGGGGTGGTCTTCTTATGTCCAAGGATCCTTTGAGGAGGATAGTCTTCGTTTTTTCCCCAGAGATGACTAACTTGTGGTTGTTTGCCCAATTTTGGAGGATCGTTAAGGCAGGGGAGGCAATTTGCTCAAGCTGAGTTCTAGAATCAGCTTTGATAAGGAGGATGAGGTCATCTGCATAGGCCATGCAGTCCACAGGACCTAGATCCATAAGAAGGAATTCATCTAGTATCAAGTTCCAGAAGTAGGGCCCAAGAACTGAGCCCTGTGGACACCCTCTAACAACTGGTCGGGAGGTTTTCTGAAATTTTGTTTGAACAGTTACTGAGCAGTTGAAGAGGTAGTTCTGGAGACAGCGGTAGAGGTTGAGTGGAATATTGAGTTGACGTAATCTCCTGACAATGCTGGGCCACCAGATGGAATCAAAGGCACCAGCAAAGTCAATGGAGATAGCCAGTAGATATTTTTCTGTGGTTGAGTTTGCTGTGTTCACATCATAAGCGTTATAACCGTTTAATCAAATACTTTGGAGGCAGTGCAGATTAAGGCCCTTGCCCGGAGCGCCATTCTTTAAAGGGCGCCAAAAAGAGAACAATGAGGAAAGAAATATAAATATCCTTAGCAACATGGTGCTGAAAAATGTTTCTGCCCAGGGCGAGGAAATACTTTGGTCCGGCTCTGTTTGGAGGTACCCTTTTCTATTAGGTAGGCAGGTCTGAATACATTGCGTCCTGTGCACCCTCTTACCATTTGCATAACTCTGCGAATTTTGCAAAGTTGAATTCTTATTCTATTGCTGGGCAGTCCATTTTGTGTGTCCTTCAAGTACTTCAAACAAACATGTGAGTTGCAATATGCCACTTAAGGCAAGTCCAGAAAATGTCATCCCAGATTAATTACAACACAGATCTAATATTATTGGCAAAGATGTACCTTTTTTTTGTTACATTTTTAAATAGCAATATCCAAATTGAACACAGTACGGAATTAGTATTAGCATCAGAAAAAGCATGCAAGGAGCAAGCTTAAATAGCAACACAAAAATATATATAATAATAAAATAAATAAATAATAATAAAAATAAACGAATAAGATAAAGTTTTAAAAATAATTTTAAAAAAATTACAAAATGTTACCTTCGCCACTTTCACATAAATATTTCTTTAAGATATTTATCCAAACACAAGTTAAATTTAGAAAATTCGGACTAGAATTGCGGTTGGTGGGTATTTAGATAAATTCCCACCAACCAATTTAGATAAATTCTCACCAACCGCAAGAAGTTGTTGGGAATTTATCCCAACGTTCAATCACTCTCTGATTGAAGGAAAATTTTTGGATATCCAGTCTAAAATTACACCCCTTCTCGAATTAAATTTTTTGCCATGAGACTAAGCATAAATATTCGTTCCCATTTAGTTTACTCAAATACCTGAACTTCCAAAAACTTCAGCTAATAAAATTGAAGTTTCGAATGTTCCTTGTCACCATTAACTAGCCAAACCCTCTCTTTACTGCACGTTTCCAAGGGTCTGCATCTTTCTTGAAGTGTCCCCGAACCTATGTGCAATATTAAATTAGATTCCTTATTATTCAAAAATAATAAGAAATTTATATAGGGTTGCAAGCATATTTTCTGATGTTATGAGGCAGAATTAGGTGGATCGGAAACTGCCAGATTGAGGAGATTAGCATCAGCATTCGTAGAGGCACATGATGTAAGAAAGCAAGCTTTTACAGCATCTGCGAAAAAAAAAAAAAACCCTTCCCATCTCATTGATGAGGCAGAATTAGGTGGATCGGAAACTGCCAGATTGAGGAGATTAGCATCAGCATTAGTAGAGGCACATGATGCAAGAAAGCAAGCTTATACAGCATCTGCGAGAAAAAAAACCCTTCCCATCTCATTGAACCATTAATTCCAAATGTTTTTCTAGTTCTGCCTTGAATTTATTTAAGCTATCAACTTCCACAACAACAGATGCAAGTTTGTTCCAGCAATTAACTACCCGCTGGCTAAAGTCAAACTTCCGCGCATCTATTATATAACTGTCTTTACTCAGTTTGAATCTATGCCCTGTCAGGTTTGTGATCTGTGCAAGAGGAAGAATTCCATGAGCATTGAGCCTGCTCAATCCAGACAAAGCCTTATACACCTCAATCAGATCACCTCGAAGGTGCCTAGTCTAAAGAAGCTGTAATTTGCAGAGCGCCCCTTTGTTCCCTTCACCAGTCCTGTTGCCCTTCTATGTACTCGTTCTAGAAACTCTACATCCTTTTTCCGAAAATGAGGCCTCCAGACCTGTACACATTACTCAAAGTGTGGCCTGACCATTGCCCTATACAAGGGCATAATCACCTCCTTATCCCTGCTAGAAAAATTCCTGTATATCATTGATAATACCCCATGACCTACTCTGGTAGCCTGTCTGAACTGCTCAGAAAACTTCATATCTAACTGCAAAATTACCCTCAGGTCTCACTCATTCTCCACTACCCTGAGCGTAACACCACAGAGTTGGCACACACTCCAAGGGAAGTATAAGCTGAGGTAAATACTGTGCGCCTCTGCGTCTCCACCCTAAGCGACTGCCTAGTTGGCCTAATGATAGCACCGGCCCTGCCGACAGAGCGTAAATTTCATATTGTTAGGAGATACATGTATGTTCTGTATGTTCGAAAGATACATGTATGATGTGTATGTTCTGTATGTTTGAATGATACATGTATGAATTGTATGTTCTACCAACACACTTGTGTTAGCAGAACATACAAATTTGAACTTTTCCTCTTATTTAGCTATATTATTATTAGCTATATGGTGCAAGAGAGAGAGAGAGAGAGAGAGAGAAAAGAGTAGAAGGAAATCACCAAGAAAGTGAAGAATAATGACATCCAGCTCAGGACCCTGGGCGTGCCAAGCTCATACTTACCAGATGTGAGCCCCTGGGCATATTTGAATGACTTGGATTGAGGTTGAAATTATATGTGGAGCAGCGACCATACAAACTATTCACACAAGATGAATCGGCAGAAAGTAAGTTCATATTATCACGATGTTTAATACCACGAAGCATCAAGTGGCACATTGTTTAGGGAACCTGCAGTCGAAACGAAGTTCCTTTTCAGATGTCATAATCATATTTTTCAGTAGACATCAGGACACACACACACACACACACACACACACACACACACACACACACACACACACACACACACACACACACACACACACACACACACACACACACACGAACTTCCGATTCAAAATGTGCATCAATGGTTAGAATAACATTGTGAATACGTGTCCGCATCGAAATTAAATCGCTCTTTCTTCCCATTGGGCTTTAGAAAGGCGTATGAAGTTGTTCATATTTTCAAGGACTACCACAGGAGCGAATTCATAGTATGAAAGTCGAACAGTTGATTGCTCTCCCAATCTATAAGAGGACACAAAAAATATTTTTACCCACGTTCGAAACTTCAACTGACATTTTGGATGGTCACGCCATAAGCGAGGACCAAAACTTGAATCCCAAAGATATAATGGTGTTCATTTTATCCCCTTATGAGAAACAGGCCCGTTGCTTTACGCAGTATAACGTTGAATCACCAAACTGGAAGTACGAGCCCAGTATATGATTCCTGATCTTTGAACGCCCATATAGGGCCTTCAAAGATCACGAACTTGTCGGCTAATATCAAGGGTCAGAGGACCCACACAGGAACGAGTGTTTATTCATTTTTAGTCAATGCATATTCAGAGTGCATTTCCACCAGTTATTACGACTTGCGATTTTTTCCCGTCTGTTTTGTTTTAAAACTAATTTTTTCGAATATTGCCTACGCATATCCAGAAAATAAATTATTACCCAAAAAACAATTTGATTCAATTCCGAATATTGAAATTACGCCGTATTTCCGAATATAAAGTCTGCTGACAGCAAGATTGTATCTTCTGTGGGAGATAGTGTCTCTTTGATTCTTGGGAATAAGGAAGCGAGTCATTTTGCGATAACATAAATGCAACTTCGCCTTTACTGTCAGCTGAAAAGCAAGTGAATCGAGATCACAAACTAAAAACATTGAACATCAGGAAAAGTCGAAGTCCCTTTTAAACACGTCAATGTGAAAGCTAAGATTTATAAAATTAGCTCCGAACTAAAGTGTATAAGTTTCGAGTCAACAATTAAAATTAAGTTGTCTCTCCAACAGCTAGTTAAAATTATTTTGTCAACAGCAGTGTCATCATCGGCCATTTTCAATCCACTACAGAATGAAGGCCTCTCCAGCAACTTTCCAATTCCTTCTGTTTTCAGCACTGGCCATCCATTTACTACCCAAAAACTCATGAATTTCATCTATCCATCTCTGCCTTTGTCTTCCAGCTCCTCTTGGGTACCATTCTGTTATTTTCTTAGTCCATCTGTCATCATGTCTTCGAGCTATGTGTCCTGCCCAAGACCATTTTAGTTCTTTAGTTTTGATAAGAATGTCTTTTACTTGAGTTTGCTGCCTAATCCATGTGTTTCTCTTCTGATCTAACAGTCTGATTCCCAATATAACTCGTTTCATTCTTTGCTGTGTAGTTCTCAGCTTCTCCTCCATTCTTTTGGTGAGTGCCCCAGTTTCACTTCCATAAGTCATGGTGAGGAGTATACATTAGTTCATTATTTTACGTTTCAGACAAACTGGGATATTGCTCTTCAGTATGTGAGTATATTTCCTGAATTCTATCCATCCAAAATTTATTCTTCTCTTGACTTCCAGCCATTTATCATTATTACAGCTAATAACTTGTTACAGATAAGTATATGACTCCACCTTTTCAATTACTGCTCCTTCAATCATTATTTCCCTTCCTGTGGCATACTTGTTCATCATTACTTTTGTTTCAGCCATATTCATCTTCAGTCCAAAATCCTTACTAACTGTGCATAATTGATTAAGATTTTCCTCTAATTCTTTGGGATCATGGCTTATGACCACGATGTTATCTGGTTTATGACCAGATAACAGACTTTGGGATCATGGCTTATGACCACGAACGGAGAGTACCTAAATGGTTTAGGTACTCTCCGTTCACATTGACTCCTTTCTGCGACCAGTCTAATCTTCTGAAAGCTTCCTCAATGGCAGCAGTAAACAGCTTCGGAGATATTGTGTCTCCTTGTCGAACTCCTTTCTCGATTTTAAATTTGCTACTGTCTTTGTCTAGTCTAATAAAGGAGGTAACATTCTCATATATATTCTTCAAAATCATAATATGTGGGGTATCTATGCCTGGTCTGCCAATGCCCGAAACATTGCCTTATGCTGTATGGAGTCAAAAGCCTTTTCATAATCCACAAATGATAGGCATAATGGTGTTTTATATTCATTTGCTTCTTCCATTAGCTGCGACATTGCGTGAAGGTGCAAGATAATCCTGTCGTAAAGCCAGCTTGCTCTTTTTCGGTTGATTCTCATCAAGTATTCTTTCTAATCTGTTAATAATGACCCTTGTGAACAATTTGAAGATATGAGATAACAAGCTAATTGGTCTATAATTTCTGATTTATCTCCTTTCTTATGCAGCAAAACTATGATTGCATTATTCCACTGCTTAGGCGTCACACCGTTTCTAATGCACTTTGTGAAGAGCCTTGCCAGTTTTTGGGTTATGTCTCTTCCCCCCAATTTTAACAACTCTACAGTAACTTCATCATCCCCCGGTGCTTTCTGATTCTTCATTTTCTTAAATGCATGTTCTACCTCATCAGGAAGAATATCGGGTATGTCGTATGTGTTGCTAATTTGCAATCCATCTTCCCCACTGCCGGCATCATTCCCTCGTTCCTTGTATAATTCTCTATAGTAGTCTTCTGCTATTTGAATTATGCCTTCTCTGCTGTTTATAAGTACACCATTGCTATTCTTCAGTTTCAGTATCATTTGTCTTTCTGTATTACTGCTCATGGGTACTGATTTAAATCCTTTGTTTTCCCTTAATGTGTTTTCTCCTTTTCTTGTGTTAAATTTTCTTATGTCCTCTCTGAGACTTTCTAATGGCTTTGCATAAGTCAGTATATTCAATTTTCTCCTTGTCAGTGTTTATCTTGCTTTTCATTTTTTGCCTTCGGTTCATCATAACAAGTGTTTCTTGACTAATTTTCTTCTTTGGATTTCTTTTTCCCTATAGGTTTCTTGGGCTTTATCACTTTCAGAAAACTGTAATATTCCTGGTCGATATCTGGCAGAAGCTCAAACTTGTTCTTAAGTTCCAGTACATACTGCTTTTCTCCTTTTCGGTTATCTCAAAGACCTTTGTATTATTTACACGAGTCAGTTTTTTCCTTTCCTTTCTTACATCTATATCAAGTGTACATTTTACCATTCTATGATCACTTCCAACATTTACCTTATTCAGGGCGGTAACATCATTCACAATATATCTTGTTAGTGAGGATGAAGTCGATTTCATTAGTTGTTAATCCATTTGGACACTTCCATGTCCACTTTCTGTTAACACTTTTCTTGAAAAAAGTGTTCATTACTGACAATCCTTGCGATTCTGCAAATTCCAAAAGTTTTTCGCCTCTTTCCCTTCTTTCACCAATTCCAAAATTTCCTATAGTTCCCCTTTCTGCACTGTTTTGTCTTTTTCCAACCTTAGCATTGAAGTCCCCCATAATAATAATGTAGTGGGTTTTTTGCTCATCTAGAAAACTCTCAATTTCGGTGTACATTTCTTTGACCTCTTCATCATCATGGCTCGATGTTGGTGCATAAATCATTATAACCTTTAGTTTGTACCTCTTAGAAATCTTGAGTATTAGTCTTGACACTCTTGGTGATGTACTTTTGAATTCCAAAATGTTGTTATTTAAATCTTTATGGACCTGAAACCCAACTCCATCTTCACTTCTTTCACTGTTTCCATTGGTGTACAAGAAGAAATGAATCACTTATAAGTTTATCAAGTGGAAATCTTTGCACTTGATAAACTTATAAGTGATTCATTTTTTCTTCTTGTTTCAGCTAAACCGATGATATTCCAATTCACATTTTCTAATTCCTTTTCCAGCTCTAATATACTATCTTCACCGATGAGTGATCTTACGTTGTAACAGGCCAAGTTCAATTTCCGCCCATGGCAGCCTGGTCGTACCCAGGGATTCTTAGCACCCTCTGCTTCCACTCTGATCCTCTCACTGCTGTAACAGGGGGAGTGAAATTTGTTGGGGACTTAGGGCCATTTGTTTGGTCGTGCTGTCATATGCTGGAGGGTTTGGTCTTTTCTTCTTTACGCTGACCAGGCGTCTGAAAGAGAACCACTCTACACGTTCGTTGCCACCTAAGTGACGTAACAGGGCTTACCATCGAGAAAGTGTGTATGAGTGGATTTTAGGGAGGCAGGCCAACCGGACTTCTCCTAAATCTTCTGTAATTGAGAGATATTGGATCCATCAGTGTTTTAGGCTGAGTGTCTGACAACACACAGGATACCTGTTCCCCTCTAAGCCCCTCATTATTCCTTAAATAATGATTTTGCAAACTATGTTAAATTTTACCAAAAAAAAAAAAAATAATAAAATAAATAAATAAATAAAGTAGAAAAACAATACAATTTAACTTGAAGACAAGGACCGTACTCTTTCGTCTGTAGAAACAAGAATCAAGTTCGGATTTCAGTGTTGATGGGCATCGTGGAAGGCAAGGAAACTGAAAGCCTTAACTGACAGCTAAAGTTTTAACTATCCCTCGATAGTTAAGACTTTAAAAATTAAACTGTATGATTGAAAATAGGGTATTAATTTCGAACACAACTTTTTTTTCTTTCAACAAGGGAAGTGTGATTATTGGGTTGAAATCAAACAACATACATTTCTATGGTGACTTCCTTAGTGGAGTGTCTAGCTTGAGTTTTATTGCCAGGAATAAAAAAAAAAAAAAAAAAAAAACATAATAATGATTGAAAACAATAACCATACCATTAATTTTCCAAGTTTCTCAAGCTTTAAAACTAAGACAGCCACTGATCCCCAGAGTTAAAGACCAAGCCATTGCCTAACATACATCAATTTGGCGAGGAAATCAGTTCACTAGATATGACACAACTGCTGAATTTTAAACCCAAGCAGTTTTTTTTTTTTTTTTTTTCCGCTATGTTCAGAGATTTAGACAAGATTAGCTTGTAGGGAGTTTTCTTTTAGACAGTAACTTGTTGATAACTAAAACAATTTACCAATGCAGCTAGCTGAAGGGGTGACCCTTTGAAGAAATTCAAAGACAACTGATTATTTTTCAACTCGAATTTGCGCTTTTAATGTATTGTTTTCCTATGGCGTTAATACCCAATTTGATTCTTATTACCAATAATTACATTTTCATTCCAAGAGTGGAAATTGCAAACTAAAAATGGGAGTTTCAATCTCATCAAGTTATTGATGTCTATGTTTTAAGTCAGCACTGATTTTCAAGTGTACATTTAGTTTCATAGTTAGAATTTTCGCAAAAACAATTAACGACCTTTTCCCCCTATTCCACTCTGGGAAAACGGAAGTGTCATTTCCTTTGTTATGTGCCATCGCCCCTTGTTGTCATGGGAATTGGTATTGGAAATGCCAAAGTGATGGAGCTGATCAAAATTAGGTTGTTTGGATATATTCATCCTGAAGTGATAATCTGGTTACATTATCACCTTTCTTGACTTTTTATCGATTTCAGGGAAAAACACGATGAACTGAAAACAACAAGCACACAAATTATTTTCAAGTAGTGTTGTTCAAAGTTGAAGACTAAAACGGAGGGCGGGGGACATAGTCTAAACCGTCATTATTCGATCTTTATTTTCTCGACTTTTGAATACTGATATGTTTCTACATAACAATCAATATGCCTATTCATCTTGTGACCAAATAGTGTAATAAAAAAACAAAACTAACTTCAGTATTGAGTTTTTCGTTAGATGCTAAACGAACATTGAGAATTGAATGAAAAAGTGACAATTCACAAATTCCGAAATCAATGCATAGCTCAACTTACGGTTTGAGTAGCGACTCACAGAGAAAAAAAAAAAAAAAAAAAAAAAAGAAGCGATTCATTTGAAATTCAAATAACGTTTTCATCTTGAGGGCAAATAACACAATAAAAACACCAAACTAACATTAGTATGGGTGTTCGTAATTAGCTGAATGCTGAAATTGGGACTCACATCTGGTGAGTATGGGCTTGGCACACTCAGGGTCCTGATCTGGATATCATCATTCTTCTCTTCTTGGTGATTCCCTTCTACGTCTCACTCTTGTTTTCTCTCGGAGTGATTCAGAAATTTTTATTTTTATTTTTTGGCTGGTGCAGCATAAGCCTCAGGCTTCCTTACACCATATGGATAATTATAATAATAAGCACACAAGCACCTGGCAGAGCAGTTCACCCGAATAATAGGGCACCCAGAGACAATCCCGAAGTTTCTCACCTAAGGATCACATATCTGAAGCCTAAAGATGAAGATACAAGAAACCTGGTGAAATATAGGCCAATCACCTGCCTCCCAACAATGTACAAGATCCTGACCGGCTGCATACTCAGGAAGATATCAGACTACTTGGGCGCCTCCATAGCCAGGTGGGAAGGAGCAGCAGTGCGTAGCACACGCTTCTTGATTAAACCGGGGTTCGAGCCCGTCACCACCAAATACGGAGGATGCGGAAAGGTCACGGAATGACCACCGCATATCCCGGAGCAATATGGCCTTAGTTGCTAATACTCCTAATAACTAACTAAGTAACTATCAGACTACTTGGAGAGCCAGAACATAATGGCCAAACAGCAGAAAGAATGCAAGCGGCTGAGCAAATGATGCAAGGCGCAATTAACCATAGACGTCGCGGTTATGGAGCAAGTCTACAAGAATCGCGGCAACAGGTACACAGCCTTCATCGATTACCGCAAGGCCTTCGACTCCGTGTCTCATAGCTGGCTAATAGAGGCACTGAACATCTACAAAGTCAATCCAATAGCGACAAACTTCCTAGGAGAAATGATGGCGAAATGGAGTACCACCATTAAGGTAGAAAACATCACAACCAGGCCAATCCCCATCAGGAGAGGAATCTTTCAGGGAGATGCTCTGAGCCCATTGTGGTTCTGTCTAGCACTTAAGACGCTATCTACCATGCTCAACAGTAGCAAGTATTGATATAACCTCAGAGAAGGAAGGAGAAACCTGTAGACCCTCACCCACCTGATGTATATGGATGACATCAAGCTGTACGCGGGAACTGAGTAGCACTCCAACTACTACTAATGATCAGCGAAGAATTCAGCAATGATATTACGATGGAATTTGGGCTAGACCAATGCAAGACCCACGGATTGCACCAGGGAACATTAGTCAACCGAAACTACCAGCTGCAGACTGGTAAAGAGATCGAAGCCATGCCAGGAGAGGCCTACAAATACTTGGGGATGATGTAGGCTCATCAGTTACAGCACAAGGAAATTAAGGCCTGCCTGACCGAAAAATACCATCAGTGACTCAGAAACCTGCTGAAAGCAAAACTGAACGGAGGGAACACAGTTAAAGCCATAAACACCTATGCAGTCACAGTGCTTACATACTCCTTCAGGATCATAGATTGGACTAACACCAAGCTGGAGTATATCATGAGAAAGACAAGGACAATGATGACCAAGAGCCGACAACACCACCCGAAATCTGCTGTGGAGGGACTGACAATTGCCCAGAAAGAAGGAGTCTGATAGACCTCATTGAGTAACAGAAGACAGCGATAGTTAACCTGAAGAATTACTTTCAGAAACACAGAGCAGCACTTCAGCAGGCCATAAGGAAGACAGACAAGTAGTATACCTCACCCAACCCAAGCGAGGATCCCCTCCCAATCAGGAGACACATATGAAGTTAGAACAATGGGCAAAGAAGACATTCCATGGCAGACACTACATTAAATCCTCGAGCTGTGTTCTGAGGGACAACACCTGCTCTAGGACAGTGCCCTCAGGCAGGGTGGGAGCTAAGGTATGTGCTGACTCTGTTTGTTTGGTTGCATCACTTAAGTTAGGGACTGCTATTTGGGAACCCGAGTTGTCTTGTGGCTTTTTTGGTTCGCTGTGACCTTGTTTCCCTTTATGACATGGGTATGTTGTTTTGGAGGCAGGTCTGAGTCTGGTATCTTCTCCCTCGTCATTTATTTGTTTTAGGTGATTCGCTCTGCCTATTCGGGCATCCAGTACATCCATGAAATGAATTTTGGGCAGTCATCCATTTCTTGTATGTGTGGGGTAATGCGGATAATCATTGGTGTCAAGCCCCAAGCATGGGATGTCAGTAGTGCTGTTGGGGGTTTGGAGGTCTGGTTTGACTGAGTCTCTTTCCCTTCCTCTTCTGCTTCCTGGTATTTTTCTGTAAAGCTCTTAGTTGTAGTTTCTTCTCTTGAAGGGCCATCTTTAGCTTCTCTTTTTCTATCGCTGTTTTTGGTAGAAGCCTTTCCTGCTGGCTCCATATTTCTGTTATGTCTGATGTCAGTTTCTGTGATTTGTCTAGGAGATTCCCCAAAGAGCAATGACGAGGTATATTGTGGAGGTATTAAGAGAAGTCTCATCAGCTGTCAGAACTTCTTCTGGGTCTTCTGCATCTTTTAGTTTGGTGCCTTGCTGTTCTTGTCCTTGACGGGAACTCTTTACATAAAATGTGCACTAGTTGGATGGAAGGCTCCCGTAATTTCTCAAGTTTAGCTCTTAGGTCCTCCGCGTTATGGAGAGTTCTGGTGGGATCGCACCCAGAGGCTCACACTCCTTTGGTGCAGGGTTGTTGGCACTTTTCTCTGCATTTCCTTCATTATTGGATTGTTCTTCCACTGAGATAAATATATATTTCTTTCCATTGCAGTGGGGTTGTTGTCACACTTTTTTGGCATTTTTGTTGGAGTACGCCACGTCCGTTTGCGTACAAGTAGTGTGTTTGGAAAACTCAGTTTGGCTGTTGTAATTGAGGGATACTCCCTCTTTCCAGTAATATTGTACTTCCAGTTTTCCTAACTTATTATCAGGAGAATGGAGAGATAGAAAACAACTGCAATTTTCCACTGCGTACACATTGGCCACATGGCGGGGAGGGATGGCTTGAAAAGTAAACAAAGACAGTAATATGATAGGGCATCAGACTTAAAACATTTATGGACTTCAGTATATGTACTTAAGTCAGTATTTGTTATTATTTAATCCATTATTTCAGTGGAAAGCCACTTCCCCAATAATCTCGCCGATAGAAACAACAAGTAACGTTGTTTACAAGTAATGGCAGCACTTGTAATCGCGACATGTACAAAAATTATAGTTAACAAATTATAAACATTGCAATAAATCAAATGAAAAACTGTAGCAGATAATATAGACATTCTAGTATATCATTGTAATATGTATAATCACCAACAACAAGCAGTTAATTAATTAATGCAGCTGTAAACAGTAACCTATATTATTGCCCTAGAAACGTATGTAATGGCAACCATAGCATATGCACGGTTACATATGTAAATATTTCAAGCATTGATTTCTTTAAATCTATCATACAGAATATTTCAAAAATTCACCTGAGAATCCTAGATGATTAGTTCTTCCACTTGAAATCCATGGTAGATGTTAGAATATTTTATATCCATAAATACAAACTAATTTAGCACAAACAAACACACAAACAACCACAGAGAGAGAGAGAGGACAGTGGCGCCCTGCGGCAAGGAAATACCAGTTGATCGAAGAAAGTGTACCGTACTACAAGTATGAACCCCAGGAAGTACTAGAGACCCCAACCCACAAGCTGTACTGGGACTGCACCATAATAACGGATAGGACAATCCCGCACAACAGACTGGACATAACCCTTGTGGACAAGAAGGAAAAGGCTACTTATCTGATTGACATAGAGGTACCCAACACTGGCAACCTGCAGAAAACCCATGGGGAAAAATCAGTTAGTACACGAACCTAAGACAGGAGATAAAAGTAAGGACCATCCCGACAGGTATGGTGTCAAAGACCCTACTGAACAGCCTAGGAGCATTAGGTCTCCCAGTGAATACCTACAAGGAACTCCAGAAAGTCGCAATCCTGAACACCTGTAGGAACATCAGAGTTCCTCGACCAAAAGTAACACCTGACATAACAACCACCCTGTGTACTTGGTAGCAATACCCGTCATGAGGTGGAACCCCCAATCAGGGAGAAATAACAACATAATAATTAGTAATGACTTCAAAATGAACATGTAACTATCCAGAAAAAAAAAACACTAAAGTTAGTGCTTTTCATCTCACTTTCCTTCTTGTATTGTGTGGAACGAAAGTTACGATGCATTTGAATGCATCGGAACTTTCGTTCCATGCAATAAATGAACGACATTCATTCAGCTTTAATGAAACAAAAATTATAAATATTCAACACAACTATCACAAACTACTTATTGTAGAAACCTTAGAGATGAAACTACATGAAACTTCAATCAATATCCGTAGGCCATTCCTATTGTCCGACGATTGGTCACTTATACGCATGCGTGAAGAACAAACACTACAACATAAGACAAAAGTTTCGGATTAATTGTGAGTTGCTCTACTCCTGTGAACATGACGCCTGAAAAGTTCTAGTCTGACTTCAGGAACGTAGAGAATAATCCCCCCCCCCATCCAATGTTATTAGACTCCTAAATTTAACTCCAGCTATAGGACCAAAAGAAATAAGATGTCCCACCTGGTTTACAAAATAGATATCGCCATCCTCAAGAATTATTAGCGAGTTGGACTAGGAGAGTTGGAAAAGAAGCTTCCTATATCTAAAATAAAGGTAATCCCTGTTGATTTATAATAAACTGGTCTGTAACCAAGTCACAAAGGAGGTTGGGCAGGCAAAGGCAGATTACGAGAAATCTTTGGCAATGGATGCACAAGAGTTCTTTACTTATGTAAACTCCAGAAGGAAGGGGATGAATCAGATTGGTCCACTTGATATCGATGGTTCAACTGTTGATAATCCTGCTCAGGCAGCTAACAAACTAAATGAATATTTGCATCTACGTTCACACATGAGGAGTTATTCATGGATGGGAATGCCAGAAGTGTATTAAACTTTGGCAGTAAGCTAGATAATCTTGTAATAACTGAGAGTAAAGTGGAGGAGAAATTGTTGAAGATAAACATAAGGCACCAGGGGTGGATGGGATCAATCCAGTTATATTAAAGGAGGCAGCAAAGGAAGTTAGTAAACCCTTAGCCATAATTATGAGAACTTCATTGGATTCAGGGGAGGGACCCATGGACTGGAAATGTGCAAATGTGACCCCAATCCACAAAGGAGGATCAAAGGGAGACACAGTTAATTACAGACCTGTTAGTTAACTTCTGTTCCAGGGAAATTAATGGAGGCACTGGTTAAAGAAGCATTGGAGGATAATCTAGACAAGACTTCAGTTGTAGCTCGGACACAGCATGGGTTTGTTAAGGGGAAATCAATTTGATTGTATACTATGATGTAGTCACAAAGGAACTGGATGCAAAGAATAATTTTGATCTCATATATTTGGATCTTAGAAAGGTTTTTGATACTGTTGCACATGGAAGACTGCACAAATTGGAGCAGTGTGGCCTGGGAGGCAAATTGCTGATATGGATAAAGGGATGCTTGAGTGGGAGAAGACAGAGAGTGACAAATAATGGTCACTGCTCATCGTGGGCTAATGTTATTAGTGGAGTCCCTCAGGGTTCAGTGTTGGGCACATTGTTGTTTTCTGTATTTATAAATGATATTGATGATGGTATATCAAGCTTAATGTCCAACTTTGCAGACAATACGAAGATGGCAGGGTTGTTAAGGACACTAATGACAGTAAGCTGCTGCAACAGGATCTAGAAAAGTTGAGCAGATGGGCTGAGAAGTGGCAACTGAAGTTTAACATTGACAAATCTAAAGTACTGCATATGGGAAGCAGTAACCTCAGAGTAACGTATCAACTGTGTGGTACTACACTGAGTGTGGTAGAGAGTGAAAAGGACCTGGGGGTAACAGTGCAGGAAGATATGAAATTTTCTGAGCAGTGCAGACAGTCTGTAAGAGGTAGCTCATGGTGTTATGTCAATGATATACAGGAATTTTTCTAGCAGGGATAAGGAGGTGATTATCCCCTTGTATAAGGCAATGGTCAGGCCACACCTTGAGTATTGTATACAGATCTGAAGGCCTTATTTTAAGAAGGCTGTAGAGCTGTTGGAACGAGTAGAGAGAAAGGCAACAACATTAGTGAATGAAACAAAGGGTTGCTGTTACGAAGAAATATTTAAGTTTTGCTAATTACAGTGTCTGGAGACTAGACACCTGCGAGGTGATCTGATTGAGGTGTATAAAGTCTTGAATGGTTTGAGCATGCTCATTGCTGATGGGATTCTCCCCTCTTGCTTAGAATTATTGCCTGAGATGGCATAAATTCAAATTGAGGAAAGACAATTGTAGGATAGATGTGAAGTTTGCCTTTGGCCAGCAGGTGGTTGATTGCTGGACAGAACATGTGGTACAAATTTCCCATCACTTCCATCACATAGTTCAAGTTCAAGTGTTAATTTGTTTCTAAGCAATATTTTATGTTTAGAAACAGATATTTTGTATGAATAAAATGGCATGATGAATAAAAAGTCACTCTGTAAAAGCCCATATTGTCTTATGCTTTTTTGTTTTTCACTTATCTTTGATTGGATATTTGTTATGTGAAGAGTTTTACTTATTTAATCATTTTTAATATGGTTTTGTGTAACTTCCACCTGTTAGTTCCATTAATTTCCCTCAAAACTTTTATTAATTCTGAAGATTCTAATTTTTGATCAGTTCTTTCATTTCTTTCCCAAGCTCTCAGCTCCACAGCTTAAAAAAGGCTTAAAATTGTGTTTATAAATAGCTAACTTTACCCTTTGGCAGATTTTTTTGTTCCAAATAATTTTTTTTAAATGGTGTCTGAACTTCCAGCTTTATTTATTCTATTGTTTATTTTTATTTTTCCAGCTTCTTTAGAAACTGTTCCTATATATACATAATTACCAACCCGTTCCAATTTTTGGTTACTTACACTAAATTTTCCTTATTCTTTCAACTTGTATAACTAATTTATTCATAGATTCCTGAAGATTTTACATGTAGCTATTTAATGCACAATATAATATACATAAAATGATTTAATTTTTACGTCTCAGACTAAAATTTTGATAACATACCATAATACTAAATTTGGTCCATGAAAACCACAAATAAATTGGGAATTTAGAGTCTATATGCAGGTCTGGAGGCCTCACTTTAGGAAGGATGTAGATCTGCTGGAATGGGTGCAGTGTTTGTTAAGGTTAAGGTTTTCTAAACAAGCTTCCATCTTATAGTTTGCCAACTGTTTTTTGTAATTGGTTATCCAGTTTTCTCTCTGATCACTCACTGAGGGTGATGGTAGATGGCTCTCTGTTTTCTAACTTCTCCACTAATGCCAGTGTCCCCCAAGGTTCAGTTCTTTCTCCCATTCTTTTCCTCTTGTATATTAATGACCTTCTTTCATTGACTGGAAATCCTATCCATAGCTTTGCCAATGATCATCATCAGCCATTTTCAATCCACTGCAGGATGAAGGCCTCTCCAGCAACTTTCCAGTTCTTTCTGTTTTCAGCACTGGCCATTCATTTACTACCCACAAACTCATGAATTTAATCTATCCATCTCTGCCTTTGTCTTCCAGGTTTTCTTCTAGCTCCTCTTGGGTACCATTCTGTTATTTTCTGTAATAGAGAGATATTGGATCCATCAGTGTTTTAGGCTGAGTGTCTGATAACACACAGGATACCTATTCCCCTCTAAGCCTCTGATGGTTGCCAATGATAGCACACTGCATTCCACTTTCCATTTTGAGAAACCTTGCCCTGTTCAATCAGCTTCAACTTCTCGAATATCAGCTACCAATTCTTTAAATGCCAATCTCCAGGTAATTCTGCAGTGGAGCAAAGACAATTTGGTTGATTTCAATCCTTTTAAAATTCAGTCTTGTCTTATATCTCAAAAAAGGATTCTTCTGCTTCTATGTTTATCTTTAGTGACACTCCAATTTCTAGGCAAGATGATATATCTCTTTTGGGGATTTCCCTGACTTCTAATCTCTCTTGGCACAAGCACATTACAAATATTGCTTCCTCTGCATATAAAAAACTTGGTTTTTTTCTTTCGCTCTCGGCATTACTTTTCTTCCAAACATCTGTTCACTCTGTACAAATCACAAATCCGTCCTACCATGGAATATTGTTCCCACATCTGGGACGGTGCCCCCAAAACCTCTTTCAGCCTTCTAGATTCCATTAGAAGAGGGCAGTTAGGTTAATTAATGACTCATCTCTAACAGAGTCTCTCCACTCGCTGTCTCATTGACGTACTGTTTCTGTTGTATGGCTTTTCTACAGATACTTCCATGGGCACTGTTCTTCCGAATTGGCTTCTATAATTCCCACTCTCTCTCTCTCTCTTTCAAAACAATCCGAACACATGCCGCCACCAGCCAACATCCATTTTCTGTCCAACTTCAAACTCACAGAACCAACTTTTCATCTTCCTTGTTTATTCATTCAACTGCTGTTTTCTGGAACAACCTTCCTTTGTACGTATTTTCTGAAAATTACAGTCTACAGAAGTTCAAGTCTAATGTCAAATATCTTCTTTCGTCTTCTCAACCTCCAACCCAAGCACGGTACTAAGTACTATAAGTTCTAATAACTTTCATGTTTGTGGTTTTCATAAAAAAAAAAAAAAAACTTTTACAGCACACGGTTATACTTCATGGGGCACACAGAAGGGGGGGCAACCAACCATGCAGAGATTGCCTGATACCTTGTGTAATCCTGCTATTATTGCACCATTTGCCATTTAAATTAAACAGGTTCAATAAAACTTTTGCTAAGAAAACACACTGGTCAGTTTTTGGTTGGTTGAAATGGAGGTTTTCTAGCACAAGGGCTTCTTAGGTAAAGATGTGCCTATTCAAAAGTTTCCTGTGAAACATAAGTGTCTGCTCTCAAGACTATAGTCAGTTATTAAACTTGATTCATTTCAGATAACTAAAAAAGTGATCTAGGTTTGCTTTATTCCCTGTTACACGTTAGTGCCAATGACTCCTATAAGCTGGATAGAAACAGTGGAGTAGCTGTCTGGATACTGTGATATAAAGTATCAGAGTACTAAGAATGTACTCTATTTTAAGTTTAGAGCTGAAAAATTTTGACTTTCAAAAAGATGGAAATCAGGCAATTGTAAGCAGGAGGGAAAACAGGAGCTTTTTTTGGAAAAAGTACAAGGTTTTCTGTATGGTAAATGCTGCACTAGAAGTTAAACCTCACTGACAAAATACATATTATAAATTAAAACACAGTCATAGGACTGTTTACCAGTACAGTATGTTTACAAATATTAGCTTATCTATGATTTTTCTGTCTGCTGTGGATTGTCTGTCAGACATCAGTTACCTAACTGCTTAGAAAAAAATACTGTTGCAGAGTTTGCACCTCTTCAGAAAAGATGAGTCAATATTTTGTTTATAACAATGGTGCTGCTATCCAGACTTGGCTGTGAACAGCATTTCAAAGCTTCACAAGAAAGAAAAGATCTGAATTCAGCTTTCATCCACTTAAATATTCCTTAACCCCACAAGCACTACTATGAGGAATGTCAAAAATGACTTAGGATAATTTGTTATATTTCCAGCTTTTATGTGGACTCCTTAGTTCTCCAACAAAGAACCATTATATGATAATTTCTGCTTCTTCCATAACAGTTTCTGGTAGATTCTTACACTTGTTCCCTAAAGCTTGTTATAGACATTCTTCCAGGTATGACAGGGTTAGGGCTTGCTAACCCTGTCATACTTGGGGTCATGGGATGGATATTTAGGTGCCACTTGTGACAGAATAACTGAAATTTTGTGAAATTCAATTATCCTGTGACAACTAAATTCTCTGTCTGCACCTTCACAATGGTGGGACTGTTAGCAGTGGCTGCTCGTGACTCTGATGTATGGGGGTGCCGCTTCTTAAAGTTACATTAAATTGCCTTGATTATAAGACATGTACACATAGATGGTAACAATAATAATAATAAGGAAGTTAAAAACACTACAAAACATTAACTTGACACTTACCATTAACAGACTTGGGTAATCTTGAAATTTTATTTAAAAATAAAATCCATTCTTTGGTTTTTATTTGTTGAAAACAGATCAATAACTTTTTCATTCAAGTTTGGTGCACTGTTCAAATAGGCACTGCTCGCTCTGCAGTTCCTTTGACTCGTTTTATCACCTCTAAGAAATGCTTATTGGCAACCTGCCAACTAAGCACTGACTCAACCACTGGGGCCTAAATGTGGAACTGCATAGCACAATTCCATCTACAGTTAAACTTCAAAGTTGAAAACGAGCTTGTGTTTTTGTTCGTTTATTATTGAAATGATTATTGGAAATAGAGGTGAGTATACTATATGTGGGACCTGTTAATAAAAATATCCATTGCGTTGCATTGTTCTTCACAAAATTTCACATAACTCCATTGATTGTATATTTAGATTTAAAAAGCTGGGGGTGCTGCAGTTCTGCAGTGCCTAGCAACGAGCTGCCCCTGACTGTTAGTAACCCTGCGTATAATCCCACCCCAGGTGAAAACCAATGAGAGTGGATTGAGGTGTGACACCCACTTCACACAGAGGAATGATATGCTACCCCTGTGTCACCAGGCAGCACTAGGTGGTAAGACGACTTTCATCATCCTGCGCAATACCAACACTGCTCATTGAAGGCTCATGGTGAAACCCATGTCTTCATTTTAAGTCTTCAGAGCAAAGATCTGGCAAACTCCATCTTTTCTAAGGAATACTGAATCCAGTATTCCTTATTCAGAATAGTGAATTATTCAGTATACTGAATATATGTCTGTTGATTTCTGTCATGGATTGTCTGCTTTTACAGGTTGGCAACTAGATAATCCAATGGACTGAGCCTTTTGGTAACTATAAGAAGGCATCTTATGACTGGAGGAAGTCCAAGTAGTGGATACGTGGGGGAAGGAATTGTCGAGGCCACTTTATGTCAAGGAGTTGGGTATATTCTTGCTATATGTACAAAATAGCAAGAATATACCTGACATACTCAGGTTTTGAATGAATTCAAGGAAGAACTAAACAAACTATTAGAGGGGTGATATGGGAAGTCCCTTCCAATGTATAAGCTTCCTTTCTTGCATCATTTTCCACTACTAATACTAAATACTCATTTATTTCAGAAATATATATGGTCTTACTTCCAATCTTAATGATGTCTATTTCCATCTATAGTCAGCCAAGCCCCACATACTTTTTCTGACAAAATTCCAACTAACAGTTGCTATAACCACTACACATCTTAGTTCCCATAATTATTCACTTTATGATTTCTTTTGCTTCAAAGGTAGTATGTGTAAATACATCTGCTGATATTCCTTTTCAGAGAGTTCCTAATTTTTAATCTAATATAGCTTAGATTAAAAATGGTCTCTCACCCCATCCTGTCAAATTTGCCTTTAGTCTCTATCATTTTTCCAACTCCAGTAATCACTCTAACACTTTGACCTCCTTTATTTTGAAATTCAATTTTCTTTAATCTAACTTTTCTAACAGACAGGTAATTTTCCTCAGTGATTTTAATGTTCAAAACTTCAGATGGCTTCAGTTTTCTAGTTGCACAGATCCATCTGGTTGAGATGTTGAGGTTTTTGCAATTACTAATGACCTGACTCAGCTTGTTTGTTTACCTACTAGAATATCAGACAGTCCTAACTACACATCCAATACTCTTGATCTTTTTCTCCCAATCTAGTGATGGTCTCCTCTCCAATGGAGCCCCCCCTCTCTCTCTCTCTTATGGCCATTCTCAGCCTCATGTTTTTTGGCTTTATAACCTACTTCCTGGTTGGATTATTGCTTTAAACTTCTAATCCTAATGTCTGCTCAGATTGTCAGTGAAATTATACTTGTAAGGATGAAATCCTTTATTACACATTCCACCTTAAAACATCATCCTTTATCTAAACCTTGATTTTCCAATAAATGCATTAAGACTATTCCAGATAAGAACATTTCATAATGCAATTGGCTTGCATCTAAATCTCCAGCTTCATTTTCTGCCTATACTAAAGCTTGCAAAAATTGTAAAACAGTTATCATATCATAGCATTATGGTCACTTTCCAAAGCGACTTCAAACCATCTATGCTCCAAACTGTTAACAGAGGTGGGAGCATGGATGATGATGATGCAATGAGGATGTAATAAAACCTGATGGCTTCACTGCATACTCAGCTAAAGATGAAGCTTATTTACCAGCATTCTACTTTTCTTGTAGTTCTTGTATTGATGATCTTGGTAAATCTCCTCCTACCAAATCCGGTACACTGCATTCTATGACTCTGACAAAAGGATGTTAGAAGAATTCTGAACAATCTTGATACCAAGAGAGCTTCAGATCCTGATATGCATTTCTTTCTCTGTACTCAAAAGCTGTACTCCTGTTCTACCCTTTTTTTACACTTTCTTATTACTGTATTTTTCCTCTTGTTGGAAATTTGATCATATCCAGCCAGTCCCTAAAATAGGTGACAAATCCCTCCTGTCCAATTATCACCCATAATAAAACACGCCTGCGTGCTCTGGATTCATAATTTATTTTATTTTTGTTACACAGAGCATTAAAACTATGATAAATGAATTAGCTTTCAGCTGGGTGGCAGCCTTCTCTACTCTTTCTGATGTAAAGGTGAAATCCTTGAGCTGCCAACTCTTAAACTATTTTGAAACCTTCCATCTGATCAATGATCATTGATCAGATGGAAGGTTTGAAATATGGATTCTGTCAGTGTCAATCCACCAGTGATATATCGGCTTACATTATCATCTTTGGACAAATTCAAAGGAAAATATGGTGAATATCATAGCCCTTGACATTTCTAAGGCTTTTAGTTTAAATGTTTTCTAAATAAGCTCCCACCTTATGGCCCACCAACTGTTTTTTTTTTGCAAGAGTATCTATTTTTCTTACAAACCATTCACCTTGAAGATAGATGGCTGTCTTCGAACTTTTCTGCTAAGGCTGGTGTTCCCTCAAACTTTATTCTTTTTCCTACTCTTTTCTGCTAAGTTATTAATAACCTTCCACTGACTTGAAATCCCATCCATAGTTTTGCTGATGATAGCACACTATGTTCTACTTGCAATTTAAGAGGAACCTTGTTCTGAACAGAGAGCTTTAACTTCTTGAATATCCAACATCAATTACTTACACACTCCAGGTGATTCTCCGATTGGACAGAGAAAACTTTAAACTTCAGTCCTTTCTTATTTTTCATAAAAAAAAAAAGAGTCTATTGCTCCTAACAGAGGTGGGAGCTTATCTTCAATAAAACTCAGATTTTTAAACAAGATCAAATATCTCTATTAGGGATTACTCTGAATTCTAATCTCTCTTGGCAAAAGCAAATCACAAATATTGCTTTCTCTGGATCAAAAAAAAAAATGTTTCTTTTTTGCTCTCAGTTTTACTTTTCCTCTAAACAACTACTCACACTGGAGAAATCTCAAATCTGTCTTTCCACGGGATATTGTTCCCACATTTGAGCTGGTGCTCCCAAAACCTCTTTTAAATTTCTGGACACCATTTAAGAGGGCAGTCATATTAATTAATGACCTGTCTCTTACAGAGTCTCTCCACTCTGTCTCACAGACATTCAGTTTCTGCTGTATGCCTTTTCTACAGATTCTTTTGCAAGAATTGTTGTTCTGAATTGGCATTATAAATTTCCCACTCTCTTCAAAACCAGTCTGAACACTTGCAGCAAACAGTCAGCATCCATTCACTGTCCAAAGAAACTGACAACTCACAGAACCAACTTTTGTTTTTCCTAATTTAACACTGAAAAATGTAGGATACTTCATATGGGTAGTGGTAATCCCAGATTAACATACCAATTATGTGGTATCACACTCGGGGTAGTAGAGAATGAAAAAGATTTGGAGTAATAATGCAGTTAGCTATGAAGTTCTCTGGATTGCAGACAGGGCATTGCAGACAGGGTGCCAAGGAAGCTTATTGTGTTTTGTCAATGATATACAAGAATTTTGCCAGTAAGGATAAGGAGGTGATTATCCCATTGTATATGGCAAGTGAGTACTGCATTCAAGTCTAAAAGCCTCATTTATGAAAGGGTGTGGATCTGTTGGAGTGGGTATAGAAAAGAGCAAGATTAGTGAGGGGAACAAAAGGATGCTCTTGGCTGAAAGGGCTTCTGCAAATTGTGGCATCTGGAGACTGGACATCCACTAGATCTGATTGAGGAGTTTAAGGTTATGAGTGGATTGAGTAAGCTCAATGCTGATAGAATGCTTCCTCTTGCTCAGAGTATGCATATGAAGGGGCATAAATTCAAATTGAGGAAGGATGGTGGTAGGATCAATGTGAAGAGATTTATTTTCAGCTGGCAGGTAGTTGATTGCTGGAACAAACTTTCACCTGGTATTGTAGAAATAAGTAGTTTGAATAAATTCAAAGACTTAGACAAACTGTCAGAGGGGATGGACAGGTGATATGGGAAATATTTTTTTTTTTTTTTAGTTGATGCAGTATTCTTTCTTCCATCATTTGTTGCTACTAATACTATTTTTCCCTTCTACTTCTGATACAACCCATATGCAGTACTATAGTCTCTGATACTCCTGTGTTTGGATGTTTCATAAAAAAAATAAAAATAAAAATAAAATAAATTAATTAATTAAAAAAAACAAAGAAACTGACAACACTGAAAGTGACAGAACTGAATATGACAGAAAAATATCTACTGCTTCATCTCTTTCTCTATCTTCAACAAAATCAAGAAGTACTTGAAATTTTTCCACAAAAAATTTCGAATTTGAAAATGCACTACCAATTGACGGAATTTGTGCCACCTTAGCATTTATAAGAACATTTTTCAGTGGGAACTTGTGCATCATGTAGTCACATACAACTAAAATCTACTTCCTCACTAGGCAAAAGAACTGAATCTTCTATTCTTGTTTTAGATTCTTTACAATCTTGTTAGTAGAATCACCCACGACTAAATTAGAATCAACTTTCTGGTTTAGTCTGCTATGGCAATCAATGTTCAAAATGGAAGAGAAAACTGTTGGTAAAATTAATTTGCACACAACATTCTTCAACTTATCTAGGAGTAGTGACCTCAGCAGGTGGATGTGAGGTTACTGGACTGAAGAGCTCATATTTTTTTTCAAATTGTATAACATTTAAACGAAACAAGCAAATTGCTTTATTCAAGTGAGAAGAAAGAAACACGAGGAGACTTTCTATATGGGTGAGAATAACATGGTTAGAATTATCAGCTTGCTTAGCCTTTTTAGGATTGCTTTCAACAGAAGTTTGCAATTCAGAAATTTGTTTTCTTGGAGGGGTCATTAATTTGTCTGCTATTAAAACTTTCAGATCATGACCTTCATTCGGATACAAGTCAATGGTACTCACTAGTAATTGCTTATTGTACTTTTCAATTTGTAACTCTGAAAAGTGCTCATACAGCTCTTCTTTAAATAGACTTATCAAGGTTGTCACTGTTCTACCAATTCAATTACACATAAATTGGAGACAGCCAACATGTGCACACATGCTTCAAAATCTTTTTTTACTTCAGTGACATGCATCAGTTGAAATTTCTATCTTTATTTTTAGCACTTCTTTCTACATAGTAATGTCTCCACCAAATATTTATCCACTTTTACAGGAAGGCATGAAGCTACCCCCCCCACCCCTTCAGTGCACAAATTAAGAGGAGATTGCACACTTGGTGATAACACTAAATGCTCAACCTTCTCTTTTAACCTGTGCAGCAGGTACACAATGGATGCTACTCTATATGATTAATTGTTTCACAAGTGCTTCATTTTTAAAACCTGTTATCAGCAAGAAATAATTTAAAATTGAATAATTTAGAATTGAATTTATTTATCAACTTCAACTTCTGAGCTATCAACTTCGACAATGGATGGAAGTTTGTTCCAACAATCAACCATCCGCTGGCTAAAGGCAAATTTCTGTACGGCTATTCTACAACTGTCTTTTCTCAATTTGAATTTATGCCCCCTCAGGTGCCTAATCTGAGCAAGAGGAAGAATCTCATCCACATTGAGCATGCTCAAACCATTCAAGACTTTATACACCTCAATCAGATCACCTCACAGGTGCCTAGTCTCCAGATGCTGCAATTTTCAGAACTTTAAGCCTTTCTTGGTAAGAGAACCCCCTTTGTTGCCCTTCTCTGTACTCGTTTCAGCAGCTCTACATCCGTATTAAAATAAATGAGGCCTCCAGACCTGTATGCAGTACTCAAGGTGTGGCCAAGGCTGTATATGAAAAAGCACTAACTAAGAGGGTAAAGAATGGGGACAAGCATGTATGTGAATACAAGTAAGAAAAAAAAAAAAAAAGAAAAGAAATCAGATTGAACCCTTGTGAATTGGGTGTGGGAAAAATGTAGCCCATTTGAATGTTGCAGATAAATTGAACATCTGTTTGCATCTGTTTTTGCTGAAGATAGACCCTTCATGCTGAGAAGAGGCTGTGCAAGTGAGGCTGAGTCATACGAAATTAGTGATTTCAAAATTACAGATGACTGTTTATTAGAAATATTTTTCGAGCATAAAGGCAAGTAAGGCTCCTGGAGTTGATGGCATATACTTAGTAATTTTGAGGGAGGCTGCCAGGGAGTGTATTGAACTATTAAAGTTAATTATGATCTTTGAATTGGAGAAGTGTCAACATATCACCAATACATAAAGGCAGTTCTAAGAGCGAAGTTGGTAACTACAGACCAGTTAGTTGGACTTCAGTGGTAGGGAAAACCTTAGAAACAATGATGAAGAGTGCAATCTAGGGAAATTTTAGATAAATATGGCATTCTGAATAACACACAACATGGTTTTGTTAAGGGAAAATCAAGTTTAACTAAATTAGTGAGCTATTTTGAGAAAGTTACTCCCGAGCTGCATGTAGACAACAATTTCGACATAGTTTATTCGGATTTTAGAAAGGCATTTGACTCAGTCCCTCACGAGATGTTAATGTAATAAGATGGAACATGTTGAGATTACTAGAAAAATTTTAAGATGGACTGCTGGGTGGCTGCAGGGCAGAAAGCAGAGGGCTGTGATTAATGGTTATTCTTCAGACTGATGTAAAGTCAGAAGTGGGGTCCCCCAGGGTTCTTGGGCCACTGTTGTTTCTGATTTTCATAAATGACTTGATGTCAAAATTTGCAGATCACGTAAAGATTAGGAGAGTAGTTAAATGATGAATACCAAGCAGTGCTCCTTCAGGATGACTAACAAGCTGCAAGAATGGTCAGAAAAGTGGCAGCTATGTTTTAATGCAGCAAAATGCATGGTCTTACACTTGAGGAATAGCACCCCCAAAATAAATTATACATTTGGTGGAGTTGAATTAAAAGGAGTAGAGGAAGAAAGGGATCTGAGTTAAATATATGGGCAGATATGAAGATTTCTGAGCAGTGTAAATAGGCAGCCAGGAAAGCCCATAGTGTCCTATTGATGATTTTTTGAACATTATCCTGTAGAGATATGGAGGTCATAGTCCCACTGTATAAGGCAACTGTATGACCATATTTGGAATACTGTGCTTAAGTATGGAGACCTCACCTGAAATAAAGACATTGAGCTTCTTGAAAGGGTCTGAAGATGGGCAATTGCATGGTGAGATTGGCAAAAGGATGACATATGAGGAAAGACTCTGAATATGTGGGCCACAGAGCTTGGCAACTAGGCACCTTGGTGGTGAACTGATTGAGATTTATAAGGCTCTGAGAAGGGTTAGCAAAATGAACGAAAGAGGAATTTTCACTGTTATAGAGAATTCTAGAACTCATGGGAATAAATTTTAATCACAGGATAAGAGGTTTAGACTAGATTGTAGGAAGTTTTCTTTTAGTCAGTGAGTTGTTGACTGCTGGAACAGGTTGTCTTCACGAGTAGTTGGGGGTGACAGTTTGAATAAATTCAAAGAGGCCAACTGGATAGTTACCTACGCGAGGAGGGAAGCAAATAATTTGTATTTTCTTATTTACTCGTTATTTTTTTATTTTTTGCTAATGCGGTAAAAGCTTCTGGCTTCCCTGCACTGCATGGCTATTACTATTACTATTTTCAGATTGCTCAAAACCACTAAATGTAGTATAAATCTAGTCCTTTTAGAATGTCACGTTTTTTGATAGTTTTTTTTTATCTTCATGACTAGCTACACGGTAAACTGAAATCAATGACATGAACACAAAATGCACATAAACAATATGCAAACCAGAACTCACTGGAAACCAAAACTCCACTTAAAACAACATTTCTGGATGTTTACTGTCATTATGCAGCTACAAACTGTGTCAATAAATTTCAGTTAATTATAACAGTGAGAGAGAGAGAGAGATATGTTTTTTTGTACAGTAATATTTCTTCATTCTAAAACAATCTATGGTGCATATCAAACCCTTACTAAAGGAAAAAAAATTCATAGTAACATTACACTGAGAGAGAGAGAGAGAGAGAGAGAGAGAGAGAGAGAGAGAGAGAGAGAGAAATAGAACATAAGCTTTCTTTTTCCACAGGAGCCAAAATACTCTTAATTTGAATTTTCTAAAAAAATGTGAACTGATTCACTTTTTTTTAAAAATAAAATAACATAAAATATACCTCCTTCAACCATAATACATTATAACATTTTGGCTGAATCCCAGTCTCGCCCTCCTTTGCATTACACAATTTGTGAATAGCCCTAAGGTAATGTGACCATAATGCAAAAAATAAAGAAACAGAACCAGCATGAGATAAATTGGCTCCAGAACGCTTTCATTGTAGCATCCAAATTTCATGACCAACAAAAACCAGTGTATAACATCTGCATACACTTTTTACAAAAACTTTTAATGTTTTTATTGTCATTTAGAGTTTGAATTATCTGTAGAGTACTGATATAAAATTTCAGGTCCTCCACTGAAATAATTCGGAAAAATTTCCTGTCGTCCCCAACAGGAAATTTTTTTGAAAGTATTGTCAAGGCTATTCTTTCTGGCTTCATGCTATCAGAAATAGCTTATTGCACTATCAATGACCATCAATTCTGTAATCACAGTATACTGTTATGCTTTGTTCAGTTTCGATTTGTTGCAATATAATCTATGATTATGAAAGTTCATAAAAATTAAGTTATTTGCTGACACTTAACTTGTGCATGTTTCTCAATATTAAAAAATTGGGACACATTTGCATGCCGATAACATTTGGGACTGTAAAAATTGAACTGTCCTGAAACTCTGAAAGGTGGGTATATCACCATCTTTCAGAGTAATTCTGAAGCAGTATAGCCTGGTCCAATTATTTAATATCCTACTTACCTTTAAGTCATTGCAAACTTTGACTACTTTTCCTGCATACTCTCACCAATACTACTGAGGAAAATTGGAAACAAGCAGGATCCCAATATTGTACCCTGGGGGATCTCATTCACTATACTAGTTCAGTCAAAAAAATGTCCACTGACCATCTTATATCTTCACTCAGCCAGCCTCTGATATGCATAAGGATGTTCCTAGTAATCCAAGCCCATTCCAGTTTCTATAGTAGTCTCTCATTGGGTGGGGAGGATCAAATTAGAACTGTTACTGAAATCTCAACATGCAATGAGAAATTGTTTCCTGCATCTAACACCTAAAAAATTCAACATACTAATTAACCAGATTTTTCTGGAAAAACTTTCCCTCTATAAACCTGTGCTATGATAATTTTAAGATTCCATTTCCATCAGAATGTAATTCCTATCAGTATTGCGACATAACTCTCTCTCTCTAACAGGTGCAATGCTAAAGTCACACAGTGACAGGCACATTTGAGTTTTCCATGACACTATGAAAATGTTTGGAATGAGGGAAATTAATAATTTAAAATTTGACACTTCTTAAAATGTTTGTTATCTAGATATGTATGTTATCTAGTACAGTGGATATAAAAAATAATATATATCTTTAATTATTAATTTAATTTACTTTTCATAAATTAACATTTAACCAGGATTAAAATTTTATGACAACTAGTAGACATTTTTAAACACATATAAAGACACACAGAGATATCTTTTAAAGAATAAATGGCAAAGATATTTTTAAAAGTTTTAAAATAAGAGTTTCGGAATAAAACTTCAAGAATAAAAACTTGAAAATAAAAGTCTTTTAAGTTTTCATTATATCATCATCATTAGCCATTTTCAATCCACTGCAGGATGAAGGCCTCTCCAGCAACTTTCCAGTTCCTCCTGTTTTGTGCAATGGCCATCCATTTACTACTCACAAACCCATGAATTTCATCTGTCCATCTCCGTTGTTGTCTTCCAGGTTTTCTCTTAGTCCATCTGTCATCATGTCTTCGAGCTAGGTGTCCTGCCCAAGACCATTTTAGTTCTTTAGTTTTGATAAGAATGTCCTTTACTTAAGTTTGCTGCCTAATCCATGTGTTTCTCTTCTTATCTAACAGTCTGATTCCCAATATCATTCATTCCATTCTTTGCTGTGTAGTTCCCAGCTTCTCTTCCACTGTTTTGGTGAGTGCCCAAGTTTCACTTCCATAAGTCATGGTGGGGAGTATACATTGGTTCATTATTTTATTTCAGACAAATTGGGATATTGCTCCTCAGTATGTGACTATATTTCCTGAATGCTATCCATCCAAAATTTATTCTTCTCTTCACTTCCATCCATTTATCATTATTACAGCTAATGACTTGTCCCAGATAAGTATATGACTCCATCTTTTCAATTACTGCTCCTTCAATCATTATATCCCTTTCCGTGGCATACTTGTTCATCACTACTTTTGTTTTAGCCATATTCATCTTTAGTCCAAAATCCTTACAAACTGTGCATAACAGATTAAGATTTTCTTCTAATTCTTTGTGATTGTGGCTTATGACAACAATGTCATCTGCAAATCGTAAATGGTTTAGGTACTCTCCGTTCACATTGACTCCTTTCTGCGACCAGTCTAATCTGAAAGCTTCCTCAAGGGCAGCAGTAAACAACTTCGGAGATATTGTATCTCCTTGTCGAACTCCTTTCTCAATTTTAAATTTATTACTGTCTTTGTTTAGTCTAATAAAGGAGGTAGTGTTCTCATATATTTTCTTCAAAATCATAATATATGGGGTATCTATGCCTTGTCTTTCCAGTGCCCGAAACATTGCCTTATACTGTATGGAGTCAAATGCCTTTTCATAATCCACAAATGCCAGGCATAATGGTGTTTTATATTCATTTGCTTCTTCCATTAGCTGCGACATTGCATGAAGGTGATCCATAGTTGAGAATCCTGTCCTAAAGCCAGCTTGCTCTTTCGGTTGATTCTCATCAAGTATTCTTTCTAATCTGTTAGTAATGACCCTTGTGAACAACTTGTAGATGTGGGATAACAAGCTAATTGGTCTATAATTTCCAATTTCTGATTTATCTCCTTTCTTATGAAGCAAAACTATCCTTGCATTATTCCACTCCTTAGGCACCACACCTTTACTAATGCATTTTGTGAAGAGTCTTGCCAGTTTTTGTGTCATGTCTCTTCCTCCCAATTTTAACAACTCTACAGTAACTTCATCTTCCCCCGGAGCTTTCTGATTCTTCATTTTCTTCAAAGCATGTTCTACCTCATCAGGAAGGATATCAGGTATATTGTATGTGTTACTAATTTGTGATCCACATTCCCCACTGCTGGCATCATTCCCTCGCTCCTTGTATAATTCTCTACAGTAGTCTTCCGCTATTTGAATTATACCTTCTCTGCTGTTTGTAAGTACAACATCGCTATTCTTCGGTTTCAATATCATTTGTCTTTCTGTATAACTGCTGATTTAAATCCTTTGTTTTCCCTTAATGTGTTTTCTCCTTTTCTTGTGTTAAATTTTCTTATGTTGTCTCTGAGTCTCTTTCTAATGGCTTTGCATAACTCAGTATACTCAATTTTATCCCTGTCAGTGTTTTTCTTGCTCTTCATTTGTTGTCTTTGGTTCATCACGACAAGTGTTTCTTGACTGATTTTTTCTTCTTTGGATTTCTTTTTACCTATAGGTTTCTTGGGCTTTATCACTTTCATAAAGTTGTAATATTGCTCGTCGATATCTTGGTCCTGAACAGTCTGGAGAAGCTTGAACTTGTTCTTAAGTTCCAGTACATACTGCTTTTTCTCCTCTTCTGTTATCTGGAAGACCTTTGTATTATTTACTCGAGTCAGATTTTTTCCTTTCCTTTCCTACATCTATATCAAGTGTACATCTTGCCATTCTGTGATCACTTCCAACATTTACCTTATTCAGGATGGTAACATCATTCACAATATATCTTCTGTTAGTGAGGATGAAGTCGATTTCATTAGTTGTTAATCCATTTGGGCTCTTCCATGTCCACTTTCTGTTCAACCTTTTCTTGAAAAAAGTGTTCATTACTGACATTCCTCTAGATTCTGCAAATTCCACAAGTCTTTTGCCAATTCCAAAATTTCCTATAGTTCCCCTTTATGTGCTGTTTTGTCTCCTTCCAACCTTAGCATTGAAGTCCCCCATAATGATAGTGTAGTGGGTTTTCTGTTTATCTCGATGACTCTCAATTTCGGTGTACATTTATTTCTTCAACCTCTATATCATCATGGCTCAATGTTGGTGCATAAATCATTATTGCTTGTACCTCTTTGAAATGCTGAGTAGTCTTGACACCCTTGGTGATGTACTTTTGAATTCCAAAATGTTGTTTTTTATATGTTTATGGACCAGAAAGCCAACTCCACCTTCACTCCTTTCACTGTTTCCATTGGTGTACAGCAGATTTACACTCGATAAACTTATAAGTGATTCATTTTTTCTTGTTTCAGCCAAACCGATGATATTCCAATTTACATTTTCTAATTCCTTTTCCAGCTCTAGTATCCTGTCTTCACTGATGAGTGATCTTACATTGTAACAGGCCAAGTTCAGTTTCCGTGCATGGCGGCCTGATTGTATCTAGAGATTCTTAGCACCCTCTGCTTCCATTCTGATCCTCTCGCTGCCGTAAGAGGGGGAGTGAAAGCCACTGGGGACTGAGGGCCATTTGTTTTGTTGTGCTGTCATGTGCTGGAGGGTTTGGTCTTTTCCTCTTCACGCTGACCAGGCATCTTGAAGAGAACCACTCTACACGTTCGTTGCCACCTAAGTGACGTAACAGGGCTTACCATCGAGAAGGTGTGTACGAGTGGATTTTAGGGAGGCAGGCCAACCGGACTACTAAATCTTCTGAAATAGAAAGATATTGGATACATAACCCCAGGGGCTCACATCTTGTGAGTATGGGTTTGGCACACCCAGGGTCCTGAGCTGGATATCATCATTCTTCTTTTTCTTGGTGATTCCCTTTTACTTCTCTCTCTCTCTCTTTTAGGGTAACTGGGGAATTTTTTTTTTTTTTTGGCTGGTGTATCATAAGCCTCAGGCTTCCTTACACCATATAGCTTATAATAATAATAATAATAATAACATCAGTGTTTTAGACTGAGTGTCTGATAATACACATAATGCCTGCTCCCCTCTAAGCCCCTTTCATTATATACTTTATTTGAAAAAATAATAAGTAAAAAATTTAAGAGCCAGATTTGCACCAGCCACTTTCTATACTTCACTGAATTTTTACAATCAAGCATAGATGTGATTAAAATCAAAAATAAAAGTCGTAATGAAATCTGCAAATGGAATTGATAATCTTTGATGCTGGTGTAATAAGAAATGTTTACTATTTTATTTTTTTAGTATTGTGACAATAACAATGGGTACACGCAGAATTGAAATGCTGATGCATTCAAAAATTTTGTCATATCAGCAGTCTACTAGTGACTGCTGCATTTTGCATTTCAGGCTGTGGTAGTTGAACACCAGTATTAAAAAACCTGGAAAGGAAGACTTATAAAAATTAAAATAAGAATTCTACTTACAAGATTATTTGAACAGAATATCTACTAACAACAATATAACAACCACAAAAACTTGTAATCTCAATTATATCTACCATAAAATTATCATCCAACTACTGTAATACACATATCCAACTGAAACAGCGATATGCAAGGTATGAAAACAAAAATATATTATTTTTAGACATTTACATATCTCTAGAAGCAATTCTTACAATTTGTGATGTTCATTTTTATTACCAACTCATGGTGCTATCAAAAAAGTGCTTAAGCTTATTGTTACATGAACAGCACATAGGTGTATGCAGAATACCTAATACTCAGATTGAATTTTTTTTCATAAACTGGTGTTCAAAGAATGTGCACCACCCTTTAAAATTGTAACTGTCGTCCAAATAACGTAAGTATATGGCAATATTTCTTACAGATTGCATCAGATAAGATTTACACGCATAGGTGATGACACTATATTGCATCAGCTGTTACTTTCAGCTATATAAGCACGTTCTGCAAGAGTTGCAGTCATTCCTTGCTTGTGTCAGGATGGTGAGTTATGTGCAGTTGGCACTATGAAGAAAGAGTGCTATTGTTGCTTTATGTAAAGAAGGATGTTCTTCCCGTCACATTGCTTATAGAGTGTTTTGTAATCAGTCGACAGTGAGATTTCTTTCCAAACTCAAGAATACTGGTTCTGCTGATAGGAAAAAAGGAACCGGATGCAAACGAGCCTCTACACCAAAACAGGATCGTGTTTTGAAGCGCTTATGCCTTAAAAACCGTAAAGCTTCTTCGTCTAAGCTGAAAGGAGAATGGGAAGAAATACAGGAGTGGTAGCAAATGCAGTAACAGTCAGAAGATGCCTCTTCAAAAATGGACTTGTATCCTGTCGTCCTAAGAAGCCTCTCCTCACACAAAAAATGAAAAAGGCCCAATTAATTTGGTGTAAGGAGCATGTCAAATGGATCCCCAAGCAGTGGAAGTCAGTTATTTTCTTGGATGAGAAGAACAACCTGCATGGCTCTGATGGAAGACAAACGATTCGCCATACACATAGTGAAGAATACCATCCAGACTGTATGGTGTCTACAGTGAAATTCTCTACCACCAAATGATATGGGTATGCATTTCGTATTGCGGAATAGGTCACCTACAGTTTATAAAAGGTTCTGTAAATGCCAATGGTACCTGGCTGTATTGGAAGGCAAATTGCTGCCAACCATTAGAGACCATTTCAATCTGCCAAATAACTGCATCTTTCAGGATGACTCTGCTCCTTGTCATCGGGTGAAAAGTGTAAGTAGGCACTTCTGTAGTTACTTCAGCTTCATTTCTGCATTAGAGGTTCGACAGTAATGTGTTTACATTTGTTACAGGTGAAAATATTGTTGGAAAAATGGTCGATTACTCTTAGCTGGCCAGGAAACAGCTGGACCTGAATCCTATAGAGAACTTTTGGCATTGTGTGGAATCTGCAGTTGCCAGAAAGAAACCAAGGACCCTCCGTGAACTTCAGGAAATCATACTTCATGTTTGAAACCACAAACTATTAGTTGATTTTCTTCAGAAATTGATCTTGTCAATGCCTGCTGTTATCAGGGCCAGAAGTGGTTAAACTAAATATTAGTTTGCACCTGGTGAACTTTTCATTTTGTTTTCCATTTAAAATGATAAATTGATGCAAACTGAGGGCTTCTGATAACATTTCAGCCATAATTGTTGTGTTTATCAAAACTTTTGTATACAGGTTGCAAATGCTCATTTTGGAATATTTTGAGAGCACCTGTCAAATATTACTTAGCTTTGCCATAACTATTAATAAATATCTTTTGTTTATAATTTCTATTTCTGATGCTAGTCATTACTGTAACATATCATCGCAAAAAAGGGTTAGAAATGTGGAATTCCTAGGTGATGCACTTTCTTTGAACACCAGTGTATACTTCTCAACAATATACTAAAGGAATATTAATATTAAAATTTCATATTTGCATTCATTGATACCTATTCTAATTTTTTGTGACTCCCCCCCTTCCTTGGTAAATACCATATACAGTCAGTCCTCGTATAACACGTGTTTACATTACACGAATTCGATCATACACGATTTATAAATAGGGGAACGATATCTTATATAACATGAACCGAATTTGCTTATGCACGATTCGCCTTTGTGTTTACAAGAAACAGTCGAACGCAGAATCACCCCAACCGAACGCAACATGATAGGAATGAAAAGAAGATTCTGAAAATGTATTTATGTTTTTTGTATCAGTGAAGGGGAAACACATTTCACCATAATAAGGTAAAAACCCACACAATTCCAGCTATCGGTATTATCGCAAATGCAATTAGATCGAGTTTACTACCAGTTTATAACAGATTCCACTAGCAGACACGCAACTGGAAATTGTTTTTATTGTTTTATGACAGTAACCCCTAGAAATGTGCTTTAGTAAAATGTGAGGTGTTAATAGTGTATCTCTGTCTTTATGGTGTTGTTTATTCAGTTGCTAAACGAGCACAGCTTTGTTTATGTGTATCAAGAGTGCCTCCTCGGTTTGTAATTGTGCTTTATTCCCTAAAAATGAGTAAAATACTTAAAAGGTGTGAAAAGGAAGCGTCCTGGTGAAGAAGACACTGAAGAGATTCAGAGAGAAAAAGAAAAGCAATATCGATAAACAGAGGCGAACTGGGTCAAAAATTCTTACCCGGGAAAATTTATAGTGGCCTCATAGTATGGTTTATGGCCAAAATGACACCGGCCTCCGGCCCACTGGGGTTTCCTCGGTAAGGCTTATGGCCAGTCCGCCTCTGTTGATAGAGAAAAAATATAAAATTGTGAAACGCTTTGAGTGAAATGAAAGACCATGTGATATTGCACGTGCTACAGACCTAAATGAGGCAACGCTGAGAATTACAAAGAATGCAGAGAAAATAAAAACAACTTTGATAGCAGGAACAACTCAAAGTGTAATTAAAATCCATTATATTAAGACACAAAGAATTGGAAGGGATGGAACGGCTGTCATCTGTTTGGATAGAAAATCAAACAAAAAACAAGTTTGCGTACGATAGAAGCAAAAGCATTAGCAATATTTTATTACGATTATTTATTGTGTTTGGTAATGTTTTGGTTACAAATGTGTGTTCAATCCTGGGTGGTCGGCACCTAACCCTATTTTTCCCATAGGGCCTGTTGTTTATATTGCACGAGGGTTTCTAGGAACACAACTATCGTGCTATACGAGGACTGACTGTACCATTATGGCTGTCACTGGGTTAAGTACAGATTCTATTATCTTGCTCATCATCTGAGTAGTAATTCCTAATGGAATGATGCACTGCTTTGCTGAATTCTTTAAGCTAGGATTGGTAGCATGAGAGAAAAAGTAGCGTATCACATTTATATTTTACAGAATCTCTTGTTTATTACAATTTCTATTTTTGTCATTCTCAGTACTTTCTCCCTACTTGTACCTTCTTCCTTTACTTGTGAATATCACAACCACTTATTTCTGATTTGCCGACCGGGCTAGCCAGGTGGGTAAAGTGCCTGCCTGGCAACCCAAAGGTCACAGGTTTGAATCCCACCTCGGGCTTGGATCACAGTAAAATGCAAAAACTTTGGGAGGTGCATTATGGCCACAGAAGCTGATGCACCAACAACTAACAAAAAAAAAAAAAAAAAATTTCCGACTTACCGTTTGTTTGCACAGGGAGTTTTCTTTGTGAATGTTTACTTTTAGAATAGAAATTCTCCTATGCAACCAGATTTCAACTTTATTCCAAATTTACCAGATTTCAAACTTCACAGTAACATATATAATAACAGCAACTGCATAAATAAATGCACTTGCCTAGTTTTATGGTATGATTAATTAGTAATGGCTTATGATAAAAAAAATAAAGATATCATTTATAATGTGGCCCACAACAAACATTTTTTCTTCCTTGTGCCAAAAAACTTGCTCACCGCTGGTATATAGAACCAAATTTCCATTAAAATGAAATAAATATAAGGAAGGATACTCTGTATTTCTGGCATTTCAAATATGAAAATAAAATCAATGTTATTAAACTGTCTTAGCTAAACACATATTTCAAACCTCCACCTTAGTTGTTTTGAGGTAGCTATTAATGCAATATATGTATTACTCACCAAGTCACAATACAGAGAGAGAAAAAAAAAAAACCCCAATAACTAGAACTAGTACTGGTGATTTAGTACTATGAAGAAGCAAACTCTATCACAAAGAGTTTGCAAAGAAAATTAACTGTAAGGAACGCTCAAGTAGTTTAGCTGTTTGGTATCACAAGATCATACTAATATTGGTTGATCTGGTTTATAAAAAGGGTCATTCAAATGAAAACACCACAAAATTTAAATAAAAGTTGTATTTTATGTAACCAGGAAACTATATACTTCAATGCAGTCCTCGTTATGATAGATACACATCCTCCAATGCTGCATTAATGCCTAGATCCCTCAAGAGAAGTTTTGTGGCTAAAATCCATTTTGGCCTTTTCATCTGACAAGTGATGTGCTCTTAGTGGGTCTTTTAGTGGTCAAAAGAGGTGATAATCTAATAGAGTTAAGTCTAAATATGGAAGATGGGATAATACCTTAAACTTTATCTTCTGTCTCTGAATCACACAGAAACAGGCAGTGTGTGAGGATGGGCATTATCATACAACTAAGGATTGCAAAAAATGATGTTCCTTTCAAATTGCTGTTTTTAATTAGTTCAGAAGCACATCACAATATTCTATAATCACTCCTTTATGATCGCAGAATACAGTGGGTAATGTTTACCAGCTGATGCTTGGGTATGGGTCTTTTCCAGTTGAAGCAAGCCTGTATGGCACTATTCTAAACTTGCATGTTTCCTTTCTGGTATGTAACAGCACACCCCCATGATTTGTTTTTGGTCATTATGTCTTTTAAGAAGGCATAAACTGTCGGCATCTCCTTTGCATACATACAATATGCAAAGGTAGACACATGAAGTAGTCATTCCTTCTGTTCTAGTGTTGTCTGCCAAGGAATAAATTGAGCAGACATTTCTGAAAGTGAAATTCATTGCTAATGACAGTATGTCATTAGCAATGCTTCTTCATTGTTTCTTTATCTGCAGATTCTTCATGCATTAAGAATCTGCAGATTCTTCATGCATTAAGAATCTGCAGATAAAGGAACCACTAGGTGGCAGTGATCACAGTGTGCTGAAGTGGTATTTACTCAAAGAGGTAACTACCATCAGGGGTAAAGGGAAGGGTTTTTTTTTTTCGTAAAGGCGACCACGGTGGTCTGAGACAGTATTTAAATTCTATACAGTGGGACCAACTGATGATGATACCAACAGCAAATTCAAAATGGGAAGCATTCAGAGAATTAATCTTGGAAGCTGCTAGACTTTACATACCAACTAAGAAATACTGTTCAAGGTTTAGGCCTAAATGGATGTCAGATGAAATAATGAGACATATGGCAGAGAAGAAAAATGCATGGGATACATATAAATTAATGGGTGATATGGAAGCTTATGATAGATATAAGCTGGTCTGTAACCCAGTCACAAAGGAGATTAGGCAGGCAAAGGCAGATTATGAGAAATCTTTGGCAAAGGATGCAAAGAAAAACAGCAAAAAGTTCTTTACCTATGTAAACTCTAGAAGGAAAGGGATGAATCAGATTGGTCCACTGGATATTGATGGTTCAACAGTTGAGGATCCTGCTCAGGTGGCTAACAATCTAAACGAGTATTTTGCATCTACATTCACGCATGAGGAGTTATTCAGGAAGGAGAATGACGTAGGTAAAGTAAACATTGGCAGTGAGCTAGATGATTTTTAACTGAGAGGAAAGTGGAGGAGAAATTGTTGAAGATAAACATAAAAAAGGCAACCGGGATGGATGGGATCTATTCAGTTATATTAAAGGAGGCAGCAAAGGAAGTAAGCAAACTCTTAGCCATTATGAGAGCTTCTTTGGATTCAGGAGAGGTACCCATGGACTGGAGCTGTGCAAATGTGACCCCAATTCACAAAGGAGGATCAAAGGGCGACATAAGTAATTATAGACCTGTTAGTTTAACTTCTGTTCCAGGAAAATTAATGCAGGCACTGGTAAAAGCAGCACTGCAGGATCATCTAAACAATATTTCAGTTATAGCTCGGACACAGCATGGTTTTGTTAAGGGAAAGTCTTGCCTGACCAATTTGATTGGATACTATGATGTGGTCACAAAGGAACTGGATGCAGGGAATAACTTTTGAAAGGCTTTTGATACTGTTGAACATGGAAGGCTGCTCAACAAATTGGAGCAGTGTGGCATTGGAGGCAAATTGCTGCTATGGATAAAGGGATGGTTGAGTGGGAGAAGACAGAGAGTGGTAATCAATGGTCACTGCTCATCGTGGACTGTTATTAGTGGAGTCCCTCAAGGTTCAGTGTTGGGTCCATTGTTGTTTTCTGTATTTATAAATGATATTGATGATGGTATATCAAGCTTAATGTCTTATTAAGCAAGTTTGCAGACGATACGAAGGGTTGTTAAGGACACTACTGACACTATGCTACTGCAATAGGATCTGGAAAGGTTGAGCAGATGGGCTGAGAGGTGGCAAATGAAGTTTAACTTTGAGAAATGTAAAGTACTACATATGGGAAGCAGTAACTCCCAGAGTAACGTATCAACTCTGTGGTACTACACTGACAGTGGTAGAGAACGAAAAGGACCTGGGGGTAATTGTACAGGAAGATATGAAGTTCTCTCAGCAGTGCAGACGGGCTGCAAGAGTAGCTCATGATGTCTTGTCAATGATATACAGGAATTTTTCTAGCAGGAATAAGGAGGTGATTATTCCCTTGTATAAGGCAATGCCACATATATACGGTCAGGCCACACCTACAGGTCTGGAGGCCTCATTTCAAGAAGGATGTAGAGCTGCTGGAACGAGTACAGAGAAGGGCAACAAGATTAGTGAATGGAACAAAGGGTTGCTCTTACAAAGAAAGGCTTAAGTTTTGCAAATTACAGTGTCTGGAGACTAGGCATCGGCGAGGTGATCTGACAGAGGTGTATAAAGCCTTGAATGGTTTGAGCATGCTCAATGCTGATGGGATTTTTCCTCTTGCTCAGAATAATCATCCAAGAGGGCATAAATTCAAATTGAGGAAAGACAGATGTAGGAAAGTTTTTCCTTTAGCCAGTGGGTAGTTGGTTGGTGGAATAGACTTCCATCCTTTGTTGTGGAAGTTGATAGCCTAAATAAATTTAAAGCTGAGCTGGACAGGTATTTGGAATGAACGGAGGGGTGAAATGGGAGAGTTTCTTTTTTTTTTTTTTTGGCTGATGCTGCATAAGCTTGCTTTCTTGCATCATGTGCCTCTACTAATGCTAATGTGCTGAAGTAATACTAATCTTGCATGCTGTGGAATTTCTGCAATAGTAATATGATGGTTTTTTCATAAGGGTTCTTCAATTGCCATTTTGCCTTCTGATGTTGCAATGTAATGTGCTTGCCCAGACCAAGAAGAACATATTGATGCCATTCTTAAACTTATTCACTACTCACAGCCTTTCTGTTGGCTTACACATGCTTCACCATGCTAAGCGAAAACACTGATAAATTTCAGCAGGTTTTATTCTTTCTGTATTCAGAAACTGGATTACACCTCACAACTCTACTTTGGTGCGCATGATTGTAAGTAACATCTTGAAAATTACTGATTTCAAATGCTGATAGACAGTACCATGCAAACTATGCTGCCAACAGTCTTTAAACACAAATCTTACACAAGATTATCATCAGTTTTTGAATAACTATGCTTTTTTATGTTAGTTTTGTGGCCTTGTTCATATTTCTGCTGACATTCCTTGGAAGGATCAGCCTGTATAATCCAAGCTTCTTGAAATTCCCTTTGACATTTGTGGAAACATTTGGCCATTTTCTGCAATGGTGTTGAAGGCAAAGTTATTTACTATTACCCCCCAAACAGGCTTTGCTTGATTTTTGGTATGGCTTCCCTATGTAGAATTGTCCACAACACAGCCATAAACTTCTTGGGGTAGGCAAAGGAATAACTGTTTCAGCATCCTGTTGTCTGACTACAATAAACTGACTTGGTTTTTTTTGATGAACTTGAACTCCAGGATGGCATGGAGAGTATGTTTTTATCAAATCACAAATGCAGAAAACTTGAATACCACTATTCAAGTCTTCTGCATTGGGGGTTCGATCTGTGGATCTGATGGCGGACTGATCTTTCAATCAACTATCCTTTGCGGCGATTTGTCTAGCAATCGAAATGCAGCGATTCCCTGACCATTATTAGCCTTGTGGTCCTCTGTTGAGATGGGGCATAATGGTCAGTATATTTTTGTTTTATTTTATTGTAGTTGGTTTACTTCTCCTCCGGTGATATTTCACATAAATTTGGACTTGGTGTCTGTCAGAGAGGGTGCCGTTAAATTTCTATTTAATTGATTATTATCTTTGTATTTAGAATTTCTAAATTATCTTGGAGAGTTTCTGCTGCAATATTTTTACTCTTGTTACCTTTCTCTTCGGGCGCCTCCGTAGCCAGGTGGGAAGGAGCAGCAGTGCGTAGAACACGCTTCTTGATTAGACCGGGGTTCGAGCCCGTCACCACCAAATACGGAGGATGCGGAAAGGTCAGGGAATGACCACCGCATATCCCGGAGCAATATGGCCTTAGTTGCTAATGCTCCTAAAAACCAAATAACAAACATAACAAACTTTCTCTTCCCCCCCCCCCTGTTGGTTTGATCGATCGTTATGTTTAATTTTGACTATTTTCACTTTTCTGTCTTGCCATGCTACTGGCTTTATTTTTATTTTTTTTAATTATCATTCTAATTTACTTTACTTTTATATTTCAAGCAGAGGAACATGCTTTCTGCTGCCTCTGATGTTTGCTTTATCTGTTTATTATGAAAGATTCAGTTTTCAATTATTTCAACATTATTCAAATATATATATATAATGTGGTTATTACGTTTAGATGTATGTATTCTTTTAGATTTGCATGTTCTTCTGTGCTGCATTAATGCCATTGTATTTTTGCCATAGGCCAATTGTACATTACATGCGCCAGTATATATTCGTTTAATTGTAGATTGTTACCGATTATTGGTGTTTTTCATATAAGTAAATACTTTTCATAAATACTTATATGAAAAACACCAATAATCGGACAATCTACAATTAAACGAATATATATATATATATATATTTTTTTTTAAATTTTTTATTGCAACTGTCTCATTATTTAATAGCCACATCTTGTACTTTTGTGGCAGCAGAGATGTTGATATAATCTTCCCAATATATGGGTACTCATCAAAGGGAGGTCATTAAAATTTGGTAAAAAAGGAGAAACTGATGATTCCAAGTTTCTCGTGATATAATAATATAATGCTTCAAATGTAAATGCGACATGTTTAATCTGCTTTACAAAGACTATATTAAGGACTCATACAAAACTTTGAATGTTTTTAATGAAAATTATCATAGCTGCCAAATGACAACCTCAGAGAACTCTGCTTAATGTTATTTATTACATCTGCAAAAGTTGCAATATAGTTACAAGTGAAATAACTGCAAACTGTTTCAGATATGTTGGAATTTAAACATTTTCTTTCGTAGTAGAATAATGAAACAGGAATGAATGAATATTTCATGATATTGACAGGCAAAACATTTAGTGCTTTATTTGAATTGTTGCATCAAAAGTGAAAAAGGATTACAGACATGTCGACAATGATACTATGGTTTTGTCTCATATGGTGGTTAAAGACATTATAAGCAAAGTTGTCAATTTAAAAAAATGCAAGAAGAAATGATTCAATTAATATGCTCAAAACAATTAGATATTATTTCTGCTTTGGATAAAAAAAACAGAATCGAGTACAGTGGACCCCTGCTTTATGGCATTAATCGTTCCAGAAACACCACCATATCGTTAAAATATTGTAATGTGAACCCAATAACACATTGTTTTTCGGTAATTCGTTCAAAGACCTCGAAAGTTGAAAATTTCGCTACATAACTAAGCATTTATCTCTCTAAAAGATGATTTTAGAGCAGGGGTGGGCAACAGCCCCCGCTCCGCAAATGTATAAATATAGAAAATCCATACCTGACTACACTCGCCGTAAACCGTAAACGTTTGGCTTAATTCAGTTCAATTGGGAATCACGGCCAGCAGTAAGTAGTGTGCAGTTAACCAGGTGATTCTACGCAGCGTCAAAGAGTATTATTTCCTAATTATTACTGTAGCATCGATCGAACAAAGTTCCTTTGGGTTTGACTTCTTATTGAAAAAAAATAATATTGGTGCAAGATATTTTATAAGTCAGTTTATGCCTTTTCTAATTATTACAATTTTTAATTTAATATAATTTACAGCCCATAAAATGAGCCAATTAAAAAAAAGAAAAACTGATGCTGAATGCCGCATTTTCGATGATAATTGGACATTCAAATATTTAATTGCAAATATAGATGATAAAGTTGTTTGTTTGGTTTGTAATGAAACTATTTCCATTTTTAAAGAATATAATCTAAAAAGGCATTTTTCAACAAAACATTTCGTAAAATATAAGCTATTTTCACCGGAACAAATGAAAATTGAAGCATAAAATTTAAAATGTGGTTTGCGTAAGCAACAAAATACTTTGAAAATTTTGTCAAATACAGATAGAGCTCTGACAAAAGCTAATTACATCGTTGCACATAAGGTTGCAAAATAATGTAAATCATTTTCTGACGGGGAATTTGTGAAGGAATGTTTGATAGATATTGCTGAATTATTATGCCCCGATAAAAAACTGATGTTTGAAAAAATTTCTCTGTCACGAAGAACTCTTGTGAGATGAATTGATAATATTTCAAGTAATTTATGTGATCAATTAAAATTAAAGGAAGATTGTACTTACCATGCACTGGCTTTAGATGAGTCATGTGACATTACCGATACGAGTTGACTTTTAATCTTTATTCAAGGCATAAATCATAGATATGAAATTACGGAGGAATTACTTTCTGCATATCCTATAAAAGACACAACGACTAGCGAAGATTTTTTTATAGCTCTTCAAGAAGCTTTGCAAAAACATAATATAAAGTGGGACAAAATTGTCAACATCACAACCGATGGGTGTCCTAGTTTGACAGGAAAAAACACTGGATTATTAAAAAGAATAAGCGACGAAATAAAACGTATTCCAGGAAAAGAAATAATTTTCTTACAATGTATATCATCAAGAAACCCTTTGCAAAAGAGTTTTAAAACTGAAGCATGTTATATCGGTTGTAACGAAAGTAATTAATTTTATTCATGGAAGAGCTTTAAACCACTGGCAATTCATAACATTTTTCAAAAGAAATTGAATGTTATTTTACTGATATTCCTTACCGTATGGACATAAGATGGCTTAGTCTTGCAAAAGTGTTAAAACGATTTCATGATTTGTTGGATGAAATTGTAAACTTCTTAAATGCTAAGGACAAGCTGAATGAATTTTGTGAATTATAAGATGAACAATGGCTGAACTACTTTTTCTTCTCCGTTGATATGTTTTCGCATCAAAATGAATTAAATTTATTATTACAAGGGAAAGGACTATTTATTTTTGATATGTATACAAATGTATACAATTTGATATGTATACATCATTTACGAGAAAAAATCAAGTTATTTTTGCAAAAATTCCAAAATAAACAGTTAACTCACTTTCCAATCTTACAAAAAAGAGAAAAAAACTTGAAATGTGCTGATTTTAAGAAATATGAGGCTATAATAAGTGACTTATTTAATGAATTTACAAAAAGATTTGATGATTTTCAGAAAATTTCTAAAGATCTATCTTTAGTAAGCCTACCATTTAATTTTAATGTCAAAGATGTACCACCTTGTATCCAGTTGGAACTGATAAATTTACAATCAAATTTAATATTAAAGAATCAATTCGTTGAAAAAACAATAATGGACTTTTATGCCTCATTAAATCCAGAAATGTTGAAAAATATTCTGGAAAATGCACAGAAATATTTGGCATTCTTTGGATCGACATACCTATGTGAAACTACATTTTCTTTAATGAAAAATACAAAGAGCAAAATTAGATCAAGAATAACAGATGAAAATTTAGGAGCTGTTGTTGTTGTTATTTGAAAGCTATTGGTGCAAGAGCAGCTTAGGCTATAATGCGCCTAGCCTAGGTAGGAGAGTTTCGTATATCAGCATTTTTTCACTTTCCTCGTGGTTTATGGCAGAACCAAGACTCTGCTATTATATATTTGTGTAGCTTCTCTATAAAAGGTGTACGATTAATTTTATATGTTTTGAAAGTATCCAGTTAACTTAAGGAGAAAACTTTGGTAATATTAGGCCGGTCATCTAAAACTGTTTTAAGCATCAGGTTGTTTTGTTTATTCATTATTGATCGAAAGGCTCTTTGACATTCTCTATGAAATTTTGGACAGTTTACCATGAAGTGATGTATAGTCAGCGGAACTTGACAGTTTTGGCATTGAGGGGGGGCCTTCACCTCTGAGTAGGTAAGATGAGTCATATGTGTATGCCCGATTCGCAATTGAGCGAGGATCACTTCTTCCTGTCTATTCGATCGGAAGCTAGTAGGCCACAGTCAAAGTGTTTCTTTTATAAGACGAAGTTTGTTGTTAGTCTGATCTAGCCAGTGTTGTTCCCATTGTTTTATAGTGCTTTGGTGGATCAAGGACTTGTAATCTGTATATGGCATTGTGTGAAAGGCATAATCAGATGTGGAAGCTTCTTTTGCTGCTTTGTCTGCTCTTTCGTTTCCAGTTATTCCTGTGTGGCCTGGGTCCAGCAGAATCTGATATTGTGATTTCTTTGTAATAGCTTTCATACTGAAAATTGGATATGTTGTAGGTTTGTTTGTTATTTGGTTTTTAGGAGCATTAGCAACTAAGGCCATATTGCTCCGAGATATGCGGTGGTCATTCCCTGACCTTTCCGCATCTTCCGTATTTGGTGGTGACGGGCTCGAACCCCGGTCTAATCAAGAAGCATGTGCTACGCACTGCTGCTCCTTCTCACCTGGCTACGGAGGCGCCTGATATGTTGTAGGATTGGGTGTCCTTTGGTATTTGCGTTCTGCAAGGCAGTAACAGAGCTAAGCGAGTCCGTGAAAATAATGCTGTTTGCTATCTCTTTATGTTTGATTTGGTTTATAGCCATTGAAATGGCTTGTAATTCGGCAGTAAAAATACTGCATTCTTTTGGGAGTTGTTGGATGAAGGTACGATCCTCAAAATGAATTGCAGCTCCTACACAAGTCTCTGATTTAGACCCATCTGTATATATGAAAGTGTGATGTGGATATTGTTCTTTGTATGCTGCATATAACTGCTGGTAGTTTTTTCTGGATAGAGTGTTTTTCCCCCCAGGTTTGAAAATACATATCATACATGGGTTGAACTATGCACCATGGTGGAATGGTCTGTGCAATTTTAGTAGCTATGTTGTCATAATCAAGCTCTCGGCTTAGTAGTAAATCTTTCAGACAGATGTTGGCAGGTCGATTCATCCATGGATGGGCTTGGTATATGTTTTCCCAGTTATATGAAAACAGAAAATCTCTATTTGGATGATCACTGATAGATTTTATCTTGATGGCATAGTGCAATAACAAGTTCTGTCGTCTAAACTCTAATGAATGTTCATGGGCTTCTGCATAAAGGCTTTGTATAGGTGAAGTTCGAAAAGCTCCGAGTGCTATATGGAGTGCAAATTTAGGAGCAGTTCTACGAATAGCCACTAGTGAATTGAATCCCAATTTTGATGAAATCATAAATCAGGAACATTCCAAATGTAATCCCTCACATTAAAGTTTTTGTTTTCTGCATTTACTTTGTTATCATAACAATAAAAATGTTTATTCCAAATTGTAGTTCTTATCTGTACCTATCTATAATCGACTCCTATTTAAATATTGTATTTACTTTTTTTTAAAATACATTAATAATTTGGTAATTTAAATAATATAACATTTTTTAGGTTCTGATTTTTTTTGTTAAATCATTCAATCTATTCCGCGTCATGATACAAAAATTCCATTCAGCCCGCTGACGAAAAAAGTTGCCCACCCCTGTTTTAGAGAGACAAATAGTCTCTCTAAGAAATTGTGCATATTGATTATAAAAATTGATTAAAACTAATATATTGATTAAAGCACTCCACAAAAAAACATTTCAACTAAAGGATGCAAAAACAAAACATGTGGCCAACACGTTTACAAACGTTGCTATTGGCTGAGAGGAAGGACCACATGGTCCAGTTGGAGACAGTTGTAAGCCCATCCTATCGTAAAGTGAAATAAGCAGGCACAGGTTAACATGATCACTGGTTACAGGAATTAGCCACTTTAATTTCAAACAACTAATTCAAATCATTAAATGCACTACACTTTCATAGTTATCATATATATAAAAAAAAGGTAAAGTGCAGCCATTATCAACCCACTGCAGGATGGAAGCCTCCTCAACAATTCATGCTGAGGGAAATGGACCATAATCTGCCACGCTGGACCAGCGTTGGCAGATTGACCGTATTCAGCAGTCAGGGGCTTGAACCCCGGTCTACTCAAGGAGCGTGTGGTATGCACTCCCGCTCCTGACCACTCGGCTACGGAGGCTCATACGCTCGGTTATAAAAATCAATTTTGAACACCTTTGTGATATTTTCCTAAAACATATTTCTGGAGGTCACTACCATAAAACAATAAAAACAATTTGCAGTTTTCAGTTTATTGGGCTTTTCTGTTAGTGCGATCTATTATAAATGGGCAGTAAACTTGATCTTAATGAATTTGCGACAATGCCTGTAGCTGGAATTCTGTGGGTTTTACATTATGATGATGAAATGTTTCCCCTTCCTCTTCAATCATATAAAAAACAAATAAATTTTCAAAATCCTCTCTTCATTCCTACTTTTTAAGCTTCGTAAACTTGTAACTCCGTATCTCACTTGAGTGTGCTATGTCCTTTGTAATTGATTGCTTATCCTTTTTACTGTTTTAAATTTTACAACCCCTCAACCCAAAAGTCAGTGAACAGAAATATCAATTAGTTAGTATGTACATATTACAGTATTAATTAAGCTATTTAGGCACAAATTAATTTTTATTTTACTAACTGATGAAAGTGTAAATTTTTGCTTTATATTTTTACTTTTAGAGCCTGTTTATAATATTCCTCCTATTTTCGCTAATTAGAATCACAGTTTAATACAATTAAAATTCAATTGGCAAACGTGATCACAATGATTGGCGCTTGCTACATATCGTATAGTCAACGGTATTTTATTATGGAGAGTCCATTGTAAAGTGATTTGATCGTATAGTGCAGTGGTGTCCAATCTTTTCCTGTACAGGGGCATTTTCAAAGTTAGATCTGTTTCATGGGCTGAACCGAGTGATTTGAGAAAAATTAGTGTATTACATTTTCCATATCTTGTTACATGTAAAGGAAAGTCTATTTTCATGTTACCGTTTTTTATTTTCAGGCTACATAATATGTATATATTATATAAAAAATGCAAATTCCCAATACTTTTATGTGCAACAAATCTATATCAGTGATTTTTTTTTTTTTTTTTTTTTAAAACTTTACTTTTGCTTTTAAATGGTCACTTTAGAAATTTTACAACCTGAAAAGGATCACTGCTTTTCAATATTAAGGTGAATCAATAAATATAATGATACACCTGAAATTGAAAATATTTTATTAAGTACAATACACTTACTGAAATACTAAAATACACTTACTGAAATACTAAAATACATTTACTGAACAAAACTTAACATTTAATGAGATGATTAAGGCTGAATATTTTTTGATGCCAATTCTCAATACAGAATGAAGATGCTCATCTGTTATTCTGATTCTTTTTAAATATTTATTTGATTTCATGCGTGAAAAAATTCGCTTGCAATCTTTGTTTGGATCCACATATGCAATGCATATGTGGATCCAAACTATCCACTTATGCATTGCATATGTGGATATTTAAATCCACATATGTTTGGATCCACAAATCCAAACATATGTGGATTTAATCATTGCCTGTACTTATTTTGGAACCATTTTTTGGCTTGAAGATCAATAATTTCAAGCTGCAAGCTGGGATTGTATTTTTCATGGAAATAAATTGGGTTCTCAAACAAGCTTATGTCTTTTTCATGGGATCTTATATGAGCAAATTGACTTTCAGACTCATCAAAAAGTAATTGTAATAACGAGAGGCAACGATTCTTTGGAAATTTGTTTCTCCTTTAGTTCGGTACAACATTCAAAGTGAACTAAATTGTCCCGCTCAACTTTGGATTAAAATAATAACAACTCATTCTGAAATGATTCTATGTCACCAAACAAATCAGAGTAATTTTCCTTTCCCTTATAGTTTTAAATTAAGAACATTTAAATGACTAAAAATGTCTGTATGAATTTCAAGGTCAAGCAGCCACTCCATATTTGATAGTTGTTTTATTGGTTTCCCTTTTTCTGTTATAAAAATATCAATTTCACGACGTAGTTTAAAGAACCGATGTAATACTTTGCCACAACTAAGGCATCTCACTGCACAATATAAAATTACATATTCGTATTCAGCTTCAATTTCTGAAAGAAACTGTTGAAACATAGGGTGATTAAGGCCATGTGATCTTTGAAGTAACCACATTCGTAACATGCTGGAGATCCAATACTTTCCCACAGAGAGCTTTTTGATGTACAATCCAGTGAATTCCTATTGGAGGTTCAGCGCCAACATCTTTCATTTTCTTGGTTATTCTACCCATAAGCCCAATGTTTTTACCAATCATATTTTTTTCACTGCCAGTTGTGACTCCTACCGGGTTTTTAATATTTAATCATAGCTTTTCAATAAATTGTCAAAAATTTCAAAAAGACTTTTACCTGTAGTTGTTCCATGCATATTTTGTAGGTCAGCTAAACCTTCAGTTGGTACAAAATTATCATTAATTCCGGGTATGAAGATAAGGAGTTGGGCTGTGTCATTTGCATCAGTACTGTCATCCAGTGCCACACCAAAATATTTCATTTGTTTTATGTTTTCCAAAAGTTGTTTGAACAAATTCTTTCCAATATCTTCTACTCTTTGAAAACTGTTTGTCGACACAAACTACTGTCTTGTATCACTGTTCGTTTCTCCGGACAAATTTATTCCACGACTTTTAACAAACATCATTTAAGAAATCCACCATCACTGAACGGTTTACTTTCAAAAGCGATCAAATGTGCAATTTCATAATTGCCACTTACAGCAGATAAAATTTCTTGACTGATATGTTTCCAGTGTGTTTTGTTGTTTTCTTAATTTGTTTTGTGACTCTGAACACTTTGTTCTTCGCAACACTCCTTTATGTTGATCATAAGATTTATGCCTGGAATCATCTTTGAAAACTCACACAGTCTCCTTACGTACCAAACATACTGCTTTTTCTTGGTAATCAATGAAGAAATAGTCTTCAGTTCACCTTTGATCAAAAACACAACACTTCAAATCGATTTTCCTCTTTTGGAATATTTTTAAGGATGATTTTTTTAATTCAATACAAATTAATAATAATTCAATAAAATGAACAAGTTATAGCAAAATAGTAGAATTTCACGATATGAAAAGATTGATACCTACATAACTGTATTTAGCGTACATATGATGGCACTGAACCGCATGCACACGTTTGATACAGTTCAGCTTCGACCAATCCAAAAACCAAACTATTAGTTTTAGGTCACCTGAATAATTAAATTCATCTGCCGTGCAGTGTGTATTCCGTCTGTAAATTGCGTGTGTTCTCTGGTCGATTTGCCTGTTTTGCTGGACAAAAAACCAGAGTTACGGGGGGGGGGGGGGGGGAGAGAAACCTTGCTATCTACGCCCAAGTTCAACTAATTCAGCCACGGAGTGAAAGTCGAGCTCGACATTTGCATGACTGTAATTGCAGTGGGGTGACTCTCTAAAATGCTGTTTCAGTTTACTTTCCGCACGGGCCATATAAAAATTAATTGTGGGCCGTAGGTTAGACACCACTGGTATAGTGAACCAATCTTAAAATGGGGGTCCCCTGTACTAAGTTGTTGTTATTGGGTTTTAGGAGCATTAGTGACTAAAGCCATATTGCTCTCTAGTCAGTTTCAGGCAAGGCCTGAGACTGACCAACTCAGCCACATTGTGAAAAAGGCCCATAAAAATTCCTCTCGTTGTCGATGAGACTCGAACCCAGGTCTTTTCTAAAGAATTATATTTTATAATTCCTTAGGAGTGAATAATGTTTTTGATACCTGCACTGCAAAAGAAGCAGCTATACATGTTAAAGCAGTCCATTGATTCTTTAATAAATGCATCCTATCAGAAAGCCTGTATGATCAAGTTGTTGCAAGAACAGAACAGAACTGGGAGATTTTGCTCCATCCTGCCTAAGATCTCAGTTTTCCCAGATTTTTGTTTCCAAAGCCAAAGGAGAACTTTAATGGTGGGGAGAAGGCATGATTTTTGACCCTAGATGAATCCAATAAAGTCGTGGACAATTCTACAGGAGTATACTCATTACGAAAGGAGGGAATTGTGGCTTTAACCATCACATACAATGATTGCAAACTTATTGGTAAGCAGGACTATATTAAAGGTTTATAATTGTACTTTGTTTCAGATTTACTAAAACTATATCATTTATGAACTGGGACTGGCCTTCATACAAAGTATCAAAATGCTTTATGTATACTCAGATTTAGCCATATTTCCTCTTTTTAATATTTTATGTTTATATTCAAATTTTTACATTAAAAGTATACTGATCAACTAATGACTAACAAAACTAAATTAATAATTTTTTACCATGGCAAACTGGCTGGAACAAGTTATGCTTGTGATGTTCTACCACTACCTAACACCGAGCTATAATTAAATCTAAAATTAACAACAGTCATTACTCACCCAGAGAAACACAGTATAACAAAACCTGTTTAGTTTATGAATTAAAGAACTTATTTATGTAAGTTGATAATAAGTAAAGGCTGTAAATAAGTGAAAGTGTCAAATTTAATTCTTTGTTCACTATTAGACCTTGGCAAGCAACTGCTGGTTATCACTTCAGCTAATGCAACCAGAATAATAAGCCAGTATGTAGATGTGATATTAATCTGAGAAATCTGCAATTAAACTCTGGTTAACAGGGACAATATTTGCAAAAGAAAGTTATACAAACGATAGCTGCATAAGTATTAAATAATTTATAACAAAAAAAAGGAATTAATATTAGTGAAAATTTACTTATTCAGTTAATCTAAACACACACACACACACACACACACACACACACACACACACACACACACACACACACACACAAAGTGTGATAATAAAGTTACCAGACTGCCTTTACAGTTCAACGTCAGGTTGCCAAACAGTGAAGTGTAAGAGCATTCTGTATTATGATGTACAGATGTGTTCTGGCATGTTTATACTTGCTATTATAGCTGCTGTTGTGAAACAGCCATGCCAGTTCATGCAAAGCAGTTACAATGACAGCAATGATAATCTTATGGTGCAACTATACTGTGAGGGCCCTGGCCTCATGAAGAGTTCAAAAGGAAAAGAGAAAAGTGAAATAAAAAATATTTTCAAATATATTTACGATCATGCATCATCTTTAATTAAACTAATATTTTTGAAACTGACTTATAAATTACTACATGTAAGAAAAACTTATGTTTATATGTAGTTTTACATTTCACCACAACAAGTCAACCCAGATGGGCTTGTTAGGTTTGACAACAGGAGCAAAGTTTTTTCTCCTTATGTAGTCATGGACCAGGAATGAAACAACCAGGAAAATGTCCATGTCATAAAAAAAAAAAAAAAAATCACTGAGCAACTACTTCCATTATGTCTACCACCCAGGGTCATGTGGGAGAAGAGGAGTTATAGATATAAAGTGCAAAAACAAGAGACCTCTAAAATTACAGTGGAAAAAAAATAACTGTTGAAAATTCTAAAATAGTGAAAATTTTTTTTTCTCTGAACACTGGCCTTATATAATATTAATTCTTATTAAGTTTCCAGAAGTTGACAGGGTCCAGAGATTTCTTGGGGCTTTTTAAAAATATTTTAATTGATGGTGCATATTTTGTCTTGCTTTAAGTTTTTGTCAGATAATAATACCACTGTTTATTGAGGATGACTGTACTGTTCAATTATAAATATCGTTTACCACTTAAACTTTTCTTTATATTCTCAAAATAGTATTATTTATTTTTAACTGACTATACATAACAAGAGTAAATTTCAGAAAAATGTTGTGGATAAGCATTTTATAAAAGAAATCTTGCTGATACTGACAAACTGTAGAAATATGAACTTCTTAATAAAATTAAAATATAAATTAAAAGTGATAAAATAAATAAGTGCAGTTCATGAGCAATAAAATAATATACTATGCTAGTAACTTTCAGAGTGATGTTCCCCTTTATCAACTATTCAAAGTGGTATGGCAAATCAACATATAAGTGATCATGGGGTGAGGGAGAAATATATATATATATGTAACTGTAACTAATATTTATGGGTCAATGCAGTTGCAAGCAATCATGCAATACCCATAATGTCTATAAAATATTATAAAATATTAAGGATCAATCAAATAATAATATTATCATGGACTTAAGAAAACACAAAAAAAAAAAAAAAAAAAAAAAAATTATTATCGCTTTTTACCAACAATCTAGATGACTTCAACTGGGGCCAACCACCCAGACTGGAGGCAAAAAAATGACAAGAGGTTCTCTGTTTCTGTAATGATCAATATATGCTAAGTAATTTAAATCTAAACCAAATATAAACCAGTATAGGCCAAATATAAATCAAATGTAAATAAATTTTAGAATTATTAGAATCAAATGTAAGAAATATAAGTAAAATATAAATGTAAGCTTATATTAATCATCGTTGACCCAACAGAGAACGTAATTTAATGATTAAAATAAGATTAAATATACGTTGATTAATATATGCTTACATTTATATTTTACTTATATTTCTTACATTTGATTCTAATAATTCTAAAATTTATTTACATTTGATTTATATTTGGCCTATACTGGTTTATATTTGGTTTAGATTTAAATTACTTAGCATATATTGATCATTACAGAAACAGAGAACCTCTTGTTGTTTTTTTGCCTTCAGTCTGGGTGGTTGGCCCCAGTTGAAGTCATCTAGATTGTCGGTAAAAAGCAATAATAATTTTTTTTTTTTTTTTTTGCGTTTTCTTAAGTCCCTGATAGTATTATTATTTGATTGATCCTTAATATTTTATATTTTATATATATATATATATATATATATATATATATATAAGTGTTACAAGTAAAATAAAATAAAAATAAATATAGATGGAGAAGTTATTAATCACAAAATGCCAAGGCTAGTTGAAGAGAAAAAAAGAGAGAAAGAATGTTAAGAACCTATAAAAAAAAAAAAAAAAAACCATTAAGTAGAATTAAGTCTGAATTAATGCTGAATTAACAGGCTAATCATATGTACAAAAAAGTTGAAAGAAAAAGAGGGGAGGGCAATAGAGATAAAAATTATAAAATTCAAAAATAAAAATTAAAGAATTAAAAATTATAAAAATTTTAAAAAATTAAAAATTGGTACATAGATCAGGTATTTCATCTGGGGGCTACACCTGATCATGTACCAAACACTGTGTTTCTATGCAGACTCATGCTGATGGAGAAGCTATTAAAATGAAATAGATAAAAAAAAATTTTTAATCTCCAGAAACATGAGTAAGGTAGCCCCAACGCAGTGTATTTAGATTAATAAACTGAGTCGATAGTATGTAAGAACGCAAATATAGTGTGTTTAGTTTAATAAATTGAGTAGAAAGTATGTAAGAACGCAGTGTGTTTAAATCGAAAGTATGTAAAATAAATAATAATAATAATAAATAACAAGGTAGCGATATAGAAAAAGGAAGCAATTCAAGGTAAGGGAGGGAAAAGAAGTTAAAAATATAGAGGCGAAGATAGTGAGAATGTCCGAATCACCCTCGTATTACACTAATAGTTCAACGAACGGAAAAACGAAGAGCAGAAAGTAGAAAGATGTAAAGAGAAGGAAAAGAGTTTAAAGGATACTAGGCAAGCCGGGTGTGTAAGTACCCAACCTCATAGAGAGGGCCTTGGCTGTGAGAGTGTTACTAGAAGTGGAAATTAATACCGCTAGCTTGTAGTGTATATTTTGAGTGATAGATATATGAAATATGATATAAAATATGAAAAGAAGAAAAATTAAATACCTATGATATTTGGCAGAAACAAGTTGAGTGGAATATAATCAAGAAATGAAGATACAAATATGCGATCATGATTAATAAGGTACAATTATGCGAATATGATTAATAAGAATGGAATGCAAACAGAGGGAGAACTATGACAATGATGGTGGAGTTGCTCAGAAGAGAAGAACTATGGGAGCCCTCTGTGGCCAAAATAAAATAGAGAAAATAAGATTGAACATAAGTAATTACTGATAATATTAAATTACGAAAAATGAAAAGAAAAACTTAGGAAGTGAAAGAACACGAACATCGTTCTAATAGAAGTCATTATGTGTGATCACTTTCCAAGCAGTGGAAATACCACCATTCAAATGTACAACTGTACAACTATACAGGTATCGAATTAACCCTAATCAAGGTGGAACATGGTGAAACCGAATTTTTCTTTAATGAAATCAGAGAGATTTTTTATAATAAAATTTAAGAAATTAATAGGAATTCATTATTGCGAAGTTTGGTATAGAGATCATTTAAAGCACCAGCGAAAAGTGATTGATTGCTACTAATATTAGCCAAATGGATAATTTGTGTGTAGATTATATTTTTATAAACCTTAATCGAAATGTTCGAGTTCCAATTTGTTAAATAGATAATATTAAACTTAAATTCGCTTCTTTTGTCGAATAGTTCCAAATTATGACTGTTTAGAGTAATACTTAAATCAAGAAAATTTGCATGTTGGTTGCCAAAGTTTTCTTTATTGAGAGTGAGTTCAGTGGGATACATGGATTTTGCAATATTTTCAAAATGAATGTTGAGAATAAGAATTTCATCAACATAGCGGAATGCAGAAAAATTAAGGTTCGGGTTGTTATGAATATATAGATGTTCGTAATAATGAAGAAATAAATTGGACACTATACTAGAAATTTGTGAATCCATGGGAACTCCTATGGATTGTTTATAGGCGTATTTACCGTCGCAAATATAATTGTTTAGAATACAGAGGTTGATGTAGTTATTCCAAGTAACCTCATCTGTTGGTATAATGTTTTCGTATTTGAGGAACAATTGATGAAGTACATTAACAATCAAATGATGTGGTAAGGAGGTAAATAAGTTGGTGAAATCATAGGTTTCAATACTAAATATGCTGGAATAGGTACTGGAATTAAAAATTTTAATGATACTGTGGTTATTGTTAATGATCCAAGTATATATTTATACTTATATTTATTTATTTATTTTTATTTTACTTTCATTTGTAACACTTATTTATATACATGTATCCTGTTTTGCTGCTTGGCGCATTCAGGTACATGTACTGTTTTCCTTTTTTTTTTTTTTCTCCCCCCACTTCTTCGTTTTCACACACATATATATATAGAGAGAGAGAGAGAGAGAGAGAGAGAGAGAGAGAATATTATGTCAGACAGTATGTATTAGCATTGTTGAAGAGTAGTGAATAATTGATAGACATACCTTGTTAAAAACCAAGGAGTAAAGATATAGGTAAATTCATGAATCTGGGTGGTTGACTCCTTTTTCAGGGGTCAACCATCCAGCTTGAAAAGAAAAACAATAGTAGGGGTTCTCTGTTTCTGTGATAATCAATATGCAGTATGGTGTTATGAAATGGATTAATGAGGCTTAAAGATTATGTACAACTACAATGTTTTAATTTTATAAAAATATTTTACATGATTTTATAAAATATATACATAAACTAAAATCCAAAGCAAAGATAAAAAAGTTAAATCAAAAGCTATGAGTTGATTTACCATGTCCAACAATGTGTGGACCTCCAGTTCAGTGTAAGCAATCTCTAGGGAAGGTAATGGCTTGGAGGGTGACCCTTGTTTTGAACATGACAAAATGTGTATTATTGCATCTGAATATAGCCCAGTATTGTGAAATATTAAGTTCAGGTGTAATGAAACTTAGTGACAGTGCAGTCGTGAAAATTGCTAATGGAATAGGAAAGAAAGAACCTGAATCCTATAAAGGTGAGGAGATAGTGGTTATATCTAGAAATAGTTTCTGTTCCATCCTTGATAAATCTAAAAATACTATTTCTTTGTATTTATGGGGTTCAGGTTCTTTCCTACTCTATTATACATTTTCATCACCACATCACTGCTAAGTTTAATTATGTCTGAAAAATGTGTATGTGTATTATTTACAATAATACACATACACATTTTTCCAACAAAAGGGTCATCATTCTCTGTGCCTTCCCTAGAAGTTACACTGTATCTGCTCTTTCATTCCATTTGTTTATAGAAAGGTCCACATGTGGTTTTTACGTTGGATATGGTAAGTCAACTCACAGGTTTTGATTTTTGTTTTGAATTTTAGTCATTAGTTCTCTCTTGGGTTAGTGATAATCAATGTGCACTATGCATACATTTTATAAGATTACACAGAAAATTTTTTATAAAATTAAAACGTTATAGTTGTGCATAACCTTTATGCTTGATTACACCTTTGGTAATGCTATACTGCATACTGATAACCACATTAACTGAGAACCCCTTATCATTGTTTTTATTTTCAATATGTGGCTGACCCCTATGAAATCACCCAGACTGTAGGTATACAATGATAGGCACATTGTATATTGTCTTGCATATATTTTCTGACAATCTCTAACAAGAATTTTCCTACATCTACTCCACAGATTTAACTAGGTGTACCTATCAGTTATTCACTACTGTTCACTAAATACATACAGTCTAACATATATACTATAGATTATGTTACAATCTTGGTGCACATACTGCTATGACAATGGTTTAGGTCATAAATCTTTATAATTTAACAATTAATCTGTTAATCTTTATAGCACAGCCATGCTTATCTCATATACAACACACACTGAGACATGCATAAAATTTTATACACATGGATATAAAATGTGTATAAATTTTTTTTATAACACATTTTATATCCATGTAATTTTATTTTTTTTTACAAAACCCCAAACATGAAAGGTATTAGAACTTACTGTACTTAGTAGTGCATATGGGAACTCTAATACCTACTGAAGGCTAATAAAATAGAAGATACTTGTTCACATTAGATTTCAATTTCTGTAGGTAGTAATGTTTAATGCTCATGAAAGTTGTTCCAGAAAACAAAAATAGAAGGGATAAAAGAGGAAAATTTGGTTTTGTGAGTAAAGATCAACATTGAAAGGATGCTAGCTGGTTGTGGTTTAGTTTGGAAGAGAGTGGGGGAATTATATATGCTAACAGAAGAAGAACAGTGCCCATGGGAGTATATATACAAAAAAGCATGCAACAGAAACTGACTGTTTATGAGACAGAGTGGAGAGATCATGTAAGAGAGGTTAGGAGGGCATCACTCTAAATGTGGCAGCAGTATTCCACTGTAGGGAAGATTTGAGATTTCTGTAGAGTGAGCAGTTGTTTGGAGGAAAGAAACACCAAGTACAAAAAAGAAACCCTTTTTTTGATGCAGAGAAAGTTTTTAATCTCTCTTATGTCAAGAGAGATTAAAAGTCAGGGTAATCCCTAACAGAGATATAAGATGTCTAGGAATCTGGGTGTCATCAAGAAATAAAAACTCAGTTACAGAAGGATTAAAATTAACTAATTTATCTTTTCCCCATTGGAGAGTTATCTAGAGATCAGCATTTAAGGAATTGGTGGTGGATATTCAAGAAGTTTACTCTGCTCAAACTTCTACTTGGAAGGTCTGTTGGTGAGAAAAAGACGGGTGCTGGATGTGCGGTCAGGATTGTCTGCTATTCTAGTCGGTAAATGAAGAGTCATCTGAGTTCATCAGTAATTGCAAAAGCCTCTATCTCAACCAGCTGGGTCTGTGCAACTGGAAAATTGAAACTAATTGATGTTGCAAACATTAAAATCACCAAAGATTAAATTAGACTGGAGTATATCTAGTTTATAAGTCAGAGTTCCAAGCAATTAGTGGAGTTGGGAGAATGATAGAGGCAACAGAGGTATTTGACAGAATATGGTAGAGAAATTTTAAGCCTGAAAAAAAAAAAAAAAAAAAACCTCTGACAAAGAATATCTAGCTTTGAATTGAAAGCAATTATACAATGAACAGTTGAGGCATGTGGTTGTCTTAGTCACTACTCGTCTCACATGCCTCACAGTTGAGGCATGTGAGACGAGTAGTGACTAAGACAACCAATAATTGAGATTGTCAGAAGTGGGGCTTGGCAGATTGTTGATGGAAATGAAATAAGAGATTGAAACTAAGACCATGTACATTTGTGAAATGAATAAGGAAGTTTTCGGGAGGTTTATATCTTTTCAGTTGTGAGAATGGGAGAATGATAGAGGCAACAGAGGTATTTGACAGAATATGGTAGAGAAATTTTAAGCCTGAAAAAAAAAAAAAAAAAAAAACCTCTGACAAAGAATATCTAGCTTTGAATTGAAAGCAATTATACAATGAACAGTTGAGGCATGTGGTTGTCTTAGTCACTACTCGTCTCACATGCCTCACAGTTGAGGCATGTGAGACGAGTAGTGACTAAGACAACCAATAATTGAGATTGTCAGAAGTGGGGCTTGGCAGATTGTTGATGGAAATGAAATAAGAGATTGAAACTAAGACCATGTACATTTGTGAAATGAATAAGGAAGTTTTCGGGAGGTTTATATCTTTTCAGTTGTTTGTTCTATTAGCTTCACTGGAGAAGAGACCATCACCAAGTTGCAACTGAAGTGCCCTAGAAGACCTAACATTAACCATGTATTTAGAAGAGTTGTTGGTGAGAAAAATATCAGTTTTTGAGTGTATCTGTCATGTGCTTTCCTGTCACACAATGATAATTTGCCATACAATCTTTCAATAATTGATAAAGGAGCACATGTTCTGATAGTTAGAATGTGTTGTATTATTTTTTTCTTATAATTTATTCTCTCTGTTTTATTGCTTGCAACTTATTCTCTTTGTTTTATTGCTTGTAATGTGTATTTTAATTTTATAACAAAGTTGAAGTTCATATTTCTACAATTTGCCAGTAGAGGGTTTTGTTTATAATATTATTAATAGAGTATATTTCGATAAAAGTGTATATTAAATAATAAAAAATATATTAAACATATTGTACTCAACGCCAGATTTATTGTCCTTGGGTACAATATGTTATTTTTAACCCAGCAGTGATGGTATCCCATTTGTAGAAAAGATAGTATCAGGGCACCTGAGAGGTACCCACTGTCTTTTTAATTTTTGGATTTTTTTTTTTTTTTTTTTTTTTAAATTCTGCTTGAAGAATGCCAATATTTTATATTTTCTTAATGGGTTGCAATTCTCATTGTATTTAACTTTTAAAGTTAATTTTTTTTAAAAGATGCTGTGTGTTTTACACCTTTGATTTAAAAAAAAAATTATATATATATATATATACACAAACACACACTGGTGTTCAAAGAAAGTGCATCACCTAGGAATTTGACATTTTTAACCCGATGGCATGTTACATTAATAACTAGCATCACAAATAAAAATATAAACAAAAGATATTTATTAATAGTTAAGGCAAAGCTAAGTAATACTTGACAGGTGCTCTCAAAATATTTCAAAATGAGCATTTGCAACCTTTATACAACAGTTTTGGTAAACACGACAATTATGGCTGAAATGTTATTAGAAGCCCTCAATTTGCTTCAGTTTACATTTTAAATGGAAAACAAAATGAAAAGTTCACTAGGTGCAAACTAATATTTAGTTGAACTGCTTCTGGCCCTGATGACAGCAGCACACTGCTGAGGAATTGACAAGATCAATTTCTGAAGATAACCAACTAATAGTTTGTGGTTACAAACACGAATTATGGCTTCCTGAAGTTGACGAAGGGTCTTTGGTTTCTTTCTGGCAACTGCAGATTCCACATGATACCAACGGTTCTCTATAGGATTCAGGTTCTGGCCAGCTAACAATTGTAATGGGCCATTCTTCCAACCATTTTTTTCACCTGTAACAAATGTAAACACATTACTGTCGAACCTCTAAAGCAGAAATGAAGCTAAAGTAACTACAGAAGTGCCTACTTACACTTTTTGCCCAATGACAAGGAGCAGAGTCATCCTAAAGATGCAGTCACTTGGCAAGTTGAAATAGTCTCTAATGGTTGCCAGCAATTTGCCTTCCAATATAGTCAAGTATCCATTGGCATTTAGGGAACCTTTTATAAACTGCAGGTGATCTATTCTGCGACACGAACTGCACGCCCATATCATTTGGCTGGTAGGGAACTTCACTTTAGACACCATACAGTCTGGATGGTATTCTTCACCACGTCTATGGTGAATCGTTTGTCTTCCATCAGAGCCATGCAGGTTGAATTTTTTCTCATCCGAGAAAATAACTGACTTCCACTGCTTGGGGGTCCATTTAACATGTTCCTTCCACCAAATTAATCGGGCTTTTCTCATTTTTTGTGTGAGAAGAGGCTTCTTCTTAGGACGACAGGCTACAAAGTCCATTTTTGAAGAGGCATCTTCTGACTGTTACTGTACTTGCTACCACTCCTGTATGTTCTTCCCATTCTCTTTTCAGCTCAGACAAAGAAACTTTACGGTTTTTAAGGCAAAAGCGCTTCAAAACGCAGTTCTGTTTTGGCATAGAGACATGTTTGCTTCAGGTTCCTTTTTTCCTATTAGCAGAACCAGTATTCTTGAGTTTGGAAAGAAATCTACTCACTGTCGACTGATTACAAGACACTCTATAAGCAATACGACAGGAAGAACATCCTTCCTCATGTAAAGCAACAACAGCACTCTTTCTTCGTCACATCAACTGCATGTAACTCGCCATAATGACACAATCAAGGAATGACTGCAACTCTTGCAGAGCATGCTTATGTAGCTGAAAGTAATAGCTGATACAATATTATGTCATCACCTATGCGTGTCAATCTTATCTGATGCAATCAGATAAGTTTACCTATTATTACTTAATATACTTATTATTCAGATGACAATTACAATTTTACGGAGTGATGCACTTTCTTTGAATACCAGTGTATATATCAATTGTATATTATATTATATTATATATATCGATAATATTAGTTACTTCTCTTTTTCAGGTATATTTGCAAATTTGGTGTGCTTAAGAGAACACAAAATTTGAAACTACTTGTCTTGCTTCCACAGTGTAGCAGCTATTTTGAGAACATTGAGTTTCATTTTGCAGTCTTTATTATATGAAAACAACAATAAATCTTTCAAAAAAAAAAAAAACCCACCCAAGGATAAGACAATATATGTTTAGTGGACTAGTCAGAGAGGACAAACAAGCAACCGGAAACAAATACAGTTGGCTAATATCATGCCACTCTTAAAGCAAAAGCCAATTAGTTTCGAAGATGGTGGCTTATAGTTTGACTATATTTAGTTAAGTAAAAAAAAACTTTGTTTTTAATCGCTGATTAATGGTTAACATGCCACCACTGTTGGGTTAAATAAGTTGTAAAGGAATGCAAAGATCTATATGGAACCACATAATTTAAATAGCTGCAGCAGCAATCAAGATTTAAAATTTAAGTTATAATTTTTTAAAAGTAAAGACTCAGAATCTGTGGCAATATATACAACAGTATTCTCAGCAGAAGCTTAGTTTCTGTCAACTCTTAATAATAACCAAATCTTTAACGATCTTTCTAACAAAATAATTTTGATGGTTTTAAATAATTTAGTTTGCTGCAAGTAAAATGAATTTTTGTGGCCTTGATGTCCATATATTTGTAAAGATCCTGGACTTCACAAAAATTGCCTTTTTAAGATTTGAATTTAAAATCAACAAAATAAAAAACAAATGAAAATAGAAATGAAACTGAAATGAGGGAACTGTCTATGCAATAAAAATAAAGTTTGACCTCTGTGGTTATAAAATGCAAGTAGCATAAAGAAATTAGTGCGGCAATTAAGCATCCTGTGCTTTTAGGAAATGGACAGAAAACCCTTTTTTAAATTTAAGTTTTAAGTATTGACAAACATTTGTGATTTTGGTAGTGTTTTTAACATTTTTTACTACACATAAATATAAAATTACCTTTTCCAGGAAAATGGTGAACTAGTAATTTCAGTCAGAAATATCACATGCCTGTGTGGTGAAAAAATTTGCTGTGGCTAACTAAGGTAAAACTAAGGTAAGGTACTTTTTGCTGTGGTAAAAAGTATAGTTGAATAACTGCTTAGAATCCAATTTTTATTAACTGAAATTATAGTCAGAAGCTGAAGCAATACTGCACTGTAGCAATATTTTTAAAGTGTTGTGGTTTTGTCTCGGAAAGTTAAAATTAAGCAATTCAACTACAGTATATTCACAAATTAAATCAGATTAAAGATTAAAAATAAGATTTATTTGTGGATGTGTTTTATTTCTTTAATAGCCACTGAATACTACAGGTTTTACTTCTCTTTTTTTTATGAGTTTATGCTCGAGTTTTTGTATGAAAAAAAAAAAAAAAGTTCAAAAACAGCCAATAAGTCCTTTTTAATCAGTACAGTTTAATTAAATTTTTTTCAATGAGTTAATTTTTTAATCTAATTGCAATCTAATCTAAGTAAAATTCATGCATTTTACTTTAATTATTCATTAACTTAATTAGTTTTTATTTATAAGTTGTAGGTCACCTTTGGTTATAGAAGGTTAATCAACAGTTTATAGATCTGTAAATATATCACTATGCACCTTTTTTATTAGCTTTAATTTCTAAATGCAAGTGTTTCAAGGGATATAAGCATTCTTGAAGAGAGTGTCAGGAGGATGTGAATGATGATGAAACAGTTGGTCACTGAAATCTTGAAGCAGAACTAGGGAAATGGAAAGAATGCTTTGTTTTCTACACCCTCATAAACTACTTGCACTATTGCTTAACTCTGGATAAAACTTGATCTACTGCTCTCACCAGGAATCAGTTATTTTTTAAATGGGGCCAAGAAATATTCTCTTACCATTAGTGCCATTACTATGCAAGGACTGGCATGACTGTTTTATAACTGCAGCATAAGCAGGGATAGACATGTTTGGAACACATCTGTATTAAATCATAACGTTTGCAACACACCCAATATTGAACTGTAAATATGTTCTGGAAATTTTATTGTTGCACCTAGCACATATATGTATATAAACAGATTTTTTTAAAGTCATAACCAGTATTAGATAATGAAAAATCATACACTGTAGCTATTAACAGCTAATTTCTGTCTAAATGAAAACTCATTTTCTTCTTCCTGACTGCATCTCTGTGTTATATATATATATATACATACTGATTTCTATTAATTGATATACTGATTTCCCACTTTCGCACAGATGCTAACTAACACCTAAACTGTATGCTCATAAAATTTTGTACTTTACAGTGAAATTTAAGTATACTAATGATAGAAAATAATCATGATCCCCCCCACATAAAAATTATGACATAGTTAATTATAAATTATATATAATTAAGAAAACTAATTATTTGCTATAATGGAATGGTAAAGCAAAATGGCTAAGAAAGATATCATATTTTTAATGTTTACATAAAAAGAGACATTTATTAAACAAAAATATACACATAATGGAGTATTATTTGTGATAATATCTCACAAATCACTAAACATACTGCTGCAACATAAAACATTATACAACACACTATACATAATATTAAATTGTACAATAAATAAACAAAAATATCAATACACACATATCATGGATACCTGAAGTAAACATGTCTCACAAACACTTGAAAGTCCCATATCCTGTAGTTTATTTTATTTTTTACATATAAAGAGAAAACGATGGGAAAAAAAAAAAAAAAAAAAATCAAATCAAAATTTCAACTTTGCACTTTAATAAACCGTGGTTTATGATTTTTAAGTTTTAGGTTGAGGAAAAATCTGATATATTTTGATCATGATCAAATTTGTTTTTCAGCAAGTATGATCTGTTTTAATGTAGGAAATATTACAGGTACTGTTAGCTGAAATAAATCGCAACCAATCAGGAAGTTAGCAACAGTATGATTATGGTAACTAACCATGTAAATTTTATGTTCTAAGGTAGGAGCTCTCAACCCTTTTTAACATGAAAGTAATACCATCAAGGTAATATAATTTTCTTGTACTACCAATTTTTTTGGTAATAAGGTAAGTGCTACTTGATTTGTCAGCATGCCATTTTGTAATGGTGTATGTATGTAAGTACATACACATACATACAACAGCTCCACATACCACAGGTTGGGAACCACTGTTCTAAGACAGGTGAGATAAATGGTAGCAGTTTCTTTGGTTATTATTAATTATATAAAAGAAATTAAAATAAAAAAATGTTCGCTTGTGCTAATGATCAAAGCAAAGAATGGTAGTAACAAAATAATTATTATAAATAATTTTTAATGTTATACACTAAAAAAATTAAAAATCAGCAATTTATTAGGAAATATACTAATATATCAGTATTTAGTAAAAATTTCCTAATTTAATTTGTGAAATCAATGCTGCAGTATAACAATATTATTAAAATGATTTAGGAGGAATATGTGTAGGGTGGTATACAAAGTTTAGTTGCAAATCATATAGGGACCATATTCACTAATGTAGACTAAAATATAGTACAGAACAAATTATTGCATAGTTTTTGTTAGCAAGAGGGTGGATAACACTAATAATGGAAGGAATTAAAAAAAAAAAAAAAAAAAAATGCAGAAAAGATAAATATTTATAAAACATTATTATAAAGGCATCTGATCTTTATATATTTTTTTGCATAAGTTTATGCATTTAATAATGTTTTGTAATTTATGTGTTACATTTTAACAATAAATTTTGTCTTGGAAAGTAAAAATATGTGCATAAATAACATATTTCACCACATTACTAAGAAGAAATTGTCACCACAATTTATTACCAGAAGGGCAGTAAAACGTTACAAAACAAGAGGACTGTGGAATAATGTCAGTAACCGAGACCATGCTCATTTTCACATTTTAGAAACCCTATTACATGCAACTGCATGATGTAAACATGCTGTAACTTAATATTGCTAACAACAGAAAAATTATCTCAATAAAATGTTAGACCTACAAGCTCATGATTTACATGTGAAATGAGTGCCTGCACCATCTTGCTATCTTGTTACAGTTCACTGTGTCAAAGATGAATCCTAAAAACCAGTTCAGCACCACATTTGTCTCTTTGGTTATCCACTGAAGAGATTAGTACTCCATTGAAAATAGTCATAAGAAGGCTAACTAGGGATATCTTGTGGTGACAAATATTAATGTCTTTCATTTTCTTTGAAACTGACAGTAGGATTAAATTTTCAGTCACTCGCATTAAGCATACATAGCCTTACATTTCATATGGTAAAGGTGAAGTTGACAACAGATGTTTGCCATTTTACATGTTTGTTGCAGAGTGATGACTTTGTGGTAACACACGAATCAGTTTGTGTTTGCAGAATGTAATAAGTTTATATAAAGAAACTGCTTTATGTACAATGCCAAGGATGGCAACAGGGAGTTAACAGTTTCCAATTTGAACGCTGCATGTAAAAATTAAAAACTATTCCACAGAACCACTCAACCTGGAAAGCCGTAACTTGGTTTCACCTTTTTATTCCTTTTATTTTTACACTGATCACTGAAGATACTGGAGAACTATCCCCATTTGTATAGCTGCTGATTCTCCTTTACAAACCACACGTGAGGAAACAAACAAGAAGGAATTCACAGTTTTCCATCATTTTTTACATGAAAACAAAAAGCTACTTCAAAAGTGAATACGTATCATGATGTTTTTCCAGTCTTCTGTCCTTTCATTGCCTTTTTGCGAACATATTTGCATTTCTTGATATAACCTTCAACTAAAGATTTGATCTTTACAGGATTAATTTCTCCTGATTTGTTGTGGCAGATCTATAAAAAGAAATTATTATAAGAATTTTCATTGAAATACTGTTTGATAAAACCTTTCTAAGGGAAAAAAAAACCCCTAGCTGAAAAATTCTAGCTGTTTTTATTTTATAGCAGTTTTAATCATGATCTCTAACTAAACTATATTCCTAGATATTTTCAGAATAAGTTTCATCTTTAAAATGCAGTCAGACATTTTCGGCTAAGAGTCAACTTTATAACATTTAATACCAGCTGCAATAGATTTTTTTTTTAACATCCAAACAGTACCCGAGGTATAAAATCCATGTATCAACAAAATACTGAGATCCAAAACTTGCAATTGTTGGAATCAATCATAAGTACTCTTAACTGACTATAGAGAAATATTCATGAAATAGGCTGGTTAGTGTTGCACCTCTTCTTAATTCACTGCATAAAGATATTGGAGTAGGGGGGGATAGCATTATTATTATTATTATTATTAGCTATATGGTGCAAGGAAGCCTGAGGCTTATGCTGCACCAGCCAAAAAAAAAAAAAAAAAAAAAAAAATCCCGAGTTACCCTGAGAGAGAGAGAGAGAGAGAGAGAGAGAGAGAGAGAGAGAGAGAGAGAGAGAGAGAGAGAGAGAGAGAGAGAGAGAGAGAGAGAGAGTCAAAAGTAGAAAGGAATCATCAAGAAAGAGAAGAATGATGATATCCAGCTCAGGACCCTGGGTGTGCCAAGCCTATACTCACCAGATGTGAGCCCCTAGGGTCCTACACTATACATAGTGTTGAAGAGGATTAGTTATACTATAATTTTTAGTGTTTTCCACCAACCATGGAATAAAACGAAAGACGAAAAACCCAAATTTTTAAAATATTTAATATTTACAATAAATGATTTACCAAAATATTACTGATAGTAATTTTAAAATAAAATAAAACAACTGTGATATACAGGATAATAATAAAATGCCGAATTTAAAATGCAATAAAATATACTGGGTTAAAAGCGCTAAAATACTAACTGAAGCTTTCAAAGGCTTCTGCCTTCTTTCTCAACAGTGCAATTTCTGTTCTGCGGTAATTTCTGTACCGCAGAACAGAAATTACACTGTTGAGAAAGAAGGCAGAAGCCTTTGAAAGCTTCAGTTAGTATTTTAGCGCTTTTAACCCAGTATATTTTATTGCATTTTAAATTCGGCATTTTATTATTATCCTGTATATCACAGTTGTTTTATTTTATTTTAAAATTACTATCAGTAATATTTTGTTTGTAAATCATTTATTGTAAATATTAAATATTTTAAAAATTTGGGTTTTTCGTCTTTCGTTTTATTCCATGGTTGGTGGAAAACACTAAAAATTATAGTATGAGTATACCCAACCCCAGAGGCCTATTTGAAGAGGATTAGTTATGCTAAAGCCTTCATTTATGTTTAGTAGTTAGCTTTATATAAAAGAAAGAAGAGGAAAGTTATTCAATTTTTTTTAGTGACAGAAACAGAGAAGTGAGCAGCAAAGAAAAATAACTTAACACTCAATGTTTCTGATTGGGTTCAAAATGAACGTGAATGAGGTTCCGTTATCATGTTAACTGCATGTTGATGCACGTGTGTCACGGGTTTTTTAATTCACTTGGAGGAGAAACCACCTGACTTTAAGAAGCATCTTCATAAGATTTAATGAAAGAAAAGCCAAATATTTTTATTAAGCAACCTTTTGTCAAGCAACACCAGCAAATTGATTCAATCCTGTAATTTCTGAATTTAATTTATAAAGGTTATTTGGTAAAGCTATAACAAAAGGGGTTAATAAGAACAAAGGTTATACATTTGCAGAAATGTCACTGAAGTCATAGATAATGCTTTAAATTAAGAAATATACTCACCATAACAAGGTGGCCTCAGTGTTATCTCAATCTTGATGTTTGTTATAATGGAACTACACTTGTACTTATCCAGTTTATTGTGATACAAAGAATTGGTAAAAACATGCTAAATATGTTAATACTTTATTTATATATATAAAAACCCATATAAAAATAAATATCCTTGATTTCCATAATGTAAATCTTGTAAAAAATAAATTTACATTGTAAATAGTCTAGTTTCTAAAATTCCAACTACGTTTTACAAACCAATACTTGTGTTCAGATGCTACTAATGGAATCAGAATACAAGTATGAACTTGTATTATTCCAATATGACTCAATGAAGTGTTTCAATGACCTGAATGTGAATACTAGTTTGATGGAGGGAGAGAGAGAGAAATGACAGAGAGGAAAAGGCTGGAGATCAGTCATTTGATTTTTTTGGGGGGGGGAGGGAGGGGGAGAGAGAGAGAGAGAGAGAGAGAGAGAGAGAGAGAGAGAGAGAGAGAGAGAGAGAGAAATGAGGAAAAAAGAAACTTTCTGGAAAAATTAAGAGGGTATACTATAAATTAAAATTTAACTTGCAAAATACATATTTTATGTTAAAATACAGACACAAATGTTTCAGTCCAGCATGCACATTAGCCTACTTAACAATTTTTTGTCTGTGGGTTTCTGTTTGGATATTCTGTTAGACATCAACTGATTTTGATTACGCAAGAAAGATACTGTTGCAAACTTTGCCCTCTTCAGAAACGTTGAGTCAAAATTTTATTCATAACATGGCACTGTTGTCTAGACTTTCTGTCAGGATTATTTCCAAAGCTTCAGCAAAAAGAGAAAATATTATCTCAAGCTCAGCACTGCTATGAACTGTTAAAATGCCAAGTATGTCTTGGGATAGTTTATATTTCTTCATATTCATTTCTTGTACAGTGTCCTTTGTTCTCCACAAAGGACACTGTACATGGATTCTTTCTCCTTTCATAATAGCATCTAGAAGACTCTCATACCGAATAAGACAGCAAAACATCTATAGCTTCATCCTTAATGGCACCCAGAAGTACTGGAAACTTTTCCACAAAAAATTTTTAAATTTGAAAATGATGCACTGCCATTTGATAAAATTTGTGCCACCTCAGCATTTATAAGAAGTTTTTAGCATGCACCACGTAGTCACATGCGGCCACGACATACTTCCTTACAAAGCAAAAGAAAAGCATCTCTTTATTTGTTTTTTGTTGTGGCAGGTCTTTAATAGATTATACTAGCAGTACTCATTATGAAAATTTCACAATTGGTAGCAGAGTTTTTCTCTAGCTGTCCTAAAGAAATGTAGTCAGTGTTTGATCATGAGCAGGTAAGCCAGTACGCGTTGAATCCTTTCTCATTTCTGTAAAATAAAACTATTCTTTCTTTTAAGGTAGGCAGCACTATTAGGGAAAATTGGCCAGTTCTGTAAAATAAAACTATTCAGAATTTTTATATTTTCACACGTTTCTGCACACCTAGGAATCTTCAATTTGAGACCAAATTGGTTAGGCCTATCATACGCAATGGCTACAGCTAGCTGTACCCATTGCAAAAATTTTACAATTGGTAGCAGGTTTTCTCTAGCTAAAGAAATGTATTAACAATATATACGTGTAAATGTATTCAGGATTGATCTGTCAGATACAACTGATACATTTTCAGAAACACAAAAGGGCGTGTTTCTTTTTTCCTACAAGGTACATTCAACACAACCAGGTCAGAGTAGCACGGCAGTGGACACGTCTTCCGCACTCCAACTGTGACATACGTACTTCTAAATCCTTGAATTACTTACCTTAAATAACCTCAAAACAAAAAACAAATAAACTCGAAGTTGATAACGATAAGATGATGAGTTCTGAAAGTATTAAATGTAACGAATGTATGAGCTTGTGTGCAAGCAGGTCCAGTAGAGAAATTCGCAATCGGTAGCAGTTTCATTTTTTTTATTATTTTTTTTCCCAGAGCCAAGGCCATAATTGTGCGAACGTGCAAACTGTTAATCAGAAAAAAATGCCTTATCAGTTGTCTATCAACTTAGACAACCGTTTGTTTAACAGTTAACATCTTCCTTGGCTTCATCTATGAAGTGAATGTTGAACTATTCTCGTTTGTAGTACAAACCTGGCCCGTTCCATAAAATAAAAGTATTAGGAATTTTTAAATTTTAACAAATTTCAGGAAGAAATTTGTTAGGAAGAAATATCTTCAATTTGAGTCCACTTCCAGCCCGATTGGTTAAGCCTATCGTTCACACTGACTGTTGAAAGAAAATGACTTCTGTAAATATATAGGTATTTCAGGTTCTACAGCTGACAGAAAGTCTAAAAACCAATTCTGATTTAGTCTGCTGGGTTATCAAATTCCAAAATGGAAGATATGAAAACTGTTGACAAAATAAATTTTTGCATAACATCCTTCAATATATCTAGGAATACTGGATTCAGTAGACAGAAGTAAGGTATGGTGGATTGAAGAGTTACATTCAAATTTTCAAAAGGTAGCAAAATATGAAATGACTTCCTGCATGAGCGAGGACAACATGTTTGGAATTATCAGCTTGCTCAATCTGATTAGGACTGCTTTTACAGAAGTTTGCAATTCAGAAATTCTTTTTCTTGAATTCATCAATTTGCTTTCTTTCAAAACCTGTCTTCGTTCAAAAATTTACCTTCTTTCAAAACTGGATATGAACACTTCACATAAAAAGATAGTGATCACATAAAAAGTTGCAAGTTAGAGTAAATTTGAAAGTGCCTGCACTTCTGCCCAGATACGATAAGAGCCCTAACCATCAATTTGGTCCAGTGAGTGGATACATCTTGAATTAATTTATGCTTCTTTAAATTTAGATGCTCCTGTATTTCCATTAATTTGTTAACTGCTGAAGCAGGGTGGTGGGCCATGCTTCTAATCAAAAGCAGCCTGAGTGTGATGAAAGCTTTCCCGGATTCAGACATTTCACATGCTACTATAGAATCTGTATGGTGTGAGATTGTTGGAAGCAAAGGAATAGTGAGAGTGGGAGTAATCTACAGGCCAGGTGATTGGGAAGATTATGATGAGAGCCTCTACATGTAAATGGAGTGGGCAAGTAAGCACGAATGTCTTATTATGGTGATTTTAATTTGCCTCTAATTGATTGGAGCAAATGGGAAGGAAACTCCACATTGGGGACAAAATGCAGAGTAGCCTGTGCGGACGAAGTCTTTGACGCTCTTGGAACAGAGAAGTTTTTCTTGATTTATTTTCTGATTTATTAGCTTAAATTGGCATATTAACTTATTTTCTAGAGTAGCTTTATATTCCTAGTTACGATACTTAGTTTAAAGTTTAACTTAGACAGAGATTTTGTAGGTATTACTTAGTATCGGTAACGGTATCAAATCCATGTATTACAAATTGAACGAGAGGTTTTTTTTTTTTTTTTTACCAAATTTAGTCGATTTATTAACCAATTGTTATATCAAATTATCTTCTATAAGTAGATTATAGACCTAGTCAGGATCCTTAGTTTATTCTAAATTGAGATAGCGAGATCTGGAAGCTAATCAATACTTACAAGTCCGTAGAAGTACCGTTCGTGAATTCCCGTCATTTTTACACGATAGCATAAGCTTAGTGTAGTATAGTGCATAATATAATATTGTCAATTAATCAGTAAATCTATTAATCTTGATAAACTTTATTGTCAATTAAATTGTACTTTTAACTCTATATACATATATATATAAATAACGACTTAACCGTAAGAAATAATTAATACATAACTATAGTGGTACACGTGATACGGAAGTTGTATAAAGGGAACTCATAGAAAACACTCGATACCGAAAAAATAAATATAGCGTTATAACTGTTTTGGGATATAACTTAAGGATTTAATTTTGTTCTGAAATTGAAATTTTATTGAATTAAATCGGAATCATGACTCAGACCAGAGCAGCAAAGCAAAAGGCTCAAGCTAATGGAAGTGCTGTGGCTCAGGGGAGAACTGAGGGGGGAAGTTGCCCTCTGAATCACAGTCTTTTAAAATGCACTGTTTTTTTGCTTGATGTTTGCGGAGCAGTTGGGTACGGGACATGATACTGCCAAAGGGGATGTCTTTGTGTGTGCACGATGTAAGGAGTGCAAGGAAATCAGGCGACAACTCAGCGTTGTTATGGGCCTTTATGAGAGCTTGAAGGACAAGGTGGATGCCCTCGAAGGAAATAAATTGAGGTGCCCATCAAGCTCTCAGCTGCCCACATCAACGCCAGAGCTTGCACTTGGTCATCAGGCAACACAGAGGCAGCCCCCTAGGCAGAATGCGCTGGTCCCACAGGAACTAGTAGTTGTTGGTGACTCTATTGTCAGGGAAACAGGGAATATGCTTTGTAAAAAGGATAGGTGGAATAGGACCAGGGTATGTCTGCCAGGGGCAAAGGTTGATGACGTTGTAGAGCGGATATCATCTTTTAAGGGCACAAAAGGTGATAGAGTTGTACACGTTGGCACTAATGATATTAAGAGTAGGAGACCGGCGGAATTACTTAGCAAGTACAGGTCACTGTTGAAAAAAAGCCGTGAATTAGGGTTGAATTTGAAAGTGTCTGCAATTCTGAACAGACACGATAGGAGGGAGTATATGATGAGAGCCTTGTCGATCAATTCGGCCCTGGAGAGATTGTGCAAGACTCAAGGGGTAGAATTTTTTTCAGCCGACTGTACTTGTTAACAGGAGAGATTGCTTCTACAGGGATGGGATACACTTAAATAGAAAGGGTGCAAGAATTTTTGCTGATGCTGTCGAGGCAATGTTAGGAGGGTCGGAAAACTGCTAGTTGGGGGGGGGATACAAGGACTAATAAGTTAACAGTAGCCACTGGCAGAGGTGAAAGAGATTCTTGCACTGCTTCTATTGGAATGAGCAGTAGCCTGAAAAACAAGATGCAGGCTATTTCAGAGACTGCTGGGAGTCATTGCGGTACAAGTAAACACATGGGTTGTGTTAGGGTAGCTAGGAATAGAAACTGGTGCATGTATACCTGCATGTACACCAATGCTAGGAGTTTGGTAAATAAATTTGATGAATTTGAGATATTGCTCAAAACATCAAAGGCAGATATTGTTGGGATATCAGAGACATGGTGTCACACAGATATAAGGAATGCGGAACTGGAATTTGGGGAATACAATGTGTATAGAAAGGATAGACAGGACAGGAGGGGAGGAGGCGTTATGCTATTAGTTAAGAAACACATAAAATCCAAGGAAGCGAAGCCAGTCGACATCGATGGACAGGGCAGTGTCGAGTCAGTTTGGTGTGACATAAGAGATAGGGAAATCAAAATTGAGAGTAGGAGTGTGCTAAAGGCCTAATGAGTCTGATGAGTATAATAAGATATTGTACAGGGAAATAGAGTGGGCCAGTAAATCAGAGAGTCTTATAATGGGGGATTTTAATTTCCCAGATATTGACTGGAATTTGTGGGTTGGTCACTCACACACTAGCAAGGCTTTTGTGGATTTATTGGATGATTGTTTTCTACATCAGCATGTTCGTGCGGCAACAAGAGGGAGCAATACTGTTGATCTGATTATCAGTAGTGATTCTTCATGCATTAAGAATCTGCAGATAAATGAACCACTAGGTGGCAGTGATCACAGTGTGTTGAAGTGGGAGTTACTCAAGGAGGTAACTACCATCAGAGGTAAAGGGAAGGGTTTTTGTTTTCGTAAAGGCGACTATGATGGTCTGAGACAGTATTTAAATTCTATACAGTGGGACCAACTGATGATGTTACCAACAGCAAACTCAAAATGGGAAGCATTCAAGGAACTAATCTTGGAAGCTACCAGGCTTTACATACAACTAAGAAATATTGTTCAAGGTTTAGGCCTAAATGGTTGTCAGATGAACTAATGAGACATGTGGCAGAGAATAAAAATGCATGGAATACATACAAATTAATGGGTAACATGGAAGCCTATGATAGATATAAGTTGGTCTGTAACCAAGTCACAAAGGAGATTAGGCAGGCAAAGGCAGACTACGAAAAATCGTTGGCAAAGGATGCAAAGAAAAACAGAAAAGAGTTCTTTACCTATTTAAACTCAAGAAGGAAAGGGATGAATCAGATTGGTCCACTGGATATTGATGGTTCAACAGTTGAGGATCCTGCTCAGGTGGCTAACAATCTAAACGAATATTTTGCATCTACATTCACGCATGAGGAGTTATTCAGGAAGGAGAATGACGTAGGTAAAGTAAACATTGGCAGTGATCTAGATGATTTTTAACTGAGAGGAAAGTGGAGGAGAGATTGTTGAGGATAAACATAAAAAAGGCACCTGGGGTGGATGGGATCTATCCAGTTATATTAAAGGAGGCAGCAAAGGAAGTAAGCAAACCCCTAGCCATAATTATGAGAGCTTCGGACTCAGGGGAGGTACCCATAGACTGGAGATGTGCAAATGTAACCCAATTCACAAAGGAGGATCAAAGGCTGACACAAGTAATTATAGACCTGTTAGTTTAACTTCTGTTCCAGGTAAATTAATGGAGGCACTGGTTAAAGAAGCACTGCAGGATCATCTAGACAAGAACTCAGTTATAGCTCAGACGCAGCATGGTTTTGTTAAGGGCAGGTCTTGCCTGACCAATTTGATTGGATACTATGATGTAGTCACAAAAGAACTGGATGCAGGGAATAACTTTGATATTATATATTTGGATCTTAGAAAGGCTTTTGATACTGTTGCATTGGAAGCAAATTGCTGCTATGTATAAGGGGATGGTTGAGTGGCAGAAGACAGAGAGTGGTAATCAATGGACACTGCTCAACGTGGACTAATGTTATTAGTGGAGTTCCTCAGGGTTCAGTGTTGGGTCCGTTGTTGTTTTCGGTGTTTATGAATGATATTGATGATGGTATATCAAGTTTAATGTCCAAGTTTGCAGATGATACAAAGGCTGGCAGGGTTGTTAAGGACACTACTGACGTTATGCTGCTGCAACAGGATCTGGAAAGGTTGAACAGATGGGCTGAGAGGTGGCAAATGAAGTTTAACATTGACAAATATAAAGTCCTACATATGGGAAACAGTAACCACAGAGCAATGTATCAACTCTGCGGTACTACACTGACAGTGGTGGAGAATGAAAAGGACCTGGGGGTAATTGTGCAGGCAGATATGAAGTTCTCTGAGCAGTGCAGACGAGCTGCAAGAGTAGCTCATGGTATCTTGTCAATGATATACAGGAATTTTTCTAGCAGGGATAAGGAGGTGATTATTCCCTTGTATAAGGCAATGGTTAGGCCACATCTTGAGTACTGTATACAGGTCTGGAGGCCTCATTTCAAGAAGGATGTAGAGCTGCTGGAACGGGTACAGAGAAGGGCAACAATATTAGTGAATGGAACAAAGGGTTGCTCTTACGAAGAAAGGCTTAAGTTTTGCAAATTACAGAGTCTGGAGACCGGCGAGGTGATCTGATAGAGGTGTATAAGGTTTTGAATGGTTTGAGCACGCTCAATGCCAACGGGATTCTTCATCTTGCTCAGAATAATCACCTCAGAGGGCATAAATTCAAACTGAGGAAGGACGGATGTCGGATAGATGTGCGGAAATTTGCCTTTGGCCAGTGGGTGGTTGATTGGTGGAACCGACTTCCATCACCTGTTGTTGAAGTTGATAGCCTAAACAAATTTAAGGCTCAACTGGACAGGTATTTCGAACAAACAGAGGGGTGAAAAGGGAGTTGTGTGTTTTTTTTTTTTTTTTTGGCTGATGCTGGATAAGCTTGCTTTCTTGCATCATATGCCACTACTAATGCTAATGCTAATGCTAAATGCTAAAAAATTTTTAAATCAACTAGACGATTGCTATTCGTATCAACATGTCAGGGAAAGTACTAGGAAAAAGAATATTCCAAACCTCACCATCACCCATGAACCAGATGACATAATACAGCTGACAATATAGGAACCAGTAGCAGGAAGTGGTCACAAAGTTCTACGGTGGATGATGAAAAGAGAGATAGCAGTAGTTTTAGGCAGAGGAATGGGTTATAATTTCAGGAAAGGAAATTACGATGCCTTAAAGTTCTACATGGCCTCTATTATCTCACAGAGAGCAAATACAATTGAATTATGGTATACCTTTAAAACATTAATCACAGAAGCCTTGAATGCTTATATACCATTAAAAAATATACTCCACAAGGAGGATTCCAAGTTGGATGAATAATGAAGTTGCAAATTACTTGAACCAGAAAAAGACGGCATGGAAAAGTTACAGAGCAATAAAAAGTACTGAAGCCTACAACAGCTAAAAATTGATCTGTAATAATGCCACTGAAAAGGTTAGGCTGGCAAAGTCAGATTATGAGAAATTGCTGGCAAAGGGGGGGGGGGGGTGAAGAATAAGGAATTCTTCACATATACAAATGTAAAGAAGAGAAGGACAAACCAGATCAGAATCTTATGTAATGAAAGTGGGATAGTATTAGATACACCAGCTGAAGTTGCAGATGAACTCAACAGTTACTTTGCATCGATATTTACAGAAGAAAAACCCTTCACATCAATGAGAAATTCTGGGAGTGAAGTTGAAAAAAATGTAATTAATGATGTTGAAATTTCACACGTTTATTTAATGAAAAAACTTTCGAGCCTACAAGCCAGTAAGGCTGCTGGGGTTGATAGCATTTACCCTATAATTTTAAGGGAGGTGGCAAGTGAGTGTATTGAACCATTGAGGCTAATTATGAGAGCATCACTGGACTCGGTAATGATTCCATTTGATCAGAAAAGTGCCAATGCATCTCCAATACATAAGGGCGGTTCTAAGTGTGAAGTGGGAAATTGCTGGCCAGTTAGTCTAACTTCAGTAGTAGGGAAAATCTTGGAAACACTGATCAAAGGTGGAATTCAGGATCATTTAGACAGAAATGGAATTCTAAAGGATACTCAGCATGGTTTTGTAAAGGAAAATCATGTGTAACTAATCTAGTTACACATGATTCTGACAGGGTCACTCAACAGCTGGACTTAGGGAATAATTTCGACATTGTTTATTTGGATTTCAGCAAAGCATTTGACTCAGTCCCATACGAGTGGTTACTTTATAAGCTGGAACAGGTTGGAATCACAGGGAAAATCGTTAGATGGATTCTGAAGCTGGATGGCTTCAGGGCAGGAGGCAGAGGGTTGTGATAAATGGTTATTCCTCAGATTGGGTTGACGTAAGAAATGCGGCTCCCCAAGGATCACTATTAGGACCACTGTTGTTTTTGATTTTCATAAATGACATTGATGAAGGGATAGAGGGCATGATGTCTAAATTTGTAGATAGTGTAAAGATTGGTTGAGTAGTTATCGATCACAGGCAAGCAGAGCTTCTTCAGACTGATCTAGATAGACTTCAGGAATGGTCAGAAAAATGGCAGCTATGCTTTAATCCAGCAGGAAGTTGAAAGTATTTCACCTGGGGAACAGCAACTCCAAGTTAACTTATACACTAAAACCAGCAGTGGAGGAAACGGACTTGGGTGTTACGATATGGTCAGACATGAAGTTCTCTGAGCATTGTAGACAAGTTGCAAGGAAGGCCCGTGGTGTCCTACTGATAACTTGACAAACACCTTAAATTAAAATTTACTAGAAAATTGAAATACAACATACTGTTAAAATGTAATATCTATTTTTGCATTTTTTTTCTGTATATTGCTTGCTGATCTTATTCTTATTTGTTTTGCAAAAAGTCTGATTAATTCATCACATTCTCTACTGTTTGAAATTGAAAAAATTTGCTACATACACTATGTAAGGCAAATGCATTACTCTTTTCAGATTTTATGATACATGGAAAATCTTGCCTATACATTTTAAATTTTACATCTCATTTCTTTAGGATCTTAAATACACTAAGAAATGAATGCACATAATAGAGAAGGATGAAGAATACTATTATTTCTATTTTGCAACGTGGATTACCATAACACACCTGACAGCCAATTCGTTAATGAAAATTAGCAAAAATACACAATTTTTTTTTCTGAATATAATTTTAACATAGTTTTATTATTTTTTTGGGAAAAGATAAAGATTATAAAAACAGTTTCTGCAAAAAAAAAAAAAAAAAAAAAAAAAGAGAAGGGTCAAATTGAGTACAAAAAGGTGGATTGTCTGTTGTAAATTCAGAGAGGTGGCAGCTATGAAGAGATAACAACCATATGTGCTAGCTTACAGTTATTTAATCTCTTTTGTTAGCTGTAAACCAATTAAAAATATTTAACTTATTGTTATTCTACATATAAAATGTTGCCTTTGGTGTTGTATTGTAAATCACTTCAACTTTGATGTCTTAGTCAGTTAAGGTATTCTGATACAGAATGTTTGTCTTGAAGAGAGATGTTGGGAGAATGATAGAGGCATTTGTTGTGTGCACTGTATATCACTGCTATACAATTGGACAGAATAGTTTTCCAAAAAATACAGGTTCTGAGTAAATACACACTTCTTACTACTTGTGAAAATAGTGAGATGTATTCATAATTTAAATTTCTACATTAATTAATCAAACGTAAATCAAACTGTTCTATTATGACTTTCAGGTTCCCTATCTACACAGGTTGTTTGTTTGTTATTTGGTTTTTAGGAGCATTAGCAACTAAGGCCATATTGCTCCGGGATATGCAGTGGTCACCCCCCTGACCTTTCCGCATCCTCTGTATTTGGTGATGACGGGCTCGAACCCCGGTCTAATCAAGAAGCTTGTTTGTTGTTTGGTTTTTAGCACTAGCAACTAAGGCCATATTGCTCCGGAATATGCAGTGGTCATTCCCTGACCTTTCCGCATCCTCCATATTTGGTGGTGATGGGTTCGAACCCTGGTCTAATCAAGAAGCATGTGCTACGCACTGCTGCTCCTTCCCACCTGGCTACGGAGGTGCTCTAATCAAGAAGCGTGTGCTACACACTGCTGCTCCTTCCCACCTGGCTATGGAGGTGCCTCTATCTACACAGGTTGGAAATATGAAGTTTCATGTTCTACAATTTTTCAGGACATGAGTGATCTCAGAAATAAAGACAAGCCCTTTTAAACAAAATTCCAAGTTAACATTTATATTTGTTTTAAGTAACCATTTTTTTTTTTTTTTCCATTAAAAGAACTTTCAGCATGAGTTAGATATGGTATTTTCATCCAAACTAAGTAGAAAAAATTAATATAAAGTGGCTGCTAGAATAGCAATAGTAGTGGCATATGATTAGTATTAGTATTAGTATTAGTAACGGCTGCATGGTGCAAGAAAGCCTACGGCTTATGCTGCACCAGCCAAAAAAAAAAAAAAAATCCGAACAAAACAATGATAAAAAAAATAAATAACTAAATAATAATAATTAATAAATAAATAAATAATAAATAAAAAGGAAATTAAACCTATCATCCTATGTGCTTTCCTTACCCGAACGTACTATCCAGATGACCTTTGAATTTCCCCAAACTGTCGGCCTCTACCATCCATGAAGGCAACTTATTCCAGTAATTTATAACTCGCTGGCTAAAATAAAACTTCCAGCAGTCCAATCTAAACATTTCCCCCTGTAACTTGAATTTATGTCCCCTAGTTCTAGCATCATTTATAATCTTGAAAATTTTGTCCTCATTCATTTTACTGATGCCTCTCAGAGGATTAAACACCTCAATCAAATCTCCTCTAAGGTGTCTAGTTTCCAAACTCTGCAACCTACATATTCGAAGTCTTTCTTCATAAGGACGCCCTTTTGCCGATCTCACCAGGCGAGTTACCCGTCTTTTCACCCTTTCAAGAAGCTCGATTCTTTCTTTAGGTGTGGTCTCCATGCTTGAACACAGTATTCCAAGTGTGGTCTAACATAAGCCTTATATAATGGGATTATCACGTCCCTATCTCTACTTGCAAAAGTTCGATAGATACCATGGGCCTTCCTTGCAACCTGTTTACAATGCTCAGAGAATTTCATGTCTGACCGTATCATAACACCCAAGTCCCTTTCCTCCAGTACTGGGTTTAGTTGAACTCCACCAAGTGAATAAGTTATTTTGGGATTACTGTTTCCCAGGTGTAATACCTTACACTTTGTTGGATTAAAGCACAGCTGCCATTTTTCTGACCATTCGGAAGTCTATCTAGGTCTCTCTGAAGAAGCTCAGCTTGACAGTGATCATTAACTACTCTACCAATTTTAACATCATCTGCAAATTTAGACATCACGCCCTCTATCCCTTCATCAATGTCGTTTATGAAAATTAAAAACAACAGTGGTCCTAATACTGATCCTTGGGGAACCCCACTTCTTACATCAACCCAATCTGAGGAATAGCCATTTATCACAACCCTCTGCCTCCTGCCCTGAAGCCATCCTTCTATCCATCTAAGGATTTTCCCAGTGATTCCAACCTGTTCCAGCTTATAAAGCAACCGCTCATGTGGGACTGAGTCAAAAGCTTTGCTGAAATCTAAATAAACAATGTCGAAATTATTCCCTAAATCCAGCTCGTGAGTGACCCTTTCGAAATAGCGAACCAGATTTATTAAACATGATTTTCCCTTTACAAAACCATGCTGAGTATCCTTGAGAATTTCGATTCGATCCAAATTTGATAATTTATTTATCCCTATTTTGTGTTACAATTGTTGGGAGATAACAGCAAGAAGGGAGGGAGAACACATAAGCCAGAGGCTTTTTAGGGGGTGTTCCCTTTGAAAAAGATAACAATAAAAACAGATACATCATGAATCGGACATGTTTCTACATTCCATTACCGAGACTACGTAAACCAACCACACATGTCGCGTGGTTAACAACAGTACATACTTATAATTACATTGTGAGTACTTTTACAATAACAAGTATGAAAGAAAAATTATGAAATAATTGCATAGAGTGTTACAATTTATGACAGCTATTCCTTCAACTTGTTTACACAATTTCCAAACTGGTATGCATTGTGGAAAGTTCAGGAGTTGAGTGGAAGGTGATTTAGATCAGACCTCCCTGGTGATGTGTTCAGTCAGGAGCTTCTTGAACTTGTTTAGTGAAATGGCATTTTTTATGTTTTCAGGAAGATTATTCCAGGTTTTTGCGCCTCTGTATTTTATATTTTTCTGGCCTATGGCTTTTCTGAAAAGCGGAACCTTCAGGTTCGCTTCATTTCTTAAATTATATCTTATTCCTTCTTCTTCTATTGTTATAAAAAAGGATCTGAAGAGAGGAGGAAAGTTTGGTGTTTTCAAAGCATTCTAGACAAAGACCGCTTCAGCTTTTTGTATCAGTTGGTAGATGCTTAAGAGTCTCGCTTCCTTATATCTCGAAGTCACCGATGCATTCCAGGGAAGGCCCAAAATTGAACGAACACATCGATTGACAATTGAATTGATTCTCGTAAGGTTATATTGACTGGTCGTACCCCATGAGATAATTCCATATGTGAAGTGAGGCTGTATTAAGGAAAGGAATACTAGTCTGAGAAGGGAAGGAGGTACCCAGGCAGAGGCTCGGGCGAGTATTCCTGCTAGTGACGAAGTTTTCTTTCGTAAGGTGATCATTTGTTTATCCCAACTCAGCTTGTCATCTAGCCAGATTCCTAGAAACTTGGTATCATTCACCCTTTCCAGTTGTTTTCCTTTGTATGTTATTTCGAAATCAATATTCAATGGTTTATTTTTCGTCCTAAACACCATATATTTGGATTTTTCTGGGTTTAGTATCAGCTGATTCTTTTGAAGCCAACTATGCATTTCAGAGAGCAGGGCAGAGATCTTGCATTGAAGTTGGTTAGGGTCTTTATCAGTGATTAGAATGGAAATGTCATCGGCATACGCTACTAGGTGGGAAGATGGAAGATGAGAGAGAAATTCATTAATGTAAAGAACAAATAGGATCGGTCCGAGAAGTGAGCCTTGAGGTACTCCCCTAGAGAAATAAGAAATGTCTGAAAAAGACTGGTTTGTTTTAACGACAAATGGCCTATCACTAAGGTAGTCTTCAAGGAGAAGGTTAATTTTTCCTCTCAAGCCAAGATTGTTGAGCTTGTTGAGTAGGATATTATGATTTATGCAGTCAAAAGCTTTTGATAGGTCTAGAAACAGTGCTATTGCATAGTGACCCTTTTCAAGACAGTCCGTGATCCTGGAGCAGAAGTCAACAATTGCCAGGTCAGTGGATCTTTTTGAACGATAAGCGTACTGTTGTTGATGGATAAGCTGATTGACTTCCAGGAAGCCCATGATTCTGCCGTGAAGAATTTTTTCGAATAATTTTGCAAAAACTGAGAGTAGAGCTATTGGACGAAAATTGTTGATAGAGTTACAATTTTTCCCCTTAGGAACAGGAACAATGACTGCTTTTTTGAATTGAGACGGGAATTTACCAGATTGAACGGAAAGATTGTAAATATACTTCAGTGGTGTTAGAATTGAGTTAAGGACCTTTTTCAGCAGAGCAGGAGATATTTCATCAAAGCCAGGGGCTCCCTTTTCTTTTAATTGATGTCCTGCTTCTAAAATCTCTTGATCTGAGAGCGGAGCGAGGAAAAAAGAGCTCCTCATTGAGTGCTTGACAGATTCTTTCGTTGCATTATCTCTAGAGTCAACTTCGTCTTTAAAAAGGTTATTCACGCTTGAGATAAAGTGATTACGGAATGCTGCGGCTTTTTCCTGGTCATCCGAAATGAGTACCTCGTTCTCAACTACATCTCCAACGTAGCTCTGTAGTTTCGTTTTTCTTCCAGGTAGTAGCTTGTCCAAGACTGCCCACTTTTCCTTGCTTGTAATGACGCCTTTAAGTTGGGAACTATAATATTTCCTTTTCTCCGACCTAATACTGTCGGTGACTTTGTTTCTGTACGTTGTGTATGTGTTTTTATCCTCCTCCTTTCCTGTTTCTCTAGCAATTCTTGCAAGTTTGTCCCTTTTCTTTAGCATGTTACAAATTTTTTTTGACATAAATGGGCATAATTTCCATCTTGGCCTAGTGGTCTTTTTATTCCCTGGGATCCTGATGTATGACGCGCATTTTTCGTAACTATTTAGAATATGCTCAAAGAAGAAGTTCGTCGCAATTTCAGGATCATCTGTAGCAGCCACTCCATCCCACGAAGACTGCTGGAGATCATAACAGAGCTGATTGAGAGAGCCTGGAGTCACAGATCTGTGAGTGTGCATGATCTCTTCCACAATTTCTTCATTTTCAATTACCATTAAGATGGGACGATGATCAGAAATGGTTGCATCCAGTACTGCATAGGTTAGTGAGCATTCCCCAATTGCGAAGTCAAGAAGGGAATTGTGGGACTCTCCCATTCTAGTCGGGATAATTCCGTCAGTCAGAAGAGAAAAACCATTGGAAGAAATGACATCTAGGAGGTCTTGCACTTGAGAGGAAGAGCTTTGAAGTATGTTAATATTAAAGTCTCCCATCAGCAGAAGACTAAGGGATTTGCTTGTGAAGTGAGATAGAATATTGTCAAGAGTTACAAGGAAACTGTTGACTGAAGCTGAGGGAGGTCGGTATAGACACCCAATCACCAGAGAAGCAATGCGGATAAAAGTGATTTCACAAGCTTGATCAGGCAGATTTGTGATAGGAAAGGCAGAGCATCGCAGATGATTGTGAACGTAAATAGCAACTCCACCCCCTTTAGAATCACATCTGCAACTGTGAAAGAGAGCATAGTCTTGAAATCGGACTGAAACTTCAGGGGAGAACCAGGTCTCAGTAAAAACCATCAGGTCTGGATGGAGATTCCATGATGTCAGTTGCGCGAGGATTTCATCATTATGTTTTACAAGACTGCGTGCGTTCATATAGAATACAGTAATTGCATCTTTTGATGCTGTAGTAAGGCATAAGTTATTTGGTTTAATTGTTGGCAAGTGACATGGCAGAAAGGTATTTTCACAAGAGTTAGAGTCATTCAAATTCTGGTAGGATGAAGAGATAGATGAATCGTTTATAGAAGTTCTTCCCAGCTGAGATTCCAGAATATCTGAAAAATGCTCGATATGTCATTCCCGTTGACTAGTTTCAATTGCTAAGTCACTGGCTGATGCCCCAGTATGAGGAAGAGGGGGGCGTCCATAGAAAGGCCGAATAATGGCTCCCTCAGGCCAGCAGTGATCCTTTAGTAATAGATCAAAATCCGTTTGTTGACACTGAATATAGAAAGAGCTGTACGAATCGTGTTTGGAATTCATTTTTATTACGTTTACTTCTATCTGCAGTTGAGTTCTGATATGCTGCTCTACTTCTGTACCGCACAGTTGGGGTTCGAGTCGCGAGACGAAAATACTCTTCGTTGAACTTTTAGTTCTTGGGACTGCTCTGATTGAAGAGTTGGTAGCTGTTCCCACAACAGCAGGGGTGTGTCGATGTCTTCCTGCCTGATTATAGGCAGATTGATTCCGTTGTCCTCTGATGTTATCTGCCTGCCTCCTGGAGAAAATGACATCTTCTAGGAGTGGATTGACAGATCTATTGCCATATTTACACGCTTTCTGAGATTGACTAGTAACTGGACCATATACTGGAGTATGTGGAGGTTCCTTTACAATAGATGCATAAGTGGCTTCTGCTATAGGAGTCGGTTGAAATGTGGGATTTGCCATAGATTTCGCCAAGTTTCTTGTAGGACTGGAGTTTTGAATAAGTCTACTGGAGTTTTGGATAAGATTTGTTAAATCCAAAATTTTTTGTAGTAAGATATAATTTATTTCGCGAAGTTGGGCGTTTTCTGACCTGATTTTTTTAGTTTCGTCGAGAAGAGAAGCCATCATGGATTTTTGAGTGTCCAGGATTTGAAAAATCATTTTCGTGGTCATCTCATTTGGCTTTTCAACTTGTGAGACTTCGTGGTTAAGAAGGTGAGAGAAGGAGCAATTTGTCTGCTCTGATATCACGTCATGAGGTATGTCCTCGGATGGCCCACTCTGTTGAGTGCCATTTGACGATGAGGTGAAAGACTGAGATTCGCGTTCGGAAAGATTTAAAAGATCCGTTGGGGTTGATCCTGAGTTATTTTCATTTTTCGTCTGTTTTTTCTTCGTCTGCCTGTAATTTATGCAACAGGGACCTTTCCACGAGTCGATAGCTGCCTGTGACATCTTTTTCCAGTTTACGGTTGACAAATCTATGCATTTTATACAGTACACAAGACCGCATTCCGCATTGCACTGGAGGAAGTCTTTGCATTTCTTTTTACACATATGGCAAATAATTTGCACTTGCGGAGCCATTGTAATTAACAGTAAAAACAATAAATTTCTTTTTTTTATATTAAAATGAAAATTAAATATGCAAGGTAAGATGAAACATTAAATGCAAAATATAAAATATGCAATATTCGAAACAATATTATTGCTAGTTGAACTAATTTTACAGTAAACTAATCAGAGAATTAGTTGAAATACTTTAGAATTCTTTAAAATACATTCAAAGATTTGAGTGCGATTTCTGAGATAAGCTTAGAACAGTCCTAATTTGAACTACACGTAGTACTTAAGGTCACACCACTGCAGATTAGTCAGTAGTCTTTTGAAAGGCACGGTCCTCTTTGTAGGAACAATGACAGGTGACCTTGCGGGCTATAATCAGACAAAAACAGTAAAGTGACTGACCTTGGTTAACCTGTGAGACAGTAATCCTTACGCTGAAAACTTCCCAGCTTCGTGACTGCCTATAGAAACTGTATGAGATACCTTGTTGAAGAGGAACATAAATTTCGTTTACTATCGCTTGAAAACTATCTTTCGAGTACTTCTTTCTTCAGAGTTGTGAAGAGCAACGCTCGCTGACCCGTAGTGTATCAAAATGATGGAACAGATTCATCTTGAATCATCAATTCTAGCATACATTTGCAGGAGAACAAACACAACACCACAGTAACCATTCGCGCACGCGTACTTACAAATGATCCTGAATTCCATTGCCTCCATGATTTTCCCTACTACTGAAGTCAGACTGACCGGTCGATAATTTCCAACTTCACTTTTAGAGCCACCCTTATGTATGGGAGATTCATTTGCACTATTCCAATCCAAGGGAATCTCCCCAGAGTCTAGTGATGCTTGCATAATTAGCCTCAATGGTTCAATGCACTCGCTTGCCGCCTCTCTTAAGATGCAAGAAAGCAAGCAAAAAAAAAAAAACTACACACTTCCAATTTCATCTAACCATTCCCTCCAAAAGTTTGTCTAGTTCTTCCTTGAATTTATTTAAGCTATCAACTTCCAAATGACAGATGGAAGTTTGTTCCAGCAATCAACCACTTGCTGGCTAAATGCAAATTTCTGCATATCTATTCTGCAACCGTCTTTCCTTAATTTGAATCTACGTCCCATCAAGCGTGTAATCTGAGCAAGAAGAAGAATCCCATCAGCATTGAACTTACTCAAACCATTGAAAGTCTTAAACACCTCAATCAGATCACCTCACAGGTGCCTAGCCTCCAGATGCTGCAATTTGCAGAACTGAAGCGTTTCTTGGCTTCAGTTCTGCAGTTTCACACCCCTTTGATCCTCTCACCAATCTTGTTGCCCTTCTCTGCAACAGCTCTACATTCTTCCTAAAATGAGGCCTCTAGACCTATATACAGTACTCAAGGTGTTGCCTTCTCATTGTTTAGAGGCCTTATACAAAGGGATAATCACCTCCTTATCCCTGCTAACAAATTCCTGTATATCATTGACAAAAACCCATGAGCTATCCTGGCAGCCTGTCTGCACTGTTCAGAGAACTTTATATCTGACTGCACAGTTACCTAGAGGTCTTTTTCATTCTCCACTACCCTGAGTGTAGTACCATACAGTATGTTTCTCTGGGGTTACTGCTACCCATATGCAGTACTTTGCATTTGTTAATATCAAAATTCAGTTGCCACTTCTCAGCTCATCTGTCTAACTTTTCTAGATCCTGTTGCAGTAGCATATTGTCATTAATATCATTAACAACCATGCCAACCTTTATATCGTCTGGAAATTTGGACATTAAGCTTTATGTGCCTTTATCAATTTCATTGATAAATATAGAAAACAACAATGGGGTCAACACCGAACCTTGTGGAACTCCACTAATAACATTGGTTCATAGTTCATGAAGAGCAATGTCCATTGATTTTTTTTTTTTTATGAGAACCCCAAACACGAGAGGTATTAGAACCTATAGTACTTAGCACCGTGCTTGGGTTGGAGGTTGAGAAGACGAAAGAAGATATTTGTTGATATTGGACTTGAACCTCTGTAGATTGTAATTTTCAGGAAATACGTATGAAGGAAGGTTGTTCCAGAAAACGGCAGTTGAATGAATAAATGAGGAAGATGAAAAGTTGGTTCTGTGGGTTTGAAGTTGGACAGTAAATGGATGTTGGCTGGTGGCGGCACGTGTTCGGACTGTTTTGAAAGAGAGAGCGGGAATTATAGAAGCCAATTCAGAAGAACAGTGCCCATGGAAGTATCTGTAGAAGAGGCATGCAGCAGAAACAGTGCGTCTATGAGAAAGCGAGTGGAGAGACTCTGTTAGAGATGAATCATTAATTAACCTAACTGCCCTCTTCTGAATGGAATCAAGAAGCCTGAGAGAGAGGTTTTGGGGGCACCACCCCAGATGTGGGAACAATATTCCATGGCAGGGCGGATTTGCGATTTATACAGAGTGAGCAGCTGTTTGGAAGAAAAGTAACGGCGAGAGCGAAAGAGAAAACCAAGTTTTTTAGATGCGGAGGAAGCAATATTTGTAATGTGCTTGTGCCAAGAGAGATTAGAAGTCAGGGTAATCCCCAAAAGAGATATATCATTTTGCCTAGAAATCGGAGTGTCACTAAAGATAAGCATAGGAGCAGAAGAATCCTTTTTGCGATATATAAGACAAGATTGAGTTTTAGAAGGGTTGAAATCAACTAAGTTGTCTTTGCCCCACTGGAGAATTACCTGAAGATCGGCATTTAAGGAACTGGCAGCAGATTTTCGAGAACTTGAAGCTGATTGAGGTGGACAAGGTTTCTCAAAATGGAAAGTTGAATGCAATGTGCTATCATCGGCAAAACTATGGATAGGATTTCCAGTCAATGGAAGAAGGTCATTGATATACAAGAGGAAAAGAGTGGGGGAAAGAACTGAACCTTGGGGGACACCGGCATTAGTGGAGAAGTTAGAAGACAGAGAGCCATCTACCATCACCCTCAGTGAGCGATCAGAGAGAAAACTGGATAACCAATTACTAAAAACAGTTGGCAAACCATAAGATGGAAGCTTGTTTAGAAGACCTTTATGCCAAACACGATCAAAAGCCTTTGAGATGTCAAGAGCAACTACTTGTGTTTCACCGAACCTTTCCATTGAATTAGTCCATAAATGGGTAACATAAGCCAGAATATCCCCAGTGGATCGACACTGACGGAATCCATACTGGCGATCGTTGATCAGACAGAAGGTTTCTAGGTAGTTTAAGAGTTGGCGGTTAATTGATTTCTCCATTACTTTAGAAAGAGTAGAAGTAATTGCAATGGGACAATAATTGGATGGGAGGGATTTGTCACCCTTTTTAGGAACTGGCTGGATATGAGCAAATTTCCAAGCAGAAGGAAAAACACCTTTGGAATAAGAAAGTGAAAAAAGGCAGAAAACCTTGTGGAACTCCACTAATAACATTGGTTCATAGTTCATGAAGAGCAGTGTCCATTGATTACCACTCTCTGACTAGATTCCAATTAAAATAACCTCATTAGTGAAGGCAAAAACATCATTATTCAAAGGTTAATCATAAATTTCTTTACAGAATCTAAAGATAAGTTTCTTACAGCCAACAAAAGCTAAGATCTGCACGACCACCAGGTCAGTGGAGTTTACAATAAATTATCAATACAAACATTAATTGTATTTAGCAGTCATGGGCTCAAACCCCAGTCCACTCAAAGAGCACGTGGTGTGCTCTCTCGCTCCAGACCACTCGGCTACATATAATTCCATCCAATTAATCATATGTATCCCTCCAAATAAGGTTCTGGCTGGTAATTTGCACAGTAGCAGAACTTTTCTGGATTTACTAGATAACTACTTTCTACACCAGCAAGTTAGAGAGGCAATGAGGGAAAGCAATTTCCTTGATCTGATTATCAGCAGTCTCCTCATGCATTAAAAATCTAGATAAAAAAAACCTCTAGGTGCAGTGATTGTGTGGGATTTAAGTAAAGATGTAAAATTTTCAGTGGGGACAAAGTAATAATGTTACCAAAACTGCAAATTATAAATGGGAAACATTCAGGGAAGTAATTGTGGAAGCTAACACGCATAATAAGAGATATTGTTTAAGGTTTAGACCTAAACGAATAACAGATAAAGTGATAAGAGAAGTGACAAAGAAAAAACATACACTAAGTCTGCAATAATTACAAAAGTGGTTAAGGCAGATTACGAATTGGATAGGAATGTGAAGAAAAGTAGCAAAGAATTCTTTGTTTATATTAATACTAGAAGGAAAGGAATGAACCACACCGGTCCACAACATACGGGTGGCGTAACTACTGATGATTCTTTTCTGGCAACAGCACAGACAAACTGAATAAATATTCTGAAGCTACCTTCACGCATAAAAAAGTGTTTTAGGGATGGGCATACTAGAAGTATACCAAAGTATGATTGGGCCCAAATGATTCTGTGATAACTGAGAGAAAAGTGGAAGAGACATGTTGAGGCTTAAAGCTTTTAACAACAGGCTTTCATCAGTCATTCAGTTTACCTTATTCTATCCAATTATATTAAAAGCAAAAGATGAAGTAAATCTCTAGCCATAATTATGAGAGAATCCTTGAATTCAGGGGGATGTCACTATGGAATGGAAATGCGCAAATGTCTCCTCTATTCATAATAGGACCATCAAAGGGAGAAGTAATCACAGACCTCAGCTTGACTTCTGTTCCAAGGAAAACAGTACAATTTGATCACAGAGATGATGCAGGATCACCTTGACAACTGAAGACTGTCTAGAGTAGTGGTATGGAAAGTGCGTTCTGCCAAACTCCAGAGTTCCGCAAAGAGATCACACAGAATTTCTGCAAATGTGTTTCATCCAAAATCAAGTTGATAACAGCACTGATACTTGACAAATAAATTGCAAATGGATTCTATATTTAGGTGGTAAGAAAAGTTTTTTCTGTGAAGTTTCTTAAATGAGAAAAACTCTGAGGTATTCCAGCATTAGCTGAAAAGTTTGATGGTAAGAGCACAATTTGACATGTGGTGACAAGAAAGAGAGATAACACTACTCATTTATAAAATAGCATCAGAGAGATGACAACAGATGACAAGTTGACAACTTCCTTAAAACTGTGGGATTATAATCATATTGTAAAAATTGATTTGTCTGTTTTGAAAACCTCTGGCAAAGTTACTATTATTTTTAATTTAATGCACTGAATTTCTCATCATCTGTCTCCCCCCCCCATCAACGTTATCCATTGATGGTAACTCTACAGAAAGATTGTCTCAGTATTTCTTCCATTTTCAATTAAATGCACCATAATATAAACATATTAAAATGCAATGGTTGACCACATTCTGCATGGTACTGGCCAATATACCACAATATACAGTACTTTCTATATGTAATTATTATATGATCAATAGCAATCATAAGAAATAATTTATGATAACGTATTTTATTTTCAATTTTACATAGCTAAATAGGCCCAAATTTTATTGTTTATGAGGTCTACACAATTCAAGGCAAAGTTGCATAAATGGGATAGATGTAATGCTTAGTGAATTTATATATTTTAGCAAATAGAAAATATTAATAATAAATAAAATGAAATCACTGAAAAAAAATCAAACTGCTAATGGGTTGTCAGGTTTGTTACAATGGGGTTTCCCAGCTTCCCTTTCATGAGATTAAAAAGCCACTGAAAGAGCAGGCTGAGGACACCTTATTACAAATAAATGGCAGCAATGCTTCTTGAAATGTAAATGAAATACTAAGGCAACCTGCATCAATAATATCACAATATTAGAAATCAATGATATTTTTTATAGCATTAGGGGAAAAAAAAACAAAAAAACCCAACTGATGTCTCTTTCTGTTCCAAACTTTTTCTTGAATGGATGTATTACTTAAAAATTGGATGTAAATATCCTTACTGATTAAAATGCACTTCACAGGTAGAAAGCCTAAAAATATTGACATACAGGTGACCCCCGCTTAACGCTGATCATTCGTTCCGGAAAAACAGAGCGCTAAGTGAATCCGCGCTAAGCGAGCGCTGCTTTCCCATAAGGTAACATATGTATTTATGAGCTGCGGTCCGTGCCATAGTATATTTCCTAATCAATAATAAACAGTAATGAAAAGATGCACAAATGTCGGTCAAAATATTTAATATTCAAATATTTGCACATATAAAATATTCTGCATTACATATGTATAATTATGTGGTAACTACTTGCGTATCAAAAGTAAACTTAAAATTCCAATTAAAATAATGAATTTAATTGATTTAATTTAATGGATGAATTTAATCATGAAAAATGTGTGGATTTTGAGTTGAACTTTGGCCCTCTTCCAAATAAACTAAAAGGGGTATTAATTTTAAATGGCCCGCAGCATTACCACCCAACAATGAAGTCAACTGATCCTTCGCCGCTTTGAAACCTGGCATGTTTTTTTCTTCTTTCAATATGAAACTTCTTTTAGGCATTCCTTTCCACAGAAGTCCTGCTTCATCTATGTTAAAAACTTGAGAAGTATAACACACAATACCCCTTTTCAATAATTTTAACAAGATCTTTTTTGAAAGTTTTGGCTCCTTGATCTGCACTGGTGGCTTCTCCCTGGATTTTAAATCTATTCAATCAGCCCTTACTAGTTTTAAATGGTTCCACATTTTTTTTTTTTTTTTAGGTGAGTTTTCTTCAGATCATCATATTGGCTAATCTTTTTCTCTTTCTCTCTCTATTTTTTTTTTTTTTTTTTTAATATTTAACTTAACTGAATTCTGCATTGCATATTATCTTCAATAAAATTAGTTAGTCTTTCCATTTCAATCCTAATAGCCGGCCTAGTCCTAGTTGCTTGCAGTGGAACAGTTATCTTTCCCGCTGCTAAAATTAATTCTTTATTTTTTTCTAATTGTTCTTACAGTTAAACTTGCAAGTCCTAAATTATGGCATGCATCCGCTTGTCTTTCACCGGATCGATTCGCTTCAAAACGTCTAATTTGATTTTCAAATTCAGTCTTTTTCTTACATTTATAGTCTTCGTACTGCGCCCAGACGTTGCTTTTTCATTCCTATCGGTCATTATTAGCTCTTCGAAAATGTAACCGCGTTGGTTGAATTAATTATGATACAATGTTCAAGTAAACTTTCCGTTACGCATGATGTCTAATACCGTACTGAGTGATGAGTAGACTTCGGATAAATGCATATAACGCAAATATTACAAGCAATATACTTGATCATTTTTAAAAATGTTGATCTTGGAACTACGTAACAAGTCACTGTACTCCAATTAAATTGGCGTGCGAGAAAATTTCACTGAGTGTGGGAAAATTTATCAAGTCGGCGTGGGAAACCAAACGTTTTAATGCTGTTTTGCTATTCATTTTCAAGCTATCGACTCCATCAAATGAAACGATTTCGTTAAATATGCCAAAAATGCAATCTGTAAAAGAGCGTTATAGTGATCTGTGACAGCGTTATAGTCAGATACGGGTTATAATATAAGAACAGCGTTATAGCGAATCCGCGTAAAGCGAACCGCGTTATAACGGGGGCCTGCTGTATATATATTGCAAAAATTATATACTATTTCACAGTAATTTTATTAAGAGTAATTAAAAACGAAACATACCTTTGGAACAGACTTTCTTAAAATCTCTTTATATTCATCTTTATTTATATCTCGTTTTGTGTAATATGGCTTCAAAGCCAACTTAACTTCTTCTACTACCCGTTCCTGGCGATTCAGTTTTTTCAAAAACTAAAATATAACAAAATTAAGATATATTAAATAGTTCATATATGATTCATACATATCACATCACATCAATTTCGAAGATTTTTTTCATATGCTATGTAATATGCCAAAAACATTACTGTTGAAAAGCATACAACAGTTAAAGGAATAAGACGTATTCTAATTTTTTTCAAAATATAATAATTATGCGGATTCAACATTATCAGCAATGAACCAATTCTGATTAGTTTTTCATATTCGGTTTCAAGCATTAAAAGGGATGTAAAATTTTACACTTTTTAAAACAAAATCATAAAATCTACCACACACCACCTCCTTTAATAATAAAATTTAAGGCAACCAACTTACTAGCATCCTATTTTTTTTTTTTTTTTTTTCTAATTTATGTGTTTATGACTTTGGTAAACCACTTCCTACTCTTCTCAGTACACTCCACTTGATGCATCCTGCCATCTTTCATCAGCAGAATCGGATGGAAAACAAAGAATTTGCAAACTCTGATATCAATTTTTCCATTTGTTCTTGAAACCTGCTCATGTTCTATGTTGCCTTTTTACACTTTCTTATTTGAATGGTGTTTTTTCTTCTGCTTGGAAATTTAGTCACATCCAGCCAGTACCTAAAAGGGTGACAATCCCTCCTATCCAATTATCACCAACTGCAACTTCCCTGCACTCTTTTCAAAGATGGAGAAAACCATCAATTGTCAACTCCTAAACTATCTCAAAACCTTCCATCTTGTAGATCGCCACTATGGATTCCTTTAGTGTCAATCCACTGGTGATATATTAGCTTATGTTACCTATCTGTGATCAAATTCAATGGCAAAGTTTGGTGAAACTCAAGCAACTTGACATCTCTAAAGCCTCTGATTTGAGTTTCTCATAAAGAGCTTCTAAACAAGCTCCAATCTTATGGACTGCCAACTTTTTTGCAAATGAATATCCAGTTTTCTCTGTGGGTAAAGAACTGAACTCCAAGGTTCAGTTCTTTTCCAATCTCCCTTCCTCTTGTATATTAATGACCTTCTTCCACTGCACTCACCTTCTAATTTGTGAAACTTTTGCTCTGCACAAACTGCTTCTTGTTTGTCCTTATACTGGCAGCTAATCATTCAGTAATGGCTGAAGGAACATAAGTAACAACAATACAAACATAAAACTATTAATTGTAGAAAAATATACTTTTATGCCTTATGGGTAAATATACAATGAAATAAGTACTTTTCTCCAAAATAACAGCATGTTACTTATGGTTCATATAATAAAAATTCTATGAAAGCAATGATTTTTTTTCATCACTTTGCTCATACTAGAATGACAGGCAGCTATTAACCAAAAAACACAACAAAATGAAAACTAATATTTTGTTGGCTCACCCCTTGCTTTGATGACTGCTGCACATCATCATGGCATCAACTGGATAACTTTCTGGATGTATTCCTGGGAAATCTCATGGTACCAAACACGGATTAATGTCCCCTGCAGCTCTCTAATTATTTTCGATTTCTTTTGCATTACTGAACACCCATTTTTTTCCAACAATTTATTGAGGTCTGGAATGTTCCCAGGCCATGTTACTGTGCAAATTGATTTATCCTTCAACCAGTTTTGCACATGCAGACAGTAAAGACAGCAAAATAAATTACATTTATTTAAGCAAGAGTGCAACATTTCACAAATTTTAAACTTTTGCTAATTTTATGAAGTAGTACTTATCATTTTGGCTCTATGACATGGAGCAGGTTGTCCTGAAAAATGCAGCTGGCAACATCCCCACAATGATCTCTAATTACAGGAAGTAATTTTGTCTCAAGAATGTCCTCGTACACCTCAGTATTCACTGTACCCTTCACAAATTCAAGATGACAAACTCTGCTACATGAAATACAGCTCCCATATCAATTGAGATTCAGAACGTTTCCATAGGGACACATTCTGCATCTCACACTTTCACAATGTTTCATTGGGAGACGATACAGTCAGGATGAAAATCTCCTCTTCTTCATCTAACAGTCTGCTGGTTGTCCAAACCACACAAGTTGAATTTTGATTCATCAGAGAAAATAACACATTTTATTTGTTACTGAGACCAACTAGCATGCTCTTTGCCCACTTTAGATCTTGGGTTTTCATTTTTTTGCATGAAATGTGGCTTTTTTCTTGGGTGACATGCTACTAATACTGATGACAAGTATGCTACAGTACTCGTCTACGTACAGAACTTCCCTTACTCCTATATCCTCCTCCCATGCTGTTTTGAGATCTGTCAATGAGGGTCTTCCGTTTCAAGTGCTAGCTTCTTGGAAATATCATAATTTAATAAATGGAAGAGATTTCATCCACGTGAAGAATCATCACCACAAGTAATACCAGCATCTGTTGTTTGTAGCGTTCTAACATCAACAGATGCATTTGAATGAGATTCAGAATTCTATTTCAGAAATTCTATTTGAATGAGATTAAGAATTCTATTTCAGAAATTCTATTTGAATGAGATTCAGAATTCTATTTTAGTATCACATGACATATTATAAAGAGCTGATCTCATCAGCTTCAACATACCATCCATCACCAGTGCTTTTTTGGTCCTGATATCTCATGGTGTGGATCCATTATAACAATCCATCAGGGTAAAGTTTTATAGGAAAACACTTTCTACACAAAGTTTTATCAGTAGACATACAGTAAGGATGATGTTTTGTTTTTTGCAAACTAAAGAATTAAAATTCAGCAGTCATAATCTTCAAAAATATTTACCTTTCTTCTTGTGGGAAATACTAAACTAGATAAAATAACCTCAATGTAAGCAAAGAGCATATGAAACTGTGAACCAGGTATACAGCTTTTATAGTGCTCTCTAAACAGTGCAATTGACATTAAGCAAAATCCCAGTTGTAATGCAAAATAGCCCACAGTTCAATCAGTGTACCAATATCGATCAGTTGTTCTTTTCATGTGCCTTTCCATTTATAGCACTCATTTAATGATTGCAATTGAATGGACACATATTTACATTAAGGCAGTGAACATGTTAAGTGGTATAAGTATGGCTACCACAGGGTTCAGCGTTGAGTCTATTGTGATTAATTTTTACTGATGATAGTGATGTTGATATTTCAAGTTTGGTGTCCAAGTTTGATGATGAGACAAAGGTGGACAGGGAGGTTAATGCCTTAGAGTATGCTACTTCAAGAAGTAGATATATAGAGTTGGCAACTGAGATTTAACACAGAAAATGCAAGGTCATCTGGGTAGAAGTAATACCAGAATAATACAGTAATACCCCGAAGTTACGCGATAGGTGGGTCCGACGAAAATCGCGTAAGTCGAATTCGCGTAAGTCGGGGTAAAACTTTGCATATAAATACATATAAATTTTGCTTAATTCGGACCAAGGACTAACAAAAACACTAGTTTAGAAGAAAAATATTAATAAAATTGCAGTTCTTTATACATATTAATACAAAATATGTGTTAAAAAAACAAATGACTTACGTAAAAAAGTTATTTCGATGTCGATGGCTTCATAAAATCTAACAAATTCGTCTGACGACACAGCGCCTTTTTTTCACGCAGAATTTCTTCGTAGCAAGCTAATAATTTTTTTATTCCTTGCTTTGTAGCTATAACGCGTTCTTCGTTGGAATCTATGTTTTCTAAAATTTTTAAGCCCTTTACAATTGAGTCCTTTTCAATTTTCAACCTGTCAAGTTTGCAATTGTCATATGCTTTTCGCCGTTGCTTCATTTAGGCCTGTAGCACGTGCAATATCACATGGTCTTTCATTTTGCTCAAAGCGTTTCACAATTTCATATTTTTTCTCTCGACAGAGGCGGACTGGCCATAAGCCTTACCGGGGAAACCCCGGTGGGCCAGTGTGATTTTGGCCATAAATCATAGTATGAGGCCACTATAAATTTTCCAGGGTAAGAATTTTTGACCCAGTCCGCCTCTGTTTATCGATAATTGCTTTTCTTTTTCTCTCTGAATCTGCAGTGTCTTCACCAGGACGCTTCCTTTTCACACCTTTTAATTAAGTATTTTACTAATTTTCAGGGAATAAAGCACAATTACAAAACGAGGAGGCACGCTTGATACGCATAAACAAAGCTGCGCGCATGTAGCAACTGAATAAACAACACCATAAAGGCAGAGATACGCTATTAACACCTCACATTTCTAGGGGTTACTACCATAAAACAATAAAAATCCAGTTGCGTTTCTGCTAGTGAAATCTGTTATAAACTGGTAGTAAACTTGATCTAATTGCATTTGCGATTATACCGATAGCTGGAATTGTGTTATTTTTTACGTTATTATGGTGAAATGTGTTTCTCCTTCACTGATATAAAAAACATAAAAGCAGCAAAGTTGAATTTTGTTCGTCTTTCGCTCTCATTCTCCGCCGTCGCACCGTATATCGATAACATATGAAAAACGACCTTGAAGATAGTGTGCGGCAGCGTTGCCAAACGAAAAAATCAAGAACCGCGTAACTCCGAGTTCGCGTAAGTCGGGGTATTACTGTATATCATTTGGTAGCAACAAACTCAAAGGAGTCAGTTGATAAGGAAAAAGACCTAGCACTAATTACACAATCTGGCATGAAATTCTCTGAGCAGTAGAGACAAACCTGATTTGATTTATTTAGATTTTACACAGAAATTTAATTTTTACTGAGATTTAAAACAGAAAATGCAAGGTCATCTGGGTAGAAGTAATACCAGAATAATATATCATTTGGTAGCAACAAACTCAAAGGAGTTAGTTGATAAGGAAAAAGACCTAGCACTAATTACACAATCTGGCATGAAATTCTCTGAGCAGTAGAAACAAACCTGATTTGATTTATTTAGATTTTACACAGAAATTTAATTTTTACTGAGATTTAAAACAGAAAATGCAAGGTGATCTGGGTAGCAGTAATACCAGAATAATATATCATTCTGGTAACTAATATAATATAAATATCTGGTAACTATTAAACCACCCATTGCTTGCCACGAACTCAAGTTCGTGGCAAGAAATGGGTGGTTTAATAGGTTCAAGCATTGAGCTGGTTTCCACAATGTTAAAGTATGTGGCGAAGTCGCCAGTGCCGATTCTGCAGCTGCAGAGAAATTTTGTGAAGTGTTGGAAAAAATTATTGATGAAGGCGGCTATTCAACGCAGCAAATTTTTGATGTTGACAAGACTATTCTGTATTGGAAAAAATGCTGGATCGAACATACATTGCTAAAGAGGAAAATATAAAGCCAGGTTTCAAGGCATCAAAAGATAGGGTCACGCTCTTGTTTGGGGCTAATGCAGCTGGAGATTAGATTAAATCCACTGTTTGTGTACCATTCTGGAAATTCTCATTCATTTAAGGGCATCAAGAACCAGATAACAATATATCTCTCTTTGAGGATTGGTTTAAATGCTGCTTCATTCCCAAGGTTGAAAAACATTGTAAAGACAACGATTTTGCTTCTATTAGATAATGCTCATGGACATCCTATGCATCTAGATGATCCTATGCAACAAAACCATGCTGTGTCCGAGCTATAACTGAAGTCTTGTCTAGATGATCCTGCAGTGCTTCTTTAACCAGTGTCTCCATTAATTTTCCTGGAACAGATGTTAAACTCACAGGACTATAATTACTTGTGTCAGCCTTTGATCCTCCTTTATGAATTGGGGTCCCATTTGCACATGTCCAGTCTATGGGTACCTCCCCTGAGTCCAAGGAAGCTCTCATAATTATGGCTAAGGGTTTTCTTACTTCCTTTGCGGCCTCCTTTAATATAACTGGATAGATCCCATCCACCCCAGGTGCCTTTCTTGTGTTTATCTTCAACAATTTCTCCTTCACTTTACTCTCAGTTATTACAAGATTATCTAGCTTACTGCCAGAGTTGAATATACCTCTGGCATTCCCCTTGCTGAATAACTCCTCATGTGTGAATGTCAATGCAAAATATTCATTTCGTTTGTTAGCTACCTGAGAAGGATCATCAACAGTTGAACCATCGATATCAAGTGGACCAACCTGATTCATCCCCTTCCTTCTAGAGTTAATATCAGTAAAGAACTCCTTGCTGTTTTTCTTTGCATCCTTTGCCAGAGATTTCTCGTAATCTGCCTTGGCCTGCCTAACCTCCTTTGTAACTTGGTCAACTTATATCTATCGTAGGCTTCTGTGTCACGTGTTAATTTATATGTATCCCAAGCATTTTTCTTCTCTGTCATATGTCTCATTAATTCATCTGATATCCATTTAGGCCTAAACCTTGAACAATATTTCTTAGTTGGTATGTAAAGCCTAGTATCTTCCAAGATAAGTTCTTTGAATGCTTCCCATTTTGAATTTGCTGTTGGTAACATCATCAGTTGGTCCCACTGTATAGAATTTAAATACTGTCTCAGACCATTGTAGTTGCCTTTACGAAAGCAATAACCCTTCCCTTTACCCCGATGGTAGTTACCTCTTTGAGTAAATCCCACTTCAGCACACTGTGATCACTGCCACCTAGTGGTTCCTCTATCTGCAGATTCTTAATGCATGAAGAATCACTACTGATAATCAAATCAAGAGTATTACTCCCTCTAGTTGTCTCCCAAACATGCTGATGTAGAAAACAATCATTCAATAAATCCACAAAAGCCTTGCTAGTGTATGAGTGACCAACCCACAAATTCCAGTCAATATCCAGGAAATTAAAATCCCCCATTATAAGACTCTCGGATTTACTGGCCCACTATTTCCCTGTACAGTTTCTTATTATACTCATCAGATCCATTAGGCCTAAAACACATACCTACTCTCATTTTACCTTTCCCAGTGCTTATGTCACACCAAACTGACTCGACACTGCACTGTCCAGCAATGTCGACTGGCTTCACTTCCTTGGATTTTATGTGTTTCTTAACTAATAGCATAACCCCTCCTCCCTTCCTATCCTGTCTATCCTCTCTGTAGACGTTGTACTCCCCAAATTCCAGTTCTGCATTCCTTATAATTGTGTGACACCACGTCTCTGATATCCCAACAATATCCGCCTTTGATGCTATGAGCAATACCTCAAATTCATCAAATTTATTTACCAAACTCCTAGCATTGGTGTACACGCAAGTATACATGCACCTGTTCTTTTTCTTAGTTACCCTAACACAATCCATGTGTTTACTTGTACCACAATGACTCCCAGCAGTCTCTGAAATATCCTGCATCTTGTTTTCCAGGCTTCTGCTCATTCCAATAGAAACAGTGCAAGAATCATTTTCACCTCTGCCAGTGGCTACTGTTAATGTATTAGTCCTTGTATCCCCCCCCAAGCTAGCAGTTTTCCGACCCACCTAACACTGCCTCGATAGCATCAGCAAATATTCTTGCACCCTTTCTATTTAAGTGTATTGCATCCCTGTAGAAGCAGTCCATTCTGTTAACAAGAATTGGTAGCAGAAGGGACTGCTTCCTTGAATAACTCCTGTGTGAATATAGAAGCAAAATACTCATTCAGTTTATCAGATGATCCCACTGCTTGAGTGGGATCATCAATAGTCCAACCATCTATGTTAAGTGGCCCAATCTGATTCATCCCCTTTCTTCTAGAGTTTACGTAAGTAAAGAACTCTTTGCTGTTTTCCTTTGCATCCTTTGCCAAAGATTTCTCGTAATCTGTTTTTGCCAGCCTAACCTCCTTTGTGACTTGATTACAGACTAGTTTCTATCTGCCGCAAGCTTCTGTGTCGCCTGATAATTTAAATGCATCCCATGCATTTTTCTTCTCTGCCACGGGCCTCTTTAATTCACTGACATTCATTTAGACCTTGAACAGTATTTCTTAATTAGCATGAAAAGCCTAGTAGCCTGCAAGATTAAGTCCCTGAAGGCTTCCCATTTAGAATTCACCGTTGGTAACATCATCAGTTGATCCTGCTGTACAGAATTTAAAAATCGTCTGAGACAACTGTGGTCACCTTTACGAAAGCAAAAACCCTTCCCTTTACCTTTGATGGTAGTTACATCCTTAAATAATTTCCACATCAGTACACTGTGATCACTGTCACCTAGTGGTTACTTTATCTGCAAATTCTTAATGCATGAATAATCACTGCTGATAATCAGATCAAGAGTATTATTCCCTCCGGTTGCGCTCAAACATGCTGCTGTAGAAAACAATTCTTCAATAAATCCACAAAAATCTTGCTAGCGTGCGAGTGACCAACCCACATGTTCCAGTCAATATCTGGAAAGTTAAAATTCCCCCATTACACGACATTCTGATTTACTGGCCCACTCTATTTCTCTGCACAACTGTTAGTTGTACTCATCAGAGTCATTAGGCCTATAACACAATCCTACTCTGATTTTTCCTTTCCCAGTGTTTATGTCACACCAAACAGACTCAACATTGCACTGTCCACCCATGTCAACTGGATGCACTTCCTTCGATTTTATGTGTTTCTTAACTAACAGCATAACCCCTCCTCCCTTCCTACCCTGTCTATCCTTTCTGTACTCCCCAAATTCCAATTCTGCACTGCTTATACTGTGTGACACCATGTTTCTGATATCCCAACAATATCTGCCTTTGATGCCTTGATCAGCACTTCAAATTCATTTACTATACTTCTAGCATTGGTGTACATGCAAGTATACATGCACCTGTTCTTATTCTTAGTTAACCTAACACAGCCCATGTATCTACTTGTTCCATGATGACTCCCAGCAGCTCTTGAAATCCCCAGAAACTTGCTCTCTAGGCTGCTGCTCATTACAATAGAAGCAGACCAAGAATCATTTTCGCCTCTGCCTACTGTTAATCTTTTAGTCTGTGAATCCCACAGACTAAAACTAGCGGTTTTCGACCCACCCAACACTACCTTAATAGCACCAGCAAATATTCTTGCACCCTGTCTATTTAAGTGTATCCCATCCCTGCAGAAGCAGCCTTTCTTGTTAGCAAGTACAGACCACGCTGAAGAAAATTCTATCCTGTGAGCCTTGTACAATCTCGCCAGGATCAAACTGATTGTTAAGGCTCTCATCACATACTCCCTCCTATCGTGCCTGGGCAGAATTGCAGACACTTTCAAATTTAACCCAACTGCAACTTCTTTTCAGCATTGGCTAGTTAAATAAATCTGAAGATCTCTTACTCTTAAAGTCATTAGTGCCAATGTGTACAACAACATCAACCGTTTCTGCCCTTAAAAGATGATATCTGCCCTACAATGTCATCAACTTTTGCCCCTGGCAGACATACCCTGCTGTTCCACCTATCCTTTTTACATAATACATTTGAATTTGGTTATAACGAGCATAAAAATAATAAGATCAAGGATGTAATGAGCAAAAAGTCATAATGATTTTATCTTTCATGTATTCCTATACAGTTGCTCACTGTTATAACGAGTGTACTACGTGGATATACCAAACAAATTTTGGTAACTATGCAAACATTCTTAATTGCTAGGGTATTCAGAAAAACCAAATTCTTGTAAAAGACAAAAATGAAAATGGTGACTTAGCTTTATGACTTTGACTTCCGGGGATGTGGGCTATACAATACTGCATTGGCATTCCACTTGTTGCATTACCCCAGTGGTTTTCAACCGGGGTGCCGCAACACCATTCCAGGGGTGCCATGTAATTTGGGTTTAAGTTACTTAAACTTATTATTATTTTTTAAAATTTATATTAAATGTTATTTCATTATAAAAAGGTGTACAGTATCTTTTTTTTGTGGTTATCTATAATTGATGCTTACTTAGTATCTCTATATAAAGAATAAAATTATTACAATTATATTATTGTAATAACTATCATATAACATATATTTTTTAATATTAGATATATACTCATATAACACACACACACAATAACTCCTGTGTGAGAGAGAGAATCAGATCTAACAGGCTGAAAATTGAGTAGGTGCTGCAAAATAAAATAAATTACTTAGGGGTGCTGTTATTAAAAAAAAAAAGGTTGAAAACCACTGCATTACCCTATTTACGGATTGTCTTGCATTCCACTGAACCATATATTTATTTCGGGACTTCTAAGAACTTTGTATGCAGATTGCTTTATCATTTTAAAGTAAAATCAGCTAGAAACGAACCCTTCCTTCGGAAACAAGTCTACTAACAAAAGAAAGTGTCTCTTGATTCGCGAAAAAGTTGAAATTATTCGTGAGTTAAATCGGTGCAAAAAATGTTGAAGCGTGTAAAAAGTTTTCTTTGTTCTTTTCAAGTGTATCGACATTGTGGAAGAATAAAGATGTTTACATATTGGCACTGGAAAAGAACATAACCAAAAAACACCTTTAGAAAGTGCGAGGTTACAAACGTTGAGGAAGCATTTGCTTCACCACACAAATAAGTGCTGGATTTTTAATAGAGGGTCTGATCTTGAAGGCTCAAGTGGAAAAATCTGCTAAACAATTTGGACACGGCAATTTTCTGTGTAACAACTGTTGGCTGGATCGATTTAAAAACCGACATAACATTGTTTATGCAAAAATTAGTGGAGAATCTTGAAGTGCAGATCCAATAATGGCAAATGAAGGGATTGACCGTGTTTGGGCAGAAATTAGGAGAGACTTCAATGATGAAGCAATCTACAGCAGTAGTGCTACTGTAATAGGATCTAGAAAACTTGGGCAGATGGGCTGAAAAGTGGCAACTGAAGTTTAACATTGACAAATGCAAAGTACTGCATATGGGTAGAAGTAACCCCAGAGGAACATACCAAATGTGTGGTACTACAAATTTGGTACATTTCTCTGTTCCAGGGAAAATAATGGAGTCACTTGTTATGTTGTTGTTGTGGTGGTAGTATTTTCTGGTGCAAGGACAACTTAGGCCATATTGCTACTCCCAAATCAAATGAATTTACATATAAGAACTGCTTGTACAGCAGTTAGAAGCAGTTATACATTTGAATTTGTTTTAAATAGAAAAAAGAATTCAGAGAGATTTGCTTCTTTAACTATGATGCTATTGAGAGATAGAGGTTGTTGTAGATCTGAAATGAAACTAAAGGCCGTTCGTCAGGTGTTGTTAAACAAGCTACATTCAAGTAGTATATGTTTTACTGTAAGTTGTTGCGAGCATTGCGCACACTGAGGAGGATCATTCCCTGTAAGCAGATATAGATGTGCGAGGTGAATGTGATCTATTCGGATTCTGGATAAGATTACTTCTGTTCTATTTTTACAAAGGCTAGAAGTCCATAATTGTGGTTCAGGTTTTATTTGGAATAGCTTGTTATTTGTTTGCATTTTCCACAGAAGTGTCCATTGTTCCATGCATGTTCTCCGTATATTGTGTCTATAATCAGGATATGGGACTAGATCATTTGTTGAAGCTATGTTGGAAGGATGCTTTGCAGTATCATCTGCACATTCATTTCCTGGAATACCACTGTTATATCCTCTATATCAAGGCATATCATGATGAGATGTTGATTTCTGATGAATGCGTTTCTTATGATTGATTCAGCTTTTGTCTTATGACAAAAGCTGAATCAATCTAGGGAAGATCTATTGTTTTGAAAACCAAACTGATTGTTACTGATTATGTTTTGGGATTCAAGATACCAGGTGAGATGATGGTGAACCACTTTTTCCAAAGTCTTACTCAAGCAGCTGGTTAGAGAAATTCGTCTATAATTGTGTGGAATCGAATGATCTTTTACAGGTTTCAGTATAGCTTTTATATAAGAATGTTGCCAGGAAGTGGGGAATATATGTTCTGAGAATATCCGATTGTAAAATTTTAGCATTGACGATAGTGATTTCTGATTAAGATGTTGAAGCATCATATAGTAAATTCCATCAGAGCCAGGAGCACTGTTTCTTGAGGTACATATAGATTCTTTCAGTTCATATATTGTAAATGGTTGGTTATAGAGTAAATGGCATGTAGCTTTGAAGTTAAATTTCCTTTTTTCAGCTTCATATTTAATTTTTTAGAAAGGCTGTTGATATGCACTTGAGGCGGACAATTCACAGAACATAGTTCCTAAGGCATTGGCAATCTCTTCAAGAGAAGAGATCTCTTTCCCATTCCAGTTAATAATAGGAGAAGGTGAAACATTATATTTCCTGCTTAGCTTCTTTATTTTTTCCCAGATTATTTGGGTATCACTATCTTTGTTGATTGGGGAGGCAAATTTTACCCATGAATCTTTTTTAGCCTTTCTCTGGATGAAATGAGCTTTGGCTCTCAGTCTCTTGAAGTTAATAAGGTTGGCAGTGGTGGGATATTTGCGGAAAGTGTTCCATGCTGTGTTTTTCTCCGTTTTCGCTTTATTGCAATCACCATTCCACCAGTGATTGATATGTCAATGGTTTCTTATTTGAGACTGTGGGATGGTGGCTGTTGCAACTGTTAGTATCTGCTTTGTGATATATTTGGTGGCAGCGTCAATAGCAGAAGATGTAATGACATCTTCATCAAAAGATACATGATTGATAAATTTTGTCCAGTTCGCTTTGGAAAATTTCCATTTCGTTTTTGTTTCTGTTTGTTTGGCCTGGGTGGTTTTAATGCTACAAATCAGTGGATAATGGTCACTGTTTAGAGGATTGTCGTGCACTGTCCACTCTATAGTTGGGAAGAGGATCGGAGAGCAGATTGAGAGATCTATAGCAGTGCTTGACCCAGTAGGAAAATGGATGTAGGTGGGTAAGCGAGTGTTCAACAGTGTCAGATTCTCTCTGTCAAGTAGCATTTCAATAAGCTCGCCACGTCCATCTGAGACCAGAGAAGACCACAATGGATGATGTCCACTGAAATCGCCTAATAGACAGATCGGAGATGGTAATTGAGAAATGAAGTTTTCCAGATCCTGAAATGTGCATGGACGGTTTGGCAGATGATATATCGAGACCACTGTCAATGTGATACCGATAACTATACGTGTAGCAACAGCTTCTAATGGTGTTTTCAAAGGAATGCGCCTGGACGGGACATGTGATTCCACGAGTACAGCTACTCCTCCATGGGGGCTGTTAGTTTCAGATCGATCTTTTCTGATGGTGAAATTTTTGACCGAAACGGAGATTTTTGGTGTTAAATTCATTTCTTGTAGGCACATGGCAGCAGGACTGAAATGGTGAATTAATTCATAGATATCGTCAATACTGCTGCAAAAACCTCTGCAATTACATTGTATGATTTGCTCCATAATTTAGTTTTGTGGGTGGAAGTTGAATCTGTCTGTTTTTGTAGGTGGCTTGTGGCTTGTTTACATCTGTCAAGTTTTGATTTTTCTTTTCTTGAAGAATTAGGACGTCCTGAGTCATTGCTTTCTTCCATATCGTCATCTGCATGTATTTCAAGCAGATCTTGGTTGGTTATGTAATCTGTGTCCATGCTTGATAGATGAGATTGCTTTGCCTCAACAGGATTTGATTTCTGCAAATTATCCAGTGCTTGACAACAGGGAAGTCTCTGGGATGGAACTGTCAGTGGTGTATTATTGCACTGGTCTACTACGTTTGGTGGTGATGGATGCTGGACTGAGAGGACTGATTGAGCCCAGTTGGAGATCGATGTGTCTGGAGGGATGGTCACTTCCGTCTGACATGCTATTGACTGGTGACTGTAAGTAGCAGAAGCATAGGTGTATTTGGCATACTTAAATTTATTTGTTTTCTTGACTCTTGGTAGGAAACCTTATTTTCAATTTTATATTTTTGTATTTTTTCCCCAACTTGCAGAGGTCGCAGTCTTTGGAATATGCCGGATGGTTGCCCTTGCAGTTTGGACACTGTGGAGTTGTTGCCTTACAATCTGTTTGTGTATGAGTTTTACACTCACAGTTTGCACCTCCATGGCATGCCATCTGGTAATGTCCAAATTTCTGGCATTTAAAACATCTTAGAGGGTTCGGGATATAGGGCCGAATCTGACAGTTTAAATATCCTGTCTTGACTGAAGAGGGTAGGTTTGGAGAACTGAAAGTTAAAATTATACTCCAGGTAAGGACTAAATTGCCATCTTTTTGGATCATGATCCTTTTTGCCTAAGTGATGTTTTGTTCTTTAAGTTCCTCAACTATTTCATCTTTGGTGACGTTCAATAACCCAGGGTCCTGAGCTGGATATCATCATTCTTCTCTTTCATGGTGATTCCCTTCTACTTCTGACTCTCTCTCTCTCTCTCTCTCTCTCTCTCTCTCTCTCTCTGTGGGTAATTCAGAAATTTTTTTTTTTTTTTTGCCTGGTACAGCATAAGCCTCAGGCTTCCTTGCACCATATGGCTGCTAATAATAATAATAATAATAATAATAATAGATCCCATTCAGTGATCACTCCCTTTGAAGAATTGAGTGTGGTATGTGGTGTGATTTGAACTGGGATTCCACTCAAGGATGTAAGGATGTCAGACATAGTAGTAGTTCAGAATGTCGAGAACTGGTGGTCTCTATTAACAAATCTCCAGATTGAAGACGTTTCACCATTTTTGGTGAACCTGTAGCATGTTCAAGGCATCTCTGAATGATGTAGGAGGAGAGCTTGCCAACAGGTTGCGTTGACAGAGAATATATATAATCACGAATGCTGGTAATTCCTGTCTGCCAGTGTATTTATTCATTCTCTTTGAGATAGAGAAGTCATGGTCAGCATCGTGTCAATTTATTGAGAGCTCTTTGGCTCTAAACATGGAAATTCATTTGTTTCCATCTCGGTTCCTTTTAGCCCTGAGGGTTGGTTTTTTCCCCAGGTTACCGGCCCCGCTATGTGGAGCCAGGAGCGGTATTATCAGTGACCAAGCGGTTGCTTAGATTAGTAGAGTTCATTAGTAATAAATATAAAGACTAAGAAAAGAAAGGTGGATGTCCTTACTTGGTTCTTACTTTTGACCTCTAAAGAGAAGAACCACTTCAAGTAAACAAAAGGATAAGCACACTAGAAAAGAAACAAAACTATATCACTTTAGAGAGCACTCTATTATCACAGTAAGAAAATTGCTTGGCACTTGGAGCCAGTCACTGGTTAAGGAGGTGATACAGGATCACCTAGACAAGACAGCAGCATGGGTTTATAAAGGGGAAATCTTGTCTCACCGATTTGATTGGACATTACAATGTGGTCACAAAGGAACTGGATGCAAAAAATAATTTCAATATCATCTACTTGGATTTCAGAAAAGCTTTTAATAGTGTTGCACATGGAAGACTGCAGTACAAATTGGAACGGTATGGCGTTAAGGGCAAGTTACTGCAATGGATAAAGGGATGATTGAGTGGAAGACGGCAGAGAGTGGTAATAAATAAACACTGCAGTACATGGACTAATATTATTAGCGGAGTCTCCCAGGGTTCAGTGCTGGGCCCATTGTTGTTTTGTGTATTTATCAATGATATTGATGAAGGTATATCAGGTTTAATGTCCAAGTTTGCAGATGATACAAAGGTTGGCAGGGTTGTTAATGACAGTAAAGACAGTATGCTACTGCAACAGGATCTAGAAAAGTTAGGCAGATGAGCTGAGAAGTGGCAATTGAAGTTTAACATTGACAAAAGTAAAGTACTCCATATGGGTAGAAGTAACCCAAGAGAAATGTACCAACTGTGTGGTACTACTCTCAGGGAGGTGGCGAATAAAAAAGACCTGGGGGTAATTGTGCAGTCAGATATGAAGTTCTCTGAACAGTGTAGATGAGCTGCCAGAGAAGGAAATGGAGTTTTGTCAATGATATATAGGAATTTTGCTAGCAGAGACAAGGAGGCATTATCTCTTTGTATAAGGCAATGGTCAGGCCACACCTTGAGCCCTGTATACAGGTCCGGAGATCTCATTTTAGGAAGGAGGTAGAGTTGCTAGAATGAGTACAGAGAAAGGCAACAAGATTGGCGAGAGGAACAAAGGGTGCGCTTATGAAGGCTTAAATTCTGCAAATTGTAGCTACTGGAGACTAGGCACCTGTGAGGTGATCTGATCGAGGTTTATAAGTCCTTGAATGGTTTGAGTAGGCTCAATGCTGATGGGATAATTCTGCCTGCTCAGATTAAGAACCTGAGGGGAGTATAGATTCAAATTGAGGAAAGACAGTTGTAGAATAGATGTGTGGAAGTTTGTCTTTAACCAGCTGGTAGTTGATTGCTGGAACAGACTTTCGTCTGTTGTTCAGGAAGTTGACAGCTTAAAGAAATTTAAGGCTGAACTAGACAAACATTTGGACTGACCAAATGGGAAGTTTTTTTTTTTTTTTTTTTGGCTGATGAGTTTGCTTTCTTGCATCATATGCCTCAACTAATGCTAGTGCTACACTTAGGGTGGTAGAAAATGAAAAGGACCTGGGAGTGATTGTGCAGTCAGATATGAATTTTTCTGAGCAGTGCAGACAGGCTGCCAAGCAGGTCATGGGTCAATTTTGCTAGTAGGGAAAAGGAGGTGATTATCCCTTTGTATAAAGCAATTGTCAGGCCACGTCTTGAGTACTGCATACAGGTCTGGACCCGACATTTTAGAAAGGATGCAGAGTTGCTTGAGTGAGTACAGAGAAGTGCAACAAGATTGGTTAGGGGAACGAAGGGGGTCCTCTTACCAAGAAAGGCTTAAGTTCTGCAAATTGTAGCTGCTGGAGACGAGGCACCTGCAAGGTGATCTGATTGAGGTGTATAAGGATATTTGAATGGGTTGAGCATGCTGAATTCTGATGGGATTCTTTCGCTTGCTCAGATTACAAACTTGAGGAGGCATAAATTCAAAATGAGGAAAGACAGTTGTAGAATAGATGTGTGGAAATTTGCTTTTAGCCAGCGGGTGGGTAATTGCTGGAACTAACTTCCATCTGTCGTTATCGAAGTTGATAGCATAAATAAATTCAAGGAGGAACTGGACAAACTTTTAGAGGGAATGTTTGTTGTGAAATCTTTTTTTTTTTTTTTTTGGCTGATGCTACATAAGCTCATATGCTTGCTTTCTTGCATCAAATGCCTCTATTACTCACCTGACAATTCATTTAAATTCAAAGGGGAAAAATGTGTTAGTGGAAAAAATCAAAGGCATGCTTGACAGTGCACGTATGCACAAACACGACAGGAACTGATAAAAAAAAAACCTGTCTGTTATCGGAAAATCGTAAAACCTCAGTGTTTAAAAAATGTAAAGAAACTTCCTGTAAATTACACTACAAACAAGAAATCTTGGATGATTTCGGATATTTTTTGGCAATACGTAAATGATTGGAATAAGGAGCTATTCACAAAGAATAAAAATATTTTATTGTTAGTTGGTAACTGCCCTGCACATCCCTAGCTTCAAAATTTGTCCAACATTAAGCTAGTGTTTCTGCCTCCTAATGCGACATCAATTTTACGACCAATGGACATAGGTGTAATCAAGGGTTTGAAAGGATTTTATAAAAGATTTCTAGCTATACATCTGATCAGTCAAAGAGAACAGAAACTTACCGAGTCTATATCGATATTGGATGCTATACATTTATTGAATGATGTGTGGAACAACATTACTTTGACAACCATATCAAATTGCTACAAGAAATCGAAATTAAATTCAAATGGAATTTCAATCGTAGATGAAGAAGATGGAAATGAAGAAAACAACTTAATATTATCCAAATGGTTGCTACGTAACAATGTTGTAAGTTTTAATACAGATAACACTGATGAATTTGTACAAGTCAACCACAAGTGGTCTTCCTAAAGAGAGTGACATTGCAGATGCTGTGCTCAACAAAGACAATAATGATGATGATTGTGATGATGATATGATGACAACTGAAAGTCTTACAAAATTAGTGACAACAGTCTCAAGGTGCAATGGACACAGTCAATTTTTGAGGCAAGTAATGAGACTTTTAAAATGTTGATTTTTTTTAAGGGGAAAACATTAAGTGTATGGTTTTAAAATTACAGACAAATAAATTGTCTTTAATATTACGTAAGTATATACATATATTATTTTTTTCTCTAATATTTCTTTTGTTTTTTGAATCTATCTTTTTATCAAGTTATTGAGAATTTAAAAAAAACAGGAGGTAGATTTAACTCATCACTGATATAAAGTGGTCATTGTTTAAAGGCCCCAGGGGTTCCCCACCTCCGCTCTCACTGATATAGCGGGTAACGGTTATAATGAGGAAAAAGCTGTTGGTCTCTTGATGCTCGTTATAACCAAGTTTGACTGTATATTCCCTGTCTCCCTGACAATAGAGACAACAGACCAACAATAACTACTTCCTGTGGGACTGGAAATTATAACCTTATGTGTGCACAATGTGCACACACAAGACAACTCACATCTGGTGAGTATGGGCTTGGCGCACCCAGGATCCTGAGCTGGATATCATCATTCTTCTCTTTCTTGGGGTTCCCCACCTCCGCTCTCACTGATATAGCGGGTAACGGTTATAATGAGGAAAAAGCTGTTGGTCTCTTGATGCTCGTTATAACCAAGTTTGACTGTATATTCCCTGTCTCCCTGACAATAGAGACAACAGACCAACAATAACTACTTCCTGTGGGACTGGAAATTATAACCTTATGTGTGCACAATGTGCACACACAAGACAACTCACATCTGGTGAGTATGGGCTTGGCGCACCCAGGATCCTGAGCTGGATATCATCATTCTTCTCTTTCTTGGTGATTCCCTTCTCTCTCTCTCTCTCTCACAGGGTAACTCAGAAATTTTTTTTGGTTGGTGCAGCATAAGCCTCAGGCTTCCTTGCATTATATGGCCTTGCATTATTATAATGCAATATAATAAGTTATTATATTGCATTATAATAACTTCCTCTTCATGATTCTCATGCAGACTTGCCATAACAGGATTGCAGGCTTAATCTTGAAGTCTGCCCACACCATGAATATTGCCACTGGAAAAACAACTTCATATTAATTTATAGTAATATAAGGGAATAGCAAGCAAAGCATACTTAGGGTCACTGTTGTTTTGACTGTGATGTCAGCCAGATCATTTCCCACTAAGTTTCTAAGCTGAAAGGGATCTAAGAGTACAAGCCAAGCAGTTTGGTACTGGGGACAATCAAGGAGGATGTATTGTACTACAAGGAGGGAATAACTGAAAATGATGAGGAGGGTTTTAATCTATTAATAAGTGGAAGCAGGTAAAAGGAGTGTGACCAATAGGCAGGCCTTTGCCAGGATAATCTATTTTCTGTGCAACCAGAAATAAGCTTGCCAGATTTGTGGAGCCTGCTTGATTTGTCACATTAATGTCCACTGGTTAGTACATGCTAGTGTTATTATTATTATTATCATTAGCCATATGGTGCAAGGAAGCCTGAGGCTTATGCTGTAACCAGCCAAAAAAAAAAAAATTCTGAGTTACCCTGTGTGTGTGTGTGTGTGTGTGTGAGAGAGAGAGAGAGAGAGAGAGAGAGAGAGAGAGAGAGAGAGAGAGAGAGAGAGAGAGAGAGAAGTAGAAAGGAATCACCAAGAAAGAGAAGAATGATGATATACACTCAGGACCCTGGGTGTGCCAAACCCATACTCACCAAATGTGAGCCCCTAGGGTTAACACAGCAAATGTGTACCAACACATTTGCTGTGTTATGGGTTTGTAATTCATACGTGGTACAAAGCAGCTTTTACCACGTATGAATTACTGTAAATTATTAGTAAATTAATAAGAGGAGTTTACCTCAATATAGTACGTGGAACACTTCCGTATGATACCCTCCAGATACGGAAGTGTTCCACGTACTATATTGAGGTAAACTCCTCTTATTAATTTACTAATATTATTATCAACGTAGAACATATTGAGTATTACAGCTCTGATTCATACTATCGAATTACTGTAAAATATTTTTTAAAGTGTTTTACCACGATATTCAGAGCTTTTTACTTATTACAATTTCACTTAATGCTGAATAACTGTTTGTCGAACTAATGGTTTTCAACACTTGAAAAGTATATTCTTTTGAAGGAGAAAAATTAACTGAAGTAAATTCACCCTTAACACAAATTTGTTATCAGGATCCAGATCAAGAAAATGAGTAAAATAAAAATCATTGGGGGGGGGATAAAAATCTCCCCACATAAATGGGAGAAGGGTAATGAAAAAGTTTGTGGACCATTAGCTTACTCTAGACAAATCAAGTAATCCTTGAACTGTTCTCAAATGCATAGCTTATCATTTACAAGGAATTTTTTCATGTGGCACTTTAAATAAAATTTAGTGCATATTAAGGCATGCACCATGTATACTCTAATACATGTTAGCCTTCCTTAATCATATTCAATTTAATTCACTTCCTCTCCCACCCACAACACAAACATACATTTAAACTTCCTGGGAAAATCATAATATTAATATTTGCAGCTTTATTCTACTGATTTCACACACATGAAATAATATTGCATGATGCTAGTATGAAAATACAGACTGGCACCTGAAATTAACACCTGTTGCCAAATTTAAAAAAAAAATGATATGGCTTTCAAAATTATGTCCTAAACAAAGAAAAAGAAAAAATTTGGGTTTAAATTCATATTTAAACCCAAATTTACAGTTTAAATATTAAGATCAATTTCATCCTTCTGAGTTAAGAATGTGACAAAACCTACAATATCCTAAATAAAGCTAAAAATTTTTTTCTGATGTGAAAAAGAGATAGGGAGATTTTACCTTTTCTTTCACTTGCATTTCTACAGCTGAACTTGGTAAATCATCAAGAATTTTCAATTGGCTCTCATCAAGTCTTATAATAACCTCTCTCTTTTCTGATGTTTTTGAGTCCTTCCTAGATGCTGTAGCTTTTGATTTTTCTGTTGTTTCCAGCCTTATGCTATGCTTGTTTTTATTTGTTTCCAACCTAGAATCCAATTTTTGTCTTTTGGCACCAGACGTTATGTTTTCTGTGGATTTTTCCCTATCAACAGATGATACAGAAATTAAGTTTTTTGCTTGCTGATTTCCACCAGCTGTACGTGCCTTTGATGCATTTTTATCTGTTAGAGGTTTAGCAAGTGAAAAGTCTTGGTTGCGTTTATCTGTGGTTCCTTGTCTTGTTCCAGCCAAAAGTGCATCGAAAGTATCTTTAGAACTGGTGGTTTTTAGCACTGGAGGTTGTGAAACTTTTTCATCAACTATACTGTCCAAGGAGGGTGAATCACCAGGAGAATATGGTGAATCCACATCCATGTCTACTACTTCATTTACATCTTGAGGGGTAGGTTTAATTATACTGCCATCTGTGGCAGCTGGAACTGTGGGTGGAACAGTAACAGGATGTGATGGCAATGGCAACTGGTTAGGGAGAGATATTGGCAAATGAGGTGGTGGCTGACTTAAATTAGGGAGAGGAATATGAGGAGGCAGAGGTATGTTTGGAGGTGGCACATTTGTAATTATCTGATTTGAAGGCAATGAAGAAGGTGCTCCTATAGGAGGAGGAGGAGGTCGAATCTGTGATAGAATGGCCATGGGAGTGGGTGGGGGCATAAGTGTGTTAATTTGTGACACAACAGATGGACTAGGTGCTGAAAAGGCTTGTGTTTGCATCTGTGATGGCACAAAACTTCCTCTCATCATAGATGGAACCTGAGAAGTAGGAAACATGAGAGGTGGAGGGTTCCCAACAGCCCAGTTGAGAGTTCTGATACCTGTAGTAGCAAGGGGAACTGTAACAGTGCTAACTGGGTTTCTAGGTATTGGCTGTGGAATAAAATTAGGTGGAGGGACTCTAATATTTGGCAGTGAAATAGATGGTACACCTGGAGCTTGACTGGCAAATGTCATTGTTTGTGGCATTACAGAACTGCCACTGGAGGCAATACAGAATTCAGGTGGACATAAACCCAGCTGTGCACCAGAAGGAGGAAATGCATTATGTATCATACCTTCTGCTGATGGAACAATTTCAGGTTCAGGTTCTGGAGGGAGAGGAGGTAGTTCAGGCGATGGTGGTGGCTTTGGTTTTTCTTGGCCGTTTCCAGATATACATGAAACTGGAAGAGAAAGGTGTGTTAAGGGTGATGGACTCATTGTAGGTTCACAAGGATCATAGCTATCATTATCTGGAGGTGATGGAGGAGAGGGTGAACGTGGGGTTCTCCTTAATTTTGAAAAGGAGCCCATTTCTTTGGACACACTGTTTTCATTTTCTATGGTAGAAATATTTCTTTCAGATTTTGGAGCTTTTTCTTGCAATTCCTCATCTTTACGCACATTTGTATTGTGTTGAGATTCATCAAGATCGCTATCAGATGAAACACAGTCATCTGCACCAAATATATCCATTGGATGATCATTATCATCATCGTCGTCGCTAAGATCTTTTCCTGCTTTGTCATCACTCGTCTGTGATTTTATATCACTCTCTTGCCAATAGCTTTCACCTACACATAATTTCTGTCCTAATTTTTGTTTTTCCTGTCTCTCAAAAGGAGGTGAAGCTGGTCTCTTAGAATTTAAAAGTTCCAGTTTCTCAGTTTCCTTTGAATATTTCTTTTTATCTGGATTCCTTGGATCATTTTTTTCCTCCAATTTATGTTCAATGCTGGATTTTTCTCTCAACCGATTAGATTTAGTTTCCCTCTGAAATGATTTCGGATCATCTGGAGTAATCACATCTTTGGATGTATTTCTGTTAAAATTTACATTAATTATAATGCTGTCTCCTTTAGTGAATATTTCTTTAGATTCTACTCCTCCTACTTCAGCATATGGACTTGATGGCAGGTCTTTTCTTCGATGCTCATGATGTCGATGAATCTCCTCACGATGTTTTTTCTCATGCTTGATGTCCCTCCGTTCTTGATGTTTTTCTGGTTTTTCCTTAGCTCTGTCTTTGTGTTCAACTACAATTTTTAGTTTGTCATCTATCTTTCTAACCTCTCTATCTTTTTGCTTATCAGAATAGCTATGGTCACGAGAATGGCTATGCCTGTGCTTATCTTTGTCTTGGACTCTTTCTTTGCTACTACTGCTGTCACTTTTGTATTCTTTGCTATCTTTGTGCTTGTATTTTCCATCCTTATAAGTTTCTTTATACTGTCGGTCATATTTTTCTTTATCTCTTTTTTCATGAACTCCCTTATCAAAGTTCCATTCCTTTGATTTTTCTGATCTTTCATAAACTGTATCTTTGGGTTTGTCATTTCTCTTTTCTCTGGATCGTTCATAATCACTTTTATCTTTTGCCTTTTCTGTTTCTCGCCTTCTTGAGTCATCTTTTCTTTTATCAGACTCAACTCTCCTTGGATCAGGTTCTGTTCGTCTTGCCCTATCATCTTTTTTATCTTTGCGAAATTCTCTTTCCCGGAATAAAACACGGTCATCTTTAGGTTTTCCATCACGGTAACTTCTTTCTCTTGTACTTTTAGAAAGTTTTTTCCAACTAATTTCGGATCCATTCCCCAGATCTACTCTACCTAACACACTGGTTCTTTTAGCTTCTAATGGAATTTCTTCAGTTGATTCTGTTTTCGATTTATCCCTCTTAATCTTAGGTATTCGAGGCAAATCTGATATATTTATTCTTGGTGTTAAATCTATATAATCATCTGGTTCATCTTGCGTGATTTGTTCATGTCTATGAACTTTATCTTTTCGTTTCATTGGCGGGATATCCTCAACAATTTCACCCTCTTCCCTATCATCATCTTGGATGATGTGGTCACTTTCTTTAGTTGAAATGCCAACTTTATTTACATCTTTACAAGTTTTATGTTGTGTTTCTTTGTTCATCTTTGATTCCAGTTCATATAATTTGGCATCTTTTGATTCACCAAATAATTTTGCAACTTTCTTTTCAACTTCATCCATAGTGTGTTCAGCACTGTTAAATTTTCCTCCCTGTTTTGAAGAGTCTTCTCTGCATATCAATCCTCCTTGGGTATCAACATCCATATCTTCACTTCTTTCAATGTGTTTCAAATCTTCACTGCCAGCTTCAGATATGTCTTCAATATCAAGATTTGATGTTTGTTCTTGATCTTCATTTGACACATATTCATTACTTGTATGGGCAGATTCACATTGGTCCTTTATTTTACTTTGGACTGTAGCAATTTCTTGAACAGGACTACTTTCAAAATAACTGTTTTCCACATTTGATCCAGTATCATAAGGTCTAAGCTGATGGTCATTTATATTTTCTTCTGGTTTTTCTAATTCTTCTTCACTCTGGTCCTGAATGATAAGTCTGTCCTTTTTTACTAAATTCTCTTCAGTCTGCCTTTTCTCGATAATAACTGATATTTCTTCAGATTGCCCCTCAATTATGTTCTTATCTTGATGGCTTAAAATTGTTTTATTAATGTCTCCATCAGTATCTTCCTCTTTTTCTAAATCTTCACTATCATTATCAATATTGTTTTCGCCATCATCATCCCCATCGTCATCATCATCATCACCATTATAATCATCATCTCCATCACCATCATCATCATCATCTTCATCACTTGGACCTTCTGCAAGATCTTGGTCTTCATTTCCTGGATTTTCATCACTTTGATTTTCAGTACATTCTTTATTAATACTTTTCACATGTTCATTTTGCTGAATTTCAACAGTATGCTTTTTCAGATGTTTTTCATTATTGTGATCTCTGATGACATCACTACTATTATCATCATCACCATCATCATCATCACCTTCTTCCCTATGACATTCTGTTTGCCTTTTTTTCCCTAGAGTGTCATCATCACTGTGATGTTTCTGAAGGCATGCATTACTTGCAATTTGCTTAGAATGGTTGCTAAACAGTTTATCTAAGCAAATTTCAGACTGTCCATTTCCATACTCATTATCACCTTCTTCATCTTCATCTTCTTCTTCAGAGTCACTCTGCTGTTTGATAGCTGATTCATCCAGTTCACTTTCATCTTTATTATCAGTATCATCATCATAATCCAACTTCTCTTGGATTTCTTCATCCTGGTGTTCAACTCCAAATTCCTCATCTTCATATTCTTCTACCTCTTCATCATGTTGTGCTCCATCATTGGATTTCCTTATCTCTTTTGGGAGTTGCTCTTCAGGATCTTCTATGGCCTGAGGTTGTTGAAATTCAATGTCATTATATGGACTACATTTATTAACTTTACTTCTCAGATAATTTTCTTCTTCTTCATCATCATCATCATCATCTTCTTCTTCTTCTTCTTCTTCTTCTTCTTCCTCAGACACACTATTTTCTTCTGACTGTTTTATTATATCAAGAGTTCTATCAACACTGTTATCTTCAACACTGGTATTTCCACCATCATCATCTAATTTATCACTGTTTAAATTCTGTACTTCAGTACATCTATCAAGGCTATTTTCTTCTTCCATAGCACCATAACTAAATCTATCTTCACTGTCCAAAGATTCGTGCAGTCCATATTTTGAAGGACTTTCGGATATTTCCTTATTAACTGGCAGTCCAGCATCGCTACTTCTGTCAGTGTCTTCTTCATCGTCGTCATCGTCTTCATCATCAGCAGCATTATCATCATCTGTACTACTGCTCTCTTTATGTATTTTATTACAAGTTGCAAGGATTTTAGTTTTAAATTTTTCACTGTTTTTTTTATTTTCATCATCATCTTCCTCAGCTTTGGCATCTTCATCAATTACTAATTCATTATCACTTGAATCACTGCCATCATCAAGGTTGTTCATGGGGGAACCACATTTAAAGATTTCCTTTGCTGCTTCATCTGGCGTGTCATCATCAACTGCATCTGGCACAGATTCGATATCACTATATATGTCTACTTCATCTTCACTATGACTTTTTTTTGTTTCTTTATTTGATGAAGCACTATGATTATTCTTCTTATTATAATCACTAAAAGAAACATTGCAATGGTTTTCAGACTGTAAAGCAGAATTATGACCATAATCATCTCCACTACTGCTATTGACTGCACATGGAGTGTAAGTACTATAGTTATGACTTGAACTACTCTGCCTGGAACTACTTGCAGCTCCTTCTGAATATGTTGAACTTTGAGTCGGAATGCTAGTTGTATTTTCTTGGGATGATGACGATGATGATGGATTTTGGGGCCGCTTATGAATTCCAGATGGAGTTTTCAAACCAAGAGAACCATCTCGATGGATAACGATATCTTGTGAATCAGAATGCAAAATACTTTGTGTTTCAAGAATGCTGCCAAGAAGATCAAATCCTTCAGGTAATGATGCCACTGGTGATGTCAAAGGTAATCCAGTCCTATGGAAATGAGAATGGGGATTAAAAAATTAAAAATGGAGGAGCTATTTATGATTCAGTGAAAGATAATAGTAACAAATTTATATATATATATATATATATATATGACTATTTCTAATGATGTTAAACATAATTATAATTACAGGATACAGTAACGAAATTAAAAAGAAACTTTGGTCATAAGACAGAACTGCTGGAAAAACACTTGTTGTGTGTACAGAATGATTAAATAGATCAGCAAGCAATAATACAAATATAATCTAAATGGAAAGCAAACTTCTGAGGGCGTATTTTCATTAAGAGATTTACTTTTGAATGGCTAACCACCAGAACTATGGGGGAGTGATTAACCAACAACAAAAGTGTATTTCAGAACTTATAAATAATGAAAGAAAAACTTCAAACAAGGTAGAGATCAGAATGACAGAAAACGTATCCATAAACAAACTGGGGTGCTTGTGACTCATGATTTCATGGTTTTTCCTATCTCACGAGCATATAGAAGACTGGTTCTACGCAAATTTTTTTTGCCTGTTCAATTGACATCCGAAAAATCAAGGATTTACTGTAATCATAATGAAGTAAGGACATGGAATAAGGAGAGAGTGTGTGTCAATCAGGTTAGTATTAAATGTGATTATACAAGTGATTATCAATAAACATCAAACAGTAAAATTAAAATTCAATTAACCCAAAATGAAAATCTTTAGTTAACGCATGTATCTATATGAATAAACATCACTAAAGGTGATGTTTATTCATTAACTAGTCCAAATTGTTGAAATAAAAAGATAAAGGAATTCACTAAGACAGAGAGAAAAAAACACTCATATGTGTAACTTACTTAACAGAGGAAAAGTTTGTTTTTGTTTTGTTTTATTTGGTTTTTTAGGAGCATTAGCAACTAAGGCCATATTGCTCCGGGGATATGCGGTGGTCATTCCCTGACCTTTCCGCATCCTCCGTATTTGGTGGTCATGGGCTCGAACCCCGGTCTAATCAAGAAGCATGTGCTTATAAATAATGAAGCTGCTGCTCCTGCTCACCTGGCTACGGAGGCACCACAGAGGAAAAGTAGTTATTGATTAACAAATACATTAAAGAAAAATGTCGTACAAAAAATTCTAAAAGTAAACAAAATGACTATTATAGAAGATTTTAATCTCGATTATGTATGGACTTTTTGCTAAATATCACAATTCTTAAGAAATCATGTTTCTTATTGCTCATCTTTCTTCTGATAAACTTACATTAATGTAACAAAGAACTTCAGGAATGAGTTCCTCATACGTAGACAATAAAAATATTTTATATCAACATAGTTCCGGAAATGCTTGGTTTCCGAGTTTTGAAGGTCTGTCTATGACGCTTAACTGTTCACATCACCTTATAGTAATTGTTCGAAATGTCCACCTTCTGCCTGAATACAGGCCTCACATCGACATCTCATGGACTTGCAAAGACGATGCCAAATCCCTGGCATGTTTCGTATTGTCTCATAACCTGGCAAAATTCGATTGCGGAGAGTTTCCACATCAGCTACTGGAGTTGAATACACATGACTTTAAATGTCCCCACAAGAAGAAATCTAGTGGGTTTAAATCAGATGAGTGTGGAGGATAGGCAGTTGGCCCAACACACCTATCCGCCGACCAGGAAACCTTCGATTTAGGTAATTGTGGGCTAGGTGGCTGAAATGTGCTTGTTGACGAATGATCAATGCCGTGTTGTCCAAGAAATCAGGCGTGTTGTTTTCCAGAAAGTTTCTGTACGCCCGTCCTGTGAGTCTGTTTGGAAGTCTGGTTGTTTTTTGGTGATAAATAACTTATCACCAAAAACAACCGCCCAGATGTTGAGGCTGGCTGAACCACTGTTGGTGATGTGGTGGAAGAATTGCATGTGGGTTTTCCTCAGCCCATACATGCTGATTGTGAAAGTTTTGGATTCCGTCTCGTGTGAACTGTGCTTCATCTGTGAATATCACTAAGGCAGGAAGGTGAGGAGTTGTACCACACTGCTGCAAGAACCACTGGCAGAACACTACTTGCGCAGGGTAATCTGCTGGTGACAAGGCCTGTACCCATCGCAGATGGTAAGGATACAGTTGGTGTTCTCGCAACACTCTCCAAATAGTCGAACGCTGAACAGCCAGATGCATTGCTATTCTGCGTGTGCTGATTCCAGGAGTGGCATGCACAACATCCAAAATCTCCTCCTCTACTTCAGGAGTCGTAGATCTTGGTCGTCCTCGGTCGGCAGTACAAGGTCTAAAGGTCCCATGTTCACAAAGGCAGTGATGGATACCTTCAAACGTTTTCCCATCTGGACATCTTTGTTCTGGGAACCTTTTGTGGTACAAACGACGAGACTCCAGAGTATTGCCGTCTGCCAAACCGTACATGGTCAGAATGGAAAACCACCAGATTCTGTCAGTATCTTGTGATGAAGGAAATCACCTGCAGGAGATAAGACATTCCGGTTAATAACTCAGGAACCAAGCATTTCCAGAACTATATTGATATAAAATATTTTTATTGTCTACATATGAGGAACTCATTCCTCAAGTTATGCCATGTATTTTTGAGACACTCTATATATATCCATTTTCATAATCAAATTTGCTGATTATTTATTTAATCACATATTTACATAGCTGCCAATTTTTGACACCTCTGAAAAGAAAAAGATTGGATAACTGCAAGCAGGAGTTTTGGAAAAAAGAGAAGGCAGATTTTTTCGAAAAATCTGCCTTCTCTTTTTTTCCTATCCACCAACCAGTACAGTATGCTTTTCACACATTAAATTACCTAGGATTTTTCCATATGTGATTTCTGTTAGGATTGTCTTTTACACATCAACTGATTATGATTGTTTCAAGAAAGATATTTCAGCAGCCTTTTCATTCGAGACTGTAACTAACCAATCTCAGGTAGAGGGAATAGGCTTTTTCTCCTGAGAGTTATTTCAGGCTTCTCAGCCTGCACAACATGCAAATTGGCATATGAACACACTTTTGTACAGGCACAATACACAATAGTGCAACATGGTCTAAGTTGCTGACCCAAAGCCAAACAGCATCAGCTGTTGCAGACTTTGCCCTCTACAGCAATGTTCAGTCCAAGTTTATTGATAATACTGACTAATTATAGCCCAATGATTTCTAGTTATTGTGCTTTACTAATCTAATATTAAAAAGAATCACTTGCTATTTTTAATATTAGTCCAAGTTTTCTTTACAACAACAGCCTTTCTGTCTAGACTTGGCTGTACAGAGTATTTCTAAAGTTTCATCAGGCACTACTATGAGGAATTGTTAAAATGCTAGGTATAAGTTGGGATAATTTATTATACTTAAAGCTTCCTAGTGCATGTATTGACTTCCCAACCAAGGACCATTGTACATCAATTTTTTTTCTTCCTTTGCACTAACATCTGGCAGACTCTTGCACTGAATTTGAGAAAACTGATGGCACAAAACATCTATTATTGGACACTTCTTTTAAGTTTTATTGCTTTTTAAACTGGGGAATGGTACCATCCTTGGGTCATGTTGTATGTGTTACACTGAAAATGAAAACCTGCAGAATAGTTGCTTTGTTTTTTAATTAGGTTTCTAACCTAACCTAAACAATTATGGAAATCTTTTCTCTGGTGTTTATTACTAATGTATTCATTATGTTTGCTGTTTTAATTATGTACTATATAGTTTTTTAATATTTTGATAAGTTCAACAGGCAAATGGGTACTGTATTAAATGTTTCCAAGCTACCGAGAACTTTGTTCTCAATTGCTGCTTCCCACCAAAGTTAAATAGCACAGTCAGACAATAGTATATGGAGGGTATCTGTACTAATTGGAAAGCTGGCTTGTCACATTCCATTTTAAGATAAATTTTTTGACATCTTGTAACAGCAAGAGTTTATGATTCTGCATTTTCAATAAAATGTATCATATTGCATTTTCTTCTCCAGAGTGACTTTTATTTTACTTAGAAGATTCTAGGGCAAGTGGAAAATGTTCTGACGAACATGTAACACTTTACCCATGATTGTAAAAATAATCTAAATGCATTTATATAGCTGCCAACTTTTGACTTTCAAAAAAAATTGAGCATGCTAAGTTTTGCAAATTACAGTATCTGGAGACTAGGCACCTGCGAGGTGATCTGATTGAGGTGTATAAAGCCTTGAATGGTTTGAGCATGCTCAATGCTGATGGGATTCTTCCTCTTGCTCAGAATAATCGCCTGAGAGGGCATAAATTCAAATTGAGGAAAGACGGTTGTAGGATAGATGTGCGGAAGTTTGCCTTTAGCCAGCTTGATTTCTTGCATCATGTGCTTCTCCTAATGCTAATGGAGATCAAGCAATTGTAAGCAGGGGAAAAACAGAAGATTTTTGGGTGAAAATAAATTTCACTGATATAACATACACATCTTATATTAAAATATACACACAGAATTGTTTACTAGTATAGTATATGCTTTTAAATATTAGCTTACCAACAATTTTTCTGTCTGTGAATTTCTATTTGGATATTCTGTTTGACAACCAATTTTGATTGCATCAAGAAAGACACTGTTGCAGACTCTGCCCCCTTCTGAAATGTTGAGTCAAAGTTTTCTTCATAATAATGGCCCTGATGTCTAGACTTGCATATCAGGAGCATTTCCAAAACTTCAACAGAAAGAGAGAAGCTGAACTCGGTTTTGTTTTTCAAACCAGGCTGAACATTCTCTCACACTTAACTATGAAGATTTTTTTTAATGCCAAGCATGACTTGGGATAACTTGTTATATTTCAAGCTTCTTGGTCAGTTCCTCAACCAAGGACCACTCTCATCAATATTCTTTCATAACAGTGTCTGGTAAGGTAAGTTCTCACAATGAACTGTTTAGGATTGCTTTCAAACCTTGGCAGCAGTAACTTTCTGGTTTAGCATGCTATGGTAATCAATTTCTAAATGGAAGTGGAAGATTTAAAAATTGCTGGTAAAATAAATTATCGCATAATGTTCTTCAACATATCCAGGAGTAATGATGTAAGTATGTGAATGTCAGATTAGGTTGGACTGAAGAGCTATGTTTGGATTTTTCAAGTTGGCATAGTATTTAAAAGTAACAAGGCTTGAATAAAGTAAACTGCTCATTCAAGCCAGAAGAGAGAAATACAAACAGAATTTCTGCACAAGCGAGGAAAACATGCCTAGAATTATCAGTTTGGTTGACCTGTTTAAGACTGCTTTCACCAGAAGTTTGTCATTCCAAAGTCTTTTTATTGAGTTTTGACTTCTTTCAAAAATTTCGGTCACAAACTGTATTTGTTCATAAATCAGTGCCACGTGATAGTGACTTTTGTTCTATTTTCAATTTGGTAACATGCTCATATAGTTCTAACCTCTTCTTTAAAACAGACCTAGTATTAGTAGTGGCAAAAGTGCAAGAAAACAAGCTTACACAGAATCAGCCAAAAAAAAAAAAAAAAAAAAGAAGAGAATCCCATATCACCTGTCCATCTTCTGTAATGGACACGTGATATGGTATTCTAGCTTTTGTCTAGTTTTTCTTGGATTTATTCAAACCATCCACTTCAACAACACCAGATGGAAGTTTTTTTTCAACAATCAACTACCCTCGTGTAGTCTGAGGAAGAAAGAGGATTTCATTTTTATTTAGCATACTCGATCCATTCAGTGCCTTAATCACTTCAATCAGATCTCGTCACAGGTGTCCAGTCTCCAGACGCTGCAATTTTCAGAACTGAAGCCTTTCCTGGTAAGAGTATCCTTTTCTTCCCCACACTGATCTTATTGCTCTTCTCTTCATCCACTCCAACAGATTTACATCTTCTGCAAATGAGGCTTCCAGACCTGTATGCAGTATACTCAAGATGTGGCCTAACCACTGCCTTATACAATGGGATAATCACCATCTCATCCCTACTAGTAAAATTTCCATGTATCATTGACAAAACCCCAAGGACTGTTCCAACAACCTGTCTGCACTGCTCAAAGAACTTTCATATCTGATCCCCAGACCTATTTATTCTTGACTACTCTGAGTGTGGTATCACACAGTCAGTACATTAATCTGGAATTACTGCTACCCATACAAAGTACCTTGCACTTGTCAATGTGAAACTTCAATTGCCATTTCCCAGCATATGTACTTAAATTATCTAAATCTTGTTGAAGTAGCATACCAGATTACTGTAATTAATCACCCTGCCAATCTTCATATCATTTGTAAACTAAGAAATTAGGCCTAATATGTCATTGTCAATATCATTAATAAATATTGATAACAAAAACAATCCCAGAATTGAAGGGATTCCATTAATAACATTTGTCCAAGAAGAGCAAGTGTCAATGATAAACACACACTGTCTTCTTCCACTCAACCATCCCTTTATTCACGGCAGTAACGTGCCCTTAATGCCACACTGCTCAAGTTTGTATAGCAGTATTTTACATCCAACAATATTAAAAGATTTTTCTGAAATTTAAGTATCTGATGTCAAAATTATTATTTTGCATCCAGTTCCTTTGTCACTGTGTCATAGTATCCAATCAGATTGTCAGACAAGACTGGCCCTTAAAAAATCTGCCCTGTGCAGGAACATCTAGCAGAAACACAGTATAAATACATTCCTGTCTAGTTGGCCCTGAAGTATACATTAAATTTACTATGATCACCATTAGCAGCATAGCATGTTAAAAGATGGCATTTTTTATTTCTTTTCCATTCATTGAATTGTAGTACTCACCGAATTGTTGCAGCCACCAACTGTATATTAACTGAATTTTGTAATAAATGAATGTTATGCAGAAAAGACTATCCTTTAACAAGGGGAATAATATGTGCTTTGTATAAATGAGGTTTTACTGTAATATAGCCAAAATAAAAGAAGGGGAGGCCCTAAAGTCATGTAACTGAACAACTGATACCACTGAATAGTCTTGAATGATATTCTGTCGAGGTGTACGATTGTACTCACATATTGGAGGAAAAAAGGAGCCTTTTCTGCTACATAATTTTCAACTAAATAAGTAGCCAGTTTTTGTATGACATCACCCTGGGGCCAAATTTCTCCAAACTCCAAACTGAAAGTCTCCAACTTCATGTAGCAGTAAAAAAAAAAGACAAATCAAACAAACAACACATCCATTTTCCAGCTTGGCTGTCTATATTTTTAAATTGCATTGGTGGTTCAAGATTTTGCATTTTACAAAATTATGTCTGTTCCAGAAGAAATCTACAGCCAATTACTAATGAATCTGGTTAAGACACTTGAAGGTGACTTTTTGATTGTCTGCAGCTACCACTTTTGGTGAAAATTTAAAATTTCAACACTTTTACATCCAGAAATATAAACATTTTGTAAGTCGCTCCTGTTTTTGTCTGGTAACAAATTGTACCATTAGAATATAGTGGCTGTTTTTTAATTATCTGCAGCATAAAACACTCCAAAAAATGTTTAGTGCAGTAATAAAAAGTACCTAAATAAATTCTTTTACTGGTGCACAGGTGTTTCACATTCTATCCACATGAAAAAAAATTTTCTCTGCTGTTAATAAAAGCTTTTCAAAATGACCTTGATAATCTTTTAATTTCTAATTTGAAAATTATTGGACACCAGTTGAATTCCAGGAAGAGTTGGTCTGCAATTTAGTGATACCCATAACCCTGTCACAGGGAAGGAAATTAAGTGACGATTATCAAACAATCATATATCTGCCTTAACTCCTTTAGGAGTTACTTCATGGAACTTGTGTGGAACACTAGTTTTCTTTTCTTATTGAACTTTCAAAATTTGTACATATGCTTTTAAGTTCTAATTTTTTTAAATTCAACTTGATTGCCCAATATTAGATTGAAATTATTGCAGAAAATTAAATCAATTTAAAAATAAAATTCTAATTAAAAAAAAAAATAAACAATATTTTAAATCATAAAAAAAAAATAATAATAATAAAAAAAAAAACTCTTGCCATAATTTTTTAACCATTTTCTTTTTAATGCCATAATGTAATTTGCATCTATTTATATATCAGTTGATTCAATTTCATCAACTACTAGATCTTTGAGTGAATTTTTATTTTTGTAACTCCAAATCACAAGTGGAAACAATGACTGACAAAGGTAATTTTTTATTATTATTATTTTTTTATGATTTCAAATCTGTTTTCTGTTGCCATCTATTACTAACTTTACATACAATTACTTGGAAACAGAGACAAAACACAGCAGTTTGAAACTGTCTTCAAAAACATTACACATGCATGCATGCATGCACATTTATGTATGTACGTACTCTATGGAGCTCAAACAAGATTTTGCAAGAAGCATATAATACGGTAAATTGAGTATAAAAGCATATATAAAAAAAGGCATTTGAGGCAGTTGAGTATAAAAGCATATATAAACTGCAGCCATTATCAACCCACTGCAGGATGGAGGCATCCATCCTGCAGTGGGTTGATCCATTATGATCCATTTCTCTCAACATGAATCATAATCTGCCACGCTGGTCCAGTGCAGGTTGGCAGATTAACCATATTTACTTAGCACTCAGGGGCCTGAACCCTGGTCTACTCATAAAGTGTGTGCTATGCTTCTGACCACTCGGCTACAGAGGCAGTTAAAATCATATATATGTATGCTATATATGTAGTAGTTGTTGGTGACTCCATTGTCAGGGAAACAGGGAACATGCTTTATAAAAAGGATAGGTGGAACAGGACCAGGGTATGTCTGCCAGGGGTAAAGGTTGATGACGTTGTAGAGCAGATAACATCTTTTAAGGGCACAAAAGGTGATATAGTTGTACACGTTGGCACTAAGGATATCAAGAGTAGGAGACTGGCAGAATTTCTTAACAAGTACAGGTCACTGTTGAAAAAAAGCCCAAATTCCGTGAATTAGGGTTGAATTTGAAAGTGTCTGCAATTCTGCCCAGACACGATAGGAGGGAGTATATGATGAGAGCCTTGTCGATCAATTCGGCCCTGGAAAGATTGTGCAAGGCTCAAGGGGTAGAATTTTTTTCAGCCTGGACTGTACTTGTTAACAGGAGAGATTGCTTCTACAGGGATGGGATACACTTAAATAGAAAGGGTGCAAGAATATTTGCTGATGCTATCGAGGCAGTGTTAGGTGGGTCGGAAAACTGCTAGCTTGGGGGGAGACAAAGACGAATAGATTAACAGTAGCCATTGGCAGAGGTGAAAGAGATTCTTGCACTGCTTCTATTGGAATGAGCAGAAGCCTGAAAAACAAGATGCAGGATATTTCAGAGACTGCTGGGAGTCATTGCGGCACAAGTAAACACATGGGTTGTGTTAGGGTAGCTAAGAATAGAAATAGGTGCAGAGGTGGTAGATGACTTTCATCAACCGGTGAAATACCACCACTTTGCTTATTGGAGACTTGAAGTGGCGAAATCCATGTTTAGTCTCTAGAGCAAAGTTTCCGGCACCCCCCCCCCCCCCCATACTTCTCCTTCAACCCATGCACGGTACTAAGTACTATAGGTTTTGATACCTTTCGTGTTCGGGGTTTTCATAAAAAAAAAAAAAAAAAACACCAATGCTAGGAGTTTAGTAAATAAATTTGATGAATTTGAGGTATTGCTCAAAACATCAAAGGCAGATATTGTTGGGATATCAGAGACGTGGTGTCACACAGATATAGCATTAGCATTAGTAGAGGCATATGATTCAAGAAAGCAAGCTTATTCACCATCAGCCAAAAAAAAAAAAAAAAAAAAAAACACACCACTCCCATTTCACCCCTCCGTTCGTTCGAAATACCTGTCCAGTTCAGCCTTAAATTTGTTTAGGCTATCAACTTCAACAACAAGTGATGGAAGTCGGTTCCACCAACCAACCACCCGCTGGCCAAAGGGAAATTTCCGCACATCTATCCGACATCCGTCCTTCCTCAATTTGAATTTATGCCCTCTGAGCTGATTATTCTGAGCAAGATGAAGAATCCCATTGGCATTGAGCATGCTCAAACCATTCAAAGCCTTATACACCTCTATCAGATCACCTCGCTGGTGCCTAGTCTCCAGACTCTGTAATTTGCAAAACTTAAGCCTTTCTTCGTAAGAGCAACCCTTTATTCCATTCACTAATCTTGTTGCCCTTCTCTGTACCCGTTCCAGCAGCTCTACATCCTTCTTGAAATGAGCCCTCCAGACCTGTATACAGTACTCAAGATGTGGCCTAACCATTGCCTTATACAAGGGAATAATCACCTCCTTATCCCTGCTAGAAAAATTCCTGTATATCATTGACAAGACACCATGAGCTACTCTTGCAGCTCATCTGCACTGCTGAGAACTTCATATCTGCCTGCACAATTACCCCCAGGTCCTTTTCATTCTCCACTACTGTCAGTGTAGTACCGCAGAGTTGATACGTTTCTCTGTGGTTACTGTTTCCCATATGTAGTACTTTACATTTGTCAATGTTAAACTTAATTTTCCACCTCTCAGCCCATCTGTTCAACCTTTCCAGATCCTGTTGCAGCAGCATAGCGTCAGTAGTGTCCTTAACAACCCTGCCAACCTTTGTATCATCTGCAAACTTGGACATTAAACTTGATATACCATCATCAAAATCATTCATAAACACCGAAAACAACAATGGACCCAACACTGAACCCTGAGGAACTCCACTAATAACATTAGTCCACGTTGAGCAGTGTCCATTGATTACCACTCTCTGTCTTCTGCCACTCAACCATCCCCTTATCCATAGCAGCAATTTGCCTGCAATGCCACACTGCTCCAATTTGTGCAGCAGTCTTTCATGTGCAACCGTATCAAAACCTTTCTAAGATCCAAATATATAATATCCAAGTTATTCCCTGCATCCAGTTCTTTTGTGACTACATCATAGTATCCAATCAAATTGGTCAGGCAAGACCTGCCCTTAACAAAACCATGCTGCGTCTGAGCTATAACTGAATTCTTGTCTAGATGATCCTGCAGTGCTTCTTTAACCAGCGCCTCCATTAATTTACCTGGAACAGAAATTAAACTAACAGGTCTATAATTACTTGTATCAGCCTTTGATCCTCCTTTGTGAATTGGGGTTACATTTGCACATCTCCAGTCTATGGGTACCTCCCCTGAGTCCAAAGAAGCTCTCATAATTATGGCTAGGGGTTTGCTTACTTCCTTTGCTGCCTCCTTTAATATAACTGGATAGATCCCATCCACCCCAGGTGCTTTTTTATGTTTATCCTCAACAATCTCTCCTCCACTTTCCTCTCAGTTATTACAAAATCATCTAGCTCACTGCCAATGTTTACTTTACCTACATCATTCTCCTTCCTGAATAACTCCTCATGCGTGAATGTAGATGCAAAATACTCGTTTAGATTGTTAGCCACCTGAGCAGGATCCTCAACTGTTGAACCATCAATATCCAGTGCACCAATCTGATTCATCCCTTTCCTTCTTGAGTTTAAATAGGTAAAGAACTCTTTTCTGTTTTTCTTTGCATCCTTTGCCAAGGATTTTTCGTAGTCTGCCTTTGCCTGCCTAATCTCCTTTGTGACTTGGTTACAGACCAACTTATATCTATCATAGGCTTACATGTCACCCATTAATTTGTATGTATTCCATGCATTTTTCTTCTCTGCCACATGTCTCATTAGTTCATCTGACAACCATTTAGGCCTAAACCTTGAACAATATTTCTTAGTTGGTATGTAAAGCCTGGTAGCTTCCAAGATTAGTTCCTTGAATGCTTTCCATTTTGAGTTTGCTGTTGGTAACATCATCGGCTGGTCCCACTGTATAGAATTTAAATACTGTCTCAGTCCATCGTAGTCGCCTTTACGAAAGCAATAACCCTTCCCTTTACCTCTGATGGTAGTTTCCTCCTTGAGTAAATCCCACTTCAACACACTGTGATCACTGCCACCTAGTGGTTCATTTATCTGCAGATTCTTAATGCATGAAGAATCACTACTGATAATCAGATTAAGAGTATTGCTCCCTCTTGTTCCCGCACGAACATGCTGATGTAGAAAACAATCATCCAATAAATCCACAAAAGCCTTGCTAGTGTGTGAGTGACCAACCCACAAATTCCAGTCAATATCTGGGAAATTAAAATCCCCCATTATAAGACTCTCTGATTTACTGGCCCACTCTATTTCCCTGTACAATATCTTATTATACTCATCAGAGTCATTAGGCCTATAGCACACTCCTACTCTCAATTTTGATTTCCCTATGCTTATGTCACACCAAACTGACTCGACACTGCCCTGTCCATTGATGTCGACTGGCTTCACTTCCTTGGATTTTATGTGTTTCTTAACTAATAGCATAACTTCTCCTCCCCTCCTGTCCTGTCTATCCTTTCTATACACATTGTATTCCCCAAATTCCAGTTCCGCATTCCTTATATCTGTGTGATACAACGTCTCTGATATCCCAACAATATCTGCCTTCGATGTTTTGAGCAATACCTCAAATTCATCAAATTTATTTACTAAACTCCTAGCATTGGTGTACACGCAGGTATATATGCACCTGTTTCTATTCCTAGCTACCCTAACACAACCCATGTGTTTACTTGTACCGCAATGACTCCCAGCAATCTCTGAAATATCCTGCATCTTGTTTTTCAGGCTTCTGCTCGTTTCGATAGAAGCAGTGCAAGAATAACTTCCACCTCTGCCAGTGGCTACTGTTAATTTATTAGTCCTTGTATCCCCCCCAACTAACAGTTTTCCGACCCTCCTAACATTGCCTCGACAGCATCAGCAAAAATTCTTGCACCCTTTCTATTTAAGTGTATCCCATCCCTGTAGAAGCAATCTCTCCTGTTAACAAGTACAGTCCAGGCTGAAAAAAATTCTACCCCTTGAGCTTTGCACAATCTTTCCAGGGCCGAATTGATCGACAAGGCTCTCATCATATACTCCCTCTTATCGTGTCTGGGCAGAATTGCAGACACTTTAAAATTCAACCCTAATTCACGGCTTTTTTTCAACAGTGACCTGTACTTGCTAAGTAATTCCGCCGGTCTCCTACTCTTAATATCTTCTACTCTACAACTGACTGGCATATAAGGAATGCAGAACTGGAATTTGGGGAGTACAGCGTCTACAGAAAGAATAGACTGGATAGGAAGGGAGGAGGGGTTATGCTATTAGTTAAGAAATACATCAAATCCAAGGAAGTGAAGCCAGTGGACATCGCTGGACAGTGCAGCGTCGAGTCAGTTTGGTGTGACATATGCATTGGGAGACCAAAATTGAGAGTAGCAGTGTGCTATAGGCCTAATGACTCTGATAAGTATAATAAGAAACTGTACAGGGAAATAGAGTGGGCCAGTAAATCAGAGAGTCTTATAATGGGAGATTTTAATTTCCCAGATATTGACTGGAATTTGGGGGCTGGGCACTCACACACTAGCAAGGCTTTTGTGGATTTATTGGATGATTGTTTTCTACATCAGCATGTTCGGGAGGCAACTAGAGGGAGGAATACTCTTGATTTGATTATCAGCAGTGATTCTTCATGCATTAAGAATCTGCAGATAAATGAACCACTAGGTGGCAGTGATCACAGTGTGCTCAGTGGGATTTACTCAAAGAGGTAACTACCATTAGGGGTAAAGGGAAGGGTTATTGCTTTCGTAAAGGCGACTACGATGGACTGAGACAGTATTTAAATTCTATACAGTGGGACCAACTGATGATGTTACCAAGAGCAAATGCAAAAGGGGAAGCATTCAAAGAACTTATCTTGGTAGCTACTAGGCTTTACATACCAACTAAGAAATATTGTTCAAGGTTTAGGCCTAAATGGATGTCAGATGAACTAATGAGGCATATGGCAGAGAAGAAACATGCATGGGATACATACAAATTAACACATGACACAGAAGCCTATGATAGATACAAGTTGATCTGTAACCAAGTCACAAAGGAGGTTAGGCAGGCGAAGGCAGATTACGAGAAATCTTTGGCAAGAGATGCAAAGAAAAACAGCAAAGAGTTCTTTACTTATGTACACTCTAGAAGAAAGAGGATGAATCAGATTGGTCCACTTGATATCGATGGGTCAACTGTTGATGATCCTGCTCAGGTAGCTAACAAACTAAATGAATATTTTGCATCGACATTCACACATGAGGAGTTATTTAGCAAGGGGAATGCCAGAGGTGTATTCAACTCTGGCAGTAAGCTAGAGAATGTTGTAATAACTGAGAGTAAAGTGGAGGAGAAATTGTTGAAGATAAACACAAGAAAGGCACCCGGGGTGGATGGGATCTATCCAGTTATATTAAAGGAGGCAGCAGAGGAAGTAAGCAAACCCTTAGCCATAATTATGAGATCTTCCCTGGACTCAGCGGAGGTACCCACAGACTGGAGATGTGCAAATGTGACCCCAATTCACAAAGGAGGATCAAAGGCTGACACAAGTAATTATAGACCTGCGAGTTTAACTTCTGTTCTAGGAAAATTAATGGAGGCACTAGATAAAGAAGCACTGCAGGATCATTTAGACAAGACTTCAGTTATAGCTTGGACACAGCATGGTTTTGTTAAGGGGAAGTCTTGCCTGACCAATTTGATTGGATACTATGATGCAGTCACAAAGGAACTGGATGCAGGGAATAACTTTGATATTATATACTTGGATCTTAGAAAGGCTTTTGATACTGTTGCACATGGAAGACTGCTGCACAAATTGGAGCAGTGTGACATTGGAGGCAAATTGCTGCTGTGGATAAAGGGGTGGTTGAGGGGGAGAAGACAGAGAGTGGTAATCAATGGACACTGCTCGTCGTGGACTAATGTTATTAGTGGAGTCCCTCAGGGATCAGTGTTGGGTCCATTATTTTTTCTGTATTTATAAATGATACTGATGATGGTATATCAAGCTTAATGTCGAAGTTTGCAGATGGTACAAAGGTAGGCAGGGTTGTCAAGGACACTACTGACACTATGCTGCTGCAACAGGATCTGGAAAGGTTGAACAGATGGGCTGAGAGGTGGCAAATGAAGTTTAACATTGACAAATATAAAGTACTACAGATGGGAAACAGCAACCCCAGAGCAACGTATCAACTCTGTGTTACTACACTGACAGTGGTAGAGAATGAAAGGGACCTGGGGGTGGTTGTGCAGGCAGATATGAAGTTCTCTGAGCAGTGCAGACGGGCTGCAAGAGTAGCTCTTGGTGTATTGTCAATGATATATAGGAATTTTTCTAGCAGGGATAAGGAGGTGATTATTCCCTTGTATAAGGCAATGGTCAGACCACACCTACAGTACTGTATACAGGTCTGGAGGCCTCATTTCATGAAGGATGTAGAGCTGCTGGAATGAGTACAGAGAAGGGCAACAAGATTAGTGAATGGAACAAAGGGGTGCTCTTACGAAGAAAGGCTTAAGTTTTGCAAATTACAGTGTCTGGAGACAAGGCACCAGCGAGGTGATCTGATAGAGGTGTATAAAGCCTTGAATGGTTTGAGCATGCTCAATGCTGATGGGATTATTCCCCTCGCTCAGAATAATCACCTGAGAGGGCATAAATTCAAATTGAGGAAAGACAGATGTAGGATAGATGTGCGGAAATTTGCCTTTAGCCAGCGGGTGGTTGGTTGGTGGAACAGACTTCCATCCCTTGTTGTGGAAGTTGATAGCCTAAATAAGTTTAAGGCTCAGCTGGACAGGTATTTCGAACAAACACAGGAGTGAAGTGGAAGTGTTTTTTTTTTTTTTTTCTTTTGGCTGATGCTGCATAAGCTTGCTTTCTTGCATCAAATGCCTCTACTAATGCTAATGCTAATGCAAAAACTATATATCAAAGGGCACAGGAGGCACTGTATGTACGCTTCTCAAGCACAGCATTTGAGAATCTTGTGGGAGAAGCCAAATATTTGCAGTTTTGCCTCAAATACGCTATTAACAATAAATGATAAAAAAAAAAAAAAATATATATATATATATATTACTATTGATAAGATGACGAATAATTTCAATATTTACTGCAATCCACTGCAATTTCAATAACAAAAGTTCATTATTGTGAAAGTAAATTTTGCGGCTTGCAAGTTGATCATGCAATCATACTTGCGTAATCAAACACTAACAGGGAGCTAAGGGATTTTGTAATAACAGAGAGCAAAGTGGAGGAGAAATAGTTGAAGTTAAACATAAGGAAAACACTTGGGGTGGATGGGATCTATCCAGTTATATTAAAGGTTGCAGCAAAGGAAGTAAGCAAACCCTTAGCCATAATTACGAAAGCTTCCTGGAATCAGGGGAGGTCCCCATGGATTAGTGATGTCCAAATGTGTCACCAATTCACAAAGGGGGGATAAAAGGGTGATACAGGTAATTACAGATACGTTACTCTACTTCTATTCCAGGGAAAATATTGGAGTCACTGGTTAAGGAAGCGATGCAGGATTATCTAGACAAGACGGCAGTTACAGACACAGCATGGGTTTAAGAGGAAGTCTTGTCTGACAAATTTGATTGGACACTGTGATGTGGATGCAAAGAATAATTTTGATATCATATAGTTGGATTTTAGGAAAGCTTTTGATACTGTGGCACATGGAAGACTATTGTACAAATTGGAGCAGTATTGCATTAATGGCAAGTTGCTACAATGGATGGTTGAGTGCGAAAAGACAGACAGTGGTTATCAATAAACACTGCTCTTCATGGATTAATGTTATTAGTGGAGTCCCCCAGAATTCCGTGTTGGGCCCATTGTTGTTTTCAGTATTTATCAATGATATTAATGAAGGTATATCAGGGTTCATGTCTAAGTTTGCAGACGATACAAAGGTTGGCAGGATTGTCAATGACAGTACACTACTGCAGGAGGATCTGGAAAAGTTGAGCAGATGGGCTAAGAGGTGGAAACTAAGTTTAACATTGGCAAATGTAAAGTACTGCATATGGGTAGCAGTAACCCCAGAGTAACGTATTAACTGGGTGGTACTACACTCAGGGTAGTGGAGAATGAAAAGGACCTGGGTGTAATTGTGCAGTGAGATATAAAGTTTTCTGAACAGTGCAAAAAGGCTGCAAGAGTTTGTTATTTGGTTTTTAGGAGCATTAGCAACTAAGGCCATATTTCTCTGGGAATATGCAGTGGTCATTCCCTTGACCTTTCCGCATCCTCCATATTTGGTGGTGACGGGCTTGAACCCCGGTCTAATCAAGAAGCGTGTGCTACGCACTGCTGCTCCTTCCCACCTGGCTATGGAGGCACCGCTGCAAGAGTAGCTCATGGTGTCTTGTCAATGATATACAGGAATTTTTCTAGTAGGGATAAGGAGGGGATTGTCCCCTTGTATAATGCAATAGTCAGGCCACACCTTGAGTACTGTATACAGGTCTGGAGGCCTTATTTTAGGAAAGATGTAGAGCTGCTGGAACGAGTACAGAGAAGGGCAATGAGATTGGTGAGGAACAAAGGGTTGGTGTTAGCAAGAAAGGCTTAAGTTCTGCAAATTGCAGCTTATGGAGACTAGGCACCTGTGAGGTGATCTAATTGAGGTGTATAAGGCCTTGAATGGATTGAGCAAGCTCAATGCTAATGGGATTCTTTCTTGTGCTCAGATCACTCACCTGAGGGGACATTCAAATTGAGGAAAGACAATGGTAGAATAGATGTGTGGAAATTTGCCTTTAGTCAGCAGGTGGTTGATATTTGGAACAAACTTCCAAATTAGGTGTAAACATTTAGGCGTAAATTTTGACCAATATTTCTTAATGAGTATTAAAAGCCTAGTGGCTTCCATGATTAGTTCCTTGAATTGGTCCACTTGATATCGATAGTTCGACTGTTGATGATCCTGCTCAGATGGCTGATAATCTGAATGGGTATTTTGCATCTTACATGAGCAGTTATTAAGGGAGGAAAATGCCAGAATTTTATCAAACTGTAACAGGGTGCTTAATGATTCTGTATTAACTGAGAGCAAAGTGGAGGAGAAATTGAAGTTAAACATAAGAAAGGTACCCGGGGCAGATGGGATTTATCCAGTTATAATAGAGGCGGCAAAGGAAGTAAGCAAACTCTGAGCTATAATTATGAGGGCATCCTTGGACTCAGGGGAAGTACCCACGGACTGGAGAAGTGAAAATGTACCCCCAATTCACAAAGGGAGATCTAATGGTGGCCAAGTAATTACACACCAGTTAGTTTAGCTTCTGTTCTGGGGAAAATAATGGAGTCACTGGTTAAAGATGCATTGCAAGATCATCTAGACAAGACTGCAGTAATAATTCAGACAGCATGGGTTTGTTAAGGGAAAGTCTTGTCTGACAAATTTGATTGGATACTATGATGTGGCTACAAAGGAACTGGATGCAAAAATTAATTTTGATATCATATACTTGGATTTCAGGAAAGCTTTTGACACTGTTGTGCATGGAAGACTTATACAAACTGGAGCAGAATGGTATTAAGGGTAAGATGCTACAATGGATAAAAGTGTGGTTGAGTGGGAGAAGACAGAGAGTGGTAATCAATGGATGCTAGTCTTTGTGGGCCAATGTTATTAGTGGAGTACCCCAGGGTTCGGTGTTGGGCCCACTGTTGTTTTGTATATTTATCAGTGATATCGAGGAAGGTATATCTGGCTTAATGTTGAAGTTTGCAGATGACACAAAGGTTGGTAGGGTTGTTAATGACAGTAACGGCAATGTGCTACTGCTAATACAATCTAGAAAATTTGGGCAGATGGGCTAAGAAGAGGCAACTGAAGTTTAACACTGTAAATGCAAAATACTGTTTATGGGCAGAGGTAATCCAAGAGAAATATACCAATTGTGAAACATACCTAACTGAACACTTAGGGTGAACACTTAGGTAGAAAATGAAAAAGATCTAGGAATAATTGTTAAGTCAGATATGAAGTTTTCTGAACAATGCAGACAGGCTGCCAGAGTAGGCCATGATTATTGTTAATGATATACAGTAATTTTGCTAGTATGGAAAAGGAGTTGATTATCCCTTTGTATAAGACAAAAAATGGTCAGGCCATGCTGTCAGTACTGCATACAGGTTTGGAGATCTTATTTTAGGAAAAATGTTGAGTTTCTTGAGTGTGTACAGAGAAGGGCAACAAGATTGGTGAGGGGAATGAAGGAGTCCTCTTACCAAGAAAGGATTAAGTTCTGCAAATTGCAGCGGCTGGAGACTAGGCACATGCGAGGTGATCTGATTGAGGTATATAAGGCCTTGAATGGGTTGATATACTGAATTTGATGGGATTTTTCCGTCTGCTCAGATTACAAATCTGAGGGGGCATAAATTCAAATGAGGAAAGATAGTTGTAGAATAGATGTGTGGAATTTTGCCTTTAGTCAGCGGGCTGTTAATTGCTGGAACAAACTTCCATCTGTCGTTATGGAAGTCAACAGCTTAAATAAATTCAAGGAGGAACTGGACAAACTTTTAGAGGAAATGAATGTGTGAAATTTTTTTTTTTTTTTGGACTGATGCTACATAAGTTTATACACTTGCTTTCTTGCATCATATGCCTCCATTACTACTACTGCTACCTAGGTGCCTTTCTTATGTTCAATTTGAATAATTTTTCCTCCACCTTGCTCTCAGTTATTAGAAAATTATTTAGCTCCCTGCCAAAGTTTGATAAGCTTCTGGCCTTCACTTCCCTACAGACTTCCTCAAGTGTGAATGTAGATGAAAAATACTTATTCAGTTTGTCAGCTACCTCAGCAGTTTCATCAACAATCAAAGCATCAGTGTCAAGTGGACCAATCTGATTCATCCCCTTCCTTCTAACCTCATTTGTGACTTGATTACAGACTAGTTGATATCTACCACAGTCTTCTGTGTCGCCTGATAATTTACATGCATCCCATGCATTTTTTTCTCTGCCACGAGTCTCATTAGTCCATCTGACATCCATTTACACCTAAACCTTGAACAGTATTTCTTAGTTGGTATGAAAAGCCTAGTAGCTTCCAAGATCACTTTCTTGAATGCATCCCATTTAGAATTTGCTGTTGGTAATGTCATCAGTTGGTCACATGGTATAGAATTTAAAAACTGTTTGAGACCACCATGGGCAACTTTACGAAAGCAAAAATCCTTCCCTTTACTCCTGATGGTAGTTACATCTTTAAGTAAATTCCACATCAACACACTGATCACTGCCACTTAGTAGATTTTATCTGTAGATTCTTAATGTATGAAGAATCATTGCTGATAATCAGATCAAGAGTATTACTCCCTCTAGTTGCTTCTCGAACATGCTGCTGTAGAAAACAACCATCCAATAAATCCATAAAAGCCTTGCTAGTGTGCGAGTGACCAATCTACAAGTTCCAGTCAATATTTGGGAAGTTAAAATCCACCATTACAAGACAATCTGATTTACTGGCCCACCATTTCTCTGTACAGTTTTTCATTGTACTCATCAGTCATTTGAACAATTTTTCCTCTACCTTGCTACTCCACACTCCTACTCTCAATTTTGCTTTCACAGTTCTTATGTCACACCAAATTGACTCAACATTGGACTGTTCACCCATGTCAGCTGGATGCACTTCCATAGATTTTGTGTGTTTCTTAACTAACAGCATAACCCCTCCTCCCTTCCTATTCTGTCTATTCTTTCTGCACACACTGTACTCCCTGAATTCCAATTCTGCATTGCTTATATCTCTGTTACACCATGTGTCTGATATCCCAACAATATTTGCCTTTGATGTCTTTACCAGCACCTCAAATTCATCAAATTTATTTACTAAACTCATAGCATTGGTGTACATGCAAGTACACACACACCTGTTGTTACACTTAGTTATCCTAACACAGCCCATGTATTTACTTGTTCATGATAACTCCCAGAAGTCCTGAAAATCCCCAGTAGCTTGCTTTCCAGGCTGCTGCTCATTTAAATAGAATCACTTTTACTACCTCTGCCAGCAGCTAGTGTTAATCTATTAGCCTATGAATCCTTCCAAGTTTTCAGTGGATTTGCCAAGTCAAATGTAGTGAGAAGTTAGTAAAGTTACTATCAATGATCAGAGTGGAATTTCAACCAGTAAAGTAACACTGACTGATTCAATTTTATGAACAAATATGTAGAAGACCTTGTTTGCATTTGATCACTTGATTAAACAATCAGATACCACTGCAACTCTAGTCATTTCTAAAGAATATGTTTTACACATTCTGCCTGAACTAGGGTATAAAAAGATATGTGTGCAAGTTGAATCGCCAAGAAGCTTGCAGAAAAAATAAAAAGAAAAGTGGAAGTTGTCAATCATTTCTGTCCCTGTATGAAAGTGAAGATGAATTTTTAAATGTTACTCAAAAAACAAGGTGCTCAAAAAGGTTTTAATTTTATCCAAAGTAAAAACCATCTGACTGAACGTACTTATTACACCTTTTTGAGTTTCTAAAAACAGTGAAGGTGCCTAAAGAGATGATGTTCAGTTTGTCCTTGTGAATTAATCACACTGTTTAAAAACACGATCACCATAGTCTTGATCTCGAACTTGATTTAAGTCCACTGCATGCTCTGACGCTTTGTCTCTAGGTTATATGGAAACACCCAACACTCATCTTCAGTGACAATTCACTCAAGTTAATTAGGATTGTCTTGAAAAGTCTGGATGAAGTATTTGGATGATGACACTGCATTGCTTCTGTTCACCTGTGAGGCTGTGGAGCACAAAGTTTGCACAGACCTTCCCCTTTCTCCAATTCATGCAAAATTTGACGAATTATTTCCTTATTCATATTCAACTCATCCGCCATCATTCTGAGGGTTAAACATTGATCTCTTGCACAATTTCTCGAACTTTTGCAACTCTGTCCTCATTTCGAGAGGTTGACAGATGTCCACTTCTTGGGTCATTGCAAGCATTCTCACGTCAGTCTTTGAATTACTTATACTGTTCAAACAAACTAGTATGACTCAACATTTCATTGTCATAAACAGTTTTTAACATTTTATACGTTTCTGTTGCAGATTTTCCCAATTTAAAACTAAATTTGATATTTTTTCATTGATCCAATGCAAAATCGTGACACAGAACATTAACGCTAAAGAAACTGGTTGTTATTTTCAATCTGTCAGCCTGCTGCACAATCTCTGTACCACCATTTGTTGGAGGAAGTCTGAACTACCATGTACCATTTTGGTTTATTTTCAAACTCATCGAATGTGACTGCAACAGGACAAGTCAGGGAACTTCCTTGCCACACCTCATATGTATATGTACATTTTTAAAGGTTGTTTCAAATAATGAAACACTTCCAATAGGAGCTGCCATCTCTTATCTGTGTTCCAAGTAATTGGAGACACATTTTACAATACAGTAAATTGCAAAATCTGGCACTTTACAATCTAGAATACTTTAAAATCCAGAAATATTAAGAAAGCAATCCAGCACTCCCGTATTTAAGATGGGATCTTTAAGAATCCATGTAAAAAAAGGTGATATTTCTCTCTTTATAAGATGCTTGCATTAGTGTTCTGTCCTTTAAATCTTTGACTGCAAAAACAGTTTAAGCATAGAAAATGAAATTATTACCTTAATTCTCAAAAAAATTAAGGCAATAATTTCCCAAAAAAAAAACCCAACACACTAGACTCAACAACAAGTTGCGCTGGTATTACTTTTAAACAGAAGGCCTCACCAATAAGTTAAATCGATCATTATTTTAAAAGAAAAGACTACTCTGCCAGCCTTTTTTGGGATGAGCTGGTCCCTGATTGCCAGTAAAGGCAACAAGCAGATAAAGCTAAAGCTATTTGTTTAGCTGTAACACAGCTAAAGCTATCTGTGTTCTGTTTTGAGTTTGGTCACTTCAAGCCATGTTCAGAAACAGACTGTCACAGCAGCCTCATCTTTTAAACAGTCAATCAAACTTTCAGCAAGGATGTGTGCTTAAAAGTAGTGCAATGTCAGGACAACTTGTTACAAAGGAAAGTTTGTTCTGCAAATATTTTATAATTATCTGAGGCCATACAGCTATATTAAAACTTGGTATCTCTCTTGTTTAATGGCATCTCTTATGCAGTAAACTTTATAATTTAGAGCGAATTTCTCTTGCAAATTACAGCAACATAGCTACAGGTCATACAGTACTTGTGTGAGCTGGTGACTTTGTCATCACTTTAGGACAACTATTAAGGAGAGAGATTGACCAGTGTGAGTACAGTGGAAAAAAATGTATGTGTCATTAAACTACAATTAATCTCTTCCAAAAGCAGCAACTTGCAGAAGTGCACCCGAGGTTAATTTTTTTAGTCTCCATTATAACTAGTCATGCAGCTTGTCAGTGTACAGCTAAAGCAGGGAATAAAAATAATGTGGCTCAAAGTCACTCACTCGGCTTCCAACTCCATACAAATACTATGGAAGAGAAGGCCTACTCAGTGACCTTGACCCGCCCGTTGTTTTTCACTCTGCTATAGTTAAACTGATGAAATAAACAAAACTTGGCAATCGATTTGATTACATATGAGAAATTGATCGAATTTCTTGATAATACATTATTGAAAGTAAAATATCATATAAATTGTGATAAAGACTGCCTTACAGTAATTATTCCTCAGGAAGAACAGTTAATTTTTTTATTATTCTCCACTGCAAAAGTACATTTTCTTTGAAGCACATCCACTGATATTCTGACAAACTGTTTTTCTAATATAAGTGGTTAAAATGTAAATAACAGTTCAGTTTAAAATTCAAATGTAACGAGAAGTGGACAACTACCTTTTAGTCAATATAAATGTTTACAGACGTAAATCAGTTCAGTTGTCCTTAACATTCAATTAAATCTCCAAAGCTGCTAAAAATAAGACTGGTGGACTTAAAAATGACACTTGAAGGTTAACACTGACAAATGCAAGGTACTGCATATGGATAATAATAAGCACAGATTAACATATCAACTGTCAGTCTGGTACTACACTAAACACAGTCAAAAATAATAAAAAAAAAATCCCCGAAATTCTCTGAGCAGTGCAGACATGCTGCCAGGTCAGCTCATGGGGTTTTGTCGATGATATATACAGGTTCTTTGCTAGCATGGATAAGGAAGTGATTATCCCTTTGTACAGAGCCATGGTTAGGCCACATCTTGAGTACCGTATATAGGCCTAAAGGCAGTGGTGGGATTCAGCTGGTTCGCACCGGTTCGGCATAACTGATACCTAATTTTTTGTTGAGTTCGGCGAACCGGTTGTTAAAAATGATTGTTATTAATTCAGCAAGAAATTTTCGTTTAGTATCGATAAAATGAATGTTCTGACTGATGTTTATCAATGGTATAAGCACAGTGCTTTGTTTATAAAAGTTTATGATATGACCACACGTGGACAGAACCAGTAAAAATATTCAAATATATAGGTACATATCCACTCCTGCTCTATAATATATTAAAATAAAACATTTTAAAAATTTTTTGCAGTAGTCCTTAAAAGGATGAAAAGGCAACAGAGTTTGAAAGATTTTTTCAATAAGAAACCAAAATCAGAATTTGTTGTATCAGAATTGGCCTTGGATGGTACAAAACAGTCACAAGCACAACCACTCCAACTTGAAGAAAGCAGCACATCAATTATTGAAATAAAAAACGATAACAACTCCAAAATTGAAAATAATCTTCCTGAATGCTGGACAGTGCAACAGTATAACAATTTTAATACAGTTTACAGCCTGGCAAAAAGATGTAAACCATTTTCAGACATAGAAGATGAGATAGAAGTGCAAATTAAAAATGGATTAGATATGGGAATAGGATTACATTCTCTTAAAACTGCTGTGAAAGTAGTTGATTTCATTGCAAAGGAAATTAAAAAAAAGAAATATTTAATAAAATTATTGAAAATAATCTGAAAATATGTTTGATTATTAATGAAGCTTCAATGATATCCTGCAAACCAATTATTATACTTTTCTTAAAAGTTGAGGATTCAGTTACATCACCAACAATTTTCGTTGAACTAGTTGAATTGGAAAAACAAGATGCAGAGACAATATGTTCTTCAGTTATGGAAAGTTTAAATAATGTTGGGCTTACTAAGAACTACCTAGAAAAAAATGTATAAATGTAATAGGATTTTGCTCTGATGGTGCCAGCGTTATGCTTGGGAGAAAATCTGGAGTGAGCACTAGGATTGCTGTTGTTGTTGTTGTTGTTTTGGTTTTTAGGAGCATTAGCAACTAAGGCCATATTGCTCCGGGATATGCGGTGGTCATTCCCTGACCTTTCCGCATCCTCCGTATTTGGTGGTGACGGGCTCGAACCCCGGTCTAATCCAGAAGCGTGTGCTGCGCACTGCTGCTCCTTCCCACCTGGCTACGGTGGCCCCCACTAGGATTGCAAAAGAGTTTCCAAACATAATAATATGGCACTGTTTAAATCATCGCCTCCATCTTGTTTTAGATGATTCAATAAAGGAAATAAAGCAAGTAAATCATTTTAAAATATTTATTGATAAGATATATACTATTTTTCATCAATCCAATAAAAACAAATTGAACTTTCCAAAATATCCGAACAACTTGGAATTGAAATTATAAAGATTGGAAGAATTTTGGGACCAAGATGGGCTGCCTGTAGTTAAGGTCAACCCTAGCTGTGTGGCATGCTTATCCAGCGCTACATCACTATTTTTATTCAAATAAAAAGTACTTAAGTATGGTTGCCCGTCTTGAAAATATATATTTTATAATTGATTTGGCATTGATGATTGATATTTTAAACGAAATTTCTCTTCTTTCAGATGCACTGCAAGCAAGAAATATAGACATAATAAAGGCTGAAAAACTCTTGATAAGATCTATTAAAGCATTTAAAATGCTTGGAAAGGAAAAGGGTATATACGAAAAAAAAGTTGATGAATTAATTACTTCAGAAACCTTCAAAAATATAAAATTTGTAGAAAATCATCGATTTGTCGGGCTTTCTCGGGAAATACGTTTAGAAAACATCGTAACGAATTTGAAAAAAAGACTAATGGATTGTGAACATTTAAAAGCAAGTTGTAGCCAATTTCAAGATAGGAATAAATTACAATGTCTCAATTTTTTGGAGCCAGGTTACTGGAATACTGAAGTACTACTAGTTCCATGGAAAGCAGCTGAAGAACATTGCACGTATTTAATGACATTTTTAATTACCAAATTGATATTAATGATTATCGAGATTTCATGGAAAACGTTTTAAAAAATTCCCAGAATTAAAAAGACCTAAAAATATTGTCAGAACAATTGCTGTAAGTTCAGCAGAAGCGGAAAGGGGTTTTTCAAAGATGAACATAATGTTCAGAGAAGAGAAGTCGCCTAACTGTTTCTAATATATCAAACACAATGACTATTAGTCTAATCGGCCCACCTCTAAAGGAATGGGATCCTACTCCTCCAGTGAAAAGATGGTTAAGGATAAATTATTCAACCGATGATGCTCGGATAAAAGCGAAGAAAATTGCAAGTAAGGATGCCAATCAAGAAGCAATATGGAAATATCTTAAATAACAGTTTTATTGTTTTTGTCAGGTATTATTTAATATTTTAAAACTCTTTCTTATAACATAATCTAGTTTTGTGGACCTCTTTTATTGTTCTTATTTAAGTATTAACTGCATGAAATAATAAACTACCTTTCGGTATATAGTTTTTTTATACTTAGAACGGTCATTAGGGCAGTGAACCGGTTGTTAAATTATTTGAATCCCACCACTGCCTAAAGGCCTCATTTTAGGAAGGATGTGGATCTGCTGGAATGTGTACAGAGAAGGTCAATGAGATTGGTGAAAGGAACAAAAGGGTGCACTTACCAAGAAATGCTTCAATTCTGCAAATTTTAGTTTCTGGAGATTAGACACCTATGAGGCGATCTGACTGAAGTGTTTAAGGACTTGAATGGATCAATTAAGTTCAATGTTGAGCATTCTTCCTCTTGCTGAGACTACACACGAGAAGACATAAATTCCAATTGAGGAAGGATGGTTGCAGGAAGTTTGCCTTCAGCTAGCAGGTGAAACAAACTTCCATCTGTTATTGTGGAAGTGGGCAGTTTGAATAAACTTAAGGGAATGGAGATGGGTGAGGTGTGTAGGTTTTTTTTTTTGACTGATGCCGTATAAGCTTGATTTCTTGCATCATTTGCCACTACTAATACTAACCACTAGGTATTCCTCTCTAAAATCCAGCACTTCCCAATCACTGGAGGTACGGGATTTTAAAAAATTTACTGTAGACAGCAACTTGAAAACAGATTATGCCTGTCAGCCATTATTGTTGAATTTTGGTTTACAAAAGCTGGAATTCAGATTTATAAGCTAAAAAAAAAGTAAAGTGCAGCCATTATCAACCCACTGCAGGATGGAAGCCTCCTCAACAACTCTGAGGGAAATGGACCATAATCTGCCACGCTGGTCCAGTGCGGGTTGGCAGATCGACCATATTCAGCAGTCAGGGGCTTGAACCCCGGTCTACTCAAAGAGCGTGTGCTACTGCACTCCCGCTCCTGCCCACTCGGCTACGGAGGCCGTATTACATTAAAAAAGAACTGATTTTTTTTATGTATTTGTTCATAATTTTTAAAAAATCTGATTTGATTTTTGATCATAATTTGTCACAATGTTAGGAAACCAAGTCAAAATAAGAAAAAAATTTTGTAAAGCATTCATGTACAAAAAGTTTTATTAATTTTTATGAATTTTCAAATTTTCACGAAGAAACTCGTTTCACAGAGCCCATCACTAGCAAAAAAAAAAAAAAAAAAAAAAAACCTTGATCCACAAAAACTAAATGCTTGAGATGTGTGCAATCAGAAGAAAGAGGCCTGAGGGAAGGAAAAATTTCTATGTGGCATTTCTGAAAGATGTTCACTGTACTGATAATTAATTTGAATAAATTATTATTTATTCAATTTAATAAATAAAAAAAAAAGAACACCACATATGCAATAATATCACATATTTCAATTACTGTATTACCTGTTGTCTAATGTTATCCTAGAAACAGAATTATCTGAATGGCTGGTAGAGAAAAGGAGTTCTTTATTATTATGAGCACTCATTCTTGGTGGTAATGCACTTGTTCTTACTGTTGATATCTCAGTTCCACTATCTTCTTCATAACTGGGGGAGAAAAAATTCAATAAATTTATCACCAACAAAAAATTTACATTCTTCAATAATTGTTATAGTTCAGAAAACTTCCAATAACTGGCACTATAGTCACTTTTGCAACTAATGCTATGAAAGATAAGCATTTATAATTCCGATGCATTTCAACATAAATTAATTTGATAATTTAAACAGTCAAGATACATCAACTATTTTTTTTTCTCTTTAATAAGAAGCTCTTAAGAAGTCTATAATATATTGTACTGTGTAACAGATCAGGGAAATTAGGGGTGTTTGTGATTGCAATTTAAGCAGATCACCATTGTTAAAATTCAAATGTAATGAGAAGTGGACAACTGACTGACACATTTGAACAGAAAAGATGCAAGTGTCCTTGCTGTTGCCACTGAACAGATTTCAAGGGTTCACAGACTGTTAGTAGGATGGATGGGAGAAGACAGAGGCATAAAAATGGCGGTTAATGGCATAGGTCACAACTGTGCTTGAACTCTTCTTGAGGGTTCAAAGTTCCTTAATTCACTTCTCTTATGCATGGAGAAGTGAATTAAGGTCCTAATGATCCATGGATAATCAGTCATTCATTTATTTTTGGAAGGAAGGAATAAAATTACTGCATGATAGGTTAGTGATGGCATAACATGTTTCAGAAGTTATAAGAGATGTATCGGGGAAGCGAATAACAGGCAAATACAAAGTTTCAACTATTTATACAGCAATGTAAGGAGTACTATTAATAAAATGGATGAATCTAAGCTACTGATCCACAGATGCTGATATGAAAAGGAGACTACTTACGGCCATCCTGATTTGAATGATAGGTTTAATTTTGGAACATATAATGTATATAGGAAGGATGGGTTAAGAACAAAAAGGGGATTTAGGATTCAGTTTTATTGGTACATCAGGGAAAAAGGCTATCGTGCACCTGACAGCTTTTTAAGGTTATAAAATGTTAAAAATAAGTACTGGTAACCAATGAAGGCAGTTACCTTCTCAAAAGGTTATATATGTACATATAAAGGAGTAAAAAGGCAATATATATAGATTAAAATAAATTTAGTGTTTTATATATGTGTATGCAAATCAATAAACTATAAAAATTTAAAAACATCTGATACACACTGTTATCAGATAAAAGTCTGATTAAGCATATAAAGCTTGGTCAGATGGTAAAAAGCAGTAAAATGTATATCATTAAAATGTGTACAGTTGACTAAAACACGACATACATTTTACTGCTTTTTAGGCATTTTAATAAGAACTTTTTAAGACGTCACAGGACTTACACATGGGGGAAGGGGGGGGGTCATCAGCCTTCAGAATAAAGGATTGTGTCAGATGACTATATCCTATGTGGACTCAAGAAAGAACAATTTCCTCTTTACGATTCCCGTGAAGAATACTGTTTCAATTATAGGCTCGATCTGATATAATTTATTTGTAGTCCGTTCAGCTTTAACAAGTAAAATACTTAAAATTAGTAAAAACGTTTGGGGTATAAAATCAAGTACATTAAAGCTATACTATACGTTTATTTTTGCCTATCATATGCTATGTGGCTTTAGAGTGGTTAATAGCATGCTGAAGGCCGCCGTAGCCTAGTGATCAGGCGTGCGGGTGCATAAGTACACGTGCCTTGAATGACCGGTGTTCAAGCCCGTGACTACTGAATACGGTGCTGTTTCTTGTATTCTGTGTATCTTGTAAACTCCTCTGACCGTTCGGTCGTCCCGGAGTATAAACAGAAAATTTATTTTTATCTTGCCATTTAGCAATATAATGAATTTTATTATTTGCCTGTAGTCTGTACATGGAACTACAGGCCAAGATTATTTGTGGAAACTGCTGATTTGGCTCAGGTATCAGCTAAACCATTTCCTCTAATCCCAACATAGCCAGAAACAAAGATAAAATTTATTCATAGAGAGAATGTATCACCCGCTGAATCCGAGATAGGATTAAAATTAGTGATTAGACATGAAAAACATGTCTCATTACTAATATAAAGTCTGCAATTAATGATGGGCATAATTGAATGATATAACTGAAATAATTGATTATCCCATCACTACCTGCACACACTCAAAGAAATGGTACATACACTCAGTGATTGCTCAATTATGACTACCTATCCAATACTGTGTTGAGCCACCATTCACATGGATAACAGCCGCTATTCACCTAGGCATTGACTCCACTAGATGTCTGTAGGATTTTGTAGCTATGTTGCCTACAAGGCTTTCCACATTGTTGGAGTAGATGAGTTGCTCGTCCATACACCCCACTTCGAGTTCCAAAACGCTCCACATGTTCAACCGGATTGAGGTCAGGCAAATGTGGAGGCCAATCAAGATGGGTGATATCTTCACTGTGTTCCTCAAACCGCTCGTGCACAGTGCAGGGCCAATAACACAGTGCATTACTGCTTTGGAAGATCCCATTTCTGTCTGGGAAAAAAAGTAAAATGGCAGGCAGACCTCACCAGTGAAATGTTGGTCCATACACAAGGTCCCTAATTCTTGCCAGAAAAACATGCCCCATATTAAGAAACCACTGCCACCTGCTGGGATAGCGGGTACCATGCACAATGGATTCATGGACTTGTGTTGTATCAGGTGTTTGAACTCATCTGACCAGCATTCTCAGTTCCAGTCCTCCAGTGTCCAACATGCTGTTGTCACCAAAGTATTCACAGTCAACGATGATCAGCAGTGAGGAGAGGGTGTCTCTTGAGTTGTCTGTGGAACCCCGTATATGTTTGAGTGTGTGGCATCATCATTTGGGATACTGTTCTTGCATTCCCCATATTGTATTGTGATGTCGACTCTCACACAGTGACCTGCTGTTGTGCCTGAACAATGAGATGCATTCTTTGCTCACCACGAACATCTACTTTATGTAATCATTTACAGTTCTGTCAGCAGGAACTTGTTCCACTCCTGTCCTGTATTTGTACACCTTAACCACGGTGGGCCCTGAGCAACTGACAAGACATGATTTTTGATAATGAAGCACCTGATGCACGAGCACTACAATCATGCTCTTCTCAAATTCTGTGATATCTTTACTATGTCCTATAACTGCTTCTTTATCACTTTGACTTGCATGACCAGATGCAAATTACCACTGTTTTGGTGTATGAAACTGTTCGGCTTTTATACTGTGCACTATATGTTATAATCTAATACAGATGACGAGGTGGTCACAATTCAGTGCTCACCGAGTTTATAATAATCTGTTGGTACTGATGAGTTTTTAAGTGATCCAAGGCTAACTCTACAGCATGGATCTGAGAAATGTATATGCTGTATTTCAGGGAGAATCTGTTTGGATATAGCAGTATTGGGAAAGACAGCAGGAAATCTTGTTCGTGTTTCTGACTTCAAGCTATCTGTGAAAACTGGCAAGAGGTCAGATTGTTCAGCTCTGTATACTGAATAGAGCTGAAGCAGATGGAGAATCAGACTTCAACCAGTTCTTAAGAGAGAAGTCACATGCTGGAATATGAGCATGTCAAGGTGGAAGGGTTTCCCTTAGGTGAATGGGCAACCTTGCCTTCTATGATGTGTAAATGTCAGCGTAGTTCTTGGACACATATACAGAAAGGAGGACTGGAAGTCTGATGGGTGTTATAAAAACTTCCAAATGTGGCCCGAAAAGAAATGGCCGCGTAGGATGGCCTGGCCTGCGATTTTTATTTAAAAGCATGCTGTAGAGACAACTGTTTCTACTGAAGTGATAATGATGGTTTATTTGCTTCCAAACATAGGCTCTGGACAGATGTTCAAAATGCTGCAACAGAAATATGAATAATCTGATGATGGATTGGATTAAGCCATCGAAGCACACTGTTTCTTGCTGTAATTGCTAATCACATGAGTAGGCCCTGCAATACCCTTGCCTCCAGTCAGGTTATTGTATGTCATAACATAAGCAATTTAAGAATCAATTCCACCTCTGCTTATGGCTGTCACCAGTCTGCATAGCCTCCATTAAACTCAATTTTCTTACACAACCAATACTGCCCCAATGGCATCAGCAAATATCCTTGCACCTTTTCTATTCAAGTGTGTCCCATCTCTATAAAAACAATCTTTGTAACAAGCACTGGCCATGCTGAGAAAAATTCTATCCCATCAGCCTGAACAATCTCTTCAGGGACAAAATGATCAACAAATCTCTCCTATTATGCCTTGGCAAAATTCCAAGTCCTTTTGACTTGTGACTTTTTCTCTACAATCCCCCCACACCTAATGCTTGTTAAGTGAAGCCTCAGATTGCCTGTACTTAACATCATGTGTACTTAAATGTACAACAATATCACCTTTTGCACTCTTAAAAGATAACTGTTCTATAATACCAACAACTTTTGTTTCCAGTCCTTTTCCTCTAATTCCCCTATTGCATAAAATATTTAGTTTCACTGACAATAGGGAGTTCAAGAATAACTCTGCACTGGGACTAGTACATCCTGCTTGTAGTGATCTCAACATGCAGCTGATTTATGAGGGTAGGCTCAAAAGTTGTGGGTGGCTCAGTACTATTTGATGGGTCTCTTATTTAATTCCTTTGAGGGCAATGACCCATTTCATCAAGCATTAGATAGAATTCATCCAAGAATATTAAATTTTTGTTTAATTTTCTCATCCTCTCTTTCTCTCTCTTTGGTGAAATTAAATTACATCCAATTAGTCAATGCTGCATACATACATACTATAAGTCCTGATTCATAAGAGAATTGCCTTTGGCCACTTTAGATAACTCATAAGTCATTTGCTTAACAGGATTCTTTCAAATGGAAATTGGTTCCATCAATCAACTGGTATAATCAAGAAATGAGCCCCTTATTTGGTTGGTGCTTCATTCGAGGCACTCAACCACTATGGACGTTGTTGTGCCAATACACAGCCATTCTAAAAGTTAAGTAATGACAAAAAATAATTTTGATATCATATACTTGGATTTCAGGAAAGCTTTTAACATTGTTGCGCATGAAAGACTACTGTACAAATTGGAGCAGAACGGTATTAAGGGTAAGTTGCTACAATGGATAAAAGGATGGTTGAGTGGGAGAAGACAGAGGTTGGTAATCAATGGTGCTGCTCTTCGTGGACTAATGTTATTAGTGGAATCCCACAGGGTTCGGTGTTGGGTCCACTGTTGTTTTGTATATTTATCAATGATATTGATGAAGGTATACCAGGCTTAGTGTCGAAGTTTGCAGATGATGCAAACATTGGCAGGGTTGTTAATGACAGTAATAGGACCTAGAAAATTTGGGCAGATGGGCTGAGAAGTGGCAACTGAAGTTTAACATTGACAAATGCAAAGTACTGCTTATGGGTAGAAGTAACCCCAGAGGAACGTACCAACTGTGTGGTACTACACTTAAGGTTGCAGAAAATGAAAAAGACCAGGGAGTTGTGCAGTCAGATATGAAGTTTTCTGAGTAATGCAGACAGGCTGCCAAGGCAGGTCATGGGGTTTTGTCAATGATATACAGGAATTTTGTTAGCAGAGAAAAGGAGATGATTGTCCCTCTGTAGGGACAATCATCTGCAGTATCAAATGTATGCAGTACCAAAGGCATGGTCAGGCCATGCCTTTGGTACTGCATACAGGTCTGGCGGCCTAATTTTAGGAAGGATGTAGATTTGCTTGAGTGTGCACAGAGAAGGGCAACAAGATTAGTGAGGGGAATGAAGGGATCCTCTTACCAAGAGAGGCTTAAGTTCTGAAAATTGCAGCAGCTGGAGACTAGGCAACTGCGAGGTGATCTGATCAAGGTGTATAAGGCCTTGAATGGGTTGAGCACGCTGAATTCTGATGGGATTCTTCCACTTGTTCAGATTACGAACCTAAGGGGCATAAATTCAAATTGAGGAAAGACAGATGTAGAATAGATGTGCGGAAATTTGCCTTTAGCCAGCAGGCGGTTAATTGCTGGAACAAACTTCCATCAGTCGTTGTGGAAGTTGATAGGTTAAATAAATTTAAGGAGGAACTGGACAAACATTTAGAGGGAATGGTTGTGTGAAATTTTTTTTTTTGGCTGATGCTACATAAGTTCATACGCTTGCTTTCTTGCGTCACATGACACTATTACTACTACTACATAATAACAATAATAATAATAACTAAGATGTTTTTTTTTTTTTTTTTTTTTTGATTTGGTAGTTGTTGGCGCATCGGCTTCTGTGGCCATATTGCACCTCCCAAGGTTTTTGCAGTACTTTGATCCAAGCCCGAGGCGGGAATCGAACCCGCGACCTTTGGGTTGCCGGGCAGGTACTTTACCCACTCGGCTAGCCCGGTCGGCAACTAAGATGTGCATTAGCTCTTACAGCTTAACAGGAGCAAACACATTCCATAAGCCTCTTGCTTGCCCTAACTCTTTTGGAAATTTCCCCTAACTTGAAGGAATTAAAAATGAGATACCATATTCCACAAACCATGCAAGAGTTAGCTGAAATCAATGAATCACTCACCGAGAATGATCTTAAGAATTATTCAGATCATTTGCTTTCTTTGAAAGGTGAAATGAAAAATAGATTTTTTTAGATTTATTTTCTTTTGAAGTGAAAGCCATGGATGCTAGATACAATTGGATGCGATGTAGGGTCTGCTAGTGAAGAAATTCAAGAACTCATTGAATTAAAATGTAATGGAAATATAAATTCAAAAAAGGTGGAATGGCTTAGTTGTGGGGATGAAAAAGAACTAAATTCTTTATTCAACAACGTGGTCTGAAATGGCCAAAGTACTTTTTTTTCCAACGCCTTATATGGTTGAGAGTTGTTTTAGTTCAGTAAAATGAAATATTAACAAAGGAAAATCAACAAAATTGATATATGTTCAAGAGAAGACATTAGAATTAAACTTACTAACATCATACCGAACATTGAACTTTTAGCTAAGAAGCATCAGGCTCTGGGATCCCACTGAATAAAAACAGTAAGTATAAAGTACTTTCTTGTTTAAAATTTCATGGGGAGCAAGTAGGGAAAAAAATTGTCTAAAAAAGCCCTTTAGGGGATAATAATTTAAAAAAGGTTAAGAAACACTAGTATAGTGGGACTCAGAATAATTTATTTTGAGTCCCACCGAGTCCCTCCTCGATGGTACCTTCATTCAGGTACCGTCACTGGTAGAGCCTCTTACATGAAACTAGCCATCATTGCTGACTAATTTCTCAGCAATTGGGTGAGCAGGAGAATTATCTAATAAAAGAAGAGCCTTTAAATCATTGGGAGCCACCTTTAAGACCTCTTGCTGATATCGACATACTTCGGGGACAAAATGCTTGAAAAACCAGTCAGAAAATATGCTGCCATTGAACCATGCCTTCTTTGAATGGTAGTAGATAACAGGCAACTGCATTATGTAATCTTTCAAAACATGTGGGCGTACTGATTTGCCTATGACAGCCAGCTTCAGGCGATGGAGGCCATCAGCACTTGCACAGTATAAAGCTGAAAAACTCCCCTTGCTCATTTTCTTTCCAGGAGTTTTGTCTTCGTTTCTGAAGGTGTGAATATTTTTTTGGTAGGGACCGCCAAAATAACTCGGTCTTGTTTCCATTATACACCTGAGATAAGAGCAGGAGTCTGAAAGGCTCAATTGAAAGTGTTGCAGCAGATCCAGCTTCACTGTGCTCTTTCCTGTTACACATGTCATGGTGATTTCTAAAATGGCACAGCCACCCATCACTAGCTTTGAAATTGTTAATGCCCATATATTTAGCTAGTTTCTCAGCTGCAGTATGTAAGGTAACACCAGTAACATTCACTCCACATGATCATTTCTGCATGTACCACTTGTAAACAGCTTCTTCTAGATCTTTATCATGAGTGATTTCTGACACTCATGGAACCCTTCAATCATGACATTCACAGAACCCATATTATACTTTAATGCAACGCTTGGGAGCTTTCCTTTGGTCTTGCGATTATCAGAAACAGTTTGCTTTTTAACTCCATACTGCGCATAAAGACTAGCCACTGAGGCACCACTCTCAAGCTTTTGACCAACACTCAAATGTACATTCTTTATTTTAAGACTTGTTTGTTTTGAAGCCATTACTGGTCACAAAAATGATTTGAAATAATACTAACAATGGATAAATGTTGATACAAAGTGCACTGTCCTCATGTGCACGGCAGCTAGGTGTAACAAAAACAATACTGCTGCTGTGCACGCTAACTGGTGAGCGTCTCGTGATTTACGGTCAGCATCCGGAAAATAGTACTAGGTGAGAAAAGAGTTTTTGTTATGAAAATTAAGTTGGTGCTCTGAAAATACTTGATAAAGGTGAGACAAAAAAAAAAAAAAAAAAGATTGCTGTTGATTTAGGTGTGGGTCAGACAACTGTAGAAGACTGGGGGGAAAAAATCATAAAAAAAAAAAAAAAAATTATGGAAGTATTTTACACTCAGTCTGTTTCTCAAGGAGCATTTAGTCCTTGCTCCACTTTAAAGAAACCAAAATTAGAAATGGTAGACAATGCATTATGGCTGTGGTTTATGCAAAAAAGACAACAAAGAACTTCAATCAGCAGATCCATAAAAGTAGCATAATAGTAGAGGCCTTGGCCTTCCAACAAAATATTAATAGTACACAAGTGACAAGTTTACAGCAAGCGACAGATGGCTTGTGTTAGAAAAACTGCCATGGTATTTGAGTGAATACCATGGCAGTTTTTCTAACTTACAAACCATGGTATTTGCATATTGAGAGGGGAGAGATTATCCACTGACCAGCCTGCTGCTCAAAAATTTACAGATTTAAGGTCATTTATCAAAAGAGAAAAATTGGTTGGAGGACAATCCTACAATATAATATGGCCAAAACAACTAAATTATAAAAATGTTAACTGCAAAAATGATGGGAAAAAAAAAAAAAAAAAACAGAGCCTGCTACAAAAATCCAAAGAGAGAATCACAAAAGCTGCATGCAGCAATATAACTAGAACTCATAAAATGATACAAATAATATAATTATAATGGTAATATAATTACACTTTTAGTAATGACCACTCATATACCACGTGAATATCAAGATAGTTTATTTAGTTAATAACTAAATTCCTATACATTAAGGTAAATAAACTATCTTAATATTCACATGGTATAAGACTGGTCATTACTAAAAGCATAATGTCCTTCCCCAACTATAATAAAATAAATTACAAAAATATGAATTGTGACTATGAACATGAAACATTTCCTACTCCTTGCAATAATCAGTTTGGATGGACACTGTATTAATTCAAAGAATGTTTTTTTTTTCTTGCCAGTTTTTGTACCTTCTGTAAAAGAAACACTTGAAGAAGATAAACATGTCTGAAAAAGGCTATTCTTTTTATGGATATGCTGTTTGACATCCCAACTGTAAGGAACTCAAAGATTTAAGGTCATAAAGGCTATGTTTTTGCCAGATAATGTAGCATCCTTGATCCAGTCTAGAGATCAAGGGAGGGAATTTATGAATGTCTAAAGAGACAACATATGTAAAAGTTTTTGAGTTAAATTTTTATGAAAAAAAATAGAAGACACAAATATAAGTCTTACAGAATTATTAAAAATCAGCAACATCAAAGATGTGTTTACCACACAGCACTAGCATGGAACAATATTCCAAGTTCAACATTTACTAAATCTTGGAAAAACTTTGGCTTGAGGTTGAACAGTGCTAATGAAAGTCAAACTAAAAGAAGACATAACTATGGATACAGCAATGTTTTCCAATAACTGGTGATGATTTGCTGGAAAACAAAGTTATGAATGAAGCAGATATCATACACACATTGTAATGGCAACAGGATCTAATTATAAATACTGAATCAAATGTAGGACCAAAAAAGCTTTAGATATAGTTTTTACATTATACTGAATAATAGCTTGATTATAATGAACAACAGTCAGTGATGTGAAATTTATAAAAAAATGGAAGGCTGACGCTGCAAAATGTCAATATTCATATAATGTATGACACATACAGGAATTCTTTACCAACCATGAGGATATATTCCTGAAAAGTACCACATTTGGCAAGAAGAAAACAAACAGGAAGTAACCATTTTATATACAGCCTGACCTCAATTAACGCAATTAATTCATCCCATGAGTGCATCGCGCAAAACGGTAACGTGTTGATTGAATATAATAATCAATTTTAAAAATACCTTTTTAACTGTATACCATGTAAAATATAATGAAAATAATTATGGAATTAAATGTTTATTGCATAAAACAGTGGTTACAAAACAGTGTGCCGCAGAATATTTTAAATTTTCGAGGGAAACACGACACTCGATATCTGTCGGACACCGTGTGAACTACTAGCTCGAGGTAGTTCACAGTTTCAACATTTCTTATTAAGTTGTTTGGACCTAACTACTTAATAAACGGAACTGTTAGATATTTCATTTGGTCTAGGTGCGCCATGAATCGAGAAAGTTCAGGAACCTCTGACATAAATTACACAATGAAGAAACAATTTGTTATGGAAATATTTGAACAGAGTCGTTTAAACAGTGTTGACTTTCTCTTTTCATCAATCAATTTCCAATAGATAACAACAATCTTCTCTGGGCCCTGGCAAAATAAATATCGCAGAGAACCTCAAACCTTTTGTTTGAGATTCTTTGTTATACGAAAGATTTCATCTAGTTCTTTTATCGTTATCTCCTTCGCGGTAACATTTTCATCTGGATCATTTAAAAATTAGAATTTTAAATTCAAATCTGCATTGGCTTTATTAGCGGGACACAAACAAGTAACACGTCTTCTTCCGATGGTTGATGAAACACATTGAGGCGAGCAGCAAGCAAACACTTCTTTATTGCCCGTCCGACGCTCAACGTGCGATTCAAATCTTTTTCAACTATTACATAAAAAAAAAAAAAAAAATCGCATTAACTGGAAATTTGCATCGTGCAGAGTAAAAAGTGGTATAATTTTTTCAAATAGCAGTAACTGAAAAACATGTTAATTGAACTCACGTTATGCGAGGCCTGGCTGTATTGTTGTTTGCAAGTTTATAAATTTGATTCATAAATTAAACATCCAAATCCATATTAGTTTCTATCAAAGTTTATAAAGATAAATAAAAACCTGCAGCAATCTTACCTATCATATAACAGTGGATACAATGTGCCATTGTATGTGGGACACATTACTGGAATATTCAGGTATTCACTCCCAAAAGATCTTGGTGCACTCTCATGATGTGATACAGACACTCTACAACTCGGCATTCGAAATCTTTCTTCCAGATGCTTTTTACCAGCTATGAAAGTTCTTTCCCTGACCTGTTGGGGGGGGGGAAGAAGAAAGATTAAATGCAATACTAATTAACTAAGAGAAGAAGCTTATGGTTTTCCTAAAATCTGTGTGTACTTTAATAAAAATTTCATAATTTAGGTTGCAGGTATGGCTGGAAAAAAAATCTATAAACCCACATTTTTATTATAGCAAATTTATTATATTTTAGGTCAATAAAAGTATACAATGCCTGACTTCAAAAAAACCCAAATTTCATGATGCTCTTCTCAAACCTATCATCCAATTTCTTCAATATGTTTTCCATCAGCAATTGAGTTATTGTACTTACTGCTTTAAGTTCCAAAGAACATGGGTTTGAAATAAAAAATAGTTTATAGGTCTAATAAAAAAAAAAAAAAACCAACGGCAACACAATAGGTGAATGAAGCAAATGTGAAGAGTGAATAGGCAGTCCACCCACCCATTCCTATCCCCTTTTTTGAGAAAACATCAATTAGCTTGTTAATTATAAATAAAGTCTAGCAGTGCAATCTTTGAACTATAATAAATTTACTTTTAAATGTCGCTTAGGGATTGTTGTTTCTGCCCTACCTACAACCTCAGTTATCAAATTTTTAAAGTGCACATGGACTTTATGAAGTCCTTGTATATAAACACACACACAAAAAAAAAAAAAAAAAAAAAATCTGAACAATATTGGTTTAATTAAAAAAAGTTCTGTTTATACACCAGCACAAGTACATAGGTCAGAGGAGCTTACAACTAATCATTTTAACAAGAAAAGAAGAAGACTGCCATATATGGCAAAACTCCTCTCAATTGATATAACCAGAAGCATCCCACCTCAGTGTCAGCCATTCACATTTGAGTTTATGCCAGTGGCCAAGTAATATCACTATTGTTCAAATATTACTATTACTATTGTTGATTTTGGTGAGATATGCTTGTCAAGAGAAAGCTCATATGAAACAACTGATGAATACTTCCAGCCAGACAACAATTTATCCCAAAAATTGCCTCAATTTTTAAACTATTCTAATTTTTGTCTCTCAGCCCAAAAATGTTATGGAAACAATTGAAAACCTGATAAAAAAAAAAAAAGTCCTACAGTAACTAGACATGACTTTTTTTTTTTTTTTTTTAATAAAAAAAATTTACTTCCATCATGATCTAGGGGAAAATGTACACAGAAGCAGATTATTTGCACATTATACGAATTCAAGTACATAAACTGCCATAAAAAGTATAATGGGCTGATTGCCAGGGAAAGGTGCAGGGCCCTGATTAAGTGTTATATCTATATTAACACTTAATATAGATATAACATTTTAATAGAGTTGTCTCCACAATAGTGCAGCTCAGTGTGGGTTTGCTATAGCACTCTGCATATTTCGACCCCCCCCCCCTCTGAGTTGCATGGTTCCCCAGGAATAGCACTATTTTCCGCTGAATGCCTTTGAAGAGTTACTCATTAGCAAGTATTTGGGTGACTGGAAGACCCAGCAAAAATTTTTTTTAATGCTCTTCAATCCAATTTTACAATGAACTATAATTCAAAATGCATGCTTTCAAAGGTATGTTCTTTAATTTTGCTATTAAAAATTGTACAATTTGTAAATGATGCTATGTGTGGTTATCCAAAGATTAATTTTGAAACAAACTACTCTTAGTTCAGGACACCCCAGAACAGTTAGACAAATTATGGTTAAAGAGCTGTTAATAGTCCTGTATGATCCAACAATAGGATTGAAGCAAGGATCCTGAAACACTACCTTTGTAATAAGTTTAGAAATTATGTCAAGAGCACTTAATTAATAAACTAACTATGTACTATCCACATGGTAAAAGAGAAGTTAATTTCAAAATTAATCTATTAAAAATTGAATTTTGACTAATAGTGTAATTAACATGAAAATGGAGGAATTATTGGCCAGCAAAGTTTTTTTCGTGTCTGTAAGTAATTTACATATCTCCATGTTAATTTTCTGTAGCTGTTTGTACTGGCACAAATTTCCTGTGTCCATAATTGTAAAAAATGCTATTTTCACATACACCATGTCTTGCATACCACAAAAATATTATTTTTTACATCCTCCCACTTGGTGGTGTTATGGGAAAGGGAGTGTCTGGTTGACAGTTCTAATTTACTGAAGTTTAGTGAAGTGTTGTTCATAAAACTTCTCTTTAGGAACTGTTGTTTCTTGACCAACAGTACGCTTCTACAGGGATGGAATACACTTAAATAGAAAGGGTGCAAGAATATTTGCTAATGCTATCGAGGCAGAGTTGGGTGAGTCGCAAAACTGCTAGCTTGGGGGGGGGGGTTACATGGACTAATAGATTAACAGTAGCCACTGGCAGAGGTAAAAGTGATTCTTGCACTACTTCTATTGAAATGCAATTGGGCAGCAGCCTGGAAAGCAAGGCAATGGGAATTTCCAGGACTGCTGGGAGTCATAGTGGAAAAAGTAAATACATGGGCTGTGTTAGGGTAACTAAGAGTAGAAACAGGTGCATGTATACTCGCATGTACACCAATGCTAGGAGTATAGTTAATAAATTCGATGAGCTTGAAGTGCTAGCCAAGACATCAAAGGCAGATATTGTTGGGATATCAGAGACATGGTGTCACACAGACATAAGAAGTGTAGAACTGGAATTTAGTGTAGAAAGGATCGACAGGACAGGAGGGGTTATGCTGTTAGTTAAGAAAAACAAAATCTAAGGAGGTGCATCCAATTAATGTTGGAGGACAATGCACTGTTGAGTCTGTTTGGTGTAACATAAGCACTGGGAAAGGAAAATGAGAGTAGGTATGGGTTATAGGCTTAATGAATCTGATGAGTATAATGAGTAATTGTGCAGAGAAATAGTGGGCTAGTAAATTAGAGTGTCTTATAATGGGGGATTTTAATTTCCTGGATATTGACTAGAATTTGTGGGTTCTTCACTCACACACTAGCAAGGCTTTTGTGGATTTATTGGATGATTGTTTTCTACAGCAGCATGTTCGGGAGGCAACTAGAGGGAGTAATTCTCTTGATCTGATTATCAGTAGTGATTCTTCATGCATCAAGAATCTGCAGATAAAGGAACCACTAGGTGGCAGTGATCACAGTGTGTTGAAGTGGGATTTACTCAAAGAGGTAACAACCATCAAGGGTAAAGGGAAGGGTTTTTGCTTTCGTAAAGGTGGTTACGGTGGTCTGAGACTATTTAAATTCTATACGGTGGAACCAACTGATGACGTTAAAAACAGCAAATTCAAAATGGGAAGCATTCAAAGAATTAATCTTGGAAGCCACTAGACTTTTCATTCCAACAAAGAAATATTGTTCAAGGTTTAGGCCTAAATGGATGTCAGATGAAATAATGAGACATATGGCAGAGAAGAAAAATGCATGGGATACATATAAATTAACAGGTGACACAGAAGCCTATGATAGATATAAGCTGGTCTGTAACCAAGTTACAAAGGAGGTTAGGCAGGCGAAGGCAGATTACAAGAAATCTTTGGCAAAGGATGCAAAGAAAAACAGCAAGGAGTTCTTTACTGATGTAAACTCTAGAAGGAAGGGGATGAATCAGATTGGTCCATTTGATATCGATGGTTCAACTGTCGATGATCCTGCTCAGGCAGCTAACAAACTAAATTAATATTTTGCACCGAAATTCACACGAGGAGTTATTCAGGGAGGGGAATGCCAGAGGTGTATTCAACTCTGGCAGTAAGCTAGATAATCTTGTAATAACTGAGAGTAAAGTGGAGGAGAAATTGTTGAAGATAAACACAAGAAAGGCAACTGGGGTGGATGAAATCCATCCAGTTATATTAAAGGCAGCAAAGGAAGTAAGCAAACCCTTAGCCATAATTATGAGAGCTTTCTTGGACTCAGGGGAGGTACCCATGGACTGGAGATGTGCAAATGTGACCCCAATCCACAAAGGCGGATCAAAGGGGGAGACAGGTTAAAAAAGCATTGTAGGATCATCTAGACAAGACTTCAGTTATAGCTCAGACACAGCATGGGTTTGTTAAAGGGAAGTCTTGTCTGACTAATTTGATTGGATACTATGATGTAGTCACAAAGAAACTCAATGCAAAACATAATTTTGATATCATATACTTGGATCTTAGAAAAGCCTTTGATACTGTTGCACATGGAAGACTGCTGCACAAATTGGCGCAGTGTGGCACTGAAGGCAAATTGCTGCTATGGATAAAGGGATGGTTCAGTGGGAGAAGACAGAGTGGTAATCAATGGACACTGCTCTTCGTGGACTAATGTTATTAGCGGAGTCTGTCAGGGTTCAGTGTTGGGTTCATCGTTGTTTTCTGTATTTATAAATGATATTGATGATGGTATATCAGGCTTAATGTCCAAGTTTGCAAACGATACGAAGGTTGACAGGATTGTTAATGACACTAATGACAGTACACTGCTGCAACAGGATCTAGAAAAGTTGAGCAGATGAACTGAGAGGCGGCAAATGAAGATTAACTTTGACAAATGTAAAGTACTACATATGGGATGCAGTAATCCCAGAGAAATGTATCAACTCTGTGGTACTACACTGACAGTGGTAGACAATGAAAAGGACCTGGGGGATAATTGTGCAGGCAGATATGAAGTTTTCTGAGCAGTGCAGACGATCTGCAAGAGTAGCTCATGGTGTCTTGTCAATGATATACAGAAAATTTTCCAGCAGGGATAAGGAGGTGATTATCCCCTTGTATAAGGCAATGGTCAGGCCACACCTTGAGTACTGTATATAGGTCTGGAGACCTCATTTTAAGAAGGATATAGAGCTGTTGGAACGAGTACAGAGAAGGGCAACAAGATTAGTGAACGGAACAAAGGCACCTGTGAGGTGATCTGATTGAGGTGTATAAAGCCTTGAATGGTTTGAGCATGCTCAATGCTGATGGGATTGTTCCTCTTGCTCAGAGTAATCATCTGAGAGGGCATAAATTCAAATTGAGGAAAGATGTTGTAGGATAGATGTGCGGTAGTTGCCTTTAGCCAGCGGGTGGTTGATTGCTGGAACAAACTTCCATCTGTCGTTGTAGAAGTTGATAGCTTAAATAGATTCAAGGCAGAACTTGACAAACATTTGGAGAGAGTGGATGGGTGAAATAAGGGCGTTTTTTTTTTTTTTTTTTTTTTTGGCTGATGCTGTATAAGTTTGCTTTCTTGCATCACGTGCCTTTGCTAATGCTCTCAGCAATGCTGTTTTGTTTAATTTTGGTTTCTAGTCAGCTTTCTATTAGGCAAGGAACATGCATATTATATAGTATGTATGTGCCTTTCCCCCCATCTCTACAGGGTACTTCTGTTTTTCAATGCAACAAGAATAAAGAAATAAAAATAGCAGTTAATTGAGTGCAATGTTAAAAGACATCATGAAATTTTTTTAAGAACTAAAATAAATACAGTAATTAATACAATGATCTCTGCATATAATTCTGACATTTGATTTTAACTGGTGCAATTCATTTAATACATACACTGCCCATCTGTTACATGTTTGGCATCTGCTCATGCAACTCTCTCTGATAGCTGACACATGCAGGTTTATTTACATATATGAGTACATCCTAAACTGTCACACCCCCACACTTCCCTTCTGGGTGGTTTGACAGTGGGTGATGTGATCCCAAAGACTTAGTTCCTAGGGGCTACAAGGCATTTTAATTTATCACTATTTTTCATTGCAGTCCATTGTAAATCTGTAGCGTTTATTGTCTAATATATTTTAAAGGCAGAGAATTTCAACATTGATGGAGGTAACTGAACTGTGAGCCTTCAAAGCCTCTATTTGATATGGAAGATCATATTCATTCCCAATTAACAAACTCATTAATTTTTTTTTTTAAAACATTATCAGTTTACTTAGTATTTTTTCTCTTGTATCTTCAGGGATGGTTGAAAATTGAACTTCTAACTGAATTTTCTCTACCTCTTCAATTGCACTACTCAAAGAAAGTCCTCATCTTTGAAGTTTGATTATAAAATTAGGTAACCAAACAAAATGAGCCTCAATGAATGGCAAATGTTTTCTAAGGAAAGAATCAGAAGAAAATACTGGCTGGTGCTTTGGATACCACAGATGCTGCAGCTATTGGCACTGCCAGTATTTAAAGCCAATGTCAATTTTTCTTTATAGAATCAGAATTTTTGCATAATACAGTACTGCATGTAATGATGATGTCTCTGTCTTATCAAAAGCGGCTCTGGTGAAAAAGGAAGACCAGGCTGCATATCTTTGTAAATAGTATGTGCATAGGAACTTTTATAGGGATCTTTTTACATGCAAGAAAAAAAAAAAAAAAAAAGCCCCACAATAACTAGACAACTTTTTTTTTTTTTCAAAAATTCAATATAAATATTTTTTTTATATATAAAAAAATTTAGTTTAATCATGATCTGGGGGAAATGTACACAGAAGCAGATTTGCACATTATACACGTTCAAGCACATACATTGCCATATAAAGTATAATGAGCTCATTGCTGGGGAAAAGTGCAGGGGCTGATCTATCTTAACCTCACATTTTGATAGTTGTCTCCATGATAGTACAGCTCCATGTGTGTTTGCTATAGCACTCTGTATGTTGGATACAAGACAAGATATAAAACAAGACTGAGTTTTAGAAGGGCTGAAAACAACTAAGTTGTCTTTGCCCCACTGGAGAATTACCTGAAGATCGGCATTTAAGGAACTGGTAGCAGATTGAGCAGGACAAGGTTTCTCAAAATGGAAAGTTGAATGCAATGTGCTATCATCGGCAAAGCTATGGATAGGATTTCCAGTCAATGGAAGAAGGTCATTGATATACAAGTGGAAAAGAGTGGGGGAAAGAACTGAATCTTGGGGGACACCGGCATTAGTGGAGAAGTTAGAAGACAGAGAGCCATCTACCATCACCCTCGGTGAGCGATCAGAGAGAAAACTGGATAACCAATTACTAAAAACAGTTGGCAAACCATAAGATGGAAGCTTGTTTAGAAGACCTTTATGCCAAACATGATCAAAAGCCTTTGAGATGTCAAGAGCAACTACTTGTGTTTCACCGAACCTTTCCATTGAATTAGTCCATAAATGGGTAACATAAGCCAGAATATCACCAGTGGATCGACACTGACAGAATCCATACTGGCGATCATTGATCAGACGGAAGGTTTCTAGGTAGTTTAAGAGTTGGCGGTAAATTGATTTCTCCATTACTTCAGAAAGAGTAGAAGTAATTGCAATGGGACAATAATTGGATGGGAGGGATTTGTCACCCTTTTTAGGAACTGGCTGGATATGAGCAAATTTCCAAGCAGAAGGGAAAAACACCTTTGGAATAAGAAAGTGAAAAAAGGCGGCAAAGAATAGGAGTAAGTTCAGGAGCACAGGTTTTGAGGACAAGTGGAGAAATACCATCAGGACCTGGAGCTTTCTTAGCATTAAGATTCATCAAAATCCTTCTGATATCCTTTTGATGGAAGACCACAGGGGGCATTAAATGGAGCGTGTTGGGAATGGTGGGAGGTGTTTTACCAAGATCATTAATACATGAGCTGGAAGAAAAATGGGATGCTAGCAGGTCAGCTTTATCCTTAGCTGAAGTGACAACAGAACTATCTGGTTTGGACAGAGTTGGGAGCAGAGATGGGCAAAAGTTACGACCAATGGCTTTGGCAAGAGGCCAGAATGCTCAGTTACGATTAGGGCAAGAAGCAAGTTTTCTACTCTTAGCCTGTTCAAACTCTAGTTTGGACTAATTAATAACTGCTTTACAATTGTTGCGAGCTTTGGTGTAGGTAGAAAATGAAACTGAAGAATTAGAAACAAGCCAATTACGATATGCAACATTCTTCTCTTGGACAGCCTTAGCACATTTATTGGAAAACCATGGTTTAGATAAAGGACGAGATTTTAAAGTGGAGTGTGGGATAAAGGATTCGATTCCTGCAAGAATAATTTCACTGACACGATCTGAGCAAACGTTGACATCAGAAGTTTTGAAACAGTATTCCGACCAAGGAAAAGAAGAAAAGAAGTCTCACAGGTCATCCCATTTTGCATTCTTGTAATGCCAAACAACACGAGGTTGGGAATAGCCATGAGATAAAGGTTCCATTGGAGAAGAGACAATCACCAAGCTGTGATCTAAAGTGCCTAAAGGACCTCTCACTTCGACCGTGTACTTAGAAGGGTTGTTTGTGAGAAAAAGATCAAGGGCTGTATGATTAGGATTGTCTGGTATTCTGGTAGGTAAATGAACAATCTGTGCTAGGTCATTAGTAATTGCAAAAGCCTCAGCATCTCGACCTGCTGGGTCGGTGTGACTAGAAAACGGAAGCCAGCTGGAGTTGTGAACATTAAAATCACCAAGGAAAATTACCTCACTGTTAGGAAAATTGGACTGGAGAAAGTCAAGTTGCAAAGAGAGAAAGTCAAAGAGCTCCAAGTGATTAGTGGAGTTGGGAGAATGGTAGACAACAGATGAATTTGACACAATAAGGTAGAGAGATTTTAGGCCAGAGAAGATCAAAGAGAGGAGATTCCAAATTGTCAAGTCTCTGACAGGGAATATCAGAACGGACATATGCACAAGTACCACCTTTGAGGCGAAAGGAATCATACACGAATAATTTGGGCATCTGAGATGAGCAGTAGTTGAATCAACCGATAACTGAGATTCTGTCGAAAAAGTACATGGGGTTTGGCGGACTGCAAGTGGAAATGGACATCGTTGAGATTAGAATTGAGACCACGTATATTTGTGAAATGAATTAGGAAGTCCTTGGGAGGTTTAGATCTTTTCGCAGATAAGCTTGCTCTATTAGTTTGACAATTCATGGTGTATTCAATAGTAAGAAAAAGTGGGTGAGACATGCTGTATGAAGTAATGAAATTTTAGGATATGGTGTACATGTGGTAAGAATATACCCAGATCCTTGACATAACGTGGCCTCGACAATGCTCCCAGCATACACACTACTCGGACTCCCTCCAGTCACTATCTGGCAGAGTAGAGGTAGCAAGATTATACACTAGCTGATCCGGAAGCCTCCAAAGAGTTACCAATAGGTTCGGTCCAGTGTACTAACTAGCGGCCGGCCTGCGAACACCCTTTTAGAGCTGTACCCTCGAAATGTAAGGAATATTGGATCTCGCCACAACGTTCATCATAACCTCAGAAGTCATCAATCATACTGCATGATGGAAGAGATAGGGAAGGGTTGACCGGAACTTTGCTCTAGAGACTAAACATGGGTTCTACCACTTCAAGCCTCCAATAAGCAAAGTGGTGGTATTTCACCGGTTGATGAGAGTCATCTACCACCTAGTACTGCCTGGTAACATAGAGGGGCGACATTCCTCCATGTGGTGTGGGCACCACACCTCGACCCCTGCTTACGTTGGTTCACACCTGGGTGGTCACCCACCATGTACTTGTGCATGGAGGTTATACCCAGGATTACTAACAGTTCCACCATCATGAAGGTGCAAGCAGAGGATTAGGCTGTCACAGACCGTCCAGACTTCGCCAAAATTGGGTCCACTTGACTTGAGTGTCACCCGAATATCAGTTCCATCAGCGTTTAGACTCCCAGATAGCAAGTACAGCTTGTCTGGCATATCTGAGAGAATGTCTGTGACAACCTCAAGGAGCCTAATTGCTCACGAGAAATAAAATGTAGTAAGAAGAAAAGCAGAAAGTAACAGAAATGGAGGTGAATAAAGTAGTGCTTGGGCAGTCCGGGGTTGCAAGCCCATACCACAGATGGTCCCTGGAGGGATGACTGGAAAATTGCCTCATATGTTTAAGTGAATAGTGGCAATGTTAAAGAAATTAAAATCAAAATATGAAAGATAAAAATACACATATACATATTGCTGTGGCTCCTACGATTTTCGCTGCCGACCCCTTGATGAAGTGGTTAAAGTCCTAGGACCCACAGCGTTAGGTGCTTACAATAATTATTAATTGCATTTTATTTTTATTTCAGTTAAATTGATTTTTTACTTACAGGTTCTTCCTATTCTTCCATGGTTATTACACCTGATAGCTTAACTCCCCTACCATATACACAAATATACTGATATTTACCCTTTTGCCTATTATTCATTATGGTTGCCGGTCCTTTCTGCATTTACTGTAGTACCTGGATCCATAACCTAGTCTTATATATATTTTATAAATTTTTGCATAAACTCTAACAGCTCATTCCTGTTTGATAAGACTTTCGTAATTTCATTGCATCTTTATTATTTTATATATATTTATTGAGATCAGTAGTAATATTAATGAATGTTACAATGGCCACTGATTAAATGCCCATTTCTAAAAGTTTTTGGTTTCTGTTCTGTTTGAGGCTGTTTCAATGATGATATTAGTGGTTCCTAGTAATATTTGTGTTATTTTCATTTGCATACAAAGGTGTATAATCTGATTTAGTGATCAATATTATGCAGATTATCCAGTACTCCCTCACTTTATAATGGGTATAATTTATAATTTATAATGGGTATAGAGTAGGAAAGCAGATAAAAAAATATATGGCAGAAGTTTTTTCCTGTGGAAAAATGCATGAGTATGCAGAGATGTTCTACTAGCCACCCTCTTTCATTTATTTGTGAAGATCCCCACAAAACGATGTCTATTAAAGTCACCCAACAAGCATAAAGGAGATGGAGTCGGTGATACGAGAACATCAGTCTTTAAGTACATTGAAATGACAGAATTCAAAAGATACCTGGTTCCCGGGAAATGCGACACTGTCACCCCCTCTCGGTGGGTTTGTCCACCCCAAAAGGTGGATGAACCCACCGCTTGGCAGGTATATAGGTACAGTGCACCACTGCATTCACATAGACAGTAATTCGATGTCAGTATGGATAAATGTTAACCGACTTTGAAAGAGGGTTGATAGTGGGTGCCCAACACATGGGTCACTCTATTGCAGAGGCAGTACAGAAATTGCACTATCCCTGTTCAACAGTATCAAGAGTGTATCGGGAAAATGCCATTTCCGGATCGTGGACAGTGCTGTGGGCGGAGAAAGTGGTGGATGAATGTGGCCGTCGAAGTCTGTCTCGCATTGTTTCAGCCAACTGGAGAGCGACAGTAGTACTGTAGGTGGTAGATGACTTTATCAACTGGTGAAATACCACCACTTTGCTTATTGGAGGCTTGAAGTGGTGAAGCCCATGTTTAGTCTCTAGAGCAAAGTTTCCGGCACCCCCCCTCCCCCCATACTTCTCCTTCAACCCATCCACGGTAAAAGTACTAGAGGTTTTGATACCTTTCGTGTTTGGGGTTTTCATAAAAAAAAAAAAAAAAAAAATCACTGCGACTTCAACGAGGGAGGTGCCAGAAATGTCTCCACCAAGACTACCAGGCAATCATTAGCCACAATAGGTTATAGTAGCTGCTGACTCACCAGAGTCCTATTGATAACACCATGACACATGACCTTGGATGATTGGAGACAGGTCTCCTGGTCTGATGAGTCCCGTTTCCAGTTATTTCAAGTGGACTGGAGAGTGTGTATCTGGGGAAAACTGCACGAAGCTATGCACCCGTCATGTCAACAAGGATCTGTTCAGGCAGGTGGATGGTCGGTAATGGTGTAGGGTGTGTTCAACTGGCACATGTTCGGACCTCTGGTACGTCTTGATGCATTGCTGAACGGTCCATCCTTGCAGACCATCTGCATCCCGTCATAGTCATTATGCACCCACAGGACAATGGACTCTTCCAGCAGGACAATGAGCCTCCTCACAGAGCCGTAGTGACTAGAGCATGGTTCAAAGAGCAGTCTGATTTTACCACCATGAAGGGCCTCCCCGTTCACCGGACATGAACCCTGTGGAACATTTTTCGGATGCTGTGGAAAGGTCTGTTCAAGCTTTGGATCCTCCACCCAGGAATGTGAAGGAATAACAGACAGCGGTGCAGCAAGCACGGATGGAAATACATGTGGAATGCTTTTGAACTAGTGGACTCAATGCCTTGTCATGTGACTGACCTTATCCAGACGAAAGGTGGGCCTATCCGTCACTAGGTAGGTATCCCAGATTTCTGTCCACTCTGTGTACATATTTGGTGGCAGATATATGGAGAGACAAGTGATAATTTTATTCCAAGTACTATTCAAATAGCAATGGCTTCTAATGTGGTTTGTAAAGAGATTTATAAACAAATGCCTGTTGATCAAAATTAAAAATTAGGTCACATAGTTTATTTGTATTAGTACATAGTTTTAGACAGTTCCAATTTAAGATACTCAACACTCTTTTGTTTTTGAAGAAAAATGGTGTTTCCTTTTTGAAGACAGATGATTAATGGCAATCTATTTTTGATTTTACTTTATTAGGAAAGACTGGGCGTCCATATTAACTTCAGAAACAGAATAAATTTTGTGAATGACAACAGCTGCCTATGCATGTTTTGTTGTATCTTGCATCATTTGTAGTCTTGATAAGTCATTTTATGTTCTACTTTATATATTTTTTTTATTTTCCTAAGTTTCCAGAGGTTGTAATTTCTGGAGTAATTGCCTGCAATTTCCTCTGCAATTTGCTGCAGAGGAAATTGCAGGGAAAATTTCCCTAATCTGCAATTAGGGAAATTTGTTCTGCAATTTCCGTAATTGCAGAGCAAATCTCCAGATTTGCTCTGCAATTAGGGAAATGTGATGATATTGCAAGGCAATCTGTGATCCTCAGATCCATACTTTTGGAGAAACTGTGTTTCCTTTGCAAGTTTGAGTACATTAGAATTACTGGCATTTATAGAATCAAAGGAGATTTGGGATATAAAGACAGAAATATAAGCCAAGATAATCCGGTTTTTACAGTACTTGACAAGTTTGCTGCATTAAAGGTCAGCATTATGCTATATGTTGGAATCAGATTATCATCTCTCCATGTCATAAATTCTCTTGGCCTGCATGGATTTCTGATCTTTATATATTTAGGGTTGTATGGGGTGAGAATTTAACAGAGATTCCTTCAAATGATATAGGTTGCAACAGTAATTCTGAATGTGGTTGCTAACAGCAAATACCCGGCTGTAATCTTACCAGCATTTTTAAGTAATCCAGCACCATTTTCTAAATATCACTGTATTACAAATGTAGAGTGTAATCACAGACTTGATTAGTACAATGTGGAAGGAAAGATATTGTCAATGTATGTTCTTTTCCAAGTGCTTAGGCTGAGTAATGTTGCAATCAGTTTTACAGTGGTCTATGGTTTAACAAGCCCTGAAAGCCTAATGGCACATATGTTTCATTTTACCTTTTTTCTTCTTCTGCTCCTGGGGATTATCTTTTTCACAAGGTTACCAGTTCTGTTTATGGGGAAGCAGAAGAGCAGCTACTTAGTGTTCATGCACAGTTAGTGGTTAGTAGAGTTATTAGAAATAAATGAAATTAAAGAAAATGATGCTTTCTTTTTTTCAGGCTTCATAGTACTTTTAAGTAAGCAGAGCTATGATTTATAACTGAACAAGGCAAAAATCAGATGCTGAAGAGAAAACACATATATGTATGCAGTGATCACTTGGCCTTGGAAACATTCAGCAGTACCTTAGAAGCTGCATTCAATTTGTGGTGTAACTTTTCCTAAATATCAAAATGTAATATATAGTGCGATTGACAATTTGATTAACATGTTTACTTTGCCATGCAAAGTAACAAGCCACCGAAATCAAAAAGGGCTAATTTCAGTGGCCTGTACACCCACTGGGTATAACAGATTTGGATGATGACAATGATCATAATTTAACTTTCCCTGACTAAAACAAAAAGAAAACCTATGTTGATGACTTATTAATTGCTAACAGATGCTTGACCGATTATCAGTACATAAAATGATTTTGATGCACAGAATCTGATCTAAACACAGCATTATGATCAAGTCATATCACAGTATCCATTTACTTACATCAGTAGTTTCCAACCGAGCTGCTCTGTGTCGCTGTATTCTACATCTCACTGTTTCACTTGCATGTGTACGTGCAAAACTCCTGTGTTGTACTCCTGGCCTGAAACGAGTCCTAAGTAATTCCTGAAACTCTGTGAGTACATCAACAGCCAAATATCCTATTAAAAAAAAAAAATGCTGAAGACATGTAGGCACACTGTGTTTGTAGTGTTTATAAAATTATGTTTTTTGTATGTTGAAATGTTCTAAAATTAACAAAAAACAGTTGAAAGTTTCAACACAACAACAACCTACATGCTTTTTTTAAGCATAATATATCACCATTAATGCTTGCTGATTCCAGAAAAAAAAGAAAAGAAAAGTTTCACTCGAAAGGGATAGTCTTTAATTCCTAACAACCAATATAAATATGAGTTTGCATACTCCATACAAATACATCCCCCTACTGTTTATGCTAGCTCCTGTCAACAAATAACTTCCGTCCATCCTTCATCTGCAAATCTATATCGATATCAGCAAAACTCATATTGATATCAACTTGTTTTACTAGTTTATAAATACTTGAATATTAATTATTTATATTAAAATAATTTAATTATATTACATTATTTAATTATAAGGGGCATTTGAAAAGTCTGTGGCTTACCAAAGAAAAACAAAGCAGTTTTTAAAAATGAATCAAGTTACTCAATTATCACATCTAAGAGCTACACTCTTGATGCAACGTTCCTTCATTTTTTCTAGACTCATATAGCAATCATTGCCTTAATCCTCTAACCACTCCTCAACAACTTGAATAACATCATTATTTGTTCTGAAGTTCCCCCCATTCAAATGTTTCTCAGTGCGGGTGACGGGAATTATCAGAAGGAGCCACATCTGTGTTGCTTTGTAAAAGCATATTGTGGAGTACAAATGTAATTAATTTAAACTCATTTCTCAATGAAAATAATTCATGAAAAAATGATTCTTTTAAAGTTTAATTAACTTAACATAATAGTTGCACAACAAAACCAGATATTTCAGGATCTACATTCCTATCTATGAAAAACATCTTAAACAACAATATTAAACTGCAAAAACTGTCCATAATTTGGAATTGCATATCGCTTCAGACAAAAAACAAAGGTCACTGAGAAGTTTACAACTGATGTAGTTACAGGACAAATGGATCACATTTGTCCTGTAATGGAGGTAGGCTGTGACTTCAGAACTGGCCGCCATTGTAGTTTGTCAGAGAAGCCAGAGCACTGCATGAGCTGACTCGGCCAGTAACTTTCACGGCTGTAGATGTAAAATGATTGCTTCTTCCTTGTGTACTCCACCAGATTGCTGGTTTTCTCCAATCAGGCGGAGTATGTGAGGTGTTATGGAAGAGGTGATCGATATTATTATGAATCACTTTCTTCCATATTATAGTAATCCCTCAAGGAAAACTTCTGTAATAGTAGTCGATTACATTCAGCATCCTTCAACTGGGCCCACAGTTATAGTGTAACGAACATTTCATTTGCATCCCATATTGTGCTCATCATTCATAACGAGTTGCCCATGTATTGCACTACCTCGAATAAGTAACACTTCACCAATAAAGAAAACTTGTTACTTATTCTCGGTAGCCACCATCCAGACGGCACCGTTTCAAAGCCAGTTGGCTTTTCATTGGTGGGTGGGCAGGTACCCTGGTATTGCAAGTGAAGCGTTACTTATTCGAGGTAGTGCAATACATAGGCAACTCGTTGTGAAGGATGAGCACAATATGAGATACAGATGAAACGATGCCTTTCACACTCTACCATAGTTTTTCTTTAAGAGTTGCCTATGGTGTATCTACACCAATATTATATAGATACAGAATCTTAAAATATTATGCCTAGTTGCATTTAGTTTTATTTAAATAAACATTACGAAAATTTGGTCCCCGTTTTAAGCGAAAATTTCTGGAACCAATTATCCTCGGATAACGAGGATCCCTTATACTTGCTATTGCAACATATCTAAATGCCTCTGGAAAACGGTGTCCATTGAGGTACCTGATACTTGTGACCCTTGTCTTTATTTTCTCAGATTTTTTTAGCTTTCGTTGTTGCTCAATACTCTCGAGAACACTTTGCACTTCACTTTGGCATTGTTGAATACTCAAATTTTATTTTAAAAAATTACTGACGTGTAAACATCTATAAAGGTAAAGTGCAGCCATTATCAACCCACTGCAGGATGGAAGCCTCCTCAACAATTCATGCTGAGGGAAATGGACCATAATCTGCCACGCTGGTCCAGTGCGGGTTGGCAGATCGACCATATTCAGCAGTCAGGAGCTTGAACCCCGGTCTACTCAAAGAGCGTGTGCTACTGCACTCCTGCTCCTGACCACTTGGCTACAGAGGCCTTAGGGGAACCTAACAATGGAATGTAACAAAAATGTAAAAAAAAAAAAAAAAAATTATCGACAAATATTTGTATTGTTGCAGTTATATGACATATATAAATCTGTTGGCATTCATAATGAGCAGACGTGATTTTGTAATGTTCTGGGATTAAGTGCGGATTAAGAGAGCATAGTGATTAGAGAAGTTAGATAATTGCATTTAGCTAATTTCTTTAATACATTGTAACGTTTATTATGATATATTTTTTTTTTTCTGTAATAGTTTGTAAATTTAATTTTTATAATGTTATAAATATAATTTTTTAAAAGTTACTTTCTTTAATATTTAGTAAATTTAATACAATGGTTGTGACAAGATCCACCTCGAATGCTTCGTTGGAGCGTATCACGACTCATACGAAAACAGTCGATGGTGATTTCCAGGTGAGTCATGATTTCATTGCAGAACCTGTGGCATGTATTTTAAGGTCGACCTAGTGGATAATTATAGCTCATCTTGTGATTCTTTTCTTTGTCACCATGGTATGGAGTGTACTGATCTAAAGTTAAAATTTGGTGCACTGCCAGAAGAATTTTAGTTACTGAAAAAAAAGGGGTGCTTGTCCTCGAGAATAATGTAACTGGGAACTCGTCAGGGACTCTAGTAAACCACCAATGATGCACTCCCAATTCGGCCCCAGAACAGAATAACCAAGTGCAAACTGCTCAGGTTCAAATGGACATAGTTCTATTAGGAGACTTCATTGTTAGGGAAACGGGAAATATTTTTTGTAACAAGGATAGGTAGACTAGAACCAGGGTATGTCTGCTGGGAGCAACAATTAATGATGTCACCAACAGATTGTCAGATTTTAAGGGGATAAAGAGAATATTATTATTCATATGGGGACTAATGGATACATGATCTGATAATTTGTTAGACAAACACAGGACCATGCTGAAGGAATGTCGTGAGTTAAGTCAGAATGTCTACGTGTCTGCAATTCTGCCCAGGCACAACAAGAGGGATTATATGCTGAAAGCCTTGTGGATTAACCCAAGACTTGGATTCTGCAAGGCTTTTGGGGGGAAAATTTTTATCAGCTTGACCCACACTTGTTGGTAAAAAGAATCTGTTTTGTAGACAGGATACATTTAAACAAAGGTGATGCAAGAGTTTTTGTCAGTATCACTGAGGATACCTTAAAGCAGTGGTTTTCAACCGGGGTGCTGCAACAACATTCCAGGGGTGCCACGTAATTTGGGTTTAAGTTACTTAAACTTATTATTTTTTTTAAAATTTATATGTTTATTTCATTATAAAACGGTGTATGTTTACTTAGTACCTCTATATAAAGAATAAAATTATTATATACTGTACATATAATAATTATAAAATGTAATTTTTATACATTTCATAATGCAATGTAATTTTTATAATCGCATGCACACACACACACGTGCGCGCACACACACACGCGCACACACACACACACGCGCGCACACACACACACGGACCTAGTTGAGGGAGGGGGAAGGGTAATATAGACAAGCGTTTATCTGATAATATTGGTCAAAGTAATGCTTGCACTTACTGCAAAAGTTCTTGTTTGTTACTGCAATAGATCGTATTAGCAAGGTGTTCTGAGTGCAAAAACCTTTCAAATGAGAGGGCAGCCAATGCCAGGGTAGTTAACTATACAAGAACAATAAGTTTTAATGGTTTATATAGTAATGTCGGAAGTGTCATCAATTAAATTAGTTAATTCGAACTACTGGTTAGGACAAGTAACGTTGACATAATAGGGCTTAAGGAAACCTGGTGCCAACAAGAAATAGGAGATGATACGTTTTAGTACGGTACGTACAATGCATTTAGAAAGGACAGAGAGGATAAAAGGGGTGGTGGGATTATGCTTCTTATCAAGAGCAGCCAGAGCACAATGAAAGCTTACCTGGATTCAGACATTTCACATGCTAATATTAGCATTAGCATTAGTAGAGGCATATGATGCAAGAAAGCAAGCTTATTCAGCATCAGCCAAAAAAAAAAAAAAAACAACCACTACTCCCATTTCACCCCTCCGTTCGTTCGAAATACCTGTCCAGCTGAGCCTTAAATTTATTTAGGCTATCAACTTCAACAACAAGCGATGGGAGTCTATTCCACAAACCAACTGCCCGCTGGCTAAAGGCAAATTTCCGCACATCTATCCGACATCCGTCCTTCCTCAATTTGAATTTATGCCCTCTCAGGTGATTATTCTGAGCAAGAGGACGAATCCCATCGGCATTGAGCATGCTCAAGCCATTCAAAGCCTTATACACCTCTATCAGATCACCTCGCCGATGCCTAGTCTCCAGGCTCTGTAATTTGCAAACCTTAAGCCTTTCTTCGTAACAGCAACCCTTTGTTCCATTCACTAATCTTGTTGCCCTTCTCTGTACTCGTTCGAGCAGCTCTACATCCTTCTTGAAATGAGGCCTCCAGACCTGTATACAGTACTCAAGGTGTGGCCTGACCAATGCCTTATACAGGCATTGGTCAGGCCACACCACATAATATAAACCAATGAGCCAAAACTTTATGACCAGCGAGTGGTTATGCAAATCGAAGCAAATGCAGGTGAACTACGGTGCATGCGCAGGTTGGGACACGGTATAAAAAACACCTGATACTGAGCTCCGTTAATCAGTGTTACTCTTGTTCTTCAGATGGGAAAGGCAGTGGACTTAAGCAAGTTTAACAAAGGCCAAATTGTAATGGACAGATGACCGGTTCAGAGCATATCCGAAACGGCATGGCTGGTGGGATGCTCATGGTCAGCCACGGTTGGTACCTACCAAAAGTGGTCCGAGGAGGGGGAACCCAGGAACCGCTGGCAAGGTGTTGGACGACCATAGCTCATCAATGCTCGAGGTGAGTGAAGGCTCTCCCAGATGGTACGTGGCAACAGAAGGGCAACTGTGGCACAACTCGCCATTAATTGGAATACTGGTTAAGGGAGTAATGTGTCACAACACACAGTACATCGAACCCTGCTGGCGCTGCATAGCCGCAGGCCACTATGAGTGTCCATGCTAACCACGGTTCACCTGTGACAGCGCCTACAATAAATAGGCATGCGAGCATCGAAACTGGACCCTGAGTGATTGGAAGAAGGTCGTCTGGTCCGATGAATCACGTTTCTGGTTGCACCCCCGTGGAAGGCCGGGTACGTGTGTGTCATTTACATGGGGAAGTGATGGCGCCTGGATGCACCATGGGATGAAAACAGGCCAGCAGCGGCAGTGTCCTGCTTTGGGCGATGTTCTGCTGGGATACCGTGGGTTCAGTCATCCACGTGCTGGGCACTCTGACATCTACCACCTACCTAAACATCAGGAGTTAAAATGGCTGCCTTCTTGGTAACACGTGCTGTAAATCGCTCCATGCATATTGATATAGTTTTAATCAGTTTAAAATAGTGCCAGCTTTTGGATTTGTGCCATGCAAGGGATCTTAAGGAAAAGGAATTCAGTGGTGAGATAAGTTTTTCGTTTTTCTGGGCCATTTTCATGCATTTCAACTTGTTCGTATCCAACGCTAGTAACAATGTGTCTGCCCACCTTAGCGGCATTGTTCTAGAATTGGAGAGTGTGGCGAACACATAAATCTGTTGCTACCACGGTTGAACTGCACTACTGACTGGGGAGGGTGACCCCTTGTGTGAGTGCAATCATAGTTGAAGGTCACTTGTTGCTTAAACTTCCCTTTAGTGAGCGATACCTAGTCGCACTCTACGCTTCTGGCAGTAATTGCCCTCTCACGACCACCTGCTTCTCACAGCATTCATCTCCCTACTACACTCAAATGAGAAAACAAAAACTTAAAAGATGTTACTGAATGTCGTGTGCCTCTGCATTACGACAAATACAGTTTCTCTTGTGACAAGGAAGTTGTCGGCGACACATTTGCACTGTGCCAGGATACTGGATGTGAACGGTTAATTTTGCCCCCACAGTTTCAGCAGAAATTAGAATTGTGCCACTTGATATAAATAATTTTGCAAGCTATAAATAATAATCACTGGTCTAACTTAATACCATTACAGAACCATGCTGAGGAAATGTCGCGAGCTAGGCCATAATGTCTATGTGTCTGCAATTCTGGACAGACACGATAGGAGGGATTATATGTTAAAAGCCTTGTGGATTAACTCAAGACTTGAAGGAATCTGCAAGGCTTTAGGGGGTAAATTTCTATCAGCATGGCCCACACTTGTAGGTAGAAGGAATTTGTTTTGTAGAGACGGGATACACTTAAACAAAGGTGGTGCAAAAGTTTTTGCCAGTATTATTGAGGATACCTTAAAGGTTCAGGGAAACTGCTAGTTAGGGGGGATGTGGGTAATACTGACATGCGTTTATCTGATAATATTGGTCAAAGTAACTCTTGCACATACCTCAAGAGTTCTTATCTGTTACCCCAACTGGACGTATTATCTAGATGTTCTGGGGGCACAAACGTTTCACGTGGGCGGGTAGCTAATGCCAGGGAAGAGAGCCTAAAAAACTTCAAGGGTTGTGTTAGGGTTGTTAAATATACAAGAACAGTAAATCTTAATTGTTTATACAGTAACGTTAGAAGTGTCGTCAATAAAATGAGCGAATTCGAACTGCTGGTTAAAACAAGTAACGCGGACATAATAGGGCTTACAGAGACGTGGTGCCACCCGGAAATTGGGGATGATGAGTTTCAGTACGGCTTGTATAATGTATTTAGGAAGGATAGGTTAGATAGAAGGTGTGGTGGGGTAATGCTTCTTATCAGAAGCAGCCTGAGTGTGACGATAGCTTTCCCGGATTCAGACGTTTCACATGCTAGTATAGAGACTGTATGGTGTGAGATAGTTGGAAACAAAGGTATAATGCGAGTAGGAGTAATCTACAGACCAGGTGATTGTGAAGATTATGACAAAAGCCTCTACATGCAAATGGAATGGGCAAGTAAGCGTCAATGCCTTATTATGGGTGATTTCAATCTGCCTCTAATTGATTGGAGTAAATGGGAAGGAAACTCGACATGGGGAACAAAATTTTTAAATCAACTAGATGACTGTTATTTGTATCAACATGTCAGGGAAAATACTAGAGAAAAGAATATCCTAGACCTCATCATCACACATGAATCAGATGACATAACAGGGCTGACAGTAGAGGAACCAGTAGCAGGAAGTGATCACGGAGTTCTACGGTGGATGATGACGAGAGAGGTAGCAGAAGTAAAAGGCAAAGGAATGGGTTTTAATTTCAGAAAAGGAAACTACGATGCCTTAAGGTACTACATGGCCTCTATTAACTGGGTAGATATCGCGCAGAGAATGAATACGATTGAACTGTGGTACGCTTTTAAAACATTAATCACAGATGCCTTGAATGCGTATATACCATTAAAAAAATACTCCACGAGGAGGGTTCCAAGTTGGATGACTAGTGAAGTTGCCGCATTACTTGAGCAGAAAAAGGTGGCATGGAAAGGTTACAGAACAATAAAAAGTACTGAAGCCTATAACAGCTACAAGGTGATGTGTAATAGAGCCACAGAAAAGGTTCGACAGGCAAAGGCAGTTTATGAGAAATCACTAGCAAACAGAGCAAAGAGGGGGGATAAAGAATTCTTCACATATATAAATGCCAAGAAGAGCAGGACAAACCAGATCGGACCTTTATGTAAGGGAAAGGGGATAGTAATAAATACACCAGCTGCCGTTGCAGATGAACTCAACAGTTATTTTGCATCGATATTTACAAATGAAAAGCCTTTTGTGGCAAAGGGAAATTGTGGGAGCGAAGTTAAAAAATATGTAATTAATGATATTGAAATTTCCCAAGATTATTTAATGAAAAAACTTTCGAGCCTACAGACCAGTAAGGCTCCTGGAGTTGATGGAATATACCCTATAATCTTAAGAGAGGCGGCAAGCGAGTGCATTGAACCATTGAGGCTAATTATGCGAGCATCATTAGACTCTGGGGAGATTCCCTTGGATTGGAAAAGTGCAAATGTATCTCCCATACATAAGGGTGGCTCTAAAAGTGAAGTTGGAAATTATCGACCTGTCAGTCTGACTTCAGTAGTAGGGAAAATCATGGAGGCAATGATCAAGGGTGGAATTCAGGATCATTTGGATCGAATTGAAATTCTCAAGGATACTCAGCATGGTTTCGTAAAGGGAAAATCATGTTTAACAAATCTGGTTCGCTATTTCGAAAGGGTCACTCACGAGCTGGATTTAGGGAATAATTTCGACATTGTTTATTTAGATTTCAGCAAAGCTTTTGACTCAGTCCCACATGAGCGGTTGCTTTATAAGCTGGAACAGGTTGGAATCACTGGGAAAATCCTTAGATGGATAGAAGGATGGCTTCAGGGCAGGAGGCAGAGGGTTGTGATAAATGGCTATTCCTCAGATTGGGTTGATGTAAGAAGTGGGGTTCCCCAAGGATCAGTATTAGGACCACTGTTGTTTTTAATTTTCATAAACGACATTGATGAAGGGATAGAGGGCGTGATGTCTAAATTTGCAGATGATGTTAAAATTGGGAGAGTAGTTAATGATCACTGTCAAGCTGAGCTTCTTCAGAGAGACCTAGATAGACTTCAGGAATGGTCAGAAAAATGCAGCTGTGCTTTAATCCAACAAAGTGTAAGGTATTACACCTGGGAAACAGTAATCCCAAAAAAACTTATTCACTTGGTGGAGTTCAACTAAAGCCAGTACTGGAGGAAAGGGACTTGGGTGTTACGATACGGTCAGACATGAAATTCTCTGAGCATTGTAAACAGGTTGCAAGGAAGGCCCATGGTGTCCTATCAATGATCTATTGAACTTTTGCAAGTAGAGATAGGGACGTGATAATCCCATTATATAAGGCTTATGTTAGACCACACTTGGAATACTGTGTTCAAGTATGGAGACCGCACCTAAAGAAAGACATCGAGCTTCTTGAAAGGGTGCAAAGAAGGGTAACTCGCCTGGTGAGATCGGCAAAAGGGCGTCCTTATGAAGAAAGACTTCGAATATGTGGGTTGCAGAGTTTGGAAACTAGACACCTTAGAGGAGATTTGATTGAGGTGTTTAAGGCTCTGAGAGGCATCAGTAAAATGAATGAGGACAAAATTTTCAAGATTATAAATGATGCTAGAACTAGGGGACATAAATTCAAGTTACGGGGGGAAATGTTTAGATTGGATTGCAGGAAGTTCTATTTTAGCCAGCGAGTTATAAATTACTGGAATAAGCTGCCTTCATGGGTGGTAGAGGCCGAGAGTTTGGGGAAATTCAAAGGTCATCTGGATAGTACTTTCGGGTAAGGGAAGCACATAGGATGATAGGTTTAATTTCCTTTTTATTATTTTTTATTTTATTAATTATTATTATTTAGTTATTTATTTTTATTTTTTTGTTTTTATTATTGTTTTGTTCGGATTTATTTTTTTATTTATTTTTTTTTGGCTGGTGCAGCATAAGCCATAGGCTTTCTTGCACCATGCGGCCGTTACTAATACTAATAATACTAATACTAATAATGACCATATGGATGTCATCCCAGGGCAAATAGCATGTGACTTATATTGTCAATCCTATTGGTGGTAGCTGTTCTTGTGTAGCACTTCATAAGTTGATTCACCTACTAACTTGCAGTGGGTATCATTTGCCCTCATTTTCTGAGCTCCTGTGAGACTGTCTTGCCACTCGCTCATCCGCAGTGAACTCGCCAATCCGTATATGCTCAAAATGGAGGGTAAATCGAGGAAATCAGCTGCAAACACAACCCTGCCCCAGTGACCGATAACCCTAAAATAGCAGAGCAACATGAAGAACATGAGGGGATCTCAAACCCCACATTAAGAACAAAAAACCAATCGGTACCAAATTTGACCGGGAAACCAGGTCAAAATCTCAAAACAGAGGGAACATGGAACACCCCTCTCCCAAACCGAGTACACAGACGAGACAACCTGACCTCCCCCTTGACCCCAACATGCCCGAGGGGACAGTTATCCAACAATCGCTACAACTCAAAGTAGCACTGGAGAACTTGCTCAAAGAGTCAACTAAGAGAGTTACAACATTTACAACACTCTTTAGGGCAGAAATCGTCACCCTATGGAATAAGCTGGAATCACTACTTATCCAGACTCACCTGGAAAGCGAAAAGGCAACTGCAAAATTGGAAGCCTACACTGACTGTGGAGTAAAACAAATGCGATAGTGCAACTCCACACATGCCCAAGTGCTGAGGAAGCCGCCACCGGACTTTATTCCTGAATCCCCGGAGCTGGGCTACCAGACAAACAATTCGGGTGCCAACCTACGTACTACACTGAAGAAAACGCTATCACCCAGACCTAACCTAGTTGTACTTAAACCCCTTACCAATGAAGGTCGTATGTCCAGTGAGGAGGTCAAGAAGACCATTGGACTCCTTGACAGATGACTTAAAGAACACTAAAATCAAGTCAATTAGCAAAATGTGAAATACAGGAGTAATTGTAGAAACAGCCACAAAAGAGGATGCTGAACTGATTGTTAAGAACCCTAAAATACCATCACTGGGACTCCTGGCCGAGCCCCCCCACAGACAAAGGGACCTTTGTATACTGGTACTAGGCATGGACAAGGATCTGCCTCCAGAGGACTTGCAAAGCGAAATTTTCCACAGAAACTTAAAAAAGGAACTCCCAGATGAAGAACTGACTTCTCACATAATCCCTAAATTCCAAACAAAAACCAGAGCTGGGCACACCACTAACTGGGTCTTTGAGCTATCACCCAAGGCCTGGAAGATCCTCTCCCAGCAAACAAGAATTTACATCAACTGGGGCAGCCACCGCTTTAGGAAGCATGTAGCCCTCCCCAAATGTTTCAGGTGCTGCCATTTTGCCCACACCATGCACACCTGTGGCCACTGTGCCAAAATGGGGCATGAGTACGCTACATGCCCAAAAAAGTCTCAACCTTCCACATGTGCCAATTGCAAGGCCCTAAAGGTGCCAGCCAACCATTCACTCCGTGACAGCAGTTGCCCAGTTTATCTCAAAGCCGGAAGCACTCAACAATCAAGAATAGAATATGGGGAGTAACAGATCAAACCTAAATATCCAAACCGTGAAAACAGCACAACATAACACTCAGAGGTCCAAGGCTGTTGCTGCACAACTGGTCAAAAAGGCAGATGAAGAGAACTTAGATGTGCTGTTCCTTCAGGAGCCATACACTCATAACAAGGAGGTAAAAGGCTACCCCTTGAGATTTAAAGTGGTCCAGGTTGATGATGACACACCCTGGGCTGCGATCGCCGTTTGCAATCCCGAACTGACTGTCACCAAAATCACTGATCTGTGTACTAGCTGGGCTGTGTGCGCCCATGTAATTTCACCATTGGGGCAATTCTACTTAGTTTTGATATACTGTCGACCGGGGGAAGATATTCTTCCTGTCACCCGATATCTACAGACTATCCAGCTACAAATGCCAAATGCAAAACTCATTGTAGGGGCTGATGTTAACTGCAGGTCTCCAGCCTGGCACAGCCGAACTCAAAAAATCACAGAGGAAATAGAAATGGCCAACGTCTTGAAGACTACTTGTCTAACAGCAACCTGGTTATTCTAAACAAACCTAACTGCCTGCCAACTTTCTCCAGCACCCTGTGGGAAGCTACCATAGATGTCACCTTAGCCTCAAGCTCCATTGTTCAGCACCTTGCTCCCAGGACAGTCTGTGAGGACTGGACAACCTCTGACCACAGGGTACTAACATTCCAACTACACCGTTCACTAGTCACTCAACCAACCAACTGAACTCAACGAAGAAGATATGCCCTGAATAAGGCTGACTGGAACCTTTTTTAAGGAGGAATTGACCAGTGCAGCCAGCCGCTTCAATCCTAGCTGCCTCAGCCCAGACCAGCATCAATGCGCAATTACACAGCTCATCACTAATGCTGCAAACAAGGCTATCAAAAAGAAGAGATTCACACGTGGTCCTGTCCCCTGGTGGTCACCAGAACACCAGGCTCTTAGACGCGAAGTCATTTACTGACGAAAATGCTATCAACGTGCAAGAAGAACATGGCCTCCTGAAGAAACAGAGGCTTTGCAGGAACCAGTACACCACAACAATAAAACAGTGCAAAAGGCGCTCATGGGAAGCCCTGGTAAGCACTGGAGGGAACGCCGACCCCTGGGGGATTGTGTACAAAGTGACCACTAACAAGCTTCCCAGAGGCGAGGTCGCATCAACCACAAAATTACCGAATGGACTCTACACCAGATCGTGGCAAGACACTATCAATAATATTCCAAACGCTACATTCCAGCAACCACACACAACGGAACAACTACAGCTCTGCATGGAAAATGAAACATATCGCACAACTGCAATTGAAGAACCCTTCACCCCAACCGAGTTCAACTTAGCTGCATCTAGAATCAGAAACAAGAAGGCTCCGGGCAGAGAGATGTTCGATTCAGAAATCGTCCAGATTGAACTTATTCCCACTACCATACTCAATCTGTTAAACCACTGTCTCCACCAAAGATTCTTTCCCGTACACACTACACCAGATCGTGGCAAGACCCTATCAATAATATTTCAGACGCTACATTCCAGCGGCCTGTTGACCCACACACAACGGAACAGCTACAGCCCTGCACGGAAAATGAAACATATCACACAACTGCAACTGAACAACCCTTCACACCCCAACCGAGCTCAACTTAGCTGCATCTAGAATCAGAAACAAGAAGGCTCCCGGCAGAGACATGCTTGATCCAGAAAGCCATTGAACTTATTCCCACTACCATACTCAATCTGTTATACCACTGTCTCCACCAAGGATTCTTCCCCACACACACACAGTAGAGGACCACAACCATTAGACTTATATTGAAGAATGCAACCAAACCACATGATCTGCCACAATCTTACCGGTCCATTGCACTGCTGCCAATCTTCAGCAAACTTTTTGAACGGATGATCTCCCATAGAATAGAAGCCCACTATAATGATGCTGGTCTCTCCTCGCCTAACCAGTACGGTTTCCAGAAAGGACGCTCCATGGTAGATGCACTGGAAACAATCATTGAGGCTACTACCAATTGCAACTCCAAATACTTTCTACTAATCTCCTTCAACTTTGCTGGTGTCATCGATTCCCTCTGGTGGCCCAGCGTCCTGGGCAGGTCCGGAAGGTGCAAGTCCCAGAAAACTTATATAAATGCATCAACACCTATCTCCAGGACCAACGAGTTATCGTGTCTGCTCCCCACTGCAGCATCTTCAGGGATGCCCTCAGGGGTCTGTCCTGGGGCCTCTCCTCTGGAATTTGGTGCTGGATGATTGAACACTAAACTCAATAATGTACAGACCCAGGCCTATGCAGATGACCTGGTCATGCTCTTTTCTGCCAATAACAGAGCCCAACTGCCAACTGGGCCATCCCCACCCTTCAAGCTTGGGCAGAGCATAACAACCTAAAGATCTCCCCAGAGAAAACCAATTCGATCCAAATACTTTCCACTAATCTCCTTCAACTTTGCTGGTGTCATCGATTCCCTCTGGTGGCCCAGCGTCCTGGGCAGGTCCGGAAGGCGCAAGTCCCAGAAAACTTATATAAATGCATCAACACCTATCTCCAGGACTGGCGAGTTATCGTGTCCGCTCCCCACTGCAGCGTCTTCAGACCAGTCTTCAGGGATGCCCTCAGGAGTCTGTCCTGGGGCCTCTCCTCTGGAATTTGGTGCTGGATGATTGAACACCAAACTCAATAATGTACAGACCCAGGCCTACGCAGATGACCTGGTCATGCTCTTTTCTGCCAATAACAGAGCCCAACTGCCAACCGGGCCATCCACACCCTTCAAGCTTGGGCAGAGCATAACAACCTAAAGATCTCCCCAGAGAAAACCAATTCGATCCTACTAAAAGGTACCCTTGATCTGAGAAGACCACCCCAAATCAAGGTCAACAGTGTTACAGTAAAACTAAAAACAGAGCTTAAATATCTAGGTTTGATCTTAGAAAAAAATCATTCCTTCACCTCTCATCTAGACTAACTCAGGATTAAGATCAGGAAGTATGCTGCCCAAGTCTCAAGAGTTGCCCGGAAGGACTGGGGCTTAAAGAAGAGAACGCTCTCCCTCTTCTATAAGGCAGTTTTCATCCCGGTTATCATCTATGCCTCTGGAGTCTGGTACAAGAAGGCCAATACAGTTGTAAACAGATCGTGCCTAGGAACTATCCAGTACTCTCTTCTCCTTCTGTCCTCGCATGCCTGTCGCACTGTCAGTACCCATGTGCTCCAGGTTCTCACTGGATCTCTTCCACTGGACCTGGAGATTGTTCTTCATGGGTTGCTCTACCAATTAGCCAAAGGAAGAGCAGTTATCTGCGCCGGTTTCACCACTGACCCAACAAATAATAGAAGCGCTGAAAAGACTTAATGAACATCTGACACCTGGCAAGAAAGATGGCAGACCTCAATTAAAGGCGCTGTTACCAAAATATTACTCCCGGATGACAGGGCCTCCTACTCCCTCACTGGACATGGCTCCTTCCAGAAAAAAAACTATGTGACTTCATAATTTCAGACTCACCCCGCTGTGGAGAGGACCAGACATGGGAGCACCTTGCCCAGAGCTGTGAAATCTAAGAGGACTTCAGGAAGATTCTAATAATGAAACTACGCTTCAACTACCAAAATCAAGAACACCTCACCCTACTGAATGAAGAAACTTACCGAGCCCTGACTCAATTTGCAATGAACCTATTTACCAGACAGAAAGCGCCACCACCACCACCATAGTATCCGAATCAAAGGTCAAAACAACCATGACTGCCATTGTTGGCAGTCAGTGATTGCTGCACATCACTGAGCCATGGATGCTAATGCCTTGGACCAGATGGTTTGTTGGTCAAGACTTGACCAACAAACCATCTGGAGTACAGAACCCAACTTGATCCCTCACATCTCAAGTAGTCAACTGGTCTCCCCACTTGGTTGGGACAACACTAGCAGTGCAATCAAAGACAGGGTCCACACACACCTTGACAAATTCCTCATCACTGATTCCTAGACCAACTTCTCCCCACCGGACGTGACACATCTCATTAAGAAGAGATTTATCATCGATCCCTGGACTTGACCATCATATCTTGGACTTCTGGTTTTGATCACTCCACTATTCGTTATCATGGACTACTGGACCAGCCTTCAGTCTGAATGTGACACAGGCTCACCAAACGGAGTCCCAATGATGACACCTGGACTAGACCTTCCCGAACATGACCCATCCACCATAGCAGCACTCAATGCTGCTGAATTTCCACCAAGTTGTCGACTCCTACTGACTGGCCGTGCTGGCTGTACCTACCCTGCACTTGTGAGGTACCTCTCGCTTTCTCTCTTTTTTTTTTTGGCTTCTTTCTTGTTTCCTACTATCTGTTCCTACTATATGTGCAGCAATCACTGACTGCCAACACATTGTTGGCAGTCAGTGATTGCTGCACATCACTGAGCCATGGATGCTAATGCCTTGGACCAACTTACACAAGACTTGACCAACAAACCATCTGGAGTACAGAACCCAACTTGATCCCTCACATCTCAAGTAGTCAACTGGTCTCCCCACTTGGTTGGGACAACACTAGCAGTGCAATCAAAGACAGGGTCCACACACACCTTGACAAATTCCTCATCACTGATTCCTAGACCAACTTCTCCCCACCGGACGTGACACATCTCATTAAGAAGAGATTTATCATCGATCCCTGGACTTGACCATCATATCTTGGACTTCTGGTTTTGATCACTCCACTATTCGTTATCATGGACTACTGGACCAGCCTTCAGTCTGAATGTGACACAGACTCACCAAACGGAGTCCCAATGATGACACCTGGACTAGACCTTCCCGAACATGCCCCATCCACCATAGCAGCACTCAATGCTGCTGAATTTCCACCAAGTTGTCGACTCCTACTGACTGGCCCTACTGACCTACCCTGCACTTGTGAGGTACCTCTCGCTTTCTCTCTTTTTTTTTTGGCTTCTTTCTTGTTTCCTACTAAAAGGTACCCTTGATCTGAGAAGACCACCCCAAATCAAGGTCAACAGTGTTACAGTAAAACTAAAAACAGAGCTTAAATATCTAGGTTTGATCTTAGAAAAAAATCATTCCTGAGTTAGTCTAGATGAGAGGTGAAGGAATGATTTTTTTCTAAGATCAAACCTAGATATTTAAGCTCTGTTTTTAGTTTTACTGTAACACTGTTGACCTTGATTTGGGGTGGTCTTCTCAGATCAAGGGTACCTTTTAGTAGGGAACAAGAAAGTCCTTCCCCCCCCCCCCAATTTTTCTCTTACACAATGATTTTTTTTTTTTTTTTGTGTGTGGGCGGTGGTTTTTTGTTCACCTGCCACTCCACTCTTCCCTCTGGTGAGGCACTGGGCATGCCACACTGTCATCAGGGGCCATCTTCCCTGTCGGTCTCTTCCTTCTGTTTCCTACCTAACAGTCTTCCGCCTCCCTCCCTTACTTTTCTCTTACACAATAGTGTTTTATATATATATAAAATATTTTGTATAATATTGAAGATAATAATATAGAAGGTAATTTAAGCAGACAATACCATGTTGGATTCAAAGAAACGCAAAGGATATATATATATATATATAAAAAAAAAAATATATATATATATATATATATATATATACACACACACACACACAGAACTTATCATTATCTACCCACAATCTAGATGACTTCAACTAGGGCCAACCACCCAGACTGAAGGCAAAAAATCACAAGGAGTTCTCTGTTTCTGTAATGATCAATATCTACTAAGATATATAAAATATAAAAAATCCAGAGATTAAGTAATTTGAATCTAAATCAAAAAAACGTAGCTAAAAATTTTTGAATCAAAAGGAAGATATTATAAATGTAATCATATATTGAACATTGTTGACCTGACAGAGAACATAATAATTAAAATAAGAATAAATGTAAAGTATAGGGCATATCTACCGTATCCAGAACATAATGTAACAACTAGTCGTTATGAAATAATAATCCCTCTAGTGAGTATATATGTGGTGACCCCTATGTGATGGATATGGTAAAAATAAATAAATAAATAATTAATTAATTAAAGTTAACGCAAAGACAAACATGCAGTTAGTAGGAAGAATAAAAACTAATAGCGTAGGAATAATAGAACCTGAACTGCATAAAGACAAAAATATAGTAGTACAAATAAGAAATAGTTTCTCCCACAGCCTCGGATTACCCTAATAATTTCAGAGAAATAAGAACGAAGGGTGTAGGACAGCTTAAAGACAATACAAGATATAAGTTGTAGCTCGGGTATGTCCAGGATCGCAAACCCAGACTTCTGTTCTGACTGACAGGTCGTATGTCAGCCATATATTTATTAACAGTATTTTTTAACCTTTCTAAACTTTTTATCATCTTTATAATTTATTTTTATAATCTTTTAAATTTTTATCATCTTTTATTTTTCAATACAGTAATGTTTTTATCTTTTACTTAGCGATACTGTACATACCTTCGTTTCTATGCCTAGGCTAACTCTCTCTATGAGGTTAAATTCAAACGTTCTCTGCATTTTAAATGGTTTATTATTCATACTGTTTATAAAAATACAAAACTACAATCTATAATTATATTATACATACAGTGAAAAATAATACTGCACATAATGTACTGTAAACACAAAATTACAATCTAAAATTAATGTAAAAATTAATACAAATGAAATTTACAAAATAAATTTTTAATCTTTGCTTGTGCTGGGTTGTGGATCGTCAGGGTCATGTTCTTGGGTTGAGGTAGGAGATGCTTTCTTGATGAGAAACATGCTGAGCTTTGTTTAAACAGTTTGTTTCTTTTTTTCTTCATATATCTCACGACAGCAACGCACAGCATCTTGAATGATATGTTCAACCTTTGTAAATCGTTTGACATTAGAGTCCATTGCTCCGAAATTGGCGAGAGCTTTATTCGGTTGCGAAAAAGAATCTGATAAACCCTTTGCAATGAATTTCTTTTCTGGCTCCTCTTCTTCCTCTCTCGCTTTTTCTTGTGCCACTCTCTGTGCTTCCAATTTAATCAACTCTTCATCTGAAAGTTCTTTTGTCTCACAATCTAGCAACTCCTCTACGTCTTCTATTTCTAAATTCCCGACATACAATTCTTTGCTACACATTCCCATGCGGCCGAAATATTCTTGATACACTGAAGAATGTTGTACTGCTTTCAAATGTCTCGCAAAGATAAATCAGCATCAGAATCTATCACTTCGATGGCTTGTGAGATAGTGAGCCTTGAATGCTGAAATAACCTGATCCATTGGTTGAATAAGAGCGGTTTATGTTAGGTGGCATAAAAACCACTATAACATCATGATGAAGGTTGTCCAGATGAGGGGGGGGGTGTAGTTATGGATAATGCCCCTGGCATTGTCCATAACCGCACAATATTCACGAGCCTGGGGAATGAAGCAGTTCATGAACCAGTCTTCGAACAGTGCTTGAGGCATCCAAGCTTTAGGGTTCGAATGGTAGTAAATGGGCAGTGTGTGCTTGTTGATGTGCTTAAATGCACGAGGGGTTTTCTGAATGATAAATGAGATAAGGCTTCAGCTTAAAACCCGCAGCATTCCCACCAAGCAACAAAGTTAACCGATCCTTAAAAGCTTTGAATCCTGGCATCCTTTTTGCTTCTTGGTGTATGTACATACGATTAGGCATGCGTTTCCATTGCAAGCTGGTTTCATCTACGTTGAATATTTGTTCCGGTAGATAACCTTCTTCTTTGATTAAAGAGTCGAAACTATCAACGAATTTTTTGGCTCCATCTTTATCTGCACTTCCTGCTTCTCCTGTGACATGTACATTATGCAAAGCAAATCTTTTTTTAAAACGCTTAAACCACCCAGTACTAGCCTGAAAATCTTCTGCATAATCGTCTCTGGCACGTGATTTTAAACTCTGAAACAAACTTCAAGCCTTCGCTTCCACTGTGTGAAGGCTCATGGGTGTATTTTTTTGTATTAAACCTTCCATTCACATAAACAACAATTTCTCCATTTCATGGATGGGTCCCTGTCGTTTGGTTAAAATTGTAGACTTAATAAGTGCAGGACCTTTCACAGCTTCCCGAATTCTTTCTTTGTCCTTAAATATCGTCGATACCAAAATATGATAAAGTAGATATCGAAATATGCTTCGCCGACTACACTCACTCCTCAAAACCATCTGGTGCACTGAACAAATTCCGTTAACATGGAGGAAAGCCATTATCGTACCAATCCACAAGAAAGGTGATAACCGGGACTGCAAGAACTACCGTGGCATCAGCCTCCTTTCCATCATTGGAAAGGTCTTTATGAAGATTATCCAGTCAAGACTGCAAAAACATCGCGAGCAAACCAGTCGAGAAGAACAGGCAGGATTTAGACCCGGGCGAGGATGCTGTGATCAAATCTTTGCCATTCGTCAGCTGATGGAGGAGAGGATCCGGTGTGGACAGCGAACCGTCATTGTTTTCATTGACTTTAAGTCTGCTTTCGACTGTGTCCACCGGCCTGCCTTATGGAAACTACTAGAGGTTGAACATGTACCTCGAAAAGTCATCACACTCCTCCAAACTGCATACAACGGTTTAACCAGCCAGGTGCGCATCCAGAACGATTTATCTGAGGAATTTACCATCCAAACTGGAGTCCGCCAAGGGGATGTAGCCTCCCGTTGCTTTTCAACATCGTGGTCGACGCCATTATGAGGCAAGCATTCAGAAACAGACAGGGCATACAATATGACAAGGATCACTATGTGACTGACCTGATGATTGCTGATGATAGTGCTATCCTTGCCGGTAACGACGCTGAAGCCACGGAAATCCTCTACGACATTGCCCGCATTGCCCGGCCATACGGTTTGAAGATCAATGCTGGTAAGACAAAGGCCCTGACAACAGATGGGTCGCAAGCCACCATCTATCTCGAAGGCGTCCAGATCGAGCAAGTGCAGAACTTTAAATACCTTGGGTCGCTGGTCCAGGAGAAGAAAGTTGCATCCACCATGGAAATTCACAGCAGAATTGGACAGGCGGCCACTGCGTTCGCCTCGCTCAAATGGTGTCTGTGGAAGAGGACCAACATTTCCACAAAGACTAAAATCCGACTCTTCCGGACTTTGATCCTGCCCATTCTTCTTTACGGATCGGAAACATGGATTTGTCTCAAGTTAGATTTGAACAAACTTGAGGTATTCCAAATGCGATGCCTGCGGCAGATCTTGGGCATCTCTCTTCGTGACCGCATCACTAATGATACCATCCGCGCCAGATGCCAACAGCAACCAACCATTGCCGACCAAATCCAGAAGCGAAGGCTCAGATGGTTTGGCCACGTATGTAGAATGGGCACGAACAGAATACCATCCACACTCCTTTGGAGACAACGACCCACCCAATGGAGCATCCAACGGACCGCACCTAGGAAATCGTGGGCCAAGCAAGTGGAAGATGACTTGAAGAGCCGACGTCTCGACCTTAACCAGGCCAGGACTGAAGCCATGGATCGTAAGGTATGGAAGAACATCACAGAGCAAGTCCGAAACCCTGCGGCACCTACAGCAGCATACTGGTTGCGTGGCCAACCGCCTCCCCCAGCTGCCAGCTAAGGACCAAAGAAGAAGAAGAATCGTCGATACCATGGAATGTGATAACTTCAAGTCACGTGCTATTGTATTCACTTTCTTTCCACCTTCATACTGCTGGATAACTTTAATTTTACACTCTAAATCAATAGTTTTCCTTGACTTCTTAGCTGGCATATATGTAGATGAATTCATTTTCCTTTAACTAAACATTTTATGGGTATTTCAGTAGAATTTTAATTAATACACCACACGCAACAGATGCTTGAAAGCGACTGAGTGTATGTGAGAGAGAGCAACTGAGTGTATGTGCCTAGTGGTGTCCTCAGGCCTCCGGTCATCGATGTGCTTCCTCACCTGGGTTATGGGTGTCCTCAGCAGTGACTTCCTGATTTATTATTAATTTATTTGTTTATTTATTATTTGTTTTTTTTTTTGTAGTCGTAAGTGCGGCCGGTCATACGTTGACGACCAAGTGTATGTGTGTTTTTCTGGCACAACATTCATATGTATATACCCCACAGGTCTAAATCTAAATACATCAAAGTTATTGCCCAACCTATTTGGTCCTAGAACAAGTTACCAGTGAACAACCCTACGATCTGTTAAAATTACAACTGTTGCTCAAGAAACAGCAATCATCTTATTCTCAAATCTGGTCCTAGCCACTGAAATCCCAGGAAAGTAGGTGGCAGGACTCGCCAGAGTACTCGAGCATCAGTGGTACACCCGGTCAGCCTCCCCATGGTACGGTGTGGTAACGCCAAGCCCCTAGTGGGACCCGGCGGCTAATAGATCGGAGGAACAAAGGGCACAACCCCCACACACTTCAAATCTCTAGCCCCGATATAATGTACACCCGCGGAGAGGGGAGAAATCCCAGGAGCCGCCAGACACTAACATACCTTACACCTTACCTAAACATCATTGCTAACCAGGTGCACCCTTTCATGAATGGTCTTCCCCTCTGGCGGTGGTATCTTTCAGCAGGATAATGTGCCATACCACTCGCCTGAGACTGGTTTGCAGAACATGAGGAAGATTTCTAGGTATTGCCTTGGCCTCCAAAATCCCCAGACATCAATCCCGTCGAGCATCTGTGGTCCGATCTGCGGCGTCTCAACCACAGACCTTACAGAAGTTAAAGGATCTGCTGGTTATGCGTTGGTACCAGATACCACAAGACACATTTAGAAATCTTGCAGTGTCCATGCCTTGCCAGGTACGAGCTGTTTTGGCTAATATGACCTACCTAATATGACCAACATCATATTAGGTAGGTGATCACGTTTTGGATCATCGGTGTAGAATCTGTATGGTGTGAGATAGTTGGAAACAAAGGTATAATGAGAATGGGAGTAATCGACAGGCCAAGTGATTATGAAGATTATGATGAGAGCCTCTACATGCAAATGGAATGGACAAATAAGTGTGAATGTCTTATTATGGTGATTTTAATTTGCCTCTAATTGATTGGAGCAAATGGGAAGGAAACTCGACATGGGGAACAAAATTTTAAAATCAACTAGATGATTGTTATTTGTATCATGTCAGGGAAAGTACAAGGGTAAAGAATATTCTAGACCTGATCATCACCCATGAACCAGATACTGTTAAAGATTTCTGTTGATTTAAAGGTAGAAGGGTGATTAATGACATAAACCAGGCCATTCTACTTCAAAATGACCTAAATGATCATCTGTCAGGAATATTGGCACAACATTTTTCTGGGATTCAAAGAGGATTTTCTTTGTTGACTACATGCTCCACAAGACTAGTGCCTGGTGAAGTTTATGTCTTACACAAGTTTGATTCTATTAAATGGCAATTGCAATAAGTGAAAATTGGAGGAATATTATCCACGGGCTATAAAAATGAAGATATAAAGTACAAATTTATACTTTTATTTTACCTTACCAATTAACAAAATTAAATGATACATGAAAATCGGAAGAATATTATCCACAGGTTAGCAAAATAAAAATAATTTATGCTTATGTACATACCTTAATTAATATAGATACAGTACTAACTAAACATAACACTTTGTAATCTGATATTTCTGTTGCCTGACATTTTTTTTTTTTTTTGGGTTGTAAAATCTAAAACAGTAAAAAAGATAAGCGTCAATCAATAACAAAGAACATGGCACACAGAAATTGCAACTAACACAATACAAGTGAGATACGGAGTAAAATGTTTATGAAGTTTGGATATAGGAATGAAGATTCTGAACATTTAGAGTTTTATTTTACAGTACTGTAGTTATGGTCTTCTTCTTCTTTGTCTTTAGCCAACAACTAAAGCCGTCTGTAAATTGCGTGTTCTGTGGTCAATTTTCTGTTTGCTGGACAAAAAAAAGGAAGCAGAAATTTTTAAAAATTAAATCAAAAATTGAGATTGTTAGCAAAATTTTATGAGGTTGGAAAGTCAACCATAACAGAAATTAAAAACAACAAGGAAAAATTTTTGAAGTTTACATCGAAACTTGATTCAGATGATGGTGCAAAAAAAAATTCACGAGAACAGCTAATGACCCATCCCTCGAAGATGGTTTGTTGTTGTTGTAGTTTGGTTCTGGGAGCATCAACAACTAAAGCCATATTGCTCTGTGTATACTGTCTGTAAATTGCGTGTTCTGTGGTCAATTTTCTGTTTGCTGGACAAAAAACCTGAGTTTCGGGGAGAAAACCAATCTAAACCTCACCTCAGACCGATTAATTAAGCCACCTTGTGAAAAAGGCCCATAAAAATTCCTCCTTTATCGACGGGACTTGAACTCAGGTCTTTTAAACCAGGGGTGGGGATGACGGTGATTCTACCAACTGTGCTACCCATGAGGGCTAGCTACAAGCAACAAGCTGAATACCGTCCAACTCAATTACTCTTGCTGAAAAGAGAGAAAGAGAGATCTGGCAACCAAGAAATGAAGTTTGAAAATGGTGCAGGAAAAAATAAGTAATTATTTTCCGTTAAAAGCCTATATATATGTGTTATTGTGGCTGAAAGTTCCATTTGTTTTGTTACCTATGAATAAAAATATGTAAGTACAACTTAGTGTTTTTTATTTCTAAACTTACTAAACCCTTTTTTTAGTCTCCAGAACTGTATATTTGATAAGTTTGAAAATCCGAACAAATTAGAAGCCCAAACTACCCTTGGTGCCAATTAGTTCCGATTATTGACGCTCTACTGTAATTAATGAAAGTAAATCAGAACTAAAGAGAGCATCTAACAAAATTCACACAAGGGAGAAGAGTATGGCTTGATATTAGACGTGAGCAAAACAAAAATAATGGCATTCAGTGAAAAAGAAAATTTAGAATGTAAAATTAGAAAAACTGGAAAGTTAGTAGAATAAGTGAGAAAATTTAGATACCTAGGAAGTTTGATAACAGTAGATGGAAAGAGCAGCAAAGAGATTCGTTCAAGAATTGGAATGGCAAAGGCAGTTTTTTGGAAACACAAAGCGCTGATGAGAAAGACTGTAAGCAGGGAAATAAAACTCCTTCAACTCACACCACTCAAATACTCATAAACTCTTTGAATAGGCAATGCTTCCCAAGTGGGGAAGACTGTTGTTACCTATTCTTGGAAACTCCGGACATCATCATCAGGCTCCCCCTGATGCCGTTTCAGGGCTATTTGGCCCTTCTTCAGTGGGTGGGTGGGTACCCAACGTTTTATTTCCAAACATAACTTTTCAACACAAATGTTGAAAATTTGTGTTTCAAAATGTTTAGTCTGTCTTCCTATATGGATATATAATTTATGTTTGGTCTGTCTTCCTATATGGGTGTGAAACTTGGATTCTGACAAAAGAAAGCAAAGTTAAGATAAATGCTTTTGATATGTGGCGTGCTAGAAGAATGCTGAAAATTGAATGGCTGATAAAATGAGGAATGAAATTTGGAGAAGAATGGGAAGTGATTACAGCTTATTGAAAGAAGTGATGAAAAGGTGGTGGTGTATGCTGGACACATTGCGAGAGGATCCTCTGGAAACAGACTAGTTACCCCAGGACAGAAAGCTCTGGGAATCACAGAGCAATGCAGTGACTGTGAACCTTTGACTTGAAGACCAGACCTGATAATGATTCACACATCAAGAATTCTTTAGGGAAAGGGATGTCAAAGTTTATTATTATTATTATTTTTATTGTATTACGGATCTATATTTTAATAATCCTTTATTAAAATCCTTAATCATTTAGCTCCCTTAGTAACAGGAAACTAAATGATTTTGTGATAACTGAAAGGAAAGGGGAAGATATATTGTTGAAGCTAAACATAAAAAAGGGACCTGAGGTGGATGAGATCTATCCAATTATATTAAGGGAGGCAGCAAAGGAAGTAAGCAAACCCCTAGTCATCATTATGAGAACATTTTTGGATTCAGGGGAGGTCCTTATAGACAGGAGATGTGTGAACATATCCCCAATTCACAAAGGGCGATCATGAATAATTATAGATCCGTTAGCATAACTTCTGTTGCAGGGAAAATAATGGAGTAAGCGGTTAAAGAAGTATGTAGGGCCATCTAGACAGGAATGCAATTAACTGCAGTCAGATCATGGATTTTTTAAGGATCAACGTTGTCTGATCAATCTGAGTGGATACTCTGATGCATTAACAAAGGAACTGGATGCAAAAAAATAATTTCAATATCGTGTACTTGGATTTCAGGAAAGATTTTGACACTGTTTCACACAAAAGACTTCTGTACAAATTGGAGCCATATAGCATTAAGGACAAGTTAATGCCATGGATAAAGTGATGCTTGAGTGGGAGAAGACAGAAGAGTGATTATTAATGAATACTGCTCTTTGTGGATTAATGTGTTCATTAGTGGAGTTATTAATGTGGTTATTAATGTGATTATTAGTGGAGTTCCCGAAGGTTTAGTGCTGGGCCCATTGTTGTTTTCTATATTTATTAATGATACAGATGAAGGTATACCACGCTTAATGTCTAATTGTGTAGATGATGCAAAGGTTGGCAGAGTGGTTAATTAGAGTAATCAAGGTATACTACTGTAACAATATCTAGAAACATTATGCAGACTGGCTGAAAAATGGCCACTGACATTTAACCCTGAAAAATGCAAGATACTGCATATGGGTAGCTGTAATCCTGGATTAATGTACCAACTGTGTAATACTACACTCAGGGTATCGGAAATTGACAAAAACCTGGAGCAATTGTGCAGTCAGATATGAAGTTCTGCGAGCAATGCAGACAGGCTTCCAGGACAACTCATTGGGTTTTGTCAATGATATACAGGAACTTTGCCAGCAGGGAGGAGGTGATTATCCATTTGCACAAAGTAAAGGTTAGGCTGCATCTTGAGTACTGCATATAGGTCAATGCAGAGAAGGGCAATGAGATTTTTGAAGTGAATGTAGGGTTCTTACCAAGAAAGGCTTCAGTTCTGCAAATTACAGCATATGGAGACTAGCACCTTCAAGGTAACCCGACTGAGGTGTTTAAGGCTTTGAACCGACTGAACAACTGAATCCTGATGGCATTCCTTCTCTTGCTCAGATTACACACATGAGAGCCATAAATTCAAATTTAGGAAGGATGGTACAGATTTTTTTTTTTTTTTTTTTTTTTTTTGATTTGGTAGTTGTTGGCGTATCGGCTTCTGTGGCCATATTGCACCTCCCAAGGTTTTTGCAGTACTTTGATCCAAGCCCGAGGCGGGAATCGAACCCGCGACCTTTGGGTTGCCGGGCAGGTACTTTACCCACTCGGCTAGCCCGGTCGGCAGGATGGTACAGGACAGATGGCAAAGATCAGTCAGCAGGTTGGAATAAACATCCATCTGTTGTTGTTGTACAAGTGGGTAGTTTGAATAAATTCAAGGAAGAACTAGACAAATTACTGAGTAGATGGACAGGTGACATGGGAAGTTTTTTTCCTTTTTTTTGGCTGATGCTTTATAAGCTTGTTTTCTTTCATCATATGCCATTACAAATACGAATAATAATAAAAAAAAAAGTTAGTTGTTTTTTTTTGTTCCTTCAACTAGTGAGCACATGGTAATAAACATAATACCAGTGCTTCATATACAATGCATGGCATATGGATAGCGATATTTCAAGAGTTATTTGGAATTTTTTGCAGTATTTCTAAATTTTTATTTATCTATGCCATGATTTTTCACGGAATCCCTGACGTTCTGCAGAACCCTGGTTGAGAAACACTGCATATGTACGTGGATAATATAGATGTTAAACAATTTCCAGTGTCGGCAGATGTTTTACAAAAGCAAAAGCAGCTATTTGAACACCTACCAGTACATAGTAGTATAGTATATGCAAAGATTTCTATTTTTTTTTAATGTGTGAAAATTGACTTATATGTAACCAAATATCATATTTAATAAATGTAATGACGTAACTTACTTTCTCTTCTCATACTGACATCACAATCTGGACAATACCATTCATGCAATGGAACGATATCAAGTGGTGGGTCTAGACATTCACAGTGATAGCCCAGGTCACATGCATCACAAAGAAGGAGATGGTCTTCACGATCACTTTGACCACAGACTTCACAATATGTAGGACTTTCATCATCATCTTGGGTAGCAGTTTCTTTACTTTTACATTTTTCTATAGGAATCTAATGATAATGCAATAAATATAATTTTGTGGCATCGCTATTTTATTTAGTTTATTTAGACTAACTTTTTTTTTTTAATTTTATGGTGTCAAGCATAATTATTATCAAAACTGCAAACTGAAATCTTTGATACCAGCTTTTGTGAATAATACCAAATATTCCCAAATTTTTAGCACTCTAAAAAAGAAAAGAACAATAGTAATAAAAAGATCTTAAGAGAGAGAGTTTGAGTCCTTGCATGTATAATTACTACTCAATAAAACTGTACCATAATTTCATCATAAAATGTCGGTGTTCTTTGAAAAGTGCTATTACAAGTTTACATCCAGCACAGACATTACCGTTTGTGCTTGGGAATTTACACAGAAACAAGAGCAAGCATTCCACCATAACAACCAACATTCTGTAGAAATAACAGCATAAATTTCACAGCCAATTCTAAGTTATTCATGAAGAAATTAATAATGATATTTTATCACTTGAATATTTGGTAAAAAGGTAAGAGGTTTACAGATAACACAAAACAATTTTCTCACACTGCTCCCTCAATATTGAATGCTAAATTGACTCTAGGGTAAAACAGATGAAAAATCACAGAGAAGTTTAACACTTTCACTACAGAGTGTATTACGCAACATACTCACAATACTGATACATTTGCGAAACATGTATGAGAATCATAAATTTATTCCCCCCCCCCTTTCTCCAGTTCATGTAATTAGATATAACTAAACACAAATAAAGATATTAATATTAAAAAATATATATTTTATTATAAGAAATACATACCTAACAAATATATATTGAATATATACGTAACACAAATTCATGTAAAATAAAAGAATATTCAGTTCTAATAAAGCAGGAAACATTACTTAAAATTATAATCAACGAAATAGTCTACTAAAAAGAGTCCTGGGAAAGTTCAGCATGCAATTCATTCATAAATAGTATTTTTTATTTATTTTTTTCAATTCTTGTATATCCATTCCTCTTTATTAGGTTCAAATATACACTTTTTTCTGTAGCCTTTATTTTGTTGCCTCTTTCTTCTTTTTTGAGATTAGAAACTGTTTTATGAGTTCATGATGGAATTCAGAATGATATCTTAATACTTGAATATCTTAAAAAGATAGGAGTTATTCAGCAGTAAAATCTGAATGATATCAAGCTCAATTTTTTTTTTATTACATGGAACTGTTTGCAGAATAAATTAATATTTGCAAAACAGTTCCACCTGGCTCTGCCAACATGCACATTTTAATGCCATATCTGTAACATTTTCCTTTGATACTGCTTAAAGAACAGACAATAACTATATTGTCTTATCCAAGGACAGCTCTTTTTCAGCTGCATTCATGGTATTTAGTTTCATGATGAAATAATACTGGCCAACAAATTTAAACATTTTTTGTTCCTGGAAGGGGTTTCACGCTTGTATCACATACCCTATTCACAATTTTAGTTTTACGCAAGAGGTTTGTGGACATCACACATATCCAAATAAGAATTCTCTTGGTGGCTGTTAGTATCAGCCCATTAATGATAATTTAGCTGATTAGAGAAACTATGTTCTAGATTACAGTTATAGAAACCTTGCCCTGCAGAAACAGCTTCAACTTTTCAAATATCCACCACCAATGCTTCCCCCCCCCCCATCTCCAACAATCAAGAAATTCTCCAATGGGGTAATATGGGGAAGAAAATTTTATTAAATTCAAATCCTTCTAAAACTCGGTTCTGTGAAAAAAAAAAAAAAAAAAAAAAGAGTAGAGGCATCTTTGATCTCACACAATTTATAGACAGGATTGCATATCTCTATTAGGGATTACCTTGACTTCTAATACCTCTTGGCAAATGCAGATCACAAATACTGCTTCCTTTGCATAAAAAAACAAACAAAAAAAAAAAAAAAACAACAACCGGGTTTTCATTTTTACTCTCAATGTTACTTTTTCTTCTAACAACTATTTACCCTGTAAAATCAAATTTGTAGAGAGTAAGCATTAGTTCATTCAACAATTAAGTCAGGTGGGGATATATCTGCAGCAATTTTTCTGAAATTTAGTTAATAACTGTTAACAGGGCATCTATCTAGCTTTCTTATGAAATTTGGATGCTGAATTAGATACTATTAGTTACTTCCATTTTCAAAGTTATTTCAAATTTCTTGTGATGTGAAGTCAGCAAAATTTCAAAATTATGCATATTTCAAAATGTGCACATTTTTGATTATGTACTGAAGGTAAAACATACACACACACATGCAATATAAATATTACATATATAAATTAAAATAGGTCTGTAAAACCTGCCACCTTTGCAGACTGAGAGGTGCTAAATGTTAAAATTTTCCAGATTTTAGAGAAGAATATCTAGTGGTTGTGCAGTTTTAAAGGAGCACACTTCAATGAATATTAAGCACAACTGAATTTATTTACATCTGAAAAAATTTGACTATCTTGTCCTTTTATCTGTTTTTACAAGCAGGATTTAAACTGTATGAATATTGCAATGTTCTGAATTCTCACAGCAGAGCAAAATTGTGTTTTGTAATAAGTTGAGCTAGTGCTCCATTAGTTTCAACAGACAGTTAGAACTACTGCAACTTTTAAAACTGATTTTTGTATACATGATAATTCACATTGAAATGCACTGTGTGTTATCACTAGAGACCACCTACTATCAGATGAGGGTTAAGTTAGTTCTGAAACAGGCTATCATAGCAGTCTCATCTTTTAGTTTTAGTATTAGTATTAGCAATGGCCACATGGCACAAGGAAGCCTATGGCTTATGCTGCACCAGCCAAAAATAATAATAAAATAAATAAATAAATAAATAAATAAATAAATAAAATAAAATAAAAAGAAGAAAATTGAAAAAAAAAAAAAAAAAAAATTAATAAGAGAAAAAGAAATAGACAACCTATGCGTTTCACTTCTCCTGTAGGTAATTATCCAGCTGACCTTTGAATTTCCACAAAACTGTCCACCTCTACCACCAATGTAGGTAACTTATTCCAGTAATTTATAAATCGCTGGCTAAAATAAAACTTCTTGCAACCCAGTCTAAACACCCCCCCACCCTCATAACTTGTAATTATAGCCCCTAGAATCATTTATAACCATGAAAATTTCGTCCTCATTCATTTTACTTATGCTTCTCAGAGACTTAAACACCTCAGTCGTCTCCTCTAAGGTGCCTATTTTCCAAGCTCTGCAACCCATAAGTCTTTCCTCTATGGACACCCTTTGGCCGATCTCACCAGGCAAGTTATCCATTTTTGGACCCTTTCAAGAAGCACAATGTCTTTGTTTAGATGCGGTTTCCATACACACTATTCCAAGTGGTCTAACAATAGCCTTATATAATGTGATTATGACGTCCTTATCTGTACTAGTAATTGTTCGATAAATCATTGATAGGACACCATGGGCCTTCCTTGCAACCTGTCTATAATGCTCAGAGAACTTCATGTCTGACCGTACTGTAACACCCTTTCCTCCACTACCAGCTTTAGTTTGACTCCACCAAGTGTATAAGATATTTTGGGGTTACTGTTCCCCAGGTGTAATACCTTACACTTTGCTGGATTAAACATAGCTGCCATTTTTCTGACCATTCCTGAAGTCTGTCTAGGTCACTCTGAAGAAGCTCTGCTTGGCAGTGATCATTAACTACTCTACCTATCTTTACATCATCTGCAATTTTAGACATCCCACCCTTTATCCCTTCATCAATGTCATTTATGAAAATCTAAAACAGTGGTCCTAATAGTGATCCTTGGAGAAGCCCACTTCTTACATCAACTCAATCTGAGGAATAACCATTTATCACAACCCTCTGCCCCTGTGCAGGTGGATAGCCATCCTGCTATTCATCTAGGGATTTTTCTGTGATTCCAACCTGTTCCAGCTTATAAAGTAACTGCTCACATGGGACTGAATCAAATGCTTTGCTGAAATACAAATAAACAATATAAAAATTATTCCTTAAATTCCAGCTCATGAAGCTGGATTTAAGGAATAATTTTGACAGTGATCCTGTCAAAATGGCTAACCAGATTTGTTAAATATGATTTTCCCTTTACAAAACCATGCTGAGTATCCTTCAGAATTTCATTTCTATCTAAATGATCCTGAATTCCACCTTTGATCACTGCCTCCGTGATTTTCCCTACTACTGAAGTTAGACTGACTGGTCAGTAATTTCCCACTTCACTCTTAGAACCTCCCTTATGTATTGGAGACAGACTGTCCTGCAAGCATTATTGTTGTTTATTGTTATTTGTTTTTTAGGAGCATTAGCAACTAAGGCCATATTGCTCCGGGGATATGCGGTGGTCATTCCCTGACCTTTCCGCATCCTCCGTATTTGGTGGACACGGGTTCGAACCTCGGGTCTAATCAAGAAGCGTGTGCTACGCACTGCTGCTCCTGCCCACCTGGCTACGGAGGCACCTCCGGCAAGCATTTTAAAAAGAAAGAAGTGTCACTCTTTTTTGCACGGTTTCTTAAAGACAAATGTTATTGTTTCTAAGATTGCTTTGTTAATACAGGGTGTCTATAAATGGTGGGAACACCTTCAATAATTTATTACACATGGAGCATGAGAGATACCATTTGCTTATTTATACCAGGTGAAAGAGAAAACATGAAAGTTTCCCAGTTGTTACTGCCGAGATGTGTAGTTCCATCATTCACCACCAGTTGGCATTACCTGTCATACCGCTACCACTGTAACTGGGCAATTCTACCTCGATATGCTGTAGCAATGGTTGATGCCTCAAGAGCTTAAAATGCCGAAAGTTAAGATGGAATATATGCACTTTAGTCAAAGCTTAAATAAAACCGACACTCACCCCATGATCCGTTTAGTTGCATGAATTATATATATAAAGGGGGGGGTTATGAGAAGATCTCAGATTAAAAACTAAAATCATAAGTTAAAAATTAAAATTAAGCTCAGAGGAGTAAGAGGTGCACTGCATCATCCTCTAGTTGTCATTTTTAAATCTTCAGTTGGCACTAGGGAAAAATGCATTTTTCCTTAGTGCCAACTGAAGACGTTTTTAACGAAAGTCTATCATTCACGACTATTGGCCTTATTCTCATTTAAACATAACTTTACTGTTTTATGTTTTAAAACTGACAACTAGAGGATGATGCTGTGCACTTTAACCCAAGATTTTTAACTTATGATTTTAGTTTTTAATCTGAGATCTTCTCATACCCCCCCCCCACATTTTTTTTATATAATTCATGCTACTAAACGGATCACGAGGTGAGTGCCAGTTTTATTTAAGCTTTGACTAAAGTGCATATTTTCCATTCGGGAAGAAGTGGTTACTTTATTTACCAGCAAGACAGGAGCCCTCCGCCACTTCCATAATGACGTTCGGGCCTACCTTAACACTGAGCTACACAAGCGCTGGATTGGATGTGCTGGAGAAAGGGACAAAAATTTCTTGAAATGGCCGCTGAGATCACCAGACTGAACTCCGTGTGATTTCTTCTTGTGGGGCTACATAAAGGATTGTGTTTATGTACTACCTTTGCCACATGATGTCCATGAACTAAAGCAGAGAATTGAAGAAGTTACCACCACGGTCACACAGGATATGCTGGACAGGGTATGTCAAGAGTTTGATTACCGTGTGGACATTTGCTGTGTCACACGTGGTTCCCACATTGAATCATTGCGAAGTGATGTGAATTAAAAAAACTTTGACATTTTCTCTTTCACAAGGTATGTATATGACACCACTGATATCTGTCCTAGTCTTTGTGCAATAAATCACTGAAAGTGTTCCCACCATTTATAAACACCCTGTATATCCAAATTGTAAAATGTTAATTTCAATTTTTTAAAATCCAGCAAATGTGCTGGATTTTAAAGTATTCCAGATTCTGAAGTGCTGTATTTTACAGAGTATATATAATAATAATTGAACAGAAAATTATTAATAGATGTGTGACTATACAGACACTTATACGGTTATAAAATATAAAGGAAATAAAAGTAACACCAAATAGTTAAAGTTAATTGCCTGGGGATAAATGAATAATTTAATAGCTTCAAAAAAAAAAAAAAAAACAATGCGGCTGAAATAAAAGAATTTACCCAGCTACAATGATGTTGGGATCAAAAAATGTTGAAGTTTGCCATAGCCTAAAAGGTTAGTTTATTTGCTTGCTTGAGAATTTTTTTTGGGTGCAATGCCTTTTCATTTTTTAACCTGTTTTTACCTTCTTTCTCTAATTCTCCAAGAAGAATCCTCTGAAGTTAAAACAACATTCTTGCCTTTTTATCTAGCCACCATTCATACAGTTAGATGAAACTCCATTTATGACATTTTAGATGTTCATTTCCTTACAAAATGTTTTACAGTTGGAGTCTGGCTATTATTTGCAGCAGTAAGGGGAAAAACAAACATCCAAATCAATGTGTTATTTTCTGATACTCTCAAAATGAAAATATTTATCTTTACAGCACTGTGCATATTTCATTATCTTGTTTATTTCTGTAAGCTGATGATAACTCAACCAGTATGATCAGTTGTCATCAGCTGTTTCACTGGATGTGTAAACAAAAATACAGAAATGAGGGCAATGTTAATCAGGTAATACTTGTACAATTTTTGGAAAATGTTTTTTTCATTCACCAGTTTGTTGTTTTTAAAATAACTCATTTTAATATCTAAATAAATATCTAAGTAATTACACTATCTAATTATCTTTACCTTATTATCTAAATAATTTGTTATGATCTATTTTGTATACTTTAAATTTGACTTGCCTTTTATCCAGAATAGAAGACTGTTTATGCCTTTGGCAGCAGGCTCTTTGTTAGCGCTGAATGTCCCATCGATAAGACGTGTGTATTTGCCCCCCCCACCCAAATACACACGTCAATATGCAATTGTGAAGGAACTGAGCTGTCCTTTTTTTGGAAAATAAACAAATGAGTGAGACTGTTTCTCTGAAATGAATTTTCAGTCATTCACCTGACAGTAGCCTTAACCACTATCCATTTCAGTTGTGCTAATTAATCACCTTGATTCCTTTCACTTCAAAGGAAAATGTACCTATGCATATATCTGCTCTAATATTCCTTGACAGAGACTACCTACTTTGGAATCTCATCTGGTTTAAAACTATCCATCCCATTCTGTCAAATTCATCTGTTGTCTCTACTACTCTTCCAACTTGAAACTGACTGAACTCTACTCACTAAGAACTGATTCCCCTTTCTATGAAACTTGACTTTCTCCAGTCTAACTTTCTAACATGCAATTTTCTGAGGCTTTTCCAATTATTAATGACCTCACACTCACATACCTACAAGAATACCAGACAATCCTAATGGCATACCTAAACACACTTGATGTTTTTCTCATGGACAGCCCTTCAAAGTACCACAGTCAATGTTAGTGACTTTGTATATACTTTGAAGGTGACCTTTAGGCACCTCAGTTCACAATTTGATAATGGTCTCTTCTCTAATGGGGCCTCTCTTGCTCATGGTCATTCCCAGCCTTGTGTCATTTGGCATTACAAAAATGTAAAATGGGATGACGCATGATTTCTATTCCACTTTTCCTTGGTTGGATTAGCATTTTAAATCTTCCAGTTTTAATGTTTGATCAGATGAAGGCAGCAAAATTATTCTTGTAAAGAAGAAATCCATTAATCCTCATTCCAACCCAAAATTTGTGACCTTTGTCTAAACCTTGGTTTTCCAATAGATGTGTTAAGGCTGTAAATAAAAAGAAAGAAGGGAAAAAAAAACAAAAAAACAAAAAAAAAAAAAAAAAACAGTACATTGCACTTAGATTGTATTCAAATCTCAAGCTTTACCTTCTGCCTACAGCAAAGCTCACAACAGTCATAAAACAATTATTAATCGATATCAACTTGATTTTTAATTGACTAAGGGAGCTTGCTTCTTTTCCAAATGGTAACAAGCTTTTTGGGCAGCAGGCTTTAATCCACCTATACCTCTGCTTCTCTTACAACCTAATAGTCTTATTGAACTCTCAGCTAAAGACAGAGACAACTTACTAGCATCTCACTTTTCTTCTAATACTGGTAGAACTAATAGACAGTAAACTTAAAAGAGCAAACGTATCTGAAAAAATGTATAAATTTCTCTCAAAACTTTGTCATTTATTTCACAAATATATGTGGTCTCAGTTCCAATCACAGTGAAGTCCATTTGCACCCACAGTCTGCCATGAGACATCACTTTTTCTGGCAGAATCCTTAACCACTACCCACCACAGCTATCCTAATTATTTGTTGTACAATTACTTTCACTTCAAAGGTGGGAACTGTTGTCTTCTCTGATATTTTCTGTGAAAGTATTAGTAATCTGCAATCTCCTCTGGCTTAAAATCTCTCTCTCTCTCTCTCTCTCTATACCTCATACTGTCGAATTCATTCAGAATTCCTTGACTTCCTTTCTTTTAAAGTCAACTTTCTCCAATCCAATGTTGCTAACAGTGAGATAATTTTACTTGGAGATGTTGAGGCTTTTGCTTTTGCAATTACTAATGACTTTGCACAATTGTTCATTTACCCACCAGGACCCCAAACACAAATCAAACATGCTTAATCTTTTTCTCACGAACACCCTTCAAGTGAGGTGAGTGGCCTTCTAGGCACCCCACATCACAACTTGGTGATGGCCTTCATTCAAATGGAGCCTTTCTCTCTTAGCCATTCTCAGCCTCGCAATGTTTGGCATTTCAAGAATGCTCAGATTGTGCCAGTGAAATTATTTTTGTAGGGATGAAATCCTTTATTCCACATTTCACTTTAAAAACTCATCCTCTGCTTCCCAATAAATGTGCTAAGGCTGTTCAAGAGAAGAACGTTGCATATCGTAATTGGCTTGTTTCCAAATCTTCAGTTTCATTTTTTGCCTACACCAAAGCTCACAATCAATTAATCAGTCCAAATTATATTTTGAACAGGCTACGAGTAGAAAACTTGCTTCTCTTCCAAATGGCAGTTGAGCATTCTGGTCTCGTGCCAAAGCTAATTGGCTGAAAGTTTTGCCCATTTATACTCCCGCACCCATTAAAACCTGATAGTTCTATTTTCTCCTCACCAATAACTCTTGATGAGGTTGGTAAACCACCTCCTACAATTCCCAGTACGCTTCACTCAATGCCCCACCTTGTGGTTTCCCATCAAAAGGATGTTGAATTTTGTAAAATCTTGAAGCCAAGAAGGTTCCAGGACCTGATGGTAATTATTTGTTTATTCTCAAAACTTGTGCTTCTGAACTTGCTCTTTTCTGTCACCTTTTTACATTTTCTTATTATACTGATATTTTTTTTTTCTTTTTGATAGGAGTTCCTAAAAAGGTTGAAAAATATTCCTATTTAATTAACATCTCATTGCACTCACTTATCACTATTCATTCCAAAGTAGTGGAGAAAACCATTAACAACCAACTCCTAAATTAAATTGAAAATGACCATCTAATCAATGATTCCAAACATGGATTCTGTTACTAGCATTATACTGGTTTATGTTAACTAACTACTGGAAAATTAATGGAAAAGTTTGCAAAACTAAAGCAGTTGCTCTTGACATTTCTAAGGTTTTTGATAGTGTTTGGCATAAAGGCCTTCTAAACAAGCTCCCATCTTATGGACTGCTGACTGTTTTTTTGAAAATGGGCATCCAGTTTTCTCTCTGCTCCCTGTTAAGTGTTGGTAGATGGCTCTCTGCTTCTAACTTCTCCACTAATGCTGGTGTTTCCCAAGGTTCTTTCTCCCACTCTTTTCCTCTTGTATATTAACAACTTTCTTCCACTGATTTTCAATACAATCCATACTGGATGTATGAGAAACTTAGCTGCACAAACAGTTTCAGCTTTTTGAATATCCACTGGAATTGATATTCTAGTGGATATTCAAGAATATCAATTCTTTAGATGCTGATCTTCAGGTCCAATGGGGCAGAGTTAACTTTATTTCAATACTTCTAAAACTCAGATCTATTTTTTATCACAAAAAGGTGTCTATTGCTCCTATGCTTTTCTCATGACACTCAGGTTTCTACACAAGATGACGTATCTCTATTAGGGATAACCCTGACTGCTAATTTTCCTTGGAATAAGAACATCACAAATATTGCCTCTTTTACATCTAAACAGAGGGTTTTCTCTTTTGCTCTCTGTATTTTATTTTTGAATAACTACCCAGTTGTACAAATTTCAAATCCACCACACCACACCACATCACACCATACCATGGAATATTGTTCAAATCTAGAGTTGTGTCCCCAAAACTTCTCTCCATCTTCTAAATTCCATCCAAAAGAGGGCAGTCAGGTTAATTAATAACCATCTCCCAAACTTTCTGCACTGTTTCAGACATTCTATTTCTGCTTCATGCCTTTTCTATAGATACTTCCATGGGCACTATTCTTTTAAACTGGCATCTATAATTTCCCCTCTCATTTCCAACTTTTCTTTTTTCTCATTTATTTCTTCAACTGCCATTTTTAGAACAACCTTCCTTCACATGTATTTTCTGAAAATTACAATCAGCAGAAATTCAAGTCCAATGTAGAATATTGAGTATTCTGGGTTCTAATACCTTTCACGTTCAGGGTTTTCATAAAAAAAACCCAGCCTTATAACCCAGCCAATACTTCATTCAATGCCTCCTGTAGTTTTCTGATTAAAGAATGTCAGAAGAATTCTGAACAATCTTGACACCAAGGAAGCTCCAGGTCGCCTCCACTCCTCAAAACCCTAACTCCTGTTCCATTCACCTTTGTGCACTTTCTTATTCCACAGGTGTTTTTCCTTCTTTTTGGAAATTTGATCATATTTAGCCAGTCCCTAAAAAGCTGTCTTTTTATGGACTGGCTTTTTTTGTCTGGTTATGCTTTAGGACCAGAGATGGTCCTAAAAGCTGAATGTTTCAGCACATATTATTCGCTTTTCTGTAAAGATTATTTGTAGATATGAGTGTTTGGGTATTAATGGTAGGGCAGTGTATTTGTCACAATATACAGACTATGGTATAATTATATATATATAATTTTTCTGGGGAGGGGGAGAGGCTTGCAGCTCTCAGGAATCCATTTTTTTTTATTATATTTTTCATGATTAATGTGTTAACTGCAGTTTGGCCTTCATCACAATTTGAAACAGTTTACCTTATCCGTTTATGATATTGGTATATGCTACACGGTGATTATTTGTGATGAACAACATATTTTTAAAATATGGAGCAGTTTATATACATAGCATTTATTAACTATTTAAAATAATAATTAAAAATGATCTTACCCTATATATAATTTTTCCTTCTAGTTCCTGTCGAACCATAATTAAATTAAACACTAGCCTGTCTACTGGACAAGTGTTCACTTTCTGCAAAACAAAAATGGAAAAAAATGTATATTTTTTAAATATCCAGTAAAATATACTAATCATATTATTCAGACTTGATGAAAAAGGTTTTAAAATAAGAAAGTATAACAGGAAATCACAGTTCCCGTTAATTGTATAAGAATTGTATTTCCATATGAAAAGAAAAAAAAGAAAAAAAATCAAAATTGTTTTAAAGTGAGAAAACTAAAATAATACATTTGACTCAGACCACTTATGCTTGGAGGAATATTTTGCTTGTAAATTTTTAACTGCAGAATAAAAAGAAAAAAAAAAAAAAAAAAATTTCTATCAATAGTATATAAGTGTATATCAACTGAAATGTGAATAAATTATATTATTTTCATTTTACTCTATAATACATATAAATTAGGCTTCAATCTGTTGTATTTATTTATAAATGACACATTCTAGAGAAAATACTTTCTAATATGGATATCCCTCAGGTTATGATTAATGTATTCCCTGAAATCAGCATTAGAATTAGCAGAGGCATATGATGCAAGAAAGCAAGTTATGTAGCATCATCCAAAAAAAAAAAAAAAAAACCTCTTCCCATTTCACGCATTCATTCACTTGATATGTTAGCATTAGCATATGCAAGAAAGCAAGCTTATATAGCATCAGCCAGGGGAAAAAAACAAAACAAAAAAAACCCTTATTTCACCCATCCACTTGCTCCAAATGTATGTCAAGTTCTGCCTTGAATCTATTTAAGCTATCAACTTCTACAATGACTAATGGAAGTTTGTTCCAGCAATCAACCACCCGCTGGCTAAAGGCAAACTTCTGCACATCTATTCTACTATCGTCTTTCCTCAATTTGAATTTAGGCCTTCTCAGGCAAATATTCTGAGGAAGAGGAAGAATCCCATCTGCATTGAGCATGCTAAAACCATTCAAGGCTTTATACACCTAAATCAGATAACCTCGCAGGTGCCTAGTCTCCAGACACTAATTTTCAAAACTTAAAGCCTTTCTTTGTAAGAGCAACCCTTCGTTCCATTCACCAATCTTGTTGCCCTTCTCTGTACTCGTTCCAACAGCTCTACAACCTTCTCAAAATGAGGCCTCCAGACCTGTATACAGTATTCAAGGTTGGCCTGACCATTGCCTTATACAAGGGGATAATCACCTCATTATCCCTGCTAGAAAAATTCCTGTATATCATTGACAAGACACACTGAGCTACTCTTGCAGATCGTCTGCACTGCTCAGAAAACTTCATATCTGCCTGCACAATTACTCCCAGGTAATTTTTATTCTATAACAGGTCCTTTTCATTCTCTACCACTGTCAGTGTGGTACCACAGAGTTGATACGTTACTCTGGGATTACTGCTTCCCATATGTAGTACTTTACATTTGTCAATGTTAAACTTCATTTACCACTTCTCAGCCCATCTGCTCAACTTTTCTAGATCCTGTTGCAGCAGTGTACTGTCATTAACAACCCTGCCAACCTTTGTACTGTCTGCAAACTTGAACATTAAGCCTGATATACCATCATCAATATCACTTATAAATACAGAAAACAACAATGGACCAACACTGAACCCTGAGGAACTCCACCAATAACATTAGTCCACGAAGAGCAGTGTCCATTGATTATCACTCTCTGTCTTCTCCCACTCAACCATCCCTTTATCCATAGCAGCAATTTGCCTCCAATGCCACACTACTCCAATTTGTGCAGCAGTCTTCCATGTGCAACAGTATCAAATGCTTTTCTCAGATGCAAATATATGATATCGAAGTTATTCTTTGCATCCAGTTCCTTTGTGACTACATCACAGTATCTGATCAAATTAGTCAGACAAGACTTCCCCTTAACAAACCCATGCCATGTCTGAGCTATAACTGAAGTCTTGTCTAGATGATCCTGCAATGCTTCTTTAACGAGTGCCTCCATTAATTTTCCTGGAACAGAAGTTAAACTAACAGGTGTGTAATTATCCGTGTCTCCCTTTGATCTTCCTTTGTGGATTGGGGTCACATTTGCACATCTCCAATCCATGGATACCTTCTCTGAGTCCAAGGAAGCTCTCATAATTATGGCTAAGGGTTTGCTTACTTCTTTTGCCACCTCCTTTAATATAACTGGATAGATTCCAACCACCCCAGGTGCCTTTCTTGTGTTTATCTTCAACAATTTCTCCTCCACTTTACTCTCAGTTATTACAAGATTATCTAGCTTACTGCCAGAGTTGAATACACCTCTGGCATTCCCCTCCCTGAATAACTCCTGATGTGTGAATATCGATGCAAAATATTCATTTAGTTTGTTAGCTACCTGAGGAGGATCATCAACAGTTGAACAATCGATATCAAATTGACCAATCCGATTCATCCCCTTCCTTCTAGAGTTTACATAAGTAAAGAACTCTTTGCTGTTTTCCTTTGCCAAAGATTTCTCGTAATCTGCCTTCGCCTGCCTAACCTCCTTTGTAACTTGGTTACAGACCAGCTTATATCTATTATAGGCTTCTGTGTCACATGTTTGTCTAGTTCTGCTTTCAACTTATTTAAGTTGTTGACCTCCACTACAACAGATGGAAGTGTGTTCCAACTATCAACCACCCACTGGCCACAAGCAAATTTCCACACAGCTGTTCTAAAATTGTCTTTCCTCAATTTGAATTTTTATCCACTAAGGTGAGTAATCTGATCAAGAGGAAGAACCCCATTAGCATTGAGCCTGCTCAAACCATTCAAGGCCTCAACTTTTCCCTATCTCTTCCATCATGCAGTATGACTGATGACTTTTGAGGTTATGATAAACATCATAGCTAGATCAAATCTTCCTTACATTTCGAGGGTACAGCTCTAAAATGGTGTTTGCAGGCTGCCTGTTAGTACACCGGACCGAACCTATTGGTAACTCTCTAGGAGGCTTCCGGATCAGCTAGTGTATAATCTTTCTACCTCTACTCTGCCACATGGTGACTGGAGGGAGTCCGAGTAGTGTGTATGCAGGGGGCATTGTTGACGCCACGTTATATCAAGGATATGGGTATATTCTTACCACGTGTACGCCATATCCAAAAATTTCATTACTTCATACAGTATGTTGTCCCCCCCCCACACTTTTTCATACTATTGAATATACCATGAATTGTCAAACTAATAGAACAAGCTTATCTGCGAAAAGATCTAAACCTCCCAACTTCCTAGTTCATTTCATAAATATACGTGGTCTCAATTCTAATCTCAACGATGTCCATTTCTACTTGCAGTCTGCCAAACCCCATGTACTTTTTCTGACAGAATCTCAGTTAACGGTTGATTCAAATACTGCTCATCTCAGTTGCCCAAATTATTCGCTGTGATTCTTTTCGCCTCAAGGGTGGTACTTGTGCATATGCCCGTTCCGATATTCCGTTAGAGAATTGGTAATCTGGAATCTTCTCTGGCTTAAAATCTCTACCTCATTGTGTCAAATTCATCTGCTGTCTCTACCGTTCCCCCAACTCCACTAATCACTTGGAGTTCTTTGACTTCCTTTGCAACTAGACTTTATCCAGTTCAACTTTTCTAACAGTGAGGTAATTTTCCTTGGTGATTTTAACGTTCATAACTCCAGCTGGCTTCCGTTTTCTAGTCACACCGACCCAGCTGGTCGAGATGCTGAGGCTTTTGAAATTTCTAATGACCATGCACAGATTGTACATTTACTTACAAGAATACCGGACAATCCTAACCATGCAGCCAACATGCCTGATCTTTTTCTCACGAACAACCCTTCTAAGTACACGGTCGAAGTGAGTGGTCCTTTAGGTACCTCAGATCACAACTTGGTGATTGTCTCTTCTCCAATGGAGCCTTTATCTCATGACTATTCCCAATCTCGTATTGTTTGGCATTACAAGAATACAAAATGGGATGACCTGCGAGATATCTTTTCTTCTTTTCCTTGGTCGGATTACTGTTTCAAAACTTCTGATGTCAACGTTTGCTCAGATCATGTCAGTGAAATTATTCTTGCAGGAATGGAATCCTTTATCCCACACTCCACTTTAAAATCTCGTCCTTTATTTAAACCTTGGTTTTCCAATAAATGTGCTAAGGCTGTTCAAGAGAAGAACGTTGCATATCATAATTGGCTTGTTTCCAATTCTTCAGTTTCTTTTTCTGCCTGCACCAAAGCTGGCAACAGTCTACAGAAGTTCAAGTCCAATTTCAACAAATATCTTCTTTCATCTTCTCAACCTCCAACCCAAGCAAGGTACTAAGTACTATAGGTTCTAATACCTCTCGTGTTCGAGGTTTTCATAAAGGAAAGAAAAAAAAAAAAAAAAAAAACACTTCAATTAGATCACCTAGTCTCCAGAAGCTGCACTTTGCAGAAAATAAGCCTTTCTTGGTAACACCAACCCTTTGTTTCACTCACAAATCTAACTGCCCTTCTCTGTACTAATTCGGCAGCTCTACATTATTCCTAAAATGAGGCCTCCAGACTTCTATGCAATACTCAAGGTGTGGTCTGATCATTGCCTTATACAAGGGGGCAATCACCCCCTTATCCGTGCTAGCAAAATTCCTGTATATCATTGACAAGACACCATGAGATACTCTTGCAGCCTGTCTGCACTGTTCAGAAAACTTCATATCTGACAGCACAATTACTGTAGGTCCATTTCATTCTCCATTACCCTGAGTGTAGTACCATCCAGTTGATACATTATTCTGAGGTTATTGCTACCCACATGCAGTACTTTACATTTGTTAATGTTCAACTTCATTTGCCACCTCTCAGCCAATCTGCTCAACTTTTCTAGATCCTGTTGCAGTAGCGTACTATTATTACTGTGATTAACAACCCTACCAACCTTCATATCGTGTGCAAACTTAGACATTAACCCTGACATACCTTCATCAATATCACTGATAAATACTGAAAACAACAATGGGCCCAACACCGAACCCCGGGGGACTCCACTAATAACACTAGTCCATGAAAAACAGTGTCCATTGATAACCACTCTATCTTCTCCCACTCACCATCCTTTTATCTATTGTAGCAACTTGTCGTTAATGCCATACTGCTCTAATTTGTACATTAGTCTTCCGTGTGCCACAGAACCAAAACCTTTCCTAAAATTCAAGTATACAATATCAAAATTATTTCTTGCATCCAGTTCCTTTGCAACCACATCATAGTATCAAATCAAATTTGCCAGACATGACTTCCCCTTAAAAAATCCATGCTGTGTCTGAACTGCAGTGTTGTCCAGATGATGCTGCATCGCTTCCTTAACCAGTGACTCCAATATTTTCCCTGGAACAGAAGTTAGACTAACAGGTCTGTAATTACTTGTGTCACCCTTTGGTCCCCCTTTGTGAACTGGGGACACATTTTCACATTTCCAGTCCGTGGGGACCACCCCTGAGTCCAATGAAGCTTTCATAATTATGACTAAGTATTTGCTTACTTCTTTTGCTGCTTATTACAAAATCATTTAGCTCCTTTCCACAGTTTGACAAGCTTCTGGCCTCCACTTCTCTACAGACCTCCCCATGTGTAAATGTAGATGCAAAATACTCATTTAGTTTGTGAGGCTACCCCAGCAGGTTCATCAACAATTGAACTGTCAATATCAAGTGGACCAATCTGATTCATTCACTTCCTTCTAGAGTTTAGGTAAGTAGAGAAGTCTTTATCTTTTTTCTTTGCTTTGTTTTCCAAAGATTTCTTGTTATCTGTTCTTGCTTGCCTAATGTCCTATTTGGCTTGATTACAGACTATCTTATATCTATCAGAGGCATCTGTGTCTTCTGATAATTTATATGCATCCCATATTAAACATATTTCTTCTCGGCCACGAGTCTCATTAGGTCATCTGACATCCATTTAGGCCTAAACCTTGAACAGTATATTTTAGTTGTTATGAAAAGCCTATGAACAGCTTCCAAGATTAATTCCTTGAATGCTTACCATTTTGAATTTTCTGTTGGTAACATCATCAGTTGGTCCCACTGTATAAAATTAAAAAAAATCTCTGAGACCACTGTAGTCACCTCTACAAAAGCAAAAATCCTTCCCTTTACCCTTGATGGTAGTTACATCTTTAAGTAAATCCCATATCAGTACACTATGATCACTGCCAACTAGTGGTTCCTTTATCTGCAGATTCTTAATGCATGAAGACTCACTGCTGATATCAGATCAAGAGTATTACTCTCTCTAGTTGCCTCTTGAACATGCTGATGTAGAAAACAATCATCCAATAAATCCACAAAAGCTTTGCTAGTGTGTGAGTGATCAGCCTACAAATTCCAGTCTATATCTGGAAAGTGAGACAAAGAAGTGAATCCCAGAAACAATGATGTAAAAGGCAGGGTTGTCTAAATCAGCCCGCCAGACTGTCCTACCCCTCCTAAATATATACTTCATGTTGATGTTTTATGAGTCTTTTGAACATTTAATCTGTATGTTTAATGTAATCACAGTACAAGTGACATCAAAAATAACTTAATATGTTATGTACTTCCTGTATATATTAAATATAATAATAACTCAAAAATCATGCAAAAATAGATTACTTTTAACAATAATGCTCAAACACCATGATTAATATGAAGGATGCAACAGCATTTAATAAACAAAATCAGGATAAAACGTGTGCATTCCAAGATGACAAAACTCAACAAATGCCTGAAGATGAGCAATTTTGCATTTCCAAAAAATCTTCTTTTCCTCCTGTAACAATTCAAAGCATTCTGGCACCTCCATAGCTCTGCCACTTCTGGACATCAGTAAGAGAATAGGGAACTATTCTCTTACTGATGCATATGGGAGTTTTATTTCTGAGTTGCTCAAATCAGTAACACTATTGCTGAAGCACAACCAACCACAACACTGCCTAACTGAGATTGGGAGTAATATCTTCATATCCAAATAACCTTATTTGGATATGAAGATATTACTGTGGTAGGTAACGGAAAATCCTTGAGCATAACCTCCCCTGCTATTCCCAGGACATGAGGCCTTGTGACTTTTATAGCAAAATGAAGAAACCATTCAGATAACACAAGGCATACTGCAAGCAACAGACTGCAGATAGTACTATCATCTGCAGCCTGTTTGGCCATGTCACCTGCAAAGCAGCAGCACATTGTGCAGTGGGTCCACTGATGAGTTAAGTGGATTTGGTCAGGCGCACAGGCACTAATGACTGGGAAAATTCTGTGCTGCTATGAGCAGAAACTTTAGTGAAATAAGAAATTCACTGTAATAAAAAATTACAAATACAAATAATAAAATGAAATAACACCAGGTTGTGCCATTTCATTTTCCTTCTTTCTGGGAAACTCTGTATAAAGACAGCTAAATTTATCTGGTATGATTATCATCAGAACTTTGACAGTAGTCCTTTAAAACAGTGCTTTGGCCAAAGTTAAACTTTAAACAACTTGCAAATAAAATTAAGGTTCTCTTTTATTTGTTATTGTTATTTGGTTTTTTTTTTTTTTAGGAGCATTAGCAACTAAGGCCATATTGCTCCGGGATATGCGGTGGTCATTCCCTGAATGACCTTTCCGCATCCTCCGTATTTGGTGGTGACGGGCTCGAACCCCGGTCTAATCAAGAAGCGTGTGCTACACACTGCTGCTCCTTCCCACCTGGCTACGGAGGCGCCATTCTCTTTTATCTCTCACTTAATTTATGTCTTGACAAACATTCAAATTGATCCCTATTGTGGAATTTGCTCAACTGCATGCATTAATCATAAATTTGGTAAACTAATATTGTATATGCCCTTCAGAAAATTTAAACACTTGCTGCAGTTATCATGGTTATTATGGAGTAAGCTCATGTTTACATGATATTTAGTTTTTCCACTTTGCTGATATATATTTTGATCTTGTGCATAAAAAATGTGTTCTAAAACCTGGATATAGGAAGATGTAATAGAATTTGTTTATTTATGGGATTCAACAGATGGAGAGACAATTGCACAAACTAAATACTAATCAGGAAAAAATGGAAAACTAGTTAATAAAATAAAAATTAATTCTTGAAATACTTTTATTGGGATATGCAGCAACTAGAAAGCATGGTGTAGGGGATTACAAGGCCTGTTGGGAATTCTCCTGTTAAGCAAATATATGGGCTGTGTTAGGGTTACCAACAGGCATACCCATTTGTTTATTTTTGATTTTCTATAGTTTTGTTTATTAAATAAAAGTTCTGCCTTTTTAATAAACACAAATACAGTTACTACATGGGTAACAAACCAACCAAATACATAAGCCGAGTCACACATACATAAGTTTACACAGCTTACAAGTGAATAAAATAAAATTCCCTTAAAAAACAAATCAGCAATTATTAAAAAGTTATTAATAATTATTCTATTAAAAAGTGTTATGAAATTTCATGTCAGCTGCATGGGGAAATATCACTTAATTTTAAATAAGTAGAAAGGCTTACATTAGAAATGTATCCTAAAGAAGGAGAATAATCAAGATCTGTAGTTTAGTTATTATAGCAATTTTAATAATTTCACTAAGCTTTTTAGAAAATTTCAATGAGAGAGAGAGAGAGGGGGGGGGGGAGGGGGGGATATAAAATCTGTATGCTTACTATGTTTAATTTTCAATCATGGGGTGCATTCATATCCCACCAAAGGGACCAAATACTTAGCATTAAGGTGCTTGGGCTTGTAGTCAATTTAGATGCAAATACCATTTCCTACAGTTCTGCCTAAGTTGTTGATATCTTTTTGAAGCTTACAGCATTACCAGAAAAGTTGAACCCACTGTACAGTTAAAAATATAAGATGACAAGGACAGTTGTTTCAAAGCTTACTGGCTTCTCATCAGTTGGCAGGTGGCCTCTATTAGCAAAATTATTTTGTCTAAGTGAACAGCCAAGAAGCGTATGGAAGTAAAACTTCAAACTAACAAAGGTGAAGAATCTTATGTGTGCCTTCAATCCCAAGAACTGGGCTGTGTTTTCACTATGCCATACAATGCTATACTAAGGGAGGAGTGGTATTTCATGCAACAGTTTGAACATCATGAGCAATTTTTCTGCTTATGAAACTTATTAATGATTTTTTATATATAATAATAAATTATATATAATTTATTATTATATATAAAATATAACAGTTTTTTATAACAGCTCTTTATAACAGTTCTTATAATTTATACTTTGTATGTAATTAATACTTACTCTCTGCTCTGTTGATCATCTGTTATGATGAAAGAGTGTTTTAACTCAGATAACTCACAAAATGAATAAATAATTAATAAATAAATAAATTTCAGAAGAGATTTATCTGCTAATGGAGGATCTAATATGCAACATCATTTTAATATGGTTTTAACAGAGATTGTTTCGCTCAAGCTTCAAATGTATTATATATTATTTCTACAAGTAGAATCCAAGGAAATTAAGGGAACAAAAGAAAATAAAATGTAGCATGTATCCTTTGATGGAAGTTTTTGTCAAACTTAGAGAGAATTTTTTTTTTTTTTTGAAGGTAGCCAACAAATCAAATTTGCTTAGGCTATAGAACTTATAGTTGTCAAAAAGAAAGTAACTGTAATTTAATGTACACTTATATTGAAGAATCTTAATGTAAAATATTGAATCGACTTATTTTCTAAAATATAATCCATTCAGGCTAATTTATTTGAAAAAAAAAAAAAAAAAAACTGTCTTGTACGCAAGAAAGCCATAGTTTTTAGGAGCATTAGCAACTAAGGCCATATTGCTCCGGGGGTATGCGGTGGTCATTCCCTGACCTTTCCGCATCCTCCGTATTTGGTGGTCACGGGCTTGAACCCCGGTCTAATCAATAAGCGTGTGCTACGCACTGCTGCTCCTGCCTACCTGGCTACGGAGGCACCAACTGTCTTGTGTTTTATTCTATACTAAGACAAGACAGTTTTTTTTTTTTTTTTTTTAAATTAGAGATGAAGTTCCAAAATGTTATTTGGAAACCCATTTTTGGCAAAAGTTTGGTTATTCTTGAATGAGGAATATTTGGTAAAGAAATTTTCTTATCCAATTTATATTAATTTAAATTAGTACTAGTATCAGCCACAAGGTGTAAGTAAGGAAGCCTGAGCCTTTCGTTGCATCAGCAAAAAAAAAAAAAAATAAATAAAATAAATAAATAAAATAAAAATCAAATAAAAATAAATACAAAAGAAAAAATAAAATCACATAAAGATTACAAATAAATTAAAATAAATTACCCATTTGACTTCTTTCTCATGAAGGTAGAACCCAAGTAGAATCCAGCTGACATTTCAATTTCCCCAAGATATCAGCCTGAACAGCTCATGAAGGCAACTTATCCCAATAATTAACTCACTGATTAAAAGAAAACTTCCTGCAATCCAGTCTAAATCTCTTCCCCTCTAATTTGAATTTATGGCCCCTAGTTCTGAAATCATTCAATAACAGTGTTCACCCTCATTCAAATCTCCTTGGTAAGGTGCCTCCTTAACAAGCACTATAGCCCACATATTTGAAGCTTTTCCTTGTATAGATGCTCTTTTGGTGTGTTGCCTATCTTTAGATCCTTTTTAAAACATTGATGCTTTTTAGGTGCAGTCTCCATATAATTTCAACATAGTATTCCAAGTGCAGTATTTCTTTTGCTGATCTCACCAGATGTGTTATGTATTGTTGGATCCTTTTAAAAATCTTGATGTCATTTTTTGGTGCAGTCTCTATACTCAACACAGTATTCCAAGTGCAGTCTTATTACTGCCTTATACAGTGGGATCATGGCCTCCCTCTACATCTACAAGCAAATGCATAGGCCATCCTCGCTGCCTTTCTACTCTGCTTGGAGAACCCTACATCAGACCACATTGTAATACCCAAAATCACTTTCTTCCTCAACCGTTTTTAATTCAACCCCACCTGTGTAATTCAACCTTGATAATTCCCAAGTGTAAAACCTTGCATTTTGCTGCAAGAAAACATAGCAGCCACTTTTCTGATGATTTTGAAGTTTATCTAAGTGTCCTGAAGAATTGCTGCTGCCGGGCACTAATCATTCACTATTCTACTGCTCTTGACATCATATCCTGTATTACTCCAGTAATTTTAGTAAATTAAAAACAACTGTGGTCACCACAATACCAATCCTTTGAGATGCCCACTTCTTAAGTTAGCCCATTCTGAAGTGTAACCATTAACTAAGACCTTCTGTCTCCTACTTGCAGCCACCTTGGAGTCCATCTACAGATTTTCCCTGCAATTCCAACATATCCAGCTTATACAGTAAGCTCTTCTGCAGGACTGAATCAAATCTTTGCTGAAATTATTTTCTACATCCAGCTTATGGGTTACTACATTAAAATAGCTAAGGTTGATTAAACATGATTTTCCCTTTACAAAAACTATGCTATGCTTTTAGAATTCCAGATCATTAGATCATTTCTATCGTTTGTTTGTTTGTTTTTTTGGTTTTTAGGAGCATTAGCAACTAAGGCCATATTGCTCCGGGATATGCGGGGTCATTCCCTGACCTTCCCGCATCCTCCGTATTTGGTGGTGACGGGCTCGAACCCCGGTCTAATCAAGAAGCGTGTGCTACGCACTGCTGCTCCTTCCCACCTGGCTACGGAGGCGCCCATCATTTCTATCAAAATGATCCTTTACTGCACTCTTTATCATTGCTTCATAATTTTTTCTACAACAGAAGTCAGACTAGCTGGTCAGTAGTTATCACTTCACTCTTAGAACCATCTTTATATATGGGTGATAACGCTGACACCTCTACAATCCAATGGAATCTCTCCTGAGTCAAACGATGTCCTTGTCATTAATCTTAATGGTTAAATATATTCTCTTGTTGCTTCCCTTAAAATTATTCAATATATGCTATGCAATCAACCCAGGAGCCTTTTTTGCAGTTAAGCTGTAAACTATTATAATAAATTATCTTCTGAAACTTCAATGCCGCTAATTTTGATTCCCTGTTTCACTCGTTTTTCTTCACCAAGAAGGGCCTTTTGTCTGTAAATATCGATGCAAAGTACCTGTTTAATTCATCTATAAGATAAACTAGGTTATCTAAGGATTTCCTGTACCCATTACAAAGACTGCAATCTAATTCATTCTTTTCTTCTTCTTTGTAATCAAGTATGTGAAAACTCCCTGCTCCCGTTGTTTACTTTCTTAACCCAGTAGCAGCATTCTGTCCACTCATAAGACCAGCAGAAAAATATTTACTGTTCTGTTTGGGAATTAGTAGTTGTTACTTTGTGTACCTCCTTATTGGTATCTTTAGTCTAGTCTAATTTATATTATTTTTCACTTTGTGTAAACTGTGTTTTCCTGTGAGAGACTGCCAAACCCTTTATACTACCCAGTTTTGGCTCACTACATACAGTTTGTCAGTAGTGGAACCCGTTCCTTTGTCACAATGCTAAGTTACATATCTTCACTTTTAAGTTTGAATTATTACATTAAAATGATATTATTATATAAATTATTATTTATATAATATCGGTGTAATACACCATAGTTTACCCATAAATTTAACTACATGAGTAGTGTAACGGCATTGTTTGATTTTATCTCATTGTGGCTACCTTCACAGCGAGATACAAGGTATTGCACTACTTCGAATAAACAACGCTTCTCTAGTAGAGGAGACTACTGTTATTTATTTTCAGTGGGCACCACCACCACCACCCAGATGCTTTTCAGAGCTTGTTGGCTCACTCATCGGTGGGTGGGCAGAGAGGTACACTGATAATGCAGACATGCCATCACGGTTGCGAAGTATGGTGTATTTACACCGATATTATATAGTTAATTTCAACCCATAACATATTATGCTTTGTGCATTTAGTCTTCAAAATATTATCATTATCTTCACCATTTGGCACCTCTCATATTGTGGAATTAACTTTGCAACTGTGATGGCATGTCTGCATTATCAGAGTACCTGCCCGCCCAACGATGAGTGGGCCAACAAGCTCCGAAACGCACCTGGGTGGTGCCCACTGAGAATAAATAACAGTAGTCATCTCTACCAGAGAAGCGTTATTTATTCGAAGTAGTGCAATACCTGGTATCTTGTTGTGAAGGTAGCAACAATGAGATAAAATCAAACAGTGTCGTTACACTACTTATGTAGTTAAATTTATGGGTAAACTATGGTGTATTTACACCGATATTATATACAGGAAACCCTTGATTAGTGCGGTTAATGAATCCTTGAAATATACCGCACATATTAAAACCACACTAATCAAACTTAAGAAACAATGGGAATAATTATAATGAATCCTTGAAAATTATAAAATTGTAAAAACATATTTTTTATTACTCAGTACGTACCTATAATGCACTGCATAGTTCTTAAATTATTAAGGAATAAATTTAAAAAAAGATAGTATGATTTAAATTTTATTTTTTGCAAAAAAACTTATCTAACTTCGATTGAACAGTGTGGTAGCTTTCTTCCTTTCCTCCATGATTTTGCGATAACAATCAATTTGCTTATCTAACCCTCGACGAACGTTCATGCTTCTCTCTGCATCTGGATCAATCTCTAGTATGAGTTCTTTTGCTTTTTCAAGTGTATTAAATGAAATTTCTTTGGGAGCAAACTGCTTTTCTTCTGCTTCATTTTCATCTTCTTCCTTGTATGCATGTTGATGTTCAATTTCAAGAAGATCGTCTTTTGAATGCGATTCCAATAATTCTCTAATGTTTTCTGAATCTACTTCCTCAAAGCCAAGGTCTTTTCCAATTGTAGTAATTTCATCAATAACTTTGTTGACAGGATTAATGAAACCACAAAAATCATTTGCACATTCAGGCAAAAGATTCTGCCAGACTGCTCTCATGCAGCTGTTTGTAATTTCTTCCCACGATTTGTGTATGTTCTTAACTGCTTCTTTAATATTGTATTTTTTCCAAAATTCATCGAGAGTGATTGCGTCATCTCCAGATGTAGCTTGAATTGCCCGAGCAAAAGTTCGTCTCAAATAATATGCTTTGAATGTAGAAATAACTCCTTGATCCATTGGCTGGAGTAAAGAAGTCGTATTTGGTGGTAGAAATATAACCTTCACATTGTTATTTAAATCAGTGAGTGAGGTAGGATATCCAGGGGCATTATCTAAAATTAAAAGAACTTTGAAATCTAAATTATTTGCCTTGCAGTATTTTTCGACTGCAGGACAAAAATGCATAGTGAACCATTCTTCAAACAACTGCTTTGTCACCCAAGCCCTTTTATTGATTTCCAAATTACTGGAAGGGATTGCTTTTACAGCCTTTTAACGCTCTTGGGTCCATTGTACGATAAATTAGCATCGGTTTCAATTTGCAATCTCCTTCAGCGTTACCTCCAAGTAGAAGTGTTAATCTATATTTGGATGCTTTATGAACTGGTGCGGTTGCTTCTTTTCTTGCCAAAAATGTTCTCGTTGGTATTTTTTTCCATAAAAGGCCAGTTTTGTTGACATTGAAAATCTGACGATAATCATACCCATTTTCTTCAATTATTCTCTTCAGTTCAATGGGATATTTGGCTGCTGCATCTTTATCGGCACTGGCTGCTTCACCTGTTAATTTAATATTTTTTATGCCAGATTGAGCTTTGAAATTTTCTAGCCAGCCTTTACTAGCCGAGAATGTTGAAGTATCCCCTTGATATTTGTTTTCTTTTAATGAAGAAAAAAGGCTCAAAGCTTTAATCTTGATGTTATTTCCATCAATAGGAATGCATTTCTGATTACAATCTTCTAACCAAATAAAAAGCAAATCTTCCATTTCAATCATTAATGGACTTCTATTCCTAGTGCATTGCATACTTAAAGATGCAGATGCCATTTTGCCTTTTTCCCGGTACTCACCTGCTTTGTTCAAAACGGCGAGTATGGTTGACTCGCCAAAGCCTAGTGCCCTACCTATGTTTGCTTTGCTTTCGCCATTATCAAATCTCTTAATGATATCAAGTTTAGTATCCAAATTGATGAATTTTCGTTTATTACCCTTTTTCCTGTCCATGGCTATGAAAGGTAATTTAAAAAAAAAATTGTTTTGGTAGGATGAGCGATAAGCCTGCCGCACTTCTACACTCGTCGAGGATTGCTGAGGAACTGCCCAGCAACTAGTGAGAACTTTACAGAGCACTTTCACACAGCTTTCATACAAGATGAAATTCGCGCCAGATCCTCGCTACTACACAGGAATCACTAAAATTGAACAAACTGCGAAAAATCAGAGCAAAAATAATACAGAATCAAACATACATCATGTACTACTTAAACTACATTAATTGTACATTTAGCATGATGATGTAATATCTGTGTTAACGTTAAAATTATATGAGTTACCAGAGTGTTTCAGAGTGGTATGGGGGCTGCTGTCGAGCGTTTCGGAGTCGATTCCAATGCATTTAAGTTGGAAGACCCTGGTGAGTGCGTGTCACGTATTTGCCGCTTCAGGTGCTGTTGTGAGTTGCCAAGCACCGCAAGAAAAAAAAAAAAAAAAAACAGCGCACTAATGAAATTTGATAACGCATTATTAAGGGGATAGTATCAAAAAAATTTTGCGCACTAATTAAAATCGCATTGTTTAAAACCGCATTAATCAAGGGTTTCCTGTAGTTAATTTCAACCCATAACATATTATGCCTTGTGCATTTAATCTTCAAAATAAATTATTATTATGCAAATATCATTATTATTATACATATAATATCTAATTTTCACGGGGCTTAGAGGGGAACAGGTATCCTGTGTGTTATCAGACACTCAGCCTAAAACACTGATGGATCCAATATCTCTCTATTACAGAAGATTTAGGAGAAGTCCGGTTGGCCTGCCTCCCTAAAATCCACTCATGCACACCTTCTCGATGGTAAGCCCTGTTACGTCACTTAGGTGGCAACGAACGTGTAGAGTGGTTCTCTTCAAGACGCCTGGTCAGCGTGAAGAGGAAAAGACCAAACCCTCCAGCAATGAGAGCACAACAATACAAATGGCCCTCAGTCCCCAGCAGCTTTCACTCTCCCTCTTATGGCAGCGAGAGGATCAGAGTGGAAGCAGAGGGTGCTAAGAATCTCTGGGTACAACCAGGCTGCCATGCACGGAAATTGAACTTGGCCTGTTATAACGTACGATCACTCATCGGTGAAGACAGGATATTAGAGCTGGAAAAGGAATTAGAAAATGTGAATTGGAATATCATCGGTTTGGCTGAAACAAGAAGAAGAAATGAATCACTTATAAGTTTATCAAGTGGAAATCTGCTGTACACCAATGGAAACAGTGAAAGGAGTGAAGGTGGAGTTGGGTTTCTGGTCCATAAAGATTTTAAAAACAACATTTTGGAATTCAAAGGTACATCACCAAGGGTGTCAAGACTAATACTCAAGATTTCTAAGAGGTACAAGCTAAAGATTATAATGATTTATGCACCAACATCGAGCCACGATGATGAAGAGGTTGAAGAAATGTACACTGAAATTGAGAGTCTTCTAGATGAGCAGAAAACCCACTACACTATTATTATGGGAGACTTCAATGCTAAGGTTGGAAAAAGGCAAAACAGCGCAGAAAGAGGAACTATAGGAAATTTTGGAATTGGTGAAAGAAATAAAAGAGGTGAAAGACTTGTGGAATTTGCAGAATCTCAAGGAATGTCAGTAATGAACACTTTTTTCAAGAAAAGGGTGAACAGAAAGTGGACATGGAAGAGTCCAAATGGATTAACAACTAATGAAATCGACTTCATCCTCACTAACAGAAGATATATTGTGAATGATGTTACCATCCTGAATAAGGTAAATGTTGGAAGTGATCACAGAATGGTAAGATTGATATATGATATAGAATGATATAGATGTAGGAAAGGAAAAAACTGACTCGAGTAAATAATACAAAGGTCTTTGAAATAACAGAGGAGGAGGAGAAAAAGCAGTATGTACTGGAACTTAAGAACAGGTTTGAGCTTCTGCAGACTGCTCAGGACCAAGATATCGACGAGGAATATTACAACTTTCTGAAAGTGATAAAGCCCAAGAAACCTATAGGGAAACAGAAATCCAAAGAAGAAAAAATTAGTCAAGAAACACTTGTCATGATGAACCGAAGACGACAAATGAAGAGCAAGAAAAACACTGACAGGGAGAAAATTGAGTATACTGAGTTATGCAAAGCCATTAGAAAGAGACTCAGAGAGGACATAAGAAGATTTAACACAAGAAAAGTAGAAAAAGCATTAAGGGAAAACAAAGGATTTAAATCAGCAGCCACGAGCAGTAATACAGAAAGACAAATGATACTGAAACTGAAGAATAGCGATGGTGTACTTATAAACAGCAGAGAAGGCATAATTCAAATAGCAGAAGACTACTATAGAGAATTATACAAGGAGCGAGGGAAAGATACCAGCAGTGGGGAAGATGGATTGCAAAGTAGCAACACATATGACATACCCGATATTCTTCCTGATGAGGTAGAACATGCATTGAAGAAAATGAGGAATCGGAAAGCCCCGGGGGAAGATGAAGTTACTGTAGAGTTGTTAAAATTGGGAGGAAGAGACATAACACAAAAACTGGCAAGGCTCTTCACAAAGTGCATTAGAAAAGGTGTGATGCCTAAGCAGTGGAATAATGCAATCATAGTTTTGCTGCATAAGAAAGGAGATAAATCAGAAATTGGAAATTATAGACCAATTAGCTTGTTATCCCATATCTACAAGTTGTTCACAAGGGTCATTACTAACAGATTAGAAAGAATACTTGATGAGAATCAACCGAAAGAGCAAGCTGGCTTTAGGACAGGATTCTCAACTATGGATCACCTTCACGTAATATCACAGCTAATGGAGAAAGCAAATGAATATAAAATACCATTATGCCTGGCATTTGTGGATTATGAAAAGGCATTTGACTCCATACAGCATAAGGCAATGTTTCGGGCACTGGAAAGACAAGGTATAGATACTCCATATATTATGATTTTGAAGAAAATATATGAGAGTGCTACATCCTTTATTAGACTAGACAAAGACGTTGTTGTTGTTGTTATTTGGTTTTTAGGAGCATTAGCAACTAAGGCCATATTGCTCCGGGATATGCGGTGGTCATTCCCTGAATGACCTTTCCGCATCCTCCGTATTTGGTGGTGACGGGCTCGAACCCCGGTCTAATCAAGAAGCGTGTGCTACGCACTGCTGCTCCTTCCCACCTGGCTACGGAGGCGCCTAGACAAAGACAGTAGCAAATTTAAAGTCGAGAAAGGAGTTCGACAAGGAGACACAATATCTCCGAAGCTGTTTACTGCTGCCCTTGAGGAAGCTTTCAGAAGATTAGACTGGTCGCAGAAAGGAGTCAATGTGAACGGAGAGTACCTAAACCATTTACGATTTGCAGATGACATTGTGGTCATAAGCCACGATCCCAAAGAATTAGAGGAAAATCTTAATCAGTTATGCACAGTTAGTAAGGATTTTGGACTAAAGATGAATATGGCTAAAACAAAAGTAATGATGAACAAGTATGCCATGGAAAGGGAAATAATGATTGAAGGAGCAGTAATTGAAAAGGTGGAGTCATATACTTATCTGGGACAAGTTATTAGCTGTAATAATGATAAATGGCTGGAACTCAAGAGAAGAATAAATTTTGGATGGATAGCATTCAGGAAATATAGTTACATACTGAAGAGCAATATCCCAGTTTGTCTGAAACGTAAAATAATGAATCAATGTATACTCCCCACCATGACTTATGGAAGTGAAACTTGGGCACTTACCAAAAGAATGGAAGAGAAGCTAAGAACTACAGAGCGAAGAATGGAATGAATTATATTGGGAATCAGACTGTTAGATAAGAAGAGAAACACATGGATTAGGCAGCAAACTCAAGTAAAGGACATTCTTATCAAAACTGAAGAACTAAAATGGTCTTGGGCAGGACACATAGCTCGAAGACATGATGACAGATGGACTAAGAAAATAACAGAATGGTACCCAAGAGGAGCTAGAAGAAAACCTGGAAGACAAAGGCGGAGATGGATAGATGAAATTCATGAGTTTTTGAGTAGTAAATGGATGGCCAGTGCTCAAAACAGAGGGAACTGGAAAGTTGCTGGAGAGGCCTTCATCCTGCAGTGGATTGAAAATGGCTGATGATGATGATGATGAATATCTAATTTTCATGCAATAAATAGCAACCACACATTAAAGTTTTAAATAATTATCATTTATAACTTTAAAAACTGAAAATTAAAATTTTAAAATATTTTCATTTATAGCAAGCCACACACACACACAGGCAGTTTTATCAGTGATTTTATCTTGCAGATCTGGACTGTGGTGGTCCAGGTCTGTGGGGAAAACCACCCTTACGTCGCTGCCAAATGTCACATGAACCTTGAAAAGAATATAAATTAATGATTTTATGTGATTACTTCAAGTTTACAATTTAGTTCTACACAGGAATAAATAATAATAATTTACTGTTATTATTTTCATTGAAAATTATTAATTTATTTTCCTGGATTAATTGTAGTGATGTAATAATGTCAAAGTTTTCTGACAATAAACATCTCTATAAATTTATATTTGGCAGTATTTAATAGTTTGTTTCTGTTTTGTGGTACCAACCTATTTTTAAAATTTTAAGCATAATTAGAAAACTTTTTATTTCACTAAAATTACCAAGTATTTCTAGTGGCCAAAAAACAGCATTTAAAAAAAGCTGATATATTAAAAAATAACAAACATACTTGAGTATTGCAATATACTGATAAAAGATCAAACATTAATGTAATAAAAGCACAACTGAAAATATTGAATACTTTTCTCAAAACTCAGGTCTTGTCAGACTCGGTTGTTATTTGATTTTTAGGAGTATTAGCAACTAAGGCCATATTGCTCCGGGGATAAGTGGTGGTCATTCCCTGACCTTCCCACATCCTCCGTATTTGGTGGTCACAGGCTCGAACCCCAGTCTAATCAAGGACCGTGTGCTACGCACTGCTGTCAGACTCGGATGAACTAGTGATTTCCCATAATTTGCCTTTGCCAGCCTAACCATTTCTATTGGGAGAGGGGTTAAAGCAGGTGAGACAACTAGGTCAGTATTATTCCAAAGAAACTCGTAGCTGTTATAGGCTTCAGTACTTTTCATCACTATCATTATCCCATGCCATTATTTTCTGCTCTACTAAACTGGCTAGCTTATTATTCATCCATCTGGCACTCTTCCTTGTGCTATATTTTCTTAACAGTATGCATGCATTCATGGCTTCTGTGACTATAGCTTTATAAAGATGTACCATAATTCTAATGTATTCATGCTCCGTATTTGTCTGTCTCCCAGTTGATAGAGGCCATGTAGCAATTAAACTATCATAATTCCCTTTTCTGAAATTTTAGCAACTGCCATCCCTCTCAGAATCAACCAACTTAGAACGCTATGATCACTCCCTGTGCTTAAGCTATCCAAACTTCTAGTCTGTCTCCTCCTACCCTTTCTATCTTCCCTATTCTTCCTGAACACGCTGTACACACACACACCACTCATCATCCCCAATTTATGGGTGACAACATGTTTCTGTTATCCCTATTGTTACTGTATATGTGTTCTAACCAGGAGTCTGAATTCACTCATTTGACTGTCAACACATCTCACATTATGTGTACACAGTTAAGGCTAGGGTGTTCTTGTATAGTTTGCTACCCTCAGAACACCTTGCAAATATTGGCTGTTATGGTAACAAATAATTCTTGAGATGTGTTTCGGCATTACTTGGACCATATTATCAAATAAAAATATCTATATTACCCTTCTCCTCACCCCTTAAGTAGAAGTTTCTCTGAGCCCTAAAGGTATCTTCCATGATACTAGCAAAGACCCACCTTTTGTTCAAATGAATCTCATTTTCAATTGAATACTGTTTCACCTATGATGCTCACTGTTTTTATAAGTTTTTTTTTATGAAGATGGATAAGGTGATATGCTAGGAAATTGTTAGTTAGTTATTTAGTTTTTAGGAGCATTAGCAACTAAGGCCATATTGCTCCGGGATATGCGGTGGTCATTCCCTGACCTTTCCACATCCTCCGTATTTGGTAGTGATGGGCTCGAACCCCGGTCTAATCAAGAAGCCTGTGCACTGCTGCTCCTTCCCACCTGGCTACGGAGGCGCCTTAGGAAATTGTAGTGTACATTTGTACTTTTGGTTTTTTTTTTTTTTTTTTTTGGTAGTTGTTGGCGTATCGGCTTCTGTGGCCATAATGCACCTCCCAAGGTTTTTGCAGTACTTTGATCCAAGCCCGAGGCGGGATTCGAACCCGCGACCTTTGGGTTGCCAGGCAGGCACTTTACCCACCTGGCTAGCCCGGTCGGCCTACTTTTGGTAAATCAGAGGTTTTATTTTATCAAACAAGATACAATATACATTACATAAATCAAACTTAAGTACATGCAAACACCTCAAAGCAAAAAGGATAAGCACCTACAATAAGATGAAATCAAATAACTGTACTCCCCGAAGACCGAGGCAAAGTACTTGGCATTAAGGCTTGGGCTTGTGTTCATCTCAGAGAGAAATACTGTTACTCACAGTTCTGCCAAGTTGCTAATATCATACAAATTTTATTTAAGCTACCCACATAGTAATAAAATCAATAAAAGTATAGTATTTGTTAAACAACTGCTAATGTGGAAAATGCACACATGAACTAGACAATTAAAAACACTTACCCGGGCCCATTCCTGAAGACATTCAAGACAAAATGCATGGTCACAGCTTTCTGGAGTTGCAATGTCTTGTCCTACAAATTTACTTAGGCAGATTGGGCACTTCTCACAACTGTTATTGCTGTTATCACTTTCACTATCTACATTTATACTGTCTGTTGTACTTAGACACTTTCCTGTATAATTAAAAAATAAAATTCAAGAAAACAGAACTTCTTATAAATACACTACACTCTTAAAAGTATTTGAATGCCTGTACTTTTTTTTTTTTTTTTTAAAATGGATGCATATTTGGGAAACTAATAACATGGGTCCATCATTGTCCTTAATGACAAATGTGATCCTTTTGGGAATACTTCTGATCAATTTATAACAATAGATGAATAATATTTTGTTCATCTACTATTATATAGTAGATGAACAAAATAAAGTAGTCCATCTACTATTATATAGTAAATAGCTAATATTTTGCTCCATTTTTACTTTAAAACAGTTGTTAGTTTCACAGTTAAGGAAGTCTATGACTATGGCCTAATAATGTTACAGCTTGTCCCAAGGATATATGTCAAATTCAGTTCAGAAATGCTAGTCATGCTACATTGACTTTTCTTCAGACAAAGTGATTATAAACCCTGCTTTATAGAATCATGAATTGGGGGGGAGCAATAAAAATTTCCTGAAGAATCATGTATGACCAAATAGAATAGCAGTTGAACTAACAAAGTTAAGTGTTTGCAATTTGAAAATACTTTTTATAGCTTCTGACAACAGCGCTGAATTATTTCTGCTTATTACTTTCAAAAGTGGAGAATTTCCTGTAGTAATTATAAGGTGGGTAAAGTAAAAAAGAAAAAAAAAAAAACCTCGATTAGTTAGAATTTCGAGTAGCAATACCAAAAGTGGGACAAACAGAAAGATTTTTGGTGATCCATAAAAAAAAAAAAAAAAATGTATTAATGGTTAGAATAAGTTTCTAATCAGAAAAAAGCAATTCTGATTGATTTTGTGATTTCTTTATCTCAATTACTCCAAAAAAATACTGAATAATAATAATATACAATAATGAATGTTTTCCAGCAATGCATTCCTGCCAATTCTTAGAAATTAGAATCCAGAAAACTTTCAATACAAATATATTTCAGCTAGAACATTTTTTTTTTTATGGGGTTATTATTATTATTATTAATATCCATATGATGCAAGGAAGCCTGAGGCTTATGCTGCACCAGGAAAAAAAAAAAAAAAAAAGTTCCCGAGTAACCCTGAGTGAGAGAGAGTCCTAAAACCCCAAGTGCCTATAGTACTTAGTAACATGCATTAGACTTGAACTTCTCAGAGTGTAATTATCAGGAAATAGGTATGAGGGAAAGGCTTTTCCAAAAAATTGACCTTGAATGAATAAATGACGAAAAAGAAAAGTTGGTTCTGTGAGTTTGAAGTTGGATAGTAAAAGGATGTCGAGTGGTGAGGGAAAATTATGCAGTCATTCTGAAATACAATAAGCTGTATTTTAAAAGCTATTTCTTTGTTTATATGTTCTAAAAGTACTTTAACCCTCCCCACCACCCCAATGTTCTATTATTTAGTAATGGCTACTGAAAAGCTTTGCATTTTTTTTCATTAGTGGGGAAAAAAAAGGAAAAAAAAAATGTAAATATATACTGTATTTGTCAGATAAGATCCAGAATTTCAGGAGAATTCAAGAGAAAATATTTTATTGCATACATTTGATATACAAATTAACAAGTAAAGATATCATTTTCTTGGGTAAGAGGATGATCAAAACGTCTCTTTCAGCTGTCCCTATTTTCACATCTTCCATAATTTAAAACCTTCAATTTGAAACTAACAGTACATGAAAACCTCTTTTAGCTTGTATTTCACCAGAATTACAAGTTCATAACAAATTAAACTACTATACTGCATGAAACACAGAAATGTGAGGGATTACTCATTCTGCAAGGTCATGGATAAGGTCAATCAACTGATTAATAACAATGGTAATTTTTGGACTGACTGTGCTGCTTATTGATGCATGCATAGATAAAGCAGCAGGATGGGGAGGGGGGTTGATGTTTCATATACTGAAGGTAAGGAAGGGCTACATGGTAATTCTCTATATATTTTCAGAAAAAGATTTCGATAAAGAAATACTGTTTATTGAGTCTTTTCATAGAAATAAAGGTTGAGTTCTAGTGATATATGTCTCACTATAACTCATCCTTTATTTCCATGAAATTGGCACATGGCTGCGAAACACATCAATTTTTTCTGCTTATCATGTTTTAAAAGTACGTACATCATGTGACATCCAGGGGCATGTGCATAAGCTACTGGAATCATTACTTCCCCCAACACCGATCAGTGCTACCAAATGTTTTTGCTAGATGTGTAACGGAATTATATATATGTAAGTGTTTGTAATAAAAAAAATTTAAACAATTTTATGTTTAAAATAAATTTAATATATAGGTCAATGAATAAATGTTTGTTTACGAAACTGGTGTAATCAGGAGTTCACTCACACTTTCCATGCAATAAATTAATAATGCTAAAAGTTGTAAATATGAAACTGTGGATTTTTGGTTGAAATCTGGGTTATAATTTTTGGCAGTAAAAGGTGAAATTTAAATTGTATAATAATTTCTGACTATTTATATTTCCTTTTTCACGTTACTTATGTCACTGGCAAGAGCTCCAGCAGGGTTGGCCAGACTTGTAATATGATTTGACCTGTTTTTAAAAAAAAAAAAAAAAAAAAAATCACTGCATGTAACATGGGAATTTTAGGCAAAATTTTCTGAGAGGGGCAAATCAAGGGCACCTTAGAGTCTGGCAAATATGGTATACAGAATGTAAAAAGGTGAAATGATTCACTGATGATAAATCCTTATTCAGTAAACTTTATTTCATAAAATGAAATCCAACATAAGCATGTAACATATTATTAAAACATGCAAAATATGACACTTGTTTCCTTACACTGTTTTGAGGTGAAACACTATAAATTGGTAACTGTAGTCATCACTCTTTTTTTATGAAATCTGCAGCACCAAACATTTATTTACAGGACTCTGAACCATAAAAGTCATGATTTGTAGAGATCTTCTAGAAAAATCAGAAAAGTTGGCAGGTATGGTAATTGTTCCTTTTGCTATATGGAAATGAGTTTAAAAAAAGTAAATAAATAAATAATTCAGATTACTGCATGTGTTCTGTGAACAATTTAATTATGAGGTTTGCAGCTTCTGTAAATAGATGTGGGGAGGAAGGGGAACAACTGGTCATGTAAACTTTGAGAACTAATTGGGACCCATACAATGATTTGGCAATGTGTTAGCAAAGTATAAGGTGTGTTAGGGCAGTGAGTTTAAATGACTTTATGCCAAAGTTAATAAAATTCCTTCATTATAACAATGCATCAAGTATAACATTAACACTCAACAACAATGAAAAATTTTAGTTTTTAGTTTCAGGTACTTAGATTTTTTGGTGCACTATTATAGTTGGCATGCTGACTGAGTAGTTCTAGGGTCAATAATTTTCTAGATTGTTCTGCAGTAATCTGTTTCTCAAAGTTCCTAGAGCAGTGATTTTCAACCAGAGTGATGCAACAACATTCCAGGGGTGCCGTGTAATTTGGTTTTAAGTTACTTAAACTTATTGAGGTGAAACACTATAAATAAAACGAGTACAGAGAAGGGCAACAAGATTAGTGAATGGAACAAAGGGGTGCTCTTACGAAGAAAGGCTTAAGTTTTGCAAATTACAGTGTCTGGAGACTAGGCACCGGCGAGGTGATCTGATAGAGGTGTATAAAGTCTTGAATGGTTTGAGCATGCTCAATGCTGATGGGATTCTTCCTCTTGCTCAGAATAATCACCTGAGAGGGCATAAATTCAAATTGAGAAAAGACAGATGTAGGATAGACGTGAGGAAATTTGCCTTTAGCCAGCGGGTGGTTGGTTGGTGGAATAGACTTCCATCCCTTGTCGTGGAAGTTGATAGCCTAAATAAGTTTAAGGCTCAGCTGGACAGGTATTTCGAACGAACAGAGGGGTGAAGTGGAAGTGGTTATTTTTTATTTATTTATTTTTTGGCTGATGCTGCATAAGCTTGCTTTCTTGCATCAAATGCCGCTACTAATGCTATTTTTAAAAAAAAATTATATATTATTAACTTATAAAAATTCCACTTAACATTATTAAAAAGCTCTGCGAATCACACCAGGCACAAACATCTCGTTAAAGTTACGTAAACCAAGTGTTTAAATACCTTCCATTGTACGATATCTTTTTAATTTTGTGGTGATCTATAACTGATGTTTATTTAGTACCCCTATATAAAGAATAAAATTATTATATAAGTATATATAATTTGTATTATGAATTGTAATTTTTTTTTATAATTATATTATTATAATAACTATAATATAACATTTTTTTAATATTATATACAGGGTGTTTCAAAAGTGATGGTCAATAATTTAAAGGTGAACTGTACAGACTTCAATATGCAAAAAAAAGCCTAGTAAACATGGGTCTTTAAGTGAACTGTTTTCGAGATATTGCACATTTCTAGTTGGGATCCACAACTGACAAGGTGAACTGTACAGTTGGGATCGACCACTGACTTGTTCTTTTAGGTTAGGTTATGCCATTCTCTCCATTTCCCCTCTCTCAATGCTCTGGGATGTAGCAGGAATACTAGTACTTGTCAAAGGATAGTCAACATGGAAAGAGGTTACAGCAACAAAGAGCATGCGGATATGCACTTCATGTATGGTAAAGCCAACAGCAGTGCATTCAAGGCTACATGTTTGTATCAAGAAGCATTTCCCTGCAAAAGGCAGCCCAACAGGCAAACATTCATTAGGGTACATCAACGCCTTAGAGAACATGGGTGCTTTGCACATGGAGTACGAGCAGGTAGGCCCAGAAGAATAACACCTGATGTTGAGGAAAGGGTGTTAGAAAGAACATCCTGTAACATGTAACGTCTGTAAAATCCTGTGGTGTTGAAACCAAAAATTCAAAATGTATTATCTTATGTTTAATAAAACCACCCTTAGCAAAGGATTCACAGCTTTTTATTAAACTAGTGCTCTCATAGTCAGTGACGGATCTTAACAGAAAATGTGCATTATCTCGAAAATGGTTCATTTGTGGCCCGATGTTCACTGGGACTTTTTTTGCTTATTTTAGTTATGTATGTACTTTTCACCTTTAAATTATTGACCATCATCTTTGAAACACCCTGTGTATGTACACACACACACACGCACGCACAGAATCAGATCTAACAGGCAGAAAATTAAATAGGGGTGCCACAAAATAAAAGAAAAAACTTAGGAGTGCCATTATTAAAAAAGGTCGTAAACCACTGTCCTAGACTATTCTATCCCCCACATGCTCCTTGAAAGTCAGACAGATATATAAAGCAAAAAACAATACAGATCAACCAGTCAGAGTTATAATTGTGAGTTAACACTGTTATATATTAATGAACTGATGCTCTTTAAGCATCAGTTTTCAGTATGTTTTCTTTTTCAATTCTTAATAAATACAGATAAATGTGCATTTAAAATATCACATCAATGCACTAATTCACCAGATAGCTTTTGATTTGTGTGTGTAGTAATTCAATCTCAAAGACAGTATTTGTAGCTTAGTGTCAGCATTATTATTAGCAAATAATGCAAGAAAGCAAGCTTATATAGCATTAGCAAGAAAAAATAACAACACCTTCCCATATCATCTGTCCATCCCCAATCTGTCAGTTCTTGAATTTATTCAACTTACCAATTTCTATACATCAGATGGAAGTTTATTCCAACAATCTAATAATCATGGGTTGAAGGCAAATTTTCACATCTCTATCCTGAAACCAACCAACCTTCCTCAATTTGAATTGATGTCTTCTTGTGTACAGTCTGAGCAAGAGGAAGGATTTCACCACAATGCATTTATTCAGTCCACCCATTTGCAGATGATGAGGCAGAAGGAATCTATTTTGTGGAGATGGTATTCATTTGAACAAAGGTGGTGTAAGGATTTTTGTCAGTATCACTCAGGAACTCCAAAGGATCAGGAAAACTGCTACTTATGAGTCTGCACTCGCTTCATAAATTCTTGTTTGTTGCCACAACAGCTGATGTTGATAAAATGAGGGGGAAGATAAAGCTTGGGATACAAACCTAAATAACTTCAAGGGATGTCAGGGTAGTAAACTATAGAAGATTACTTAGTATCCCCTGTGTCTTTTTAAATACTCCTGACAGTAATGTCAGGAGTATTGTCAATAAAATAGCTGAATTTTAACTTCTGGTTAGGACAATTTATGCTGATATAATAGGGCTAAAAGAAATGTGGTTCCACCCAGAAATTGGTGATGACGAGTTCCACTATGGTATATATAATATATTTAGGAAAGATAGAAGGGGTGGAGGGGCCATGCTTCTTATCAAAAGTACCCTGAGCACAAAAAGAGTTTTTGTTGAGTCTAAAGTTACATCTGCCAGCACAGAATCTGTGTGGTGCGAGTTAGTCGGAAGCAAAGGAACAATGAGAGTGGAAGTAATCAACAGACCAGAAGTTGTGAATAATATGACGAGAGTCTTTACATGTAGATGGAATGGGCAAGCAAGTGCGAATGTCTTATTATGGGCAACTTTAATCTGCCCCAGTTTGAAGAACAAGTGAGAAATCATGAGGAAAAACTTTTTTTTAAAATAAACTAGATGATTATTACCTGTACTAGCATGTTAGAGAAAGTACTAGGGGGCGAGAATATTCTTGACCTTGTTATTACTAATGATTCAGATTTTTTTTAATAATTCCTGTTAACATGTTGTAATAAATAACAATCAACGGGATAGCAGTTTCCTAATAGCATACTGCCCATCCATGATGTAGAATCTACAAGGAAGGTTAAAATTGCCATTAATGAGGTAGTCACATTTAGCTGCTCATTCAAGTTGCCTATAGAAATTTCTTTGTACTCCTCAGAATTATTTGCTCTGTAACATAACCCAATGCATTAGAGCAGATTACTTTCAGAGTGATCTGCTCTGATGGGTGGAGGTGGGTAAAACTTCTTTTGAAAAGAAGTTTTACCCACCCCCACCCTTCCTATTCCTTCTGAACACACTATACTTCAAAAATTTCTCGTCCACAAAGTGGAGGAGAAATTGTTGAAGTTAAAAAAACGAAAGGCACCTGGGGTGGATGGGATCTATCCAGTTATATTAAAGGAGGTGGCAAAGGAACTAAGCAAATCCTTAGTCATAATTATGAGAGCATCCTTGGATTCAGGGAAAGTCCCCACGGACTGGAGATGTGCAAATGTATTCCTATTTCACAAACGGGGATTGAAGGGTGACAATTACAGACCTGCAATTACAGACCGATTAGTTTAACTTCTGTTGCGGGTAACATAATGGAGTCACTGATGGTTAAAGATGTATTGCAGGATCATCTAAACAAGATTGCAGCAATAACTCAAACACATCATAGGTTTGTTAAGGGAAAGTCTTGTCTGACAAATTTGATTGGATACTATGATGTAGTTTACAAAGTAACTGGATGCAAAAAATAATTTTGATATCATTTACTTGGATTTCAGGAAAGCTTTTGACACTGTTGTGCAGGGAAGACTTGTACAAATTGGAGCAGAATGGTATTAAGGGTAAGTTGCTACAATGGATAAAAGGGTGGTTAAGTGGGAGAAGACAGAGGGTGGTAATCAATGGATGCTGCTCTTCATGAACTAATGTTATTAGCGGAGTTCCACAGGATTCGGTGTTGTCTCCACCGCTGTTTTATATATTTATCAATGATATTGATGAAGATATATCAGGCTTAGTGTCGAAGTTTGCAGATGATACAAAGGTTGGCAGGGTTGTTAATGCCAGTAATAGCAGTGTGCTACTGCAACAGCATCTAGAAAATTTGGGCAGATGGGCTGAGAAGTAGCAAATGAAGTTTAACATTGACAAATGCAAAGTATAGACGTGAGGAAATTTGCCTTTAGCCAGCGGGTGGTTGGTTGGTGGAACAGACTTCCATCCCTTGTGGTGGAGGTTGATAGCCTAAATAAGTTTAAGGCTCAGCTGGACAGGTATTTGGAACGAACAGAGGGGTGAAGTGGAAGTGGGTTTTTTTTTTTTTTTTTTTTTTTGGCTGATGCTGCATATAGGTAGAAGTAACCCCAGAAGAACATACCAACTGTGTGGTACTACACTTAGGGTGATAGAAAATGAAAAAGACCTGGGAGTAATTGTATAGTCATATATGAAGTTTAGTGAACAATGCAGTCAGGCTGCCAGAGCAGGTCATGGGGTTTTGTCAATTATTATTTATTTATTATTATTATTAGCCATATGGTGTAAGGAAGCCTGAGGCTTATGCTGCACCAGCTGAAAAAAAAGTTTCTGAATCACCCTGAGAGAGAGAGAGAGAGTCAGAAGTAGGAGGGAATCACCAAGAAAGAGAAGAATGATGATATCCAGCTCAGGATCCTGGGTGTGCCAAGCCCATACTCATCAGATGAGAGCCCCTGGGGTTAATGATATACATAAATTTTGCTAGCAAGGAAAAGGAGGTGATTATCCCTTTGTATAAGGCAATGGTCAAGCCACACCTTGAGTACTGTGTGTACAGGTCTGGAGGCCTCATTTTAGGAAGGATATAGATTTGCTTGGGCATGTACAGAGAAGGGCAACAAGATTGGTGAGGGGAATGAAGGGATCCTCTTACCAAGCGAGGCTTAAGTTCTGCAAACTGCAGTGGATGGAGACTAGGCACCTGCAAGGTGATCTGACGAGGTGTATAAAGCCTTGAATGGGTTCAGCACGCTGAACCCATTCAAGGGGGCATAAACCGAGGAAAGACAATTGTAGAATTGATGCGTAGAAATTTGCCTTTAGCCAGCAGGCGGTTAATTGCTGGAACAAACTTCCATTTATCGTTGCAGAAGTTGATAGCTTAAATAAATTCGACGAAGAACTGTACAAACTTTTAGAGGGAATGGTTGTGCATTTTTTTTTTTTTTTTTGGCTGATGCTACATAAGCTCATACGCTTGCTTTCTTGCATCACATGCCTCTATTACTATTACTAATAAAATCCAAATTCGTTTAATTTATTTACAATACTTCTGGAATTACTAGATACATAAATTAAATTCTGTATCTTTTGGCTTTTTACAACCAGGATGCATCCCTTATAGTTGCGTAAAAAAAAGTTTGGTGATTTTTGCACTTATTTCAATGCTTCTTTCTATGCATAAGGCAATTAAGTCTGGCAAAAGAACTCATAAGAAATGTGCAATTGTGATTTTGGCCTATATCACTAACCTCCCAAAATTAGCAGTTTCCCTAAGCTCTTAAGGAACTTCAATAACACTAACAAAAATCCTTGTGCCTCCTCTTTTCAAATGAATTCTGTTTTTACAATACAAATTTCTTCTGTTAACTAGATCAGGCCATGTTGACAAAAATTTCCCATAAACCTTTAGGAGTCCCCACAAGTCTAGAGTTAATCCACAAGGTTTTAATCATATATTCCCTCCTACTATGCCTGGGCAGAATTGCAGGCACAAGCATATTTTTTCCTTTCTCACATTTTACATGACCTTATATATAGTGACCACATCATCAGTTCCTTTTATGTTTTAAGACATCAGTGCCCACATGAACCACTGTACACTGTTTAGCACTCTTAAAAACTGATAACTGGCGTTAGTCATTAGAAACATAACACTTCCACAGGATGGTGGTTTTGTCGCAAATTTGGGGAAGTGAAGCCTTCATTGTCTTTGAACTATATACAATGGATTCTGGTTATCTGGGCCACCGGTTAATCGGGGCAGCCGTTTATTTGAGGCAAATCTTAAAAAAAACAGAACCCAATAGAGAAAATAGCCAGGGTTTACTTCGCTTAATTGGGACAATATGCCGTTTAATCGGGGCAGGAGACCACAGCACTGGAGATTACCCTACAATTGTCTCCGACCGTACCATGTGGTTCGGATGGATTTCTGGAGGTCACAACCATAAAACAATAAAAACAATTAGCAGTCTCCTGTTCACTGGGCTTTTCTGTTAGTGCAATCTATCATAAACGGATAGTAAACTCAATCTTATTGAATATGCTATAATACTGACAGCTGGAATTCTGTGGGTTATTATGGTGAAATGTGTTTACACTTCCATGAAATCTTCAATCATATAAAAAAAATAATTTTCAGAATCTTTTCTTCATTCCTATTTTTAAATCTTCGTAACTTGTTACTCCATTCTCACTTGTACGTATTGTGTTACTTGCAATTTGTGTGTGCCGTGTTCTTTGTTATTGATTGCTTATCTTTTTACTGTTTTAAATTTTAACCCCATCCACAAATGTCAACTAATTAGTATGTATATATTACAGTACGTATTAATTATTGCGATTATCACGTATATTCTTCCGATCTTCACATATCATTTAATTTTTTAATTGATAAGGTAATAAAGGGTAAATTTATGCTTAATATAGCTTTACTTTTATAGCCTGTGGATAATATTCTTCCTATTTTTGCCAATTAGAATTGCTATTTAATAGAATTAAAATTCAATTCACAAAGTGATCACAATGACCGGCAATTACTACACATCGTATAGTGAACGGTAAAAGTATGGGAAATCTATCGTAACGTGATTTGATTGTAAAGTGGGGGGGGGGTCCCCCATCGTATTTTTAACTATTTATGTGAAACTTCGGATAACTGGGACAGCCGCTTAATTGGGCCAAAATTCATTAGCCCTGATGTGTCCCAAATAAACGGAATCGGCTGTACATTCATTTTTGGACTTCCAGTACTATTTCAAAGTTGCATTGCATTGTTTGAATATCAAATGTTCAGCCACCAGTTTGTTTAAACTTTGAATTATGAGTATTATTTCATTTTAAACTAACAGCATCTTTTATCAGCAAAAATTCTAATTCAACTATAGTACGTGATTAATTATATATGATGAAAATGTGCATACATCTTTTTTGAGACATTTGATATATATGTCAGGGTAAAAGACACTCTCAACAGTTTATACCAGGGGGTTCTTAACCTTTTGCTATAAGTGAGAAAGATTTACAATAAGTGGAAGAACCATATATTAAAATATAAATTTTTGGGTGCTAATATTTATTATCTTATCAGTGTAAACCTTGACTTTGAAGAGATGATGCCAAACATTTTAAATTAATTTCTCCATTATGAAGAGATAATTGCAAGTTTTCTTCCAAATGTGATGTCAACAATCTTGTCCTTTTTTTGTTTTTGATACTGTTCATTAATGAAAAGCATTTTTACATGTGTATGTTGATCCAAACATAAAGTACTATGAACGCTTGTCTTTGTGATAAAGGAAATTTTTTGCAGTAGGAAGAATCCCAGAATTTTAAAATAGTTTTGTGTTGGAAAAGACATTTAAGAGCTAAAGACGACTGCATATCAACAATTTCTAACTCGGCAACTGCTACTTCATTTTGATTGAAAATTTGTTCCAAGTTACTGATTTCAAATTTCTGTAATTTATCGTTAATTCAAATTTTTGGATGTGCTTTTTCAAGTATTTAAATCTTTCTTGGAATTGGTCACTAAGGTCTTTAATTACATTCATTACAAATGTTGGGCACTCCTTAGTAGTTTCCTCCAGACATTTTTAATGAGTAGGAAAATAAAGCAAATTTCCCTTTAAAACTTGATTCTGAAACACTTGAAGTTTTTTTCTCAAATGCAATAATCTCCTCGTATAAAACTATCACAAATTTATCTTTTCCCTGTAGCCTCAAATTTAATTCATTTAAATGGTGGAAGATGTCAACCATGAATGAAAGTGTAATCTTGAAATCATCAGTAAAAATTTCACTGAAAAGGTTTTCTTTATTGTTTTCGATTAGAAAAGCTTTTAGTTCTTCACACACCTCCCAAATTCTGGAGAGTACCTTTCCACAACTGAGCCTATGAACCTCTGTATGGGTAATAAGATCAGAATGAGGTGCTTGAAGATCTTCCAAAAATATTTTTAGAAGTCACTTATTTTAGAAGTCACTGTAGAAGCCTCTTCTACACGTACTTCCATGGGTACTGTTCTTCTGAATTGGCTTCTATAATTCCCGCTCTCTCTTTCAAAACCGTCCGAACACGTGCTGCCACCAGCCAACACTCATTTACTGTCCAACTTCAAACCCACAGAACCAACTTTTCATCTTCCTCATTTATTCATTCAACTGCCGTTTTCTGGAACAACTTTCCTTCATACGTATTTCCTGAAAATTACAATCTACAGAAGTTCAAGTCCAATGTCAACAAATATCTTTTTTTGTCTTCTCAACCTCCAACTCAAGCACGGTACTAAATTCTAACACCTCTCGTGTTTGGGGTTCACATAAAAAAAAAAAAAAAAAAATTTCGGGATTTAGCAATAAAATGGTTGATGACATTGAGACATCCTATAATTTATTTTTGATCTTTCATTTGTGAACACAAGGCCTCAATATGAATCAAACAGTGATAATGCACAAAATTAGGTATCATCTCATCTCTATTAAGATAAGCAATAAGGCCTTTGTTTTTACCTATCATGGAAGGTGCACCATTGGTAACAATTGATACAAGTTTACTCAGATCAATTTTGTGCACTGTGAGGAATTTCATAAGTGCGTCATATACATCTTTCCCAGTTGTATGTTGACCAGTAAGTTGCAAAATAGCCAAAAAATCTTCTTCACAGCTGCCATCGTGTTGAATTAAATGAACAAAACACGAGTTGTGATGATATGTCTGAAACATCAGTCGACTCATCAAGTGCCAGTGAGACAACTTTCAATTCTAATTAATAATTCACTGAATATTACATCTACCATTTGATGAACTTGATTTGAAACTGCATCATTACTCAAAGCGCCGACCGGGCTAGCCGAGTGGGTTAAGTACCTGCCCGGCAACCCAAAGGTCGCGGGTTCGATTCCCGCCTCGGGCTTGGATCAAAGTACTGCAAAAACCTTGGGAGGTGCAATATGGCCACAGAAGCCGATGCGCCAACAACTACCAAATCAAAAAAAAAAAAAAAAAATTACTCAAAGCTACCTTGACTGGTGGAGCTAATCAAGGTAGCTTTCTGTTTTTATGGCAAGATGTTAGCAAGCACTTCTAACACTACACAATTTTTTATTATTTCACCACTAGTGTAAGGCAATGAATTCTTTGTAATTATATTTGATAAAATAAATGAAACTTCATTCGCTAACACTTTACTACTATTAGCTTGATCTAAATTTAAAATATTTTTCTGTCTTTCAAGTTTCTTTTTTTCTTCTTGAAGTTCAGCTTTTCTAATATCACTAAATTTGGGAAAAGCTTCGTGAAAATTCCTTTGGCATGTTTGGTAATGTCTTTCACAATTTGACTTCCGATAGCCAGCCAAGCACGCCTGACATAATAAGCAAATCACACCAATTCCACTACTATTATCCATTACCAAATAATCATATTCCCAAGAGGATTGAAATGCATACTTATCAATTTTTTGTTTCTTTGCATTTTAAACGTGTATGTCTAAATTAGACAACTGCGAAGTTAGTGTTAATGCATAATTTTTTCTTTATCATGTTCATTTTGGGTTCTTTTTAAAAACGTATCTATTTTGAAAGGGTTTAGTAACTTGAGTTAAATCTGTTAAAAGAAACTACATTTAAGCATTTGACCACAAAATCAAAAGATTTCTTACTATAACACTTTCATCATATTTAAAGTCAGCACTCAGCACTACACATATATGGTACCTATTGCAGAAATGCAACTGAGCAAAACCCGACAAAAACCTGTTCTAACTATAAACTGAGAATAGCATGAGGCAGCATCCGCGGTCTACAGCGACACTACAGCAACAATGATTGTACTCTCAACAAAGTATTTTGTAAAAATTTTTCTTACTAAATAAATGTAAAATTAACAATAATCAATAAGAAAAAATTTTAAGAATAACATCAGTGTCAAACTCTGACCATTTTTGAGATTAAAACATTGCATAATATAAAGTTTTCCTCTAATTACTAAGAAAAGAAACAATTTTATAGCGAAGATTGCCATAGATTTTTGTAGAATATCACAGAAAGTTGAGAAATAGAAAGCACCTTTTTTAAATACAAAGATTTATATATAAATTTTTTAACTTAAGTGAAGGTGCTCGCGAGCACCCAATTTAGGATCGGTTGTGAGTGAAATTTATTTTTTGAAGAGCACAATGGTGCTTGCGAGCACCAGATTAAGAATCCCTGATTTAGATGAATAGTATGCATCTTCAAAATGCTTCGCTTTTGTAAAATCTTTACAAGTAGTTATTGATATTATGAGTGAAATTAGCTGTGTTTTGGTTCATAAGAGCTATGCTGTACGTAAAAAATAGGATGGTGTTTTCTGATGGGAGAGAGAAACCATATCAATATTATAGAAGGGCATTCCATTGAAACCAATGTGAATCACAAGAATGTAGCATTTTAAGCACCACTGATTTCAGTTGATGTAGCCAGAATTTTCTCTCTCTCTCTCTCTCAAAAACAACTTTTCTAGGATTGGAAGCCATTTTAAATTTGAAAAAATTCTTTTTATTGTGTGTAATTTGAAGGAAATTTATGTGCTGTGGTTTAACAGGAACATTGTAATAGTATTTTAGGAATATAAAGATTTTTTTCAAGTACTAAAGATTGGTACAACATAAATCCACAAAACGCCTTTTCTTGAGTTTTATACCTAATTTTGAATTCTTGGCATGAATTCAAAATAAATTCATGCAAAATATGATTTTGCATGAATTTTTTAACTACTGATTCCATTGCTTTCCCTGTTACAGAAATTTGAGCATCTGTAATTACTCACTTCATCCTTTGAACTACCTTTGTAAGTCAACATAAAAAAATTCAAGCAATTTATTTTTCACTTCGTTACTTCTGTAATTTTATGGCAGAGACATTTGTACATCTCCATCTATATGATTTCCCCTGACCTCAAGAATAATCTCATTATAGCTGAAGGTTTGATGTTTGTTTGTTATTTGGTTTTTAGGAGCATCAACTAAGGCCATATTGCTCCAGGATATGCGGTGGTCATTCCCTGATCTTTCCGCATCCTCCGTATTTGATGGTGACGGGCTCGAACCCCGGTCTAATCAAGAAGCGTGTGCTATGCACCGCTGCTCCTGCCCACCTGGCTACGGAGATGTCTCCCCCATCTGTGCACCGACCTGGAGTCAACCAAAACAGTACCTGCCGCCGCTACTGTTTTGGTGGCGTTGGTTGCAGCATCAGCTGTTGGCGCGAACTCATAAACACTGGCAAGCTATTCCTACTTGTTTTTGTACATTTATTATCATAACCTGCTCACATTTAGCCCCAGCCATGGTTCCAATGCATAAAGGAAGTGCCTCTCATGGTGTAAAGTGCAAACACCGTACATTGTCCATAACAGATAAAGTCGAACTGCTGGAAAAAAAAAAACTCGACAGCGGTGTGTCTGTGATAAGTTTAACTCCGCTTAGTTGTAAATTCCAGCAATTTCTCTCAGTTCCTCTTATTTTAATAATTTTATTTTAGCCATTCCTTTTTAGATTTATTTTATTATTTTTTTTTTTTACAACACACTTGTACAAACTTTCAGAAAAACACAACACAATATGATGGATAATACAGTGTGCTAACGAACTTGTTTTCAAAAACAATACTGACAAACTTATTGCAACGCTGGGGGTTTAATTTATCGTAATTAGTTTTATTGCAGCACTCGCCATGCATGCAATAAACTAATCACAAACAATCTTCATATGTATGCCGTAACAGCATCACACATATGTGGCTGACCGTCGCCAACGTAATAATATGCACATTTACGGTGGTGATGGGCCGACACGGCTTCTCAAGAAATAAAGTAATCTAATGGGTCATGTCGGCCACATATATATGAGGGGAAAAAAAAAAAAAAAAAAAGACTTTCTTAAAATTTTAAACGAAAAAACGACAACACTGACATTACAATATTTATTTTAGAATTACTAATCAAATTATTTGCTAAATATTTTTTGGCTCTCGGGGAATTTTTTTTCTTAAACTAGCTTGGCAGTCAAGGTAGGATGAAGTGGTTAGCTGTTGGATAAACTGTATGTGCTAATATTTTTTTTTTTTGGTAGTTGTTGGTGCATAGGCTTCTGTGGCCATAATGCACCTCCCAAGGTTTTTGCAGTACTTTGATCCAAGCCTGAGGCGGGAATCGAACCTGCGACCTTTGGGTTGCCAGGCAGGCACTTGACCCACCCGGCTAGCCCAGTCGCATGTGCTAATATAACCACAGGTGATCCGGCAAACTCACTAACCTGGCACTCCGCATGTCCCAACGCTGCTGAATTAGTGATGGTTGACCTGTATTTTCTTCCCACTCTTTCAGTTGTTGTTGTTGTTTTGGTTTTTAGGAGCATTAGCAACTAAGGCCATATTGCTCCGGGAATACGCGGTGGTCATTCCCTTGACCTTTCCACATCCTCCGTATTTGGTGGTGACGGGCTTGAACCCCGGTCTAATCAAGAAGCGTGTGCTACGCACTGCTGCTCCTTCCCACCTGGCTACGGAGGCGCCCCACTCTTTCAGTGACAGCTGTCTTTGCAAAATCACCATCCCAAAAGATCACTTCAGTCACAAGAACAACAAGTTCTTGTGACCATATAAACAACACGGTCAAGTGTGCCCTGACATACTACAGTAAAATCTCGTTAATACAAACTTGTTTTATACAAAGAAATAAATAAATTATATATATTTCGTTTATATGAAGCACATACCATTCCCCAGTGAAAGGATAGGCTTTTCTATGTAAATATATTCGTTTATTACAAAATTTGGTTAATATGTATTACAAAGTTATTTTTCACCCCGTGAGAAATAAATAGTCATTTTGTATGTATAATACAAATCTTGGCAGAGTTGTCTGATTATTGCCTATTATTAGAGGCAATAATCAGACAGTGCCATCCTACTTCCCGAAGGATGGCACTGATTTGTTAGAAATTAGTTTTGTGTAAACAAAAGCAGTTTATGGTATTTACAACGTCAAGTGCACTCTGAAAAGCATCTTTCTGAATTATGAGTTGTTAAATTAACAAAAGAATAAAAAGTTTTTCTAAGCTGTTTACATGCACTCCCTCGCTCTCCACAAGAATAAGGTCAGTTGCAATTGTTACCCCAGTTCAAAGAGTCTTTTGCTATCACATACAGCAATCTATTTTTTGTGCCATTTTATCTGAGCTGATATCTTTTTTGGAACTTGTGTCTTCCAAGCTGTGTGTAATGCGGTCAGCAATGCAAGTATGGAGGTGATTGGTGTATCCAGATGCCCGATATGCTTTTCCATCGTGTCCCACAAGTTCTCTATGGGATTGATATCAGAGGAGTTCGGAGGCCAATCAATATGCTTGAAGTCAGAACTGTGTTTCTCAAACCATTCCTGCACAACAAGTGCCCAGTGGCTTGGCACATTGTCATCTTGGAAGGCACCATCGCCATTCGGGGAAAAAGTGTAACATAGCGAGGTGTACACAGTCAGCAGGAAGCAATTGACAATAGCGAAGACCACTGATACGTTGTTCAACATGCACCAGGGGTCCAAGTTCCTGCTAGTGAAACATGCCCCACACCATACAACCGCCTCCACTTTTGATACCATACATGATGGATGAAGAGCCTCATGTTGTTCATGCCAAATCCGTACATGACCATCCACGATGTGGAGTAAATAACATGAGTCATCCGACCAGCACACCTTCCAGTCTTCTAACGTCCAACTTGCATGCTCTTTGCACCAGGCGAGTCTTTTACGCCGATGAATCTTGATTAGGAGAGGATGCCATGGGGGTTGTCTGCTGGTATAGCACATATGTGAAATGCATGGTCATGCCAGATATTGTTCTGGGTTGGCCTATGTTGTTTTGGGTAGTTAACTCTTCAACAGTACTGCGCCTGTTCGCGTCGTCGGACTCGGCGCTCACTTCTAATATCAACCTTTCACTGACCTTTGCAATTTTGCCGTCAGGTCGGTGTTTGACCATTTTGACACCAGTCCTGGTACACTTTAACTGCAGTGGCTCTTGAACACCCAACCAGTTCAGCAGTTTTGGAAATCGAGCGAGGCACCAGCTTGTCGAGCATCCACAATCTGTCCTTTATCAAAGTCAGATAAATCCTTTTTACCTACCACGCTCGGAATTTTACTACCTACTGAACCATTCACACCTTATCTATGCTACGTAGGCTGACTAACTGACCATTCTTGTACCTCACGTGGTCAACGGGGCACATTCCGTTTTCATAGGGGTAGTCGTAATGCAGTGATCACCCAGCGTATTTAGCAGTGTTATGGCGACAAAATGTAAATGGACAGAATTAAGCCTGGAAATTAAACCAAAAATTATACAAGTGGCTGATAGGATGGAAAGAAGCAAAAGGGACATTGCAAAGGAATACAACATCTCTACTTTATCTACAATACTGAAAAACTGAAAAAGACTTGAAGTGCATGACACTGGAGCAGCGATGAAAAACAGGAAACGAATTCGTGGTACAAAACATGAGGAGCTTGAAACAAAACTTTTTGAGTGGTACCAACAAATGCATGCATCTAATTTGTCAATATCAGGTCCAATTTTGCAAGAAAAGGCAAATTATCCAGCTCAGCAACATAGGATTAGCAACTTCAAATGCAGCAGTGGCTGGCTCCAAAGATTTAAAGACAGGAATAACTTGGTTTCGTGAAAGGTTTGCGGTGAGTCTGGATTAGTCGACAAAGAAAAGGCTACAGACTGGTTGTGTTCTGTACGGTCCATTCTTGAAAAATATGAGGCAAAGGATATTTTTAATCTTTTTGAGACAGGTTTATTTTAAAATTTGCTACCAAAGAAAACATTTGCTGTTTGATGAAAGCCTTGTCATAATGGAAAATTTTGTAAACAGACTCACAGTTCTGTTATGCTGCAAGTGAGATGGCAGTACAAAACTACATCCACCCGCGATTGGTAAGTTTTCCAAGCTAAGATGTTTTAAAGCAGTTAACCAACTTCCCTGTGATTATGAGGACAATAGAAGTGCTTGGCATATGGTCAAAATTTTGCAGTCTTGGTTATCAAAAGTGGACAGAAGAATGGCTTCAGAAAAAAAAGGAACATTCTGACGATTCTAGATCATTGTACAGCACCTGCCGAAACACTTAAGTTGACAAACACATATAAGGCGGTTGTTTTTACCCCCTAATACTACCAGCTTAATGCAACCACTGGATCAAGGCATTATGTATAACCTCAAGAGAGCATACAGAGCCTGTCTGGTAAGGTACTTGAAGAGTACCTCATCAGACAGGCTCTGTATGCTCTCTGATAAGGCAGCTCTCTGATAAGTTCCCTCCTTCTATGTTGCCTTATCAGAGCCTTATCAGGCTCTGATAAGGCAACATAGAAGGACGGAACAATTTGCAGCCAAATTGGAATGTCTCGATGGTGTTTTTGTTACCAGCGACGTCAAAAGTGAAGAAGCACAGATACACTGCCATCTAAAAAAATGCCCAAAATGCATTTAATAATGTGTTGGCCTGCAGTAATGTTGATAAAGAAACAACTATTGCGTTTGATAATGTCTGTTGTTGTTGTTGTGGTTGTTTTGGTTTTTAGGAGCATTAGCAACTAAGGCCATATTGCTCCGGGCATATGCGGTGGTCATTCCCTGACCTTTCCGCATCCTCCGTAATTGGTGGTCACGGGCTCGAACCCCGGTCTAATCAAGAAGCGTGTGCTACGCACTGCTGCTCCTGCCCACCTGGCTACGGAGATGCCCGATAATGTCTGTGCTGTAGTTAAAAATGCATATAGGACAAAAACTGCAAACAACATTGGATTATATCTTTAAATTATATTAATTTATTAAAAAGTTAATGGTTTGTATGCCTCCTTTTATATTAAGATTGCAATTCTTTTTACTGTGATACTAAAAGATTGTATATATCAAAATATGTATTGTACAATATTTTCATTTTCGTTAATTGCTTTTTTCTTAGTTTATCTTACAAATATATGGTTGGTAACTTGGGAGAATTTTGGTGAAATTAACAAACTTATTTCTTGTATAAAAAAGATTTTATCAAAAGCACCTTTGAGAATAGCAACTTACTGAAATATGCTACCTACTCTTCTTCTTCCACCTGATCTTGTTCTCACAAGATGGAAATGGTTAAAAGAAGAGCACATTTAAAAGTGGCATCGTTTTCTACTAAAAATTTTTATTCTATAAAAGAATTGTTGATTCCTTGGATAGAATGCATTCAGCAGCTATTGGTAGTGCTAAGGCAATGCTTTCTGAGTCTTTGACTAGAAAAGATTCATTGTTCATCCAGACCCATTTCAACTGGTTACCTAGATGTATAACCGAACTTGAAACGTGCGGGAACTGGAGATATGGAAAAAGCTGAATTGTAAATTTCAACCATAGTTGAAATTTACAATTCACCTTTTTCAGCAGTTCAGCTGGAAGCATAGGAGAAGAAATAAGATGAAAATACAATAATGTTTTAGAAAAGAACTCAAGATTTCACACTAAGGAAAATAGATGAATTTTTTAATGGGAATGAACTTATATTTCAAGTAGTGGCTTCAAAATCTCAGATTTTAAATACAGCCAAGACAGTTCCAATTAAGTAAAAAATCATTCTCTGCATACAAAATGATCTTGGATACAACAAATTTACAATGGTCCACTTTGAGAAATATATTATTGTGTATTGTAACAAAAATTATTCCAGGTGTGAGTTTGAAATGGAAAACTTTTAATTAAAAATTAAGGAATATAGATGAATTTTTTAATGGGAATGAACTTATATTTCAAGTAGTGGCTTCAAAATCTCAGATTTTAAATACAGCCAAGACAGTTCCAATTAAGTAAAAAAATCATTCTCTGCATACAAAATGATCTTGGATACAACAAATTTACAATGGTCCACTTTGAGAAATATATTATTGTGTATTGTAACAAAAATTATTCCAGGTGTGAGTTTGAAATGGAAAACTTTTAATTAAAAAAAGATGTTAAAAACTTTTCATAAATGCTTTTATTACTTTAACATGTGAATACAAAAAAATTGTGGTTCATCTAATCGTGATAAACAAGTAATAAATGTAAAAACAGTAGTGAATATACAGTGGATTCCGGTTATTTGGGCCACTGGTTAATAGGGGCAGCCGTTTATTTGGGACAAATCTTAAAGAACAGAACCTAATTGAGAAAATAGCCAGGGTTTACTTTGCTTAATTGGGACAATATGCCATTTAATTGGGGCAGGAGACCGCAGCAGTCGAGATTACTCTACGATTGTCTCCGACTGTACCACGTGGTTCGGTGGAATTTCTGGAGGTCACAACCATAAAACAATTAGCAGTCCCCTGTTTATTGGGCTTTCCTGTTAGTGCTTCAATCATATAAAAAAATTTATTTTCCAAATCTACTCTTCATACCTATTTTTTCAGCTTCCTAACTTGTTACTCTGTTCTCATTTGGGCGTATCATGTTACTTGCTATTTCTGTGTAGCGTGTTCTTGTGTGTGTGTGTGTGTGTGCTTATTTTTTTTACTGTTTTAAATTTTAACCCTCACCCACAAATGTCAGTGAACAGAAATGCCAACTAGTAAGTATGTACATATTACAGTACTAATCTTAAAATATATGTGAAAACCTCATACCTTTGAGTAGAACTGTTAATCTCTCAACACTCAATCGCGAATGATTATAATATGAATTTACCCACCCCATGTCCTGTCATAAATGAATCAAGTTAAAATAACTATTAATTAAAATAAGCATGTATTCAACTCTCATATCACGTCAAGGGAATCGGAAAGAATCATGGAAAGGCGGCAGCCACCAACCTCCAAAAACCAACCAACACCACAAGCCATCACGAGAATTGAAAAACAATTGTCGCGAAATTCTAAAAACGATGACACTAATAAATTAATTTATATATAAGTTAAATTTTAAAATCGTTATTAATTTCTTTTAAGAGACCACCTTATTCAGTTTGTTACTGTGTTCACAAGAAGTACAAAAGTGATTCGCGAATGCCATCTCCCCGGTTTTATATCAAATTAACGATACCTGACACGAGATTATTTATATAAACCAATGTATTAATTGCTATTCATGCATTCGCGTAAGAGTCCATGAGTCCAAAATATTATAAGGTCTACATACATTAATAGAATTAACATTTAATCTCATTTCTAATGTTTCAGCAATTAATAATTTAAAATATTCACGCTGTTTATTAAGAACCTTGGATTCATTAAAAAGAAACACGTCCATCAGTGATTGCATGAAATGCAAGCTCAGATGCAGCCGTCCTACCTGCTCTAACTGATGCCAAATGCTGCTGTATCCTTACTGAAAGTGAATTTTGGGTCGAGCCAATATAAGTAGAATTGCATCCACCACAAGAAATATTGTAAACAATATTGTGAGCTTCCATGGTAGGAATTACATATGCCCTATATTTCAAGATAGCATGGAGCTTACTCATAGGTTGTTGTTTTTTTTTTTTTTTTGGTAGTTGTTGGCGCATCGGCTTCTGTGGCCATAATGCACCTCTCAAGGTTTTTGCAGTACTTTGATCCAAGCACGAGGCGGGATTCGAACCCACGACCTTTGGGTTGCCTGACAGGCACTTTACCACCCGGCTAGCCCGGTCGGCCCTCATAGGTTGTGGAACAATCTTAAATTCAGTGTTCTTAAATATGTTAATAAATTGTGTATACCAATGTTGTGTATATGGAACTTTAATAAAATTTTGTGATCCGGCCCTATCATTTTTTGTACTCATCTCTAATTTATATTTCGCCCGTTGACTAATCTGCATAATGGTACCTAATGAATAACCCCTATTTAAAAATCTTTTGGTCAGTTCCGTGAGCTCATCCAATAAGGATTCTTGACTAGAGCTGTATCTATATGCATTATGAAACTGGTTAAAAATAATGCTCCTTTTACATGTAAAAGGGTGTAGCTCGAATGGTGCAAGAATTTTCCCATTTTCCCATATTCGTTGACTTCCTATAAATTTTAAAAAATATGTTTTCATTAATTCTGGTTAAAGTAAAATTTAGAAAATTTATGGATTTGTGATGCGGGATTTCCATTTCTAGAGTGAACTTAAGTCGAGTATGAATGTTATTAAAAGTATCCAGGACCTTCTGTACTATATATTTATTAATAATTATTAAGATATCATCACGATATCTGCCATGGAATATTATATTAGGGAGATGTGGTGTTAAGTGTACCTGCTCGATCTTATTTAGATAAATTTCAGCCACCAATCCACTCAAGTTGGTAACCTGAATATCTGCTTGTAAATTAATGTAATTGGTTTGTACAAGAAATTTAATCAAATAAAATTCATTTCTGGGTTTGACATGTTTAAACAGATTGTCTGATCATTAATAAGGTCCCATATTACGTCTAGGACATATTCTACACGTACGTTGGTGTACAAGGAAATGACATCTAAAGAGAATAATTCGTCATCTCCATTTAGCATTTTTTCTTTTAAATGGTTGATTTGAATTCTTTAGACTAAACTTTAATGTTAAATGCAAAGGTTTAATAATGTTGTAAAGATACGCCACGAGTGATGCAAACACTGTGTTTCTGTAAGAGACAATAGGTCTAATAGGGTATCCTATTTTATTATGTTTGACTTGTCCGAAAAGAATTGTTACCACATTAGTCCTAGCCTTAAGGGATTTTAAAGTGGCCATCGAATTATAGTCTTTTTTTCTGTACTCAGTTAACTCACTATTAAATTGTTTAATTAAGTTGTCAAACACCACTTTCTCTACAACCTGGTATGTAGAACTATCAGATATAATATTACTAAGTTTGCCTATATAATCTATTTTATTTAAGACTACAACTGTATCACCCTTGACAGCTTTCTGTACAATAATATTGTTGTTCCATCGTAATTTTTGGAGACCAATGCTTTCTTCTTTTGATAACCTAGGTATATATGGGTCCCTGTTCTGATTGACAATTCCATTAATTTATACGGGTCTCTGTTCTGATTGATAATTCCATTAATCTGCTGTATGAACCCTTCCTTATTTTTAGAGTTCCTTAAGCCAAATTCGAATTCAATAACTGTTTGCTTTTTTGGAAGACGTCTGGGAGGTAAATTATAATTGAGCCCTTTACATAAAAGATTAATTTGTGGAATGACAATTCATAGGAAGATAAATTGACCACACCATGGTTGATAATATTCTCTTCTGTATGTGTTACACTAGATTCTGTCATGTTATGTTGTGTCAGCCTCTTGATAACCATACGCTGTAAATTTAACCCCCCCAAACCTTGTCTTGTATTATTCCCCCTACGCCTAACCTCTACTGCTGTGTTATTATTCCTCATATGAAGTAAACGTTATAGTTTATTAGTATGTCTCATGTTTATTTCAATTGCTTGCACTTGTTTCCTTAATTCAATATTCGATTTTAGATAAGTCCAATCATTAATATGTAAATAATCCTTTATCTTATTACGTAAACATTGTAGTTGACAAAAGTAACTATTCTTTTTGCAGACTCTGAAATCCAAGGTTAACTAACAATTTTTTGTGAAACCACACGTGCTAATTTTTTGATGCCCACTACCCTTTGTCTTAATGACACCCTTGCAAATTTTGGGATGATATTCTTGCTAATGCATAATTTTAAAAATTTAATGTGAAACTTCTGTGCCTCATATTGCAAGGTAGTATCAATGTATGCGTGGACCATGTTATGTAAATAATCTCTCATATTTACGAAATTAACCTAAAAAACCTGTAACGAATTAAAAATGTGAATGGAATGTCTCAGGTGAAGGAGAGAAATGTATGTTAAGTCAAATTTAATAATATATATTGTTTACTAATTCAAATCAAAAGGGACTATGAAACCCAATAAGTCCTATTATTATTATAATAATCTTAAATTATAGGTTTGAGTAGGCCTGTTAATCTCTCAACACTCAATCGCGAATGATTATAATATGAATTTACCCCCCCCCCCCGTTGATTGTCATAAATGAATCAAGTTAAAATAACTATTAATTAAAATAAGCATGTATTCAACTCTCATATCACGTCAAGGGAATCGGAAAGAATCACGGAAAGACGGCGGCCACCAACCTCCAAAAACCAACCAACACCACAAGCCATCATGAGAAGTGAAAAACAATTGTCGCAAAATTCTAAAAACGACGACACTAATAAATTAATTCACATATAAGTTAAACTTTAAAATTGTTATTGACTTCTTTTAAGAGACCACCTTATTCGGTTTGTTACCTTGTTCACAAGAAGTACAAAAGTGATTTGCAAATGCTACCCCTCCTGTTTTATATCAAATTAATGACACAAGATTATTTATATAAACCAATGTATGAATTGCTATTCATGCATGCACGTAAGAGTCCACGAGCCTATGGAGCTTACTCATGGGTTGTGGAACAACCCACGAGCAAGCTCCATGGAACAACCTACAAGTAAGCTCCATGCTATCTTGAAATATAGGGCATATGTAATTCCTACCATGGAAGCTCACAATATTTCTTATGGTGGATGCAATTCTACTTATATTGGCTAGACCCAAAATTCACTTTCGGTAAGGATACAGCAGCAATTGGCATCAGTTAGAGCAGGTAGGACGGGTGCAGCTGAGCTTGCGTTTCATGCAATCACTGATGGACGTGTTTCTTTTTAATGAATCCAAGGTTCTTAATAAACAGCGTGAATATTTTAAATTATTAATTGCCGAAACATTAGAAATGAGATTAAATGTTAATTCTATTAATGTATGCAGACCTTATAATATTTCGGACTTGTGAACCCTTACGCGCATGCATGAATAGCAATTCATACATTGTTTTATATAAATAATCACGTGTCAGGTGTCGTTAATTTGATATAAAACAGGGGGGATAGCATTCGCGAATCACTTTTGTACTTTTTGTGAACACACTAATAAACCGAATAAGGTGGTCTCCTAAAAGAAGTTAATAACGATTTTAAAATTTAACTTATATGTGAATTAAAATTAATTTATTAGTGTCGTCATTTTTAGAATTTCACAACAATTGTTTTTCAATTCTCATGATGGCTTGTGGTGTTGGTTAGTTTTTGGAGGTTGGTGGCTGCCGTCTTTCCATGATTCTTTCCAATTCCCTTGATGTGATATGAGAGTTGAATACTTGCTTATTTTAATTAATAGTTATTTTAGCTTGATTCATTTATGGCAATACATGGGGGATAAATTCATATTATAATCATTCGTGATTGAGTGTTGAGAGATTAACAGTCTCTTAAAAGAAGTTTTTAAGAGACTTAGCCCGTAAGCGTAAATTTATTTTTATTTTGCTAACCTGTGGAAAATATTCTTCTGATTTTCACGTATCATTTAATTTTTTAAAAGAAGAACTCAAAGGTATGAGGTTTTCACCTATAATTTAAGATTATTATAATAATAATAAGACTTATTGGGTTTCATAGTTCCTTTTGATTTGAATTAGTAATATTACAGTATGTATTAATTAAGCTAGCACGTAAGCGTAAATTTATTTTTATTTTGTTAACCTGTGGAAAATATTCTTCTGATTTTCACGTATCATTTAATTTTTTAATTGATAATGAAGTGTAAATTTGCACTTAATATGGTATATCTTTACTTTTATAGCATGTGGATAATATTCTTCCTATTTTCACTAATTATAATCGTTGTTTAAAAGAATTAAACTTTAATTCACAAACGTGATCACAATGACCTGTGCTTACTACATATCGTATAGTGAATGGTTTGTTTGTTTGGTTTTAGGAGCATTAGCAACATTAGCTTCTTCAACTAGAATATGCGGTGGTCATTCCCTGACCTTTCTGCATCCTCCATATTTGGTGGTGACGGCTCGAACCTCAGTCTAATCAAGAAGCGTGTGCTACACACTGCTGCTCCTTCCCACCTGGCTATGGAGGCGCCATATAGTGAACAGTACTTTACTATGGTGAGTCTATTGTAATGTGATTTGATCATTCAGAAAATCAATCATAAAGCTGTATTTTTAACTATTTAAGTAAAAATTCGCATAATTGGGGCAGCCACTTAATCGGGCCAAAATGAACTAGTCCCGATGTAACCCAAATAACCGGAATCAACTGTATTAGCATTTTGGTGCATATATTTTGATGTCTACTAACAGCTTCATCTTTTTATTTTATGCCTATAGCAGTTCTCTTTTAAATAATAAATTTTTTTTATTAAAAACTAAAAAAAAAAAAAAAAAAATTTTTTTTTTTAAAATGCATGTGGTGAGTATTACAATTCAATAAGAAAAGATGGAATCTTGGCATAACCCAAGCAGAATTCAAAAAATCCATGAATTTTTTAAGAAATTAAAAAGGAAGTTTACACCTGCAGGTAGTTCCATCATGTTGGTAACAATTACGGGGAGCCAAAACTGTAGAGTTAATAAGTTCACTTAATAAATAAGTAATAATAAGAAATTTAATGTATTAATGAATTTATAAGTAATTAATTAATATAATTATTGTTCGTATTATTGCCAGTAAACAGTAATTATGCTTAACTAAGAAAAAACTTAATTACCTTTTGAAAGCTGCCCCAAAATACTTCTTGCACTATTGTTAGTAGTGCATGTCATATCTCTACAAACACCAGTGACACTTATGCAGTTTTTATTCTCTGAGTTGGATGACTCTGTATCACTTGCTTTCAGTGGCCTTGCAACTTTTTTTTTCCTTTGCTGTATTTCCTGTTCACTACTACTACTACTACTACTACCCCAATCTGAATCAGAATCAATAACAAGGGCTGAATTTTTTCTACGTCTAGTAACAGCCTGGATTTCTTCTTCGGATGATGATGAATCAACACCATTTGTATTCATACAAGCTGTTCTTCCTGCAGGCCTAATATCTCTTAACCTCCTGTGCCTCTGTTTGCTTCTCTGTCTATGGGGAGTAAGGGGGAAATTTGTAGAACAGTCTTCATCTGAACTCATTGTAGACATTATACCTTTAATCTTAAAATATGCACTTATGCATAAATGCCTCTCATCTACTTTCCCTATAAGAATGAAAACATTATACACATATAACACATCCATAAGACAGAGAGCAATTCTAAAACTAAGTTTATAATCATATGAATCATGAGGATATATATTTTGTTTTCAATAGTATGAACTAGAGCTATAATGTTCAATATGTTCTATATTGATAACAATATTTGTAAAAGAATAAGAGAAGTTTACCTCAATATGATAGTAGAAAATTTCTGTATGATACTCTCCAGAAATTAAAACGAAAACAATTAAAAAATCGAAAATCTTACATTACAGTAAGAAATAATTAGCAATAATTAAAAATCAATTTAACGCAATTAAAATTTTAAATTAATTTTTGACTTAATTTTTAATTATTGTTGATTATTTTTTATTGTAATGTAAGATTTTCGATTTTTTAATTGTTTTTGTTTTAATTTTTGGAGAGTATCATATGGAAGTGTTCTACATATCATATTGAGGTAAACGTATTCTTTTACAAACATTTTGTTTTCATAAATCCTCCCTATATTTTGTATGTGTGTGTGTGGAGAGAGAAATAATCAAAAGTTAAAAAGGATGAGAAATAATAATAATACATGAAGAAACTAAATATTAAAAAACCACCAACTAAATACTTGTTACAATATGTGCCTAATGCCTTCACCATGTCTGCCCTCAAGTAACAACTCAACTCCCAGTGGATGGATTTTCAAGAAATTTTATAATTTGATTCATTTAGGAATTAATGCCATCCCAAATTTCATTAAAATTACATAAATAGATCTGACAGTTATTATTTATTTTTTTATACATCTCACATAGGCTATCATAGCATATATTGTGTATCGTAACTGCAGCAATGGGCAATAATGGTGGAAGCACAGAAAAGTAATGTTCTTGGTTTGATGACATTCACTGGAAGAAGCCATTTTTTTGTTCAATCAATCAATTTACTAAAGACAAATTTAACCAAGGACATTAGATATTTACTTTTCACTTCTACTAATTGTAGATGGAAAAAATTAAATTAATGTAAATAAAAAAAATCTAACGTGTTTGGAAATGTAACTTAATTTGTTAATGGACAGTAAGATAAAACTTGGATTCTTTGTAAATGTAAAACAAATTAGCACAAAGACATCTCAGGTCTCATGGGAGGAGGACAAACATAATGATTTGTATATTGTGTGTTCCAAGTTTTTCTTCTGCCACAATGCATAAATCTAGGAGTTAGTATACTGCCTAAATAATAAATAAATAGTAAATTCTAGAGAATAAACATTAGAACTTTCTAGAACAATGCACAGTAGATCCCCGATGTCACACGGTGCCACTACAATGTCCAGTTCCACGTTGTTCATCACAAGTGGCAAATACTGCTACACAAATTGGAGCAGTGTGACATTGGAGGCAAATTGCTGCTATGGATAAAGGGGTGGTTGAGGGGGAGAAGACAGAGAGTGGTAATCAATGGACACTGCTCATCGTGGACTGATGTTATTAGTGGAGTCCCTCAGGGTTCAGTGTTGGGTCCATTATTGTTTTTTGTATTTATAAATGATATTGATGATGGTATATCGGGCTTAATGTCCAAGTTTGCAGACGATACAAAGGTTGGCAGGGTTATCAAGGACACTACTGACACTATGCTGCTGCAACAGGATCTGGAAAGGTTGAGTAGATGGGCTGAGAGGTGGCAAATGAAGTTTAACATTGACAAATGTAAAGTACTACACATGGGAAACAGCAACCCCAGAGCAACGTATCAACTCTGTGGTACTACACTGACAGTGGTAGAGAATGAAAGGGACTTGGGGGTGGTTGTGCAGGCAGATATGAAGTTCTCTGAGCAGTGCAGACGGGCTGCAAGAGTAGCTCATGGAGTATTGTCAATGATATACAGGAATTTTTCCAGCAGGGATAAGGTGGTGATTATTCCATTGTATAAGGCGATGGTCAGGCCACACCTAGAGTACTGTATACAGGTCTGGAGGCCTCATTTCAAGAAGGATGTAGAGCTGCTGGAACGAGTACAGAGAAGGGCAACAAGATTAGTGAATGGAACAACGGGGTGCTCTTACGAAGAAAGGCTTAAGTTTTACAAATTACAGTGTCTGGAGACTAGGCACCAGCGAGGTGATCTGATAGAGGTGTATAAAGCCTTGAATGGTTTAAGCATGCTCAATGCTGATGGGATTCTTCCTCTAGCTCAGAAAAATCACCTGAGAGGGCATAAATTCAAATTGAGGAAAGACAGATGTAGGATAGACGTGCGGAAATTTGCCTTTAGCCAGCGGGTGGTTGGTTGGTGGAACAGACTTCCATCCCTTGTGGTGGAGGTTGATAGCCTAAATAAGTTTAAGGCTCAGCTGGACAGGTATTTTGAACGAACAGAGGGGTGAAGTGGAAGTGGTTTTTTTTTTTTTTTTTTTTTTTGGCTGATGCTGCATAAGCTTGCTTTCTTGCATCAAATGCCTCTATTAATGCTAATGCTAAAATGCTAATACTCAAGAAAGTTGCCTAGCGCAGTGATAAGGCGAATAATGTGACTTTAGATGTTAAAACAGAGGTGATTAAGTAAAGTAGCAGTGGTGAAAGAGCTGCTGATATTGCTTGGTGTCTTGACTTACCACAAACAACAGTGCATAAGATTATCAAATATGCAGGGGAGATAATGAGCAAAGCAGAGTATATAACTCACTACAATTAAAATTACCAGGCAGAGGAGTAGCATTATGAAAAAAATGGAGAAATTGCTTTCAACGTGGCTCGAAGATTTGCAGGAGCAAAATACTCTAGTAAGTTTTGCTCTTATTCAGGAGAAGGCCTCCACAGCTTTTATGATTTTGTTAAAAGTGAGGGGGAGCATGTCTAGCTTCAGCAAGTGAAACTTTTAGTGCGAGTCGTGACTGGTTTCATAGGTTTCAATCCCATTAGGGATTTAAAAATGTGAGACTACAAGGTGAGGCAGCAAGTGCAGACACTGAAGGGGCAATCTGCATTTGCACAGACTTTGTCCAGGATTGTAGAGGAAGGTCACGACTCTAGACAAGTTTTTAATGTGGGCGAAACTGCCTCTTACTGGAAGAGAATCCAAAATGTACATTTTAATCCATGAAAAAAGTGCTCGAGGGTTTAACTTAATACTTTTTCTTGGGGGAATGCAAATGGGGGAAGGAAGCTCAAGCCACTACTCGTGTATCACAGTGAAGTGTAAAGTGTGTTAGTTGTCTGGAGGCACCAGGGTTTTCTCCCATCTCTGCATTGAGTACTGTTTGTATGATAGAGAGCTCTGTGGAGGCCAGAGATTTAAAAAGTGTGTGTGTGTGGGGAGTGGTTTGTTGTGTAGCGTTATGTTCTGTTATGTAGCATTATGTCGTTATGTTCTGACCATTTAGCCTTTGGGCCTCTGCTGGGACTCACCATTACCCACACTCGTGTATCACAGTAAGATTCCTAGGGCTATGACAAATTATGTGAAATCTTGCTGTTTGTTTGTTTGAGGATTTATTAGGTGCATCGACAACTATGGCCAGTGAAATCTCACCTCCCTGTGGCCTGGAAATCGGAGTGAAAGGCTTGGATTAAAAAAAAAAGCAAATCATTAGTGACTGGTTTGTAGAAAGCCTTGTTCCTAAACTAAAACTATTGCCAACATGAAGATTTGTCATTTAAGATTCTTCTGTTGTTGGATAATCCCCCAGCCAATGACATCGACTTTGAAGTTTTGTGTCCAAACATCAAAGTTGTGTTTCTGCTAACACGAACACTACTTCACTCATTCAGCATATGGACCAAGGTGTCAAAGCAAATTATAAAGCTTACTATTTAAGAAGAACATTTAGAAAGCAAATACATGAGACTGATGGATTAACACCTTCACATTCAAAAAGATAGACAGACCAGGTCCAATGTGAAGGGCATTTTCTGATAGTGAGGGAACTGTTCGTCAAGATTTTGTTCCTGTGGGGGAGAAACCTTATATCAAAAGTACTTATCAATTGTCCAGGAGTTTTGGAAGAGATTTAATATCAGGGATGCAGTGTACATTATTGGTGAGGCATGGAGTGAAGTGACAGATGTATGAACAGTGTTTGGAAGAACATTTATCCTGAAGCTGTGCATGACTTCACTGGTTTTGAAACTTCTGAAGACGTTCATGCTTCATGGGGGAGCTGGTGTTTTTGTAAAGGCAAGTTTTTGATAATATCGAGGAGGAGGAGGAGGATGTTCACAGCCCTTAACTAATGAAGAATTGGCTGAACTGAATAGGCAGGCATTTGATGAAGAGACCATGGAAGATGGAGACAGGCACAACAGAAGAAAACAGCTTAACAACAAAGAATCTCAGCAACATTTTTAACCTTGCTGATGAATTAACAGGCATTCTGCAGAGTAGTGATCACCTGCCTGATCGTTCTGCTAAGGATTGACTCATAAATGACAGTTTGTCTTGCTATCATGAGATTTATGATGCAAAGATTCATTGTGGCAAGCAGATGAAGTTAAGACTCCTTCTTCAAGAAAAAAGTCACAGAACCTCAACTTAAAGTGCTAAGGAGGAGCAATTGTAATAGGAAGAATAATAAAAATTTTATTTTTATGTTTTATTAATAATTTCAGTGTATTTTCTAATTATTATTTAGCAATTACAATAAATTATACTGTATTACAGTTTAGTGTACAATAAAATAAGTATTTCCTATTCATATGCCTATACTCTGCCATATAAATTCAAATTTTTTAGTTGGTCTGGAATGTATCTCTCACATAATACATTAGTTCAATGGAAAATTGATATCCAATAAACATCATTTCGTCATAAGTTGTGTTTTTTGATGCATATCAAGCCCCATGTAATGGTATTTTCACCCACCTGTGTAATTCAGGTTTACTGCATGGTGGCTGTTCTAGAAGGAAACTTTTTTTTTTTTTTTAAGCATGCTGTCTCCCACATCCAGCTGATAACTACCTATTGAACAAATCTCCCCTTCTGGAGTAGGATTAACTGCTAACCCTTAAGGGTAGGATAATTTCTGACCCCCTTTGGGATAGGATTAAAACTGCAAACTCCTCCAGAGTTTCCCCCTGAATACTTAATATGGGACAGGGCTTTGGCACCCCTGCTGACCACCAAATGGTGCTCCACTTCACAGGCTCTTAGTCCTGCATTTCTCTTTTGCTGGGTTGGGTGGGCTCCCCAACCCAGGAGTTCCCCAATTCTTCTCCTCTTCCCCTTTTCCCTTTAGTGGAGAATGCATCTTTCCCCTACTTTTCCCTTACTCCCAACTCTACTCCTATCTCCTCCACTCATTTTTTATTTATTTTATTTATTATTATTAATTATTATTTTTTAAAAATTTTGTTATTATTCTTATTTTTTTAAACTTGGCCTCTGTCAGGAAGCTCAGGCAACTCTGGCAGAGACCAGTCAGAGTATAATGGGTATCCTGACTCACCTCCCAGTGGTGTGACAGACAATGAAGGGTCCCACTAGAGGCCCCTGCAGCCAAGCAGCTAGAGACATAACAGAACAAAACACAATACCACATAAACCAGACATGACACTTTTTTCTGGATTTAGCATTCTGCATTCCATCACAGAGTACATAAGGTGCAGATGTGGGAAAATACTGGTGGCACCTGACCCTACAAACTATTCCACTATTGAACAAATCAAAGCCTGGTTACCACTAAGAAACAAAGCAACAGTCATCCCAGCAGAAGAGTCCTTCTTCACATTCAAAAAGATAGACAGACCAGGTCCAATGTGAAGGGCATGTTATTTGAATTTTCTGATAGTGAGGGAACTGTTCATCAAGATTTTGTGGGGGAGAAACCTTATATCAAAAGTACTACTTGAGGGTTCTTAGGGCAGATGCTAAGTAGTGATGGAGATAATCAAACATGGTATTTTCATAATTTATTATATGCAAATTAGTTGATTATGAAATATAACAACAATAACTGAAAAAGGGAATAAAAAGGACAGTAGATTTGATGTGTGTTATCAAAACTCACTAAAGATAAAGTGCTGAAGGAGGAGGAGGAGTTGTTTTCCCCCTCTTTAATTTTCTTGTTGTTGATATCATAACTGATTATTAATCATTCAATTATGTCCATCACTAAAAGAAGTACAATCGGAACTGGTGGTTGCTGCAATAGACTTAAAAGGGTTATATCAACAGTAGAAGGGATTGAATCACACTGGGCCACTTGATGTCAATGGGTTAACAGTTGATGATCTCGCTCAGGTTGCAGACAAATTGAATAGATATTTTGCATCTACATTCACACGAGGAATTCTTTAGAGAAGGGGATGTCAGAAGTTTATCAAACTCCGGTGGGGAGCTAAATGACTTTGGGATAACTGAAAGGAAAGTGGAAGAGGAATTGTTGAAGCTGAACATAAAAAAGGCACCCGGGGTGGATGGCATGTATCCAATCATATTAAAAGAGCAGCAAAGGAAGTAAGCAAGCCTTAACCATAATTATGAGAGCATCCTTGAATTCAGGTTGTTGTTGTTGTGGTGGTTTTCTGGTGCATAAGCTGCTTTGGCTATAATGCACCTATTCCTTTATTGTAATAATATATGAGAATTTCTTGTTATGTCAGAAGAGGCAAAAATCAGAAATGACTAAAAACTCCAATTTTCTTCAGAAAGTTCAGAAAATTCAGGGATATTTGCATTGTCACCAATGACATTCTCAAGAGTTATTGGTTTGCGTAGGTTAACCAAAGATAGCAGGGTTGCATTTCTGTCTTGATTATAGTGTGGGCATTCAATGAGAATGTGTTTCACAGTTAGATTTAGAAAACAATGTGGACGGACACTGTGGTGGATCATCTCCTGTGAGTAAATGAAGGTGAGTCAAATGTGTATGGCCTATTCTTGATCTTGAAAGGAGTACCTCTTCTCATCTTGATGAACGGACACTGGAATGCCAAATTCTAGGATCCTGTTTAAATTGAAAAAGTTTGTTATGTGTTTGAGAGTGCCAGAATGCTGTCCATTCTGTTAGGCATGTATCACGAATGATTTGTGGGTAGTCTGATGCTGGAACAGGGATAGTGGTTAAATCTAAGGTAGATGGATGTTTTGCGGCTTTATCGGCCAGTTCATTACCAGAAATTCCAGAATGTGCTGGAATCCAGCAGAAGGTGATCATTTGGTGGCACTCTTCAATCTGCAGTAATAATCTACTAATTTCATTTAGAAAAGGGTGAACTTTATCTGTGGAGTTAGATAATGCCATAATTGAGCTGAGGGAATCAGTGTAAATAACAAATTTTAATGAGCAGTCAGAACAGAGATTTTCTAAGGCTAGTTTAATTGCATATAATTCTGCTGAGAATATACTGAATTCAGGTGGAAGGGCTGCTGAAATAGTGGTATTTAGGAACACTGCTGCTGCTCCAACATTTGAGTTAGATTTAGAGCCATCTGTATAAATTGGAGAAAAGTCAAAATATTTGTGAGTGTGAATTGCATGAAGTTGTTTCACATTTGATGCTTGAAGAACATTTTTTCCCCACTGGCAAAGGTAAGTGTCACAGGTGGGTAGAGGAGTAAGAGTCCATGGTGGTTGAGTGCATGTTACTACTTCTTGTACAGAATGAATGGAAACTTTCCAAACTTGCATCAGTTCAAGAAGGCGAAGACCAGCTGGTTTTACTATACTAGGCTTACTTCTGTAGAGGTTTTCTAATGGTGGATTAAATAAGTATGACTGAATTGGATGTGAAGCACAACTTTGTATTTTGACAGCATACTTCAGTAGCAGTGTTTTCCTACGTAGTGTTAACGGGGGCTCATGAGCGTCAATGTAGAGGCTATGTGCTGGTGATGTTCTGAAAGCTCCAAGTGCAATCCTCAAAGCACTGTGTTGAACTGGATCAAGCCAGTGCAAAACACTTGCTCTGGCAGAATCAAGACAGGAGCACCATAATCAAGACGGGATCGGATTAATGCCCTGTATAGCCGAAGTAAGGAGGTGCGATCTGCACCCCATGTTATGAATTTATCAGATTGGCGGATAAAGCCCTGAGTATATTTAACTTTTTTAAACAGCAAGTACGTACATTTTTAATATGGTCTAAGAAATTTAATTTGTTGTCAAGGATTAATCTTAGAAATCTGATGTTACTATTGACTGGGATGGAGAAGTTGGAAATTTGGAGTTCAGGATCCAGATGGAGTTTGCGTTGTCGACAAAAAAGGATAGCAACTGTTTTCTGTTGTGAGAGTCGATAGCCGTTAAGGTTGGCCCATTGTTGTATTTTATTCAGTGATATCTGAAGCTGCCTTTCAATTGATCTCATGCTTTGGGAATGACAGGAAATGGAAAGGTCATCCGCGTAAAGATATGACTCAACTGTGTTTGGAAGCTGTTTAGTGATGGAATCGATTCTAAGAGCAAAAAGAGTGGCACTCAGCACAGATCCCTGAGGAACACCTTCTTCCTGAATGAAAGTTGTAGAGAGAGGTCATTTTGGTATTTTACTTGAAACGATCTAGTGTATAGGAAGTTCTGTATAAATATGGGAAGGTTTCCCCGTAGACCGAGGGAATAAAGATCACTAAGTATGCCATGTCTCCAGGTGGTGTCAAAGGCTTTCTGTATATCTATATAGTAACCATTACCAGATGCTCGTGTTTAATAAATGCATTGCGAATGGCAAATTCAGCCTTGATCATGAGATCTAAGCATGATCTGTTTTGTTGAAAGCCATGCTGACTATTGCTCATGAGATGTTGTGACTCTATGATCCAGACGAGTCTATTGTGGACAATTTTTTCAAGGATTTTGCTGAGGCAGCTTGACAGAGATATAGGTCTATAGTTATGGGGATTGGTTGGATCTTTTCCAGGCTTCAGGAACGCCAAAACAATAGAGTGGTGCCAAGAAGCTGGATAAGTTTTTTCTAAAAAAATACGGTTGTAAAAGACCAGGAGGAGGCGCAAAGCTTTGTCATCAAGATGTTGCAGCATGATATAATAGATCCCATCTGGTCCGGTGGCACCATTACGAGCTGTTTTAATGGCATGCAATAATTCAGAATATTGTAGAGGTTTGTTATATGGCAGAATGAGGGCAGTTTGGAAGTTAATAGAATACCGTTCTCGACTGTTTTTAATTCGTTGGAAAGATGTAGTATAAGCTGATGTTGCTGAGATCTCAGCAAAAGTATTGCCCAAAGCGTTAGCTATATCCGAGGGACTAGTTAAATCTCGCCCATTTCAGGAGAGGACTGGAGAGGGTATGGTTGGAAACTTACCAGAAAGCTGTCTAATTTTTTTCCAGATTAATTTGTTGTCAGTATTTCTGTTAATTGTTGATGCAAAACGGGTCCAGGATTCTTTTTTGGCTTGCCTCTGTATGAAGCGTGCTTTTGCCCTTACTTTCTTATAATTTATCAGATTGGCTGTGATTGGATATTGCCGAAACAAATTCCACGCTTTATTTTTTGCTTTTTTTGCTTTGGTGCATTCCTCATTCCACCAATAATTATAGTGCTTTCGACCCGGTGGATTTGATAATGGTATTGTATCTTTAGCCACGTTTAAGAGATGCGACGTGATGTAATCTGTCACATCATCAATACGGTGGAGACGGATTTTTTTCTCATCGAAAGAGATTGATGACTGAAATTTTGCCCAGTTTGCTCTTGTAAATTTCCATTTCCTGCAGGGTTTAGTTAAAGGAGTCTGTGCTATCAATACCTTGCATACGATTGGGAAGTGATCACTGCCCATAGGATCGTTTATAACATACCACTCTATAGTTGGGACCAAATGGAAAGATCTATTGCTGAAGTATGTCCAGTTGGGAGTTGAATGTGAGTGTGCGTGCCAGTATTCAGTATGGTGAGGTTTAGTGCATCTAAAAGTCTTTCAATGAGTCGACCACGTATATCCAATTTAGAAGCACCCCATAGGGGGTTGTGCCCATTAAAGTCCCCTAATATACAGAGAGGTGGAGGTGTCTGTATGAAGAGGTCTTCAAATTCTTTTAAACAATAAGTATGGTTTGGCTGTAAATAGATTGAGACTAGTGTTATTGCAATATGGAGAGTTATACGAACCGCAACAGCTTCTATTTCAGTTTGAAGTGGGATATGCTTAGTTGGGATCTTTGAATTTATCAGGATTGCTACACCACCCTGGGCAGTATTTGCTGTATTGCGATCTCTTCGATAAAGGCAGTAGTTCTTTATCGATGGAGAAATTTGCGAGGTTAAGTAAGTTTCTTGGAGACAGAGAGCAACTGGAGAATACTGGTTAATTAGATTATGGATATCATCTGTGTTGCAACGAAAGCCTCTGCAGTTCCACTGTACAAAGAAGGCCATTATTTGTGTTTAATTGTTTGAGATGTATCTGACTGCTTTTTGAAGGTGACTGGTTTATGACGTTCCAATTTTTGTCTGTCTTTTTTTAGGAAAACTGGCCGACCAGTGTCCATTTCTTCTTCTTCGGCATGAATTTCTAATATTGGATCTTCCGGTAGAGTAGGAGATGTCGCTGGTATTGTAAGAGGAGTGTTACTTGCCTGGTCTGAATGCTTGGGATTACTGGACTGTTGCTGAGAGAGGACAGCTCGAGCCCAGTCAGAGATTGATATGTTTGAGGGGACGGTACCTTCAGTTTGGGTGGATACTGTTTGTTGTTTTTGTGCAACATTTGCATAGGTACGTTTGGGCATGGTAGGAGCAATTATTTTCCTTGCTTCTTGAAAGCTTACCTTATTCTCAACCTTATATTTAACAATTTGTTTCTCAGTTTTCCATCTCTCACAAGTTCTAGAATATGCAGGATGGTTACCTTTACAGTTGTGACATGTCTTTTCTGTCGCCAAACATTCAGACTGAGTATGATCGGAAGATCCACAGTTTGGACAAACTGGGTTTCCTCTACATGTTGTCTGAGAGTGACCATACTTTTGGCACTTGTAGCATCTCAAGGGATTGGGTATATACGGGCGAACACGGCAAAGTAGATAGCCAGCTTTTACTGTTGATGGTAGGTTTGGGGAATTAAATGTAAGAATGATATTCCTGGTAGGCATAAGGTTATTGTCTTTTTTAATCATGATTCTTCTTGATGCAATAACATTTTGATCCTGAAGTTCTTGGGTTAATTCATCCTCTGTCACGTTCAACAAATCCCAACTAGAAATCACACCTTTGGATGTTTTTAAGGTAGCATGGGGAGATACTTTAATTGGTATCCCAGCAAAATTTGAAAGTTGTAAGAGTTTCTCTGAATGTCTACTTTTTGTTGTTTCTAAAAGAAGGTCTCCAGATTGCAGCCTTCTCACAGTCTTCGGAGATCCTGCAATACTCTCCAGGTGTTTCTGGATGAGGAAAGGAGAAAATTTGCTGAGAGGTTGTTCTGAAAGTGAATGTAAAATTAAAAAGGAAGGAAACTCTTTGGTTGTTGAATTTGTTTTCAACCTCTTGGGTTGTGAAATGTCATAATCAATTTCTGTATGTGGCCGAGAGCTTGTCGGCTCTAAAGATGGATAATCATTTTGCTCCATCTTTGCTCCTTTTTGCCCTTGGCAGATGAGCTTTTCTGCCAAGGTTTCCGGCCCCGCCACGGGGAGGCAGGAGCAGTGCCTGGTGTGACCAAGCGAGAAGTAGTAGGGGGTTAGTAATAAGACTATGAAAAAAGAAAGGTGGCTTGCCTTTCTTACTCTGTACAGGTACTTTTGTAGCAAGAGCAGTTATAAAATAAATAGATTACTTAACGAGAGGAACGCAAAAGAACTATATATCACTTTTAGGAAATCGCACTCTAAGGCACAGATAAACCGCTCAGTCACAATCGCTTGGCACCCGGGCCCTTGAATTCAGAGGAGGTCCCTATGGACTGGAGATGTGAAAATGTATACCCAATTCATAAAGGAGAATCAAAAGGTGACATGAATAATTAGAGACTTGTCAGCTTAACATCTTCCAGGGAAAATAATGGAGTCACTAATTAAAGAAGTAATGCAAGACTATTTGGACAATTATACTGCAGTCATAGCATGTATTTGTTAAGGGGCAGTCTTGTCTAACCAATCTGATAGGTTATTATGATGCAGTGACTAAGGAACTGATGCAAAAAATAATTTTGATATCATATACTTGGATTTCAGAAAGGCTTTTGATAATATTGCACATAAAAACTGCTGTATAAACTGGAGCAATCTGGCATTAAGGGAAAGTTACTGTTATGGATAAAGGGATGGTTAAGTGGAAGAAGACAGAGAGTGGTTATCAATCAACAGGTACTGCTCTTCGTGGACTAATGTTATCAGTGGAGTCACCCATGGTTCAGTGCTGGGCTCATTGTTGTTTTCGGTATTTATTTAATGATATTGATGAAGTTATATCAGGCTTAATGTCTAAGTTTGCAGACGATATGAAGGTTTGCAGGGTGGCTAACAATAGTCATACAGGTTAGCTACTGCAAGAAGATCAGGAAAATTGGGTCAACTGGCTGAGAAATGGCAGTTGAAGTTGAACACTGACAAATGACACGTGGGTAATCCCAGAGTAACTTATCAACTGTATGGTACTACATTTAGGGTAGTGGAAAATGAAAAAGACTTGGGGGTAACTGTGCAGTCAGATATGAATTTATCTGAGAAGTGCAGACATGCTGCCAGAACAGCTCATGGGGTTTGTCAATGATATACAGAATCTTTGCTACCAGAGATAAGGAAGTGTTTATCCCTTTGTACAAGATCATGGTAAGGCCACATCTTGAGTATTATATACAGGTCTGGAAGCCAAACTTTAGGAAGGATTTAGTTCTGCTGGAACAGGTACAGAGAAGGGCAACCAATGGACTGAGTAAGCTGAACGTGAACGGCATTCTTCTTCTTGCCGAGACAAAACATATGAGGGATGTCATAAATATAAGTTGACGAAGGATGGTTGCAGGATAGATGTGTGGAAGTTTCTTTCATTCAGCAGGCGGTTGATTGTTGGAAAGCTTCTATCCTTTGTTGTAAAGTGGATGATTTGAATAATTTTGGAAGAACTAGACAAATTCTTGGAAGGTATGGATTTGAGAAGTGTGTAATTTTTTTTTTTTGGTTTTTTTTGGCTGATGCTATATAAGCTTGTGTTCTTGCATCATTTGCCACTACTACTGCTAATACTACTACTACTACTGTACACTCTGGGCAGAAGTTTTTAACAAAGAGTAACTTAATAATGGTTCCTCCACAGTCCAATACTTCTTGATCTTCAAAATGAAACTGTTCAAAGGATGGGAATCTGATGACATTTATGAGATCCAAACAAAATCACAGGATCTCAAAGTAAGAGTTCCTTTAGTGCACTCAGCAGTGGCAGAAACGATGGACATGTAGAGCTCCAAAATGCACTTGTGGAATACACACAATTAATTTATAGCAGGCTACAGACCTACAACGAAGTACTGATTTTGGTCGAATGGTCCCTTAGCAACAGCAGGCTACAGACCTACAATAAAGTACTGATTCTGGTCAAATGGTTCCTTAGCAATTCCATTTTTATGTTCAAAGAATTATGCATTAGTCCTTTAAACATGTTATAGCTAAGCAGTACCTATGATAGGAATACCAAAATTATCTAACTGCAAACAGCAGTGTGTCTACTAAGAATTTTAGTAGAAAGTATGTTATGATTAGGAATATATTTTCGATCCTAATGTCATATTATCTGGTTCTTTCCTTGGCTAAAAAAACAACCAAAAGACATGGCTAATATTTTGAGATCTAGGTGCTACCTGAAAAAGTTGAGTACCTCATTTAAAGTACAAAAAAAATAAATTAATTAAAAAAAAAATAATAAATAATAAAATAAAATAAAAAAAGAGCTTGGCATACTAAAAAAAAAAAAAAAAGAGCAAATTATTTACAATAATGAAAATTTAACTATGCTACTTGATCCATGTTTCTGCCTTCCTTACTGTAAAATTTTTGAAGTTTTCTGTCCAACAAATTGGCATCCAATATCTGAAGCATATAAATTCCAAGTCAATTGTAGTTTCAGAAGCACCTTTAACTACAACTGGTCACTACAGACAGAGAAACCATGTTCTTAATTTGTTGTTGTTATTTGGTTTTTAGGAGCATTAGCAACTAAGGCCATATTACTCCAGGATATGCGGTGGTCATTCCCTGACCTTTCCGCATCCTCCGTATTTGGTGGTTAACAGTTGATGATCTTGGTCAGGTTGCAGACAAATTGAATAGATATTTTGCATCTACATTCACACGAGGAATTCTTTAGAGAAGGGGATGTCAGAAGTTTATCAAACTCCGGTGGGGAGCTAAATGACTTCTTGATTAGACCGGGGTTCGAGCCCCTGTCTAATCAAGACAGGGGTTCGAACCCCGGTCTAATCAAGAAGCGTGTGCTACACACTGCTGCTCCTTCCCACCTGGCTACGGAGGTGCCTCGCTCTTAATTTGTGACAGCATTGCATCCCTGGGGGGGGGCAGAATTTATAAAATCCATACTCCAATATTTTAATTATGCTATTAAATTTTGGATGTTGCCCCTTGCATACTGTCAAAAACTCAGAATACTAGTAAGCAATCTGTTTCTCTGCTGACAATGAGAAATTTATATATATGCTAATTCCTTGATAGCACTATGTTACTTCTAAGTATGTGTGAAAATTTTAGTAATTATGTTCTCGAAAACCTTTAGGTGCAATGTAAAATATGATTACCAAAGAAAGATGCACAATCATGTTTGATTATCAGCAAACTATCAAATAATAGCATAGCATGAATTTGACTAATGTCAGCAAAAAATTCTGTTTAAGGAAATGAAAATTTGCTTGCCCAGTGAAGCAGTCTACACCTAACTGGAAATTTATGGCAAAAGCCTAAGTTTTGTGCACAGCAACAGGCAAACTAGGTTTGTAAGGGAACGTATCAATCTCATATTGTAGAAGCACAAGACCACAAGTTCCCTTGGTATTGCACTGCACTGCATTTTGAGTAATGGCATACATTAACAATATACTGGCCCCAAGGGAGAAGTATAAATATTGTTACTCAGGCTGCAGTTTTGCATTAGCTCCTGTCTCATCAGTGGATGAGTAAGCGATGAGTGAAAAAAAAAATGGGGAAGAAAAAACTTTTTTCAAATAAATAAGATATATTTGAATGGCAGTAGCTGTCAGTCATGATTGGGAGCAACCAAGGAGAGCTACACAATCATGGGATAATTACACTACTCTGCATTTTTTAAAAAATTCACTGATGTTTTCTTAGCAAAGGGTGTTTCTGAATCATTTTCTAATGCTGATTTCAAAAATGATTTCTGTTTGCTCTATCACATCAGGTTTCTTCAAAAATCAGAAGAGAAAATTTGATTGTTCACAAATTTTTATTAATAATAAAATGCTACTTTTACCAGAGTTTTTTTTTTTTTTAAAAATACATGTTGAAAACACTATTAAAAAAGGCAGGGTGGTAAAGATATCCATTAAACGCACCTCTTGTTTTAAAAACTGATCTACAACGGGTCGGGTCAAATTTTTTTTTCTTTGATTTTCTTGCAGATCCTTCTATTTTACAGTCCCTCTTCAGTATCCAGCAATAATTAGCCTTCATGTCTCCTGGTATCCCTCATCTCTATGTCTTTAATGTCTTGGTGAAACTTTTCACCCTCACTTCACTACCACTCTGTAAATTTTCTGGAAAGAGTCGATGTGGGAGTGTAAAAAATGTACCTTGACACTCATGTTGCATATTTTCAACTACATTCTTGCAGTCTGGATCCTTGTTGTTCCCTAAGCAGTTCTCAACAATAGACCCAAAGCTAATCCACACCTGTTTTCTTTTATTTGGTTTCCTCAAAATCTCAGTATCTTATCTGCAAACTTGAGGCCTAACAAAAATACCTCATTTCAGCTTCTCTTGGATGATCAATGGGAATTTAATACAAAGGTAGTTGAAGCAAGGACCTTCCTGAGGTAAAGCTTTCACAAACTGTTTCATCAAACCCAGTTTGATGTGCAAGGGTAGAGAGAGAGAGAGAGAGAGGCCAGTTTTAGGGTATAGCAGTGGTTTATGAACTATATTCTTTCGTCCAGGTAACAAACTGCCCCTCTTTGGCCAGACTGATATTCCGGTGTTTACTCCTTGCCCAACAGTTCCACTTACACAAAAAGCAAGGCATTTTTGTGTAGCCAGACTGCTGTCCAAGTAACATGCCTATCATTTTAAAGTCAGCACAGACAAACCAACCATGTTGTAAAATCCTTGAATGTCTTAAATTTAAGAAAAAAAATGAGCACTTTTCCTTGTATTTGGCAAATCTGTAATAATAATAATGATTTTTTCAAAATAACTTTCAGCAATATTCATTAGAATGAAATTTCATTGCAGCAAAGTTATTTGTGTATTTCCTAAAAAGTTTAACAGGATTTTACTATATGTATATACATACAGCTAGGTTGCGATTAGTGCAACTAACGAATCCCATGAAGTAGTCGCATTATTCGAATTCGCACTATTCAAAGTTATAATTATGTGTAAAATACGGTAATTGGTTCCAGCTCGACGGAAATAGGTAATGAAAAATTTTAAAAATAAGTTTTTATATGTTTATTAACGAAATATTACAGTAAAGGATAAAAAGAATACAGGAACTCCCCGACTTAAAAGACTTACATAGCAGAACATTTCGTAAGTCAGAATTTTCCCCATGCTTGTGCAGCACTTGCAACTGTGTTCGCTGAATTGATTAAATCAAAAAAGAAATGTTCGACAAACATGTAAATAGAATTATTTATTGTATTTATTGAATTTTTTATCTCATGCACAAGAAAAATTACAAAAGTGTGCAATTTAAAAAAATTTCAAAATTACAAAAAAGAGGAGACAGGCATAAGATTTACCTCTCGAGCATCGTTGCCAGAATCGACGTTTTCAGCTGATAAGTACGCTGCTGCGGAGTTTGAGGGCTGTGGAGATTTAGAATGGGTTGGCTGCTCAACTTTATGAAAGAATATATTAATGGATGACTGAATAGTGGCTTTTTTCTTTTCATCGTAGATTTCTTTGTAGAAAGCAAGCATATCATTCACCTCTCTGTTAATTTTTAAGAATTGTTTGCTGTCATGATCAATCTTCTCAAACCTCGCCATTGCCGATGCAATTTCACAAAAAGCCACTGCCATCTCTCTGGTGATGAAGCGTCTCGGCTCCTCATTTGTTTAATCTTAAGCTTTGTCAGCATTTTCTTCTTTCACTATCGCTACCTGCAAGTCAATAAGTTCTTTGTTAGATAATTCCTTCTCTTCTTCCTCAATTAACTCTTCCACGTCTTTGGCATCAACCTCCAACTGAAGTAGCTCTGCAACCTTAACAATCTTATCTGTAACCTCTTCATATAATTCATCTTTTTCAAATCCTTCGAAGCCTTTTACGTGCTGTGAGCATATTTTCTTACACGCGCCATTTAAACAACTTTTAGTAATTTCTGCCCAGGCCTTATTAATGTTTAAGATGGCATGGTAAATATTTTATTATTTCCAAAAGTCTCTTAACGTAAAATTTTTCTCATCATCTACTGCAGACAATGCCTGAACAAATGTTGTGCGTAAATAGTATGCTTTTAAATTCAAAATAACATCCTAATGCCCTTAAATGCACGAGGATTTCCAGAATGGTACACAAGCAGTGGTTTTAATCTGTAATCTCCCGCTGCATTAGCCCCAAGCAAGAGCGTGGCCCTATCTTTTGATGCATTGAAACCTGGCATTGTATTTTCCTCTTTGGCAATGTACGTTCAATCAGGCATTTTTTTCCAATACAGAGCAGTCTCGTCAACGTTAAAAATTTTTCTGCGTTGAATAACTGCCTTCGTCAATAATTTTTTCCATCACACAAAATTTCTCTGCAGCTGCAGAATCGGCACTGGCAACTTCTTTAACATTGTGGAAACTAGTGCAATGCTTGAACCTATTAAACCACCCGATGCTTGCCACGAACTTGGGCTGGGGTTTGCCGTACTTATCCTTAATATCTTCATAAATACTTCTTGCTTTTGCTTGAATGGCGATTGGACTCAGAGGCACTTGCTTCTGAATCTGATTTTCCATCCATATCATTAACAGCTGTTCCATCTTCGATATAACACCTGAACACTGTTTTGTGATCACTGTTGATCTTAAGTGCATTGATCCTTTAACGTGTTCTTTTATAAGCACACTGACCTTTAAAATAGTATTCGCTGTTGAAGCAGCGAGACCTAATTCCCTTGCAATAGATGACAAACTTTGTCCTGCTTCGTAACTCTCAATCATTTTCATCTTCATTTCTAAATCAATTTTGTTTTGTTTCCTGGCACTACCACCTTTCTTTCACTTTCTGTTGCACTTTCACTTTCTGTTGGTCGCTTTTCCTTCATCATTGTAATATGTAAATAGGAGTGAAGAGAAGTTTCAGTGAAGGGGAACACATTTCACCATAATACCATAAAATAAAACCCACACAATTCCAGTTATCGAGATTATTGCAAATGCAATAAGATCGAGTTTACTACCCGTTTATAATTAGATGCACTAACAGAAAAGCCCAATAAACTGGAATGCAAATTGTTTTTTGGTCGTGACCTCCAGAAATGTGCTTTAGAAAAATATCACAAAGGCAAAATTGATTCTTATAATGGGAACATATGATAATGATAGAAAGGTAGTGCAATTTCCATTATAAATATGACCTTTTAGAGAGATAAATAGCTTAGTAATATAGCGAAATTGTCAGCTTCCAAGGACTTGGAACGAATTACGAAAAAAAAAAAAAAAAAAAACTCCAACAATGTGTTGTTCGGTTCACATTATATTTTCACGATATCTCCATTTATTCTTACAGGATGCAAAATACGTTTCCACTGGCCAGCAAAAACTTATGTAATGTGGAATTTCCATATGTCGGGGAGTTCTTATATAAATTTAAATTTATTATTAACAAAGTCATATAGTACTGTAATTATAGAAAGCAAAATAAAACAAAAAAAATTCTAAATATCATTCCTAAAGGCAAACTTACATTGATGAAAACATCTTTATTGTCTTTCAAAATATTGTAGCAGCGTAGACTGAACTGTTTTCTCCTTCTTTAAATCTTCATACATATGTTGGTAGATGCAGAGTGTTTATCCACATCTTGGCGAATTTGCATGCTTTGATTGAGGTTAGGGTCAGCATGCATAATTTTTTGCTTCACGACTTCTACAGCTCGAAAGATATCTTCGAATTCCTTGAGAGTGAACTCCTTCACTTGCACATTATCTCGTTCTTCGACATCATTGCCGGCTTCTTCAAATGATCTTTGTTGATCTTAAAGTAGGAGATCATCATCAGTCAATTCTTCCGAGTGTGAATTGAGCAGTTCCTGAACATCATCATTTTCTAGTTCATCAAATCCAAGTTCTCTTCCAATATTTATTTCTCCTATAACAGTTTCTTCGAAACCACTACTATTTGCACAATGAGGCAAAATGCGCTTCCATACTCCACACACATTGTTTGCAGTTATTTGTTGCCAAGCATGCTGAATATTTTCTATTTCATGTCTGATGTTATAATTTTTCCAGAACTCTGTTAAGGAAATTGCATCGTCTCCTGTAGTTTTAGCAACTGCCTGTTAAAATGTTTTTCTTACGTAGTAGGTCTTAAATGTTGCGTGGTCCCTTGATCCACAGGGTGCAACAAAGATGTTGTGTTTGGTGGCAAAAAAATTATTTTTAATTTTTCACATAATGAACCAAGTGCAGTTGGATGACCTAGAGCATTATTCAAAATTAGTAGAACTTTAAATTCGATGTTGCTTTCCTTGCAATATTTTTGAATAGCTGGACAAAAATAGCTTGAAAACCAGTCAGTGAACACAACTTAGGTCACCCATGCTTTCTTATTTGATTGCCAAATAACTGGAAGTAATCTATAGCTGTAGCCTTTTAAAGCGTGAGGATTTAGAGACCGATACACAAGCATCGGTTTCAATTTAAAATCGCTTTGAACATTGCCTCCCAATAAAAGTGTTAGGTGATTTTTATACACTTTAAATCCAGGTTGAGCTTTTTCTTTCTTAGAAATGTAAGTTCTTGAAGGCATCCTTTTCTAGAATAAACCGGTTTCATCCACGTTAAATATTTGTTGATTAGTGTATCCATCATCTTCGATTATTTTTTTTAAAACATCACGATATTTAGATGTTGCATCCTCATCATGCACTGGCCACCTCACTGGTAATTTTAACATTATGCAGCTGAACTTGATTTTTAAATCGATCAAACACTCGCACTAAACGTTCCTTCTACTTCATTATTTTTTTCTTTCATTCTCTTAAACAAATTTAAAGCTTTTGTCTGAATGGATGCTCTGCTAAGGGGGAATACGTTTTTGATTGCAATCCTCAACCCATACAGTTAAAAGACACTTCATTTCTATCATAGTAATACTTCTATTCCTTGTAGATGTTTGCAAATCACAAAAAGCTGATGCAACTTACATTTTTCTTTTATTCCCTGCGTGTTTTATAATATTCTGCACCATAAATTCAGGCATTCTGACATCTCATCCTATTTTAGAGTTGCTATGACCACATTCATGTCATTCAATCACATCAATTTTTTGCTCTAATCTAATAACGAGCCTCTTCTTTTTTTGCACTCGTAGTGTTTTTATCTGAAGGAATCTTCCTTTTGTCAATTTTGTTAAGGGCCCTTCTTAAAACGATTAAAAAAACCACGAAAACTAACGTATATTATGACAGACAGTAGCACATGCACATGAGAAGATAAACAAGTGTAGCAGCGTCTAATGTGAGATTAATCATCTAATACGAGGCTAGCTGCGCTAGCCTCGTATTAGATGACAGACAGACAGACAGACAATCTAATAGAAATCTCTTTTTATTCTATTTGTATGAAATATATATCATTTATATAACTTACATCAAAGAAAATTACCTCAAGTTATTCTGAAACTACAGTTTATCACATTTTCTTTGGATATCCAAATGCCTCAAACTTTGGTACTGAAGTAAAAGTGATTCGTTGCTTTTCAAGTGTTGAATTTTTGTGTTAAAGGTCCATTAATACCGATTTGCATCAAGTCATTTTGACACTGCTGTCACAGAGGACCAAATTTGCATTTAATTGCTTTCACCTTGCTGTAACCTTGTTCATAGAAAGCTGCACAGACAACACTAATAAAATGCACGGCCAGTTTCCTGACAGATGTTAGCATTCCAATTATACTGTTCTCTGAGACTACTGTTTTAACATCTCACAAAGTCTGTGTTGCCAGATGAAAGTTGTGTCAGCAGTGATATTTCCTCCACCTCAACTTTTCTATTACTAGCTCATATTCTTTTGCCAAGTGAAAGTATCAAACATTAAGAACACATTTTAAAGCTAACTGTATTGTTAAAAATCTTTCCCTTAAATTAAATATTTAAATTTGCCCACCACAAAGTTTCCTTGTTGCTTTGGGCTGATACAGTGTTTGTAAATAGCCCATGCAACTGCACATCAAAATGTTTTCCTGCTAGATCTCTGTCACTAGGTGGTTCCTGCTCACAGAATTGTGGAAGATTCTTCAATGAAGAAAATCAACAGTATTTTGAACACAAAGTTGAATAATTGGTATAAGATTTTGCTTTTGAAACAAAAGAAAATCTGCTTTAGAGTACTGGAGTAATCTCGAACAAATGTATTGTGTGAGCAAACTTGTTAACTTTCGGTTTTCTCCAAGTTCCCTTAGCAACTGCAGTAACATTAATTTCCCTGTATCAGTAATGGTTTCAAGGTGCAGTGAACCATTTTCCAATCTTTAACTAGTGTGTCTAGAGCACTAGCTATACAAAGAATCTCTGATTTACGCTGTTCTGAATTGTCATTCTGATATAACATCATTCATAACTCAAACATTTTGAATTCTAAATTTAAAAACGTTTGCTTCTTCTTCTTCTTCTCTCCCCTTGTTAAGCAGTATTGTTAGGAACAAATTTCAAAAACAGTCTTGCTTATTTTTGACAATGCGCCTGACCATCCTTTTAACAGTGAAGACATGGATGACAACACACATGCCAACAAGTACAACCAACCTTTTTGTTGCAACTGATGAATCAATTGCAACAGTGATATTCAAAGCCTATTATCTCTGAGGGACCTGAAACAACCATTCACTGAGATAGATAACAAAAACTAGCCATCTGAGGACCACAATCTGAGGCTGTAAACCACTGGCTTTATGGCCGTGAAGGGCAATAAAGATTATTTCTCTCTCCATCATTTCAGGAATTCTGGAGGGTACAACATATCAAAAAGGCCACAGATAACATGTGGCATAATGGGAAGAAGTCACTCGGGCTACATTGAATGGCATGTGGTACAATATATGGATGGAGTGTATTCATGGTGTACAGGAACTTGCAGTGCTCCTGAAATTCCATGACAGATTGTAGAATTGGCAAATGGGATTGGCTTTGATAAAGCTAAAGTTACCTAACAAGAAGGTGATTAAACTGGAGTAAAAAAGGGTAAGGAAGAGGATGTGCAACTAGAACTACAAGTAAAAGAGCTCGGGGATTCAAGGTGCTGTTATTTCGATTTTTCCGTTATCTAGAAAGTTTTATTTTTAACGTATTTAATGTAGAAATAATGAATGCAAGAATGCAATTTTATTAACTGCACATAAAAAAATATACACATGTTGACGATCCAATGTTATATTCTGCCATTAATACACTTCTGCTTACGTCCCATTCTATCTTCTTTATTATATCAAGTTTAGTCTGCGTGGGTAGCACAGTGATATCATAACTGTCCTCTCCACACTGGGTGGAAAAGGCTCGGGTTCAAATCCCATTGTTGATGTGAGGAACTTTTATATGCTTTTTTCACTCTGTGGCTAAGTCAGTGGGTTTCAGGTGTAGATAGCAAGGTTTCCCCCTCAGAAACTGTGGTTTTTCATCCAGCAAAACAGGCAAATTGAACAGAGAACACACGCAATTTACAGACACAATACACATGGGTATATGAATTAACATTCCGGGTGACCCTAATGTAATAGTTTGGATTATATCAAGTTTGTCACTAAGCTTTAATGTTGTTCTTCTTTTCTTCTCTGTATGAGATTTATTAACTTTAGGAGCCACAGTGAGGGGGTTTTTAATTTAAAGTAAAACAGCAGTATAATCCATGACATCAGTACAGAATTCACTTTGAAAACGGCGAACGTAAACAAATACAGTAATCACGAAACTTGCCATTTTCTTTTTTCGGCACTGCAAGACATTTGCATTGTATGTATGCACCCAATCTCAATGTGCAGTTATCTGGGGTGCCATTATTTCGACAGTCTACTGTATATGACCTGAAATGACCTTGATTGGTGGAACAGACTTCCATCTTTTGTTGTGGAAGTTGATAGCCTAAATAAATTTAAGACTGAGCTGGACAAGCATTTGGAACAAATGGAGGGGTGAAATGGGAAAGTATTTTTTTTTTTTGGCTGATGCTGCATAAGCTTGCTTTCTTGAATCGTATGCCTCTACTAATGCTAATGCTAAATTTTACACTGCACGTACTCATTCTGTATCTTATGAAAGACATTGCTAATTAGCTTCACACTACACAAGTACTATGAAATGAATGTACATAACAGAGAACAATACTATTATCTCACATTTATATTTTGCAATGTAGACTACAATATACACCTGATGAGCAATTCAATAATGAAAATAATTAAAAATGTGCAAAAAAAAAAAAAAAAAAGACAGAGAATAATTGAGTTTCTGCAAAAAAGATGGAGAAAGTTTGTTGCCAATTATAAACAATGGCAATATTCAAATTGAATAAAAAACGAAAAATTAGTGGCTAGTATACTCATACAATTTGAATAAGCAGCACTTCTCTAGAAGAGTACATTTGCTATTTATTCTCAGCTGAACACTACTATCTATAAGGCACTATTTTTGAGATTGTCTCTCACCAGTGAGTAGCCTGAGTTGTACTCCGTGTGTAGGAGATGCCGTCCCAGTTGTGATTTGTTGGTTAAACAGTGTGAGAGATGGCAAAAGTTCTAACACATTTAAATTCCAAACCATTTTAGAGCAAGTTCCGAAAGTAATGGAAAAATTATACAACTTTCATATGGTTAGTATAAGGCGTCTAACTGTATGTAGCTGTGATGAATACAAACCAAAGTTTATATAAAACTGCAATATTATACATCTTATGTTGTGAATCCCTTCACAATCAGTTGTCCCACTTGTGTAACTTCAAATAAGCATGAATCCACCCCCAGAACAGGAGTACATTGCTTCTGGACAAATGTTATTCTGCTAGCTTTCCGAGACCTCTCTGAAGATAAGAAAGTATAATTTTCTGCACTTTATTGATGTTTTCCAGAGTTATAATAGAAATGGGTCCTGATGACCTTTTGTCATCTTTAATATCAAAATCCACCCTTATGAAATGAGCACACTAATATTATGAATATTATTTAATGGCTGAATAAGAAAGACTGTTTCTTCAATATTTTTGACATTTAATGTATTTCTCTTGTAAATAATCCCTTCATGATATGATATTTTATGACAGTTTTTCGTTTTTAATCCCCCCCACCCCCGAATTATGGAATTTTTTTTTCTTCTGGAATTATGGCAAACAGGATGTTTCCAAAGTCTAGAAAGGTTCAAATTTTAATATACAGTGGAACTTCTCTATTACGAACTTCTATTTAACGAATTTCTCTATATTACGAATTTTTTTGCGAAACACTGCATCTTGAAACGAAATTACATGTAAAATTAACTCCATACAACGAAGTGTTAGTCTCTCTATAACGAATTTTTAAAAAAATTAGTAAAAGCATTTTTGAAGATTTTCAAGCATTTACTGCTAAACAGCCGCTCAAATATACTGCCTCCTTCCTTCCGAAATTGCACATTAGCATCTGGAATTAAATAATAAACCTTTTAGTGAACACTTGTGGCCATTGACGCTCGTAGGAGGATCTTTGTTTCATTTTTGTTAGTTATTAAACCAAATGGGTTTTCTTAAAAGTGGTCGTAAACTTTACAATAAATAGGGTAGATTTGTAAATTGATGTTGGCTCAGGGGAAAACGAAATTCGCTGCGGTAAACTTGAGCATGTTGCGGCGGCAATACATAGAATGCTACCATAGTCGGTTTTTAGTAATGCTTACTGAGTGACATTCACTTCTCACCTCAATTGTACCACGTGACCTTCATGTCAATCATTATGATATGTCCGTTCTCGCCTAACTGGACTCCCAGTAGATGGTTTTCATGATTTTTTTTTTATTTTTTTTAAATTTCGTTCGTCATCAATCACATAGGCTATATGCTCTTGTATTTTTTTTTTCTGAAAAGCATACATTAATCATAAATTTTATTTCGGGTATATATGAATGAAAGCAGAATAAAAGAAATTCACAAAGTCGTATATTTCTTCACAGTGAGTGATACTGTTGAATTGGCAAGCGAACGTCATTGAGTAGGAGGTACCTGTACTAACAATTCACTATATGGCCAGTGCAGCGAAGTTTGCGGTGTATGTATCGGCAAGAGCTGCAGTCCAGTAATTTTTACAATTGTGAAAACAATGTCGAAGAAAAAGTGTTTAAGTATTAATGATAAAGCAAAGATTGTTATGATATTGACCAAGGTTTTAAGAAAAAAAGATGTTGTGGAGAAATATGGCATATCTGCAAGCAGTTTAGCTACGATTTAAAAAAAAATCGAGAATCAATTTTAAATGCAATTGAAGGGGGAGCAGACAAGAAGCGAATTAAATTGTGTGTATATACGAAGATGTTGATAAAGCTGTTCTAAAATGGGTGCAAATGATACGTGAAAAGAATATTGGGCCTAATAATTAAGCAACAAGCTTTGAAATTTGCACAGTCCCTTGGACATACAGAATTTAATGCAAGCACTGGGTGGCTAGATAAATTTAAGGCCGACCGGGCTAGCTGGGTGGGTAAAGTGCCTGCCTGGCAACCCAAAGGTCGCGGGTTCGAATCCCGCCTCGGGCTTGGATCAAAGTACTGCAAAAAAAACCTTGGGAGGTGCACTATGGCCACAGAAGCCGATGCGTCAACAACTACCAAAAAAATAAATAAATAATAAATAAATTTAAGAAGTGCCACAGAATTGTGGAAAAGGTTATTTGTGGAGAAAGTGTTAATGTAAGCAAAGAAGATTGCAACAGTTGGAGGAACAATACCTTAAAGAAGATTTTGGAAGAATGTGAGTGTAAGGATGTTTTTAATGCTGACAAATTGAGTTTATTCTTTAAATGTTTACCGAATAGAACACGTGCCTTTAAGGATAATAAATGTTTTGGCGGAAAACAAAGCAAAGAAAGAATCAATGTGCTAGTTGGAGCAAATATGACAGGAAGTGAAAAAAGACTTTTAGTCATCGGAAAATCAAAAACCCAAGATGTTTTAGAGGCACAAAATCTTTGGAAGTTGACTACACTTTTAATAAAAAAAGTATGGATGACAAGTGATATTTTTGAAGAATGGATATTAAAACTAGACAAGTGTATAACAAAAAAAAAAAAAAAAAAAAGGAAAATCGTGTTGGTAACTGACAACTGTTCGGCACATCCTGCCAAACTTAAAAGTGTGAAGTTGTTTTTACCACCAAACGCAACGTCAAAACTCCAGCCAATGGACCAAGGCATTATTAAAAATTTTAAATTTCATTATTGAAAGAGAATAATAATGAAGATTGTCAATGCGTTATCAGAAAATAGAAACTTGGAGGTTACAATTAACCTTAGAGAATACAGAAGTCGAACAACGACTGGACGAACAAGATGAACTGCCTCTTTCACAACTGAAAAACTTTTGGACATTATTAGAATCGTCCGGAAACATCGAAAATGAAATAACACTGGATAGTTATGTTTATGTAGATCACAGCAGAACATCCAAATGAAGATGAAATACAGCTGAACAGTGCTAAACGCGACCATGATCACGAAGAAATTAGCGATGACGCATCAGAACAATCCGTAGAAAAGCCAACTCGCAAAGAAATGATTAACACTTGATTAACGGTTCGTATGGGTCTACAGTTTTGTGAAAAGGTTCCTGATGTTTTTAATGCTCTGAATAAATGTGAGGTTTTCTTTGAGGATCAGACAATTTTTTAATTGTACTGTGCAAACAAAAATTACACATTTTTTTAATTTGTGATACTTACCGGCGAAAATTGTGTAAACGTAATTTAAATAAGTATGTTTTTGAAATAAAATACATTAAAAATAAATGTAGATTCGTTTTCATTTTCTAATTAGATAACAATTTCTAATAAAAAAAGATATTCTCTGTATAATGAAATTTCTCTATAATGAATTTTTTCGCTGGATTTATCAAATTCGTTATAGGGAAGTTCGACTGTATTTCTATCAAAACTTGATATAACAATCATGTGGGACAGACAAAATTTATCAATACCCCTCTCCCTCACATGATCCAACAGCAACAGCTCTGAAATATTTTTACAATTGTAGCCACAAATATAAAAAAGATTACTTATAACCTTCTGATGAAGTTATCTTTCAAAATAAACTGTCACTAAACCAATTTATAAGTAGAAAAAAAAAACCACTGTTATATGTTGTTAACGTATTACCTGGATATCTGTGCTGTCATTTTTTTATTAGCTAAGTCATCTCTGATATTTATATATATGTATATATATATATACACACATCTGAAAACTGGTGGAGCTATATCTCACATGGTTACCTAGAAAATAAGTGAATGAAATCACATGAGAGAAAATATATATATAATACAGATAAGGGGAAAAAATATATAATTAGTAGGGGTTAAAATTTATTATTTTTCCATCTTAAGTCAAAACTATTTTATAAAATAAAAATAAACTGAACTGTTTTTGTCTCATAACAAATCCAAACATTGTTATGAATGAGGAAATGAAGTTAAAATACAATTGTAGATGGCTTGTCAAAATACTAAAATTTGTTCGAGGCAATAACAAACCTGATTCAAAAATATACTGTATTTATTAAATTAATATATAGAGTATATTAATTGAAGTAAATTTGTATTGTGGAGCATATAACAGTTTTGGCAAAATGTTCCCTTCACAATTGTAGCTGCACTTAGCTATATTCAGGTTTTAGCACAATCAGAATTCAAGTATCCTACAAATGACTGGAAATGCACATTGAACACCACATTTTTGAAAATGAATTGGAATATTATTTTATAGAGAAAAAATGTTGGTTGTGAAAGAAGTTAAATAAATCAGAAATAGTTGTGCATAATAAAAAAATATGACCTAAGTAAACATTGTAACAAAGAGAAAAAATTCACATTCCTATATATGAGGAAACTCAAAGTTTGATTTCACGATCTTTTCAGTAAAAATTTATTTTAAAGCGCTAAGAATTTATTTATAATTGCATTAAACTTCATTTCCTTAGGATGACAGAATTTCCAAAATTCGTATAGATGGTGCTAGAATAACTAAAATAACTTGTTTTAAAAATTAAGCCAAAGGGTAAGGTACAAAAACTGTGATAAAGTTTTAATAGTAAAGGATGAAACACCAAAGAATATTAAAAACCATCCAAAATATGGTTACTGGGGTGTACACTAATGATAAAACCATACTGCAATGATGGGTCAACTAAAGTTAATGACTTAAAACAAGAAAAAGGTTATTCCCATGATTAACTGTACAACAGCAGTCACCTAACTTCAGCATTAACATCAAATGGCATGTTTCATATTCATAATAACTGCACAATCCTACACCAACCGTTATTAAATAAAATAAATAAATAGCATTGTGTTATATTAAAATAATAATGATACAAATAAAATGAAATAAATAGAATTTATAGAAAACAGAATATAAATATAATTACACCGGATAAAACTGATAAAAAGGTAACCGTCTGTACAATAAAATATGAAATTTAAACCGCAATGATTAAATTTCAAAAAACAATGTAGATAAAACACAAGATAATAAAACCGATAAAAACGCTAAAACACCGTAGCTTTCAGCACATCCTTAAATATCAGCAGACTCACGGTTCACAGTACATGTTTCTACAGGAGCATTTGGCATGATTTGCACCATGAAGATTTGGCATGTTTCATACAGTAAGTTGTAACTGCAGCTCAGAATTAGTAATAGCAGTGCTTTTTTTTGTAAAAAAACAGGTGCCGGTACTCATTCTTTGCTATCAAGAAAAATTCCGTACCGGCACGGGTGACATGGCTGGCACACAGTGGGTGCCAGCCATGCCAGCTGCTTCCGTCTGTTAAGGATCACGTGATACTGGGCGGAGTCAGCACCCGTCAATCATGGCCGTATCGCTAGCAGTTGGTACACTATATCCGATACTGAATTTCGACCATTAATTTTATTAAGCATAAATTTATTATACAAGTATATTAAAAATAAGTCAAAGGTGAGTCTTATTTAATAAATAAAAAATAATAAGTAAAATGTAAAAATACGGTAAGTACCCAGTAAAAAAATAAGTAAAAATAATTTCATAATGAAGTTTTGGTCGAGATTCAGAAACGGGTATCCCTTCCAGACTGCTAGCGATACGGCCGTGATTGACGGGTGCTGACTCCGCCCAATTCTCACGTGATCTCTTTAATAGATGGAAGCAGCTGGCATGGCTGACACCGACTGCGTGCCAGGCGTGTCACCCATGCTGGTATGCTGTAAAAAAGGTGCCGGTATGTCGTACCGTCACAAAAAAGCCCTGAGTAATAGTAATGGAAAATAATACAAGGAAGCAAGTTTATACAGTATCAGTCAAAAAAAAAAAAAAAAAAAAAAAAAAAAAACCCCTCTTGAGTTCAGTACTATATGAGGAATCACATAAAAATGAGACAGTTATTTATTTAACAACTTGACAATTTTTATCCCCCAAAACCTTACATGAATGAAAGAGTATTTCTAAAGATAAAATAGAAAACTATCATGTCTGGTTTCCCCTCGATTATTGGACAAGTTGAAGAATATGATTTTCCTATGAAAAATGCTTTGCTATGTGACTATGTACCATAAATTTTTTTTATACTCGTAAAGTTGACAGCTTGTAAAATTTAAAGTTAGATATACTGTACACAATATTTACAAGGTAAGAATCTGAAAACAGTACAGGTAACCCCCGTATAGCACGGTACTTCTACAACACAGTTTCGCTCTAACATGATTGATAAATTGCGGAAATCCTTGCAAAACATGGTACTTATATAACACGGTTTCGCTCTAACATGGTTAGAGAATTTCGGTAAACCTCACATAACAAGGCATTTTTAAGCTTTTGTGCAGGGAAAGCCCTGCTATTATGTTGGATGTAATTTTTCAACATTTCCACTCTTTTTGAATCCCCGCTGTTGATTCGCTAGTTAAAAAAAAAAAAAAAAAAAAAAAAAATATCGAGAAATCCCTGTCTTTTATTTTATTGGGAAATTCCCATGTTATGTTCTGTGCTATTGAACTTGTGGAAAAATCTAGATTTCATAGTTTTATTACTATTGGATAGCACACCAGGCCATCCAAACACCAAAGTTATGTTCCTACTGCCACAGTTGTACCCAAGTACAACTGTGGCGTACTGGTTACTGAATGAAACTTCTTTCATTTAGCCATTAGATCAAGGCATTATATCAGAAAATCATTATAATGCATTTTGCAAAAATATTGATTCCGAATCTATTGAAGTAATGGAAGAATGGAAACATTTCTCAATTGTGGACTGTATTAGAATCACAGTTATATCGCAGAAATAAGTAAAACTGTCAATGTTAAATGCGTGTGGAAAAAATGTATGGCCAGAGTCAGTTCATTCAGTAAATATGACTGAACGGGCAGAAAACGGAATCAGTGCGATAGTAGAACTTGCTACATTGGTAGGAGGGGAAGGTTTTGATGATATGACTACTGAAGCCCTCCTGGGTAGCACAGACTTTGAAAAGGCTTGAGTTCGAATCCCATTGATGAAGGGAGGAAATTTTATGGGTATTTCATAACGTGCCTGAGTTAGCTGGGCTCCGGTGAGGGTAGCATGGTTTTTCTTCCAGAAACTTGGGTTTTTCGTCCAACAAAACAGAAAATTGACCTCAGGACACACACAATTTATAGACAATATACACGGAGTAATATGGCCTTAGTTGCCGATGCTCCTAAAAAAATAAAAAAAGACACGATTACTGAAGTCGTTCAAGAATTACTGGTAGAAAAAGAGGCTGGCATAGCGGATTTGGTGCAAATGGTATTGGAGGTAAAATCAAATCAATTCAGATGATGATAGCGCAGATGAAAATTCTAAACTTCCAAATTTTACACTAAAAAGTATAGGGGAAGGCATAAAGTTAGCCGAGCAATTAGAATCTTATTTTTTGAATGCAGATTCTTGAATGAAAGGAGCCCAAAGTTCAAAAGGGAGCTTCAAAATGCTTAGTTCCATAAGATGGAACTAAGCATTCACAAAGATTTATAAAGCAAAAGAAAACAAACCCAGATTACTGATTTTTTAAAGAGAACAGAAGATACACGAAATCTAGAATGGTGTATTTTTGTTAACATTTTGTTAGCGAAATAGTGTATTTTTGTTAGCTTTGTGAACGTAATCCCCTCTTTTTGTACTTTTTCTTAGCCCCTTATAACACGGTTTCGCACAACACAGCATTTTATAGGAACTAATAACCGTGTTATACAAGGTTGTATATGCAAAAATATATAGGCATTATAGATCTCTAAACTCTAAAAGAACTATAACACTAAAAGAAAATTTTTTACTCTACTGGTGGCCACCTCACAATTAAATTCTAAGCCTTTGGTAGACCACAACAGTTCCGATGCTATACTTGCAGTTCCTTTCAGATTAAATTATTCAGTTTCTCTCCTACCTGTTCTTTCCTCAGCAAATCTGTACTATTTCAGATACTAAAATTTTGACTGATAACCGCTCTTTGGATGCATTCTAATTTTTTTTTTTTTTTTGTTTTGCTGGTATTAAAGAGAACTAAATTCATGTTTGAAAAGTATAAGGATTCTTTTTCAGTTTATGTTAACAATGCAAGGGTTTAGTGTTAAGTAAATAATTGCATTTTTGTTTTTAGACAATTTCGGTTTTACTTTGTACAAATAACAATGTATACCATAACAAACAGCTATATCTCTCTAGTACTTTACAAGTTATCTTGGGCTATAAGCACATTTCCAGTAAACAAAGAAAATGCCAAATGACTTTTTCTTGGTTAATTACAAAAACGTTTACTACAAAATGATTTTGTAGTTAATGTTGTTTGACACTAAACCCTCAAATATGTATTCATCTTTCTTAGAATCTATCTGTATTAAAATAGAACATATCCTTATCCAATATACTAATTACTTCCTTTCTGTTGTGTGATATTTTCTCTTCCCTTTTAAATATAATAAAGCACAACAATCAATTCTTTATTCCTATTTCTCTCTCTCTCTCACTGTGATATGCTTGCGATTCAAGCATATCACAGCTTTATACAAGTGAAAGCGACTGTTTACAACAGCAACAATGTTTAAGCATAAATGAACAGATAATACATTTAATCCTAAATGTATTATCATGTGAATGAGTTTAAACAAATAAAATAGTACAGTAAAAGGATAAAGATAATGCATTTTGGCTCTAACAGTTCCAATAAAGATTAACATTTTCTGAAAGCAATGAATTTTTAGTTTCTCTATTAGAGTTCATATATATATATATGCGAAATTGAAAGTTGAATAAATAAGCATTCAAATTCTAATATGCATTAACTCTCCACAACTTATCTGTACATTCCCTCTAACAATTTATGTAATAATCCATCCTTAAGTTCATTCAAATTAGTAACTGTAACAACACCAGAATGGAAGTTTGTTCTTACAATGAATTATTTTCTGGCTGGAAGCAAATTTCTGCACATTTATCCTGCAACTATCTGTGCATCTGAAATTTTGGCTTCTACAATGCTACAACCCTTTTGTTTTTTGCAGAAGAACACTGGCTTCTAAAATAACTGAACTTTAAATTTTCAGCACACCAAATTCTATATACGTCTATGCACTACATTAAAAATGACGATAGGTCATACAACTCCCCAAAATCTCTGGGAGTTTTGCCACTGGTAGAGTCCCCCCCACCAACAGAGTTACACTATCCCTTAACTCAAATACTGAATTGCCTACTACTCAAGCAGCACAAGGTGAAGATCTAAAACACTTTGCAGAGGATAGCCAACATAGGTGGAGTTGTCCTAGATTTAATTGTGTAAAGCTGCTCACTGTGTTCAAACCAAAGTTAAATCTGCTAGTGAGTGAAATAGTTTATGCTACTGCAATTGCCTATCAGGAGAAGAGCTAGTTATCAGAACTGGCTTGGCAATGAGTTAACTGATAAGAACCTGTCTTGTTGATTTGCCTATTCTTTATATTTTGTTTGCATTTAGTCTGTTAGTCTGTGAATGCCCTGCTTTTTGTAAATATTCCTGTATTCTTTATTTTAATAAGGTATTTATGTTAATTTCAATTTCTTTATATCATATATAGATAAGTAGAACACCAACTGTTATTTTGTAAAGCTACACAGTTGTGATAGTATTAATATGCATACATAACTGTACAATAAAGATTGTACAGTTATGTATGATTGCTAATGTAATTCATTCAATGCTTAGAATTTTAGTTCAGTTATTTTACAAGGACTAATAGATTAACAGTAGCCACTGGCAGAGGTGGAAGTGATTCTTGCACTGCTTCTATTCAAATGAGCAGAAGTCTGAAAAACAAGATGCAGGATATTTCAGAGATTGCTGGTAGTCATTGCGTTACAAGTAAACACATGGGTTGTGTTAGGGTAGCTAAGAATAGAAACAGGTGCATGTATACCTGCGTGTACACCAATGCTAGGAGTTTGGTAAATAAATTTGATGAATTTGAGGTATTGCTCAAAACATCAAAGGCAGATATTGTTGGGATATCAGAGACGTGGTGTCACACAGATATAAGTAATGCGGAACTGGAATTTGGGGAATACAATGTATATAGAAAGGATACACAGGACAGGAGGGGAGGAGGGGTTATGCTATTAATTAAGAAACACATAAAGTTAAAGGAAGTGAAGCCAGTTGACATCGATGGACAGGGTAGTGTCGAGTCAGTTTGGTGTGACATAAGCATAGGGAAATCAAAATTGAGAGTAGGAGTGTGCTATAGGCCTAATGACTCTGATGAGTATAATAATATATTGTACAGGGAAATAGAGTGGGCCAGTAAATCAGAGAGTCTTATAATGGGGGATTTTAATTTCCCAGATATTGACTGGAATTTGTGGGTTGGTCACTCGCACACTAGCAAGGCTTTTGTGGATTTATTGGATGATTGTTTTCTACATCAGCATGTTCGTGAGGCAACAAGAGGGAGCAATACTCTTGATCTGATTATCAGTAGTGATTCTTCATGCATTAAGAACCTGCAGATAAATGAACCACTAGGTGGCAGTGATCACAGTGTATTGAAGTGGGATTTACTCAAGGAGGTAACTACCATCAGAGGTAAAGGGAAGGGTTTTTGTTTTCGTAAAGGCGACTATGATGGTCTGAGACAGTATTTAAATTCTATACAGTGGGACCAACTGATGATGTTACCAACAGCAAACTCAAAATGGGAAGCATTCAAGGAACTAATCTTGGTGGCTACCAGGCTTTACATACCAACTAAGAAATATTGTTCAAGGTTTAGGCCTAAATGGTTGTCAGATGAACTAATGAGACATGTGGCAGAGAAGAAAAATGCATGGGATACATACAAATTAATGGGTGACATGGAAGCCTATGATAGATATAAGTTGGTCTGTAACCAAGTCACAAAGGAGATTAGGCAGGCAAAGGCTGACTACGAAAAATCCTTGGCAAAGGATGCAAAGAAAAACAGAAAGGAGTTCTTTACATACTTGAACTCGAGAAGGAAAGGGATGAATCAGATTGGTCCACTGGATATTGATGGTTCAACAGTTGAGGATCCTGCTCAGGTGGCTAACAATCTAAACGAGTATTTTGCATCTACATTCACGCATGAGGAGTTATTCAGGAAGGAGAATGATGTAGGTAAAGTAAACATTGGCAGTGAGCTGGATGATTTTGTAATAACTGAGAGGAAAGTGGAGGAGAGATTGTTGAGGATAAACATAAAAAAGGCACCTGGGGTGGATGGGATCTATCCAGTTATATTAAAGGAGGCAGCAAAGGAAGTATGCAAACCCCTAGCCATAATTATGAGAGCTTCTTTGGACTCAGGGGAGGTACCCATAGACTGGAGATGTGCAAATGTAACCCCAATTCACAAAGGAGGATCAAAGGCTGACACAAGTAATTATAGACCTGTTAGTTTAACTTCTGTTCCAGGTAAATTAATGGAGGCACTGGTTAAAGAAGCACTGCAGGATCATCTAGACAAGAATTCAGTTATAGCTCAGATGCAGCATGGTTTTGTTAAGGGCAGGTCTTGCCTGACCAATTTGATTGGATACTATGATGTAGTCACAAAAGAACTGGATGCAGGGAATAACTTTGATATTATATATTTGGATCTTAGAAAGGCTTTTGATACTGTTGCACATGGAAGATTGCTGCACAAATTGGAGCAGTGTGGCATTGGAGGCAAATTGCTGCTATGGATAAGGGGATGGTTGAGTGGCAGAAGACAGAGAGTGGTAATCAATGGACACTGCTCAACGTGGACTAATGTTATTAGTGGAGTTCCTCAAGGTTCAGTGTTGGGTCCATTGTTGTTTTCGGTGTTTATGAATGATACTGATGATGGGATATCAAGTTTAATGTCTAAGTTTGCAGATGATACAAAGGTTGGCAGGGTCGTTAAGGACACTACTGACGCTATGCTGCTGCAACAGGATCTGGAAAGGTTGAACAGATGGGCTGAGAGGTGGCAAATGAAGTTTAACATTGACAAATGTAAAGTACTACATATGGGTAACAGTAACCCCAGAGCAATGTATCAACTCTGCGGTACTACACTGACAGTGGTGGAGAATGAAAAGGACCTGGGGGTAATTGTGCAGGCAGATATGAAGTTCTCTGAGCAGTGCTGTTGTTTTTTTTTGGTTTTTAGGAGCATTAGCAACTAAGGCCATATTGCTCCAGGATATGCGGTGGTCATTCCTTAACCTTTCCGCATCCTCCGCATTTGGTGGTGACGGGCTCGAACCCCGGTCTAATCAAGAAGCGTGTGCTACGCACTGCTGCTCCTTCCCACCTGGCTACGGAGGCGCCAGTCTCTGAGCAGTGCAGACGAGCTGCAAGAGTAGCTCATGGTGTCTTGTCAATGATATACAGGAATTTTTCTAGCAGGGATAAGGAGGTGATTATTCCCTTGTATAAGGCAATGGTTAGGCCACATCTTGAGTACTGTATACAGGTCTGGAGGCCTCATTTCAAGAAGGATGTAGAGTTGCTGGAACGGGTACAGAGAAGGGCAACAAGATTAGTAAATGGAACAAAGGGTTGCTCTTACGAAGAAAGGCTTAAGTTTTGCAAATTACAGAGTCTGGAGACTAGGCACCGGCGAGGTGATCTGATAGAGGTGTATAAGGCTTTGAATGGTTTGAGCATGCTCAATGCCAATGGGATTCTTCATCTTTCTCAGAATAATCACCTCAGAGGGCATAAATTCAAATTGAGAAAGGACGGATGTCGGATAGATGTGCGGAAATTTGCCTTTGGCCAGCGGGTGGTTGGTTGGTGGAACCGACTTCCATCACTTGTTGTTGAAGTTGATAGCCTAAACAAATTTAAAGCTCAACTGGACAGGTATTTCGAACGAACGGAGGGGTGAAATGGGAGAGGGTTTTTTTTTTTTTTTTTTGGCTGATGCTGAATAAGCTTGCTTTCTTGCATCATATGCCTCTACTAATGCTAATGCTAATTTAGTTATTAAATACGACAAGCACGACATGAAATATGTTTCATTTGATGAATTCAAAAACTTTACAATAAATTTCAGAAGCCTTCCTTATTCAAGAAGAAGTGTTCTCAAGACTTTAAAATATTTTACTAATTGAATGATTGTTTGGTATAACTTGAATTTCTGAATGCATCAATAACTTGTTATATGTTGCATTGTCTAAAGAACAAAATTTTCAAAATTACAAAGTTAAAAGTAAAAGTAATGAAAACAACATAGCATCAAATCAATGAGCCCCAATGTACTGGAGGTCATAACACTAAAATTTTACCTGGGCTTCAAATCAATTCTAAGAATATTTCTGGAGCATGGAATTCTGCCTTTTAACAAGAGGGGTGCTCTACAGATGGCACATCAGGTGTACTCATTACTCACCTGCACCACTAAAACTGCTTGTAGATAGAACAGAAGGAAGAGAAATATATGCCTGCCTGTCATCTTCATTTTCTCAGAATCAGGTCATGGTGAACTGAACATGTGCACATAAGTGATTTTTCCAGCACTAATGCCTCTTACGAAGTTGCATTTGATAGATAGTTTAGAAAATCAGAGAAAATGGAGATGACAAAAGCTGCCACTAAACCATTACGTTTCTAAAATTTTTGGAAAACTGGCACACCCCAAAAGAACAGAATAAAAAAAAAAAAAACTGACACTGATCGAAAATTTCCTTCTTGGGTAATGCCCAAACAACCTGAAACACTCATTATACAGATTTTTTTAAAGATAAGGTACTGGAGGAGATACTATTAAATCTGGACTGAGCCTAAAACTTTCCAGGGACTAAGAGAACACTACATGAAAATTTGGTATTGATCCAATACTTCTTTATCAAATAATGCATTAATATCTGCAAACACACACATATATATATATATACAAATAACTCAAGATATTAGTATTACAATGACTAAAGAATGCAAGGAAAGCAAACTTATTTTTTTTCAGTCGGAAATTTCCCAATGCCAGAAAGTGTCAATCCAGTTCCATGTTGAATTGTTAAACCTGCTTAGACTTTTTATATTTCTTAAATTATTGTATTAAAATTAGTAGTCAGTTATTATTTGTGTTTATTTGATAAAGTAGGTGAAATTGCTTCTTACCTGGGCTTGGAAATTGCTCAAAAATGAGGGTCAAAGTAGGAGAAAATTCCTGCCTCCACTGTTCTGCTTTTATAGCATTGTTATGTAAGAACAACATAAATATTATTTAATTTTTTTTTTCATGTAACTCCATAGGAGTATAATTAACATCACAAGTGTTCAGTTTGTAAACTCTAAATTTATAACAATATGTATTGTAATTTAACAGCATAGTATGTACTACTGTCACATAACTTGGAAATAGTGTAGCATTATTATTACATATTGTGGTTTAACATGGTAATTTTAATTAAATTTTCAGCTAAAATAATGTCAGACTAGAGCAGTGAAACAGAGTGCTCTAAGTAGTGGGAATACTTTAGCTTGAGAGAACTGCTGAGGGCAGTTCTTCTGGGAATCATGGCTTTATTCAATGCACCACATGTTGCTTATTTGCAAAGTTATCTGTAGATGTGAGACATAAATTATCTGTAGCAGAACAGCCAAAGAAGATGCCTTAATTTTTGTTTCCAAGTGTGTGAGAAGATTAAGTGGAAATTCAGCACTGTGACAAATGAATACGAGAGCTTGAAGAATAAGATTAATGCCCTCAAATAAATTAAAACAAGTAACCCATTAATCATTCAGCTGCCCAGCTCACAGCCAAGAACTTTTCTGAGCAGTGCAGACAGGCTGTTAGCACAGCCCATGAGGTTCTTCAATAATGTACAGAAATTTTGCTAGACAAAGAGATAATTATTCCTTTGTATAAAGCAATGGTTAGATTGAAACTTGAGTACTGCATACAGAATTGAAAGTCTCATTTTAAGAAGGATGTGGAATTGCTGGAACAGGTGCAGAGAAGGGAGCCCAAGATTAGCCAAGGATACAAAAGTATCACTACTAAGAAAGATTAAGACTCTTTTTCAGGAAACCCATATAAGGGGATATAAACTTAACCTAGGAAAGGATGGCTGCAGGTTAGATGTGGGAAATTTTGCTTTCAGCCAGAGAGCAAGTGATTGTTATAACAAAAAAAATGTAAGGCAAATTATTAGAGGAAATAGACAGACGAGGTGGCAGTTTTTTTTTTTTTTGCTTATAATACTGTATAAGTTTACTTCCTTGCATAATTTGCCACTATTAATACTAATGCTATGCCTTGGTCAACTTGAAAGCTAATTAACTTGGAATATTTGTGAAAAAAAAAAAAACAATTTTTATTCATCTGATTTTAATAGCATTGGCAATGGCTCAACAAATTTTTATAAAAGAAAAATTTGTCCAGATTTATATCTGGACTCCAGATTATATCTGGAGCCATTTAAAAGAAAGACTGAAATATAAAATGTCATGAAAATCTGTCCACCAGGAAATGAGTTATTACAATGTAGCCAGAAGGACAGGGTGATAATTGGTGCTCTAAGCATTTCTGACCTAAAATTCAGAGGAAGCGAAATTTGCTTGAGGATGCACAACATATGGATAAATGTGGTAAGAATTGTAAGTACATGAAAAGACTTTACTGGTAGGCATGGGTCTCCATGTTCACAAGCACAGTAACAAATTAGGAAATGTTACACATTACACTGTATTTCAATATTTGCATTTTATTATTAATTTTTCATTTTATTAACACTGTGAATAATATCTGACAAATAATACTTAAGAACTATTTACGAAAACTTCATATGATAGGTGGGTATGATGTCGGGTTTGTGTAGCGGTACTTCTTAAGAGGGGATACATCTGTATAAGGGAAAATGGATCACCCTAAGACATGACATTTGGCACAGAGAGCCAACGAAATAAGCAACGAAATTTTGCAATATTTGCAAAATCAGAATTAGACTTAAACTTTCCCACACACCAACACAATATATGCTAAAAATTTAGTGCAGATCTGACTTTTCCCACTGGATGGCTAGACATCCAAAACATATTTTCATTTACAAGTACACAACTCAAGATGTGTATGGGAACTCAATAAATCTTTTCAAAAGTGCCGAATATAAAATTTAATGAAAATAATCTATTCATATGCATAGTATGCACATGTGCAAATGCAGCCAAAAATTAAGGATGACAATAAATTCTACTTAGAGTCTAGAACATTTTATATATATATATAAGCTGAGAATGGGCAATCCTATTTCATGACAAATATCTTTAAGAAAAAGACTGAGAAAGAAATGAACAGTCCTACTACTAAATCGAATACATGACTGTGATACCTTGAAGATAAATCAAATATAATAAATAAATAAATAAATTTTCTGTTTATACTTCGGGATGACCAAACAGTCAGAGAGGTTTACAAGATAGATAGAATACAAGAAACAGCACCGTATTCAGTAGTCACGGGCTTGAACCCCGGTCACTCAAGGCACGTGTACTTATGCACCTGAGCGCCTGACCACTAGGCTACGGCAAGGTTATGAAATCACTAACTCTGTTTCCCAAACTGTGAGGCATGATCCCTAGGGGGGGGTTGCATCTTAAAGGGGAGGAGGATACAGCTAGATATGGTTGAAAATTGTAACGTATAAAAAATGATCTTCATTTATAGTAAAATTAGGGTTAAATCTAAGATATGCTATTAACATTTGCTTCATTAACCAAATCATAAGATTCCTTTCCCACTCACATGCTTTGTATTATGTTTTGTTTCTATTTTTATCAGTGTTCGCAGATGTAGTCATCGTAAAAAAATCTACGGTTAAGGAAATTTTATTTGATGTCTGTTAATTAGTTAATTGTATTTACATTTCTTACTATAGGATTCCAAATTTGATATTTTTTTGTTTATTTCCAATAAAATATTAGCCATTAAAGTTATTGGGATATTTATTTATTGCACAAAATCTTAAACTCAATGTAATGTAATCGTGTCAGTGAAATTATTCTTGCAGGAATGGAATCCTTTATCCCACATTTCACTTTAAAATCTCGTCCTTTATCTAAACCATGGTTTTCCAATAAATGTGCTAAGGCTGTTCAAGAGAAGAATGTTGCATGTCGTAATTGGCTTGTTTCTAATTCTTCAGTTTCATTTTCTGCCTACACCAAAGCTCGCAACAATTGTAAAGCAGTAATTAATCAGTCCAAACTAGATTTCGAACAGGCATAGATTAGAAAATTTGCTTCTTGCTCTAATGGTAGCCAAGCATTCTGGTCTCTTGCCAAAGCTATTAACAGCAACTTTTCCTATCTCTGCTCCCACCTCTGTCCAAACCAGATGGTTCTGTTGCCACTTCAGCCAAAGATAAAGCTGACCTGCTAGCATCCCATTTTCCCTCCAACTCGTGTATTAATGCTCTTGGTAAAACACCTCTCACCATTCCCAACATGCTCCATTCAATACCTCCTGTAGTCTTCTGTCAAAAGGATGTCAGAAGGATTTTGACGAATCTTGATGGTAAGAAAGCTCCAGGACCCGATGGTATTTCTCCACTTATTCTCAGAACCTGTGCTCCTGAACTTACTCCTGTTCTTTGCTGCCTTTTTTTCACTTTCTTATTCCAAAGGTGTTTTTCCTTCTGCTTGGAAATTTGCTCATATCCAGCCAGTTCCTAAAAAAGGGTGAGAAGTCCCTCCCATCCAATTATCGTCCCATTGCAATTACTTCTACTCTTTCTAAAGTAATGGAGAAATCAATTAACCGCCAACTCTTAAACTACTTAGAAACCTACCGTCTGATCAACGATCGCCAGTATGGATTCCGTCAGTGTCGATCCATTGGTGATATTCTGGCTTATGTTACTCATTTATGGACTAATTCAATGGAAAAGTTCAGTGAAACACAAGCAGTTGCTATTAACATCTCAAAGGCTTTTGATCGTGTTTGACATAAAGGTCTTCTAAACAAGCTTCCATCTTATGGTTTGCCAACTGTTTTTTGTAACTGTTTATCCAGTTTTCTCTCTGATCGCTCACTGAGGGTGATGGTAGATGGCTCTCTGTCTTCTAACTTCTCCACTAATGCTGGTATCCCACAAGGTTCAGTTCTTTCCCCCACTCTTTTCCTTTTGTATATTAATGACCTTCTTCCATTGACTGGAAATCCTATCCATATTTTAGCCGATGATAGCACATTGCATTCCACTTTTCATTTTGAGAAACCTTGCCCTGTTCAATCAGCTTAAACTTCTCGAAAATCTGCTACCAATTCCTTAAATGCCGATCTCCAGTGGGGCAAAGACAACTTAGTTGATTTCAATCCTTCTAAAACTCAGTCTTGTCTTATATCTCGCAAAAAGGATTCTTCTGCTCCTATACTTATCTTTGGTGACACTCCGATTTCTAGGCAAAACGATATATCTCTTTTGGGGATTACTCTGACTTCTAATCTCTCTTGGCACAAGCACATTACAAATATTGCTTCCTTCCTCTGAATCTAAAAAACTTGGTTTTCTCTTTCGTTCTCAGCGTTACTTTTCTTCCAAAAAGCTGTTCACTATGTACAAATCGCAAATCCGCCCTACCATGGAATATTGTCCCTACATCTGGGGTGGTGTTCCCCAACACCTCTAGCTTCTAGATTCCATTCAGAAGAGGGCAATTCAGTTAATTAATGATTCATCTCTAACAGAGCCTCTCCACTCGCTGTCTCATAGGCGTACTGTTTCTGCTGCATGCCTTTTCTACAGATACTTCCATTGGCACTGTTCTTCTGAATTGGCCTCTATTAATTCCCGCTCTCGCTTTCAAAACAGTCCAAACACGTGCCGCCGCCAGCCAACAACCATTTACTGTCCAACTTCAAACTCACAGAACTAACTTTTGATCTTGCTCGTTTATTCATTGAACTGCCATTTTCTGGAACAACCTTCCTTCATACGTATTCCCTGAAAATTACAGTCTACAGCAGTTCAAATCCAATGTCAACACAAATATCTTCTTTCGTCTTCTCAACCTCCAACCCAAGCACGGTACTAAGTACTATAGGTTCTAAAACCTCTCGTGTTTGGGGTTCACATAAAAAAAAAAATATATATATATATATATTAATTTCATTCATGGAGGAAGGGATAGGGTCACACAACATTTAGCATTTTAGGGGGGTTGCAGTAGCACAAAGTTTGAGAACCCCTGACTCAACTGGCTGTTTTTAAAAATAATTTCTAAATTACTGGAAAAAAATTGTTATTAAAAATCTGTGTACCTGTCTGATTCTCTAGATCACGATTAAATAAGTCGGCCTGTTCAGGCCCTATTAAGCACAACGAACGGGAAAAGGTAAATACTATGATTTTTTAGTGTTTCTCACCAACCATTGAAGTAAAAACGAAAGACGGAAAACCAAATTCTTAAAATTTTAATATTTACAATAAATTTATTTACAAACAAAACAAAATACCATATTACTGATGATAGTAATTTTAAAATAAGACAACTGTGATATACAGTAAATATACAAATACCGAATTTAAAATACAATAAAATATACTAGGTTAAAAGCGCTAAAATACTAACTGAAGCTTTCAAAGGCTTCAGTTAGTATTTTAGCAGTGTACTTCTCAACAGTGTACTTCTATTCTGCGGTGCATGATTAAATACCAGCAGGTTCACGGTGCGTCTCACGTAAACGTATACTGTTCCCGTCGGAACCGGAAGTGGCTCGGGAGCGTTTCAGGCAAAAACGTTCATCCCCTCCAAGGATTACCGCCTCAAAGAGGGGATGTATGCGTGTGCCCCTATCTCTATTTATATTATTCTCAATAGAACTAATTCATAAGCTCTCGAGCCACTTGCGGTCCCAAAATCTATGCGCCCAATCGGTGATGACAATTGGCTTACGAATTAGTTCTATTGAGAATAATATAAATAGAGATAGGGGCACACGCATACATCCCCTCTTTGAGGCGGTAATCCTTGGAGGGGATGAACGTTTTTGCTTGAAACGCTCCCGAGCCACTTCCGGTTCCGACGGGAACAGTATACGTTTACGTGAGACGCACCGTGAACCTGCTGGTATTTAATCATGCACCGCAGAATAGAAGTACACTGTTGAGAAGTACACTGCTAAAATACTAACTGAAGCCTTTGAAAGCTTCAGTTAGTATTTTAGCGCTTTTAACCTAGTATATTTTATTGTATTTTAAATTCGGTATTTGTATATTTGCTGTATATCACAGTTGTCTTATTTTAAAATTACTATCATCAGTAATATGGTATTTTGTTTTGTTTGTAAATAAATTTATTGTAAATATTAAAATTTTAAGAATTTGGTTTTCCGTCTTTCGTTTTTACTTCAATGGTTGGTGAGAAACACTAAAAAATCATAGTATGAATATACCCAACCCCAGAGGCCTATTTGAAGAGGGAAAAGGTAAAGCATGGTCTGATAAATGACCACAAGAAAGAAACCTTCATCAACCTGTATGGAGTTATGGCTTGTCTCTCAACAAGAAAGGTAGCATTTAATAATTTCTGAAAGGTGATGCTGTTTTGGCTCATATTTCTAAACTGCCAACCATGAGCTATATGAATAAAACTTTTACAGGCCATAAGTTTAGAGATTGAAAACATGACACCATTTACTGACAGTCTGGTACACACAGTAATAGTGATAGTAATCATGGCATGCGATGCAAGAAAGCAAGCTTATGAGCTTATGTAGCAACAGCAAAAAAAAAAAAAAAAAAAATCACACAACCATTCCCTCTAAATGTTTGTCCAGTTCCTCCTTAAATTTATTTAACCTATCAACTTTCACAAAGACAGATGGAACTTTGTTATGGCAATTAATCACCTGCTGGCTAAAGAAAAAATTTTGCTCATCTATTCTACAGCTGTCTTTCCTGAATTTGAATTTATGCCCCCTTAGGTTCGTAATTTGAACAAGTGGAACAATCCCATCAGAACTAAGCATTCTCAACCCATTCAAGCTTATTCACCTAAATCAGATTCACTCATAGGTGCCTAGTCTCCAACTGTTGAAATTTGCAGAACTTTCTTGGTAAGAGGATCCCTTCATTCCCCTCACCAATCTTGTTGCCCTTCTCTGTACATGCTCAAGAAATCTACATCCTTCCTAAAATGAGGCCTCCATACTGTACGCAGTAATCAAGGCGTGGTCTGACCATTGCCTTATACAGAGGGACAATCACCTTCTTCTCAGGCGCCTCCGGAGCCAGGTGGGAAGGAGCAGCAGTGAGTAGCACACGCTTCTTGATTAGACCAGGGTTCGAGCCCGTCACCACCAAACACGGAGGATACGGAAAGTTCAGTAATGACCACTGCATATTCAAGGAGTAATATGGCCTTAGTTGCTAATGCTCCTAAAAAAATATATATATATATAACAAATATATAACCTCCTTTTCCCTGCTACCAAATATCCTGTATATCACTGACAAAACCTCATGACCTGCTCTGGCAGCCTGTCTGCATTGCTCAGAAAACTTCATATCTGACTGCACAATTACTCGCATGTCTTTTTCATTTTCTACCACCTTAAGTGTAGTACCACACAGTTGGTACGTTCCTCTGGGGTTACTTCTACTCATATGCTGTACTTTGCATTTGTCAATGTTAAACTTCATTTGCCACTTCTCAGCCCATCAGCCCAAATTTTCTAGATTCTGTTGAAGTAGCACACTGCCATTACTGTCATTAACAACCCTGCCAACCTTTGTATCATCTGCAAACTTCAATACTAAGCCTGATATATCTTCATCAATATCATTGATAAATATACAAAACAACAGTGGACCCAACACCGAACCGTGTGGAACTCCACTAATAACATTAGTCCATGAAGAGCAGCACTCTCTGTCTTCTCCCACTCAATGATCCTTTTATCCACTGTAGCAACTTAATACCATTTTGCTCCAATCTGTACAGTAGTCTTCCATGCGCAACGGTGTCAAAAGCTTTCCTGAAATCCAAGTATATGATATCAAAATTATTTTTTGCATCCAGTTCCTTTGTAACCACATCATAATATCCAATCAAATTTGTCAGACAAGACTTTCTCTTAACAAACCCATGCTGTGTCTGAATTATTGCTGCAGTCTTGTCTAGATGATCCTGCAATGCATCTTTAACAAGTGACTCCATTATTTTACCCAGAACAGATGTTAAACTAACTGGTCTGTAATTACTCATGTCACCCTTCGATCCCCCTTTCTGAATTGGGGATACATTTGCACATCTCCAGTCCATGGGGATCTGTTCTGAGTCCAAGGATGCTCTCATAATTATGGCTAAGGGTTTGCTCACTTCCTTTGCCGTCGCCTTTAATATAACTGGATAGATCCCATCCACCCCAGGTGCCTTTCTTATGTTTAACTTCAACAATTTCTCTTCCACTTTGTCTCAGTTATTACAAAATCATTAAACAACCTGCCACAATTTGATAACCTTCTGGCATTTTCAATCCTTAATATTTCCTCATGTCTGAATGCAGATGAAAAATACTCATTCAGTTTGTTTGCTATCCGAGCAGGATCACCAACAGTCAAACCACTGATATCAAACACGATATACATCGATATCAATACACGAATGATCCCTGCTGATAACCAGATCAAGAGTATTACCCTCTCTGGTTGCCTCTCGAATATGAAGTTAAAATCCCTCATAATAAGACATTCGGATTTACTAGCCCACTCTATTTCTCTGTACAATTGCTCATTGTACTCATTTGAGTCATTAGGCCTATAACACACTCCTACTCTTATTTTCACTTTCACACCAAACTGACTCAACAGTGCACTGTCCACCAACATCAATTGGATGCACTTCCTTAGATTTTGTGTTTCTTAACTAACAGCATAACCCCTCCTCCCTTCCTATCCTGTCCATCCTTTCTATACACATTGTACTCCCCAAATTCCAATTCCGCATTCCTAATATCTCTGTGACACCACATCTCCGATATCCCAACAATATCCACCTTTGATGTCTTGACCAACACTTCAAATTCATCAAATTTATTTACTATACTTCTAGCATTGGTATACATACACCTATTCTTATTCTTAGTTACCCTAACCATCCCATATACCCACCTGTTTCACGATGACTGCCATCAGTCCCTTAAACCCCCAGCACCCTTCACTCCAGGCAGCTGCTTATTCTAATAGAAGCAGTGCAAGAATCACTTTCACCTCTGCCTGCGGCTACTTTTAACCTTTTAGTCTGTGAATCCCCCCCCCCAAGCTAGCAGTTTTTCGATCCACCTAACACTGCCTCGATAGCATCAGCAAATATTCTTGCACCCTTTCTATTTAAGTGCATCCCATCCCTGTAGAAGCAGTCTCTCCTGTTAACAAGCACAGACCATGCTGAAAAAAATTCTACCCCATGGGCCTTGCATATTCCCTTCAGGGCCGAATTGATTTACAAAGCTCTCATCATGCACTCCCTCATATCGTGTCTGGGCAGAATTGAAGAGACTTTCAAATTTAACCTTAACTCATGACTTTTTTGCAACAGTGACCTGTACTTTTTAAGTAAATCTGCAGATCTCCTACTCTTAATGTCATTGGTTCCAACGTGTACAACAATATCACCCTTTTTGCCCTTAAAAGATGATATATGCATCACAACATCATCAATTTTTGCTCCTGGCAGACATACCCTGGTCCTATTCCATCTATCCTTTTAACACAATATATTACCAATCTCTCTGACAATAGAGTTACCAACAATAACTAGTTTCTTTGGGACCAGCACATTCTGGAGATTGCCGCTGTGTTGCCTGATGCACAGGAGTGAGCTCTGGCATTGAGTTGTGCAGCTGAGAGCTTGACAGGCCCCTCATATTAATTTCTTTGAGGGCATCTACCCTACACCTCAAGCTCCAATAGACACCCAATTAAACATAAAACTTACAACTTGCATAGAAGAAAGTGGATCAGCTTCAAGAGCCCAAATTTTGCGAAGGGGGATCCAGATCTTGGAAGCTATTACATATTAATTGCTATATTTAAAACCAAAGTAATGGGCCATGCAAGCTTGCTAGAATGGGTATACAGTAAACCCCCGCTATTTGCGGTTTCGCGATCGCTGATTTAATATAAAATGAAACCTTAAAAAAAAAAAAAAAAAAAAAAAAAAAAATGTGAATTTTAAAGCACCGTGAATATTTTTCACCATAAAAAAACATGGGCGTGGCTAAAATTATCTTTTCCGGTCAAAACAGTGCTCAGTGGGGGGGGGTGACAAAATTGCGAGCGTGGATGTTTCTCGCTAATCCTTGTTCAGTATGTGTTATGCGCTTGTCATGGAAGGTTTCGTCATTTGCTTTTAATTTATATGCTTATAAATTGAATAAATTTATAATTTTTAAATTGATATGCTTACAAATGCTTTAAAGCTACCGTTTTGCAGTGTAAAACAGACTTTTTCGAGTGTGTTAACGAAGGAAACTGACTTTATTGTGGACAAGTTCTTTCTAACCCGTACAAAAATATGGCTACGAATAACAAGGGAAATGTGAAAAGATCAAAGAAGGTGATGACATTAGCGAGTAAAATTGAGTTATTAGACAAAATTTCTAATGGTGAAAGTGTCTCCTCAGTGGCAAAACATTATAAAATCAATGAGTCTACGGTACGATCAATCAAGAAATCGAAAGAAAAAATCCGCCGTAGTCCGTGAAAACGTGCTAATTGCTTCAAAATTTTGCTCTGTAACTCGTGATGTTAAATTAGAAAACATGGAAAAAGCTTTAAATCTGTGGATAGAAGACCAAACTCAAAATAAAATTCCGTTAAGTTCACTCATCATTTGTGAAAAGGCACCCAATTCTCCTTTATCAACTCCTTTATCAACACTTTAGCGAAACTGGTGATAGCACTGGCAGGATACGTTTTTTTGCTAGCAAAGGCGCTGGTTTGAAATTTCTAATAAATATTACATTTAATATTAAATCGTTTCTTATTTTCATTTTGATGCCATATGCTTGCATTTCACTATGTACTGTCTATGTACGTCCTTTGTCAACCAGATTGACAAAATCAGTACCAGATTTTCTCGTCTACAGTGGATCTCAAAGCAGCAGCTGCTACACGACCAACATCCTGTCATTGTTAAAAGGTTCATCACCAACACCGTCTACCCCGCCATTCTCTATGGTGCAGAAATATGGGCCTCCGCTGCACATACAAACCTCAAGCGGGTGTACACCGCCGAATGCTGGTTACTGAAATGGGCCAAAAACAAGCTTCGGCTACCTCCCGCTACCACAACCACCATGATGGCACAAGCACTCGACATCCCAAGGATGAAGTTCCTGATCGTAGAAAAGAGGCTGGTCTTCACAGCCAAACTCATCACAGGCCAGATATCATCTCCAAATATTTGGAACGCTTGCTCTTTGAGGATTCCACAGCCAAGCCTAAGGTTGGTACCAGCACTCGTGGCTCACCACAACAGGCTTGTACTCACTGAGAGATTTCTTCCCAAGCAGATGCTCGCCGCCCTCAACCGTGTGGACACCGACATTGACAGCATAATAAGTAAGAAGAAGGACAGACACAACTTTATCAAAGCCCTTGAACCCTGATATATTGTAAAGTTGTATTTATTTCTATATTTGTGTCTAACTCTGTGTTTTTATGCTGTATTTGTATTTCTTTTGCATTCATGATCGGTATTTTGTACCCTTTTTATATGTGTTCGCTTTATTTTGTAGCCTTATGTATTTGTACGCCGTACTTATCTTATCTATATGTGAACCCCTGGCGCTCGTCGCCGTGATGGGATATTGTGCTGTAACTCTACTTCACAATAAAGATTTATTTATTTATATTATGAAGGTACATATAATACATACATAGACAAAATTTTAGACTAGTTTTTCTTATATATTTCATACTTTGGAACGGAACCCCTTTATTACTATGGGAGCCATAACTCAGTATTTGCGTTTTCTGTATTTGCGACATTTCTCAGGAACGTAATCCCAGCAAATAGAGGGGGTTTACTGTATTTTTATTGAAATTAAACCTTGCTTGTTATGTGCATTCTTTCTTTTATTTCCAGCAGTTGATTAGAGGTGAGCCCTGTTTTGGATCCGTCCCAATATTGCACTTTTTTTTTTTTACTTCATTCCAGTAGCATGCAATAAAACTAAACAATGTACCTAACTGACTTGGCAGTTTGCTTGCTATCTGTACTTGTTGAACACTTACAAAAGTGAGCCTACATGTGGCAATAAACCACTCTAGCCTCCTCCTGTGTAATTTTAACCAAATTTGGGAAATCTCGGTGAAAACCAACAAGTGAGATATCTTTCTTGAACTTTTCTAGAATCCCAGGGTAATGAAAGGTCTGTCTGTCTGTTCAGAAAGTATCCAGGTTATGCTCATTGTTTAAGCTTGAGAAACACAGTGCACCTGGCAAAGCATAATGTTAATCATAACTTTAAAAGAGTTGTTTATTTTGCAGACTAATTCCATTAAGAGATAACCCGATTAGCCACAGAGGAGTCAATCCCTCTCTTACTTTCCTGGACAGTCTGATCACTCAGAGGACTGGTGCATCTGGCCCCAAGAACTAGCAGAGGTTTTGGAACATGATGGAATAATAATCTAAAAGCATAACATGTTTAGACATGTCTCATCCTCACCTACATGCAGTAAACTGTTCAATTGTCTATACCAGTCTGTTACTGTGAAAAGATGCATTTTCAGATCTTATCATACAAAGGGCACTAGGAAAGTTTTGCAATATAGCTTTGTTTATTTAATTTTTTCAAAGTAATTTCCTCTACATTCAATACACCTCTCCATCCTCCGAAACCAATCTTTAAACCAGTTCTGCCAAGTTTCACTAGGGAGTAAAGCACACTCGTTGTCCCAAGCCCGTAGAAGGTCCTCATCACTGGAAAACCGCCTCCCTTTTAGCTTCATTTTCATATGCGGGAACAGTGCAAAGTCGCAGGGAGCAAGGTCTGGACTGTAGGGAGGGTGCTCGAGAAGTTTCAGTCCTGTCGTGGTCAAATATTCGGTGCAGGCTTTGGCGCGGTGAGCTGCAGCATTATCGTGATGGAGGTACCAGGTGTCCATTCTTGACTTTGGCCACAGGTTCTTCATAGATCCAATGACTTTAGGCAGGCATTGTTCAGTATACCACTTAGCTGTGACTGTCTTCTGCGTGTTCCACAATTCCACTCGATTTGAAAAATACAGCTATCATTTTCTTCTTTACAGATCGGGATTTTCTGACAATTACGGGTGTGTCGTCATCATCAAAGACCCAAACTTTGTTTGGAGTCTTGGTCGGCAGATCGTAATAGTACAGCCAAGTCTCGTCACCTGTCACGATGTTGTTCACATACCGAGATTGTCCCTTATCAAACTTTTTTAACATCTCCCGGCACCAAGTCACACGTCGTGTCATCTGCTCTTCAGTCAGTTGATGCGGCACCCATAGAGAACAAAGTTTCTTCACGTGTAAATGATCTTGCAGAATCGAACGAATTGCTGGTGCATTTAGGCCCAACGTATCCTCTATCTGTTGGTAGATCACTCGCCTGTTTTCGTCAAGCATTTTCCTCACAGCAGTAACGTTTTCCTCCGTAACTGACGTTCGTGGCCTTCCCGGCCTCTCAGAATCCTCCAGAGTGAAATTTCCCCTTTGGAATTCTCTATACCACCTGAATATCGTTGTACGATGTGGACAATCATCATCTAGTGCAAGAGTCATTTCTTCTAAGCACTGGTCTATGGTTAAACCACGCACGAAATTATACCGCAAAACTGTCCTTATCTCATTTCGTGACCACGATGCCATCGCAAGCACTTTACACTCTCACTACTAATGAATAACTGAGCCCATCGACTTGGCGCGGCGGCTACTATGCACGTATGAACATGTCTCAACATGCAGCAACAAGCAGCTTCCTGTGATTCATTGTTGCGTAATATTGCAAAACTTTGCTAGTACCCTTTGTATTTCAAAATGCTACAAACAACGTGTTAAATTTTGCTTTTAAAATTGAAAAACTGCAAATGAAATACGGGGACTCTGCAATGGGCTGTATTCCACTGTTATTAACCTCTGATTAACAGAAGCAATATTTGTTGTGTTTATGGCAGGAGAGATTCATAGTCAGGATAATATACTATCTTGTCCAGAAATCTGAGTGTAATTGAAGATAATCACAGGAGATATATTTCTTGTGAGAAATAACATGGTACTGAGTTTAGATTAATTGAAGTTAACTAAATTTCTACGTTTCGCTGAATAATTACTTATAAATTGGCATTTAATTAATAAGTACTGGATTTTGAAAGGTTGACCTGTTTTTGTGCATAGCGAAGTTTTTAAAATAAGATGGAATATAATATGTTATCATGAGAAAAATTATGAATAGATTTCCAGTCATTGGAAGAATGGCATTAACAAAAAAAGAAAAAGAAGTGAACCCTGAAGAATGACAGCATTAGATAAGAAGTAAGAAGACAGAGTTATCTACTATTACCTGCAGTAAGTGATCAGAGACAAAAACTGGCTACCAAAGTGCAAGGTACACCATAATATGGAAAACTGTCTAAATTTTTATGCCAAACATGATCAAAATCCTGGAAATGCCAAGAGCAACTGCTTGACATTTCCAGGCTTTTGGTCATGTTTCACCATGAAGTTTTCCACTGGATTTAAAGATGAGTAACATACTTTGATTGAATCTATATTGCCAATTGTTGATCAGATGGAAGGTTTAAAAGTAATAAAAGAGTTGGTGTTGGATTTCTCCATTACTTTGGAAAGAGAACAGTGGGATGATAATTGGAGGAGAGAGATCTGTCACCCTTTTTTAGGAATGGGCTTGATATCTACAAATTTCTAGGAAAAATGGCAGTGGAAGAAGGAAAAACAGCAGTGGAATGGGGGGAAGGGAGAACAGAAAATATCAGCAAGCTCTGGAGAATATGCTTGCTTTCTTGCATCACAATCCGGAGACTGCTTGGATTCAAGACTGTTCGGGAGACATTGAATAGAATTTGCAATAAGGTGGAAGAAGTTTTCCCAATATAATGATTAGTTTTTCTCATTATTAAAAGTAGATTATTGGAGCTCATGAGTGTTTTTGCTATTAAAAAAACCATATTACGATTTCTTTGTACGTTTTTAAGGTTAGGTTTCCTAATCTAACCTTACTTAAAGGGATGGTTAGGATAAAAGGAAAAGGTTTCTTTATTTTTCGTTATATTTCATAACCTGACCTTAAATGTTAGGTTAGGAAATAATAGGAAAGGGTTTCCTTACCTAACTTTAAAGGTTAGGTTATGAAATAATAGGAAAATGTTTCCATATATTTCCTAACCAAAACTTAAAGATTAGGTTAGGAAATAATAGGTAAAGAAAGAAAGATTCTTTATATATATACGTATCATAACGTCAATGAATCACTTAATGCTATGATGTTATTGTCTGTCACACCTACATGCCAATCAATATATTGTTCTTGGCTTCTACTGCCAATACTATCTGTTTAACGAGATTGCAGGGAGACACTCTGGTAGTGGCAAACTAGTTTGCCATGGTTCTCGTGTTGGCATTCTTTACCTTTACCAAAATGTTTTCTGGATACACTGGCATACTCTTGTTATATAAAGACATACAAAAATTTCTTGATTTGTAAATAAGCATTAGAGTTAATGGCTAAGGGTAGCATCTTGCTGGTGAGCAATAAAGCAGGAGATAGTGCAGTCTCAAGAATTGGGAAATTATTTTGGAGAAAATAATTTGTGTAACAAAAAAAAATTAAATTCTGTATAATTTTTCTGGTTTCATAATTTTAATTTTCAGTAAACTTGTAAAAAGAACAGTTACATGTCTAGTTTTATTGTGCTATGATAGTATTTATTTGTGTTTTAGTATTAATAATGGTAAGGACAATAATAAAATATTTTATCAAATCATGACTATCTGTATCTGCAAGCTCATTATTATTATTATTTATAACAAGCTTTACAATCAGATGATCAGTCTTGTATGAACAAGAATTCACATAATCAATGCTAATAATAATGGTATATACATCGAGTGGCCATATTACAATTTTGCAATCGCTCCAAATTGATATAAGGAAGCAAGCTTATATACAGTTTCAGACATATATATATATATATATATATAAAAAAAAAAACTTCATTTGCCTCACCCCATCCACTGATTTGTCTAATCCATTTTTGCATTTATTCAAACTACCACTTCCACAACATCAGACTGAAGTTTATTTATTATTGAAATTTGCTCTCTGCTGAAGACAATCTGTCCTGCAACTATCCTTTTTCAATTTAAATTTATGCCCCTTGTGGATATCATCTGAGAATAATATAATATAAACAAAGAGGTGTACATACACATGCATAATTTGAAATCTGCATGTTTAATGGTTTTATAAACTTGAAATGAAGTGACTAATATATTCATGTTCATATTTTCTGTTTATAGATTTTTTCCCCAGCAAAATTAATGAAAGTTCTCCTTCGATAAAAAACACATTTCTAAATTTTAAAATTTTTCATAAAAAAACTCCCACATTTAACGGGTACTGCAATCCATTAGCAAAAGGTTCAAGTATTGGTATACTCCAAACAAATTTAAAAAAAAAAAAAAAAAAAGAACTTTTTCCATAAATAAAAAAGTTGGGCACCTGTCGAGTTCCATGCAACTGTTTGTGTCACAACTGGTGGCGCAACCAGTGCTGGGTTAAAACCATCCTCTGTGGAATATTCAGGTATTGAATGATATCCCTCACAATGCAAATGCTGAAACTTGATGTTGAAGCAATTTGGGATATTTCCTCAGCTGTCTCATCAGGGGTTTAGGCTCGCGACCTTGGAGTCAGTCAAGGCCAAAGCAATATAGCCGCTCTGACGTCATCAAGGCTTGTGCTGCTTATCGAGAGCATATGCTTCCTTAGCTGAAGGATTTCCTACATGTGTAGACACAGGTAATGTTAGTTGCAAATATATTAGTTGTGTGTGCAAGATTTCTTAAATTTAGATATTTTGTTTAATTATATTTTAAACAAACTATGACTGACTCACTATTCCTCAGTCCAAACTGTAAAGGTAACTACAGGAACAGAACTAAGGTTGCTGAATTCATTGATCCAAAAGATGTAAAACTTGCAAGAAAACTGTGTCATGCCAACTTAGCAGAGGTGGTGGCTCACCGTTGGAAATAATAATCCTCTGTTAACAGTTAATTAGTGATCAAAAACCTGAAAACATTTTTTTTTATCCTCCTAAATATAGACTAACTTTTACAGCAATTGTCTCAAGAGAATTTTCAGTTTTTGCAGAGTAACTGAGCGAGAGAACCTGTCAGGCAACACACCACCTTTTATTATTATTGGTGTGGTAGGTTACCTGACAGGTGACCTGCCACAAAGTTTCAAATTAGGTGTTTGTATATACGAGGGTGGTTCAATAAAGAATCACCCTCACTTACTTCCACATATCACAGAGTCATATGATATTTTGTGTGTAGCATCATACATATCTTTGTACTAAAGGCGTAAAATTTCAGCCCTGTGTCTTAATTTTTGTTTTTCTCTTACAGAGCCGAACATGTGATGAAGTAGCATCATGGACAAAGCTGAAGCCAAAGCTGTAATCCGGTATCTGTTCCTAAAGAAATCCATGAGGAGATGACTGCTGTATATAATGCTGTATAAGGTTGAAGCCCCATCCTATGGCATTGTGAAGTATTGGCATAGACAGTTTAGGTGTGGTCAGACTTCAGTAGAATCTGAGCCCATTCCAGGTTGTCCCCATTCAGCCACTGATGACAGCACAATCAGAAAAGTGGAGTCGTTAATCATGGAAGGTCGCCGGATATCTGTGCGTGAATTGTCCCAGGAGGTGAAGATTAGTGTGGGCTCTGTTGAAACAGTCCTTCACAACCAACTCCATTTACGGAAATTGAGTGCAAGATGGATTCCTCAATTATTGACTGGTTTCCAGAAGGCTGATCGACAACAGAAATCACAAGTGTTGTTAGCACTGCGGAAAAAAAATGAGGAAGACTTTTTCTCTCTTCTAATAACTCAAGAAGAAAGTTGGATATGCCATTTCGACCCTGAAAGTAAAAAGCAGTCCATGGAATGGCGACATCATGGTTCCCCATCCCCCCAAGAAGGCAAGGGTCCAAGTGTCAGCAGGAAAGGTTTTGCTGACAGTGTTTTAGGATGAGAAAGGCATAATAATGACTGATTACCTGCTGAAAGGTAGAACAAATGCAGGTGCCTATTATGCCAACTTACTCACAAAATTAAAGGAGAAAATCAAAACATGTAGGCATGGCATGCTGTCCTAAGGTGTAAGAATGCTTCAAGACAATGCCCCAGTTCACACTTTTGAAATTGCAACAACACAAGCGGCCACTTGTGGGTATGAAATATTGCCCCATCCAGCCTACTCATGCGATCTTGCACCATCGGACTTCTTGTTTCCTTCCCTCAAATCATTTCTTCAGGGGACCCACTTCTCTGACAATGAGACACTCATTTCTGCAATGACCAAACTCACCACTTCTACAAAAATGGTATTCGTAGCCTCATCCATTGATGAGAAAAAGTGTAAATCTGCACGGATGACTTTTTTTTTTTTTTTTTTTTGATTTGATAGTTGTTGGCGCATCGGCTTCTGTGGCCATATTGCACCTCCCAAGGTTTTTTGCAGTACTTTGATCCAAGCCCGAGGCGGGAATCGAACCCGCGACCTTTGGGTTGCCGGGCAGGTACTTTACCCACTTGGCTAGCCCGGTCGGCACACGGATGACTACGCAGAGAAGGACTAAAACCTGATGACGAGACACTCATTTCTGCAAAAGAGTCATGGTTCAAAGACCAAACTCACCACTTCTACAAAAACGTGTAAATCTGCACGGTGGCTATGTAGAGGACTAAAACCTGTGCCAAGAAGCAACAGGCTAGCACCTCTGCAGCTAGGTCAGGGCGATTCTGTATTGAGCCACCCTCATAGTTTCAGATTACTTGACAAGTGACCTGCCACAAAGTTTCAAATTAAGTGTTTGTACACAGTTTCGGATTACTTGCTTTTACTCTTACACTAGTTCAACCCCAGTTGTTTTTGAAAGATTTATTACTTGTTTTCACATATGTTTATAATTTATATCTAACATATATATATATATATATATATATAAGTAATGACATTAAAAATAAAATAGATAAAAAAAAATAAATAAACATGAAGTATTCATTAGAGGCAGTAAAATACAAATGCCCGTAGTAAGGCAAAACCGTAGAGCGAAAATTTAACATAAACCTAACAATTAATCGTAATAGAGGGCAGAGAAGGGGTAACAAGACAGAAACTGTAGCCAAAAGCCTCCAATAATTTAGAATATAATTTAAATCCATTTTAAAATTTAAAATATAGAACCAATTGTATGACAATTTAGCGGCACCCCCTTGTAAGTAAGGTAACAGTTCCGAGAAACGTGAAATATCGCCAAAAGAGACTAATCAAACTGCTAAATGATATTTCACATTTCTCGGAACTGGTACCTTACTAGGGGGGGGTGCCGCTAAATTGTTATACAATTGGTTCTATATTTAAAATATATTCTAAATTATTTGGAGGCTTTCGGCTACAGTTTCTGTCTTGTTACCCCTTCTCTGCCCTCCCTAGTACGATTAAAGTTTATCAACATTTGTATTAATTTTTCAATACATAATTTTAGTAATATACATACATACATACACATATATATATATATATATCTCCAAATATGTAAAAAGAAATTAGGATTGTTAATTTATATCTATTTTATAATATTATTTCTAATATGTAATATTATTTTGTCACAGATCTGATTAATGCTATCAAAAATGATTAAACATTATATCCGTCTGTATATTATTTGAGGTAAGTTGTTGTTTGTTTTGTTGGTTTTTAGGAGCATTAGCAACTAAGGCCATATTGCTCCGGGATATGCGGTGGTCATTCCTTGACCTTACCGCATCCTCCGTATTTGGTGGTGACGGGCTCGAACCCCGGTCTAATCAAGAAGCGTGTGCTGCGCACTGCTGCTCCTTCCCACCTGGCTACGGAGGCGCCTGAGTTAAGTTGTAATGTATAACACGAATAGTTAAGTTGTAATGTATAACATGGCTAGTAAAATAGCCACTCAAGCAAAACCAAAAACCTATACAGGTGCTAAATGTAGCCTGGAAAAAAAAAAAAAAAAAAAAAAAAAAAAAATACATATATGCCAAAAATAACATAAAATAAGCAATACAAATGTACAATTAAAAAGTTAATTATAGGCGATCAGATATCATAATTATATATATATATAGAGGAACTCTCCGACTTAAGTAATACTCAACTTATGGAAATTCGACTTTACATAAGTTTTTGCTGGAAAACGTATTTTACATCTCGTAGATAAATGGAAGTATGTGAAGATATCATAAGGTGAACTCAATAACACTGTTTTTTCTTTTCTTTTTTTTTTTGTAATTCGTTCCAAGGCCTTGGAAGTTGAAAATTTTGCTATATTACTAAGCTATTTATCTCTCTAAATGGTAATATTTATAATGGAAATTGCACTACCCTTTCATCGTTATCATATGTTCCTGTTATAAGAATCAATTTTGAACGCATTTGTGATATTTTTCTAAAGCACATTTTAAAGGCCACGACCAGAAAACAAAAAACAAAAAAAAAAAAAAAAAAAAAACAATTTGCACTTACCAGTTTATTGGGCTTTTCTGTTAGTGCAAGAAATTATAAATGGGTAGTAAACTCGATCTTAATGCATTTGCAACAATACCGTAACTGCAATTGTGTGGGTTTTTACGCTATTATGGTGAAATGTGTTCCCCTTCACTGAAATCTTCACTCATATAAAAAAAAAAAAAATTTTCTGAAGCTTCTCTTCACTCCTATTTATGTATTACAATGATGAAGGGAAAGCGACCAATGAAAACTGTAAGTGGTGGTAGTGCCGGGAAACGAAAAAAATTGATTTAGAAATGAAGATGATTAAGTACGAAGCAGGACAAAGTTTGCCATCTATTGCAAGGGAATTAGGTCTTGCTGCTTCAACAGTGAATACTATTTTCAAGAGCAGTGCGCTTATAAAAGAACATGTCAAAGGATCAATGCACTTAAGATCAACAGTGATCACAAAACAGCATTCAGGTGCAATATCGAAGATGGAACAGCTGTTAATAATATGGATGGAAAATCAGATTCAGAAATGAGTGCCCATGAGTCTAATGACCATTCAAGAAAAAGCAACAAGTATTTATAAAGATACTAAGGATAAGTACAGCAAACCCCAACCTAAGTTCGTGACAAGCAACGGGTGGTTTAATAGGTTCAAGCATTGCGCTGATTTCCACATGGTGAAGTTGCCAGTGCAAGTTCTGCAGCTGCAGAGAAATTTTGTGATGTGTTGGAAAAAATTATCAATGAAGGCAGCTACTCAACGCAGCAAATTTTTAACGTTGATGAGACTGCTCTGTATTGGAAAAAAATCCTGGATCGAAACGTACATTGCCAAAGAGGAAAATACAATGCCAGGTTTCAAGGCATCAAAAGATGGTGCACCGCTCTTGCTTGGGGCTAATGCAGCGAGAGCTTAAAGATTAAAACCACTGCTTGTGTACCATTCTGGAAATCCTCATGCATTTAAGGGCAACAATAAAGCCACCCTACCCGTGCACTTCCGATCGAACCAGAGAGCAAGGATAACAATATCTCTCTCTGAGGATTGGTTTAAATGCTGCTTCATTTATAAGACAGGACAAAACTTCATAAGACAAGACTGAGTTTTAGAAGGATTGAACTCAACTAAGTTGTCTTTGGGGAATTACCCACTGGAGAATTACCTGGAGATCGGCATTTAAGGAATTGGTAGCAGATATTCAAGAAGGTGAAGCTGTTTGAGCAGAGCAAGGAACTGGAAACTTTCCAGTTTCTCGAACTGGAAAGTGGAATGCAATGTGCTATCATCGGCAAACCTATGGATAGAATTTCCAGTCATTGGAAGAAAGTCATTAATATATAAGAGGAAAAGAGTGGGGGAAAGAACTGAACTTTGGGAGGACACCAGCATTACTGGAGAAGTTAGAAGACAGAGAGAGAGCCATCTGCCATCACCCTCATGAGTGATCAGAGAGAAAACTGGATAACCAATTACAAAAAACAGTTGGCAAACCACAAGATGGAAGCTTGTTTAGGAGACCATTAGGAGAAAGGTTACAGAACAATAAAAAGTACTGAAGCCTATAACAGCTACAAGGTGATGTGTAATAGAGCCACAGAAAAGGTTCGACAGGCAAAGGCAGTTTATGAGAAATCACTAGCAAACAGAGCAAAGAGGGGGGATAAAGAATTCTTCACATATATAAATGCCAAGAAGAGCAGGACAAACCAGATCGGACCTTTATGTAAGGGAAAGGGGATAGTAATAAATACACCAGCTGCCGTTGCAGATGAACTCAACAGTTATTTTGCATCAATATTTACAAATGAAAAGCCTTTTGTGGCAAAGGGAAATTGTGGGAGCGAAGTTAAAAAATATGTAATTAATGATATTGAAATTTCGCAAGATTATTTAATGAAAAAACTTTCGAGCCTACAGACCAGTAAGGCTCCTGGAGTTGATGGAATATACCCTATAATCTTAAGAGAGGCAGCAAGCGAGTGCATTGAACCATTGAGGCTAATTATGCGAGCATCATTAGACTCTGGGGAGATTCCCTTGGATTGGAAAAGTGCAAATGTATCTCCCATACATAAGGGTGGCTCTAAAAGTGAAGTTGGAAATTATCGACCTGTCAGTCTGACTTCAGTAGTAGGGAAAATCATGGAGGCAATGATCAAGGGTGGAATTCAGGATCATTTGGATCGAATTGAAATTCTCAAGGATACTCAGCATGGTTTCGTAAAGGGAAAATCATGTTTAACAAATCTGGTTCGCTATTTCGAAAGGGTCACTCACGAGCTGGATTTAGGGAATAATTTCGACATTGTTTATTTAGATTTCAGCAAAGCTTTTGACTCAGTCCCACATGAGCGGTTGCTTTATAAGCTGGAACAGGTTGGAATCACTGGGAAAATCCTTAGATGGATAGAAGGATGGCTTCAGGGCAGGAGGCAGAGGGTTGTGATAAATGGCTATTCCTCAGATTGGGTTGATGTAAGAAGTGGGGTTCCCCAAGGATCAGTATTAGGACCACTGTTGTTTTTAATTTTCATAAACGACATTGATGAAGGGATAGAGGGCGTGATGTCTAAATTTGCAGATGATGTTAAAATTGGGAGAGTAGTTAATGATCACTGTCAAGCTGAGCTTCTTCAGAGAGACCTAGATAGACTTCAGGAATGGTCAGAAAAATGGCAGCTGTGCTTTAATCCAACAAAGTGTAAGGTATTACACCTGGGAAACAGTAATCCCAAAAAAACTTATTCACTTGGTGGAGTTCAACTAAACCCAGTACTGGAGGAAAGGGACTTGGGTGTTACGATACGGTCAGACATGAAATTCTCTGAGCATTGTAAACAGGTTGCAAGGAAGGCCCATGGTGTCCTATCGATGATCTATCGAACTTTTGCAAGTAGAGATAGGGACGTGATAATCCCATTATATAAGGCTTATGTTAGACCACACTTGGAATACTGTGTTCAAGTATGGAGACCGCACCTGAAGAAAGACATCGAGCTTCTTGAAAGGGTGCAAAGAAGGGTAACTCGCCTGGTGAGATCGGCAAAAGGGCGTCCGTATGAAGAAAGACTTCGAATATGTGGGTTGCAGAGTTTGGAAACTAGACACCTTAGGGGAGATTTGATTGAGGTGTTTAAGGCTCTGAGAGGCATCAGTAAAATGAATGAGGACAAAATTTTCAAGATTATAAATGATGCTAGAACTAGGGGACATAAATTCAAGTTACGGGGGGAAATGTTTAGATTGGATTGCAGGAAGTTCTATTTTAGCCAGCGAGTTATAAATTACTGGAATAAGTTGCCTTCATGGGTGGTAGAGGCCGACAGTTTGGGGAAATTCAAAGGTCATCTGGATAGTACTTTCGGGTAAGGGAAGCACATAGGATGATAGGTTTAATTTCCTTTTTATTTTATTTTTTTTATTTATTAATTATTATTATTTAGTTATTTATTTATTATTATTATTTTTTTTTTTTGTTTTTATCATTGTTTTGTTCGGATTTTTTTTTTTTTTGGCTGGTGCAGCATAAGCCATAGGCTTTCTTGCACCATGCGGCCGTTACTAATACTAATAATACTAATACTAATACTAATACCATTATGCCAAACACGATTGAAAGGCTTTGAGAAGTCAAGAGCAACTGCTTGTGTTTCCTCGAACTTTTTCCATTGAATTTGTCCATAAATGGGTAACATAAGCCAGAATATCACCAGTCAATCACACTGGCAGAATCCATACTGGCGATCGTTGATCAGATGGAAGGTTTCTAGGTAGTTGAAGAGTTGGCAGTTAATTGATTTCTCCATTACTTTAAAAAGAGTAGAAGTAATTACAATGGGACGATAATTGGATGGGAGGGACTTCTCACCCTTTTTAGGAACTGGCTGGATATGAGCAAAGCAGAAGGAAAAACACCTTTGGAATAAGAAAGTGAAAAAAGGTGGCACAAAACAGGAGTACGTTCAGGAACACAGGTTTGAGAACAAGTGGAGAAATACCATCAGGACCTGGAGCTTTCTTAGCATCCAGATCAATCAAAATCCTTCTGACATCCTTTTCACAGAAGACCACAGGAAGCATTGAATGTAGTGTGTTCGGAATAGTGGGAAGTGTTTTACCAAGATCATTAATACATGAGTTGGAAGAAAAAGCAGGTCAGCTTTATCCTAGGCTGAAGTGACAAAGAAGCATCTGGTTTTGACAGAGGTGGGAAAAAGTTGCGACCAACAGCTTTGGCAAGAGACCAGAATGCTTGGCTACCATTTGGACAAGAAGCGAGTTTTCTACTCTTAGCCTGTTCAAAATCTAGTTTGAACTGATTAATAACTGCTTTACAATTGTTGTGAGCTTTGATGTAGGCAGAAAATGAAACTGAAGAATTGAAAACGAGCCAATTACAATATGCAACATTCTTCTCTTGAATAGCCTTAGCACATTTATTGGAAAACCAAAGTTTAGATAAAGGACAAGATTTTAAAGTGGAGTGTGGAATAAAGGATTCCATTCCTACAAGAATAATTTCACTGACACGATCTGAGCAAACGTTGACATCAGAAGTTTTGAAACAGTAATGCGACCAAGGAAAAGAAGAAAAGAAATCTCGCGGGTCATCCCATTTTGCATTCTTTTAATGCCAAACAACATGAAGTTGGGAACAGCCACGAGATAAAGGCTCCATTGGAGAAGAGACAATCACCAAGTTGTGATCTGAGGTGCCTAAAGGACCACTCACTTCGACCGTGTACTTAGAAGGGTTGTTTGTGGGAAAAAGATCAAGTGTGTTGGCTGTATGGTTAGGATTGTCCAGTATTCTGGTAGGTAAATGAACAATCTGTGTAAGGTCATTAGTAATTGCAAAAACCTCAGCATCTCGACCAGCTGGGTCTGTGTGACTAGAAAACGGAAGCCAGCTGGAGTTAAGAACATTAAAATCACCAAGGAAAATTACCACACTGTTAGGAAAGTTGGACTGGAGAAAGTCAAGTTGCAAAGAGAGGAAGTCAAAGAGCTCTGAGTTATTAGTGGAGTTGGGAGAACAGCAGAGAATAGATGAATTTGACACAATGAGGTAGAGAGATTTTAAGTCAGAGAAGATCGAAAAGAGGAGATCGATCTTCTCTGGCTTCTCTGTCCGTTCCGATATTCTCTGCCAACAAGTCTCTGACAGGGAATATCGGAACAGATATATGCACAAGTACTACCTTTGAGGCGAAAGGAATCATACAGCGAATAATTTGGGCAACTGAGATGAGTAGTAGTTGAATCAACTGATAACTGAATTCTGTATGAAAAAGTACATAGGGTTTGGCAGACTGCAAGTGGATATGGACATAGTTGAGATTAGAATTGAGACCACATATTTGTGAAATGAACTAGGAAGTGTTTGGGAGGTTTATATCTTTTCGCAAATAAGCTTACTCTATTAGTTTGACAATTCATTATGTATTCAATAGTGAGAATGCACGTTGACAATATATATTATTTAACAATATAAAAGTGATATACAGGCAAGGCCGGTGCTATCATCAGGCCAACTAGGCAGCTGCCTGGGGAACAGTGCTGACCTTTGAGGGGAACAGTTTTATATAGATTAGTTTTTCTAACCCATATAAAAAATGCACCTGACAATTTATATTTTTTATTTTAAGATGAATACCACAACAGTGCTAAGACCATAAGTCTTATAAAAAATTTTCCATACTCCGTTCTTTTATTTATCCTTTTTATATGTTCTATTTTTCTTTTTGAAATTTAGTTATTTTTTGGCTAAGAAAAAAATCTCTTATTCTTCTTAGTTGGCAAATGTGTTGTCTACAGCTGGATATGTCACTGAGTGAGTAACAGCGAGTTTGTGCAATTTTCGTGTCATTTTTTTGAGCCTGAACTTGAAACTTTTAAGAGACTTAAATTTTAACATCACAATTCACAAGATTATTCAAAATGATTTGTGTGCTAAAACATTTTCTTTTGTATTTAAGAAAGATAATCAAAGATTGTTGTATTACTTATTCTTGCAATTTACAATAAATTTAGCTGTTTCAAGTTTTGTGCTTTTAATTTTTTCTACAAGACATCTGTTTTTTTTTTGAAATTGAAGTCGGCAATTTTTTTTTGGGGTACATTGTAGTAGTTAACCTTGCTAGGGTGCTGCTGGGCACAAAATAGCCTGGCACCGGCATTGTATACAGGGTCAAAACTAGGTAAACAAAACTAGGTATCTGAAATATCAATACTTTGATATTTCAGAAAGTGAGTAAACATGAACAAAAAAAGGGCTTCAGATATGTTAGAAATGGGCTGCATCATGGAATTTACATAAGACATTCAAAATGTATGCCACAAGCATGCATACATGAGTGGCTTTACTTCTCAACAGTCTCACATATGGTGGGAGTCATGCCAGCTGCAATTTTGCCTGCTTCCTGTTGTACTATCACTCAAAAATCCTGCAAACACTTTATCTTTCAGCTGTCCCTTCAACAAAAAAGTCTAAGATCTGGACATCTTGGAGGATATATAAAAGCATTCCCCACTGTGAACTATCCAGGTAGGCACGAACATAAGTAATGCTAATACTGAGTAAATGAAATATGTTCGATACCTGATAACATGGATGGGATGATTAGACCTTGCACTGAATCTATCAGGTCTAATTATCCCATGAAAGCAGAATCCCATCCACAAACTGATCCGTCAGGTTAACAACTTTCTGCAGCATGAGATGCGGATCACTGCTAGCCCAGTAAACAGTTATGATGATTGACATGACCATTTAATTGGAACATTGCTTCATATGACCATACGATTATATCCTGAAAATTACCAGTATCACAGTTTTTCTGACAGTATCTAATGTCATTAGTGGAGTCCCTCAGGGTTCAGTGTTGGGTCCATTGTTGTTTTCTTTATTTATAAATGATATTGATGATGATACATCAAGCTTAATGTTCAAGTTTGCAGATGATACGAAGGTTGGCAGGGTTGTTAACGACACTAATGACAGTATGCTGTTGCAACAGGATCTAGAAAAGTTGAGCAGATGGGTTGAGAGGTGGCAAATGAAATCCAACATTGACAAATGTAAAGTAGTACATATGGGAAGCAGTAACCCCAGAGTAACGTATCAATTCTGTGGTACTACACTTACAGTGGTAGAGAATGAAAAGGACCTGGAGGTAATTGTGCAGACAGATATGAAGTTTTCTGAGCAGTGCAAACGGTCTGCAAGAGTAGCTCATGGTGTCTTGTCAATGATATACAGCAGGGGGTGGCCAACGGGTCGATTGCGGATTTAATTTCAGTCGATCAATGAATTTTAAATATACAGTCATCCCTCGATTTATGAACCTTGTGCAATATAATTTTTGAGATGGTAGATCGCAGCACATTTTGAAGGAAAAAAGTAGATCACAAATTAAGTAGGCCACTCCTGATATACAGGAATTTTTCTAGCAGGGATAAGGAGGTGATTATCCCCTTGTATAAGGCAATGGTCAGGCCACACCTTGAGTACTGTATACAGGTCTGGAGGCCTCATTTTAAGAAGGATGCAGAGTTGTTGGAACGAGTACAGAGAAGGGTAACAAGATTAGTGAATGGAACAAAAGGTTGCTCTTACGAAGAAAGGCTTAAGTTTTGCAGATTACAGTGTTTGGATTAGGCACCTGCGAGGTGATGTGATTGAGGTGTATAAAGCCTTGAATGGTTTGAGCATGCTCAATGCTGATGGGATTCTTCCTCTTGTTCAGAATAATCACCCAAGAGGGCATAAATTCAAATTGAAGAAAGACAGTTGTAGGATAGTTGGTTGCCTTTAGCCAGCGGGTAGTTGGTTGGAGGAACAGACTTCCATCTTTTGTTGTGGAAGTTGATAGGCTAAATAAATTTAAGGTTGAGCTAGACAAGTATTTGGAACGAACGGAAGGGTGAAATAGGAGTGGTTTTTTTTTTTTTTTTGGCTGATGATACATAAGCTTGCTTTCTTGCAAGCTTATGTCTCTACTAATGCTAATGCAAAAAAAAATGCTAATTTATCACTTATGACCAGGATTATCTACATGAATCACATGCAATATGAAAGATTTTAACTTTATGTCCCTTAAGATTCATATAATACTGAAATACTGTCTTCTTGATTTCTTTGGTCACTGGTCATATGCACTTCTAACAGCTTTGATATTTTCAGCTCTTCTTGATGTCCTTTTTCTCCCACAGCTTTCCTTATTAAATGCTGTGAATAGTATAGAGGTGGATTACTGTCAGGTGCATTGGCACCTTTATTCCATACTGATGAATCCCAAACACCAGGGGTTCTTAACCTATGGGTCACCATGATCTTCTAATATAATTGAAATTTCTTCCTACACAAGTGTTTTTTGGCACTTGGTGTGATGGATTGAAGTATGCTGAGCTGACAGTGACTTTGAGCAAGTAAGTTTCTAATACCTTTGAGAGTTACTGTCCTCACAGTTCCTACTGTCTATCTCTCCCGTTCCTACTGATTATTGGCCTTGCTTAGAACATTTTAACAATCATAAAATCAGCTTTATGATTGTTTTGCATCAGATAGTCTGCAAGCAGCAAATTTTGTTATATTTATTAAAATTTCATACTATAATCCTCATAATACAGCAAAATGTCAGTACAAATATGAGTTTGAAGATAAAGGTTTTACACCTATCACTGAACATGGAATAGTTAAGCCACAATGTTGTAATCTGTGGAGAAGTACTCAAAAGTTCTTGGTTTCGCTGAAGCAAAACCAAGAACTTTTGTTGGCAAAGACTGGAGCTCCTTTGAAATGAAAAAAACAAATTAAACTTGATTCAATACTCCAGCCAACAGATTTGTGTGTTCTCTGTAACAAGCTACTCTGGCTTCTCATCACATCACTTGGCAGACTACAAAGCAAAAGAGACTTTACCACTGGAAAGGGACTGGTGAAACCAGCAACTATAGACAGTGCACATTAACTGTGGGAATGACTTTGCCAAGAAAATTGAAAGATGTTGTTGTCAAATGACATCATTCATATATGCATTTATGATATGAGAGTGAAACCTTTCTGTCTGAAAAAGAAATTATAACCTGGCTCTAAAGTTTTAAATTCCAACTGGATGTTTAAAACTACCATATCTTTCAGATATATCTATGGTACTTTGTGGAATGGTGCTATATAAACTGAAAGATGTAGATGTTAGTATTTCTAGAAAGAGCTTAAGACGGAATGTAGGCTGACTAAAAGATTGGAGACAGAGGGTTGTCATGAATGGTTGGTCTTCAGAGTGGACCAGCATAACAAGTGGTGTCCCTCAGGGATCAGTGTTGGGTCTAATGTTAGGTGGGTATCTGAGGTAAGCTGTCAAACTTTGCTGATGATTTGGAGGTGAGAATGGTGGTTAATAATCCGAATGAGGCCATGTTGCTTCAAAAAGACTTGGAACAGTTGCATACATGGTTTGAAAAATGACAAGTAAAATTTAATGCTTTTAAATGCATTAAACTTTGGGGAACAGAAATCCTGCAGTCACGTATAAGCTACCAGGAGGAGAACTAAAAGTGGTTCAAGACAAAAAACTAAGGTGTTATGATTCAATCTGACGTGAAATTTTCCATGCAACGTAGACAGGCAGCTAGGAAGTCATTATTCCCCCTTTAAAGGTGATGATTAGAAAACATTTAGGATACAGTATTCAGGTCTGGATACTGCACCTAAAAAAAGGTACAGGACTTTGAAGAAAGTTCAGAGAAGAGAGATCAGATTGGTGGTGAGCTCAAAGAGATGTACTTATGAAGGCTTAGGTGTGAAAAGCAAAGTTTTACAACTAGACATTTAAGGGATCTAACTGAAGTGTGCAAGGCACTGAAGGGATTGCATAAAATGAATGAGAAAGGTTTTTCTCATCATGGTTGAGACACAAACTAGGAGACACAAATATAAGATTTCAGAGAACAGAAGATTGGACTAAGTTCACCTATATGCAGCAGATTCCTCCCAATGTGGTTGAAGCAGTGGGTGTGACTAAGTTTAAAGCAGAATGGAAATAGCATGAATATTTTTTTAAATTTAATTTTTTTATTATTATTATTGTCTGAGGCAGAAAAGGTTTGTTTGTTCCATTATTCATCCTTACTAATACTATAATTGCTGAAATCAATAAGTTGAATATAATTTGATGCAAAGCCATGATCAGACAGTGATTGGGCAAACAAAGAAGTTGACAGTTTTTATGGGAAATTTGATGAAATTGAGGAAGAGGAAAATGATGAATTTTCTGATGTAAAAAATGTTATTATGAAACATTTAAAAGAGTTAACTCTTGATTTCAATGCCACATCTTGGAAGATATGACTAAATATAGTTGGATGAGCAGCCTGTTTAACACTGACTTGAAGATTTTGTTTATGAAATTTTAAGCACTGCTGGTCATCCAAACAAAGAGGAACCACTCAGTGTGTTCCGGATCAAAGTATAAAAGGAAAAACTAATTTTGAAAAATGATGCTCTTAAAGTTTTACTATGTCTTTTCACAAACATAGTAAAATTTCTTACTTGTGTGAAGGAGATTTTCACATCTGCTACCATAAAAAAAAAATAAGTTATGAAGCCAAATGCAATTAGAGCATGAATTAAGATACAGCCTTTCAAATACACAACCACAGTTTGAAGAACCTTAAAAACTTATGCAAAGTCAAGGTTCACATTAATATACTGATTGTAGCTTTAATTTTGGGCTGTCCTATTATTCATACTTTTGCAAAACTAGTAACAACTAAAAAACTAATTATTAATTACATTTTATAATTATATTTAAATTAAATTTACAATTATATTATATTTTAATAACAATAACACAATTTGTTGAAAACAGTAAAGTAATTAAAGGAAACACATTATTAATTCAAAACTGAATGATGGGTCACGAAGCAAACCCAACAAACTAATCAGAGTCCTGGCTGCAAAAGGTTGAGACCCCCCACCTAATGCCTGCATACTTACATTTCAGCATTCACTTCCTTTCTTCAAATGTTAGTTGATGATTCCCTATATTTAATGGGTCACTTAATCGATAACATAATGAAAACTTAAAAACCCAGGTGTTTATTTTACTTTTAAAACGAACTTTTTATTAAAATTGGTATTTCCCTCTACAAAATATGGGTATTTAAATAAATATCTATTTTGCAATTCTGTCCAGTTCTTCACTGAAAGAGCAAATAGATGGTATCATTTTTAAAAATACATTAAATACACATTTAGCTATCTGAATTCATTAGATAAAAATGCAATTTTTATGGTGAATGAAATACACATAGAACCATATGGCTCAGCTTAATTTTCTGTGCTTAAGGTAGACATCTTAGAGCATAAATTCAAAAACTGAAGATGTATGCAATAATTTTTAATTGGAGTTTATCATCTTTGTAAATCATTTCTCATGCTTTGGGGTTCAAATAATTGGTGTGTGTGTGTGTGTGTGTGTGTGTGTGTGTGTGTGTGTGTGTGTGTGTGTGTGTGTGTGTGTGTGTGTGTGTGTGTATTTGAAAATAAAGGAATATACAGTAAAATCTTGTTAATACAAACTCAGTTTATACAAAGTACTAGTTTATATGAAGCATATACCCAACATTCCCTGTGAAAGAATAGGCTTTTCTACGTACATATATTAATTTATTACAAAATTCGGTTAATATGTATTACAAAGTTTGTTTTAACCCTATGAGAAATAAATATTGTTATTTTGTACATTTAATACAAATCTTGGTGCAGTTGTCCGTTATTGCCTCTTGCCACCCACTTCCCTGCTTCCCAAAGGATGGCACTGACTTGTTAGAATTTACTTTTGTGTAAACAAAACCAGTTTACAGTAGCTACAACTTAAGCACACTCTGAAAAACATCATTGTGAAAGATGAGAAGTTAAATTAACAAAAGAATAAAAACAGCATTTCTAAGCTGTTTACATACACTCCCTCGCTCTCCATGGGAAAAGGTCAGTTGCAACTGTTACGCCAGTTCAAAGAGTCGTTTGCTACAGTATAATCTATGTTTTGTGCCATTTTATTTCAAACTTTAAAATTAATTTAAAGTTTGTTTATACTACTCACCTAGTAGTGTTATGGCAACAAAATGTAAACTGACGGAATTAAGCCTGAAAATTATACAAGAGGCTGACAGGATGGAACAAAGTAAAATGGACATTGCAAAGGAATACAACATCCTTTTACCTACTTGATCTACAATACTGAAAAACAAAGAAAACTTGAAGTGCTTAATACTGGAGCAGCGATAAAAAAAAACGGGAAACAAATTTTTGGTTCAAAATAAGAGGAGCTTGAAACAAAACTTTTCGAGTGGTACCAACAAATGTGTGCATCTCATTTGCCAATATCAGGACCAATTTTGCAAGAAAATGCAAATTACCTAGCTCAGCAACATGGAATTAGAGACTTCAAATGCAGCAGTGGCTGGTTCCAAAGATTTAAAGACAGGAATAACTTGGTTTCGCAAAATTTAAGGCAGCAAGGCAGATTAAGGCATATTAAGGCAGCAAGTCTGGATTAATAGAAAAGAAAAAGCTACAGACTAGTTTTGTTCTATGGTCCATTCTTGAAAAATATGAGGCAAAGGATATTTTTAATCTTAATGAGACAGGTTTATTTTATAATTTGCTGCCAAACAAAACATTTGCTGTTTGAGGAGAGCCTTGTCATGTTGGAAAATTAAGTAAACAAAGACTTACTATTCTGTTATGCTGCAATTCAGATGGCAGTACAAAACTTACACCCACTTGTGACTGTTAAGTCTTCCAAGCCAAGATGTTTTATAGAAGTTAACCAACTTCCCTGTGATTATGTGGCCAATAGAAGTTCTTGGTTTGTTATCAAATTTTTTCAGTCTTGGTTATCAAAAGTGGATAGAAGAATGGCTTCAAAAAAAAGGAACATTTTGATGATTCTAGATTGTTGTACAGCACATTCTGCCGAGACACTTAAATTGACAAACACATATAAGGCTGTGCTTTTACCTCCCACTACCACCAGTTTTATGCAGCCAATCTGGATTAAGGAGTTATTTATAACTACAAGAGAGCATATAGAGCCTGCCTGATAAGGTTGTTTACATTTGGTTTTTAGGAGCATTAGCAACTAAGGCCATATTGCTCCCGGGATATGCAGTGGTCATTCCCTGACCTTTCCGCATCCTCTGTATTTGGTGGTCACAGGCTCGAACCCTGGTCTAATCAAGAAGTGTGTGCTACGCACTGCTGCTCCTTTCCACCTGGCTATGGAGGCACCCCTGATAAGGTACTTGATCCTCAACAGAGGGAGGGAGGGAACAATTTGCAGCCAAATTGGAATGTCTTGAATGCTATCCATAATCTTGTTATTGCTTGGGACAGTATTGCATCGTGTAATATCAACTGCTTCAGAAAGAGCGGCTTTGGAGAGAACATCATTGAAAAACATGGTCCAGCAAACAAATTGATAGCCACATTGAGGAGTGGGGGAATTTGAAGGAGCATATGGATTTTTTTTTTTTTTTGGCAAATTTGAAGAGTTTATGAGATACATGATGTAGTTAAGACAGCAATGCAACACCAGAAGAGTGGGCGCCTCCGTAGCCAGGTGGGAAGGAGTAGCAGTGCGTAGCACACGCTTCTTGATTAGACCAGGGTTCGAGCCCATCACCACCAAATACGGAGGATGCGGAAAGGTCAGGGAATGACCACCACATTTCCCGGAGTAATATAGCCTTAGTTGCTAATGCTCCTGAAAACCAAATAACAACAACAACCAGAAGAGCTGCTGAGCACCAAGCAAAATGATGATGTTTTTGTTATCAGCAAACAGCGAAAGTGAGGAAGCACACACATTGCCATCTATAAAAGATGCCCAAAATGCATTGAGCATAACAGATAATGTGTTGGCCTACAGTAATAAAGAAATAACTATTTCATTTGATAATGTCTGTGCTGTAGTTAAAAATGCATATAGGGAAAAAACTGTGCAAAGAACATTAGATTCTTTCTTTAAATTTGATTAATTTATCAAAAAGTTAATGGTTTGTATTTCTTCTTTTATATTAAGATTAATTTTGTTTACTGTGATACTAAAATATTGTAGATATCAAAATATATATTGTACAATATTTTCATTTCTGTTAACTGCTTTTCTCTTAAAACATTTTACAAATAAAATAAAATTTTTAAAAAGTGTGTTATTCCTATTACTAGTAAATTTATAAGAGTTTATATTATCAACGTAGAACATATTGAGTATTACAGCTCTGATTCATACTATTCCTATTACTATATCGTTAGACAGGTTTTTTTAAACAAGGTTTTTGTTTTTAACTATTTTTTTATTTTTATTATTTTATTTTATTATTCTGAGATATACAGTATGTGCCAAGAAAAAAAAAAAAAAACAGTAAAATTTTGACACTTTTGGGGATCTTGTTACTACAAACCTCATTATTACAAAATGTGAAAATTTAGGTCCCCTGAACTTTGAGATTCGACTACATCATTATTACATTTTGATTATAAAAGGAGGTAACAAAGCAGGAATGGCATATGCAAACAGAAAAAAAAAATCCTTCTAGTGCATAAGTGCTTATGACTGGAAGTGTTACTTTCATATATAAAACAAAATGTATATATTGCCAGTGAAAAACAGCTTTTTGCTGTGTTTTTATTTTATTTTATTTATTTTGTTGAAATTAATTGTTTTATTAAGAACATAATTTTAGGGCTAGAAGAAATATTTTCATGTAGTAGATGTTATTTGTGATAACACTTGATTAACCAAAAAAGCAATATCAGTCTATGATTCCACTAGAATTTAAAACTGTGTGTCCCATCCCACAAACAGCTGTGGCCTTTTCTGTTTCATTATTCAGTACATTTGTTTAAAAATATATAACATTAAATCAAAATAATTCTGAAAAATGCATCCCCACCCCCTCACAATTCTGAAATTTTATGCAAGACTGGTAAAAACTTGGAAACTGCAGCATTTTATCATTAAAACACCTTTATAACTATGAGGTTGATAGCTTGGCTAAATACATTATAACTTATCACTGAAAGTCTTATCACCATCAATGCTTGAAAGGCAAAATGTAAATCCTGTATTCAAAACATTCATTGTTCTAGCTCTTTTAGAAACAGCTTAAAAATAATATAGAATAAGTCCTCACCATTCATCTCCCTGATTTCTATCGTTTTGTTAATTTTGCTATTTGTCTTTCATGGGCACACCATGGTTCATGATAGCCAAGATCTTAATTAGTATACATTGTGCTTTGTGTACTGATTGAGAATTTCTCAAAATTTCTTATAAATTTCATTGCAACCTTAATATTACTTTCAATTATTTAAATATTTTCAAAGATAATTTAAAAATTCTAAAAAAATCTTCAGGTGTTTTAATATGTTTCTTACTATTATTAATGAAATCAACATAAGTAATGCAGGTGATGAATCCACTGCTGTAGATGGCTAATATATTGCCAATGATTTGTGTATGATTTCATGAAAGCACTTCTTTTTAATGAAGAAAAATCTGAAGTCCTAAAGCAAAGTACTTCCATAATATTTAATGAATTCATTACAAGCTTTTTTAAAAACAGTCTAACAATAACATACACTATGTCCTCGCTGTTCATTGACACTAGTCTATCACATGCACACTACAGTCCGTGATAGCTCACGTTGGGTCATACTGCTGTTAACTCAGTATTATTGTACGCCATCAGGCATCTCTCATAATGTGGAGTTATATTTCATAATAGTTGTCGCTGTTGCAACACCAGGGTACCTGCCCAAACACAGAGGAAAGCCCCAAAAGCCTTGAAATGCTGCCATTTCGGTAGTGGTATCTGCCGAGAATAAGTAACAATAGTCTCCTCCATTGATGAAACATTACTTATTTGAGGTAGTGCAATATCATGGCAACTTGTTGTGAAGACACTCACAATATGAGATATAATTAAAACGATGCCAATTCATCTAACTTGGTAGTTTACTGCATATAAAAATGATGCAATTGCACTAACCCATACATCAGTCTAAGGCTCTAGCTCCTTCGCAGTCTAAGACTCTAGCCATAAAGATATCTCTTAGTCTATTTCTTAATATTTATTAATAAAACTAATAAATGTGATGCAGGTGAAGAATCTGCACCAGAAAAAAATCAAAACATGAAAAGTACATTCATATGATAAATCAAACTATGAAAATCACCTCTTAAAACAATCTTAGTGTGGAATTATAGCAGTACCATTACAAGATTTAAGACCGGAGAAGAAATTTGCTGTTATAAAGAACTTTATAGAGAAAAAGAAAAGCAAATTATATGAAAGTTCTTTCATAATAGGAAAAAATGGTCAGAGGATTTGCATTCTTGTAGAAATAAAATGGTGAGATGTCTAATTATAGCTTATACAGGGTGTCTCAAAAATACACGGCATAACTTCAGGAATGAGTTCCTCATATGTAGACAATAAATATATTTTATATCAACATAGTTCCGGAAATGCTCGGTTTCTGAGTTATTAACCGGAATGTCTTATCTCCTGCAGGTGATTTCCTTCATCACAAGGTACTGACAGAATCTGATGGTTTTCCATTTTGACCATGTACTCAAGTCAGGAGCAAGCGGATATGCACTTTATGTACGGTTTGGTGGACGGCAATGCTCTGGAAGCTCGTCGTTTGTACCACAAAAGGTTCCCAGAACGAAGATGTCCAGACAGGAAAATGTTTGAAGGTATCCATCGCCGCCTTTGTGAACATGGGACCTTTACACCTCGTGCTGCTGACAGAGGACGACCAAGATCTACGACTCCTGAAGTAGAGGAGGAGATTTTGGATGTTGTGCATGCCACTCCTGGAATCAGCACATGCAGAATAGCAATGCAACTGGCTGTTCAACGTTCGACTATTTGGAGATGTTACGAGAACACCAACTGTATCCTTACCATCTGCAATGGGTACAGGCCTTGTCACCAGCAGATTACCCTGCGCGAGTAATGTTCTGCCAGTGGTTCTTGCAGCAGTGTGGTACAACTCCTCACTTTCCTGCCTTAGTGATATTCACAGATGAGCACAGTTCACAAGAAACAGAATCCAAAACTTTCACAATCAGCATGTATGGTCTGAGGAAAACTCACATGCAATTCTTCCATCACATCAACAAAAGCGGTTCAGTCTCAACATCTGGGCGGGTGTTTTTGGTAATAAGTTATTTTGGCCCCATGTACTTCCAAACAAACTCACAGGGCAGGTGTACAGAAACTTTCTGGAAAACAACATGCCTGATTTCTTGGATGACACGCCACTGATCATTCGTCAACAAACAAACTTCATGGATGATGGCGCTCCCGCACATTTCAGCTACCTAGCCTGCAATTACCTGAATCGAAGGTTTCCTGGTCAGTGGATAGGTAGAGGTGGACCAACTGCCTGGCCTCCACTCTCACTGATTTAAACCCACTAGATTTCTTCTTGTGGGGCCATTTAAAGTCATTGGTGTATTCGACTCCGGTAGCTGATGTGGAAACTCTCCGCAATCAAATTGTGGCAGGTGGTTGTTGTTTTTTGGTTTTTAGGAGCATTAGCAACCAAGGCCATATTGCTCCGGGATATGCGGTGGTCATTCCCTGACCTTTCCGCATCTTCCGTATTTGGTAGTGACGGGCTCGAACCACGGTCTAATCAAGAAGCATGTGATACGCACTACTGCTCCTTCCCACCTGGCTACGGAGGCATGGCAGGTTGTGAGACAATACGAAACATGCCAGGAATTTGGCATTGTCTTCAAGAGTCCGTGAGATGTTGATGTGAGGCCTGTATTCAGGCAGAAGGTGGAAATTTTGAACAATTACTATAAGGTGATATGAACAGTTAAGTGTCATAGACAGACTTTCAAAACTCGGAAACCAAGCATTTCTGGAACTATGTTGATATAAAATATTTTTATTGTCTACTCATTCCTGAAGTTATGCCATGCATTTTTGAGACACCCTGTATTATAGTGAATAGAACAAAGGGGTGCTCTTACGAAGAAAGGCTTAAGTTTTGCAAATTACAGTGTCTGGAGACTAGGCACCAGCAAGGTGATCTGATAGAGGTGTATAAAGTCTTGAATGGTTTGAGCATGCTCAATGCTGATGGGATTCTTCCTCTAGCTCAGAAAAATCACCTGAGAGGACATAAATTCAAATTGAGGAAAGACAGATGTAGGATAGACGTGCGGAAATTTGCCTTTAACCAGCGGGTGGTTGGTTGGTGGAACAGACTTCCATCCCTTGTCGTGGAGGTTGATAGCCTAAATAAGTTTAAGGCTCAGCTGGACATGTATTTTGAACGAACAGAGGGGTGAAGTGGAAGTGGGGTTTTTTTTTTTTTTTTGGCTGATGCTGCATAAGTTTGCTTTCTTGCATCAAATGCCTCTACTAATGCTAATGCTAATGCTAATTACATTACATGAAGCTTATACAGCATCAGCCAAAAATAAAAAAAAAAAACTCACTCACTCTAAAAGTTTGTACAGTTCTTCCTTGAATTTATTTAAGCTTTCAACTTCCACAATGACGGAATTTTCTTCCAGCAATCAACCATCCGATGGCAAAAGGCAATTTTTCATATATCTATTCTACAACTGTCTTTCCTCAATTTGAACCTATGCCCAATCAGGTGCACAATCTTGGTTATTGCATCATAGTAACCTATCAGATTGTTGTTGTTTGTTATTTGGTTTTTAGGAGCATTAGCAACTAAGGCCATATTGCTCCGGGATATGCGGTGGTCATTCCCTGACCTTTCCGCATCCTCCATATTTGGTGGTGACGGGCTCGAACCCTGGTCTAATCAAGGAGCGTGTGCTACGCACTGCTGCTCCTTCCCACCTGGCTACATAGGTGCCCTATCAGATTGGTTAGATAAGAGTGCCCCTTAACAAATCCACGATGTGACAGCAGTATAATAGCATTCCTGTTCAGATGGTCCTGCATTATTTCTTTAACCACTGACTCCATTATATTCCCTGGTACAGATGTTAAGCTAACAGGTCTGTAATTACCATTGTCAACCTTTGGTTTTCCCTCTTTATGAATTGGGGATACATTTGCACATCTCAAGTCCATATGGACCTCCCCTGAATCCAAGGATGCTCTCATAATTGTGGCAAAAGGTTTGCTTGCCTCCCTTAATATGATTGGATAGATCCCATGTGCCTTTTTATGTTCAGCTTCAACAATTTCTCTCCCATTTTCCTTTAAGTTATTGAAATTCACTTAGCTTGATAAACTTCTGGCATCCCCTCCCCTAAAGCATTCCTCGTGTGTGAACGTAGATACAAAATACCTACTCAATTTTTCAGCAACCCAAGCAGGGTCATGTAATCAACAGTTAACCCACTGACAGGAAGTGGCCCAATGTGATTCAACCCATTTCTTCTACTGTTAATATAAGGATAGAAGTCTTTGCTGCTTTTTCTTTGCATGCTTTGCCAGAAACTTCTTATAATCTGCCTAACCCCCTTTGTGACTTGATTACAGACTAATTTATATCTACCATAGGCTTGCTCTATCACATTACCTGATAACTTCTATGCATCCCATGCACTTTTGTTCTCTGCCACATGTCTCAATTTATTTTGCCATTTAGAATTATCTTCATTTTATATATAATTTATCAAAAAAAGAATACATTTAAATTATAAAATATAAATATTCACTTACTACTTATCCAGATGAAAAACGATGTTTTAAAATCTGTTTTTGGATTGGCTGAATGAAAAGATGAATTGAAATGTATCACTGGAATGTTACGTAAGCAAACCCATCCTGAATTGAGAATCAAAACACACGTTAAATATTGCTTTAGCTGAAAATCTGAACTTGGTTTTTACTACATATTACAAGGACAATTTCAAACTGATAATTCAGAAAGCACAATCAATTTATGCAGACAACCAGACAGATCAATGAAAATGAAAATGAAAAAATAAATAAATAAAATAAATACAATCATCCATGAAATTATATAATCTTTCTTTGAATATGCATGTATATACTATTTACATTTTTCACGGGTGCCTCAAGTACTTTTCAAATAAAGCATATGTTTATATAAAAGCTGTCTTGAAATTTTTCCAGGATGTGCTGAAATCTCTAATCTGTTTCCAACTAGCAGATACAATTTTAATATAAAACAGAACCTGCTTAAAATTGGAGGAGAATATTACATCTGTTACATTCAGTTGTCTAATTTGGCCTCACAAAAAGCTGAAATTGAAATTCTCTGGGATTTGTTTGTTTGTTTGTTAGTTATTTGGTTTTTAGGAGCATTAGCAACTAAGGCCATATTGCTCCGGGAATATGCGGTGGTCATTCCCTGACCTTTCCGCATCCTCTGTATTTGGTGGTGACAGGCTCGAACCCCTGTCTAAACAAGAAGCATGTACTACGCATTGCTGCTCCTTCCCACCTGGCTACAGAGCCGCCCTCTGGGATTTAGATTTAGAAATTTATTAAATAAAATTAAGTGATACCAAATAGATGTGTAATGGATATTACTGCTACAAAAAAAAGTAATGAAGAGCTTATTTTTTTTAATGAATTTATTTTTTAAAAAATACAAATCTTTTCGTATTTTAAAAATCTTTACGACTACTGATTAGATGAAAACCGGGATGAAATGAATAAGAATATAGAGAAAATTTTTAGTTATTACTGTTTCTGAACCAGATATAGAAAATGGTCAAATAAACAGACAGAAAATGCAGATACAGCATTTGTGCTGTTACAAAAAAGTATGAAGTTTGTAAAGGTATACTCTTTAAATAAAAATTTTGAACCAGATCAAATGTTCATATTATTTCCTACATATATTGTCACATAAGTGTACAAAATAATATATAGGTACAATTTCTGAGGGCTGAAAAATCAGAAATGACTTGCTAGTATTATTACAACAGAGAGGGCCAGAATTTAGGCCATGGACACTCTCATAATTGTAGGCCGACAAACAGTTTTAGGGGTCCCATAATATAATCATAAATTTATATAATAATGGCCGTGATACTATGATTATGATGTGTTGTCTTTATTGTTTATACATATATAATTTGAAAATATCTGATGGACATATTTCCAAGGGTTCTTTGAAAAAAAAAAATAACAAATAAATAATTTATATATATGACCAGAGATTCAATCAGATAAATATAAATGTGTAAACATTTACGTTTGTTATTTGGTTTTTAGGAGCATTAGCAACTAAGGCCATATTGCTCCGAAGATATGCGGTGGTCATTCTCTGACCTTTCCGCATCCTCCGTATTTGCTGGTTTACGGGCTCGAACCACAGTCTAATCAAGAAGCATGTACTATGCACTGCTGCTCCTGCCCACCTGGCTACGGAGGTGCCTTGAACATTTATAGATTTATTATTATAATAACAAAGTTTTTAGCATTGGCAATAGTAGAGGCATATGATGCAAGAAAGCAAGCTTATGCAGCATCAGCCAAAAAAAAAAAAAAAAAAAAAGCTCCCATTTCACCCCTCCATTCATTCCAAATACCTGTCCAGCTGAGCCTTAAATTTATTTAGGCTATCACTTCCACAACAAAGGATGGAAGTCTGTTCCACCAACCAATTACCCACTGGCTAAAGGCAAACTTTTGCACATCTATCCTACATCTGTCTTTCCTCAATTTGAATTTATGACCTCTCATGTGATTATTTTGAGCAAGAGGAAGAATCCCATCAGCATTGAGCATGCTCAAACCATTCAAGGCTTTATACACCTCAATCAGATCACCTCGCAGGTGCCTAGTCTCCAGACACTAATTTGCAAAACTTAAGAAAATAATTCAAATAAAGAAAATTATTTAGCAGTTTTTATTTCTCATTTCTAAGTCACCTGAGCCTTTTTTGGGGGGCTTAATCTTTTTTGTAGACCCTGGGCTTGTGCCCATTGTCAACAGAAAACGTAATCATTAATGACGACATGTTTCATGATGAAAGTTGTCTAAACAGTCATGATCCTATTAAAACAGCTGAAATAATAGTTTGGTCAGCCACATATTTTTAAAAGTAAGTCCTACCTCACAAAAGTGAAAAATAACTGAAAATGTTTCTGTTCAAAATGAAAAGAAAATTACAGATATTTATAAATTTATACTTTGACTATGTTAAAATTCATTTATGCTAATAAAGCTGTAATGATTTTTAAACAGAATCCAATTGTTTATACTATCCAAACAGTCAACATTCTGTAAAAAAAAAAAAAAAAAAAAAAAAAATATATATATATATATAAAACCTTATTTTAGTTTTTAAAACTTAATGCCAACTGGATAAATTGCATACAACTGCAGCAATTTAATAAGAATTTAGAATATACATATTAGGGGTGAAGGTATTTAGGTAACCTAAGTTGGACTTCTTTGTTGTACCCTATAAATAAACACATAGATTATAATAAAATAGTAAAATTAAAATGATGATGTAGCTAATTATTGATATTAGGATACATTGAATGGAACTTTAACCAGGGCTAGCTCCACTCAATATATCCCATCAATAAATTAGCTGAGGCTATCTGTTTCTGTTTGTCATTTGCCAGTTTTTCTAGGAACAAATATACTGAGAATTTACTGCGAATATTTTATCAATTTAGTTTTCTTTAATATACATTAAATTTAGCAGAAAACTGGCTAAATAACCACTAGCCTGACAGATAGCAGTGAAAATTATTAATAAAAAATAATGGAGGTGAATCTAGAATAATAATAAAAGAGAGTACCAACTATTAATTAGTGCAATTTATTTATGTAGTGAAAAGGAAAAGCTTATGCCAAAATTAAGACAAATAGGAAGAGGAAAAAGGATAGTAATAGACCTCAAACTCCCTCGAATTACTCTAATAGATTTTGAGGTATAAAAATTTAGAGGCAGAAAGCAAAAGCATAGAAACAGTACATTATATAGATACTTGGAATTTTCAGGGAGCGTAACTGCCTGACCTTTCAGTAAGGATCCTGGTATTACAGTATGTAGTGATATTTGTTGTAAATTAGCAGAAATTTTAGAATACCCAATGTTTCATAAATCCAATAATGAATAGAAAAATTACCTGATATGATAGAAGTTTTATGAATAAGATAAAAATAAAAATATTATGAATAAGATAAAAATAAAAATATTATGAATAAGATAAAAATATAGATCTTACTAGCAAATGACAAACAGAAACAGATAGCCTCAGCTAATATTAATAATTAGCTACATCATCATTTTATTACTATAATCTATGTGTTTATTTATAAGGTACAACAAAGAAGTTCAACTTAGATTACCTAAATACTTGGCCTTTTGGCCTCATGGGTATAGTTTTCACCCCTAATACTTATATTCTAAATTCTTATTAAATCGCTCCAGTTGTATGCAATTTTTCCAATTTCTCCAGTTGGTATTAAGTTTTAAAAAAATAAAATAAGGTTATATACAGACTGATGTAATGTTCAATCATTATTTTGATGACATTAATCTGTTCTGATACTCTTTTTCTATTTCTTATATTCCATATTCTTCTACATAATTTCATATATATATTTATTTATTTTAATTCAAATGTAAAAAATAAATTTTAATCCTATGTTTCACATTCATATATCAGAATAGCCTTTGCTAAATATAATATTAAAACAAAATAATGATAATGTATTTGGGTAATAATATCCTACTGAAATGCAGAACAACCATTAGATATAATACAGGAGTAAGTATTTCAGGTTGGTAATACTACTCAAAATCAATATCATCATAATATTAGATAGTGCTATTCTGATATATGGATGTTAAATATAGGATTAAAATGTATTTTTCACATTTGCATTAAAACATATATATACACAAATACATGAATGTAGTAATGTTAAATTGTAACAGCGGCACTAGGTATTGTAAATAGATTGTTAAATTCAAATTATTACAATATATGGTACTAAGGAATAAAATAATATGTAATGTATTATGAAGAAAAAGTGAGAAAGAGAAAAAAAATTTTTTGTATGTTTAGTGTAGATTTACTTGTTTCCTGCCACTTTAATACAACCTTTTAAAACTTTCCAATTTTTATGTATATAAACTGTGATACAAAATAAGGAACTGTATGAATCACTCAAGCGTTTAGGGCATAAGCCTCAAGCTATGAAGGAGTCTAGACTATGTATAAATATAGTGCAAATGCATCAGGAATACATAGCTATATCTGAATAAATCAGATTATTAATAAAAACGGCATCGTTTTAAGTTATATCTCATATTGTGAATACCTTCACAACGAGTTGCCATGATATTGCACTACTTCGAATAAGTAACGCTTCACCTAAGGAGAAGACTAATGTTACTTATTCTCAGATGGATACCACCACCCAGACGGCACCGTTTCAGGGCTATTTGGCCCTTCTTCGGTGGGTGGGTAGGTACCCGAGTGATGCAATAATGGCAAAACAGTTATGAAGTATAACTCCACAATATGAGAGATGCCTGATGGTGTATCATATATTTAGACTCAAGCGTTAACATTAGTTTAGACTCAAGCGTAACATTAGTCTTCTCCTTAGGTGAAGCGTTACTTATTCGAAGTAGTGCAATATCATGGCAACTCGTTGTGAAGGTATTCACGCTTGAGTCTAAATATATGATACACCATCAGGCATCTCTCATATTGTGGAGTTATACTTCATAACTGTTTTGCCATTATTGCATCACTCGGGTACCTACCCACCCACCGAAGAAGGGCCAAATAGCCCTGAAACGGTGCCGTCTGGGTGGTGGTATCCATCTGAGAATAAGTAACATTAGTCTTCTCCTTAGGTGAAGCGTTACTTATTCGAAGTAGTGCAATATCATGGCAACTCGTTGTGAAGGTATTCACAATATGAGATATAACTTAAAACGATGCCGTTTTATTAATAATCTGATTTATTCAGATATAGCTATGTATTCCTGATGCATTTGGAACTGTATGAATTGTTAAGTTTCAAAATGCAAATATTGGAGAAAAGTCTGTTGATACTTGATGTCATGTCATTGCAATGGCCTGGGCAAACCTCTAATGGTCACACTGGGTTGGCACTTCTAGAGGCATTATGTTAACTTCCTTTCATTTCCAATCTTTTAACAAGAGTAAAGAGCATCCAGGATGTAGTCGTAAAAAGGGTACACTGTCGGTAAATGTAAAATACCCACTTCAACAGCATCTAATCAAAAGACAAGGGCATATGCTATTTGTTTGGTGGGGGGAAGAGTATACAGCATATTCCACTATGCCCTCCAGTAGAACCCTGATGAGTAATTGAACTGTGGCCAGTCAGTCTCTCTTCTATCAGTTTTAAGGTATTCCAGGATGAAGAACTATTTTATATAACAAATGAGAAAAGTAATAGTGTTCTTTAAAATGGAGATGGGCATATACCAAGGACTTTTCTTGGGGGGAGCTCAATTGCTGGTAATTATCCTCCCCCCTTTTAAATTTTGATTGAGTCTATTGGGGTCAAATCTGAACCCCCCCCAATGCGCCCTTGGTTGGAGTCACTTCTGAGCCACTGTTCATTCAACAGTGGACAAGTCAATGTAATGAATACATCCTTGTCTCAAACATAAAATATATATTTCATGGATTGTTACATAATACTGACTCAAAAAATATAAATTTATCACAGAAAATTACTGCATCCTTACCCTGTATTTCATAAAAATTTATTTTTTTTATTCATTAATCTTCATAATACCATATCTAATACAGAGAAGAGTAATAATATTAATAATAATAATAGAATATTGCTTCTACTGACTTCAAATGGCCTATTAAAATAAGCAATGATACAGAATTAGTAATTAAAAATAAATAAAATTACAGTATGTACAAGAATTTAAAATCATTGACTAGGTACAAAAAAATAAAACGAGGTTATATACAATTAAAATATAAGATGAAACAACTAAATAAAAAGTGCTAAAATATACATACACTACATATAAGATAACAAGCTTAAGTAATAATATCATTTAATTTTTATAGAAAAAAATCCTTCAGGCAATTCCCAAACTTTTCCTATCTGTGGAAAACTTCCCTATAGCTAAAGATCCTGTGAACTCCTCCTCTTGAAATTATTTCAAATAAATTACAATGTATGTTACAGTTTGTGAAATAATAAATTCCTGTAGTTAAGAAAATGTATAAAACATTCTGGATAACTTAATTTTTAATAAGTAACTCAAACTCTTATAACTTCACTAATGTAACAGATGTGCCTAGTCTTTGTGAATAAATTTCAGTGAAGTTAAGTACAATGGTTTTAAGCTTTAGTTTTCTAGTTATTTATATTTATAGTTACTTTAAAAAAATAATTCTACTTCTAACACTGTTGTTTTCATTTGCATTATTATATTCAAATTACAACTCTTAAATGATTCTCAATTTTTAAAGTTAGTTAGTTATTTGGTTTTTAGGAGCATTAACAACTAAGGCCATATTGCTCAGGTATATGCGGTGGTCATTCCTTGACCTTTCTGCATCCTCCATATTTGGTGGTGACGGGCTTGAACCACGGTCTAATCAAGAAGTGTGTGCTACACACTGATGCTCCTTCCCACCTGCCTACGGAGGCGCCCTCGATTTTTAAAGCAACCAATATGTGACAATCGGAACCAAATGATTTTTTGCAGCTTCTCATAAATGCCAAAAAGAAAATAATGTACCACATTCTGAGCACCCCTATCCTAGGTTAGAGCAAAACAGAAACCAGAAAGATTAGTTTCATTTAATGGGGCAACATTTGTGTATTAGCAACATACTGAGAGGGCAGAATCATCATACACTGCTGCTGACTGGAGGGAAAATACATTAGGCAAAGATATTAATGGTCTCTGATGCCCACTGTCATAGTGATTGGGCATCAGAGAGCAGTAATGGCTTTGAATTCATTTTCTGTGTACAACTGTCTGTGTGTTTTCGTTGATATTTATTGTCTGTGATTTTTGATTGACTTATGACAATCTCATTGTGCAATGTTCATCTCTCACCAATCATGACTGCCAACTTAATTCTGTTGTCAATTCAAATGTTATTACAGACAGCTATCATATATTAAACGTTACATGAAAACTTCCACATTATTCTATTTAATCCACTGTAGGTAAACTAACTTTATTTAATAACCTTGCGTTTCTTAAACATCCTACTTGTTCTGAACAGTGTAATGATCCTATTTTTGCTAATCTAACATTATTAAATAAGGTCAGGTTACCTAAGACAGTAATTTGTGGCTAAATTTGGATTGAATACCTAAAATGAGTTATAGAAAAAGCTTCCAAGTTTTTCGTGTAAATTTTGATTTACAGTAGTTGTCAGTGATGCTAGTTTGATTGACCAACAATTGTTCAGTGATGACAGTATGATTGATAGCACTCATCAATCTTGTCATGCATGAAATTGAAACAATCAGTCTGTAGAAAACAAATGAGAGAGAAACATCATGCAGTGATACCATCAAGCTATTGGCTTATTATATAGAAATTACATAAAAGTTAGATTTAGCATTAAAAGGGCCTATTTTAGCTAATTTTTGTCCATATTTATAATTAGCTGTGTGCATTATTATACCAATTAAAATGGAAATCGCTAATGAAATTTAAAAAAAATAAAGAAGTAAAATAGTTCAACTTCAATTCAGCTTTCGATCAATTGCCAACTACCTCAAAATGTTTATTACTTGAAACACACACACAAGAAAAAGTAAAAATCTATCATACAAATGATAAAAACATGGCACACCGTTTTTTGATTTTTCTTCTCCAAAACCAAACCCGAATAACTAATTCATGATCTCTAACCACGAATTAATGTAACCTTTGTCCTCTCTAGTTTTTAAAAACTTCGTGTTTTAACAGAGTACTGGCAAAAAATAAACTATGAATTCTCATGAGTAATTATATCATGATAATAATTACTTTATTTTGCTGAACAAAATAATGATGCACAGAGATGCAAAGGTCAAAGTTCGAAATTGCAATTAATTCTACAATTCAGTTTTTAAACATTACATACAAACAAGCAAATATATATATATATATATATATACACACACACTAATGGTATTAAATGCAAAGTTAGATGATGTTTCTATAAGAATGCTAAAAAATTCAAGTGATAAAATGTAACAAAAAAAAATTAGTATGTTGATCATAAGTGCTTACATTCATTAAATAAGTACGACACCGAAAAAATGTCAACACTAAAACAGCGATGAAATATACAAGTGTTTTCTTCCAGCCATGCACATATAAAGGATGTTGTATGAAAGTGAACAGCTGTGCGACCCCTAACACTACTGAAAAAATAAATGTAATCAGAGTCATAAATAAGATATAAAAAAAGGAACGGGTCAATAGCGGCAAATTATCCTTTAAAAATTTTTTTTTTTGGCAGTTCAGTTACGAAAGAAATTAATGAATTGATGAAATATATATTCAAGACCAGTTTTAGACACCGGGTGTATATTATATTTCAATGCAAAAAACAAAACCAAATTTGACTTCATACTCACCATTAAAATGGAGTGATTACTGAATTACTTGTTCTAAACTACGTTTATGCCAAGTGTTGACAATAACATGCCAGTGGCATTAACTATTTATAAAGGAAGCCGGCGATATCCAACTGATACATTTAAAACCACTTCTGGATAAATATCTACGTCGTAAGTTAGGAAATCAAAATTATCTCCAAATAATTTTCGTATATCTTTACTTTAACACTCAAAATTTCAACATCTACATGTATCTTAATTGAATGTACCAACACATAAAAAAAATCTTTGATATTGCTTATTTCCCGACTACAACCAATTCCCTTGTTCATTGACTTTTCTCCACCATTTTGGTCTGTACACTAATTCCTAGGCTACTCTCTCCCTTGTGAGACCCGGATGTATCTGAGTATTTTAAAATTTACCCGCTAGATGGCCATTTAAAAATAGAATATATCATTTCATCATTATTGTCAGAAAGACGAAGAACTAAAATTAGCCAATTATGATTCGGGTAATAAGCAATAACTGTACAAAAGTGTGGTGATAGATGATATTATACAAATGAAACAGTGAAAAATGAGGTGAATAAAAGCACATCAGTGCAATACTTTTCAGGTTGTTATTGATACTTAAATCTTATTACATCATCATCTGACATAACCAATATATTCAACGCAATGCTTCCTGCGAGTTTTATTACAAGGGAGATTAATATTTGACGTATGGTGCAAGGAAGCTTGAGGCTTTTGCTGTAACAGCCAAAAAAAAAAAAAAAAAAAAAAAAATCTCAGTTACCCTGAAAGAGAAAGAGAGAGACAGAGAGAGAACAAAAAATCAGAAGTAGAAGGGAATCACCGGAAAAGGGAAGAATGATGATATCCAGCTCAGGAACCTGGGTGTGCAAAGCCCATACTCACCAGATGTCAGCCCCTGGGGTAAAATGTTTGAAGATTTCTAAACCACATTGCACTATATATGGACAACAGCATAGCATTAGCATTAGCATTAGCATTAGTAGAGGCATTTGATGCAAGAAAGCAAGCTTATGCAGCATCAGCCAAAAAAAAAAAAAAAAACCCACTTCTGAGCCTTAAACTTCTTTAGGCTATCAACCTCCACGACAAGGGATGGAAGTCTGTTCTACCAACCAACCAACCACCCGCTGGCTAAAGGCAAATTACCGCACGTCTATCCTACATCTGTCTTTCCTCAATTTGAATTTATACCCTCTCAGGTGATTATTCTCAGCTAGAGGAAGAGTCCCATCAGCATTGAGCATGCTCAAACCATTCAAGGCTTTATACACCTCTATCAGATCACCTCGCTGGTGCCTAGTCTCCAGACACTGTAATTTGCAAAACTTAAGCCTTTCTTCGTAAGAGCACCCCTTTGTTCCATTCACTAATCTTGTTGCCCTTCTCTGTACTCGTTCCAGCAGCTTTACATCCTTCTTGAAATGAGGCCTCCAGACCTGTATACAGTACTCTAGGTGTGGCCTGATCATTGCCTTATACAAGGGAATAATCACCTCCTTATCCCTGCTGGAAAAATTCCTGTATATCATTGACAATACTCCATGAGCTACTCTTGCAACCCGTCTGCACTGCTCAGAGAACTTCATATCTGCCTGCACAACCACCCCCAAGTCCCTTTCATTCTCTACTACTGTCAGTGTAGTACCACAGAGTTGATACGTTGCTTTGGGGTTGCAGTTTCCCATGTGTAGTACTTTACATTTGTCAATTTTAAACTTCATTTACCACCTCTCAGCCCATCTGCTCAGCCTTTCCAGATCCTGTTGCAGCAGCATAGTGTCAGTAGTCCTTGACAACCCTGCCAACCTTTGTATCGTCTGCAAACTTGGACATTAAGCTTGATATACCATCATCAATATCATTTATAAATACAGAAAACAATAATGGACCAAACAATGAGCCCTGAGGGACACCACTAATAACATTAGTCCACGATGAGCAGTGTCCATTGATTACCACTCTCTGCCTTCTCCCCCTCAACAACCCCTTTATCCATAGCAGCAATTTGCCTCCAATGTCACACTGCTCCAATTTGTGTAGCAGTCTTCCATGTGCAACAGTGTCAAAAGCCTTTCTAAGATCCAAGTGTATAATATCAAAGCTATTCCCTGCATCCAGTTCTTTTGTGACTGCATCATAGTATCCAATCAAATTGGTCAGGCAAGACTTCCCCTTAAAAAAACAATGCTGTCTCCGAGCTATAACTGAAGTCTTGTCTAAATATGGGGGATTTTAATTTCCCAGATATTGACTGGAATTTGGGGGCTGGTCACTCACACAGTAGCAAGGCTTTTGTGGATTTATTGGATGATTGTTTTCTACATCAGCATGTTCGGGAGGCAACTAGAGGGAGTAATACTCTTGATTTGATTATCAGTAGTGATTCTTCATGCATTAAGAATCTGCAGATAAATGAACCACTTGGTGGCAGTGATCACAGTGTGCTGAAGTGGGAGTTACTCAAAGAGGTAACTACCATTAGGGGTAAAGGGAAGGGGTATTGCTTTCGTAAAGGCGACTACAATGGACTGAGACAGTATTTAAATTCTATACAGTGGCATCAACTGATGATATTGCCAACAGCAAATTCAAAATGGGAAGCATTCAAAGAACTTATCGTGGAAGCTACTAGGCTTTACATACCAACTAAGAAATATTGTTCAAGGTTTAGGCCTAAATGGTTGTCAGATGAACTAATGAGGCATATGGCAGAGAAGAAAAATGCATGGGATACATACAAATTAACACGTGACACGGACGCCTATGATAGATACAAGTTGATCTGTAACCAAGTTACAAAGGAGGTTAGGCAGGCGAAGGCAGATTACGAGAGATCCTTGGCAAGGGATGCGAAGAAAAACAGCAAAGAGTTCTTTACTTATGTAAACTCTAGAAGGAAGGGGATGAATCAGATTGGTCCACTTGAGATCGATGGGTCAACTGTTGATGACCCTGCTCGGGTAGCTAACAAACTAAATGAATATTTTGCATCGACATTCACACATGAGGAGTTATTCAGCGAGGGGAATGCCAGAGGTGTATTCAACTCTAGCAGTAAGCTAGAGAATCTTGTAATAACTGAGAGCAAAGTGGAGGAGAAATTGTTGAAGATAAACACAAGAAAGGCACCTGGGGTGGATGGGATCTATCCAGTTATATTAAAGGAGGCAGCAAAGGAGGTAAGCAAACCCTTAGCCATAATTATGAGAGCTTCCTTGGACTCAGGGGAGGTACCCATTGACTGGAGATGTGCAAATGTGACCCCAATTCACAAAGGGGGATCAAAGGCTGACACAAGTAATTATAGACCTGTGAGTTTAACTTCTGTTCCCGGAAAATTAATGGAGGCACTGGTGAAAGAAGCACTGCAGGATCATCTAGACAAGACTTCAGTTATAGCTAGGACACAGCATGGTTTTGTTAAGGGGAAGTCTTGCCTGACCAATTTGATTGGATACTATGATGCAGTCACAAAAGAACTGGATGCAGGGAATAACTTTGATATTATATACTTGGATCTTAGAAAGGCTTTTGATACTGTTGCACATGGAAGACTGCTGCACAAATTGGAGCAGTGTGGCATTGGAGGCAAGTTGCTGCTATGGATAAAGGGGTGGTTGAGGGGGAGAAGACAGAGAGTGGTAATCAATGGACACTGCTCATCGTGGACTAATGTTATTAGTGGAGTCCCTCAGGGTTCAGTATTGGGGCCTTTATTGTTTTCTGTATTTATAAATGATATTGATGATGGTATATCAGGCTTAATGTCCAAGTTTGCAGACGATACGAAGGTTGGCAGGGTTGTCAAGGACACTACTGACACTATGCTGCTGCAACAGGATTTGGAAAGGTTGAGCAGATGGGCTTCGAGGTGGCAAATGAAGTTTAACATTGACAAATGTAAAGTACTACATATGGGAAACAGCAACCCCAGAGCAACGTATCAACTCTGTGGTACTACACTGACAGTGGTAGAGAATGAAAGGGACCTGGGGGTGGTGGTGCAGGCAGATATGAAGTTCTCTGAGCAGTGCAGACGAGCTGCAAGAGTAGCTCATGGTGTATTGTCAATGATATATAGGAATTTTTCTAGCAGGGATAAGGAGGTGATTATTCCCTTGTATAAGGCAATGGTCAGGCCACACCTAGAGTACTGTATACAGGCCTGGAGGCCTCATTTCAGGAAGGATGTAGAGCTGCTGGAACGAGTACAGAGAAGGGCAACTAGATTGGTGAATGGGACAAAGGGGTTCTCTTACGAAGAAAGGCTTAAGTTTTGCAAATTACAGTGTCTGGAAACTAGGCACCAGCGGGGTGATCTGATAGAGGTGTACAAAGCCTTGAATGGTTTGAGCATGCTCAATGCTGATGGGATTCTTCCTCTAGCTCAGAAAAATCACCTGAGAGGGCATAAATTCAAATTGAGGAAAGACAGATGTAGGATAGATGTGCGGAAATTTGCCTTTAGCCAGCGGGTGGTTGGTGGGTGGAACAGACTTCCATCCCTTGTCGTGGAAGTTGATAGCCTAAATAAGTTTAAGGCTCAGCTGGACAGGTATTTCGAACGAACAGAGGGGTGAAGTGGAAGTGGTTATTTTTATTTATTTATGTTACTTTTTTTTTTTTTTTTTTTTGGCTGATGCTGCATAAGCTTGCTTTCTTGCATCAAATGCCTCTACTAATGCTAATGCTAATGCTAATGCTAAATGATCCTGCAGTGCTTCTTAAACCAGTGCCTCCATTAAATTTCCTGGAACAGAAGTTAAGCTCACAGGTCTGTAATTACTTGTGTCAGCCTTTGATCCTCCTTTGTGAATTGGGGTCGCATTTGCACATTTTCAGTCTATGGGTACCTCCCCTGAGTCCAAGGAAGCTCTCATAATTATGGCTAAGGGTTTGCCTACTTCCTTTGCTGCCTCCTTTAATATAACTGGACAGATCCCATCCACCCCGGGTGGATGGGATCTATTTCTCCTCCACTTTACTCCCAGTTATTTCAAGATTCTGTAGCTTACTGCTAGAGTTGAATACACCTCTGGCATTCCCCTCGCTGAATAACTCCTCATGTGTGAATGTCGATGCAAAATATTCATTTAGTTTGTTAGCTACCTGAGCAGGATCATCAACACTCGACCCATCAATATCAAGTGGACCAATCTGATTCATCCCCTTCCTTCTAGAGTTTACATAAGTAAAGAACTCTTTGCTGTTTTTCTTTGCGTCCCTTGCCAAGGATTTCTCGTAATCTGCCTTCGCCTGCCTAACCTCCTTTGTAACTTGGTTGCATATCAACTTGTATCTATCATAGGCATCTGTGTCATGTGTTAATTTGTAAGTATCCCATGCATTTTTCTTCTCTGCCATATGCCTCATTAGTTCATCTGACATCCATTTAGGCCTAAACCCTGAACAATATTTCTTAGTTGGTATATAAAGCCTAGTAGCTTCCAAGATAAGTTCTTTGAATGCTTCCCATTTTGAATTTGCTGTTGGTAACATCATCAGTTGGTCCCACTGTATAGAATTTAAATACTGTCTCAGTCCATCATAGTCGCCTTTAAGGAAGCAATAACCCTTCCCTTTACCCCTAATGGTAGTTACCTCTTTGAGTAAATCCCACTTCAGCACACTGTGATCACTGCCACCTAGTGGTTCATTTATCTGCAGATTCTTAATGCATGAAGAATCACTGCTGATAATCAAATCAAGAGTATTACTCCCTCTAGTTCCCTCCCGAACATGCTGATGTAGAAAACAATCGTTCAATAAATCCACAAAAGCCCTGCTAGTGTGTGAGTGACCAGCCCCCAAATTCCAGTCAATATCTGGGAAATTAAAATCTCCCAGATTCTCTGATTTACTGGTCCACTCTATTTCCCTGTACAGTTTCTTATTATACTCATCAGAGTCATTAGGCCTATAGCACACTCCTACTCTCAATTTTGATCTCCCAATGCTTATGTCACACCAAACTGACTCAACACTGCACTGTCCAGCGATGTCGAGAGCATACCAACAAATAACCTTTATTTAAAAGAAACCTCATAATGTAAAGCGTCGCCATCATCTTGTGGATGGCCCTGTTCTCTTTGGTTACGTGGCACGTCTTGATTGGGTTGGTTCTCTTGCTCGATTCAAGGCGCCATCTTGTTTCCTCTCGTTTCTGTGGGGCGACGCCCTCTTTCCGTCTAGTCACTCAACTCACTATCTTTTAGGACAAAATCCCCGCCCTCGGTCTCCAGAAATTATATAACCCCTGTGACTGCAGCAAAGGATTAGCGTTGTGTTTAAGAATCGACCAATCACAATGCGTTGATTCGATTCCCCGCAATAACTTATTTTAGTTGGTTCTTACCTGTGCTGGTGTGATTGGATATGGGCAGAGAGGATGAGACTTAGTAAAACACGTAACAATATTTATTATCACAAAAATAAACTAAATATACAACACTTGCACTCTACTTAAGTGATCAGTTTAAATAGTGGCATTCAGGCATTAGTTACATTTCATAATGACAATGTGTGAATCAGGTATTAAGCTAGTACATTCTGCTCTTCATAGAAATTCTGTAATTTATCTTGCAACATTAACTCTTCACAATTCTTACCTTTTGTAGTGTACTAGGTTATTCTAGGTTAATCATCCAGAATACTGATAGACCCTTTTTGGTACTCCTCATATTTTGAGGCTAAACGCGGGTGGGTGTGTTTAAGTCTCCTGGCTTGTTAACTCTCAGTGCATCATCCTCCGGAGCTTAGCGCTTGATCACGCTCGATTATCCTGCACTTTTCTTATGGACATCAGGATGGGGATTTTCGTGTCTATGGGAGCATTCTAGTCGTTTAACCTACAGTGTATTAACATGTAATTCATTTGTGGTTAGGAAAGAAGCATTGAACAAGTTATCATTTTAGTTTCGGTTTTTGATTCTTACATTCACACGAATAATATAATTGCTTACCAGTTAATTCGCTCGCTCCTAGAATTCAGTGATACGGCCTCCTTCTCTCCGGCGAAATCTGGGCGGGGTCCTCTACTGGTTTTCGGGTGACTTTTTCTGGTGGCCGCTCTGCTTCTTCTCCGCCTTTTGTCTCTCGCTGCTCTGGCGATCTTTCGACTAGATGTTCGTCTGTGAAGAGCCAACTCTCCTCCCTTCAGTGTCCTCTCTCTGTCTCTCTCTGCTTCTCAGTCGTGACTCTCCGCCTCTCTCTTCTCTCCTTCTATCTGCTCCTCCCTCTCCTGACTCAGTCCTCCTGTATTTATCTTGGACTTGGGTGCTACTTTCCCTCTTTAACTTTTTTCTTTGTTGATTACTCAACAATGAGGAACAATGAGGAATTTGCTCCCTCCCAATGACAGTGGGGAAAGTCGTAAATATGACAGAGTCCTGTTCTTTTAGTTGCCCAGGTCTGCATCATAGGCAGGTGTGAGCCTGGTTTCGCTATCAATCTAAACCTTGCTTTTTGTTTATTATCGTTAGCGCGGGGCCGAAGTTCTCGCTGACTCTTTCTACCCCCGTTACGATCCCCTGTTCAGAACGAAAGTAAGTTTGTGTTAGTCATGGGCTCTTGCCTTCTCATAGGCTCGCACACATCTTCTCTTCAATACTTTCGGTTTGGCTTTCCCTAGCTTGAATATTACAAATTCTAATTGAAAACTGTTTTTCGATAACTTCGCCCTAATACCCTAAATATCGGTTTTATTTATTGAACAAAGAATTAGATTTATCCGATCGTCGTGAGCTGAGAATTTATCAGTCTCACCCTCTCCCCTGCTCTCACTAACAGAATCGCCGGATCCGGGACAATGGCTTCGCATCCGGAGATTCTCTCCGTGCGACGTGAAGACATCCACTTAAAATTTCCTCATGCTTCTTTCCTTTACAAATCGTAATCCAAATTGTCTATGTTATCGTAACATAAAGGTGTGCACAAAGAAACTACTAAAGGTGTCAGGCTAGTAATAAACTAAGCCTATTACCTTCGTGTAACCTTGAGAAAAACTAATCTAGAGTAATCTGAGAATATAAATTACTGGTCTAACATACAGCACAAGATAAACACTTTAACGACATATAAGATAACACTTGATTGTCATAGGCGCTAATGTATATTTGCCTGACATATAGAAGAAACATGCTTCTAGAATATAAGTGAAAATTACGTTAACAATATAAATGCTACAATACTATATGTGATACATATTTGGTTAATTGATAAATGCCTGTGCACTGGAGTAAGTTCAAATAGAGTATGTGTGATCCCATCTCCACTTCTTCTAGCTGTGATACACAAAGTTCGATATTCGCTAGCTCTTGATTGGTGGGTTTATGGTATTACACTTTCTCTTTCCTGGTATGAATTCCTGGCACAGGTGCACATGTTCTTCATTTCCACAAATTTCTCCGGGTGTTCCCAGGAGTAGACATGAAATAAGAATAAAAGTATTAGTATATATTCTTATCATTTTACTAGATATATAAGCATAAATTAATCTAACAAGTTATATTTCAATTCTCTAATACAAAGGTTAACATATGTCAAAGCTACGTACAATCCTAAAACTACAGATAACATTCATCTAGGCATTGATAATCACAAAAACATTCACTTTATCAAATAATTCTAAGCTAATTCTACACAACATTGATTCTGAGAACAACTATTACATTTTTGATACTATAATATTCATTGTTCTTTTTCTTCTGGTGCCTTGGCCACTCAAATGGGCCTCCATCTGAAAGGCTACCCCTCTGCAATACTCTGCATCCTTCCAGGGAAACTGTTTCCCGTACTATCGATCTCATCGAAGATGTGATAATCTGGGTGTTTCCTTATGGCTTGGCGAATCTCCTGTTGAATTTTCACTTTGGTGTCGAAAACTTCAGGTGAATAAACATGAAGATCGCGGCTTGGCAACGCACGCTAATATCACTGCACACAGAAATAGACACAACACACACATGAACTACTGTAGGCACTATATTTAAGAGCTTGGATGTTTCAAGGGATAAAGTGAAGACGATCTTATCTTCTCTTCTTTCCTTATTCTACATGATTGACGTCATCTTCGTACAGATTTTCGTTGTAATATACCTGGTAGGTATTGTATGTGGTATCCGTGTCACTTGCGTTATTATTTTTTTTCAGAGCATAAGTTCCAGATCACTCCTCCTAATGACACTACGATTAGGAAGACAGCAGGTATTCCTAGAATAGCATACATGATCTCTTTGGACCAATTCCTTTCCATTTGAAGTGTTAATATTGACCTCTCCCATGCATTCCATGCATGGCATTCATATGAGCCAAATTGATTCGCTTGAATCGAAGTAATGGTTAAAGTACTACTGATTTCTCTGGGATTCCATTCCTCTGTGTGTTTTTCAAATAATTCCTTCTTTATTGGGCCTTTCCAAGATACATTTCCCAATGGTGGTACATGTCTAAAAATGCACTTCGCTCGAACTGTGTCTCCCAAATTGTGCTGTAGATGATCTGCAGCTTCCTTTTGGCGGTCCCTTTACAAAGACTAACGATTCACTTTTCACAATGGGGTATCCAGAGATTTCCCCTATACATGTGTGATGACCTGATGTCTCGTAGGATATGTTTCTAATTGAAAGAGTAGAATTGATACTACTTTGAATTAGCCGATCTTCAAAATACCATTTTATCACGGGAAGGGGATTTCCCTTTACATCGCATTTCAACCGCACTGAGCTTCCTTTGAACGTGGCAATGTCGGTCAATGCCGTTTGAAGCGTGGGACCATATGATACTGCTATTACTAATGAGGCTTGGGCTGAACCCAATTCATTTCGAACCACACAAGTCTAATTGCTATTATGGTCTTCACGGAGAACCTTTCTAATTACCAGAGTACTATTCCCTTCCTTCGTTAGTTGTTCATTATCTTTAAACCATTGGTAAAGAAACACATCTGGGTTTGCGTACGCTTCGCATTTCAATTTGCACCGGTACAGTTCCCTAATAACTTTCGAAGTCGCTTTCAAGGACTAGGTGTGTACTTTACTATTATCCTTATAGAAATCATCATTGGATGAGGATATGAAACATGATTTGCTATGCAAGTAACTGCTTTCTTGTTGTGTTCTGGAGAAAATGTAAAGATCCACTTTAGGTACGTATTTATTCTGATTTGGTCTGACCATAGATCTTGACTAGACTGCGTCGATCTTACTACCGAGTTACCATCAAAGCTAATCCAGCGTAATATGGCGGGTGGTTTTCTTGCTAGGGATTTACACATGAGAGTGGCTTGGTCTCCCTCAATTCCACTCAGGAAAGACCCTTCTCCTATTAAAGGTGGTAACAGTGTTGCGTAAACAGTCACTGTAGCAACACTGGATCGGTATTGATGTTCATCTGTGGTTTGTACTTGACAGTAATATTTCCCTTCATCCATTAATTGTACCTGAGAGATTTGCAGTGCATAGTCATTTTCTTTAGACGATCCTATGATTTTATAATCTGGAAGACCTCGTGGTCTGTAGTAACTGTCAATATTCTTTCCATCAAAAACCCATTTTACCGTAGCGGTGATATTTGTTACCAATTTACATGGGAGAGTAACGGTTTGTCCTGCTATTGCTTCTTTATCTAGTGGTTGACGAACAAAAAGTCTCGAGTATAGAATTGAGCTTTGAAACAATAGTGCAACTATCATGATTTGTAGGATTATCGGAATTCCTATAGCTATATCCATTCTGGCTAATTACGTGCTTTGATTTTTTTTTTCTTGTTCTTCTCTGGCCTATCAGAGGGTAAGAAAGAAGTGAAATAGTAAATATCTTTTGTGGTATAGTATGAACACAGTATAAAGATCTAGATCCTGAGCTCCTTTCGTTCTTTTTTTTTTTTTTTTATTTAATAGTTATGTAATTGCTCTGTCTTGACCTTCATATGCTAATGCAACATCAATAACTCTGTAATTTCCTACATGATAGAGTTAGAGTTAGTAGATAAAGTTCTATTTGAAAATTATTTGTAGGACTAAAGTTCTGATTTAGATCACTCCAAACCTTTATCTGAGATTAGGATTGGGTTTCTTTTCTCTTTTTTTTTCGAAATAGCACAAGAAGAGAATCTCCGTATCTGGACCTTGGAATTCAGATGTTATCTCAATTTCCCTTTTAACTCTTTCTTTAAAGAGAATAATAGAAACAAGTAGTGACTGGGAGGAACCAGCCGACCCCAGGCTAATTGCCTCTTCTCATCTCCAAAAACAAATATTAATTTTCCTTACTTTTTTTTTTCTCAAGATTCTCTCCTTGAACTTGGATTTAGACATGCAATGAGAGAGAGAGAGAGAGAGAGAGAGAGAGAGAGAGAGAAAACAAAGAGTAACTAGGGTGGTGCCTATTAAGTCCTAGACCATTTGCATCCTTCCTCTCCTGCTTTAAATTTTGTATACTCGAATATATATTTTTTTTTCCGGGAAAGAAAAATTTTAATATCAGCTCAGTAATAGTGGTTGTTCAATATTAACTAATCAAAAGTTCTGATACTATCGCCCCCTTTTTTTTTTTTTCTTCTAAGAATAATTTATGCTTCCACCTGCAATCTATAATTATGATAAATTAAATCCTCTTCCCTGTGTTTCTAACTACACTATTTTGATACTCTTTGCTCTTTGATCTATGCAATAACATAACTGTTGACAAAACATAATTTTTTTTTTTTTTTTTTTTTATGTGAACCCCAAACACGAGAGGTATTAGAACCTATAGTACTTAGTACCGTGCTTGGGTTAGGGTTGAAGGAGAAGTATGGGAGGAGGGGGATGCCGGAAACTTTGCTCTAGAGACTAAACATGGGTTTCACCACTTCAAGCCTCCAATAAGCAAAGTGGTGGTAATGATAGAGTCCCATGAAATCTATCCTTTCTCCTTCTCTTCCACTAAAGTAACCTTCTCGATGCACAGTGCCATATTAAGCCAGTAAGTAGAATACAAGAAAATGCTAATTCTTGGGGGTTAACCATAAGCTCATTTTAATGCATCTATCAACTTAACAATATAATCATATCCATCATTCGCCCAATTTCGTTCTGAAGTTCCTTCCTGTGTTTGT